>NW_026138083.1:8132500-9332500 GCF_025592945.1 Manacus candei | reverse complement strand
CAGCCAGCCCAGATGCTGTCCATTGATACTGGCCAGGCTGACCGGCAGGCGAGTGGTAGGATGGATGTGTCTGCTTCGGTGGAACACGAAGCCCTCAGCAATGCTTTCCGCTCAGTGCCACTTGCAGAAGAGGAGGACTTTGATAGCAAGGAGTGGGTTATCATTGATAAGGAGACAGAACTGAAGGACTTTCACCCAGGTGCTGAGCCAAGCACCTCTGGAACCACGGATGAGGAGCCCGAGGAACTAAGGCCTATTGAAGATGGTGAAGAGAGAAGGCGCTTGGGGGCAGATGCTGCAGTCAGGCCGAAGACGCATGATGGGCGAAGTCGGGGTATGCAGCCTGTGACTGAGGAGGACAGTTCCCACAGACATGAAGGACCTTCTCAAACAGTATCTGACAGTAGACATGAACAGCAGACAGGAAGTCCAGCCCACTCCCCCTTACATTCAGCACCAGCTCTCCGACAAAGGAGACGAGAATCTGAACCTACTGGTCCTCAGAGACAGGTAAGATCCCTGGGTCTGTACCTTGTTGCCTAGCATAGCATCATCTTAGGAAACCTCAGCTGTGCTGGAGAAGTCTTTGATTCCAAGCATGATTGCTCTTGTGAAACTCTTCTGACAGCGCTTGCAAATGTTGTGAACACCTTAGAAGTGCTCCCTATAGCTATAGTGACATAGTCCACTTCTGAGGACACACTGTTATGGAGATCTTTCAGCCATTTTGGCACAGGAACAAGAGGAGAGCGCAGTTGTGATTGTGGGTGTCTTTAGTCAGTTCTCTTATGCTTTCCCACAGTGTTTTGTTAATAACTGCTTAGTTGTATGGAAGTGTTGCTAGCAAATCTTTTCCACGTAGTTTCTCAGCAGCAACAGCAGTGTATGGCAAGAAAATGCCCTCTAATCTAATTACATATCAGCACAGGCCTGCAGTAATGCAAATCATAAAATAACTCCCTGAAATTAAACTTTCTTTTAAATACCTGATATAAAGCTCAGAGTAACCAGCACTCACATCCCATCAGCCTTACTTCAGCGAGAGGCATTGTTGTTACCATGTATTTAGTCACAGAAATGTTCTTTACCTACTGTGTTTTTTCCAGATAGTTGTAGAGGGCTTTTTTTCTTTCAGTTTTGCTTTTTTCCTGTGATCCTCTAATGCTATAAAGAAGTTCAGTTTTTGGTGGGAGGTAATTTATTAGATTACGTGGAAAAATATGATACACTGTTAGGCTCAGAGTTCCTCTGTCATATCTAATCTTCCTTTCTCAGAAGAAGGCTGTCTCAGAGTGCTCAGTACAAGAGACAATCAAATTGTTCTCCTGAGAGCTTTTTGTATTTATATGTTAATGAAGATCTCTCATGCACGTGGGATCCATATGCACAGCAAAGAGCAGGCGAGTTTTGGGTAATGTACACAGTTATACCCTGCTATGACAGACATTTGTACAGTCTGCTTGTTCCTTTCTGGAAGATGGTAACTCCATTTCCCCTTCCCTCTTGAGCTTTTTCTCCAAGGAAGTGTTCACTGGACTGGAGCATGTTAAAAGAACATCCTTCCATTCAGGTCTTGCCCAGTTTCTTCTCCTCTCTGGATCCTTGAGAGGTACAAGGGAAAAAGGACTGTTAGTTTTGGCAGCAAAATGGGAATGATAAAAGAATCTATGTAAAAGGAATCAAAGCAAATCCTTGCCTGCCAGGCAGGGTGTTGCTTGCTAACGTGTATCAGGATACAGCCTACAGGCTGCTGTAGGCTGTATCCTACAGGAAGGGTAGAAATGCTGACAGCAGACACTAGTGGGACTGTCCTGCTGAGCATGGAATAGAAGCCGAACATGCTTCTCATGGAGACTGCATCCAGTTGCAAGGTTCCTAAATGGAGGTGTTTGCTGTATAAAGCCAATATGTTGAATGCTCCAGATATCTAGAGATTACGTGAGGCAAGATTGGCAGAGTTGGAAAGGTCTGTGTCTGAATTTTTTCTGCGTGTACACTTACTGGGTTGGTCAGTGCAGGATCTGCAAGATGCAGTGAACATGGTAAAAGCCAGCTGATAAGAATCAGCTGTAAAAAACATCAGGGACACTTCACTGACATATTTATTGTGACTAAAGAAGGCCAGAGACGCCTTCTTGGCCATAGAATGTACACCCCTGTGTGAAATGACTGAGGGAGTTGGGTATGGGGCAGTACGAAGGCTGCTTATCACTGCACAGTGATACTTAACAAGCAGGCAAGAAAGGTAAATCAACGGGATTGTGGGTGATTACTGCTAATATATTAGACAGGCTTTGTTCTCCAGCTGACTGGATTTTTTTGTTCCTATGCTCTGAAATACCCTCTATTTACTCCTTGGCCTAGCTTTGTGCATACAGACCAACACTGGACTTCTTTGGCTGACTGGGATTTAATTATTCTTCCTTTGATGTCTGGATCCTTCAGTTGCCTCTATACACACAGCTTTGAAGTGATATTCATATTTTTCCATTTGCTGTCACAAAACCAACTACTAACTTTCAAAGGAAAAATTACTTGGTGCCTAAAGGAAAGCAGAAGCCTGTTCTCCTTAGGTACAGCAAATAAGGAGGGACACTAACAAGAAGTTGACCAACGATTTAACTAGTGAAGATACTGATGGCCTTGTTAGCAATGACACGTTTCCTGTAGCTCAGGCTTGGGCTTCCCTGGATTTGATTGAAGCTGGGATTAGGCTCTGTGTATGTATATGTGCGTGCATGTTAGTAAATCTTCCTTATCTTTGCATATGAACTGAGCCTTTAGGATAGATAAAAATTTCACTAAATGCAGAACTACTGTGATTGATGTCATAGGCTTTGTTGTACCGATTTGTGACCTCATTTTGGTGTCCCAAAAACCGGTGATCATCCGTTGGTGTCAATAGAGTACTAACTGAGAGCAATTGGGTAATCCCTGTTCTAATGTTTTTTCTGTTTCTCCATTACCTGACTTCCATATATGAGCCGTTACTGGCAGAAAGTCAGTGACTTCTGGATTGTCATAGAATCACAACATGCTTGAGATTGGAAGGGACCTCTACAGATCACCTAGTCCCACCCTGTGCTCCAAGATGGATCACCTAGAGCAGGTTGCTCAGGACAGTGTCCAATCAGAAAGCTCTGAGGATGGAGACTCCACAACATCTCTGGGCAACCTGTTCCGGTGTTCAATCACGGTTATGATAAAAAACTTTTTCTTATGTTTAAGTGGAATTTCCTGTTTTTCAATTTATGTCCATTTCTTCTCGTTCTTTCACTGGACACCATTAAGAAGAGTGTGGATCCACCTTCTTTTTCCCATCAGGTATTTATAAATGTTGATAAGAACCTCCCTGAGCCTTCTCTTCTCCAGAATAAAAGATCCCAGCTCTCACAGCTTTTCCTCAAGTGAAAGGTCTCCCAATCCCTTCATCATCTTTGTGACTCTTCTCTGGACTATCTCTAGTATGTCCATGTTTCTCTTTTACTGGGCACCTCAGAACTGGAACACAGCACTCCAGGTGCTGAGTAGAGGGGAAGGACCATGTCACC
The DNA here is from genome assembly GCF_025592945.1 of Manacus candei. Classification (NCBI taxonomy): domain Eukaryota; kingdom Metazoa; phylum Chordata; class Aves; order Passeriformes; family Pipridae; genus Manacus; species Manacus candei. The sequence continues at coordinate 9,328,949 of NW_026138083.1, read as the reverse complement.
CATCCTGCTGGCAGCACTCCTAATGCATCCTGGGAGGCTTTGGGGCCTTTCTACCACAAAGGCACCTTGCTGGCTTGTGTCCAGCTTAGAGGCCACCAGGACCTCCAGGTACTTCTCTGTCAAACTCCTTTCCAAACAGGTGACCCCCAGCATGTTCTGTTCCTTCTCACACACAGGACTGTGCAATCCCCTTTGTTGAACTTAGTGATTTTGCCCATTTCACCAGCCTATCCAGGCACCTCTGAATGTCAGCACTTGTATCACCTGGGAATCTGCTGAAGGTACACTCTGTCCCATCATCAGGGTCATTAATGAAGTCATTAAACAGTGATGGCCTTATCCACCCATGGCTACACCACTAGTGACCGGCCTCCAGCTGGACTTTTTTTCTCTAAACACTTTGAGGCCAGGAGCTCAGCCAGTTTTCAGTCCGACTCACTGTCTACTTATCTAGCCTATATTTCATCATTTTGTCTGTATGAGAGGTGGTGCTGTCCTCGTGAAACTCGGTGGGTGTAAGAGGGAGCATAATATGATCAGATGCTGCTGCTAGGAAAATCAAGTACAGAGGAGGCTCAGAATAGCCTGGGGGAATTTCTGACCCAAATATTCTCACATATTAGATACCTCCCAGTTTCAGATAACAAGAAGATGGCTGCAGTGGAGCATAGATCTCATGGGAAGTCCTAGTATAGAGGAAGAATAGGTCTGTCATGAAACTATGTCCTATTCAGGCCTAACAGAGCTCTTAGGATTTGCTTTAATGTATGCATTTCAGGGATGTACTAATAAGTCTCTGCTTATTTTTATGCACTAATGTGCGTATAAAGCTATAGAAATAGATTAAAAATGACTGGAAAAAGGATTGAACCTCCACTTCTGCTTACATATCAATCCTGATGCAGGGTTGCGCTTACTGTTGGAAATAATTTAAATCCACACCTCATAATCTAATTGAAAAATCTGTCAGGTTCTTAAACATGCTGAGTAAATTCACTGATACTTGGCAGAGATGGCAACTTACTGCTGCCTTCTGCATTAAAGAGAATTACAAATATTCTTAAATTTATGAGTTTTAGAAATTAGTTCTGACCATAGTTCTGTGCTCATTGGCGTTTCTTGACTCTGTCTCCTCTGCTGCTAGTGCAGTTGGCATTGTACAAAATGTTTTGAGATTTACCTGCCTAAAACATGCCTGTCCAAATGATGTCACATGTACAAACCACCAGAAAAGCAAAAAGTGAAAGTGGGAGATGATATTAACTCTTCTTTACCTATTCTTGGATATATTCCGCAGAGTTCAGAGAGTATTTTTCTTTTCTCTCTTATAGTACTTATCTCCCAGAGCCAAGAGTTTATCTTTTAAAAAAGGTCCCAATGTGAAGAGGCATTAATGTTTTTCCTCACCCGCTCAGCTGTGTAATTAGAATCACTCTTCAAAAACATCTCACTTGATGCTGTCTTAGGCCTCTTTTCTCCCCCAGCCAGCCAGGAGAATGCCACAAGCAGGCGTAGTTAAAGATGTCCATGTCTCAAACCTGAGAAAGCAGCAGCTGTAGAGCTTTTGAGTCCTTCCCAGCTATAGACCACCGTGGGTGTCTTTGCTGAGAGATCACACATGGGTGCTGAGCATGAAGACCTGGGTTGGTAATTCTGACAGGCAGTCAGAAGCACAATGCCCAACCAGGCAGGGGATGATGCTGTTCTCTTCCTCCATTGATTTGAGCTGGTGATGACTGTTCCTCAGAAAGGGACACAGAGACACAGGAGAGGGCTGCCTCTCAGTAAGGAGAGGGCTCCAGCATTTTGGGTGAGCTGTACTGCCTCTCTGATTCATGTTGTGTAGAACCCTGGGCTGCCCCAGGTCTGTTACCTGGAGGAACTCTGATTTGCACTGAGGACTGAAAGCGAGCAGGACTTTCTCTAGGTTATATTTTTTTGAAGCCCAGTGGCCTCCGTGGCCCCAGACCCTGGAGTAGTGATGAGGGAAATCCTTGTCACTCCTGGGGTGCCTATAGGCAGCAGGAGAAGAGGACATAAACAACTTCACTGGCTCTGAGGCAGAAAGAAGAAAAGCTGGGCTGAAATAATTGAGCAGTGGGTAGAAGCAAAACACAGCAGAGTCTCAGGGTTAAAACCCTGGGCAGAAGAGGTAGGTTGAGGGAAGAAGATGGTAGGAAAAATGAGATATGAAATGGTGCTATGTGTCTTGGTTTCCTTTCCCTTCTACAGCATTGTCTATGGGCTGCTCTAAGGGGACCTGAGGGATGATTTCTCTGTGAGAAATGGACATTTGCAGAAGAGGGGAAGACTCTTTGTTCCTTGCTTAGTGTAATTCCTATTGAGCTGCGTTTGGTGCTTGTTGTAGATTGTGATTCTTTGACATTCAACTCCTCCAGCTTCCCTTCATGAGAAGAGGAGCTTGTCAGCTGATGGAGAAGGATGAATGTAGAGTTGGCCTCTTAGACTCTTTAGATTCAGGGTCCCTATCCATCCATGTGTTAGGAATAAAGGATCAGCAAAAGGGTGATAGTAGAAGTAATGTTCACCTCTGCTCTTTATCTATCTATCTATCTATCTATCTATCTATCTACAGGTAATAGCAATTAAAACCTTAAGCTCAGCAGAAATTCCTAATTACATTTTATATCTGTAAAATATACTGAGCTCTACCAACATCACATTTTTCTGAGACTTCACATGCGAGGTGTCATACTGCTCCTGTCCAAACAGAGCAGAATAGGCCTGTTGGAAGGTGGTCCAACCTGATTACTGCAAGGGGACAAAAGGGAGCAGCACTTTCATCATTGACTGTGTAACTTAAGCATTACAGCATCAATGAAAAAAAGTGGCATGTCTGTAACCTCAGCTTCAGCCCAGAGGCAACAAAACCAAAGTGCGCTTGCTGATGGGGTGTTACAATTTGCTCCTTCATGGCCTGGGCAAGGTCCTTGGTCTTGTGCTGTGAAGGAAGTCTATCAGGGTAGCTGGTAGCTTTTGATCTGAGAAATCTTTACCATGTTGGGATGATGTATACCCTAGAAATCATACAATATGATGAACCCAAACATGGAGCAAAAACTAAGAATAAAAATTCCAGTATGCTTAGTTGTGCAGCTTGCAAACACCCAGGGCTAAATTTCTACACCATCTATGCAAAAAGAGATGTTTGTCTTTATGAGAAATTAATTCTGCTGTCCGAATTTTATTTGTCTATCTCAAGTACCCTGTATGACAGCATTACATTATTATTATCATCTGAGACTGACCTATGCAGTGACATGCAATACATTTAGGACTGTGAATAATTGCTTTTCACATTTAATGCCCACCATGAACTGAGTAGCTCTCAGGTGCTTATGAAAATATCTGTCTCAAAGCACTGCGAAGATATTGAAGGTGACAGGAAAGAGATGAGACTGGATGACATTCAGCTCTTTTTCTAGTGCAAGGTCAATATCTCCAGTAAGGTATGGAGAGCAGTTTTGTCTTAAAGAAAATACAATATTGCATTTTTGCATTTCCCAATTACATTTTGAAACCTGTGGAGACTTCCTGAAAAGAAATGCAGCACAAGGAAGGGAATGGATTTGAAAGGAAAAATGGGATTCTGAAAAAAATGATCTGGTGTTGGAAACTGAGGTTGCTGACCCCTGTGAAAGTGCTAGTTTCATAACAGAGGTAGAAAGAGGAGGAAGGGCTTAGCATTTTCAAGGTGAAGAATCTGAAGTTGTTCCCATAATACTTCTCTCTTCCAGTCAGTGTGTAAAGGGAAGGTAGGGACTGCGATCTCAATCTGACACAAGTTGTCTGTCCTCTGTGCGTGTACTTCCTCCCTCTCCTGGCTATCCCTGGATCACAGAAGCAGAAAAGGGACCTAAGAGTGTATCTTCTCATGTCCTCCTGTGGCTTTGTGTTTCAAATTTCACACTGAAAGGAGAACTATACTCTGCCTGCCTTTCCAGCTGCTGTCTGTGCTCTGCTTACCAGAACTGGAAGCATTAACACTCCCCCTGCAGGTACTCAATATGAAAGTGTATCAGGAGGCCAGCAGTGTAAGTGTGAGAAAAGTGTACTAACAGCCCCCAAAGTTGCCTTTGCGAATCCCTGGAGTGAGTTTTAATGAGACTCGTTGAAAGAGCCCCTGAGAATCCCTCGCTTTTAAATACACATAATCATTTTAGCACCAGGTGTTTCACCTTTTCTTGTACACATGGTTTCCAAATGTGTTCAGAGTTTGAGTGTTACCTATATGCAAAATGTATGAATAGCCTAATGACATGCCAAGATGAGCAATGCCAATGGAACAGAGGGGTGAGGCATGTGGCCCGAAGAGCCAAAGGAGGGGACTGACGTAGCAGAGCCTGACACTGCTGGTGTCGCTCATGTCCGTGTGTGGCTGGGGAGAGCATGGCAGGCCCCCTGTAATGGCAGGCTTCCATGGTGCTCATAGCATCCCTGGGAATTGATAGACACAGAGCAGTAAGTAAGGCCCTGTGTAGAGCAAAAGCATTTTTCATCCACCGGCGAAGATGTCTGCAGCATGCGCATCACAAACCAGGGGCGAGTCAAGTCTTTGCCTGACACCTTTTCCTCCACTCTTCTTGGTCTTTTTCAGTTGGAGGAGGACAGGCCTTCTCAGCACTCCCTCCCGAGGTACAGCCCCCTGAGAAGACTGGCGTCCTCCGTTTTCTCCTCCTCAACCCTGGAGACAGAACACTACCCTCACGTTGGTGGCACTTTCATACAGCGCAGCCGTTCAGCGGAGAGCAGCCCCGTGCGCATGCCCCACCGCAGGCACATGCCCCTCACGGCAGGAAACCACAGACTCATGCCTTCCGTCCTCCGCATTTCCAGGTCCCAGCTCCAGCAGGTGTGGGCCCGCTTCACACACAAAACATAGCCTGTTCAGGGAAGCAGCAGCCTCCATAATGCAATAATAGATCCCACCTGCCCACAATGTGTCACCACTTAATGCAATATTGAACCCCAGACAACACTGGCCTAAGGTACTGTAACTTCCAAAGCCCCTGCAACCAGACCCCACAGAGACTGAAAACATCTGCCTTTCTAAACCTCCCAGCAGCCTGGGCAAGGGGCGGCAGCAAGGCCGAAGATGAGAACGCGGATGGTGAACGTGTGATGTGTGAAAGAGATGGATGTCAGGGCTCATCTGAAACGCTCGCTCGCGGGTCCTGCAGCCTTGGGGTAGGAAGTGCAGGGCTGCCTCACTGAACACATGCAATCAAGCAACAAACATTGTCAAATTATGACTGAACTGGAGAGACCTTCCTTGGCAAATCGGTTCAAGCATCTTTGTTGGTATCTTACACTGGGCTGAATCTGTAAGCAGTTTTGCTCCATCTAGATATAGGTAGACTCCCACTGAAAGCTCACCTGAGGCAGGACCTCAGGTTTGTCCCTCTTGTGGAGTTACGATCATGTATCTCTTTGTTGTTTTGGCTTTGGAAATCCCCTTGTTTTTGTTGACATTTGGTTTCCATACAGTCACCACACACTTCTGTCTCTCTGGCTTTGCCTCTGTTACATGGCAATGGAACTGTGTGTCTGCTCTCCACTCCTAAGCTGCTCTAAATTTTCCTGCCTTCTCCTAGAGGCACTGACTGTCAAGAGTTGGTTAGCAAGGATTTTCTTACTGATCTGGTTGTATATTACACTGTTTCTATACTCCAGAAGTTTTAGACACCTGCGGCTTTTCAGTGGCAGAGCAGTCCTGCTCCTTGGCCTTTCTTGGAAATGCCCATGGTAACACATCTCACTTGAGAAATAAAGTGGCCTCAGCTCTTGGTATACTGAGACCCCGGAGTCCTTGCCTAAAACTGACTTGAATCTCAGAGGAAAAGGGAGACCAAAGTTAATTTAAATTGTCATAAGTATACTTATTTCCTGTACTCGTAGAAATATATTGCCCTTCTCAGTGGAGCTGCAGTGTAAAACGCCAGATTGTATGAAGACCTTCTGTAATTAAGTGACTGTAGTAACTGTCTTCTATTGGCATGAGCCTTTGGTCCAATATTCTGGGAAAAGAGGCATTATGGATGTTAAGGTTGAAGAAGAAGGGCTCGCTGCTAGTGCTCAGGGCTTTAGGAAAGTGCAAGTTAACACACCCTTTTTGAGAAGATTCAGCACCGTTATGACCAGTCTCTTCCCACCACAGTCATTCTTGATTCAGTGACATCAATTTCCTTTGATTTGCCCCAAGACCACATGTGAACAGGACAATTTACTGCTCAACCAAAGTTGTTATCTGCATTTTGTTCATCAGTTTCGTTTTTAAAAAAGGGACTGGGCTTTGCCAGGAATACTTCGGCTGAATTAACCAGTAGCCTAATCCTATTTGACAGTTCTCTTGTCAAGATACCAGAAAGAGCAAGGCTTTACTCTTCTCAAAGTAAGATGAGAAGGGATGATTTCCTTAAGTAGACTCTTCTCTGATGTTATTTATTTCCAGTAGAAAGTTGAATAGAACAACAGATTCTGGAGGAAATGGAATTTGTGAAAGAGGTAGACTTAAACTCAGTAACTCTTAATAATTTTTGTTCATAGCCTCCAAAACACTGATGTTCACTTTTCAGGGTCAATTTTAGGAATGTAAATTACTCTTCTTCTATTTTTAAAGAAAAATCAAACAATTTTTAGTTTTGCCAGTGAGAGAAGGGAACAAACAGGATAACTGGGTGTTTATAAAATCCAACCCTTTTATTCAGACAAAAACAATGACTAGCTCCATACATAAAATTCAAAGGTCAGTAATCTACCTAATGCTACTCATCATGGTTATATATAGAACTGCTCTTCTAAGTTCAAAAGTCTGATTGATAAAGATGTTTTATTTATATAGACTTCAAGTAAGACTTTCTACCAGTTAAAATTATTAATAAATTGAAAGCCAACTAACCAAACAAAAAATGTTTATATGTTGCTATCTCTTAAAAGAGGGGGCTGTTTCTCATTAGGATTCCTGATCTCCTGCCCTTAGCTCAGCACTGTTCCACACCTTTAGTGGCTGTCAAGAAGAAAAGAGAAATCACTGAGGAGAAGGTTTGTAGTGACAGAAGGTGGGTGGTTTGATAAAATACTACTGACAGGCCAACTCTGCAGAAGGATCTGGATTGCTTGATAAATTGCTTGCATTGAAAGTAATGTTTGCATTCACCTAGGGGCAAGGTCATGTTTTGAGTACAAAGAATATAGGTCACATGTACAGAATGGGAGAAACTGTGCCCTGGGAGGTGCTGTCTCCCAGAATGAGGTGGAAGTTAGGTGCAGTAATTAGCTGCATCTAAGTTCTCATTATGCTGCTACAACAAAAAAGAATAAATACATTTTTCTTTTATGTATCAGCAGGAAAATGAAGATGTGAGCAGAGGGGAGATCTTTTGTAGTGGTGAGATCACAACTCGACATCATATTCAAGTCTTCTCTGTAAATTTTTGTAAAAAAAAAAACCTAAAAGAGGAGAAGTGATACAAGAATGTTTGATTCTGTAAAACCTGCCTTGTAGAATGAGCTGAAAGAAATGCAGTCTGTCATTAAAGACAACACTAAAAAGTGACATGATTGCTGTTAGGTCGACCTCTGCCTGAAGAGAGCAAGACAGGTTTTATTCTGCCAGGCAAAGATATTGGTAGTAGTGCTGGAAGGTGAAGTAGCAGAGGTAAAACTAGAAACAAGATGCTCATTTTAAAGACATAGGTGTGTAGTAAACCACTGAAATACATTATTAAAAGACACTTTGAATTCTTTGCTGTTCAGACTCTGTAAGGTGGGATATTGGTTTCTAAACCAGTCCTGTTAAACTGTCAAATTTGGGCTCTATACCAGAGTAACTGGACATGTTGCTGTTGCCTGGTTTTTATGGGAAGTCTTATTTCATGATCAATATGTCTTTTCCAACTTAATTCTGAACAAACTAATTGGTGATAATGGCTGGAATCCTGATGTTAAAGTAGTATGCTAAGAGTATTAAAAATAGTAAGTTTGCAATTTTTTTAACATCTTCATTCTAGTGCTGTAATAATTACTATGGAGTCCACATATTGCTGAGGAACAGTTGGCAAATTAAATAAATGTGAAAATAGCTCTTTTTTATATATATGGAAATGTAATAAATTAATATTGAAACTAGTTGCAGTGCAATTCTAAAAACACTTCTGTAGATTACATTTATATTGCATTTATTTACTGTGTTTCATTTATAATGACTGCAATTATAAATGTAAGTATGTCCAAAATTGGTTGGCAAAAACCCCCACAACTAGAAAGCTCAAAGGAAATGTCAAGCAGTCATTTTGCATTGGGGGCTGCACTTTCATGGTCAAGTTAGGGGAACAGAAGTATCAGTTCTCCAAGACATCCCCCCTACCCTTTCAGCCCTTTTTGTTGTGCCAGTGCCAGTGTTTGTGTGGCTGCACAGACCTGCACAGGGAAAAGGACAGTTGTTTTCAGTTTTTGTTCATTTCCTGCTTTGGTTCCCTGTCCATTTGCACAACTGCAAGCCAAAGTCAGCAGGGAGAAAAAAAAAACAACAACTAATAGAAGGCTGTTGGCATGAAAAGTGATCATGGGGTATGGGCTGAAAAGTTAGTTGCCCTAGTTATTTATCCTTTTATGTTTGATAGGATTTTTAAAAAATTCTTCAACTGGGATAAGCCAATGTAAATCAATACTAATAAAATAAAATTCCCTTTTGGTATTAGATTCTTAGAGAAATTTTGTTCACCAGAAGGGTCCAAGAACAGTGTTTGCATCCTGAGAGATACTCTTCTTTTTACTTCTCATTGTACATAGCACTTGTTCTCCTCAGAATTCAAATTCAAAATGAGCATTTGCCACTTCTATCACAGAGATCATGAGCATCAGGACAGATAGCTGTTGCTAGGATCTCATGATCTACTTAAACAAGCAAATGTTCATCACTTGTAGTTACATACAAAAGCCATCTTTTTATATCTTGGCCTCTTGTCTCCTCTCACTTTCTTTCTATGCAGAATGGGAGATGTTTCCAATTTATTACTCTCTCCCCAGCTGCCTGCTGTCAAATGCTTGGGTTAAGCAGCATGAATTGGGTAAATGTAGTTACACCAACAAGCATTCACTTTCAGTGGAAGTTTTAGTGGGAGAGGGTTGACTGAAAATGAATTACACTGACACAGGTATACCCATGTTGACACCCTGGTGTGAGCCTAACTTTACCATTCCCATACCTTTCTACTAGTGCTGAGGGGCAGGCATGTGAAAGAGTTATGGTGCATCACCTCTCTGTTTAAAGTATCTTCTGTCAGAGTTATGATAGAAAGTAAGATAGAAATGCCCCATAAAACAGCCATATGGGTGATATAATCCCATCCTTATGCTACCTCTTCATGTTGAAGTTGCTCTTGTTCTTCCACTCCTTCTCTGTGTTGTGTGTCTGAACCTGGACATTGTGGTGGTCAAGGCTGCTGCAGGACTGTTGTTCTGAAAGAGGCAAACTCATTCAAAAGTTGTATTTGTTGAGCTAAATATCTTTGTGGCTCCTAGAGAGGTCCAACCTGGATGATGCTTTCCTTGCTTCATGACAGATGTTGACTCCAAGACTTTTCTTTCAACTCTTTTCCTGTAGTTTCTGTGGTGATTCTTCAAGGATCCCCAGAAACAGATCAGCCCACCTCTCCGATCTTGTGTCCAAATGAATTTTGAGGAGTGTGTAGGAAGCTGCTTTTGCTGCCTTTCAGTTACTAAGTACTCAGCTGAGGGCAAGAGTTTGGGTGTACCTTCTCCTTTCTGGTGCTGGGAGGCAGCAGGCACTGCCTGAGCTAGGAAGGATGTTGGCAGCTGACACCTTCCCTGCCCGGGATGAAGAACTTGGACAGTTGGCCTCCAGGCTGGATTGAGATAAGGCAGCCTGTCTCCTCTAGGATCTCATGCATTGCTCTGTAACCAGAGAAATTGCTGAGGAGCTGCCACCCAGCCTATGTTTAAATTTGAATATGAATGCAAGAACAACAGCAGTTGGCTCTAGCCCCAGGCTGCTGGTAGACTTCACATACAACACAATGATGAGACAGAACCCCCTTATCTTCACCTAACTGCTGAGAAGCTCTGTTGGATCTAGTTGCCTCTTTGTTCCCCTTTGCCTATCCCAACTCTTCCCCATATGACAGTCTTTTTGCTCCACCCTGGTTGCCTGTGTCCCACTCTACACATTCAACTGCCCCCGTGGTTTACTTCCATTGCCATTAATGGAATCTCATCCCTCACATTCTCATTGCATCCTTGGGTACCTGCACTACCTCCTGCCTTTGCCATTCCCAAGAATCTGCAAAACATGCCTCCTGCACCAGTTTCCTATGCATTCCATAGCTCACAGTGCACTATACAGTCCCTGTATCACTTTGATCAACCAAGAGGCCTTCCCTCCCCCTGATTTCCTTGGAGGAAATTGGGGAAAAAAAAAAAGGTACATTTTGGCACTTGGAGAAGTCTCAGATCTACATGGAATCTGTGTGAGGATTGCATTGTTTAAAGGCAGCTTGATTTCAAAGATGATAATGGAAGATACCTTTCATTTTCAAGACAGCTTCACAAGTTTCAAATCCTGGAATCCTTAGTACTTAGGAAACTCCCCCAAATTATTGTCTGCATCAGCAGCTAAATTTAGACAACTAGCAATGCTCTTTACCTTAAGACACAGGTATCATCTGTATTTGCAAACCATGTAAATAGCTGGTTAAACACCACTTCTATCATTGTGAGCACATCTCTAAGTTCCATTTGAATTGGTCCTGATCTCTGTGAGTGAGAAAATGTCTTGACTCCAGTTGCAAATTGTACAAGTTCTTCCAAATGGATGTTTTCTAAGCTGGCAAAATTGGCTGTCCCCATTTTCTAGCCTGGGAGTTGGGGGAGTGTGGAGACTCCAAATAGAAATAGAGTATTTAAAAACAGCCAGGACAGGGCAATTGTAAATGCAACAAAGCTGACACTTTTTTCATTAACTGTAAACTTTAACACACTGGTGTTTCCTCATGTTACCTATCTTAATCTGGAGGTGTCACAGAATGGTGAATTGTTTTCTTGAGGATTGGTGTTCTTCACTTTGGCACATATAATGACTGTTCTTCCCTTATCAAGTGTGTGCCACTGCCATTAGGCCACCAAAGTATCTTGTTTTAAACAAGCTCCTTGTTTCTTCTACAGTTCCATTTGGCACTTAGCTCTCCCCAGCTGCTTCTGTGGCAGTCAGGCCCAAGTGTTATACAAGAAGGCAGTGTGCCTTTTAAAACCATTCAAGTCTTTTTTCCTTTGTGATACATTTTTTAGATAGAGGACCTCTGGAAAGAGGCCTAATCATTTCAAACTGATCAGCCATAATAAGCGAAGGTGCTTCCCTAGCCTGCTCACAGGGCAAAGAGCTTGAGTGGCACTTCAACAGTTGGGCTGTTTCTTTTCCAAGGGGTACTCTAAAGCCAGTGAACATACACCTTCTCTTCTAACTCACATAAGCTGTGAGCACTTTGAGATGAGAAACAAAACAAGTGTCATTCACGACATTTCTCTGCTCCGTGCTTCAAACATTTCTTCCAAAGATTTCACTTTGGAGTGTTTAACTACCTCATCTGTCTTTTGTTTCAGTAGCATCGCCAGGCTTTGGTACCATCTTTATCACTGGCTACACTGCCCCAAAGTGTGCAGCCTCTCATAAGAGTCTCAATGATTTGTTTTGTACTAGAAGCCTTCTACAGTCAGATGGGAAACCAGAGCAAACACCTCAATTTAGCCTTTTCAGAGTTTATTCAGAAACAACACTTACAGTCATGGTACTCCTACCTTCCTATGGCCTCTTAACCCAAAAGATCACCAAGTGCTTTATTTTTCCCGTGAGTCACTTCTCTGCTATTGACATGCAGGATTTCTGGAAGAAGCCAGCAGCAAATAAAGCCTTTTCAGAACATGTCAGGATGAAGCCAGACGTGAGAGTTTGATTGCACAGAGGGAATTTCAGGAGGCAGAATATTTTTTCATGATCTGTAAGTTGTCAGAATGGTAGGTGGGACCTATATACCAAATACAACAAATATCATTGAGATATTTCTTTGCAAATCACCAGGAACTTCACTTGCTCTCTTGTGTAAAAATGCACTATTTGAATCTGGTGCTGTGATCCTTTGTAAATAAATTAAGGCAAGAAAAGATAACCATTGCTAGTTTAGTCCTCTCTTGTAAAATAGCTTAACAATTGGATGCACTATGAGACTGAAGATTGGAAAGCATGGAAAGATATGTTCAGTCCTTTTCCTGTTTTCTAATATACTTCCTTGTCACACCTCCATCAATCTTCCATGATGTGTATATGTGGAACTTTTAAGTGCTTGACAGTGGCACACAAGATTATTCTTGAAAATATAAAATTTTCTACTGCTTTTCTGGAGGGATTGGTGACAGATACAGACCATGTTTGTCCAGTGGGTCTAGCATCTCTTCCTTAGGCTACATGGAGTCTCTGTGGTATCCAGTCACATTTGTATTACAGCCACATAATACTGCGTCAATGACCTAATTTAGTTTTATTGTAAACTGCTGGGTTAGATGAATGTCACGTTTCATTATGGTTGTCATTAGAGATTTATTCATGACACTATCAGAACTTTACCTGGAGCTGAGACCGTTTTGCCACTTTCACATTGAATAAGGGCTCTTTTATCCCAATCTATTCAAAAGAGAAGCTTTTATTTTTATTTTTCCTTTTCCTGTTTCCCTTTGGTGACAAATGGGAAAGAACAATTTATAGACAGCTCTAGTATATTTGTCTAGCTCTACTTGGCAGTAACAGATGGCCTGCAAGAGGCTAGCTGAAAAAAAATAAAATTGCATTTCATAGCAGACAAGGTCTGAAGCCTTTAAAATTATGGATAATTTGCAAATCCCTAAAATTCTGTTAGTGTTTATTGTGAATAAAGTGCCCCAGATATTTCTCAGCTGGAGAACATGGGGTACCCTTCTTCTTGAGCTGCTTCCCCTGTAGTTGCCAGCCCTCCCCAGAGTGACTGGAGGAGATGACAATTTCTGGAGAGGCTGACCAAAGTAAGCCAGATGTGCTTCCTGATTTCACTGTTGTCCCCAGGGTGGTGTTGTGTTGCTTTTTGCTGGATCTTCCATTTCTGATTGTATGTATGTTTATATGTGTGCATGACCTGCACATGGAGGGTGAATGGCCACGTGTGGTCCTGCCTTACAGAAGTGTTTCTGTGTCAGTAATGGACCACTTTGCACACACCCAAATGCTCAAAAGGCAAAAAGTTGCAAAGAACAAATCTCAACCAGTTACAGAAAGTATCCTTACAATGTCTGGTTCAGATGGCACACCTGGCCTCCTTTGCATGTTTCAGGTCTGATTTCAGCAACCTGGCCCAGCCCAGTTCTCTTAATTCAGTGTGTTGTGACACACATACATGTCTCTCTTTTTGCTGTCAACTGGTGGCAGAGTATTCTGGCAATAAGAACAGTGCTGCCACTTGGGACATAATTTATAGTATGCAAACACCTATTTTGGGTAACATTAAAATATGAAATAAAATATGTAAAGGCTGATCATTGCAGTACTACCTTCCTTTTCGTTGCATTTTTATACCACGTGTTTTGTGTTCGGGTCGCTATAACACACAGACCTGCATTGGCAGTTCCAGGGGACAGCGCAAAGATTAATTTCTGGGAAATGTTTCTAAGTATTATTTGCTATATTGCAACTTCTTTGTATCACACCTGCCGTTGAAACAATGATGTTATGATGAATGTACATTTTGAACAAGCTGCTAACTGTGTAACCTGGGGATTGGAAGCAATCCTCATTTTACATTCACTTGCATGTCTTATAGTGTTTGAAAAGAAAATGGCTTTATGTTTGGAGGTTTTATTTTTTCATATGCAAAGTGTTTCAAGTGAGTTACCTCATCTAGTGCACTTGCCTCATAAGAATCCCCAGGGCTTCCTCCAACAACTCCACCAAGTTTCTCAGTTTAATTATGAGTGCAATTAGTTATTTGGCAACATGAAAGACAGTAATGGCAAATTTCCTCTGAAGAAGTCAGATAAGGAGGATTTCTGTGGGACTCTTGCCCCTTCAGCTTGGTCCTTCCTAAAGAAAACCTGACAGATCAGGTTCTTATTCAGCACCGCTAATTTCTGGTTATTTTTATGACTAAGGAAGATGTTTAGCTTTCAGAATATTCTTCTTCTTTCTTGCTGCTATTAAGTTGCCTTTTCAGTTAGGGACTAGAACAATTTTTGAATTGTCGTTTCCTTCCACTTTGCTCACCATTTCCAGTGTCTCCTTTGAGTGATAAAAATAAGGTGGCCCCTCTGTCTGCTCAGACAGGGAGATCTGTGTTGACACTTGCTGGAGACACTGGTGGGTGCAGAGGGGGGAAGCTAAGTGGCAGGCATACCACCTTTACAGAGCTTTTGCTTCCATCCAAGACGCTAGGAAAACTGGCACAAACCTAACATATGAAAGCACAAATAGAGAGGAGCAGAGCACTTATCCAGCACAGGACTGGACTGTCCTATTCACCTTGGTAAAAAGAATGAAGAAAAAGGCTGTGGAGCATTTGATGGTAAGATGCTGGAAAGAGGAACATCTCTGACGTTTATGGTGCTGATTCTTGGAACACGGAGATCCTGCAAGCAAGCGTGGCAGCTCTAAGACTCCTGCTACTTTTACCTGATCTGATGCTGGTTTGAAGAAAGAGCTGCTTCAGAAACTCAGATTCTAGGTTTTTTCCACTCACTGTTGTCAATCCTGCCAGATCTCCCAGTCCCAATTAAGCTTAGTCTGTGTTGGCAGAGGATAATGTCACTTCCAGGATATGCTAAGGTCCTGATGTATCCAAATAAAAACTGTTACAGGGAAGACAGGACTACAGCTCTTGCTGTCTGTGTGCCATCTACTTCTCTCAGGACTAAGGCCTCTTCCCATTTCCAATGGAACAATTAACATTGTGTTGGGAACTTGATTTCTGCTTCTCAGACTTTCCAGCTCCCATGAAGAATCTCAGGGACCAGCATATCCTTCCTTTGCATTACCTTGTGTCACATGTTAGACTTCTGTTGCTGCTAAGCAGGAGAGTCCAAACCATATTTAACCAACTGCTACTCAAGTAGGAGGTGAATGTGGGTTTCTGTAGTCATTGCTACTGAGAGGAGGCAAAAGTCGTAGGTCACCTGTTGTGCTTCCTGGTTTGCTTGAGAAACTTCATCTGCTGAGACTTGAGTTAGCTTGAAGCAGTGGATCTCAGTACAGTCCCCTTCAGCTGTGTCTCCAGCATTAAGAGGGACAGCAGAAGGGATTCGTCAAGTTGCCAGAAGTCCTCACAGATTGCTAGGGACAAAAGGTTTGCAGAAGCTGTGGAAGTTTGTCTCAGG
The DNA here is from genome assembly GCF_025592945.1 of Manacus candei. Taxonomy (NCBI): domain Eukaryota; kingdom Metazoa; phylum Chordata; class Aves; order Passeriformes; family Pipridae; genus Manacus; species Manacus candei. The sequence continues at coordinate 9,313,526 of NW_026138083.1, read as the reverse complement.
GGGAAGGCAGCAGGGAGATGGAGGGGACGCAGCCTGCTGTAGCTTTAAAGCAGTACTGCGTAGGGATCCACTTAGAAGGATATAGTTGACTAAAGGGATCCGACGCTTGTTTTCCTTGAGTCTTTTTATTCTTCCGGTATCTAATCCCTTTAGAGCCTAAGGTCAACCCCTTTTTGTACTGCAATAACACTGTAATATATGCTTGCACTAATTCTTCTGGTACACCAAGCATGCAAAACAAATTTAAAGCTTTTTTTTTCAGAAGAAAAAGACTGTATTATGGTGTATATAGAAATACTGAGAGAGAATTTGAATTCTGTCTCCTGTATAAAAGCATGCATTGATTACCTGTATGTAGATCATGCTGTAAATGCTGCAGAGTACTGTAAAATCCTACACTTGAAATCACAATGAACAGGCAATGTCATCAAAAACAAACGAAACAGAAGCTGTGCAATGGTTTTCGTGCCTTTTTTAAATCCATGTATGTTAATCCAGACAATCGGAAAAAAAAAAGAAAAAAAAGAGAAAGAAAAAAAAACAAACAAAAAAAAGCTTGTATACTACTAAAACCTTATTAAAGAATCAAAGGCAGCACCTTGTTGATGACTGTTTCTTCGTTTACTTGTTGGCTTTCTTTGGTGATGGCTGCATTTTTTATTTCCTTTCTTGCTTTGTTTTTCTACTCTCTTTGCTTCCCAGCTCTGGGAAGGTGTCCCTTGCTCATCCTTGGGTACATTGGAGCACTGGGCAGGGAGATGAAGGAGAACTGATAGAACTGTGAGAGTTTTGTTATTTTTAATGAACGTGATCACTAAAAACTTGCAGTTAAGACAGATCTGGGAATTGAAACAAAATTCCGTGACTGTTAGGGATGTGTTTCATGTACTTTGGGAAGGCCGCAGTATGAGTTTAATTTACATAAATTTAGACCATATCACAGCCACAGATTACAACTAGCCCCAACTTTTGTAAATTTTTAGAGCTCTCGCTTGATGGTTACCACCATCCAAACTGGGTAAACTTAAGCTAGTATAGTGCAATGCCTACAAACATATCAGAGCCTGTTTGTCATGTTTCTCTTGGTTTCTTACACTGGACATCTTCTCCTGGCAGGCAGCATGGTGTGCAAATGTCATGGGTTGAGGTGGCTGGGCTTTGACCTCCTTGACCTCCGGCCAAGGTCAACCCACAACAGCATAGGGTGGGTGGATGGCTGTTACCCATCAGACATTTGACAAGCTGTTTCAGATCATCTGAACTTCCAGCCCCTCCACTGCCCAAAACCCCAGGGAGATGGATGCAAAATTATGGCTGACCTGCAAGTAATGTGCTCCTGCCTGGGCTGCTCAGTGCATCCAGCCACGCTTGCCTTTCGTCCTGACTTCTGTTTGAAAGCTGCCTCTGCTGTAGAGTGGCATATGGTTCAACCCCATTTGCTTTTGGCCTGTCAGGGATCAAGCTAGAAGAGGAAATACAGCAACAGACCCTGTCTGCTGTGGTGTGAAGTACATAGTTACTAAATCAGTGTTTTTGTGAACCTGGCTTGAGAGGGAGGCTGCAGGCAGGAGGTGCATGCAAAGGCTCTGGTACCTGTGGAAAGGATGGTGGAAACTTTCTGCATGCAGAACAATCACAAGACCCCGGCTCCTCAAAGACACAGAGAAGTTTGTGCAGGCAGGTGATGGTCTGGGAGGAAGAGTTAGGATTAGTCTGTGGTCTCTGACTTGGGTTGTACAGTGTGTGAGTCCCTTTCTTGTCTTGGGAATTGGATGGAGGGTCAGGCAGGATTCTTCTGAGTTTGGTTTAGCAAGGTCCAAAGCCTGTCTTCTCCATGCTTCAAAGTGTGTTTTGGTTTGCCCCTGTGAGGTTGCTGGTATGTGGCAGATGTGTGCGTCTGTCAAGAAGAAGTGTGCAGCGATGCCATGTCTGAGACATGGTCTGAAACAGTAGATAGAAGTGCAGCATTTCCTGGATTTATGTTGGGTAAATATTGTGATTTTTTTTTTCCTGTACCTGGTTAATTTTTGCTTACAAGAGGTGGGACAGAAAAAAATCCCATGGGAAACTGTTGCCTTTGCCCCAAATCAGTGCAGAGCTGCTTGGGAGAGCAGGCTTTTCTGGAGGACACTGAGCCCACTCTGTACCATGTGTTGCATTAAGCGTATAGAAATTTGACAGAAAATAAACCCCCTTGTGTTCCAGCTGATCCTCACACATCAGTGGCTGGGTGTGGCTGGGCCTAATTTCTGACTATTACCAATTCAGCACTGTGACTCTGGCTGAGCCCAACAAGAACTTCCACTAGCACAGATTCACAAGTAATGTGGTGTTGACACAATAGGTGTGATTGTGTTGAGTAAGAACTTGATCACAAGTTCACAGATAACCACAGATTGCAGATTCACACGCAACGCAGTTTACCAGTACTGTATGTCTGGCCAAGTTCGATAAGAATTTCCATGATTCAGATTCATATATACTGTGGTTCATTGAAGCAACAGGAAAGCACATTCAAGATTGCAGGTTACAGATGCACTTACTACAGAGTGTGAATATGTGTCATGACAAAAGTTGTAGTGACAGACATGTGAGAGTGATATATATAAATGTATATTACCGGGTCTTCTCCAACACAGTGGGAGGCACAAAGCTCACCTAAATGCATCCCTTCATGGGAGGAGGAGAGATACAGTCTGTCAACCAAGCAAGCAGAGGTGTTTTCCCTGCTCTTCTTTTTCCTTCTTTTGCTTTTCTTCACCCTGAAACTCCCTTTCTTTTATACAATAATTTTGGCCCTTCCCAAAGGAGTGGAACAATCACATGTCATAGGTGGGATTTTGGCAACCGTCGTCATACGTGTAAGGCATGTCCTCTTTTCTCTTCATTTGCATTTTAAGGAGTGTGAAAGTTAATATGAAAATGAGGCTTAATGAGGGTCTTGGTTACTTTTGATCAGAATTTAAAGTTGATAAAAAAGGTAAAATAATCGCTTTGGTCCTCCTGCATTGAAGCAGCAGTAAGGGCTGCCTGACCTTTGCCAGACCGTCTTTGAACACATCCTGATTTCCTCAATGGACCAGATTTGTAACACAACTTGTTATGGACAGTGAAGAGGGAGTGAGGCTGATGGCTGGTACAGAGGTGCAGATGCTTTCCTGTGCCTCACTGAAACAACATTGGGCCGTGAGGCCACCACTTCATCGCAGAAAACATTCTGCTGCTTGGCCTTGCTCGAGCCAGATGCAAGGTCAGTGATGGGGCCCAGCTCACGTTTTGTCAGCCAGCATCATCAATTTGTCACTGACCATTTATCACATTATTCACCCTGTGGTCACAGTCATGCAAACAACACCTATAACATTATCTCACATTGAGAGACATCACGAGCTGTGTATTTCTCTTTCTTGATCAGAGGGGACATCATAAGTTCATTTAACTTCATATAATTGACTTTTGGGATATCTCTCTAGGGCGATTCCTTGTCCTCCTCTTCCACATTTTTCATTTCCATCCACACAGATCTTATGCATACCTGACAGATAACCTGGGTTATCGTTGGTCACATAAATTATAATAATACACAAAATACAATAAGTGCAACAAAGAATAATAACAAAAATTGTGATAAGCTTTGTAGCCAGCCAGTAAACAAAAATCCTAACCCACCAAGAAGCTTGTTTAACCATTTGTTTTCCATACTACTTCTAAGATCTCTACTTGCTCTTGCATACTTCATATGATCTAGTTGGTTATAAAGATCTTTAGTTACATTTGGTATGTGAATGCAGCAGGTGTCATTAGACAGACTCAAATATCCACACACTCCATTTTCAGGAAATAGTAAAAGTTTAACATTAGTCTGTTTTGCACAGCAATTTTGGTTGTTGCCTGTAATTGTACCTTTACTTCCTTCAGTCCCACGTGAATTGCATTAGTCAGTGCTTTGATTTGTCCAGAAAGATTATATAACATCATTCCATCTTGGAATGCCATCAACTGGAGTTCCGACAAATACAACCTAATCTGAGAGCCCAATCCCTGAATTTCAGTTTTGTTGGAGTTTCAGTTATAAACTTTCCAATTATGATATTTCAGGCTGTTCAAGCGAGAAAAATTAAAATTTGTGTACCAATATCAACCTCTATGGGAACATCTGGTAATCCAATTGTTCCTTCCCAATTAATGCACCAGTTGGTAGGTCACGTATAATACCAGACACCACAGTGTGGCACTCCCCATACCCTTGGAATATGCATTCCTCATGGTGTATTAGTACACGTGTCCTGGGGAGGAGGATAAATAACGTAAATTGTTTCACTATTAGTCCCAAATTTTAATGATGGCTTAGTGATGTTGCAATTTCATATAGTTGTATTATTATTGATCCACTTTAAAATAGATTTTCCTTCCTCAGTTCCCCAAGTCAGATTTCTGTGTTTTTTCCACAAGATCTCCCAGGTTTTGGTCAAATCTGTAGTTAATATTTCCCAAGGTACTGGTGAGTTGGCATACTGAGGAAAAAATAAACATGCAGTTATTTGACTAACATTTTATGTTTATCCAAAAGCTTGGATTAACTGCAGCATAAAATTGGAAGCAAGACCTGACCCTCCATCTAGTAAGAATAATAGTACTTTATCTACATTATAATTGGAATTTCGGTTTCCAAATTTATCATGAAATCAAGAAGTATATATACTATCACCAAAAACTACCACCTTGTAGGCACTCTGGCTCTGTATATGGCAGGTCTTCACTCTACATGCAGTTCATCCAGACACAATTCCCCTGCTAAGGCAAAAAGTGGACAAATGCTCAGTCTTGTTGCTAGCCAGAAAGGTTAGGTTAAATTCAGGGTATAATCCACCTGGTACTGATCCGATATATTTTTTCTGAACTATCTCTTGCTTCCCAGGCATAAGGAGTTTTCAGGGTTGTTAATACCATTGTCACTGTCCCAGTTTGAGGCATTTTAACTGACAGAGGCTGGTCAGCATAGAAGCCAGTAGGTTGTTCCCCCAGCTTTCTTTCTGCATCAAAGCAGAGCCATAGGAGGCCTTAATTTTCAGATAACCATTTCCACTCCATGTATTATATAACTGATAGATGGCATTAGACAGTCAGATGCCACAGATGCCATCCAGGCTCACGGATTTTAAAAAATCACTTAACTAACCCATTGGAGCGTTCAACAAGACCATTAGCCTGGGGATATTATGGAATGCAAAATACCCATTGGGTTCCATCCTCTTTGGACCAAGCTTGAAATACCATGGCTGTGAAATGTAAGCCTTTGCCACTCTGAATTTCCCCTGGGAGGGGAAATGTGCTGAACCATTCTTTCATAACTCCATTGATACCTCCCAGATAGATAAACCACTGTAGGTTTATGAGCAGTGCCTGCAGGTGACACTGTACCCTTACGAACTGCATCTAGGAGATGGGAAGGTCCCCTCATAATCACACTCTGTCCTCTTTTTATCTGTTCCACCTTTTTCACCACTTGCACCAGGGACAGCAAACCCTTTTCAAGATCAGAGTGTCTCATTTTGGTGTTACTGAAAGAGTGGGAGCCTAACTCCAGTGGTATGTCCAGCTTTTCTGGCCCTTTTGCCATAGATTTCCTGGAGAGCCATGCTCACTGAATCCCCATTCTCTGTGAATAAGGTTGGTTTGATGTAGGGAACCGAGCTGTTGGCACAACCTCAATTCTTTTATTAACAATTCTAATACATTCACGTGCTGTTCACAGAATCACAGAATATGCCAAGTTGGAAGGGACCCACAAGGATCATTAAGTCCAATCCTTAGCACTGCACAGGACCCTCCCAAAGAGCCACACCTTGTGCCTGAGAGTATCATCCAAACGCTTCTTGAACTCTGTCAGGCTTGGTGCCGTGACCACTTCCCTGGGGAGCCTGTTCCAGCACCCAACCACCCTCTGGGTGAAGACCCTTTTTCTAATATCCAACCTAAACCTCTCCTGACAAACTTCAGGCCATTCCCTCGGGTCCTGTCACTGCTCACCACAGAGAAGAGATCAGTGTCTACCCCTCCTCCTCTTCCCCTCATGAGGAAGTTGTAACTGCAGTGAGGTTTCCCCTCAGTCCCCTCTTCTCCAGGCTGAACAGACCAAGTGACCTCAGCTGCTCCTCATAGAGCTCCCACTCAAGGCCCCTCACCATCTTCATTGCCCTCCTTTGGACACTCTCTAATAGCTTAATCTTTCTTATATTGCAGTGACCAAAACTGCACACAATATTCAAGGTGCAGAGCAGAGCGGGACAATCACCTCACTCGACCGGCTGGCAATGCTTTGCCTGATGGTTGGCCCTGGTTGGCCCTCCTGGCTGCCAGGGCACTGCTAACTTGTGTTCAACTTGCTGTCAACCAGGACCCCCAGGTCCCTTTCCACAGCACTACTTTCCAGCAACTCATTCCCCAGTCTGTATGTACATCTGGGGTTGCCCCATCCCACACGAAGAATCTGGCACTTCCCGTTGTTGAACTTCATGTGGTTGGTGACTACCCATTCATCAAGGTCTCTCTGCAGGGCCTCCCTGCCCTCAAGGGAGTCAACAGCTCCTCCCAGTTTGGTGTCATCTGCAGACTTGCACAGGATTCCTTCCAGTCCTGTGTCCAAATAATTTATGTAGACGTTGAAGAGTACAGGGCTCGAGATGAATCCCTGTGGAACCCCACCAGTGACAGGTCTCCAGCCTGATGTTACCCCATTCACTATTACCCTCTGTGCTCGACTCATCAGCCAATTGCTCACCCACCACATGATGTGTTTATCCAGCTGTGGGTTGGACATTTTGTCCAGAAGGATACTGTGAGAGACAGTATCAAAAGCTTTACTGAAAGCCAAAAAGATGGTGTCCACTGGCTTCCCTGGATCAACTAGGTGGGTTACCTTGTCATAAAAGGAAATTAAGTTTGATAAGCAGGACTTTCCTCTCATGAAGCCGTGCTGGCTGTGACCAATGACTGCATTGTCTTTCAGGTGTTTTTAAATACCTCCCAGAATAATTTTCTCCATAACTTTACCAGGCACTGAAGTGAGACTGACAGGCCTGTAGTTTCCAGGGTCTTCCTTCTTGCCCTTCTTGAAAATCAGGACAACGTTTGCCAGCTTCCAGTCAGCTGGGACCTCTCTGGATTTGCAAGGCCACTCAAAAACCATCAAGAGAGCTTTTGCAATGATATCAGACAACTCTTTGAGGATTCTTGGATCAATAGTTTTGTAGGGATCCAGCTGGAGCAGCAGATCCCACGCGATTTCATGGTTGACTGGGAGTTGATCATTATTGCAGTCATGGTCCTCCTGCTCAGAGCACTGAGACCCCCTTGGTCCATCATCTGTGTTGAAGATAGAGGTAAAGAAAGTGTTAAACACCTCTGCCTTGTCTCTGTCCCTGTTTGTGAGGTGACCATCCCCATCCTGTAACAGGCTGATGATATTTTTATACTGCCTCTTGCCCTTAATATATTTGAAAAAACTCCTTTGTTGTTCCCTACATTTTCCTGGCCAGCTTCAACTCCAGTTGAGCTTTGGTTGCACAATCTTTCTCCCTACAGTGACAAGCAGCATCTCCATATTCCTCTCATGCCACTTGACCTTGCTTCCACTGGGGATACACCTTCCTTTTTGCCTTATTTCCAAGAGAAGATCCCTGCTCAAGCCAAGCTGGCCTTCTGCCTCGCCTGCTTGACTTCTGACATTTGGGAATTGCCTGTTCCTGTGCCCTAAGGAGGTGATGTTTAAAAAGTGACCAGCACTGAGGGACCATAGCATCTGCAGAAACATTTTTCCAGGGGACCTTACTTACTAATTCCCCGAGCAGCCTGAATTCTGTTCTCCTCATGTCTGGAGTTGAGGTTTTGCTGGCACTCTCCCTCCTGTTGGCAGAGATTTTAAACTTGATCACTTTGTGGTCACTGTGGCCAAGGCAGCCGCCAATCTCCACTTCGCTCAAGAGATCCCCTCTGTTGACAAGCAGCAGATCAAGGAGGGCATTTTTCTGAATCAGCTCCCTTAGGACCTGTTCCATGAAGTTGTCATCCAGGTATTTTAGGAATCTTCTGTACCAGCTGTGTGGTGGTCTCAGTTTCTGGCAAATTGAAGTCCCTCATAAGGACAAGGGCAGTTGACTAAGTGTCTCTTAGTTCCTCAAAGATTAATTTGTCAGCATCATCATCCTGGCTGGGAGGTCTATAGCAGACTCCCATGATGACATCGGCCTTATTTGTTTGCCCCTTGATTCTTAACCAGAGTCTCTCAACTGTGCCATTGCCAGCTGTGAGCTCCACACATTCTAACCTTTGAACTGCCTGATGAAGGGAGGTGCCAGATTCTTCTCAGGGGTGCGCAGTGAAAGGTTGAGATGCAAGGAGTTGCATTAAAGAAAAGTTAGATATAGGAATTAATATATTAAAACCCCCACCCTTTTAACCATGAAGAGCCTCAAATGCTGGGAGGGGGTCCCAGAGAGGTTGTGGGATCTCCATCCTTGGAGATACTCAAAACTCTGCCGGACACGGCCCATCGCAGCCTGGTCTAAGTTGGTCCTGCTTTGAGGGGTAATTGGAGCAGAGACCTCCAGAGATTCCTTATACCTTTTTTATTCTACAACTTTAAGATCCAGGCTAAGCCTCTCCACTCCCAATCTTCTGACATCTTCCCTCAGTTCTCCCCATCAGAACAGCATAGCAGAAAAGTTTTTCTCTGGCCTTTAGGGAATAGTCCTAGGGCATTTGAGTGTGCTTTTGTACAAAAGACACATAATAACTGTCAAGACAGGAACCAAGTTTCTCTAGTGAGGTGTACAAACTGGGAACACCTTGTTCAGCAGTGACCACTTGCAGCAGGCTGCTGATCACATTAACTCAACAGTGAAGACAGTGTCAGACTCTAATGCCTTAGGACAGTCTCCCTTCTTAACAGCTTCAGGTGATGATAGTAGTGAAGATAAGAAAATATGTGTTACAATAATACTTGGCCCAAGAGCCGGTTCAACAAAGTTTCTTTTAGTTGTATATTCATGCTCTTTGGAGTTTCTCCATGGTGCATTTAGAGTGGCAAAGCAGCCAGTCTCAGGCTCTTTTAAGGAATGCATTCTGGCAATTTTGGGGTACTGCATGCAACAGTTAAGCAGTCCAAGTCTCCCAAAGGTAGGTAGAAGCCAAGAAATCACTTTTGTGCTTAGGGTGCAGTGTCCATGCAGGGAAAATAGAAAATACATGGAGAAATTAAAATGACAGATAGAAAGGCAGTCCATTTGCTAAATACTGCAAGGAATTTGTAGAAGTGGAAGTACATGGAGGTTAGAAAAGTATCTACAACATGACTCAACAACAGCAAAGGGGCACTAGAGCACAAGAAATAAAGAGCCATTATTTTTTCTTACAGCAACATCCTGCTGTCCAACTTCATGTCATATCTTATTGCTTAGTGCAATCTCATCTCAGAAAAGCTTCTGATGTCTTGCAAGGGAAAGAGCTATTGAGGAAAGAGGGGCTGCTGGAGACAGAGCTGGTGGTGGGACAAGACTGCAGGGCACAGAAACCGAATCTCTGGCCTATATAGGATGTGCATTGCAGGACTGGATTCAGTTCACCTTGACCACAAAGCAGATGAGATGACACAAGCTAAGGGCTGGGAGGAGATTTGAAGGTCTAGATAGGAGCATATTTCAATATGCAAAGAGAAAGCAGCAGTCATCCATCTGCATCATCAACCCACCACAGCATCTAGAAAATGGGGTGCCATAGAGCAGCAGAGGAACTGTTGTTGGGGTTGTGAAACTCATTCCATAGCCAGGTGAAAGTGAGAGCTGTTGGCAGCTCTGGAGTTTTCATAGTTAAGGGGGAGCTTGTTTAGTTGTTAGGCTTGTGTATCCTAAATATCCTCTGACGCTGTCAAATGCCTCTTGAAAAAGCAGATATTTGGAGTCCTTCTGTTCATGATTAAATCTTTTTAAGGGTAACATGTAATGCATTATTGACCAGTTGAGTTAGTGGAGAGGTTACAGTTTTCCAGCTCTAATAGAAGCATAATCTAAATTATTTGTTTTTAAATCCATTCTGCGGAGTGGTGCTGATGTGATTTTCATTTACAACCAATTGTTAATTAGGCCAAGCTTCAGTGGGCATTTCCTATTTATTTTGTCCTTTGGTCTTGCTTAGTCAATGTGTGCATGTGTGTGTGAGCTGCTGTTTTTCTGCAGTATCATTTGCAGTCATTTCACAGCCTGTTCCTGGGCACCTTACAGGCAGTCTCTCTGCCACAGACTGGAGAAAGACTGCCCCCCCCACCTATCCTGTCCACCCTTTGCTTCTCATGGTTGGACACGCTAGAGTCTGATAATGACACTTTATGTGCCAGCTTTCATGACTTGCTGATTATTTTAGTGAACACAGAAGCCTGTAGAAGACAGAAGGAGGAGTTGCTGGAGCAGAAGAGGGGATGGATGGTGCAGCAGCAGAACGCAGTAACACTACAAGGGTTACTGCCCCAGGGACAATGGTGGATGGCAATGGAAAGTGATAAGGAAGTTAGGGGTGCCTCTAGCCCAGAGGTGCCTCTTGAGTTCACTATGGCCTGGGGCATAAAAGAGAGTTGCTGAGTGGTTCCAGTAAAGGAGTGAATATGTAGATATATAAGTACTGAAATAAATGTAGAAATACTGAAGAAGATTGGGAAATGTAAAAAAATCCTGAAGAATTGCTTGAAAACAGTTCTATTTGGTCCAGGTTCAAGACCGCTAACAAATGAACTTCTCTGGCACATTTTTTTGCCTTCATTGGTAAGTATCTGTGAATCTCTGCTTTTTAAGGTTTATATGAATGAAATGATGGAGTGACCACTGCTCAGGCATGTATTTTGGAAGAGTGGTGGACTAGATACTTTCCACAGATTCTTCCCACTGCTGTTTATCCTGATGTCTTCTGTGTCAACGTTGTGTCTGAATACTAACTAACCCTCTTTTGTCACATCTGTCTTCTTGCAGGCATATATGCTGAAGTCGTTTGAAATGAATGGCCTGCCCAAGGTAGTCCCTTTAAGTTTGCCTTATCAAGACTTCAGAAAAGACATGTCAGACTACTGGGAAAAGCCTAAGGTATCCCAGCGGATAAAGAAAGTTGATTTTTCAAATATTGTCTTGACTGCTCCTTGCAAACCTCTGGAACCTTATCTGGAAATGAATGGAAAAGAAGAGGAGGAAGAAGATGAGGAAGACTACGAGGAGGAGGAAGATGAGGAGGATGAAGGGGAGGAGGGAAGCAATGAGATTGACATGCACAGTGGTTCCAGCAGCGACCTGAGTCAAAAAAGCACAGAGCGCAGCCAGGAGTGTGCACCATCCACACTCCTGGCTGATGACCAGAAGGGATCGAAGGGTCGAGCATCCACTGCTGACGGGGACGTGGAGCTGGAGGAAGGCTCAAAAACACTAGTGCTGTTTTCACCAGGTGATCTGAAAAAGTCTCCTGTGGCCACAGACTTAGCTCCAGAAGTTGATCTGGGCACTCTTGCTGCACTGACACCTCAGAGCGAGCGGCCTCAGCCTATGGGTAGCCAACTGGATGTATCTGAGCCAGGGACCCTGTCCTCAGTCCTTAAATCTGAACCAAAGCCTCCCGTGGCAGTGGCTACAGCTTCCTCCCCCTTTACCAAAGTTGAGCGCACATTTGTTCATATTGCTGAAAAGACCCACTTAAATGTCATGTCTTCCAGCAGCCAGCTGATGCGGCATGAGGAGTACTGCCCTCCGGGACAGTTTGAGGAAGTAATTATTGAAGAAGAGCTGGAGGACAACTTGGTCCTGGTAGAGAATGGAAGCATACATTCGGGGTTAGAAGGGGCGGAGACCGAGAGCTGTGCACTTTCAGCTAATCACATTGAAACCACCTCAGAGACAGTGGGGGAGCAGCTGGCCCTTCCCAACGGCATAGCAAAGCCTCCTGAGGACAAGCAGAAGCTCTCCAGCAAAGTGGTGCTCTCGCTGGATTTGGAAGAGCCTGGCAAGGTGGTTACCAGGGAGACTGGTCTTGAGAAGCCAGCATCAGTAGCAGGACACCTTAAGCGAGAAGAGACCCTCCTTGACACACCACAGCAGGGCCCCAGGAGGCTGCTGGGCTCCAGGTATAGAAGTCGGATACCCATTTTGTTCTCTGAGGAGGATACCGGCTCAGATCTTTCAACTTCACTCTCAGCCAAAGAACGGCTTTATAAGAGGGCAAAGCAACCTGACTTGGCTCGCCTGGTGATGGAGAAGAGACAGAACCGCCTCATCCGGCTGGCCTCTGGGGCTTCCTCCTCAGCCTCCTCCAGCGACGAGAGACGGCGAGCCTCAGAAACCCTGTCAGCCACTGGTTCTGAGGAGGACACCCATGACTCTGATGATTCTATCCCAAGGAAGGGAGGGAAGAAGGCTGCACTCCTGGGGAAAGAAGAGAGACCCATAAGCACAAAGAGCAGAATTCCTCGTCCTGTCACACCAGTGAAAACACCACTGGAGGCAGGAAGGTCAGAGATCTCCGTGGCTGTCGCAATTGCAGGGCTGTGCAACTCCCCGCAGGATGCGGCTGCTGTCTGCAGGTAAGATCAAAACAGTGAGAAATGCAAAGTGTTGGGCTTTTTGAGGAGACAGAGCCATGGCTCTGCTCTTCTCCCATGACTTCACCCTTCACTCAGCTTGAATGCATGGTCCATCTTTGTTTCCTACTGTCATTTCAGCTCAGCGGTGTGTGTAATTTTCACCTCTCTGTCTTCTTTTTTTGAAGCCTCTCTTCACTTGCCCTGGCTTTCCTTCCACAACCTCTTTCACTTGATCTGATCCTGCTAATAGCATGTGCCCCTTGCAGAAACTCCCCTTCATCCTCCTTCTTTTCTTCCCATGCAGGCTTCAGACACAGAGACCAGCTGGAGGTGTCCCAAATGAATGCCGAATAACGCAGGTACAAAGCCGGCTTCCGTCTTCACCAAGTTCTACTTCTCTTCCTCCACGGAGCAGCTCACGGAGGTCCAGCGGTGCATCCCCTCGGAGCCCTGTCCTTCCTTCAAGGAACCCCAGTACGTCCCCCAAAAGCCAGCTGCCACCTCGGAGGGAAAGTCCTTCTCCCTGCCGACAGCGTAAACCAGGGACTGCTCCTCAGCGAGTTCCTCCTTCCCCCCGACCTCAGCCCTCAGCTCAGGCTCAGGGGCCAACAGGAGATTCCCTGCCATCTCCTAGCATGGCCAAAAAACGACAAAGAGGAAAAACCCAGACTCAGAGTCCAGCAACCAAAGGAAAGCAGATGTCCCTGGAAAGTAAGGCAGCTGCCAGATAATGATCTTCTTCTGCGAGCCCAACACACTGGGTAACTTCTGAGTATAGTATACACTTGAGATGCTGCAGCACAGCCTTCCATGCTGGACCCACGAGTGTATAGCAGTAGCTGTACTTCAATGCTTCACTCACACTCTCACCCCACACTGCAATCAGCTCCCATGGGCCTGACAGCCTCTGAGCCACGGAGCCTTCTTCAAGGGAGACATCCAGCCCGCAGCTCACGCTTGCTAGCGCACAGCACCAAACAGTGACCCCAGGCAGCCTGCCCAGTGCCTGGCCCTCCTCCCTCCCCAGGGATTCCCCTCTCTCTGTTAGCAATACCAGTCTCCAACACCACCCCCAGCTGTGGAAAGAGGAGCAGAGGAGAAGAGAGCAAGGCCTGCTAAAGAGGAAGGCTCCTGTCCTTCAGGCAGCTCCCTCCTTTCTCCTTGCTGGGAAAACACCAGCCTTGGGCGCTGCCATCTACCTGAATGTTGGCTCACCTCCTGCCATCTCTGTTAGCAGGGGATTGCCTCCAGCTTAGCCAAGAGGGAGGGATGTGTCCTTGTGTGCTGAGAGAAGAGAAGCAGCAAGGTGGAGGGGGCTCTTCTTTCCAGAGATCCCTCTACAGGTGGGCACTGGGAGACAGGCAGTTCTTGCTGGATGCTCCTACCTGCTCCAATATGTCCCACAGAGGATGCCATCTGGCATTGCTGCTCAGTTGACACTGCTGCTGTTTCAGCAGACACCTGTGTGGTGGGTACTCAGGTGGAAGTAGGGATGTATTGGCAGCTTGCTGGGAAATCAAGAGGTCTTGCTAATTAATGTAGAAGGGAGCACACTGCAGCCACTTCTGTCTCAAACACCAGACTGTGATCTGTGGACACCGCATCTCCCAACAAGGGTGGTCCCTCTGGCCCTGAGCGTGGTTGGTGCCACAGACCTGTAGTCCACCAAACACAGCTCCATCATGAAGATGTGAATAGTCACTGGATGCCTTTAGCTTTGGTGCCCCTTGCACCTAAATTTCTTGTGTTTTATTGTCACGCTCTTGGTGTTTGTGAATTTTGGCACTGTGGTTGAAAGTTCCCCTACGTGGCAGGGTGGGAAATTATTATCCTGTAGTATACCCAAAAGATGCTGCTTTGCAAGGAGAGGTTTGCTGGCACGCTGTGGATACCCTGTGCATTTCTATCCAAGAGTATAGTGGGTTGAGTGGCAGAGGTCAGGTTTCTGTCTTTTTCTTGGTGCTCAACTCTGCCACATGTTGCGTCAGCACTAACAGTGTGAACATAAAAGTAAGGACTGTGCTCTTCAAGTAGTATTATCAGAGCAGAAGCTTAGCACTCAGCTAGAACTAAATCATTCAACTTTTTAGCCCCCAGACGAATTAGGAAGGCTTGAAAATAAAAGTGAGGAGGACCTGGCCACATTTGAAGAGATCTTGAAGTAGATGAAATTTTCCCCACACCTCACAGGAGAAAATAGTCCAGATCCAAATAGTTTGGGCTTCACACCATTGTCATGCCTAAAAGAGGCTCTGCATGAGGCAGAACAAAAACACAGCTGCTCTGTACACCTATTCTTGCAGCTGCAACTACCTGCAAATATTTTCTATTTGCAGACAACAAAGCCTGATGAAAGGAGTCTGGACAGTAATAACCTTGATTCATTTGGACATGAATGCAAGCAGTCACACTGATGGCTATTGAGTCCAAGAAATCCTGAAGTTGTTCATATCTACAGGATATTCCAGGAACTGTCCTGGAAAGGAGCATGAGAGCTGTGACAGGGTGGCTGGGAGAAAAGGGTGCTCCTTGGACACCCAAACAGGGAAATGTCTAGAAACAGGACACAGGAGTTACCTCTTTATATGGCAGTTGCCAATGCTAAGAATTTATTTCACCTAGTTCAAAATGTTTTCCAGTGACATGGTTCATCCTGGTTGGGTAAACAGCAGAGCTTCCACTCTAGAAACACATGCCCTCATCTTTGCAGAGCAGCATTGGCAACTCAGAGGGAACTCAGGCTGTGGTATGATGGACTGTGCAGATTTTGCCACCAAAAGCAACATCCCTCCAAATTCCAGCTGCCTCATTGCACTTCTACCACCTCACAATGGAGCAGTTATTTGTTAAAGTGGCTGGAAATGCTTATCCAACATGAAAACAACAGCTCTGGTTTTCTGGTTTGGTTTTCATCTGGTTCAGTTCATCAGTCAGGTTCACCATTTGGTCACACAATAGAAGAAGGAGAGGACAGAGAGTGTGACCACTTCTAGTGGCACTATAATGTCATATGAGTTTGAAGTGTGGGTCAGAATAGAACCTAAATATGTCCTGCAGGTTTAGAAACTAGAAAACAGAATAAACACAAACACAGATTCTTCTGAGAAACATAAATCATAATGGGACTCCTATTAATTTATCGGAGGGCTATTAATTTTAGTGTGTTCAGATGGTAAGACTTTGTCGTGAAGCCTTTACCAGATCTCCATCCAGGTCTTAGATGCACCTGCCAAAAATGACACCGAAAGAGCTTGGAAAGAGGACTACAGGACTATTAACGGGGTTAGCAGACCTGCCTCATCATGGGAAGCCAATAAAGCACAATCAAAGTATTTGTTCAAGAGAAAGTTTAAAGGAGAGTTTTTGGCGGCACACCTATACCCATGTCAGGGAGGAAGCTCCAGGGCAGAGACAAGGTCAGGTTGGACAGGGACCTGAGTAGCCTGCTCTTTTGGAAGGTGTCCCTGCCCATTGGGAGTGGGGTTGGAACCAGATGATTTTACAGTCTTTTCCAACCCAAACCATTCTAGGATTCTATGATCTTCCATCTGGCACATGAAGGAGGGAGTAGCTGAGAACAGCAGAGGAAGAAATTGGGCAAGCTTTTAGTTGTGAGCAATCCTCCAGTGAAACTCCTACAGAAATGTGGGGACTTTTTCTTAATAAAAGGTTTCTAAGAAACCGAGTTTTATTCTAAGGGGTCTTTCTACCATGACCCAGCCACAAGTAGCAGGCAAGATGCTGATGACACCAAGGTAGCATCTCCTTGTGGTGCAGTAGATTCCTGGTCCCACCAGGACTCGTGCCAAAGCTGTCATAGGCTGGAGAGGCATGAGACAAGTCCCACAGTTTTCAAAAAGCCAGAGAAAGATCAGCAGCACAAAAAATAACAGCCATTCCCAGCACTGTTTGACAGGGCTGGGCTGAGGGTGCAGCTGAACCCACAGAGATCTGGGACTAGCATTAGTCATCTCTCCTTGTGGTCATGCTACCAGACTCCCTGCCCCAGCACCTTCCTGCTTCCCAGCTGTCTCTGACATGGAGCGGAGCAGGAGAATGCATCAAAAGCATGGTGTCTCCAGGTCATGTCTTCTGGGGTGGTACCCCAGGGTACTCCCATCACTGGGGAGCAGCACACCCTGTTTGCAGGAGTTCACAGTCCTCTTGTTTGTCTCTCAAGAGGCATTTTCCAGCAGGTGGATCAGCAGGGATACTCTCTGTTAGTATTACGGGGAAAACAGTCCTCTAAAAGGGTTAACAACTCCTCTGGCTCCTCTCTTCTTCCACTGCCCTGCAGGGAAGTTGGAAGGGCACCTGCCACAGTTGGAGCAAACACAGGAAATCATGTTTGGGAACGAGAGGGGATGAAGCTGTGATGTTAGGGAGAAGTTAAGTGGTGGAGGAATGCCAGATGATCTAGTCTGGCCTCACAGAACAGGATGGGCTACCACATCCCAGAAATGTGGGGAGGCAAGATCCTGCTGTTCTCTGCAATGAGTCCTGTGCAAACTCTGTCAAGCCTCGAGGACACATGGGACTGCTCAAATACTGCTGTTGGTGTGTAGCTGTGTCCTTGCTGCAGAGGAGAGAAGATTGAAGAGAAGACATTGCTGACCAGAGCAGAGGAAATGTCTAGGAAGAATAAAAAAACACATGTGGGGTCAGGGAAAGAGAAGCAGGTTTCCCAGAACTTTCCCATGTTTGTGAGAATTTCTAGAAACAGCCTCACGCTACGTGGTTCCCATCAGTGTCTTTGCTTCAGGGTCTGTCCTGGCCAGCTGCAGGTAATCGTGCCCATGTGTGTTTTGAGGGAACTCCTGGGACAAGCTACCACTGTGCCTACATCTGTGTGTGCATTGGCATGGGCAGTGGGAACAGACAGGTCTAGTTCAGGGGAGCTTTATGGGGTCCCATATGTGTTGGGACTATGTGTCTTTGGGACTGCCTGGTGTCATGCTGAGTCTTCACATTGCAGGGGTTTTATCTGCCAGCCGAGAGAAGGTGGCACACTGGCTGGTAAAAAGAGTCGGTGGCTGTTGCCTGGTCAGGAGTTGATTGCAAAGAAACAGGGATAGAGGGGGGATGTGCCAAGTGGCAAATCTGAGTTGTCAGTGCTAAACCAGTGTGACAACAGATTATATGAGCAGAAGAAGAAAAAGGACCAATGCCACCACTCAGACTAATACCGTGGAGAGGCTCAAATACACAGATGGATGGAGCTGCTTAATTGATTTGTCTGGTTGGCAGCATAAAAACACTTCTGCTTACCTTCGTGCAAAAGATGTTTTGGTAACAGATGTCTCTGAGTCAGTTGTGCTTGGAATCTGTGAGGGGCAGGAGACTTTCTAAATAAAGAATATTATAATATATATGTTATTATAACAATATAATATAACTAGTGACCATTATATATAGTGGCTAAAGGTTAAAAAGGATCCTGCTATTTTCAAGGAAGTCTTCTGATACTGTGACTTCTAATGTGTGCAGGACTGACTGCTGTGTGCAGTGAATGTGGGTGGGGGAACAGGCTACCACCCTACCAAAGTGCATGTGAGCTGTGAGGCTCCACTTGCCTGAGCACGAACTAGGGCCAAAGCACCACAGCTTGGGGGGTTGGCAGCTGTCATAGTTGCCATGTGACCTGTAATAGCTCCTGGAATTACGTACATCTCTGTGGGGCATGGACCAGGATCTGAAGTGTCACTGCTGCCTTTGACTAACACAAGCATTGAGAGTTTGGTGGTGAAACATTTCAATTGAATGCAAGTTGTATCAGGGCAAGAGAATGTTTCACGTTTCTCCTTTCCAACACAGAGGTGTTTTCTCAGTGTAGATCCTGCTCCAGTAGCAGCTCAGTGGTCCCTTAGTGCACTTCTTTCTTCTCTGTATAGTTTACTGACCCATGGCATGATCCCACCACTATTCTACATGTATAGGCACCAATGCTCACCTAAGGCCTTGCCCTACACATCAATCACCTGCAGTTAAATTAATCTTGTGAACACAGTAAAAGTCCCATTGTGGACATGATGAGTCTGGTATCAAATGAATTTCTTCTGGCTTAACTGAAACATGCCAGTGCTTTATCTGTTTTCCAGCTGCTCTTACAGCTCCACAAGAGGGAGAGAGCTTGGCCTCCTGTTCAGGCCCTTTCCTCTTGGGGTGCCTGCTTGTAACTGGGCTTCTGGGTGGAAGCCTGTGGGCTCACTCTGTGCTGGTTCCCGAGGTCCTCTGCAGAACCCCAAATAGTTGTTGTGCTCTTTATTAGCCTGTTGCTGCACTCCAAGGGTCTGGGATTACGCTGGCAGTGACAGCAGAGCCAACTGATGTTAAGCCTTCCCTGTGAGCTTTGGCATTGGTATCTTTGCAAGGCCAGAGAATATCTGTTGTTGCCAGCCTGATGTGAGCTATAATCCAGAGTACAGCCAAAATCCCATGAAATGACAGTGATTTGTACACCATCACTCTCCTGTCCCTTCATTCCTAATGTATCTCCTCTAGCAAATCTTGTCTTCAAAGTCACCATATACTCCCTGCAGGTCAGCCCCTCTATGCTTGGGGGATTGAAGCCCTCTTGGATTCTGCAGAGCTTGAGGCAGACTTGGCCACCAACCTATGCAGCATGCCCTGCACCATGCAGGCCAGTGCTCTTGGTCATAAGGAGGAACATCCCTTTTATTTCTGGAGCTGCAAATGTCTGGAAAGCAGGTTTAAAGTAAATATCGATGCCCTCTGTGCTGAAAGGAGGAAGGGAGCTACCAAATCCAAATGGATTCCTGGTAGGGACCGAGATAATAACTGCTCCTGCTCTTAGCTCCTAAACCAGAGGGGCCTGCAGGTGTGAGACCTCTGCTTTGGTGAGGATACTGCTGGACTGGTATCAGCGTGGGGCTTCTCAGTTGCTGCTCTGCCTCTGGCCTTGTTCATATTGCCCCTGCCTGGAGCACAGGAAGGTCTGACATGGGGTCACTGGAAGAGGCAGGGGCTAACATTTACTCAGCACATGGGTAGGTGAGGCCAAGGTGCATGGCATGGGCTCTGGGACTATTGCCTGCAGAGGGGGGGATGAGCTCTGCAGGACATGGAGGTTTAGTGGAGGAGTCCAGGCTCAACCATGTGTGTGAAAACCAGTGTCAGCGACACTACTGTGCTCTGGGACCTGGGCTGCTTCTTCTCCAGACAGGAATTGGAGGTGGAAACACAGATAATTTTATATATCTCCTTTTAACATGATAGCATGTGATTCTACACTAGACATTGTATCTGGCACACCGATATTTTCCTTCGCCTCTGGCACACTCTGGAGACAGGACTTCTGCTCCTTGGTACTGCCTGCCTGGAAATGTGACTGGGTCCAAAGGCTAAGTCTCTCTACATATCTTCTTTGCATTCTTTAGGAAAGCAGCTGGAGAATGTTTACACTCTGCAAACAGAATGTAGGACTCCGACTGAAGAACCACAATCCGGTTCAACTGCATGGCAAATTTCTTGGCCATAAAATCTGGCATGCATCACAGAGGCCCTGTCTGTGTACAGATCCACCTGGCATTTGTCATAATTTCAGATCGCATCTTAAAGAAAAATAAATGATGATGCCATTTCTTGTTCATACCAGACACAGTTGTCATTAGATTTGTTATTAAAAGGGGATTCTCGATCATGCCATTAAAAGCCTGTCTACCTTTTCATTGGTGTCTTCTCCTATTTATTGGTGTTGCCACATGTGAAGCAGGAATACCACCTGAATTGCTGCCAGGGGACCTTGTCTACAATTGTGCTTGGGTTGCATTCCAGCTGTGTGGCAGCTCTGCCCCCCCTTCCTTCTCTGAAACCTCCTGCAGAGTTGTGCCCAGGTTATCATAAAATCTCCTCGCAAGGTATGTTCGTTTTTTCCTATATCATGTCAACTCCGTTGGCTGTGACTAACCCCAAAACACTGCTGGCAAGGACCAAGAGCATTACATTATTTCCATATGAGCACTGATGCAGCTTCTGCCTGGTGCATGTAAACAGGCCTGCCAAAGCTCAGAGCTGTGTGATTTGCTGGCAACCTTTCACTGTGTCACAGTGGTAAAAGTGGCTCTCTCTTCTCTGATTCATGCAAGCAGGCAAAATCAGAGGAACAGCTTGGAGGAATCCACCAGAGCGGGCCTGTTGCTATTCATGCAAGACATGTTCCTGCATGATGAATCTTGTTCACAACCACACATCAGGCAGCAGGCTCAGCCATCCAGTTCCAAAACAGCATCTTTCAGAGAGCAAAGCCTGCTTTTTTAGCAAAATGAAACCAAACTAAAATAAAAATTTAAAAAGTAGCATTTGTAGAGATGTTTGCAGGACCTACATCTAGCTGGTCCATGCAATCCAACTGGGACCTGCCTGGGGGATCTTCACTGAACTCCAGAGCTGGCCAGGGACAGTGTTTCACATGACTAGTCTCTTGCTCTTCCATTTTGTATGGTTTTCCCAATTTGAGCACCACTGGGATCATAACAATATCTCCCTGACCCTGTCTGTGCTGAGACCAACCGGCTGGGGCTGCAGCTGAACCTGCACATTAATATGCAGGAAGTGGAGCAGAAGTAAACCAGTAATGTGGCATGGTTTGACTTTTAATACTCTTAGACAATTTGACGTGTCAGCTGAGGACAACAGCTCTTACAACAGTCCTTTAACTGTGTGCAATTTGCCTCATGTCTATTGTGTGCAGACCACACGTAGTAGCAGTTTCTTATCTAGCTTTGGGAAGGGGTAGTTGAAGAGGGAACACAGAAGCTATGAAGGATTGTTTTCATCAGTTTTTAAGTTCACACCCTTTCACCACTGTCACTTGGGCACCTTTATTTGGCACAATGCAGGCAGGGTGAGATACAGCTTACAAGCAGACAGCTGTCCTTTGTGGCCTGGCACGGGTAGGACAGGGCTCAAACTCATTACTTGGCTAAAGATTCATAAACTCATGGGGCCACCTCGCATGCACACAGCAGGTACACAATCTGCTGGCAAGTGGGTGTCAGTGTCCATGGCTCCCTGAAACAAGCTCATTCTCTTGTTGCTCAGTTTCCATCTCATTTTCTCTGCTACCTTTTTTTTTTTTTTTGGAGGATTTTGTCTGTGAATCCTCTTGCTCTTCAGTGTCACCATCTCAACAATGTTACCTTCGCCTGTGGAAAAACAATTTCAGTTGTGACTGAAATACCTATTTTAAACATTTGAATTTATGGTAAAATACCTTAACTAGCATCATGGTCTAACACACAATATAAGTGCTTTTTCTGAGATTTCAGATTATAAGAAACCTAGAGGGTAAGAATATAATCTGTCCCAGTCAATGTGATTTTTTTGGAAGCTGTCTTTGTTAGGTAAGTATGGTCGCTTATTTTTTTTTTACATTCATCATAGCTAATTGTATACAGCAATTGACTAAGCATCCAAAAAACACTGATCCACAATTATAAACTGAGTTGCATAGTTCACAGGTGAGATCTGTCAAATAAGTTCTCCCTTGGAAAGGTGTTTCCTATGATGATAGATTTTATTCTTTCTCCTATAGCCAAAAGAAAACACATTTGACTCTAGTGAAGAATCCAAAATCATAGAAAGAAACAATGGGACCCAAGAAGCTCCTTAAAGTCTGTGTCAGTATCAGGTAAATGAAAATTAAAGCTGAGCAGTATAAACTGGGAAATTGAGAAATATTTCAGAACTTCATGGATCGGCTGCCAGCAGGAGGGTTTGCCAAGGGGCTTCATCACCACCCGTAGACAGTGAAATGGGACATTCTCTGGAATACATGTTTGTCAGGCACAAGGTGCTGGGTACAATGCTGCCTGAGGCACTCTATCAAGTGAGAAGGTGAGTGGAGGAAGAAACTAAAACAGGCTGCTCTTACTGGAACAATTCAAAGAAATATGAAAAAGACAGGTTTTTAGGAGGAGGGGGTATCTTTACTTGGACCAGCTTTTGTTATTAGCTGGAAAAGCCAAAGAGACTGTTGGGCTCAGAGACCTTTCTTCTGCAATCACCTCAAGATATTTCAAGATAAGAAAAGCCCCAATACAGACAAGGCAAGCCACAGGAGAGCCTCAAACTGCAGGGGAAGCCTGCACTGCAAGGAAACATGGCTCACACTTGTCATTCCTAGCCTTGCCTTCATCTACCTGCTAATGGCAGCAGGTAACTCTGATGCACTCTCACAGTGGGGCCCAGAGTCAGCTGGACCCAAGGATACACCTCCAAGCCTGTAGCTTCAAGGAAGCTGCTAAAATGTGTCAGGTTGCAGAGAGCACATAGAGATGAAGAGACACTTACAGAATCTACACAGGTTTCATTATGTACAAAAAATCTCAAAGAGAAAATAATGCAAAGGAATCCAGTTATTTAAATTCACCAATTTGTATTTAAAACAGTGAGGTAAAGCCTCAGATTTAAAATAACAGGCTAAACGAGTCCAAAACCCTGTGTTATAGTGTCCAGAGGCTCACAGCATAATTCAGGCTGGAAGAGACCTCTGGAGGTCTCTAGTCAAAGCCCCATCTCAGAGTAGGGTCAGTGCTGGGGTCCCACAGGGTTGCTCCCACTGGAGGAAGCTGCACCAGTGTCCCCAGCCTCAGAGGCACTGAGCACAACAGCAGGTCAGGAGTTCATCCTGCACTGAAAGTAAACCAACCAAAACCTATTCCTAGGGTCTGTCCCAGAGCTTCCAAGGGGGATGCCTGTTAACTGCCCTTCACCTGCCACCCATGCAGCTTCTTGTTTATGACCCACGACTTCATTTATGCTCAGGTCTGTGTTTCCTATTCCCATCTGAGCTGTGTTAGGCGTGTTCCTGTCTCCTGTCCTGGCTGCTGCACGGACCTAGGACCTACCTTGTAGTTTTGTCTCCAGTCCTTCTCCTGCTCCAGACCAGGCTCTCTGGAAAGACTCTGGTCCTGGTTCATCCTTTCCCTGTGTCTGGGGCTGTTGACTGACACTCTCCCATCCCTGGCTCTGCCAGCCATGCTGAGACACTGTGGGATTGTGGCCTGTTGGGGAGGGCACGCCCAGCGCTGGAGTCTTCCCAGCTCCTGGATCATCCCCTGCTCATGCTGCTCCCTGAACCAGTGGGTATATTCTGAGTTCCCTGGCAATGTTTTACTTCACATAGAATTATCCTGTCCAAGTGAGAGTAATTGAATCAGATGGTATTTCACCCCAGCAAATATTTTATGCTGCCTGGACTTCCCATTCCTGCTGTGTCTTTCCTTTTCTGACTGAAGGAGTAGTTTGGATTTGCCCCTTCCTCAGCAAAATGTATACTAATAATTTGGGCTGAATCCCTGCCCCACTAGTTTCCCAACAGCACTGGTTAGATGAAAATAGTTCCATGAGATAGGGGAAGGGGTAGGAAGGGGCATTAGTCAGGTCTGGGGGATCTGTCTAGGAATCAGACAGCATGCAAGCACTGACTGTGGACCCATGATCACACACAGCAAAAGAAATGGAAGTGGTTGATGTCCTTTCACTCTAAGGTAGGATCAGTGTTCACATTTATGATGGACAAGAAAACAAGCTTTGGCCAGGACCAGTTTACTTACAAAATAGTTTTCATTTGTTTGTGCAATCAAGTAAAATGGCTGCACACCAGGCTGCTGCAAGTAATGGAAAATAGAGGAATCTGTTAATGTAGCGCCAAGTCAGAATGGCATGAAGTCCCTTTCTTCTAATCCAAAACAAAGATCTTCAGGAGCCCCAGGACCTCTTTGTTGGCTGCACTTTCGCTTTCTCCAACTGAGCTACAAAATCTGGTGCACACACATCCTGCCGAGATCATCCGGACACTGCTGCGGCACAGTGCACCTTAGACTGACACTGCAGGCATCCTGTGCTGACTTTCCCAGCTTTGTAGGGTTTTCCTGTCTAAACTGCCTTCGTAAATAATAGAAAAAATGGAGACTGCTGTGTGTGTGTCACATCTTCTTCCTGCAGGGCCTGCACTCAGCTGCAGTTAGAAGGGGACATTTCTGCCCTCTGACAGCGAATCTAGCTCAGTGGCTCTGATGGACACATATTTTCATGGCATAACTTAAAGGGAAGGGAGGATTTTGAGATCTGTATCTGTCCTATAGGAGAAAATTATCATTTAAGCACCAACCTGCAAGAACTGATCAGATCTCCAGGTACTCTGCAGCAGTTGATATACCTGTGGAGTGGCTCCAATTGCTAAAGGAACAAATCAGCTCCTTCTCTCCTTTCACCATCCAGGCTATTACAGCCCCATAGAAGGTGTTAGGAAATTACTGCTGGAAACAAAAAAGCTAAATTAGTCACCAAATAATTTAATAATCTACCCTCTCAATAAGTAGTTGGCATCCTGAAAAGGAGAAGAAAGAACTATTGCAAAAGAACACAGATGTGAAGTAAAAAGTAAATTTCTTTTTCCAGCAATATACTCTAAAGTCTGCTCACTCTCTCTGCTGCCACGCACGTTCAAGCTGTTTGAGTCAGGTCCTGCATCTACTTAACCAAGTGGCATAGTCAATCACAGCGTTTGCACACAGGTTGGTGATTAACTCAAGCTGCTGACTGGTTAAAGGAACACATTTTGATTAGAGAAATAAAGGAATGTACATGCTAAGCAGTTGCGGTATGAACAGTAGAGCCTCAGGACTTGCAGAGCAATGATCCGTATCCTCGTTTCTGATGGGCAGGTTGGAGCTGCTTTCCAGTTTAAATATGCAGCAGCATATCAGTGAGAGTTTCTGTTCCTTGCTCTTACAAGACCAGTGGTGAAGAAAAATAATTTGTCCTTTGGTTCAACTTCAGGTTAAACTGTAACCCTGGAGCTCAGCACTGACAGGTGTCCCTGCTTCACTTCTGTGGTCTTCCTTCATGCTGGTCTCAGGATGAGCATGAAAATGGTTCATAGCAAAGACTGGGGCAGTACATTATTTAAGCATGGGTGACCAGGAATGCTGCTGAAAAGAGGAAAGATCATCTAAGGACACAGCATGGTGGCCATTCCCTTGTAAGCGTGACTGTTCACAGCAGGAGCCCTTAAGAAAAGCTTTTCTAGATCTCTTCATCTCTACTTGCTGCTCTCCAGCCCCTTCTTCCCAGCCCTTTGCTGCAGGGCAGGGGCAGTGCAGACCAGCTGCTCTCAGCAGCACCTGGCAGCCAGCACCACTTGCACTTTACCTATGCCAGTCTCTTGGTGTGCCTGCATCCCAACACTAATGTCCCTGCTCTCCAGGTGGATGGTCAAACCGGAGCTTCTTTAAAGCAGAGCATGTCCCGGGGCAACAGCTTCGAGAAAGGTTTGGAATGACACATCAGTATCCACCAACATTCAAGACTGCAGGCTTAGGGGATGAGGGACAGTGCAGACTGCTAGGAGAGGGGTACAGAGTGTGGAAATGCAGTGGGAGATAACCTGTATCAAGCTCTCAACAACACCACTGTTGCTACCTCTTCACATGCACCCCTGCAAAGGGGTTGTAGCCTTTAAAGGGTTCTGCCTCTGCTTGCTGTATGATACACTGCCCTCTTAACTTGGGACACAACCACCTGGGATGTGTTATCCCCAGGAACTGCCCCATGGGTCCACTGTGTCTAGAGCACTTGCTGCAAGGGAAGCACATCCATGTCTTGTACCTGGGTGGGGCGAGGGTGTTAAGGGACTTACTGGAAAGGGTCCTGCAGGGACCCCCAGCAGAGTAAGGGTAGAGCCCCTTCTCTCAGTGCTTTGTATTTAACTGCCCTAATCTCATCACCAGGCCCATGCAGTGCGGACAGCAGAGCCTGTGGCCCTGTCAGGGGCTGCATGTTCACTCCTCTGGCTGTCACATGGATCCTCAGAGCACACCAGCACAGGGCTTGACCCTGCAGGAGGATGTCACAGCCCCTAATATGGCAAGTGCAGCCTCTCTGCATACCCATCAATTCTTTGCCTGTGTCCTGGGGAAACACTTCTCCAGGGGGAGAAAAGGACCTTGTAGGGAAACATTTTCACTTTTTCCATTCTTTGGAGGACGCTGGTGAGCAGGTAGCCTTCACCTACAGCCCTTCCTTTTACCCCAAAGGTCTCACGCCCCTGTTCGCATCCATCCAGAGACTCATCTCTCTTCCAGGTGCCCTCTCAAGCCTCTGCACGCTCCCTGCTCCATCATCATGACTTGACACAAACCACACTAAAACACACTTAGCTGATGCTCAGCAACCAGGCTTGGTGCCCCTGGGTGTCCCAATGCAGTGAGTCACCCCCACCCTTCCAGAGGCCTGTTTTATGGTCCAGTGGGTCTGGCTGGTTATCAGCTCACACTAGGCAGCATTTGTTGCAGTGCCTGGAATGCTGCCTGGTATATTCCCACAAGAAATAAGAGTGCTCTCACAGCACTCTTCCCACAGCCTCCCTTCCTTTTGTAAATGTCCCTCTCAAAACCACAGCAGGAAGAAAGGACTTCAAAAAGAGAAGGGCCTTGTGCTGAATTCGTTTCAAATTGATGTATTGTGTGCACAGAGGATAATTTCTTTGGTTATACCCCAAATGGGGAGTTTCACTGTGACTTTTGACACCTTCCAGCAAGGTCTCAAAGTCCAATGAAGTGACGGTATGAA
Source organism: Manacus candei (assembly GCF_025592945.1). NCBI lineage: Eukaryota > Metazoa > Chordata > Aves > Passeriformes > Pipridae > Manacus > Manacus candei. The sequence goes on along the minus strand of NW_026138083.1, from coordinate 9,286,324 downwards.
AAGCCATGGGAAGTCAAGCTCCAAGAACAAAGGTTGTCTTTCAAGCCCTTGTTGCTTCTCCTTGGTACATAGCTGCTTTGAATGAGAAAACTCCACAGGAATGATGAAATTTGAGGATCTCTTGCTGGAAACTGGGGGCTTTGGCAGATTCCAGATTTTGATTTTGGTTATGCTTTGCCTCCCAAGAATCAACCTGCCCATGCATTTTCTGTTGCACAATTTTATTGCTGCTACCCCCTCTCATCACTGTGCAATTCCGCACCAAGAGGCCTTTGTGAATCTCACCATGGAGGAAGTTCTACTCATCAGTATCCCCCGGGAGTCCGACGGCACTTTCAGCTCTTGTGAGATGTTCTCACAGCCTCAGTTTCACCTGCTGCTCAACTCTTCTCTGCAATCAGAAAACAAATCCATCATCCAGCGCTGCCAGCATGGATGGGTCTATGACCACTCACAGTTGATCTCCACCATCTCCACCCAGGTAATGCCTGGCCTGTGATGCATCCAAAATTGAAATTAGATCAGTGCTTTGAGGAGCAGATGGACAGGTGTTTGCCGGGTGCAGAGTATCATAAGGGAACCTGTCCATTTTAACCAGTAGACATGAACTGTTTGGAGAATATGCCCTGGGAGGGGGAAGCTCTCTGAAGATCAGAGAAAACAACATTTATTATTATTATTTTGTAAACATCTCATCTTGCTTAGATTGGCGCCAGCATTTCTTGTTATAATCATCTTAATTTCTCCAGGCAATTGAGAGATTCAGGAGCAGCACAGGGGGAAGACACAGATACAGGATTTTCTCTGTGTGGACCCCACGGCATTGCACAGGATTGCACCCTGTCAGGGTTTCATAAGAGTCCATTACTTCCTTTCTTGGTTTTCCAAACACTTTTTAACTTCTATTCCTTTGGTAATGCCTCCTCACTGATCTTCACCTTCCTCCTCTTCTCCACAAGGTTGTGCTGCCTGTTTTCTCTTACCACCAATATCTCTCGTTGCCAAATCAGATGTGCTCTCCAAGGGTCTCCCCTGGATATCAGGAAATGCAGCATGCTGGCCAGCCATAACCTTGAGCCTGCCCAAGGTCCCTGCCCATCAAATAGTCACCACTCACCTTCTGAAACACTTTTCCAGGTCTAACAATTATACCTCTGAGTGTTAATCCTATACTTTCCTTGAAAAATGGCCCAAATCACACTGGTCTTAGGGAGAGGAACAATTTGGTCAGGCAAAAGGGGCACAGTTGTGTTGGAACTGATAGTGCTGACTGCCTCAGTGAGAGCAGGGAAAAGTGTTAGCCTAGAGCTGATGCCTTCTCCCCACTACTCAATCACTCCTGCTTTCATCAGGCATGGAGGTGAGGATCAGATGTGTACCAGGTCTGTACCTCTTTTCTGCAGTGCTTCAGGGAGAGAGATGTAAAGCAATCATGGGGGAAAGGCAGAAGGAGGTACTCTGCAGCATGGAGCCTTGTGATGCTCCTCTCATTGTGCAGTGGGCTCAGAACCTGTACAAGGGGCCAGGGCTTTCTCTGGACTCTTGCTTTTGTTGCAGGAAAGGTTGCTCAAGGTCTCACTGGCCTTGTCAGAGAGGCTTTGTGTCCGGGTTGATGATTAAATTAAGTTTTGCACATATAGGAAATTAACTCTGCAGCTTGGCTGCAGCATTCTGTAATGATTAGTGACATATCAAACTCCAAGAAAGTAAAATTATGTTCATTAACTTAATTAGGATGAATGTCTAAACCAACTTCTCAGTAAGAAATCAATAAGTTAACATTAAGAGCAAGTTTTTGTTCTCACTTCCCCTCTGCCCTCCTTCTCCCTGCACAGAAAACTTCAAAGGAAACTGGTCAGGGCAACAGAAAGTGGGTTATCAACACAACATTCCCTAATGCAGGCTGAGGCATGTGTTACAGCATCCTGCAGTGGGGCACCCTGCAAATGCCCATCTCACCAGGGCAGTCTCAGGGACATGACAGAAGGATCTGGGGGAGACATGGACCTGGGCAAGTATTGCAGGCATCAGGAAAAGAAAAAAGTTAAACTCTCCATGCATGGTACCCAGGAAAGTTTTCTGATATCTAACACTCTCCTGGGATACCTTAAGCACAGCATCACCAGCTGGTCAAAAGATGTGATTTTCCTGCTCCACTCTGCACTGGTGCAGCCTCACCTTGAGTCCTGTGTGCAGTTTTGGGCACCACAATATAAAAAAAATATTAAGCTACTTGAGAGCATCCAAAGTGACAATAGTGAAGGGTCTAGAGGAGAGGGAGATAGTCATTTATGAGGAGCAGATGATATCACTTGGTTTGTTCAGCCCAGAGAAGAGGAGACTGATGGGACACCTTAATTGTGGTCTTCAACATCCTCACTAGGCGAAGCGAAGGGGCAGGTACAGATCTCTTCACTTTCGCAACCAGTGACAGGGCTCAAGGAAATGGCATGAAACTGAGTCAGAGGAGGCTTAGGTTGGATATCAGGGAAAAGTTTTCACCCAGAGGGTGACTGGGCACTGCAACAGGCTCCCCAGGGACGTTGTCGCTGCACCAAACCTGTCTGAGTTCAAGAAGCATTTAGAAATGCTCTCAGGCACATGGTTTGATTCTTGGAGTGTCCTGTGGAGGGCCAGGAATCGGACTTAATGATTCTGATGAGTCCCTTCCAACTCAGTATATTCTATGATTCTATGAAGTGTTCACAGGGAGAATGTCATAGTGAGGATAGATAACTGTGACTTTTGTAAGATTCAACTTTACATTTTTCAGGATGCCAGCACTGTCCTATGTGCGGTTTAGCGCAGGATTCTACCCCTCAATCAGATTTGGTGGATACAAATTGTGAGACATGATGGCTGCCTGCTGCAGTGAAGTGGTGTGAAAAGGCAACAGAGACTGAACTGGGCACTAAGTATCTTTTTTTGCCTTGTGTTTCAGTGGGACCTCGTGTGTGAGCAGCGTGGACTGAACCAGGCAACAGCAACCTTCTTCTTCATCGGCGTTACGATGGGGGCTGTGGTATTTGGATACCTTTCTGACAGGTTTGACCCCTTTCAGGCTGTTCCTCCAGGGCCTCAGTTTCATGACAAGAATTTCACAGATCTGTGACCTACAAGTGGCAATCAGAGGGAGAAAAGAAAATTGTAAAGGAGAATCCAGCCTCTCACTTGAAAATGGGATTCAAGTCACACTACGAAGCAATGCAGGGGTAAATAATTAATGGACCAGAGAGTTACCAGTCCACCAGAGAAGCTCTGGTCTTGGTTAGGACTCAGATGCACTACTGGCTGCAGTCAGCTTTGCTGCAGGAACAGTAAAAACCAAAAAAAATCTAGTACGCAAGACCATAGTTAGAAAAAAACTGTCTTAAAAGAGGAAAGATGGTTGAAACAAAGCTCAACAAAGAGGTTAAAGGGTTAACTCTTGCAAGTTATAGACAAATTGGCTAATGACAGCCAAGTGAGTGGCTCAGAGCAAATGCATGCCATAGTTCAAAAGAAGAGTCTCCAGCAAGGAAGACCTGATTCTCTCATTACTAAAGAATCAGGGTAAAGGAGATTCTTATAAGCAAAGAGGTATTCCTCAAGGAAGAGCTGAAGCAATGAGGAAAACAGGAACAAATCTCCTCTCCCTGGTCAAATGTTGGAATGTGACAATGTAGACCTGAAAGAAAATCCAAGTAATAACCTAGAAAAAGCATCCATTAAGAAATTCAATATTTTTGCAAACAGCAGAACCAGGAAACCCACCTGAGGATACATAGTCCAGGCACACAATTGGGATGTGCTATTCACCATATGCTAGTCATGATTTAATAACTGGGTTTCCTGTGCAGGAAACTCCTTTCCTATTTCCTTTTTCTGGAAGCAAGTATGTATTAGTGTACAGCAAGTTACAAAATTACTGCAGAGGGGAACCAGCTTCACACAGTGCTCAAGATGGGAATTTTTACATCCCTGTCTTTGCACATGAGTATATATGTATACTGTTACAAGCATCCAAGACACCTAGTTGATCTTCAGACTGTGTGTCTTGGTTTTGTATCTACAATAGTTTTATAGCACAGTTGGAGGAAGAGAAACTCAGAATCAAGAAAAGGAGCAGGACAAAATAATGCAGAAGAAAAGGTCTCTGTTAGTGCAAAATGAAAAATAATTTCTTTTACAAATGGATTGTGAGGGGAAAGAGCCAGTAGAAGAAGAAGGCATGAAAGGAGCATCTGGAAATAAAAAGACTACAGTGTGAGAGATAAATGAGTTTGTGCTCACAGTGGGAGAATATGTAGGGGTAGGTGTTGGAGTTGGAGCTTTGAAATAGGCTGACAGAAGAAGACCGAGATAAATTGCAGGAGCAGGGAGTGGTTATCCTAGAGCCTTACAGCACCTTTGAGATGGAAAAGCTGGAACAGTTAGCATTGTGTGACCTCCACAGCAGAGGGCTGGGATGGTGTCACATCTCAAATCTGTTTTAAACTGGTCTCCAAATAATATCTCAGGAACTACATGCCAGGCAGTCTGACATCTGTCTGTACCAGGCAAATTCACAGAAACCACTCTGAAAGATTGAGTCAGTGCCCCATGGGACACACTAGAGAAGAATCAGTTGGTTTTTTTCAAAACATCCATGCCTTACAAATGTATTAGATTTCTTTGCTTGCATATCAGCAGAGGAGACTCCACCTACACTGTATCAAGAAGCCTCCTTACCAAAGGCTTCTTAGGAAATTGAGCCACCCTAGGATAAGAGGGAATGTCTCTGCATGACTAAATGATCAATTAAAAGCCAGGAAGGAGAAAGGAGATGTAAGTGACAAGGGAGGGGCCAGTTCTTGGATTTGTGTGCTTTTCAGCACATTTGTAAATAATCTGGAAAGAGAGCAAGTGGGGAGGTGATGCTGAGTGGTAGAGATGAGATCCAAGCATGGAGAATTGCAGAAGGACTCTGTGACTGGATGGGAGAATCAGAAGACAAAATTTCAGGGCAGATTAATCTAAAATAGAGAAAAATGTTAACTTCTCATTTAAAAAGGAGGCTCTGAGCTGACCCTAGCTACTCAGTAGGAAGACTTTGGTGTTATGACAAACACAGTTTTCTCTAGGCAAACATCCACATAGCAATGAGTAGTGGCTGGGGAAGCAAGTGGAAAATCAAGAATCATTAGGAAAGGAATATAAAATTAATATTACTATTAAGAATATCACTATGTGGTAACATATAAATGCATGGTGGTCCCCTATCTTGAATTCTGTGTGCAGATTTGATCTCCCTCCATGCCTCTTCCCCATCTCAAAAGGATACAGGAGAAATGGACAAAATTTGGAGAAGCTAACAGCAAAAGACAAAGTTATGGATGGCCTTCCAATTGGTCAGACAAGGACCCTTCAGTCTGCTCGAGTGGCAGCTAACAGGAGTTTCACACTCAGTTGTGCCCTTGTGAGCAGGCTGAAGAAGAGCTGAGGGTGCACCTGAGCTACATGGCCAGGGCCTAGAGGGCCTGTCAGGAAGTTCTTGCAGCCCATGTAATCACAGTGTGGGGGCAGCACACCCAGATAATTTGGCAGAGCTGTTAAACATCAGAAGCCATGCCCCACATCTTCCCTATCACCTAAGTTGACTTCCCATTAGCAACCTTTCTTTTGTCTGATAGAGATGAGATCCTACTTCTTTGTGCTAACAACAGGGCAGAGATTTGCTACTGTTCAGGTTTGGTTTTTTCCTAAGCCTTGACAGATATTTGAATTTGAGAACAATTCTATTCACAAATTTTACCCTGGTAGACCCTCCAACAACCTTCACTGTGAACACATAGATGCAAAAACACATATTGTTTCTGTTCTTGTCTGCTTTTTTCTGAAGACTCCTCTTGTACTTTGTCCTTGTACTGAATTGGCTCTACGATGCCTCGACAGAATTCCATATTGTTGGGGTTTTTATGAAAATGGTTTTTTTATTAATTTTATGCTTGTGCAGTCTGCTCCTTTTATTGTATTTTCTAGTCTTTCAGAGGTTGTGCTTTCCTGCCAGTCTCTTTGAAGACAATTTTAACAGCATTATTTCTAGTAGCCTCCCTGTATCCTACAGTTCAATCCTGCCAGCTCGCCTCTGGTTTTCCTAGCAGGTGGTGTGTGTTTTCTGAGAGAGTCTAGTAATGTGTCCTTAAATAACTGTCTCGAGTTTTGTGGGAAATCTCGTGGTTTTATATCCTTCTTACTGCATTTTCAAGAAAAATAATCTAAAAAATGTGTCTTCCTTCTTAAGCAGTTATCTCTTGGAAGCTGGATCTAGCTCTGGTGTGTTTCTGGGTGTATCCTGTTCTGATCCAGGGGCATTATGATGTCTTTTGCAAACTGGTCTGTGCTTAAATTTCAAAGCAGTTCCAGCAAACTTCTTGCACCCAAGATAGAAGTTGTTTTTTTCAGCAGTAGATTAATTACTCAACTGCTGAATTAATTATTGTGGCATTATGTCCCAGTACACCACTTTTTCCCCCGAAGCAATTTATCTTGCCATCATCCTTCTCAGGTGGCCACTAAGAGAGCCCTAATGCCAGGATCAGAGCAGGATTTCAGTCCTTGTAAACTGAACATCACCTATTGACAGGCTTAATCTACTACTCAAGCTTGAACCTAAGCTTTCTTAACATGCTGTGCTGATGTACCTCAGGAGACTGACACCTGCTGCTCCATTTTGATTAGGTTGTGTAGAAATACACGCAGAAATATTTCTTTATGTGTGTGTCTGTGTATACACACATGCATTTGTGTGTACTTGATTTTCTGTGTTTCTCCACACTCTCCATATAGGACTCTGGATGTGGTGTAAGATACCATGACTTCCAAAACCCTCGGGGAACAACCTCCTCAGAGACCCCTTAGGATATCAGGGCTACTTGCACATGTGGGCTGACGACTGGATTCCTTTGTTTTCCTTCCAACAAGCAGGTTCAAAATGTCATTACTCTCTCTCTTCCTTGAGAGTGGTGACAGCGGCTGGTCCTGAGTGAGCCATGGGAGAAGGACATGCTGAGTCAGTCATGGGGACAGCAATTGGAGGGAGCAGGGTGTGCCAGCAGCAGGGGATTTTGAGCTGACATTACTGCTTTTGATGATGTTGTTAGCCAGGGGAGCCTGATTTGTTGTTCTGATCAGTGTTGCTCTTTCCACTGGAGAGCCCCATGCCCAAAGCTCATGGGGCAGTCTGGCCCTCTGAATGGGAGTGCAACACTCTCGCACTGCCTATATCCAGAGACATTTCCTCTCCTCCAGGATGTTGCATCTTGCACTCTTTGCACAGCGGGCAATATTTTAATTTTCTCCTAAAATCCTGGTTTACCCACTTCAAACCATACTCCTGTGACAGGTTTCCAGCCATTGTAACCAAGCTTGTGCCTGTGGCAGGTTCGGACGGAAAACCATGCTCCTGCTGTCGCTTGTGTGCTCTCTTGTATTTGGGATGCTGAGTGCTGCCTCGGTCTCCTACAGCATGCTGGCCATCACACGGGCCCTCACCGGGGTGGCCATGAGTGGTGTCTCCCTGATTGTATTGCCTTTGGGTAAGTATGTGGGGGTTTGTGGGTGTCTGGTTGTACAGGGGGACTCCTGACAGGCAGTGGGTAGGAAGGGATTTGTCCACCAGACAGGATGGAGGTAGTAGGAACAGGAGTCTGGAAACTGTGCAATTTCATTACAGGCAGCCAAAAGAACATCACTCTTGGAAGGATCCAAGAATTACAATTTTCTGTTTGTCTAATTAATACTTTAACAATCTAGACAAAATATAACCACTTCCGTTGCATGAACACTTGTAACATGTGCTACCCAACTCCTGTTAAGCATCATCAGTAGTACAATAAAAGCTGTAGACCAAAGTATCTGCCCCTTTCCTTTGATACAGAGTTCTCACCCTTCAAGTGCACATTTTTAAGACAATTCAGCAGCATTGCCCTGTCCTCAGCACGAGCAGGATGGTGTGTCATTTAGAGGGTATTTCTACTTCTCTAGTCTTGAGTTTCTGCACAGTTTTCCTTAGTTCCCAATCTTTGTATTTTACAAAGAGAAGAACCACACACACACACACACACATACAAAATCATACAGAGCTAGGCAGAACTGAAGCTGAAGAATTTAGACTATTATGTAATAAAAACAAGCTCCAAACTTCAGGGTACCCAACAGACTACTGGATGATTTTGTAGATACAGTTGGGACATACTGGGCAAGAGTCTTAGTACCCAAGAGCAAATTACAGATGCAGCAAAAATTTGCAAGATTTTTGCAGATCCAGAAAAAAATCAAGCTAAAATGGCTTCAATACTAGAAAAGTCCATATAAGACCTGACAAGGACTGCTATATCTTTTGTTATTATAAAGGTTGATTCCTGCAAGACAAAGTAGAGCTTGGGAGGGACATTTCTGATTGTTAAAGGTTGTGGCAAGACATCCAGATCTTTGGAGGGAAAATGGCTTTTTTAGTTCACACACACAAACGAAGAGACCACCATCTGGCTTTACATGTGCATTAGTATTCACACTGCGTAGATTCCACGTGACAGACAATTCATCTCAATATATTTCTTTAATCTGAAATAATGAGTGGGCAGAGAAATGGGAAACCAGGCAAGCAAGACAGTTAGGAGGGAAAAAAATCTTTCTGACAAAGAAGAGCATTTGAATGCTATTGACAGGGATAAAAAAAAGGTATCACTTAGAGTGTTTTTAGCACTGTTTCTTAATATGTAACCAGTATTTATTTTTTTAAAGGTTTGATTTTAGTTGCTTACAGCTTTAGAAGAGGTTAAGAATTGTGACGAATGTTTTAAGTGTTCCAAATATTGGCCAAACAGTGGAACCTTGTGAAGGAGAAGACTATGGATGTCACATTGCTTTGCACTTCTTAAAAAGCCCTGCAGACCCCTTCCTGGAGAACTCCTGTGTGTCCCATCTAAATGCTGCCTCCCTCTTGCAGCGATGGAGTGGGTGGACATACAGCACCGCACCTTCACCGGGATCCTGACTAGCATCTTCTGGAGTGTTGGGAACATGCTGCTGGCCATGGTAGCATACTTGGTGCGGGAGTGGCACTGGCTGTTAGTAGCCGTAACAGGACCTTGTCTTCTGAGCATTGTCTGCCTGTGGTGAGTGAAGTGACAGGGTGGCTGATAGGGATGGGAGCAGGCTGTGATTTGCCTCCTCTGCTTTGTCAGCGTGGCAAACATCGGAACACTGATCCTAAGATTCACTCCAGCAACTTCAAGAGGAGCAGGACTCATCTGTGTCCTGTACTCGGATTGCCCACACATGGCAGCTTTTGAAAACAGCAGAGCCTGGGTTTCATCTCTCCAACAAGGCCAGGAGCAAAGGTCACATCACAGCTTTGGGGACAAGGAGGAGGCAGGACTGGGGCTGAGGCCAGGCATTTGGATGACAGGTTGCAGCACAAGAGAGCAGGATTTGGTGCTGCAAGCTCTGTTAGACATGTCAGAGTAAAGAAAAGATATATCAATAAAGGGAGTGAGGACCAGATCCCTGGCTTTAATCCTTAGCAAACTCAAGATAAATAATTTATCCATCCTCTGTCCCTACCTCACTGGGAAGGATACTTTTGGCACCAATTTTTCCATGAGAGCCAATGACACCTTCAGGTCAGGTCAGGTTCATTTACCTCTGTACTTCCCATGGCTTTTCTCAGCTGTGTAACCACTCGGATGGGCCAAATATACCTGCTTTTTGTGGGCTGTTTCCCTCCCGTTGCATTATTTAAGACATATATGTCATGTCCTAAGGCTCAAAATGGGAGATGGTTCATTTAGTAGAAGAAACTTTGATTTTTTTTTTCAAATAAGCAAGCAGGTATTCCCACAACTGCCCTACTGAAAGCATTCAGCAACGAGGAGGTGAGTCTCCTTCACCTTAGGGTGGTTGTTTAGTTCCTTTTGGACAACGGCACAGTGCTGGATCGCACTGCAGTAGTCACAGATCTGTCCCTCAGGGGGATGGGGAGCTCTCGCTGGAAACAATGCAGAATAAGTTCTGATTTTAGACACATGGGTCCAAAAATTATGTGGATAATCACTGAACAAAAAGAGTGATATCCAAATGCTGAAGTGCCTTTCAGCTGCTATCAAGAATGCTTCTGAAGACTATGGTTTGCTTGCTTACTGCATCTGTCAATCAGCATGAAGCACTAGATTAAATAGCTGCACAGATCTAGTACAAAAATCTCAAATAATCCTTACTAAAAATGGAATATAAACTGATGCTGTTGTTATTCAATGGCTAAAGAAAGATGTACTGGCTTTCTGGCAAAGAGTAACATTTGATCTTTCACTGATCAAGTCCAACACAACTAAAATATGTGTTCTGCTGACTTTTTTAGTTTGAGTTGTTTTGCTTGCTTTCTAGGACAACCAGCCAAAAAAACCTGAGTCCTTGGAAGTGCTGAAATTCACAGATACATTTGGACCCACCCTTTCCATGACGGCTGTTTGGTTTTTTTTCTCTTACTGTATCTTTTACAGAGATTAGTTCTCCAACAAACTATACTATAGTTTGATCAAACTTGAAACACCCAAAAGGCCAGTGCCTGGCAGATAATTAAAACTCCCTGAAGTATAGAATTAAAATCTAATTTAGCACTCTGTAGATACTATTGACACAATGTCAGAACCCAGTGGAGACATTAGACTACCAAAAGACATAATATTACACCCTAGAGACAGTGGCAATGAGCACAAAATGCCATCTTTCCTTCTTTATATTTCCCAAGGTTGTTCACTAGTTTTGTCGTAATCTGATTTAGGTCACATGAATCACGAACAGCTTACAGGGATCTATATTAGCTCTATACAGTATAGCATCCCTGGTCACTCAGTGACTGGCATGGGCACGTCATTGAGGGCTGCAACCTCAGTGATTTAGACTCAGTTGACTGTCTTGTGCAGGAGGCTTTGATTATTGTGAAAAACAAATAATTTAAGTAACTAACAAAGTAAGTATAGAGCTTACTACTTCATTGTAATTTTTAATATCTCACAATTTCAAACTTTAAAAAGTCACAAAAAGCACGAATGTGTAAACTCTCTGGGGCCAATTTTAATTGATAAAAGTTTGGAACTTCAACCAGCTCAGAAAATTCAAGCTTTGATCAAAGATCACGATTAAAATTTTGGCTAGACATACATCAATTAGCAGACTGCACTCCTTTAGGGGTAGAAGAGCATATAGGCGTAAAAAGGGTGTCCCATTACTCTCATTCTCATGCACCATAGTTGCTATTTTCAGCTGAGGTTGCAGTCTCATAAAGATGCCAGAGCCATGAATGTGGGGTGGAAAACATGAAGGAACACTGTCTTCTCTCCTTGCATCAGGTGGGTCCCAGAGTCTGCCCGGTGGCTCATAGCCAAAGGCAAAGTGAAGCAAGCTCACAGGCATCTGCTTAGATGTGCAAGAATGAACAGAAGGAAAGATTTTGCTCTCTCGCCAGAGGTAAGAAACTGAAGATCCAGACACATGTTCTTCCTTTCCCACTTTCTCTCTCTATATTTTACATCCATTTGATATCTGAAGCAATGCTCAGTCTGCAGTGTGTTCTGTGGGGCACTGTGGTCCACAGGGTGCCATGCTCCTTTTTTATTTTAGAAAGCAGCTACATTCACTCCTAAAGATAAAACAGCAGCCCAGATCCCATAAGACCAGAAATCTCTTTCATTAGGTGGAGTGTCTTTCCACTCATTATTGCCATGACAAGAGGCCTCGGTGGACTGGACACTGGACTAAATACACAGTGAGAGAGAAGCGCAGCCTGAGAAAATAAGGCAGAGGCATCACTCCCATAGCAGACAGGAGACTGTGCAGTTGCACAAGGAACTAGTCCAACTTAGTGTTTGCCTTCCTGGTCACTGTAGTATTTGCCAAGTGTTGGTACAGTGCTGGAAGAAAGCAAACACAAATTAATAGCATGTAGGTAGCATATTTTCTCTCACATTGCACTTGAGATACTTCACATACTATAATCCAAAAATGCAAAAGCTAGTTCACCTTAGGCTGTATTTAGTGTATATATGAAACTGGAAGATTGTCAGCAATGGTGCCACAGTGATCAATGTGGGTGTAAAGAACATTCAGCATAATCAAATTTTTCCCCTGGCTAAAACTTTGCTTTCAAGTGAGTCAGCTGGTTCTGCCAGCACTTTTAAAGGGATGTGGCAAGGGCGAGGCATTGGGCAAAGTATGCATGCATCCACTGGTTTGTACCCATTTTTGCCTGACCCTAAAGGTGTAAAGAATGAAGTTGCTCAGCTAGATGTCTGAACAAATGAAGAGGAAGGAGAACCCTAACAAATGGACAGCATTTAATTTTTAAAAAGCAGTTTCTTAATATCTGTCAAAGAGGTGATTAGCCCTTTTGATTTATGACAGAAAAATGGTGTGGCCTATGCAGCTCTGTGGCTGGGATTAAGTATTTATGCAAAAGCTTTGGCTGAGGCTTTGCTTTCTCTGAAGAGGATATTGATTTGAAAGTACATATAACTAGTTAGCAGACTCTCTCCTCAAGGTTTCCTGTGTTTCATAACCTTATCAGTTTTAACTGTCCTACCCTGCATTGGCTGATGATTTTTGGACATGGTGAAGTGAGGCTGAGAAGAATTCTCTCCCAGTAGTAGGTATCCACATCATTACTGTCTGAAGCCTCCTCCTTTAGACTGCAATGTAATGACCAGCTGGCAGGGGCTGGCACGCAATTCTCCTGACCAAATGCAAATGTGGTTGTTTCCTCTGGAGTAAAACGACTCCATCATTTCTGCTGGAGATCTCCATTAAATACACAGTGAACCCATGGCAACCAGCTTAGGTATAGCTGCATTGCAGACCTGTGGTTGTGTGAATCTCTTGCATCTCAACCAGTGAGCAGAACTCACCAACTCCACTAGTACTTACTCCTCAATCAGTTGCCAAAAGCCTTTGTGAACAAGCACTCTCTTCTTCCTCATGGGCAGGGTTCACTTTTCCGTGCTTGACTTTTTAATGTATTCTGTATTTATATAAACAGATGTACAAATGATTAAATAAATGCACTCAGAAAATAAAGCATGCAGCTCACTGTTAGCTGCTGTCTGAGACCTCATAAAACAGCAGGCAGCCACATGGTGAATAGGGTGGAACTGACCAACACTGACCTTGCTAACACCATGATCTGTCATTTCTCTACAACCCTTTCTGCCACATGGGGTATATAGGTAAGAGGGTAGAAGGGGCCATGAGAAAAAAAACCAGATCTAAAATCATAGGCAATCTATAAAGTTGTAGGAAGACATGCCTCTGACAATGTATGCTCACAGAATTGTTCTGCAATGGGAATGCATGGCAAATCCAAGGCAGAGCTGAAGCTGGGAAGGGCAAAGTCCCCAGCCTGTCTAGGGTTTCATGTCTGGATCCTAAAAATACAGTAGCTGAGCTATTTCCTTCATTCCATCTCTCCCAGGCCCTGACAAGGATGGCAACAGACAAAAAGCCAGCAGGGAGTTACTTCTATATCAGCTTGTTCAAAACACCAGTCCTGCGGAAGATCTCTCTGTGTTCTGGGGTTGTGTGGTAAGCAGTATCACTTCACATGGGGGATTCATCCTGCATTTCCCCAGAGGGATTTCCCTAAGTCCCATCTCTACACACTCCTCACAGGTTTGGTGTTTCCTTTTCTTATTATGGCATGAGCATGAACCTGACTGGCTTTGGGCTCAACATCTATCTGTCCCAGTTTGTGTTTGGTGTCATTGAGATTCCAGCCAAGATGATCATGTACGTGCTGGTGAACCGAGTTGGACGGCGACAGAGTCAGGCGTGGACACTCATCCTGGCTGGACTGTGCATAGGAGCCAACATTGCCATTCCCAAGCGTGAGATGCTATATGCAGTACTTGCTAAAGGGGAGGTTTCCATTCTGTGTAGTGCTAGAGAAGGAAAACCATATATCATGTTCACAGGCAATTCTGTATAGAAAAGTCCTCCACCTAAGGGGTGTCTATGAGTCAAGGTCACTAATATGGGCTAGCCCTAATATCTGGTGGCAACAGATGGTTTCCAGTCACTGTGAAGGGCCCCGTGATGGCAAGGTAAAGTGCCTATCTTAATTATAGATCTTGTACAATGGGAAATGTCAGGACCTATCCTTTCATCATTTCATCTCCCATTTGGGCTAACAACAAACTGACAGATCCAGCCTTTGGAGACAGCAACTCCAGGGCTATGAAGCTCCCTGTTTTGTCTGTGAGAGCATTGAACCTTCTCCCTTCTTACACATGAGGCGACAGGAAGCTTCTTCCTAGAGGCAGCTCTTTGACCATTGTCACATATGCCTTTTCTTTCCCGCTAGCCTTCACCTCCTTGCGTTCTGTAGTAGCCATTATGGGCAAAGGCTTCTCAGAAGCTGCGTTCACTACTGTCTTCTTGTACACCTCTGAGCTCTACCCTACCATACTGAGGTAAGAGATGCCACTCACCTGAATGCACACCCAGAGCCTCGGTGGGGTATTTGACACCAGCACAGCAGGATGTGCTGTTGGTCAGATTGGTCCCTTGCCTCTGGAAATAGCAGGTTCTAGGGATTACAAATACTCACAAAAAAGGGGCAGAAAGTCACCTTTTCTTGTGGGTTATGTGCGGTTGGGTTATGTGTGGTTAGTTTATGTTGATAGGGAGACGAATGGAAAGGTGAGGAGTATTCTGTGTGGGAAGATTTTTGAACTCCATAAGGCATCTGTGCTTAGTAAAGTCTTACTTCCCTGTGATAATCTGTCAGCACCTGTTAAAAGACCCTGAAAATAATAACTTGAAATATTAAGTTTTATAAGGAACACATACTACCACATGTTTGAGAGTCTTTTGGACATCAGATGATATTAAAGCATGGATTAACTAGCCTTCCAGGAGGAAAAAAAGAATTTACTTGAAATGTCTGGGTAACAGTAACAAAAAGAACAGATTTACCATCTGCATAGTTTGGGATACAGCTGGACTGGTGGAAGGAACCACCTCACTGCTTTCTTTGTGAAAGTCTGAAAAAACCCTCATGAAACACAGCAGGCCTTGTAACTGACCTCACCTCTGTCCCTTCATGCCCAGAGTACCCTTCTTTGCCATTTAGTCCTTTAGCTTTCAATGGTCTGTTGCATGTGGCAAATGATCCATATTTAAACCAAACTTGTAACACTGATCTGCTACTTTTCATCTCAGATTGGTTTGTATTTTTCACTCAAAGACCTTGACAGAGACATAACTGTTGGTTCCTTCTGCAGTGCTTGTTCTGTATATGCACAAACAGATCCCGGGATCCTTGTTATTGGTGTGAAATTCCACCCACCCCCTCAAAATTAGGTCTTATTTTTGGTCTCTGCAGCAAGCTCTCCTGGGCTCATCACTACAACAGGACCAAAGGTGTTCACAGATATCTCTAGTGTATGCCACCTGCCTAGAAATACCTGGGAAAAGATGGAACTTGGGTTTGCTTTCAGTAGGTCAGAGGACTTACTACTAGAAAATGCTCTCAGGGTTTTAGACATTTAAGGTGGAAATAACTTTACAGCAGATATTTTGAGTGTGGAACTGCAGCTTCTTTCTCATAATAGATATAAATCTATTTCTCACAGCAGCTACAGTTGCTCTCTGGGAAATACTATGATTGTAGGAAGATATGAAGAAAGAAGGAAAAAACCCTAGGAAAAAACTGTCAGAGGAAATACCTGGGGCAAAAAAAAGCCTCAGTACTTAAAGAAAAATGCAGGGGAAGGGGCAGAGTTCTGCACTTTTTCCCAAGATCTGATATGACAGAGGTACCCCTCTCTTTCTCATGATGGTCTATACCTTTCCAGGCAGAATGGGATGGGGTACACCTCCTTTGTGGCACGCCTCGGCGGGGCTTTGGCCCCACTTGTGTTCCTGCTGGACGAGGTGTGGAGGTCTCTGCCAGAGGTGACATACTGCAGTGTAGCAGTGTGCAGCGGTGCAGTGGCCTTTCTGCTCCCAGAGACACTCAACACGTGCCTGCCTGAGGGTATTGAGGACATCGAGAAGGCACAGTGAGTCAGCCCCATCCTGCCTTGCACATGGAGTCCCCTGAGGCAGAGGGGACATAACCTCTCTGTTGCCTGCAATTCCCTGTCTTTGGGTGGCAGTGAATGAAGGGACAGCCCGGTGGTGACCGGGCTGTCAGGCTTCCTGCTTTTCTGTCCATCAGCCCAAACATGCGTTTTTTTCTTCCAGAGTAAAAGTGCCACCAGAAACCACTGCTCCTGAGGGCACGCCACTACAGTCTCTGCTGAAGTGAGGCACTCCATGGGACAGCCACCATGTAGGACTGCACAACTGGCCCTTTCTTCACTTACTATCTTTTCAGCAGCAGTTTATCACTCTGGTTTATCAAGATCCTTCTCGAACACAGTACGAGATGCAGTCTGATGAGCCCTGAGGGAACAGCCTCTTCCCTCCACCTCCCAGCTGTTCGTAGGGCTCAGGGCTGTGCCTGCCAGACCTCGCAGAGCCCCCTCCAGCTCCCGCCTCTGTCATTGCTGGTTTTCCCCTTCATCCCCAATTTCATGGGCATCCTGTTGCCTCCCGCCTGTCTGGGTCCCGCTGGGCCTCTGGGACCTGCCTGTCCGCTGCACACTGGCCGTTCCCCGGCTCCCAGAGGAGGTCCGTACCCGTGGGGTGGTCACGGCAGCCCGTGTGTGCGGTCACGGCCAGCCCAGACCTGGCAGTGTCTCCGGTTGGTCGCACCAGCCCTACAAGGCTATGGGGCCACAGGGCAACCACCACCTGCCAGTGCCCATGGCCTGCAGCACGACCTGGAGCTGGGCTGCAGCCCCGGGACACGAGTGCACAGCACCGACACCACGGCTGGGTGTCCGAGCCCAGCGGCAGGGACCCACACGGGGAGTGAGCACCCCCGACGGGCCCTGAGCGCTGGACGGCAGCGGGTGACAGGAGCGATCCCACCCGCAGGCACAGCGCAAAGCGGCGGGGCCGGGCCAAGTGCCCAAGCGCACGGCCCCGCCCCCACCGGCTCGGCGGCATCGCGGGGAGGAGCCGGAGCCGGAGCCGGAGCGTGGTTCTGGTTCCGGGTCAGTCCCCGCCCGGGAAGGCTCCTCGGGCGGTGCGCGGGGGTGGCGGTCCCGGCCATGCGGAGCCGGGCCGGGCGGCGCCGGCCGCGCAGGGCCCTGCCTGGGCTGCGGCGGGGCCCCGTGAGCCGCCGGGGGTAGGGCGGGGTGCCCCCCTTCCCTTCCCCCCCACCCCCCGCCCATCGCCATGTACACCTTCGTGGTGCGGGACGAGGGCAGCAGCGTGTACGCCGAGGTGAGCCGGCTGCTGCTGGCCAGCGGGCAGTGGCGGCGCCTCCGCAGGGACAACCCCCGCTTCAACCTGATGCTGGGCGAGAGGAACCGGCTCCCCTTCGGCAGGCTGGGTAAGGGTCCCCCCACCGCGGCCACCCCCGCCGGCAGCAGGGCCCGTCCTCCGCCTGTCGCCCTGCAGCCCGGGGCTGCCGCTGTCCCCTCCCCTCCCCGGGGAACCACCGCCGCAGGGCGGGGTCCTCGCCGCAGCCTCCGCTGCGGGCACGGGCAGGGCGCTCCCGGCAGAGCCCCCGCGGTCTGGGAGGCGGTGCTCCCCGGCCCCTGTCACCGTCCTGTCGCCGTGACCGCGCGCGGGGCTCCCTGTCACCTGGGCCCGGTCACCGCCCTGGCCTCCGTCGCCCAAACAAAGGGCGGGCACCGAAGGGTCTCCGTGCAGCCGCCTCCCGACCCCCGGCATGTCTCTCTGCAGGCCCTGCTGGCGCCAGCCAGGACTCGAAGGATCCCCCTCCCAAGCTCCCGGAGAGTGGTTTCACCGGTACCCCGCAGAACACCCCCTGCCAAGCTTGAAGGGTGTGCTGTGGTGAAGCGGGGGGTGTTCGGGGATCACCCGAGGCCCCTCATCTGGCATTTGGCAGACCTTAGGATCCCGGCCCCCCCGGGTGGCGCCCTGCTTCCCGGACTGCCCTCCCTGTCCTGCAGCAACGCCCTTAGCGCCGTTTGCACCATTGCAGGGGGCTTCAGGCACGCAGCTTGGGTTCGTAGGGGTGCAGTGGTGCCAGTGGCATTCCCCGGCCTGGTGCTGGGCAGGGACATTGTGGTGCTGAGCTTACGTGTTATGGGGGTGTTTCTGGTGTTTGGGACAAGTGGGGAAACAGGTCTAAACCAGGCACACTCAAACCCTCACCTCAGAGTCATGGCTGGTGGGGATGTGCCTCTGCAGGGCTTGGTGGGGGTGAGAGCACTAATCTCTGCCTGGAGCAGGATGTTGGTAATTCCAGAGGCTCTTTGCATTATAGAGCCCCACACCCCCCTGGCCCACCACCTTTTCCCCTGCTGCTTGACCCCCACTGTCACACTTGCCAATATGCTGGGCCCTGGAAGCTGCCCTGTGCAGGCTTGTCCCATGGCAGACAGGGCTGTCAGCAGAGCTACCCTGGCCCTCTGCCCCACTGGATGGTGCGGAGCCCAGGAGCAGGGAGGGGAAGTGCTATGGACTGGCCACAAGCAGGGAGAGCCAAGCCAGGCACTGGCAGTGTTGCAGGGTGTGGTGGGGAGCAGGGATGCACTGTCATCTTGGCCCTATTTTTTTTCTTCCTGTGTGATTTTGCAGCACTGTTTCTGGCTGCAGTAACGTCAAAACAGGAGGAGCCCCCTCACTCCAGCAGCTCTGGGGCAGGACAGCTTTGCAGCCCCTTGCCTTGCAGTAGAGACCCAGCTCTGACTGCTCTTCCAGATTTGCAAGTCACCAGCTCCAGCACCTCTTCCCTTGTCTCCTCATGCATTTGTGAGTGGAAAGTCCCCACCACATGGCGATGCCATCTGATCACCTTCCAGCATTGGGGTGTCTGCAGCAGGCAGGGAAACACTGAGAGAGGCTTAAGCAGTGAGGCTGCTCACACGTGCTGACAGCAGGCACAGCAAGCAGACCTGTGCTTTAATGTGCCCAGCATGGAGAGCCCGCAAGCATCAGGCCTCACTGCAGAATGAGTACAGTTCTTTGATGTGAGTGGGCATGCACGGCACATCAAGCCATGGTGGGCTTGTGGGCATCTCTTACTAACCCTTTCCATCCTCCAGAAGCGTCCTGGGATGATGGACGGACTTCAGTAAGCCCTTCAACTTGTGTTGCCATAGGATGCCTGAAAACTCAAACCATTTCTCAGAGCCAAGACGCATCTATAACCTGTGGAGAGGCACCATGTTTTGGCACTGTCTTCTTTAAACCGTCCTCCTGTAGCAGGAACTGGTTACCTGAAATCAATACATTCAGAGCAAAAATAACATGGTTATTTTGGTACATCTTCCAAAAAGCTGTATCTTCTCTGGTTCATTGTCCTAAAGCTGTCTTCCTGAGCAACTGTTGCATCAAAGCTGGTTTGGTTTTCCTAAGGGCTCTACTCAGTGGAAGCAGAGTTAATTCAGGGAACTGTAGGGATTTGCGTTACTCAGGGGCTCAGCTGGGTCACTGGGAGAGGGGTAGAAGTGGGGACTCTCAGCATGCACCACTGCTGCTGTCCAGCTGCAGGGACCTCTGTTGCTCTCACTGCTAACCTAATTCTTGGGGGACTGTGCTCTTAATCTGTAAGTGTCTGCATCTAGCAAAAAAGGCAGTTTGTGCTAAGGGGAGGGAAAGGAGGAAAAGGCTGCAGAGGCCTTATGTAGCAGAGGATGCTGGACTGTGCCCTGCTGGCCACAGGAGGATCACCAATTTGGTCAGTGCCTTGGCAGCTTTGTAATTCCACTAAATGCATGGTGCAGACCTCGCAACATGCCCGAGAACATTTCCCTTCTTGCCTCGTGATCTCTCTTTGCTGGCCACCAGACTCTACACTGCAGCCCACTGTTCCTTGGCGATGCTCAGGAAACCAGTGAGGATGTGTGTCCCCAGGATAAACTGGAAACAAAAGAAAATTTGAGGTTTTTTACTATTTTCATTCAGTAAATTAGTACCTGGCCATGCTGCCTGCACATTGAAGTGCCTGAAGTTATGGATCTTTTCTGCACGATGGTTCTCAGCTGTCTTGTTTTTAAAGACTTGTGAATAAAAAAGTGACCAAGGTCAGGGACGTGACTTTGGGTTGAAAATAGATATTCACGCTCTGTGATCTTGCAGCTGCCTGGTCTTGTTTACTCCAGGCCTTTTCTCCCAGGCGAACACCAAGGAGAATAACTAAAACTCTGAATCCTTTTTCAAGGTTACAATCCACTCCCACAAGCATTTTTTTTTTTTTTGGAAAGAGGGTGCAGGTGGAAGTAACTCTCATGCTTGGGGGATCCCCCTTGTCCAAGGTCATTTCAAACCAGAGCCGTTTTCCACTATGCTTTTCCCTATTGATGCTCTTGTCATTTGCTGTCACTGGTGACCCAGGTATTGCCCCAGGTGTCACTCACCTCTTGCACATCAGCCATGTTCATCTGCACTGGTTGTGTGGGAGAGGCTGTGTAATGTTACCCAGATTTGTGTTACCCTTCAGACACTTGCTGCCATTGTGTCCTTCCCAGAGAGCTTTCAGCTGAGCACAAGTGTTTGTGTGATGTGAGAAGGTGAAAGAAGGCAGGCTGTGGTGTGGAGTCCAGTATTGGTAAGGAAGTACCCATCTGTTTGGCACTGTGTGGTATCTGTGTGGTACTGGTGAGGCAACAGCTGGATACAGGGACCAGTTTGGCACTTCCCAGTGCAAGAAAGGCTTAAGACACCCTGGACTGACTCTAGCAGGGGCCATTGGGATAGTCAAGGGGACAAAGGATGGCAGCCAAGCACTGGGACAAGGACTCACAGAAGCAGTACGATCTTCATCCTTAGAGATACTCTGACTGAAAAAGAAGTTGGAGCAGAGACTCCCAGAGGTTCCTTCCCACCTCTGCTGTCCAACAGGTCTTGCTGCAAAGTCCTAGAGGGAAGGAAGATTCCACATCTTTAAATGTTTCCCAGTGTTTTGTGATACCAGGTCCAAGAGGGAATTCTGTACGTGACAAAGAAAAGAGGCCTTTTGCTAAGATATGATCTTTGTATCATGGTGTGCTTCCCTGCATCCTCCACTTGCGTTTAACAGTATCTGAAATCTTAGTTTTTAAAAACTTGCAAATGAAGAACATTTTTGGATGGTTCTGCCAGTTCCCAATGTGAATTAGGAAATAATTATTTTCCTTTGCAAAATGGATGTGTCAGATTAAAAACAATTGGGTAAATGCATGGGTTTTTGCAACTAAAAGAAGGAAACCACAGGAGCCAGTACCAGCTTACAACCTGTTTCTGTAATGCGGGGCAAGGAAACAACCTCCTTAGGTCCTTTGCATAGGTCCTTTGCACCAAGCAACTGTTTTCCCTTTATTATTTGAGACGTTTGTCTGACCTCTTTGTTTCCCTTTCTTAGGCCATGAACCTGGACTTGTGCAGCTGGTGAATTACTACAGGGGAGCAGACAAGCTGTGCCGCAAAGCATCTCTGGTGAAGTAAGAAATTCACTGACACGTTACATGGGCTTGGCAGTTTTTCTTCTAACCCTTGTCAAGTGTTGGACCTGTTTGGGGGGTATTTCACAGAACAGCTGCCCTGGGAGTGTCCTACCATATGCTGTCTTCAGACTCCTGTGCTGATCTCTAGAGCTATCTTTGTGCACAAAGGCATCTTTGTAACTTCAGGGGAAATGCCATTTCCACTGAGTTATATCTGCTTGAAACCATAGAGTGTATTGAATCAGATTAGAACCAAATCAAAAGAAAAAGAAGCCCAAACATATCTGCTCTTTTTCCTTGTAGACATTTAATTAAAACCTACTGCTTTTATTCTCTGTTTCATACAGAGATGAGACAGTAATATGCTTTTAGCTAATCAGATTTGTTGGTCAAATGAGTGCTTGGAGACATTTCCAGGAAGAGCTCTGGGAGTTATTTCTGCATGACCTGCCATGCCAGGGTCTCCTGGGGAAATATGGATGAGCTTTCATTGTAGATAACCCTTGTCCCTGTGCAAACTCTGCAGCCATTAGGGCATCTTCATGTCAGAGCTCTTGGTCTCCTTCAGCGTTTGATTCCACATGAGAGTTTGTGCTGCCTCTCACTGATGCAGGCCTCTCCTTCCCCTGCAAAGAACCCGTTTCCAATTGCTTCTTTGGCAGTGGTGATGGTGTGTGTCAGAAACTGGCAGAGTATTTTTTAAACTGGCAGAGTATTTTTTAAACTGGCAGAGTATTTTTAAGCACCCACAGCGCTCCTCAGGTGGATTTCTCTTTGGCCCGTTATCTAGAGGCAGTGCTGAAAGCACTTGCACAGCTGTTTTTATCACCTGGAGCTTGGCTGAGCTTTCTAAATGCACAAATCAATGATAGATCAAGCTACTTATGAACCCAAAGACAAATGACATTCCTCAGGCTCCTGGGGTGTCACTGACTGACTGCCATTTCAACAGGAAAACACAAATGCACAAAGAGAGTCAGCGTGTCATGAGCTCTGCTTCTGGCCTCGAGCAAAGCACAAGCGTTCAGAAAGACAGGCAGCTCCCTTGACAGTGAAAGAAAACAGGCCTGGGCTCTGCTAACAGGAGTTTGCTGGCATCTCCAGACATTACTGGTAGAAGGGGTGTGCCAGAGAGATTGGAGACTGTGTGGTGCGAGGGGGATCCCAGATACCTTGGGATGTGAAACATGTAGCCATGTCCTTGCTTTCAATGGTCTTCATCCACAACTGGGACACCTGGTCAGATCTCAGTACGAATGAGATCAAGGACTAAGCACCAGCACAGAGAACATTACTGCTCTGGCCTCCCTTTTCCCATTTGTGATCACTGCATCCTTCCTGCCCCGATCCGTGTTAGCAAACACACCTCCTCAATTCCCTTGTGCAGAGATGATGCAGGGAATGCACCACAGGCTCTAGTTACATGGAAACTTCTCAGCTGTTAGTGTCATGGTATCAATAAAATGTTTAATGAAAGCCTGCAGGTCCTGGTTCAAAGAGTGGTGCTTGGCTGTGGGTTGGGGTTGCTATGGTATCTTTAGGGAAACCATAATTTCAAGGGTCTAAGGAAAATACGATAATTTAGCACAGACTATCTGTAAGCTGCTATTCCTCATCAAGCAAAAAAACCCAGTTAATGATGATTTTTTTTCTTATTAAATGAACCCATGCAGGTGGGAACACTCTGGAGATTAACAGCCTGTCTCTCTTCACCCAGGCTAATCAAGACAAGCCCTGAGCTATCAGAGTCCTGCACATGGTTCCCTGAGTCGTATGTGATTTACCCAACAAACTTGAAGACCCCCGTGGCTCCAGCACAGAATGGAATTCACCACCTCATAAACAACACAAGAACAGATGAGCGGGAAGTCTTCTTGGCAGCTTACAACAGGCGGCAGGAAGGCAAAGAAGGCAACGTGTGGATTGCCAAGTCCTCAGCTGGTGCCAAAGGTTCATTCTCCAGCACCATGAGTTATTTCTTGTTATTCCTTACTCTTTACATGATCCATAGAGTCATGGGGTTTGGCTGAGCCAAGCTGATATCTAGTCTGTCTATGATGGGCTTCACCTACCAACCCTATGCCAGTCAAGCCAGCACAGGGCTCTCGTTTGTCTGCTTGGTGGCATGGGGCTCCTGACAAGCATTGTCATGTGCACATGCTACCTAGAACATGCATGGCAGTGAAAGGGCCTCCATATTTCTACACGTGCGCCTCAAAGTATGGGAAAGTGCTGCAGGAAGAAGGCAGTAAGGACCAGGTGAGGGAAATGGGGAGAGCAGGAGGTAAGAGGGAGCAGAACAGGGTATGGGGAGGAGGTCAGAAGGCAGGACAGCAGCCATCAAGGGACAGGAGCGCAGCTCCCCATGCTGCAGCTAAGCCTGGCTTCACTTGGGTGGAAATTTTGCTTGTCTTTCAACCAAGCTCAGATGCCTGGTGCCAGTGGCCTACCCATGTCACACTGAGAAACTGAGCAGCCATGAGCTCAGTACATTGAAATTGCACCCGAGCCTCAGGGGAAGGTACCACAGCAAAGACAAGCAATGCAGTGTCTGTATGTTCCTTTAATTTGAACAGGGCAGTAGATACCCAAGTGATAATGTGTCCTTCCTTGTTCCAGGGTCATTACATCACTCGCTCTACAGAAATAATGAGCTATGAGGTAGCTGGACACAGCTGTAGATGCAATGCTTTGATAACTATGTGCTGACTGTTACTTATGGTGTTATCATGGGCACGTTATTAGAATGGCTTCATTTAAAAACTTACCTTGCCATGTGTGCAGCAGAGCCCAGTCTGGCCTTTTCAAAGGGAACAAGCCCACTTGTATTACTCATACTTGCAGAGTCATTTTTCATGCAGCCTTGCAAAAAGAGAATGTGAAAGCCAGAGGTGGCTTCCTTTGCTGGTCTGCTTTCTTGGCTGTTACCAAGAAATATCAGAAGAGTATGCTTATTTTCATCAGGAACGAAGGAGAGATGACTCCTTTCATTATGCCAGTGATGGAAAATGCTTCTGTGTGGTAAACTGTCTGGCAAAAAAGTCAGTCTGAGTGATTGAAAAGGCCATTGCTGTGGTCTGCTCCAAGATGGGGAAGTTTACATTCTCCACATACTTGATGTTCAAGTGTGATCCCATCTTTTCTGCACTAAAGTAGAGTAGCTTTTTGTATTCATCAGTGTGCTGCTGCAAATTAAAGTGGAAAGAGGACTCTCATGTTAATCTTTTAGAGGGAAGTTTTAAGTGTCTGGGAATTACTTCTGATGAAGAAGAAAGTTTGTTGACGTTGATTACCAAGGCAGATGGAGCTCAGGCACAGCCCCTGGCTTGGGACAGGTCTAGTGGAAGCTTGGTTATTCATCACTAACAGGAAAATTAAAGGTTTTGGATGCCCTGACTTAAAAGTTGAGATATTTCAGCTGTGGCTAGAGGTTTAGGTCTCTTCTTTGAGAGAAGGAACAGCTGCCCCACATAAGCTGCTTTGCTGCCTCACTGGATTGCTGACTAGGTGCACAGTTAAGCTAACCCCCCCTTGATTCGCCATCTGTCCAGTGCAGAATGGGTGCCTGATGATCTTCATACTGCAGGGGCTTTACTGGCTTACAGGGATATTTTTTCCCTTCTTTCTCCAGTGCACAGCCTGAAGTTGTGCCAGTACAAGTTTCTGCCTGGCTCTGCTGTGATCAGGGGACTAAAAAATCTTGCCTTCTGCATAAAGCATGGGTGAGAAAGATACTTTGATGACAGGACTTCCTTTCAGTGGAGGATGCTGGGGTGAATGGGAGGTCAGTAGGGCTGAGAAGCTGTGACTCAGGTATGCAGAGCATGGAGCATTGAGAGTACCTGCAGGGCTGTGTTGGCAGTGACCTTCAGAAGTCACATCTAGGAGCATTTTCCATGGGATTATCCTATCAAACTGCCTGTGCTCCAAACCTGTACTATACCTTCACTGCCCCCTTGAAATGTGGGGTTTTTTGCACAGTATTTCCTCCAAAACACTCAGCACAAAATTAAGACTAAGTCATCGGGTTTAGTCCAAGAAGTTAACTAAATGTCTGAAGAATGGGCATAGTGCCAGAGAAGTATTAGACAACTTGAGCAGAGCTGACTTATCCCTCGTGCCACCATGCCATCCATAGGTTCTTGCATGTTGCATGGCTTTTTGGGCAAATGAGGCATGGTCCGC
Organism: Manacus candei; assembly: GCF_025592945.1. NCBI lineage: Eukaryota > Metazoa > Chordata > Aves > Passeriformes > Pipridae > Manacus > Manacus candei. The sequence goes on along the minus strand of NW_026138083.1, from coordinate 9,260,621 downwards.
TTGGGGCCTAAAAATAAGCTCCAACAAAGGTAGAATGATCCTCTGCCTAATTTTGTCTTCGTCTTTCTGTGTCAGGAGAAGGGATCCTGATTTCTTCAGAGGCTACAGAGCTTCTGGACTTCATCGACGAGCAGGGACAAGTGCACGTGATTCAGAAATACCTGGAGAATCCTCTACTTTTAGAGCCAGGGCATCGCAAGTTTGACATCAGGTAACCTCCTCTGCTTTTGTAATACCAGTTTTCTTTTTCATGCTGTTACTTTTTGAGCCACTGAGACTAGAGTTTGTGCTCTTGTCCCGCAGGAGCTGGGTTCTCGTGGATCATCAATATAATATCTACCTCTACAGAGAGGGTGTCCTGCGGACCTCTTCCGAACCATATAACAGTGCTAATTTCCAGGACAAAACCTGCCACTTGACCAATCACTGCATTCAGAAGGAATATTCCAAAAACTATGGGCGGTATGAGGAAGGGAATGAAATGTTCTTTGAGGAGTTCAACCAGTATCTGATGGATGCCCTGAACACAACGCTTGAGAATGGCATCTTACTGCAAATCAAACACATAATAAGGTAGCCAACTGCCTGCTCCTTAGGAAAACATAACCCTTCAGTGACAGGGAATGAGTACCGACAGCTGGGGAAGCAGCCAGACCAAGAAGGGAAGGGTTTCAATTGCTTAAATTTAAAAGGCCATAAATAGCCCAGTGTCACTGCTCAAAGAAAAAGCACCTCCATAGGTGCTGCTTCCTCAGTGGTATGTGTCAATGTATCTGCATTTTGCCAGCTGTGGCTGGAGAAGGATGGAGTGATAAAGGAAGACAGCAGGTCAAAAGACAGGGCTAGGAGAGGCTGGGATTAGAAAAGGTATAAGGTGCAAGAGGGGAAATGAAGCTGGAGTTGAGTCTGCAGGGTTTTGATGCTTCCCCCACCATCAGCAAGCAGCAGCACATGGCATTGGCCTTGGTTACCATACTCAGTCCACAGAGCCAGCTCCCTCCTAGGCACAAAAAGTGCCTACAGAGAGATATCAGAGATCATGGTGCTTTAGAGAGTCCAGGTCTTGACAAAGCAATCCTTCATGAAGGAATTTACTTTGCAAGTACCTCATTGCTGTTGATTGCACCAAAAAGACATGACAGAATCTTTGAGGGACTTGGAGGCAAATGAGCATCCAGTGGCAGTTCCTTGGGGACCTTCTGCAGCCCTTTGTGTCTCCAGGCTCTAATTGTGCATCATGTTTTTCAGTTTGCCTGATAGAGTAGTGAGGGAGGGTGCTGCTCTCCAGCTCTTTAGGAGTTAATTCAGGGGTGTCCCCATGTGTATTTTCATGGTTGCAGGACCTCACTTGCAGGGACCTGGTTACCATGGCATGTATTGTATATAGCTTGTAATTTGGGGCACTTTCAGGGCAATCCCTTTTACTTAACTGTACTATACACATGCCCTCAGAAGCTGCAGTGCAACAGGTGTCCACAGGGCTCTTAATGTTGAGTTTCTGTTTTTCCCTTCACAGAAGCTGCCTTATGTGTATAGAGCCTGCAATCAGCACGAAGCATCTTCACTACCAGAGCTTCCAGCTCTTTGGCTTTGACTTCATGGTGGATGAGGAGCTGAAGGTCTGGCTAATAGAAGTCAATGGGGCCCCAGCGTGTGCTCAGTGAGTAATCACTTCCCATAATACTCTTGTGATGCCACCATTCACGTGAGGCACCCAAAACATGGCTATGTCCCAACTCCAAGTGAAAAAGGTGGAAGAAAGTGAATTAAATGGGAGTTTTTCAGGCTAACCCACACTGAACACTGGTCTAAGTGCCAGTCGATTTGGGTTCATTGCTCCTGTCTCTGTGTTTAGTATCCCCGGGCTTCTTTCCCATGTGAGATGGGGCACTAAGCTCAGTTTTTGAACAAATGGGTTTGAGTATAACTTGGGTCATTTTTATTACTATTGGGCTGAAGTTATGTTGCAGATTTAATGCTTTGGGGGTCAGATCGTTTCTCAGTCTCTCTTGTGGAGCCACTGAACATATAATAAATGAGTAGCATTAAGGGCAGCAGCTGGAAGTGAGTGACTAAATTTGCAGGCAGCAGGACCCCAGAGCACACAGTGGATGCTGCAGACATTGGGTCAAAGCTTCCACTAGCCACAGGGAGGCTGGGACAGCCAGACAGCCCGGCCATGAACATCTTTGCATAGGCACAGTGGGAGGTGCTCTATTATGTGATTGAGACTAGACATCTTTGCTAAATGAGCATCTGTATCATATAAAACCCCAGCAAAACAGAACAGGCTGTACATCAGTACACTAGAATTTGATCAGATTAGACGTAGATTAGATTAAATTAGATTAGATCACCACTCACAGTAGACAAAAAATACTGGTCAAACCTACCAGGCAGCCTGTTCAGCAGCCTTTTCAGGGATAGGGCTTGGGAAGCTTTCTTGGTGCAGGATGCCCTGTTCACCATGTGCACTGTGGTGCAATACTGCCTTGCACCTCCTTGTGTTGCTGTGTGGGTAGAATTTGGTTATTGCTGGGTGGATTTGGATTGCAGCAGTGCCCTGTTTGTTTTTTGCCTCTATGGGCACTGGAAAATACTGAAAGCAGCTGAGGTAGGTTTTGGCTAATAGCCAAATTAGGCTTCTCTTCAAGGTTATTCTAGTTTATAGCACCCATATCACACAGTTCCCATTTAAAGAGAAAAAAATTGGCTGCTGAAAGCAATAACATTCCCAGGAGCTGAAAAAATATCTTGCTGTCACGTAGCCCCAAAGGCATGGAGTAAAGGACATTTTTAATCCTAGGAAAGACAGCTTTGGTACTAAATATGTTCCATATGCCAGCATGCTCAGAGAGGTTACACATGTATTTCCTTCAGCAGAAAATTAATCTATTGTTAACTCATCTCATACACCTTGTCTCTCTTCTCCCTAATCCTGCTCTGTATGATCTGTGCCATGGTGAAACACATCCCATGCTTCTGGGGATCCTGTGAAGCCTCTGTGCCTGGTCACAAGCTGATGTGAATAACCTCACCCCGGCACAGCATTTCATCAAACCGTGAATGCGTCAGAGCAGTCTCTCTGGGGCACATCCCCGTGTGAATGGGGTCTGGTGTAGTAAATCAGGACTCCCTGAGTTGGAAGGCTGAGAGGGTACTGAGATGTCTGCTCCCAGTCATCATGGATGTGGAGATTCTGCTCAGAAGACTCTCCTGACAGTAAACATAGATAATGGGTTTTGTGGTCCCATCCGGCAGGGAGCAATATTGGGAATAGGATCACCATTGAAAAAGAAGATGGTTGCTGGTATAAGCAGGGAGGAGATGGAAGAGATGCTGCCCTCCTCCTGTTTGCCACCCTGCAGCTCCTTGTAATGGGAGTAGGTTCATGTAGATCCTGCTAGGAAAATGCATGTCTACATAAAAATTGGCTGGGAGTCTGCTGGTTTGTCCTGCCTGAGTATCTGATTCTGTCTCTCTCATCTCTTAGGAAGCTGTATGCAGAGCTCTGCCAAGGAATTGTGGATGTAGCCATTTCTAGTGTTTTCCCCCTCAGTGACACTGGGCAGAAGATGAGCCAGTCATCATCGATCTTCATCAAGCTGTGATGACGTCAGGACTGCCACTGCTGTGAACAGGGAAAGACTGCATCCCTGGGGTCAGCACAGTTCGGTGGCCTATCTCAGTAACATGCCAAAAAGTGATAGAGACAGGCTTCTTATTTTCTTGGAAACCACAGGGAAAAACAACAAAACAGGCATCCACTCAAAGCTGTGATTAGCCAGAGCTGCTCAGATAACTCTGCCTGCATTCACCAAAATCCACTTTAGAAACAGCTTCTGTAACTTTGATATCTGAAACAAATCTCTCTGGGAGAACAACAAAATAACCTTGAAATGAAACCCCAACAGGGATACTGTATATGCTCTATTAGCTCCTCCTTTTCTATAGAGAAAACATTGGGTTTTTTAAGGGAATTGAGTGAAGAGAACGATGAAGTTGTCCTCCTGCTGTGTTTGTTCTTCCCTCACCTATTGCATCATTAGTGCCTTAGCTCCGCTCCAAATAGGTGACTCCTTTCCTTTGTTCCTGCTCTGTTACATAGAAAGGAGCAAGCTCTCTTGCATTGCAGGGTGCCTAAAACCAGGAACACCAAGAATTCAGTTTCCTTTGGTCATTTTCCAAGCTGGTTGGCTGAACACCTAGGCAATGGCTGGCAAAAGGGTGCTGAACTGCAGGCGGTGAATTAACCCAAGGAAGGAAGGCGATTTTGTTTATTTATAGCTATCCCTTTTCCTACTGAGATTTGAATCAGTGTCTATCCCAGTCTGATGCAGTTTAATTCTGTCTAAAAGAGGTAGAGCGAGCCCCTGAGAGCTCACTTGCGGGCTGTAGGATTTCTAACATCACTTTAGTGCTGAATGTTTCAAATAGCAGAAACCTGTGAATTTAGGTTCTTCTCTCAGCTTTCACCTTCATGATTTATTTGAGGCTTGAACCTGAAACCTTTCAACCCAAATGATTTTTATCCTGTTCGATCCAGCAGTTTTATTCTCCTCCATTTGACAAATATTGCAATCTTCTGCCATGAACACAGTCCACAACTTGATCTCAACTAGGGGGAAAGTGGGTGAGCTTTTGTAGACCAGGAGAAAGATTCCTGTTTGCCACACAACTGGGAAAGCAGGTGTTCTGGGGCGAAGGAGAGTTTAAATTCCTTGAGATCTCTGAATTTCAGAGCTAACATCTGCTTTGAGTATAACCTAAATCCCTGGCATAGTGCCCACCCTGTGAAGTGTATCTGAATTTTCAGTGTGAGCCCAGCAGGTCCCTCCTAAGACAGAACTCTTTGCAGAGCACGGTGGCACTTGTAGCAGCAGCAAGCTTTGGTGGGGGTGTTGGGAGCTGTGTTTTGCTGCCTCTGGTGGGGAGAGATGGTTGGCACTGAAATTAACTGATTCATGTTGCCCAAAACAAACAAGCAAGAAGAGATTGTGGAGGTTACAAGCTGCCTATATATAATGGGAAGTGAATCAAGCAATGGGATTCCTGCCTTCCTCAGAAGATCCTAGTGCTTTGTTGTACTCATCTCATGCCAGCAGACAATCCTGGCACCTTTCTGTAGGCAGGACTGAAGCATCTGTGCCTCCTTGGAGTGATGCATTTTATCGTGCATTTTATCACAGGACGGACAGTCATTGCAACACACTCTGAATCTACAAGTGGCACTGTTTGATGCAGGGCCACTCAAATCCAGGAGGGAACAGAGTGCTTAGCAAAACCCCGTGGAAGCATCGCAGAGAGGGCACATCCCGAAGAACCACACAAACACCTCTGAAGTTGTCAGCGCCCTGAAGCCAGCATGGATCTGCATCTACGGAGTGCGTGCTGGATGCAGAGTGCAGTGGTGCATGCAGAGAAGTGACAGGGAGCAGGACCTGTGTGAAAAGGGGGCTGCAGCTTGGTTGCCCTGCACTGCAGGTACTGGCAGGTGGCTTCACTTCAGCGAGATGCCGAATGCCAGGTCTGGTCTCTGGATTTGGGCCTCATGGGTGTTCAGAAGATGGACCATGAATGCACTGCTCCATGAGATGGGAAGTGCTGGGTGATAAAGTGGGGAGAGGGGTGTGGGGGAAGGAGTGGTTGGGTTTTTAGTACATGGGTGTAAAAATTTCACTGCAGTCCAGGTAAAATGTAGCGATAACGTGCCAAGGTAAAATGTAGGCTGTTAAGGATTGTTAATCAACTTGCAAAGTTCACCATGTCTCCATTGACATTTTCATGTTAGCTTATGTGAACTTAAGAATAATACCATCTTGCCCAGAGAAGATCTCACAGCAATTGCTCTCATCCAGGATGTGCCTGAGGTGACAGCTGGGCTCTCACAAGCTCTAGGGCAGATGAGCAGAGTGTGAAGTTAGATCAGAAGATTTTCCCCATCACAATGAACTAGAAATGTTTGTTTTCTGGGGTGCTAGACCCATCCTTCTTTTCCCCTAAAAAGGGAAGGGGAGGTTAAATTATGATGATGAATCACTCCCTTACTGCACAGTAACATGAGGTTCCTGGCTATGTAGCAGGATAAGAGAAAGCTGCCTGGATACAGGCAAAAGCAGTGGCCCCCACTGGAGCAGCTGGTACCACCAGCAGGAGAAATGACTGGAGATCTTCTGCCTAATTCCAAGGCCTTTCCTTCCCCCTTTTTCATCCCAGATTGGTTGTGGCAGATCAACAGCTGGCCATTTTTGCTGTTCATCTGAAAGTGGGGCTTTGGCTTGGCAGTAGAGTCATGACTACAGGCAGTGCAGTTATTCGTACCCTGCCTTTTAGGCTGGGCATGGGGGAGGTAGTGTTTCAGGAAACTTGAATCCTCCATTTGCTGAATTTTTCAGGAATAAGCAACAGCCTCTGGAGGAAAATGTGTGTGTTTTCCACCTTCTCTCAGTGCTCCCCAAAGTAAAGCACAGAACGTAAATTATAAAGGACAGAGAGCACAGTGCCTAAGGTTTTGCCCAAAATACTAGCAATGAGGTGGAGTAGAGGATGTGTGTGTGGCTGAGGCCTGAGCATTGCAGCCATGGGTGCACCTTGCAAGTGATACTCACAAGCCCCTGTGAGACTTTTGTTTGTTTCTTTTTTAGGAATATACAACAATAAATGTTTTCTAGCTTATTTCAGCTAAAAGGTCAATAGAAAAGGTCTTACTCTCTTTCCTGAGCTTTCACCCAGGATGGTGCTGGGTTTCTAGAAGACATCTACCATATTGCAGAATGTCTCTAGTCCTAGATGTATCCCTTTATGTCATCCATGAAGGATTTCTGGCCCAGGTGTTCTGGCTGCGTCTTCCAGCAGGGTCTGGTCCCGCTGGACTCTGGGTTTCAGATAACTCCGATGTGGCTTGTTGCATATAAGTTAGTCATTGTTACCATGCAACAGGTATTGTGTTTCTGCTGAAATCTGATGGCTGGCCACAGTCCACAGAGAATGCTGGACAAGTCTAAGAAAGGCTCAAAAGCTACTTTCGTCTAGGTGGCTGTGGCCAGTGCCCTTCAGGACTGCTTGCATGTACCTGCTCCCAACATTTGTTGTTCTCCACATGCAGCTCTCCTTCAGGAGAGCAATGCGGTGCCATGTGTAGGTTCATAAACATATTCCATTGACAGTGTCTGCTGTGGCAGCCCTGGGGAAACCCTGGTGTTGAGAGGATGGTGGGGTACATGGGGCGCTGCCAAGCTGGCCGCCTGCCAGGCTGTGGATCGTGTCCCCAGCTGCTCTCACGTCAGCATGTGCGTGTGAGGCTGGCAAGTGCCTGAGTTCGTGGATCTCCGGTGACTCTATCCACATCTCTCCTAAACCATCATTAAAACATGCAAACCCCACGGCCTGCGGTGTTTCCTTGGGGCAGCGGGTCCCTGGAGAGTCATGTCCTGTGGGTGCATGTGATGTGTTTCCCGGGGGTTGGCGCACCCCTCATCTCGAGGTGACAAAGGTGAGACAGCAGCGTGGCATGACCGAGCTGGCCTCACCTCCAGGGCTGTCCCAGCACCCGTGGGAGCCGGGGGGTGGGCGGGGGATGCTGTTTGGGTCTCCAGGTGTGCGGAGGGGGCAGAGAGCGATGGGGGTGACGGGGTGTCAGGGCTTTCCGCCCCGGGGGTGCGCGTGGCTGGGCGGCGGGGGGAATGCAGATGGCTGGCGAGCGGCTGCTGGGAGCGCCTGTTGGGAGGAACGCAGCTCCTGGAAGCACGGCTGGGGGCGGGGGTCAGGCACAGGCGCGTCCGCCCGGCAGCGGCCCCGGATCAGCCCGGCAGCGGCCCCGGATCAGCCCGGCAGCGGCCCCGGATCAGCCCGGCAGCGGCCCCGGATCAGCCCGGCAGCGGCCCCGGATCAGCCCGGCGCCGCCGAGAAGCTGCGCGAGCGGGGCGGGGCCCGCCCGCCTGTGCGCACGCGCGCTCCGCGCAGGGGGCGGCGCGATCCTCGCACGCGGCGGCCCGAGCTGGCGGCGGGGTCCGGCACGCGCCGCTCCCCGGGTGGTTCCCTGAGGTGGCAATGGCGGGACCCGCGCGGGACCCGCACCGGCTGCGGCCGCCGGGGCGCGGAAGGGCCCAGCGCGACCTCACCACCGCCCACATCGAGTCCTTCAACTACGCCGTCAGCGAGGGCGTGTACCGCGCCGTGCAGGTTCGTGGGGCGGCGGGGGGCGGCTGGTCCGCGCCGTGCCCTGCCCCCGCCGCGCTGACCCGGTGCCGTTGCAGGATGTGCCCCCGGTGGAGTTCGCGCTGAAGGACAGCCGGGTGTTGCTGGCGCTGGTCGGCCTGTCCATCGCCCCCCCCGCCGTGCCGGCCGGGACGGTCTGCCAGGAGAGGAGGGTGTACCCCGCCGAGTGCCGCGGGCTCCGCAGCACCTACCGCGGCAGGATCACCGTAAGTGCCCGCGTCCCACCGCCCGCTCGCTCCGCACACGCGTGTCCCCGTCCGGCGGGGCGGGCCCCGGTCCCAGCCCCGCCCTGCACACGCGTGTCCCGGTCCCGCCCGCACGTCCGGCACGGGCAGGGAGCGGAGCCGGCTGAGCCCCGAGCACGCGTGTCCCCGTCCGGCGGGGCGGCCTCACGCCCCCGAGGGCGGAGCCGGTTGAGCCTTGTGCTGTAGTTAAAGGCCCCTTCCCGGTTCGCAGGTCCCGCGGGGAGAGCGCTGAGAGCGTTTCAGAGAGCGCTGCCCCGCGTGGGGTCTGGGGTGTTGATGATACGTGGGCCTGTTGATGTACGAGCTCACCATACAAACTTCCGCACACGCCAAGCTTGTCGCGGTCCTGGCCCCGCTGCCCTTAGCCCATGTCACCCTAGCCAAGTTCTCTACGCTGTTGTCACATTTACCTTACTAGCAGCCTGTCGATTCGGAAGACCTTGGATGGAGACCCGTGTCATCCCAGGCTGATCATCCAAATCTTGTTTCTGCAGGAATCCAGGTTTCAAAAGCAGCGTTGGTCCCATACAGAAGTCCAGACCTATAAATCTTCTTGTTCACATGTTCATCATTTTTCTGAATTGCTCTGAAATTTGCCTAGAGAGGAATCATGCCCAGCAGATATTTTCCTTTGCACTATGAAAAGATTTCACATTGCTGTTTTCTGTTAAAATTGTGTCATTGTGTCTGAGCTGATTGCTTACATGAAGCACCTGGTACAAGGGAATGCTTGTTTGGAATCTTAGCTTTTTAGGTTTTTAATTTGTCCAGAACCTTACACCTTACATGCTAAAAGCCACTCTTAAGTGCAGTATCTTACCTGAACATGAAAATGGGGCAGTTGCAGGTTGTTCACAGCTGTATTCCCAGTGGATCTTAGATTTTCCTGAGCTAGAGATGCTTTTATCTTTCACCCCTGAATTATTTCCCATGTCTTTTGTTTCCATTGTCTGTCTGTTTAATCATTTTTGGAATGTTTGGAGCAGTTGGACAGAACAGTTTGCTGTGTCTTGTATGAAAAGGCATTGCCGTGTGCTGGGACAGGTTGGTCTCTCCCACTCTCTGCCTATACACAGCAGCAAGCAGTGAGTAATCATTCCCTGTTTCCACTGTGCTGCTTTAAGCACGTATCCCTCTCCTCAGTTTCATCCTGCAGGTCTCACCTCCCCAAGGTGAGAAGTGAGCCATAGTCTGCTGAGCAGCTGCTCATACGGGAGCCACTTTATACCTGTAGTCATTGTTTAAGATATAGACTGGAACTGTGCAGCAGTCTGTATGTAAGGCTGCACCGTGGATTTAAAGAGGCACAGTAACATTTCATTTTCCTTTCCTAGTAATTTCTAAGACTCAATTTACTCTCTTTAGCTGTTGCCAGGTGTTGAACCAATGTTCTTGTATTGCAGTGCCAGTGTTTCTTTCCTGCATGACAGTAGCTCTTTTAAAGCCTGTCGTTTTGCATATAAAGTTAGGATTGTTTGCTCCCACAGTTCTTCTGCAGACCCACTGCCAGATCTTGTTAGTAAATTTTCTTTCCCACATGCTTTTCTTTCTCACTTTTCAGATCACTCTTGAGCATGCTATGTGAGGAAGTCTTAGGAAAGGTCTCTGCAGGTTGTAGTGCAGATGTGCTTTACTGAGCACTTGCTGTTTTCTTCGTATAACTGTTAACTTCTGAGGTTTCCTTTCCTATCCCATGGCTGCCTTTTTTTACTTAGGCTGCTGTGTTGAAGGATCTGAAAGGCAAAGTAGATAATACCAACCTTGTTCACTCACCTAGCAGCTTCTTTACCTAGCTCTAGACTTGTATGATTTTCTTCTGTAAACCCATGTTGACTGTTTTCCAGAGTATAATCTTTATGCATGTATCTACTAGTTCTGCTTTTTATTATTACTACCATTTTACGATGATAGAAGTCTGTTAAACTGTGGTTGAAACCTATGGTTATATGAAATATACAATTAATATAGCAGAAAATATTAAAAGGGCAACTTAATTTGCTTACTGTTCGTGTTGTATCATTTCAGGCTGACATCAGCTGGTCAGTAAATGGCATGCCACAAGGGACTATCAAACAGCCCTTAGGGTATATTCCTATCATGGTGAAGTCCAAATTGTGCAACCTCTATGGTCTTTCTCCACAAGAGCTCATGCAGCACCATGAGGAGGAAGAGGTAATGAGGATTTTGTGGATCAGGAAAATCTGTATTTCATCTGAGCAGTCTGTCAGGCCAGCTTCTCTTTACAGGGCTTGAGCGTTTATATTTTGTTTCAAGTTTGACGTGCTGTTTTCTCTGTATGAACCTTGATTATGGTGGTTCCATGAAGCAGCTTGAAAAATTTGCAGTCATGGCTGTTGTTGAATACAGGGATCTGTGCAGTGCCGATACCTCTCAACTGCTACCCAGCAACTGAGGGTGCTGTGAGAAGGCCTGTGTGGAGACAAAGATTTGGAGAGCAGGCATTGAAAGACATTTTCATTCCCAGTTATCTTTTGCAGCTTTTTCTTCATCTCCCCAGTAGCATGTCAGCTGCCTGTAATTGCTGCTATTTAGTGCTCCATTTTGCACTCACGAAATGAGTGATCAAACTACAAAAAAAAAAAAAATCAGAAAAATTAGCTTGTAGGTGACCAGATAGAGATGTTTCGCTCTGAAAATCCCTCTGGTTTATAAACTCAAAATGAGAACTTCAGAACATTTATTTTAAAAAGTTAATGTTAGCTCTTCAAAGATGTTCATTTGACCACAAAGGTTTTGGGGATGTTTTTCTTCCTCTGAATTGTGGAACGTGCATCCCTTTCCTTGCACTCTGTGCTACATTTAGACTGCATAAGTCACTAGTAAGGAGTGCAGCCTTTCCAAAAGCAGTGCTGAAACATGTCTTGCTATGTGTTTCCTAGTTAAAACGTGAAGTGCTTGTTTTTACTGTATAATACAGGCATTTTTTTCTTTTACTTAAAGTGCCAGTTCTGAGTTTCTAAGGACATTAAAATATTTTTTTTCTCCTGCCAGGAAATGGGAGGCTACTTTATAATTAATGGCTTAGAAAAAGTTATTAGAATGCTGATTATGACTAGGCGAAATTTCCCTCTTGCAATGACAAGACACAAATGGAAAAACAGAGGCCCTGGTTTCACAGAGTATGGTAAGCTGAACAGTTCCCTGCAGCATCCAGGTGATAACTAGTTGAGGACAAACAGGATTGACCATCTGTAGCTGAATTTTGGTTGTTTGTTTTGTTGTAGCTCTTGTATAGTGTTTATATTTTTTACTACACATAAAAATAAAGGGCAAACAGTATAAGCATGAGGCAGGTGCTTACCCTGTGGGAGCTGTTTAAGATGCCCATGCAGAGTGAGGAGATTATATTCCAGGGCTTGCAGTGTGTGTCACCTTTTGTTTCATGGAGGGTGCAGCTAAAACCCTGTCTTCAGTACAAGTCAGTGTAAACCACTGAACTTGTTTCACTGATTTTGTTTATCCATACTTTGGGGTGGCACATTTAATTTACATGAAGCAGAGTAACTAGGTTCTTGGCTGTCCCCTACCTTTGGTATGTATACTCAGCAAAACCAGTTTAAAACAGAATTAAGCCAGAAAATTTTAAATATGATTTTAGACTCTGGTGTTACCATCTGCTGATTTGACTGGACCATGGTGCTTGAATATACACTGTAGTTCCACACTAGTTTATTTCAAGGCAGTGCTAGATTAAATGGTCCTTCTTGTTTTATTTTTCTTTGTACTGTAGTGAATGGCATGGGACAGGACCAGGGAACACTGCATCAGCATTGCCACCCAAACACCGAGATGTGAAAACTTGACTCAGAGTGCAATAAGGAAGAGTACTTGTGTGTTGCTCTATCTTATAACCAAAGGTTACAGACAGAATACTTGAGGCTTGGATCTTTCTTTTTTTAAAAACTTCATGCATCTTCCAAGCCTCTTAGCAAGTGTGCTGGCTGTTCTGAAACATCGCCCTGCTCTGCTGAGAACTGAATTGAGCTGGTGTGTTTATTTTAAATGGCCCACTGATGCTGAAGTGGGTGATCTACCTTGTGTAGATCTACCTTGTCTCAGCCACCAAGTACCAATGTTTCTCCCATGAATTGTCTCACACCTGCTCAGACACGTCACAGTGATGCAGCCAGTTTTGTACAGCTCACTCTTGTTATTTTTGCAGGAGTAGTGATGCACTGTGTTAAGGATGAGCACACTGCAATAAATATGAACCTTCACTACTTGGAAAATGGCTGTGTCATGGTGAATTTCATTTTTCAGAAAGAGTTGTTCTTCCTCCCCTTGGGATTTGCTCTGAAGGTAAGCAGTGAATGCTTGTGCTTTTTATATTGAATAAATACAGAAGTTCTGCAAAGTATTTTTATTTTAAGTAATGAGAAGAAGATAATTCCATTTTAAGTATTTTCAGTCCTCCTTCGTATTCTGATTGGAAAACAGTCCAAACTGAGTCTATGTCTGTATTGTAACACTCATCTGCAGCAGAGGAAGTGTCTGCAGGGGCAAGAGAGGAGGGGAGAGTCACACAAGGGTTTCATGGTTTTTTGCTAATAAATGATCTGGATGGAGAGCTTGTGGAAAGTTTGCCACTTGCTGTGACAGATCTCAGGAATCTTCTTAGAATAGAATGGCAGCTGAATGTTCAGTGAGTGAACAACAATAAAGTCAGATTGTCCCATGTAAAAGTAAACCGGTGAACTGGCTTCCTTTTTTAAGAAGAAAAATAAAATGCTGTTTCTGATTGGAACGGAAAGCAGTGAAGATCTAGAAGGATCTATTTGAGTACCTTTGATAGATGTAAACTGTTGTTTCAATAGCAGGCAGTTTTCCTTGAGCCAAGACTTCTAAAATTCTTCCCTAAAAGTATGCTTTCTCTAGTAACTGCAGCTGTGTATTTTGCCTACAGCAGCAAAGTCTTAGAGCAAATCAAGAGGCCTGTGACACTACATGATGGAAGCATCATGTAAAATGGCATCACTGAATTCGTATCTTCTTTCAGCCTTCTTTCAACAAATTTTATCTTCGTTTCAACAAAAGCGGCTCCACCGCGCTTCTGTTCCGGCTGTAATTCTGGTTTCTTCTTGCTGTAAAATCATCCCAGTGCTCTCTGTTAGGCAAGAGGCAGCATGTGCTTTGGCTTCTTCCAAATTGTGTGTATCATGATAACCAAGCAGCAGAATTGAGCTTAAATTGTCCTCTTTTATAAAGAAATCTGCCTTAGTGTCTTTTTCATGTGGCCTTCAATTTCTCCTGAACTTTTTGAACCCTACCTACAAATTGTTTACTTAAAGATGAGGCACATTTGTCAGTAAATACAGAAGTCATTGGTGAAACAGCTTATTTGCTTAACCCTAATGTGTAAAAACAAGTAGGAAACCATTATAAAAACAAGAATGTTGGATTTAAATATTAGATTTAGTATGTGAATGAAGTGCTGAAAATAAAGTGGATTCATTCCAACAGCCTTCATCAAAAGGCTGAATTGCCCTTTGGTTCACATGAGAATAAATAGTGGCTTTAGGCAAAGGTGAGTTAAATTCATGTTTCTAAGTAAGCTTGTTCTGTGAAGATATTACCTAAACAAAAGAAGACCTTTAATTTAGAGTGTGCAAGTTTGGAGGTTTTATTTTTTTTTCCTTAAATAACCACTCCTTGTATTGGGAGTACTTGTGATCGTTATCAGGGTATGAATATCCCCTGCATTACTCTCTAAGCACCTCAACTCCACAGCATTTTTCAGTTTGCATTGTGGAAGGGCATTTCCAGAGGACTGAAACCCTAAATTATGGGGTGCCTTAGTTCTTCAGCTGTATTTTATAGACAGATGCTGTGACCTTATTTTTCTGATACACTTCTTTCAGGCATTAGTTAATTTTCCAGACTACCAGATTTTTGAAGAGCTGGTCAAAGGAAAGGAGGATGACACCTTTTTTGTGAACTGCGTTACTGAGATGATGAGAGCGGTGGTGGATGCGGGCTGTTTGACACAGCAGAATGTCCTCGAATACCTGGGAAAGAGCTTCAGAATAAAACTCAACCTTCCTGAGTGGTACAGCAATGAACAGGCTGCAGATTTCATTTTGAGGTATCTATGTATGCGTGTAGGGGTGTATGATGCAGTGTCACTGTATTGAATTTATAGGCAGATGTAAGAGTACTCTGCCATGTTACATCACCCTTTATTTTGATTTTTCACATGTGTGTATAAAACAATAACCAGTGGCCAGTTTTTGATGGGATTCCAGGATATTATGATGATCTGTATTTGTGATGTTCAGAATTGTGTATTTTAATGGATCAACACAGGTATTCCCAAAATGGTTTCAGGAGAGGGTATCAGTTGTTATTTAGATGTAAGTGATGAAAAACATAAATATTGAGGAAGAGAAGGTTAAAGCTAGGTCTGTGACTGCTTGAGGTTCCATATGTTGAACAGAAATACTGCAGATTGTTATCGGTTTCACACAATTGCTGTCAGCTATGAATAATTTTTATCTTTTAAAATGGAATAAAATAGATGCTTTAAAATCTTGCTTCTTCCATGAAATAAGTTAGAAAGCAATGGAAAAATTGCCTTTTAGACTGTCACTGTGACAGGTGTTCAACTAAATATTTTTCTGGTAAAGTAGGTGTTTGTTCTTTGAGAGTCTTTTTAGCTCATGAAAAGGATCATTTGGGATGCCCAAGTCCTTGAGTACTTGTAAATAGGTAAATATTCTATTGGGTGATTTGTTTATGTTTTGGTTTTTCCTGTGAGGTGTTTTTTTTTTCTCTGATATGGTCTGTACACCTTATTTGCCTCAGCTGAGGAGATGGAAGAGGAAGAACAGTGAAACCTTGAATTGGGTTGTACCCTATGTGTAATAAGACAGAACAGTAACTTACCTGGACAGAACCTGCTTTCCGAGTTTTGTCTTGCTTTGCAGTGAAGTTGTGAAGTGAAGGCTTTGGTCAAGGGCAATATCAGTCAGAAGTGAAAAGCCAAAAAAAAAATCTTATGAGTGCTGATGGAAGGCTGTTGCACTTGTGTCTTGGAGAGCAAGTGACCTTAAGTGTCTTGGAAAGCATTTGACCTGCTCTAGTGGGAATTAGGTGTGGCTTTCCTTTTTGTTTGTGCTAGAGTGTTGCTCAGCCCGCAGTTTTCCACGTGTAGGTTGATAGCAGTGGAGATTTGGACTTTCTGTGGCAGGACACTGGTAGTGTTAACAGAAATATTTTGTGGTTTACTACTAGTTTCCAGCTCAGGTTTGGGATGGGGTGCATGTATGTGGATGTGTGTGTGTGTATGATCGGTGTCATAGCTACTGTAAAATAACACAAACCTCGTTTGTTGGCTGGCCCCAAATCAAATAGCTGTTTAAATAAACTATATGCTTATAGGGATATCTAACATGAGAGCTTGTAAAATCAATCTTGCACAAGGTTCAGCTTCTTTTAAGGTGTATCCTTGACAAAACTAGACCCTTAAAATGACAAGTTGATAATTTTTCAGCTCAGTTTCTGGGTTGATATTATTATTTTTATTATTATTTATTGTAATTTTCATTTCACAAAGGGCAACTGCAGAAGCTTGTGCCTTGTTAGGCTTTTTATCCAAAAAAATTGGTTTGTGATTATTTAGAAGAAACTTGAAGAACAACTAGCATGAAGAGATGATGTTAGTTGACCTCCTTCTTTCTCTTCCTTCAGCAAGTGTATCTGCATTCACCTGACAAATAGAACTGAAAAGTTCTACCTGCTCTGTATGATGACCCGGAAGCTGTATGCTTTTGCCAAAGGGGAATGCATGGAGGATAATCCAGATAGTATCATGAATCAAGAGGTTCTTACCCCAGGACAGCTTTTCCTTATGTTCTTAAAGGTAAGATCTTAAAGGATTTAAGCCTGTAAATGTAGCGGCCATCCAGTCCAGACCCCACAGTGACCATGGGGTCAGGAGCAGTGCAGGAGCCAGACTGAAGAGCAGGGAGCCTGGATATGCTGTGAAGGATGAGACAGTTCTGGATGTAATGTTATCAGGCAGCATAGTTGAGGAAGGCTTGGCACTCTCAATATGGGGTACTAAATATGCTGAAAAAAAGCCTGTACAAAACCTGGAATAAAGAGCTTCATAGCATACCAGAGCAAATTAAAGCACCCCATTCAGGGTGGGGAGTCTGAGGTGTTTGAAGAGTGTGTTGAAACAGCATTCTTATGTTGTATCGGTTGATGTGGGAGTGGTTACGATCTGCCTTGTAGCATTGCTGCTTTTTCACATGGCAAATGTGCAAGAAAATAACCAGCCCCAGCCTCCCTCACCTTTCAAAAGTGATGATTCGTGATGTTATCATTACTCTCACATCTTTAAATTCTTTCATGGATCAGAAAGTTGATAGCATGCTTCTGACTTACACAATTAACTTATTACTATACAATTACTATACATACTTATTCCAATTCAATATGAATTCAGAGTATTTCTAGGGATACTTCATTTTAGGATGCAGTGAGGGAATCAGTCCTGTTCAGAAGCTTGATTATCCCATGAAGTTCATTGTGGAATAGCAGTTCTCATCCCCAGCTAAATACTTCCTTGAGTTATTAGATATCTGTACTTTAATCTTTCTTCTCCCCTTTAGCCCAAATTTACTTTAGCATTGTTTTGTTGAAAGACTATTAAAACCTCTCTACTACTTGAGTGGATTGAAAGTGAGTTTGGGGAAGCATTTTAGTGCTATATGTAACAACCACCAGGAACTAGAAAAAGTTGCTTTCCTGCCTAGCCCTGTCAGATCAGCAGGAGAGTGAGCTAACAGCCCCTTTTTTGAATTCAAAGATCCTAAGTAGTCTAAGTCATACCATGTACAGTGTATACAGTGGCTTTTCACCAAGAATTCAAAGCATTGATGGATGTCTCATGTATTTTTCCCAATTTCTTTGCTATCTACAGTCACAATAGTGATTAAATTACAGATAAAATAGAAATCCAGTCCACTATCTCTCATTGTCTCAGCAACATTTAAATATTGTATTCCCATGGCTTTCGAGTTTGTGTATCTAAACGTTTTTTTGCTTTGTCACTGTATTTAGCAGAGTTGTTCTTGTGGTCAGATTATACGTACAGTTTCTTTTTCAGATTTTGTTTGTGCTTTATGGAATTCTGTTATTGTACTGTATTTGCCAGACTCATCACCAGTCTGGATGGAAGTGATTACTAAGCTGTTGGGTGGGTGTCTTCCTTGCAGTTCTGTGTTGACATAGTACCATCAGCGTTTTGATAGAATGAAGTCAGTGTGGGAAATAAGGCTGGAAAACTGTCAGTTCCTTAAAAGTTGTCCATTCTGGCTGATTTCAGAGGACTTCTGTAGCATGTGCAACTGAGGATGAAGTTCTAATAGGAGCCTTTATTTTCCTGTTTTAAATTTAAATCTCTCCCTTTAAACTCTAGGAGAGGCTTGAAACCTGGTTGCAGTCTGTTAAGTTTGTTTTGGAGAAAAGAACGGAAAAAGCAGATATCAGCTTAAACACAGACAGCTTGGTGAAGGCATTCAGCCTGGCACCAGACTTCACCAAGCCATTTGAATATCTTCTTGCAACTGGCAATCTGCGATCTAAAACCGGTAAATCTGCAGGCTTAGGAAGCCTTTTTTATTTTTTCCTGTATTGACAGAATGAGGAACAGCATAAAACTGAGCTCTTAACTGCTTGTAGGCAGACATTGTACACTGTAACTGAATTAGTGGAAGGGGTTTGAGGAAAGATACAGTTGAGGAAAAAGCAGGATTTCTCCTCAGGCATAGGCATTGTGTATGGTATAAAAACAGGTTAGTTATTAAAGCAAAGACTCTATCCACATAAATAGTTGAAACAAAATTTAGCATTGTCTAATACAGCAACTGTATTTTGATTTGTTTCCCCAAAGGTTATTTCTTCTAACTTAGAAGGTGCAATGTAAGACAAAGAAGGGGCATTTGTTAACCAGAACTGCATCCTGAGTCATGTGAGCTTAAGTGGAAAGAAACTGCTTCATTAGTATATTTCAAATTTATCTGATGCTTCCCTAGTATGACAAGGTTGTACTGTTGTAATGGAGTGCCACTAGAAAATGAAATTAGATTAAAAGGCTGCAGAACTTTGGTAGAATGTACCAGCTGCAAATTCCTGGTTGCTTCACTGGGAAATTACTTTCATATGTTTGTGAAAGGAACTGGATTTTAAGCAATAGCTTGCAATTTAAAGTCTCTAGGTCTCTTGTGGGTCACTTAGTTGCGTGTGTACATGTGCCTCTCTTGTTAGGATCCACAGTGAACATCTTTAGGGCTTGTCAGTGAAAAATAAAAAACTGCCTTGTAGTATCATACTGCATTTGTTAAAGCTGGATGACGTCCTGACAAATATCTCAACTTTGTTCCCAAGGCCTGGGCATGTTACAGGACAGTGGTCTCTGTGTGGTGGGGGACAAGCTGAATTTCATCCGCTACCTTTCCCACTTCCGCTGCATACACAGAGGGGCAGCGTTTTCCCAGATGAGAACTACAACTGTGCGCAAGCTGCTGCCCGAATCCTGGGGGTTCCTGTGCCCTGTGGACACCCCAGATGGAGAACCCTGTGGTCTGATGAATCACATGACAGCTGTGTGTGAAATAGTGACAGAGATGGTGCCCGTGACAGACATTCCACCTTTGTTATGTTCCCTAGGTATGTTTTACTGGCTTGATCATTTAATTAAGTAGTCTTCCTTTTTACCTCACTGCCCTGAAAACATGTATCTGGGAAAGGTTCTCCACGTAGCATCACAGCACGCAGTTAAGAAGGTGAAATCAAGTTGAACCTGTACTTACCATGCTTTTGCTTAGTGGTAGGCCTGTCAGCCTTTTGGAGAGTGTAAAGTTCAACATAAATGTCTCTTAGCTGTGTGCTGCAGAGTGAAGATCTTCATTGAAGCACGAGGAATTGCACAGTACAAGGTCTAAGAAACTGGACTAAGCAGGAGTAATGCTCCTGGTGACTTGAATTGCACTGCAGCACACTTGTGATTGCCACGATAATGGGAATCCTTATTTCAATCAGAAAAATGGGAAGGAGAATGGCATTCTTAGTTGTGAATGTTTTGTATTTTCCAATAAATACTCTACAGCTTTGTCCTGAATTTTTTGATGTCTCAGAAAGCTTTTTGGCGCAGATTGAGACTTTGTGCTGAAATAACTTCTGTGTTTTGTTTGCTCTTTTGGCTGTTTCTTCTGTCAACCTCCCCTTCTCGCAGGTGTCACCCCCATTGATGCAACTCCAAGCAAGCCTTATGCAGAGTGCTACAGAGTTGTGTTGGATGGCTCTGTGGTGGGCTGGGTAGAGGGGGAGCTGGCTCCTGAGATTGCAGAAACCCTACGCCGTTTCAAGGTTGTTCTTGCTTTAAATGTTTCTTAACTAAATATCCTCAATATGCAGTGGTCAAAAACAGATATGTTTGGAACTTTTTAGTCTTCCATGTATTTGTTTATCTTTTTTAATCTGGCACAATAAGTTATCTTCGGCTGTATATTGGTATTGGGGTGGGCCTTTCTGTTTTGCTTTTCTATATCCATATGTTTCATTTCTTGGTTTATGAAGTCATAATTTTTAAAACAAACTATTTTTTCTTGGAAAAAAAAGATAGACATATTCTGTCCTTTTCTTGGTGGAGATTTTTCTAAAAGTATTTTTAAGGTCTTTTCTTGTATTTTATTAGTGGCTGCACCTGTGATTGACATTTTTCATAGTGTAATGTGCTGGATGCAGTTTAACTAAACCAGTGCTGGTTTGTGTTTCCAAATTGGTATTTTTTTGCTCAGATAACACAAGAGAAAAGATTTCCTGGACGGGCAGAAGTGGTCCTTATCCCAATGACAGGAAAACCCAGTCTGTATCCTGGATTGTTCATTTTTACTACCCCTTGCCGGATGGTGCGGCCTGTCAGAAACCTGTTCTATGGAAAGAATGAATGGATTGGTACTCTGGAACAGGTCAGGTTTGCATATTTCCGTGTTACAGAGCTTTCTGGCATCAGAAATGGGTTTGGAAAATATTTGCGAAAGGAGCTGAGGATGGGGCATAGGGAGCTTGTGTTGAAGGGCTAGAATAGGTGGCAAAAGGGTTTTTGTCACCTTCTGCTAATTGGTTTCTGGTAAATGTCTTGGATGGACTGTAGAGATCTTTTTGAGATCTTGACATTTGCTGTCAGTATTAATTTTGCGAAGCGTTAGAGGTGAAGGATTGCTGTCTTGTCTGTACTGTGTCACCTTGTGTTACATCGTGTTCTCCAAATTGCTCATGGGCAGCCACACAGGGGATTGCTAGGAAGCTTGCCAATTTGGAACATTTAATATGGGAGACAGAAAGGAGGGCAAGTTACTGCAGTTCTGTATTTCCAGTCTTTCTTTCCTTGCATCTAGTCTGTGATTGGTGATCGGTAGTTTAATAGCTGTCTGATTTTTCTTGCCTGCTAATACACTAAGGTGCAAACGACAACCACGTCTAAAAATTTAATGGATAAAAAGCCATTGGAGACAGCTTTGTTTTGCTTCCTTCCCTTTAAAAGAAGGAAGTGAACAACCATTGTCCAATTCAATGCTTGCAGATCTTCATGAACGTGGCCTCGCTGGAGTCAGAGGTGGTGCCCGGAGTGACCACTCACCAGGAACTCTTCCCTCACAGCATTTTGAGCGTGGTGGCCAACCTCATTCCCTTCTCCGACCACAACCAAAGTCCACGAAACATGTACCAGTGCCAGATGGGTAAGTGCTATAGTACTCAGTGCCACAAGTCTCTGGGCAAGGAAGAGGGTAGAAAAAAACCCTCTCACATGTCTGTTCCAGTGTGTCTTCCCACATACCCAAATAACAGCTCTTCCCAGACATTGTTTTAGCATTAAGGTTGATGAACAGCCATTTTTTCATAGCAAAGCAAATGAAGTCAAGTTAGTCATCTTAGCTGCCTTCCAGTGGGTAGTCCTAAGTTGTTGCACTCATGTTGCCGTCCTTAAGCCTTTAGTAAGTTTTGTGTAGTTTTTCTTAAACAATTAGTTTAGTTTATTCTTAGACTATTTTTCTTAAACATTTTCTTTGTTGTTGTTGATCATATGGAGAAGCGAAGAGCACTGCAGCAGCTGTTTGGTGATGTTAGTGTCTGACAGCTGTGCTGCCAACAGTCCTCCTGTCCCCACAGCTGATGGATAACCTGCTTCTGACTGGTGTCTGCAGTAGGTGCTCTGCAGTACTTAGGGGGAGGTTTCCTTGTCACCTTTTCTCAAGAGTGACAGCTGTCGCAACACCGCAGCTGTTGAGAGGACATTTGCTGGGCATCTGTTGCAAGGGAGTAATACAGCAGTGTGGCAACAGAGTGAGGGTTTTCTGAAAACTACTTGACAAAGATTTAAATGGATTTATTTGGTTGTCTGAAAGAAGTTGGGGTAGGATATGTAGTGGGGTTTCAGTCAGCTGATTTGCGAGAAGCTTATTGAAAAAAAGGCTAAGAGAAAGTGTGTGGGTAGGGGCTTGAGGAGAGCAGGTCTCATTTACCTCATTAACACCTCTAGTATATTGAATTTCTAATGCTAATATTAGAAAGATGTCCTTAAAACACAACCAGTTTCTCATACTTTCCTGAAAGTACCAATGTGACTATGTTTAAAACTCTTTCCTCTCCATTATATTTATACTGCAGGAGCAAATGCTTTTTGGCCTGGAAATATTTAACATGTGCCTCACTATGGGAAACCCTGGGGAGAAGACACAGACACACCTCTCAGAAAAGCAAACCAAACCACAAACAAAAAAATATCCCCAACTAAGCAAAACCAAAACCACCACACCAACCATAGTGAGGATTTTGAAATTGCAGAAAATAAAACAAAATTAAAAATAGTCCTTATAAAATGCTATGAAAGGAATTGAGTATTGTGGTTCATAGAAAATTTATAGCTGGGCTTAGGGCAGTTACTAAATTCCAAGGGGTTTAAGATTGATAATCCCTCTAAAGTTTAAGTATTTCCACCTTTTTTCTTAACAAGATACATGGAGGATGAAATGTACATTAATTTTGATTTGATCCTGAATAAATACAAGTTTCTTTCCTCCTCCTTTCCTCCTTTCCTGTCTTCCTTCTAGGAAAGCAAACCATGGGGTTTCCAGTTTATAACTACAAGGATCGCTCAGATAACAAGCTGTACCACCTTCACACCCCCCAGAGCCCTCTGGTGCGGCCCAGCATGTATGACTATTATGGTATGGACAGCTACCCAGTCGGCACCAATTCAATCGTAGCTGTCATCTCCTACAGCGGCTATGACATGGAAGATGCAATGGTAAGCTACCAAAAGGAGAAATCCTGCTGTTCTCTGAAAGAATTTGATGTGGGGGACTGGGAAGAAGGATGGTACCTAGCTGAGAAGACCCTGCTTTCTGCCTTTGCTAGTCCTCACACTTTTTGGGCAGATTCAGGAGCACACTGGTTAAGTGTTGTTATGGCAGGTAATGCTGGAGGTACTGGGAGTAGAGCAGAGCTCCTTTGTGCAAGACAGTGAGCTTCCAGCATTGAAAAATACTGGGGTTACAGGAGGCTTGAGCCTTTTGGAACAGTGACTTTCTGGGAGGCTTTGTTTAGGAAGGCAGTGTTCCATAATGATCTGATGCTTACCTTGTAAATGCTTTCTTTTTTGAAGAAGTCTTTAACAAGCCTTTGTTTCTTCTTTTTAGATTGTGAATAAATCTTCCTGGCAGAGAGGATTTGCTTTTGGAAGTGTTATCAAGATGGAGAGCATTGACCTTTCCCTTAAAGCCAGCAGGGCAGGCGATAATTTAGTATTTGGCATCAAGCCTGGTGATCCAAATGTTATGGAGAAGCTGGATGCTGACGGACTGCCTTTTGTTGGGTCTATTCTACAGCCCGGAGACCCATTCTACAGCTTCATGAACCTCAACACGGGGGAGACCTTTACAGTGCACTATCCGTAAGTACAGCTTGTCTGTCCTGGCTCTGCTCACCAGGTGGTGAGAGCAGTTGGCCCTTTTTCTCCAGGTGTTCCCTTTTCTCCTGGTGTCCGTGTCTTGACAGAGACCGTGAAGTTCATGCTGTAGACGACTCCCACTCATGCATCACATCTGTTCTCTAAGCCAATTTGTGCTGCAGAGCTGACTTATCCCAAGAGGAGTATCTGAGGCGGGTGAAAAGAAAGCACTTGCAGAAGTGTTTTGCTGTCTCCCAAGGATTGCTGCTCTGCCTACGCCACAGTCACTTTCTGTAGCTTTTTGTCGATTGATTTGCATAAAATGTTCTGTCTAAAAAAAAAACAAACAAAGAAACACCAAACAAAACAAACAAAAAACAAAAACAAACAAACAAAAAACCCCCGAAGTTCCTGATCCCAGAGGCTTGCCAGAAAACCTTGTAAGAAAGTTGTTACAGGATTAGGGGTACAAAGAGCATTTTTATTAACATTGCAGATTCTGCAGAATATTAAAATATGTCAACTATACTCCTCCCTTCCCCTGGAATATTCTAGGGATAAATTTCATAAGATTTTTGAACTTCAGTTGAAAGAAAGGAGGATGCTGGGGCTTTCATTAAAATCCTTTTAATTCTTTCAGGAAAGGAAATCAAAAACGTTGACAAAACCTGATGTATTTAAGTGCATCCTGCACTCCCAGTTGTCCATACAACTTCAGGTTGTCCATGTGTCCCTCTACAGCACTGACAGAGTAGGGATAGTGCTGTGTAATTATTCACATTGTGAAGGCAAATTAGTTTGAGAAGCACTTGGGTGACACAGTAACTGGAATTACTGGGAAGGCCATTGTTTATTGCTCTGTAACAGATGCTGCCCTGGTTGCACTGGGGAGTCTGCTGTGGACTCATAGAATTAGTCAATCTAGTCGCAGAGCAGGACTAAGAGACTCGGCACATTATCATGTGGAGGTCTGTAAGCTCAGCCTCGTCTTCTGGTTCTCCTACCCCATGGTCCAGCTCCCCAGCACTCATGCTAGCCTGGCCTTAGTTAAGATTCCTTATCCAGAGAGCCATTTTACCTCTGTAACATTCAGCTTTTGTTCATTCTCGATCCCCATGAGGTAATTATTTAGTTTTCTACAGAGAGATGAGGCTCCTAGCTTTCAGTCTTGGCTCCTGCTCCCAATTTGCCCCTTACGAGGGAGTTCTCTTTACTGTCCTAAGTGCCTCTTATGCTGCTAGACCATAGGTGTGGGCTTAGGAGGACAGAGCCTTTGACTTCAGAGCCTTTGAACAAGCTTGGAAGAGGCTTATTGTGCTGGTTTTAGCTGGAGTAAAGTTAATTTTCTTCACAGTGGCTAGGATGGGACTGTGTTTTGGAAACTTGAAGCACAGTTTTCTCTCTCTCTTTCTTTTCTTTTCTTTTCTTTTTTTTTTTTTTTTTTTGTGATGGCCTGTGCTGGTTGCATATGGACACAACAAAATAATAGCTTTGAAACAGGAGCTAAACTTGCATACAGGCCTTCCACAAACACTGTGTTCATTAGGACACAGGAGAAAATTAGCCTTGTCTTGGGACAAAATGTATTCCTTAGCCATTGTCTCCAAAATAAGTGGAGAGTTTGGGCTGAAAGCTCTGTAACAACAATTAGCAGACACCCAGCACATGGAATATGGAGGTTGAGGGCTCATCTGGAGAAGGAACACACCCCTGAACAAGGCACTTGTTGGCAAAGCTCACACTTTGCCTTCCCTTTCTGATCTGAACTTTTGTCTCTGCTAAAGAACTGAACCCGGTTCTTTATTTTGGTATTCCATCAATATAGTGTCAATTTATTGGAGGTAGGAAGAAGGACTTGCCATAACGCAAAGGAAATGATGCTGGGATGCAGTTTCTCAGATACAAAGTGTGATACAGATGAACCAGGTTTAAATGATCTTTATTTCAAATCATGGGTGGCATGTGACCTGCTGACCTGGAAGTGGTAGCTGAATGGCATTTGTGAGATGCCCTTATATTGCTTTCTTGCCCTAATTCTTACGCAGTCTGATTACCTTTGCCACTGCATAGTACTTTGAAGAATGGTCGTGTTTCCCAGCTGTCCCAAGGCATTTTATAAGAACTATGAAGTGGTTAAGGTTTTTTGCTCAATTTTCCTTTCCTAGCTAAAAATCATTGACGTGCCTGACACCTTTGCTGTGATTGTTTTTCTGCCTACACAGGAATAAGGAAGTTGGCATTGTAGACAATGTCAGGTTATGCAGTAATGACCGTGGCACTGGGAAATTCAAGAAGGCTTGCATCACTGTGAGGGTTCCCCGAAATCCAACTGTTGGAGACAAATTTGCCAGCCGTCACGGACAGAAAGGTATCCTGAGCCAGCTCTGGCCAGTTGAGGATATGCCATTCACAGAGAATGGGATGGTTCCAGACATCCTCTTCAACCCTCATGGCTTTCCCTCCCGTATGACCATTGGAATGTTGATTGAGAGCATGGCGGGGAAGTCGGCAGCACTGCATGGTGTCTCCTATGATGCCACTCCCTTCACCTTCACAGAGAAGAAGTCCGCTTTGAAATACTTTGGTGAGACTTTAGTGAGCGCAGGTTATAACTTCTTTGGGACAGAAAAGATGTACAGCGGCATCAGCGGCCTGGAGCTGGAGGCAGAGATCTTTGTGGGAGTGGTGTACTATCAGCGCCTGCGCCACATGGTCTCGGACAAGTTCCAGGTGAGAACAACGGGGCCCCGAGATGCTGTCACCAACCAGCCTGTCAAGGGGAGGAACGTGGAAGGTGGGATTCGCTTTGGTGAGATGGAGCGGGATGCTCTGCTGGCTCATGGCACATCTTTCCTGCTGCAAGACCGCCTGTTCAACTGCTCCGATGGCTCCATTGCCTACGTGTGCACAAGCTGTGGCAGCATGACATCTCCTGTGCTGGAGAAACTGCCCCACTCCTCTGTGGCAAGCAGCAGGAGGTACTCCTGCTCAGTCTGCAGCGAGGTGGACACGATTGAGGTTGTCCCTGTGCCCCATGTCTTCCGTTACTTTGTGGCGGAGCTGGCAGCCATGAACATAAAAACAAAGCTCAAGGTGGAGTAGCTTTGTCCTCAGCACAGCAATGCTGCTGCTTGGAGGAGGCACGTGTCATCCTGCCCTTGCCCCTGAGAGTTTCAAGTGTTATGTCAGTCAGTTCTCAGGTTCTTCAAATTTTTGCAAGATTAATTTGACAGTTGTATTGAGATGGGGTGGTCACCAAGCTGTGTGGAGAGGAAACATGGCTCTGTTGAAGTTAATCTGCATTTCCTAAAGGTTCACTAGCTATCAAAAAGTGGTGTATGGAAATCAAGCAATATTGCTGCTCCCACTAGGCTCCTGTGTTGAGAGCGGTGGGATTCTTTGTCCTTTGAGTGCTGGCTGAAGCTGCAGAGGTGAAGAGGTCATAAAACAGCATGAAATGTGGATGCTGAAAATGACAAAAAAATAGATATATTTTGTTTTTTGAAGAAAAATCCTTGAAAAACCTATGCCTTAATGATGGCTATGTGTTAAAGTGATTGGACATGTTTTGTTTTGCTTTATTGTCATACATGTGCCTTAACCCACGAAGAAGAAGGCACAAAGTTCTGCTGCATGAAGCCACAGCCTTGACTGCAAGTAACCACGGTTGCCCTGTCAGTCGTGTCCTGGGAGTGTTTGGTGTGGCCAAGCCCAGCATCTGTCTTGGTGTAGCACCACAGTGCAGGGGTTGGGTGGTTTTTTTTCTGTTTTGCTTGTCTCTGGCTGAAGCAGAAGAAAGCAGAGGCCTTTCCAGCCTGGCTCCAACCCTGAGTGGCGCTCGTGCAGCGTGGACACCATGGGGCGGGAGCTCATCATGCCCCCCTCAGTGCACGGCAGCCGCTGCCCCACTGCCAGCCAGCCCTGTCCCAGGCGCCCTCCGTTCCCCTCCACCCCCCCCGCCGCAAGGCAGAGCTGGTCAAGAGTTCTTCGGTACGTTTCTACATCACCTGCCGTCAGCGCCGTGCTGGGGCCGCGGGGCGTGCTCAGGGCCCGGCGGGGCCGGGGCGGCGCTCCCAGGGCTTGGTGGGCGGCGGCAGGCGGGAGGCGGTGGGGGTGTCCCCCGTGGGCGAGGCGCGGGGGCGCCGCACGCCCGGTGGCTCCCGCCCGCTCCGCACCATCTGCAGCACCTCGGCCAAGGAGGCGGCGGGCGGCGGCGGCGCCGGGGCCGGGACCGGGACCCGCTCCATGGCGGGGTCGGGAAGGAGCGGCGGCAGCGGGGGGGCGGGGCGGGCCGTACCACCGGCGGGGGGCGGGGACGGTACTACTGCGGCGGGGGGAGCCAGCCCCGGCCCCGCAGCCCCGGCCCCGCAGCCCCGGCGAGGGGCGGCGCAGCTGGTGCCGCGGTTGGGGGCTGAGCCCTCGGCAGCCCCATGTGCCGGAGCCGCCATGGAAGTGCCCCGGGTGCTGCTGGCTGCCGCTCTGCTCCCGCTGCTGCCCCGTGAGTACCCTCCAAGTAGCCCCCGGACAGCCCCGGGGGCGGACGGGCCCGATGCCAACCAGCCTGTGTGTGAAGAATGAGCACCGCCGTGCTGGCAGCCGTGCTGGGTGGGATGTGTGAGGGATGCAGTGCCCCTAAAACCCTGTCTCCCCCAGTTGGCAGGGCAGCCATGCCGCTGCCCACCCTGGCCCCACCACTGAGCATGGTGGTGGCCGGGCAGCGTCGGCAGCTGGTGGTCTGTGTGGTGAGCGACCTGGCCCCCAGCTCCGGCCACGCTGTCTGGATCTCCAGCGGGAATGGCAGCATCCTGCCGTCCTTTGCCTACGGGGCCTCTCAGGAGGATGGTGGCACCGTCTGCTCTGTCTCCCTCCTTTCCAACGACCTTCTGGCCGAGGGAGAACTCGCCTGCCATGTCGGGGCCAACAGGACCTCCCCGTCCCACAGCTCCAGCCCCATCCGCATCATGGGTATGACCCTGCTGCCACCGCTTCTGCCTGCCTTGCCCACTGCTGCCCAAACTGTTGGATGCCCCGGTGGCCCCTGAGGATGGGGGTGGCAGGGTCTCTGGAAGCAGGTGTGAGGCCCTGTGGGCCAACGTTATTGCCTCGACTGGCAGGCACAGGAAGGGGTTTGTGGCCAGCCCTGCTGCACACCTGGTGCTGGGCTGCCAGCGCCTCCCCAGCTGCTCTTTCATCCCACAGGCAACGAGGAGGTGGCAGAGCTGTGTCCTGGTAGCACAGTTGGTGAGTCTCTGGCCCTACCGTGGTGTGAATGTCAGTTACCAGGGAGAAAACCGTGCTGGGCTCCTGGCAGGGGCTTGACTGCAGCTGTGTGGTGGTTGGGATGGGTTTTCCCAGTGTGAAGGCACCTGGTGGGAAGAATGGGGATGGTGCGTCAGAGCCAGCCTGCCTCAGGGACAGCATGAGGGTGACATGAGGTGACTCTGGCACACGTAAGGCTTCCAGATCCCCCTGAACCTGGCCCTGTGGCAGGCCTGGAGAAGATGTGGGGGCAGTGGGGTTTCTGTGGCAGGCGTCACCCCCGCCTTTCCTTTGCAGTGTTCTCGGACCATGCCTTGGCAGCTCTGCTCATGGCTGTTCGGGTGGTGCTGCTGAAGGTCATGCTCTCAGATGCCCTCCTCACCTCTATCCTCCTCGCCCAGAGCTGAGGGCTTGGCAGATGCCTACCCCTGAGGGGTAAGTCCGCCTGTTTCGGCCTAGGGGTGTGAAAGGCACCCAAAATACTGTGGAGACTGGAGAGGGAGGGAGAGAGACAGTGTCATTTGGGGGGGTGCTGGGTGTGAATCTTGTGTTGGGGGGACAAGAGAGAGGGGCTGCCATGTTCCTGTGGGTGGCATGGCCCCGGAATTACCTGGAGAATGGGAAGGGAGCCCAAGGTAGCTCGGGGGGAAGGTTCCCAGAATTCCAGGGCAGGGAAGGAGCCCGGGGGCGGCCGTTCGCATCGGGGCCACGTGGGCGCTCGGCGGGACCGCCCGGCGGGGCCGCGCGCCGCTGGGATAGGCGGGCGGGGATTGGTCGTGAGGGCCACGCGCGCCGCCGGGATTGGCCGGCGCGGCTCGGTCGCCATGGTTACCGGGTGGGGCGCGGCGGGAGCGCGCCCCGGAAGCGGAGCCATGGCGGCGGCGGTGGCGGGGGCAGCGCTGCTGGTGATGCTGATGGCGGCGGCGCTGGCGAGGGGCGACGACTCGGACTGGGTGCGGCTGCCCAGCAAGTGCGAGGGTAAGCGGGGCCGCAGGGAGCGGGGGGGATCGGCCGTCGCCGGCTGTCTGTTCGAGCCGGGGGTTTCTGGTGCGGGGCTGCGCCACTGCGGGCTGCCCCTTTGCCCGCCTCCTGCCCGCGGGCACCGGTGTCCCCGGTTCGTAGCTGGGGCTGCTCGTTTCTGCTGCTTACAGTTCGTCTCCGCGACGCTTCCTCCCTGAGCAGTTCCTTGGTTCACAGGCAATCCGGGGCAGGTCGTGACGGACATTTGCTGTTTGCTGCGGCTTCCTCTGCCTTTGCTGTGTAGGGACAGGTGGAGCTGGACGGCAAAGACAAAATAAAGAAATATGGAGCTCTTTACAAAGCTTTCCCTTCTGAGGAAGTAGCTCTGGAGACACTGATGTCCGAGCTCCGCAGTGACACCTGCATCCTCAGAGAAGCATCAGAGCGCACTGACTACCCTCTGCTCCTCTTCCTGCCCAGGCTTGGAACCTGTGTCAGTGTGCAACAGCAATAGCTGTGGGCAGCACCTGGATAACTGGATCCAGCAGTGAGCACACCTGGCATGTGTGGAGACACTGCAGCAGATATGGTGTGGAAAGGGACATCCTCAAGGCCTGAGTCTCATCCTACCTGAGAAATGGCTGCAGCCACCTCCAGCCCCTGGTGCCAGCAGAGAAAAGATCGTGCAGGAGGTGCACACAGGGATTCTCAACACATGCATGGGAGCTCTGGAGAAGCCACCTTGCTCTCTTCCTGCCTGTGGCACGACCCTCTGCTCACATCATTGCCTGGGACAATGTCTCATTGCTGCCACCAGACAATTCTTGCTGGGGCTTGGCCCTTCTCCTGGAGTGGGGCTTGAAGAAGAGATGGCTCCTGACAAACAGCAGAGGACAAAACTTTCTCCAGCTTCCTGCAATCCTAGTTTTGGGCAAGCAAGGGCCACACCATGCCTGGCTTCCACCCCTCCGACACAGTGCCTCCTTTCCACCCCTCTGCATTTCCAATTGTAAATGCCTGAGATATTTCTCCTGCTCTGTTTTTCTGTAGCTCTGTTGAACTCTTTTTACAGAAGAAATAAAAGTTTTTCTTAGTTTTATAAAAGAAACCATGCACTGCGTTCTAAAGCTGTTGGTGCTGTGATCTCTGCTGCAGTGTTGCTGGAGCTCATGGCCTCTCTGGCAGTGGCACAGTCCATAGCCAGCACCTTGTCCTGCCACCCAGCCCACTGGGCCCTGCCAGCCGCTTGGTCCCCAGCATGGTCCCTGTGTCCCCAGAGCACTGAGGGAACCATTACCAGGTGGGATGTTCTGTGGTCACGAGGAGAAACTACGACCCGTGCTGGGACATGCGTTGTGAAAAGATCCTGTCGTCTTCAAGAGGAAGAGAGAAGCTTGTGTTGTGGAGGTAGAAGCTTCGGGGGAAACCTGCAGGCAGAACTGGCCCTGTCTGACTTCCCAGCTGTGCCGTAGTGGCTGGCTTACACTGAAGCATTGTTTTCAGTGTTCGTGCTTCAGGAGTTCTCCAGTGGAAACAGTTGAGCCATTCCTGGTTATTTCTTTGAGCAGCCAAGGTGTGTTTTGTGTTCACAGCAGATTTGGTGTGCCTGGCTCCTGGGCTAGTTCCTGCTGCTGTCCCAGCTGCTCTGTCCCACTGGCCATCAGAACAGTGACACCCCCTAACTTGCCTGTGCTCTCCTCCCTGCAGTGTGCAAGTACGTGGCTGTGGAGCTGAAATCTGCTTTTGAGGAGACTGGCAAGACCAAGGAGGTGATTGACACCAAGTACGGCTTCCTGGACGGGAAGGGCTCTGCCGTCAAGTACACCCAGTCGTAAGTAGGAGTGGGATGGGGGTCGCCTGCTGCTGTCGCTGCCTGTGGTCTGCAGAGCTGAGGGCTTTGAGAGGCTGTTCCTGGGGGGCCATGCTAAGCCTGAGCCCTCATCTTCATGCAGGGACATACGGTTAATCGAGGTGACAGAGAACATCTGCAAGCGGCTGTTGGATTACAACCTGCACAAGGAGAGGAGTGGCAGTAACAGATTCGCGAAGGTGAGGTCTGTCCTCCAGTTCCCTGCTCCCAAATGTCTCCTGCACTGCCAGGGTGACAAATCACATTCATTATTCCCATCCTCTGGATCCCCTGCCAGTGCCCAGCATCAGAGGCCATGCTGCCCCCCAAGTCAGGTATGGGGTGCTGTCCTTGGTGGCGGTGGGCAGGCCCCTGCCCTCGCCTGCATGGAGGGAACCAGAGGCTGTCTTCCTGTTGGTTTTGGAACCACGTTTGCAGACAGGGACTTGTTGCCACTTGAACTCCCTCCTGGTAATGCCTTACCTGGGGGATAAGGCCCCCCCCAGGGGCCTGACTTTGTCTGGCTTGCACGTTCCTGCATTGCTCGGCAGGGTTGTGTGGCTAATACTGGGAGGGGAGAGCGGGAGCCTGGCAGGAGGAGCACCACCTGACCACGCAGCTCTGCTCCTTCAGGGCATGTCGGAGACATTCGAGACCCTGCACAACCTGGTGCACAAGGGCGTCAAGGTGGTGATGGACATCCCCTATGAGCTGTGGAACGAGACCTCCGCTGAGGTGGCTGACCTCAAAAAGCAGGTACCCAGACCAGTGGGACTGGCCCTCAGTGGATTCTGTGACCTGGTGGGCCAGAGTAGAAGGGGAGAGAGTCTAAGGGTGCACTGCTGGAAGCAGGGTGTTAGCAGGACCTGCCGTCCTGGTCCTGCTGCACCAGCATGTGTCTGGAGCTGGGCTCTCCTCTCTGCCTAGTGCGATGTGCTGGTGGAGGAGTATGAAGATGTGATCGAGGACTGGTACAGGCATCACCAGACGGAGGATCTCTCCCAGTTTCTCTGCGCCAACCATGTGCTAAAAGGAAAGGATACAAGTAAGTCCTGGCTGCTGCCAGGGGCTGTGCAGGAAGGGCAGGGGAGCCTTGCCCAGGGCACAGGGAACCTTGCCTCTCCCTCAGAGCCCACTCTGCCCCTCTCTTCCCCAGGCTGCCTGGCAGAGAAGTGGACTGGCAAGAAGGGCGACTTGGCAAGTGTGGAGGAGAAGCAGAGCAAAAAAAAGAGCGGGAAGAAGAAGAAAAAGGACCAGAAGGATGAGAGTGTGGGAGCTGCCAGCGTCCTGGACACAGGGGAGGCCCTGGAGGAGGGGGTTCAGGAGAAGGCTCCACTCACCCACAGCCCAGCTGATGAGCTGTAGACACGCAGCCCCAGCCCCCGCGGCTGCCTGCTCTGGGGTTTCAACCCGTTGTGCCTGTGGGTACCAAAGGAAAAGGGACTTGCAACCCGGGGGAGACCAGAGCGCCCGGTCCTGCCTTGTCAGCCTGGGTGCCATCCTGCGATTAGGTGTCACGGAGCCGCGGACCCAGCCCTGTTGTGCCTCCCTGCCGGGGGCTTCAGCTCCGGGAGGCTGCGAGTGCTGCCCCGGCGCCGGCTCTTCGCACCCAGCCGGGACTGTAAATAAAGACGTTTTCCCCAGAGCTGCCACTGCCGGCCCTTCTTCGCCCGCGGTGCCGGGACGAGCGCGGATCCTGCTGCGGGCGGGCCCTGACCCTGCCGGGCCGAAGGTCGGGGCCGCGGGGGGGCGCCAGGCGAGCGGTGATTGGCAGGGCCGGGGGCGGGGATTGGCGGGCGCGGCGTGGATTGGCGGGGCTGCTGCGGGGGGCGTGGTTTCGGGAGGGGCGCGGTCGGAGCGGCGATTGGCGGGCGGGCGGGCGGGGGCGGACACGGCGGCGATTGGCGGGCGGGCGGGGGTGGACACGGTGGCGATTGGCGGGCGGGCGGGGGCGGACACGGCGGCGATTGGCGGGCGGGCGGGGGCGGGGTCTCGCGGCGCAACGGGGCCGCGAGGGCCGCGTCGGTGTGCGGGGCCGGGTCGGTGTCCGTGTCGGCGGGATGGTGGACAGCGTGTACCGGACGCGGTCGCTGGGGGTGGCGGCGGAGGGGCTGCCGGACCAGTACGCAGACGGGCAGGCGGCCCGCGTGTGGCAGCTGTACATCGGGGACACGCGGAGCCGCACGGCCGAGTACCGCAGCTGGCTCCTGGCGCTGCTCCGCCAGCACCGCTGCCGCTCCGTCCTCGACGTGGCCTGCGGCACTGGGTGAGGCACCGCGCCCCGCGCCCGCCTGCCCTGCCGGGTGTCCCTCCCCGCTGCCCGGCGTTACCCGGGGCCTCGGTGCCCTTGGCCATCCCCAGTGTCCCCCTCCCTTGAAGCCCTCCCGGCCCCCTCAGCTCGGTCCTGCTGACAGCCATGTCCCCAGGGTGGACTCCATCATGCTGCTCGAGGAGGGCTTCCAGGTGACCAGCGTCGACGCCAGCGACAAGATGCTCAAGTACGCGCTGAAGGAGCGCTGGGAGCGGCGCAAAGAGGAGCCCTTCGACCGATGGGGTGCGGGGACTGTGGGGACCGGGAGAGGCGTGGGGACACTGACACCCCACCGCGGCGCACGGGACTCTGCCCTGTGCCCCTCTCGTGTAGTGTCTCTGGCCCCTCCCAGTGCTCAGGCCCCTCGTCTGGGGTTGCTGCTGTCCGGGTGGCCTCGTTGCAGGGACAGGCAGGGACCTGCTGGTGCCAGCTGCTCGGCAAACCCAAGCCATGGTTCTTGCCTGCCTGGCTGCTGGCCACAGACTAGATCCAGCACCTGCAGGGGCCAGGGAAGGGCTAGGTGGTGCTGGGATGGGGTCTTGCAGGCGGGGGAGGCTGTTGCGTGTCCCTGCCCTCATCCATTTCCCTGTGCTGCAGTCATTGAGGAGGCCAACTGGCTCACACTGGAGAAGGACCTGGAGAAGCCAGGGGACGGATTTGATGCAGTCATCTGCCTCGGCAACTCCTTTGCACACCTGCCTGACTTTAAAGGTGAGTTGGAGGGAGGGGAGGGGGAGTACCTGTGCACGTGTGCACACCGTCTCCTGCAGGCTGAGAATGTGCCCTAACTCCTGCCATTGGCGGGACAGGGGATAACACACAGTGGAGCTGCTGTGTCATGGTGCATCTCCAGGGAGGCTGAGAACGTGCCCCAGTTTGTGACATGAGTGGGCTCATTGGGTTCCATGGTGGTTGTGGAGGAGGTGTGTGCATTTATGTCACAGCTCTGGCAAGACTGGAGGCACACCCAGACTTGTGCCACAAGTGGGGTGGTGGGTTCCCCATGGGAGGCTGAGAATGTGCCTGAGCTGATGCCATGGGTGGGGCTGTCGGTTCTCCAACCTGAGACTGGGGGGGAGATGGTAGGGGAAGGGGTGTATGTGTGTGTCTACATGAGTAAGATGGGGCCTTATGGGCTGTGCCATGGGGTACAGCCAGTGCCTGGAGACACCACCATTTCCTCCCCAGGGGACCAGAGTGACCACAAACTGGCCCTGAGGAACATTGCCAGCATGGTGCGGCCCGGGGGTGTCCTGGTCATTGACCACCGCAACTATGATCACATCCTGGCCACGGGCTGTGCACCGCCTGGCAAGAACATCTACTACAAGGTGGGTGGCTGGCAGACCCTGCCCCATCCCAATCCCCTCTGCCCCAGCCCCACGGCCCCGGGTGGGGCAGGCAGCAGGACTGCCCAGGCTGGGGGCCACTGAGTCCTCCTGTGGTCTCCCAGAGTGACTTGACCAAGGACATCACCACCTCAGTGCTGCTGGTAAACAACAAGGCACACATGGTGACCCTGGACTACACGGTGCAGGTCCCCCCCACTGAGGCGGGGGCAGACCCGGAGCTGAGGTGAGAGGGGCTGCAGAGGTGGCTCTTGGCACGGGGGGTGGCTGGCACTGTGCCCCACTGTCCCCGGGCCTCACCAGCATTGCCTCCTTGCAGCAAGTTTCGGCTCTCATACTACCCACACCGGCTGGAGGCCTTCACAGCTCTGCTGAAAGGTGCCTTCCAAGGGAAGTGCCAGCACAGTGTCCTGGGTGACTTCCAGCCCTACACACCGGGACAGGCCCATGTGCCCTGCTACTTCATCCACGTCGTGAAGAAGACAGGCTGAGGGGGCCATGGAGATGGGACTGTGGTGGCTGAGAGCTGCGAGCAGCTCTGGGGACGAGCAGGGGGTGGGGACATTGCTGAGAGCTGCCTGGGAGATGCCGCTCCTTAATTAAGAACACTTGTGAGAGCTACTGGAGATCATGGTCCGTGTGTCCCTGTACGGGCAGGGTATGGGGCAAGGGGGACAGCCACAGCCTGGGGGAAGCATGGGGTGGGTGCAGGTACAGTTTCACCTCCAAGCCCCCAGATGCAGGTGCCAGCCATGCCTGTGGTGCAGGGTTTGGGGGTCCTCTTGAAGTGGAGACAAGGGTGAGCTGGCTCCCAGGTGGTTACACATCCCTGCTGAGCCCACTGCAGAACTGCTCACAGGAGTGTGCTGCAACCTGTTTTCTCCCCTGCACCTCTCAACCAGTTGCTGACTTCTTTGCTTGACACCCCTCAGCCCCATCGTGGGGGTAACCACCCCCCCTCCCTCACTGGGGCTTCCACCTTGGAGCCTCCACCAGTGCTTTTGCTGTGGCTGCAGCTCCCTCCTTTTCACCCTGGGGAAGATGTGGTGCTCAGATCCAGTAGCACAGTGCAGTGCGGTCAGGGACAGCTCTGCCCAAACACGCTAAGCTGCCAGAGCTGGAGCAACAGGGCTCCAGGCATGCACCAGCTGCAGCTTCACACGTGGAATGCCACAAGCTGCTAGGGAGCCAGTCCTTTGTGGAGGAGCTCAGTTGGGAGCAGGCCTTCACAGCCACACCCCTTGGCCCAGGGATCCAGCTGCCAGCAGGCTCAGTGCCGACAGCAGCGGGGCAAAGCCCAGCACCAGCAACCCCTTGGGCTGGGGCACACATGGGCCCCTGGCTGGGCGTGAGGCTGCCCCGGGGCTGCACCAGCAGCTGCAGGGACCAGGTGGTGGCAGCTGCTGGCCAGCTGGTGGCCACACACAGCTCAAGTGCCATTTGTTTGGCACCCTTGGTAAAGGCCGGGAAGCCGGGCATACACACTGCTGCCAGCAGCTGCTGTGAGGCTGCAGAGGGAGGTGAGACAGGACTTGCAGGGGGTCCGGGCCAACTGGTGCTCAGCACAAGTTAGTGCAGACAGGGCAGCTCCAGCCAAGGTTTGAGTATTTCCAAGGCTGAAGCCTTCCCTCGCTCTGTGACAAGTTTTTCCTCTTATCCACTGGGAATTTCTTTGCTGCCACTTGCGCCCCTTGCCTCATGTCCTGTCAGCCAGCACCTCCAGGAAGCACTAGGCTCCCTCTGCAGACAGAGCTCAGCTCCCAGCAAAGCAAGCCCCATTCCCTGAAGCTCTCCTCATCTACCATGAGCT
The DNA here is from genome assembly GCF_025592945.1 of Manacus candei. Lineage (NCBI taxonomy): Eukaryota > Metazoa > Chordata > Aves > Passeriformes > Pipridae > Manacus > Manacus candei. The sequence goes on along the minus strand of NW_026138083.1, from coordinate 9,223,644 downwards.
CCAGCCATTCTAGTGGAACGAGAGTGGTCCCAGCCCAGCTCACAGATGTGCTCCCCACTCTATCTGCAGGACAGTGTAACACCCAGCCCACCCAGGGGCTTGCAGGGACCTTTCCAAGCCTACAGCCACCATCAGCAAGCAACAACTTGAGGTCAGGCAGTGAATACCTAGTGCTAAAACCCCTGTATTTTATTCAGAGACTACATTAAGTCCAGGCCAGCTGGAGCAGCAGTGTGCTGCTGCCCTCCAGCCAGCACCCCTCACTGGGGAGGGGCTGACACCCCAACAAGCAGCTGCCTCCAGCCCTGCGCTTTGCTGACAAACTGGATGCAGTTTGAGTCTTGCTCCCCTACCAATGCCCTGTCACCCATGGAGACACTCCTACAATTGCCCACAACCGTGGGATTCAGCTTCCTCCCCAGGAGGAAGTCATCCATGCTCCCAGCAGCCACCATGTGCTGCACCAGACGTGAGGGACCCACCACCCTCCTGGCTGAGCAGTGCAGCATTTCCATCAGGCTTTGGCTCAGGAAACTGCACAGCCACTATTTCCACCCAAGCTCGAAAGAAGGGGGCCCAGGAGGCATCAGAGAAGACCATGTGGGTGCCCTTTTGGGCCTGTTCTCATCACTCCTCCAGTCCCAGCTTTGCCGAGCATTAGCAGGCTGCAAACTTCTGCTGGATGAGTCTGTACCTGAGCAGCTCCTGCTCAGAGACTGATGGCTGCAACCTCGCAGCAGCCTGCAGAAAGTCTTCCATGGTCAGGATCAGAGCAGAACTCTCAGTATCCAGCCCTGCATAAGAGAAAGAACAGGAAAGGGCTGAGAGACAAATGCAGGGGTGGCTGGCAAGATCCAACAGCCCCACTCTCCAGCCACCAGAGACTGCAATGAAAACCTGTCTCACTCCTTCCCCCTGAGGCCAACCACTGGAGGTGATGACCACATCTGTAGAAACTGCCTGCCAGCCAGTAACCCAGAGCCCAGCATTGTGGTTCCAAAGCTGACGAGGGCCTTCTCACACAGCCCTCACACAGCAGTGGTAACTCTCCACTCTGCCCCTGCGCTGGGCTGCTCCAACACGTGGAACAAGTAAGGGCAGGGCTCCTACCTTCCTCAATCCATTCCACCTTGCGTTTGACAGCGCACATCATGGTGTCTGAGCACAGCGCGTAGATGTCGGCTCCTGTCAGCTGAGCTGGGCATTTTTCTAGGATGGTGGTGAGATTCACAGAAGGATCCAGTTTAAACCTGCCAAGAGAGAAAAATGCAGGTGTAAAAGCCACATAAAAAACAGACCAGGAAAGCTGTGACAGCCAGTGTGACTGGGCAGGAAGAATCAGAGTACTCATGTTTAGCTGCTTCTGGACTGTGATCTGCATGCTTAAAAAAAAAAGTATTAAAAAAAAAATCAAAGTTTATTGGTTTTTTTCAACATAGTCAACTCTCAGAAATTTCCCTTCAGCAAGGTCTTCTCTGCAGAACCAAAGGCAACTTTGAATCACAGCACAGCATGGTCTGTCTCGGTTGGAAGGGACCTTAAAGATCATCTGGTTCCAACCCCCCCGTCATGGGCAGAGACACCTTCCACTAAATGAGGTTGCTACCAGCCCCATCCATCCTGGCCTTGAACACTTCCAAGGATGAGGCACCCAAAATTTGTCTGGGCCTCTCTGGTTGTGGGTACCTGTTAGGAAGCACAAAGAATGCCTGGAGCAGTCTTGGAGCCATGGTGCAGGATGAACTCTCTAGAACACCATCTGTTTATGCACTTGGTGCTTGACTTCTCACTTAGATAAATTAAGTGCTCTGCATGCCTGGGAACAGCCTACAGCCAGGGCTGCGTAAGAACATGTTTAATTACAGACAGTACAAACCACTGTAACACCAAATCATCCCATCAGAGCCATGCTGCAGACAGTGAGCCTCCTTCAGCATGACCAGCACACTGACAGTGGGCACAGCTGCCAAGACACATGGTGTGACAAGCTGCTCACCACCAGCCCACACTCTTGCCTCTCCTACTAACTTATTGTCACAGGCAGCAGCAATCACAGCTATCCATGACAGAGTCCCTGCAGAGGCAGAGTCACAGCCACTCACCAAGCTGTGGTGGGTGGTACCTCTGCACTTGAATGCAGGGCTTGCCTCTTCTCCCTTAAGAAATGCTCTCAAGAGCTCAGAGCAGCTGAGGAAGCAGCCAAACCCTGCTGCTCAACAAGATCCCACACAATCAGAGATTGGAAAGACACATGGAGCACATGCTGAACACCCCTGAGCATCACAGGAAGAGAGGTAGTGTGATGAATGGAGCTGCCTTCACCCTTGGATCTGCAAAACAGCAGGGGAATTCTTGCAGGATGCAAGCGGGAGCTTCCTGCCATGCAGCTGCACTGCAGTCTCACAGCACTGTTCAGATTTGGCTGAACTCCTCAAGAAGAGCATATGGGCACAGTGGCTGGAAAACTCTACTAACCACTCCACTTGGACAGCCAGGCTGAGCTGCTCCCATCTTGTAGGAAAACCAGTCCTAATTCTGCTTCTGGAAGTTGCTCTGTTCTCTTCTCCTACCTGCTGGCTGTGGGTCAGTGACCGCAAGTGCTGCCCAGAGCTCTGACATGAAGCCAAGCTGGAGAACACTAAGCATCAACCCCAGGAAGGCTGTGACCCATTGGAGGGTTGTGGAAGCCTGCTGGGAGAGCACAGGGTCACTCACTTCCTGGTGACAGCACTCAGCACCTGCAGCTGCGACTCCCGGTCTTCGTTTATGCCCACATAGACCAGCTTGTCAAACCTGTCAGACAAGAGAGGACAATCAAGAACAGGCCAAGGAAAACCTGCCTTGTGTTCAGCCCAATGCACCAGGAACTGAAGGGTGGCCCCAAGACAGCTCCTTTTGCTGCCAAGTTCATGGATGATACAAAGCCTGGGGAGAAGCAGTCAATGTGCTGGAGAGCAGGGCTGCTCTCCAGAAGGACAGGGGCAGGCTGGAGAAATGGGCTGACAGGAACCACGTAGGGTCCAACAACAGCTGATACACACTTCTGCCCCAAGATGGGCAAGACACAGGCTTGAAGACCACCTGGGGGGCGATTCTGCAGAACAGGCCAAGGGGACCAATTCCTCCATCAGTCTGGTGCCACAGCAGGTCCCTTATTGCCCTGCTGTGCTGTAAGGGCAGTAAGCCAGAGCGGTGGGGAGAACAGGCTGTGGTATCTTGTGCTGCTGCTACAGCCACAGGCACTGGCCTCCTCTTGGCTTCCTATCTCCCTCCTAAGCCAGGGCCAGGGACCTTTAGGAACAATCTCTGGGGAAGGAGAATGGTGGGGACAGTCCATCCAGCTCATCCCTGCCTGAAGAGCTCTGGGAAACTACCCTGGAGCAAGGCTGGGTAGGATGTGACATACCTGCCTGGCCGGAGCAGAGCTGGGTCCAGGAGGTCAGGCCTGTTCGTGGCTCCAATGACAAACACATCTCTGGTGGAGTGAAGGCCATCAAGCTCTGCCAGGAGCTGTGAGACAACTCTGCAGGGAGCAAGACAGGATGCTCACAACTAGGCCTTGGCAAGTCACCTACTGTCTTCCTCAGCCACCAAGGCAAAGAGGAAGAAGTGAGTCCACTGGCAGGTCCATTTCTTGGACTTCAGCTTCTATTTCTCCTCCCTAAAGAACTCTGACAATGCTATTCCAGAATTCTCTGACAGCAAGCATGTGGGTTCATTGCATAGTGAGTCCAAATCCCTGGTACCCAGACAGTCCTTCAGGTCTGTGCTCAGCTCTGAACCCTTTCAGTATGGCCACACGAGCTTATACTTGCTATCTAACATTGGCAACACAGACCAAACACAGACAGGCTTGTATGGTTGTGGCTGAAGTTTCCCACTCATATGTGCTGGCCAGTTCTAGCTGTCCTTCAATGTGGTACTGCCCAGCAAGTCCAGCTGCCCAGCAGTCCATGCCAGGGACATGCTGGCAGGCCAGCTATGCTGCCAAACAGTCACTGAATCACTGAATGCTTTGGGTTGGAAGGGACCCTAAAGATCAACTAGTTCCAATCCCCCCACCACGGGCAGGGACACCTTGCACTAGACCAGGTTGCTCAGGGCCCCATCCAACCTGGCTTTGAACACTTCCAATCCTCAGGTCAGTGAACAGCACATGTTGTAGATCTAGTTCCACAGCCACGGGGCTTAAACTGGTCTGTCAAACACGATATTCCAGTGCTACACAGGCCTCCTGGCACAGGGATATCTTCACCAGGTTCTGGGATCAATGAGCACCACACCCAGTCCATTCCAGAGCTGGTCTTAGGTGTGTGTGAAGCTGGATGCCAGGAGCACATGATGTCCCTGGAAAATTCTGCAGAACCCCTCATGGACAAAGAGAAAGTCTGGATGGGGACTACCAGCTCACCAGAAGAGGCTTGGCGGAAATAACCCCGTTTCTGGGTATATCTCTAAGCTGTATATACTTTGCTTCTACCAGAAGCAGCTGAAAGGTTTCCCAATGCACTGAAACAGGAGTTAATAGGAGGAGAGCACAGCAGGGGTGTGAAGGATGACCGTGGAGAGACCAAAGGGAGCACTTGGCAGCCACAAAAGCAGATGGAGGAGACTGTCTTAACCAAATGTTTGCACAACAAGATTGGGCAATTGGGAACCTAAAGCAATGCAAACAGCAGTACTAATGTTCAGAGAGAGGAAACAGGCCATGCTCCCTTAAGGGAGCTGGGAGGGGAAAAAGTAGAGAAAGAAAGGTGGGATGGACTCTGCCCCACAGCTGAGGCAGGTGTGCTGCTCTCCCAAGGACACATGATGCTCACTTACCTATCCATGACACCCCCTGAATCTCCGCTTCGCCCACGACTGGGGGCCAGGGAATCCAGTTCATCAAAGAAGATAATGCAGGGAGCAGCTGCCCTGGCTCTGGCAAACACTGGAAGGAGACAGCACAAAAGGTGAAAAAGACCTGGAGGAGCAGTCAACAGCAACAGGACCTGCTACTCTCTCAGCAGGGAAGAGTTATGGATGGAAACCTGATGCCCACTCTATCACCACCAACAACTGCTTCTGCCTGAGTGGCTCAGTAGAGCAGGGACAGGCAGCACCCAGAAGGATGGGCCCCGAGGCTCAGCTCTGTCTCTGAGAGGCTTCTGTCCCATTGGGAACACCAGGGACAAGAGCAACAGGAGCAGAGAGCAGGAGGGCAAACAGCAGCGAGGCAGGGAATGGACTGGGTGTAGGAGACAGTTGGGTACATGCCCTGGCTGAGAGCTGTGGGTGGGAGCTGAGAAGAGGGGTTTAAGCACTACGTCCTTCCCTTCAGCACTACAGAAGAGCCCAGTCTTCCCATATGCAGAGGCAGAATGTATATCCTTACCATTGCGCACATTCTCTTCGCTTTGCCCGACGTACATGTTGATGAGCTCTGGCCCTTTCACGCTGTGGGGCAGAGAGAAGAGGGAGCCAGTTAGAGGATGCCCATCCCTTGCCAGGAAAAGTCAGTCCTATTGTGTGACCCCCCTCGCTCTTCACCTAAGGAACGTCATGGTGCATGTTGTTGCCACAGCTTTGGCCAGCAAGGTCTTCCCTGTCCCTGGAGGCCCATACAGCAGCAGACCAGAGCGGCACAGACCCAGCGACAGCAGCTCTGGGTGCTCCAGAGGCAACTGGATAGTGTCCAATATCTCCTTCTTCACCTCTTGTAGCCCACCAACATCCTGCCAGGACACCGAGGGGATCTGCCAAGAGAGAGAGAATCCTTGTCAGCACCTCTTCCTGAGCCCCGAGCATGCCTGGGCAGCTCTTGCTCCAGTATCCAGTATCCACATTTCTCCACTTCCGAGCTTTGCGATAGGGAAAACAAACTGCACACGTGCCCAGCCATGCTGCACTCACAGCGTGCACCTCATCTCCAATCCTCCATCACACCTCATATCACCTGTCAGCAAAAATACCCTAGGGAAAGTATCCAGCAGGGTTGCCTGCAGCTTTGTGGGGGACAGTCCTGCTGCAGACAGCCCTTAGGACGCATGAGGGAAGGTAAAAATTAAGAAAGAACAAAAAATTAAAAAAAAAAAAGAAACCTGGACCTAGCAATTATGAGCTACTTGTGTTCAGGGCATCTTGCCCACCAAGGCAATGAGACTGTGCAAGGGCTTCACACCTTCCAGAGCGGCAGAATCTGGGCTGCCAGGACTTCTGTGATGTAAACGAGGATGTGAGAGACAGGCATCCTGTAGGACAGTGTACGGAACACTCGCTGCTTTGGAAAGGGGAGATGCAAGAGCAAAGTCCATGTATGCTGACAAGAAATAGATAGGGATAGGGTCAGCTGCAGACACGCAAGGGTCATGGCAAATAGAAGAAAGACAGCAAACCTGAGACGGGTAAGCCATGCCACTTTGGTTATTTTGTGCTGAGCAAAACAATCCTGGAGGATACTGCTGCTCTTCTCACGGCTTTAGAAATAGCTGGAATGCCACAGCCTGCATGACACATCCTCCTGAGAGGCAGAGCAGCTCTCCTGGGAACGTGCAGAGAAAGCAAAGCCCCAGAACACCTCCTGCCAGCTGCTGGATGGGTGGGGAACAGCTGCCAGCGCAAATGGGGAGTTTAAAAATAGGCTAGGGCAAAATTCTTTCCCCCTCAGCCAATTTGGAACTCCTTCCTTTGCTACTTGAGATTAGGTTATCTCATGCTATTTCTCTAGCTGTCCAACAAATCCACCAGGAAAATCAGGTTAAACAAAACAAAGATTTCCAGAAAAGAAACCTTTTAAAGCAAAAGGTCACAGGCACTCCTTCTGCAGTGCCAATGAATGGAAGAGCTGCCCTCTCCTCTGCATTCTTTCTTATACTGCCTCGCTAGAAAGAGCTCTACAGACATCAGCACAGGAGCTGGAAAACTGCAGCAAGGTTGTTTTCAAGGGAGCATGCTGTAAGTCTAGGACATGTTGCAGACACTGCTAGCAACTGGAGGTTTGGAATTAGTGTTCTCGAGAAGGCTCAAGCTTTAACTGCAAACAAATATGTGAATAACCAGGAAATGCAAGCAGGGAACTGAAGGCAATGTACGTTGAGAGTATCCAGGTCTGATAATGGGCTTTCTGAACTGCAACCAATTATTAAGAAATCGATAAAGGAATGTAAAATACACACAGAATTAGCTCCCATTCACACAGCTCACTGCTGTGTGAATTATGGTTATTTGTCTCACAGCGAACTTGGCAAACACTTCAAATCAGAGCTCACTTTAGTTTCTAGTAAATTTATGCATTAATTAAGTGCTGGAGTAGCTCCTGGATGATGACATCAGCAAGGTGTTTTCTTGTTAGGGCAGACTGCAAGTGGGCAGTTGGGGAAGATATCACAATAACTGCTCCAAGGCCAAGGTTTCCTGTCCTGTGCAGAGCTCAGTTGTTTGCACTCATGGGTGTGGAAAAGAGATTCTGATCAGTTTTCTTGGTCCTAATACCACATTACCCAGCAAAAACTGTCACCCCAAATGCTGTTTCCCTGGGTGCCAAGCTGCCAGAAGTGGATCACACCCCTCCTGAGAAGCTGACTCTGCTGGTTTTCTCAGATTCTTCATGTCGCTTTACCTGAAGAACTTCCAAACTCTTCAAACTGCTTGGCTGTCAGAAAAGCCCATGCCAGTCCAAGCAACATCCAAGGCCAGGGATGGCTTTTCACATGTGGAAAAACTCCCTCACCAGCCTGTGCCACAGCCTCTCAGTTCCCAGAGGCCAGGTGGCTGGGGAGACCTCAGCAAGGCAGCCGGCCTGCCTTTACCTCTTGCAAGGCTGAGCTGCACAGCTAGAACCCCTACAGCACCAGCCAACTGAGTGGTCTGCAATTAGTATGGCAAGGCCTCCCCTGCCAAATTCAAAGCCAAGAGCCAAAAGCACTAGTGGGGGAAAGCCCAGAGGGGACTGTTTCCCATTCAAAGCTGGGGGAATACATGGAAAGACACAGCAGGAAGCAACATGCCAGCGCACAGCCACCTTGAGCCAACAGCTTCTGCAGAACCAACCCACTTGCTGTGCCCCAGCATCCTACCTTCGGGGCTCCCACTGCCTGTGAATGGGTGTCATGCAGCTGGTCCAGCGCAACACTAAAATCCTCCTCAAGCACTGGGAACCCAGCAGCGCAAAAATCTCTCTCCACTTCTTCACTCAGTCCACCTGGAAAACTGGGGAAAGAAAAGGGAAGGACTCAGGCTCTGCCCCACTCCTGGCATTATTGGGCTGGTTGCAGCCCCTGCCCTCCCCCACCTCCTGCCCTCTTGTCTGTGCTACCTCAAGGCTTGGATGCGGGTACAAGCAGCTCGGCTGCTGTGGGACAACAAGGCACAGAAATCTCCCAGCACAAAGCCCTGTGAATGCAGAAACAAAGACCATCAGTTCAGCCACTGCTGAACCACAGCTCTATCTAGGCCATAAAAGGTGTATGGGGAAAAATTCTTTGCAGAGATGTTCTTTGAACCTCTGTGCCCTGGTTAAAAGCTCTAGCTTCTTTTTTTTTCTATTAGCTCTGTCTTGCATCTCTGCAAATGGTGTGGAGTCCTTAGGCTCTAGAAATCTGCACTTAAAGCTGATGTCTGAGGACCAGGATTAACCACTGAAAAAGTTGACTGGGCTGTGGGAATTAGCCCCTTTCTCCAAGGCCAGGTGTGGGAGATGGGCCCAGCACTCCTGGCCTGCCCATCTCCACATGCTGCTGTGGTTTCACTCACGGCAGTCCTACGGGCCAGCTTGGATAGGCTCACTTCTTTGCCCAGAGACAGATTAGCAGTCAGCATGCTCAGCATCAACCTCCTCTGCTCTTCTGAAGGGGCTTCAATTTTCACCTCGTGAAGGAAAGCACTCTGCAAGTCTGTAGGAACATCCTGGGGCTTGCAGGTTGTGCCAATCACCAGGACAGGATGGCTGTGGAGAAAAGGGGGACAGTGTATGGTCTCAGCTCTGTGGAAGCTTCCCTGTTACACTGCCATCATGTATGCCAGCTCACTGTCCAATGGCTAGGCCTTTTTCCAAGAAATACACACACACTGGCTGAAGTGTCTTGCAGCCACTCTCCTCCAGCTTGCCCTCAAACTGCTTTGTGAGCTCTGTCTCCAAGTCAAGGCCCTTCAAGTGACATCTTATTTCTTCACTTGATGTCTGCCACCCTGCTACTTGTCATCAGCCTCAAGATTCTCCTGCTCCAGCTCCCTTCTGGGGTCCCTGATACCCTTGGCATGTCTCACAGCAAACACGCATGGTTTGCTCATCTGAACAACTCAGGAACCAGCTTCAGACAACAAAGCTTCCTGACTGCCTCTGCCATTAAGCTGGAAAAACAAAGGACTTCTGAAGTAAACAAAACGAGTCTGGGAAAGACTCCACTGGATTAAAAATAAAACAGGATACGTTAGCAATCAGTTACCTTGAGGTAACAGTGACTGCTGCCCTAGGAATGGCAGATGCCCACAGCAAACATGCAGGGTCCATACCTCAGTGCTGGGTCTCTGTCCAGGAGCAGCTGCCTCAGAGTAGCAATGACCCTGGCATCCTCTCTCAGCCCATCTCGGTCTCTGCCAAGCACCTCGATGTCTTTCAGCAGGAGCACACACGGATGGTACTGCTGGGCCTGGGTGAAGGCCATCTGTACTTTCTCTTCTGTGGCTGCACTGGTATCACTGCACAAACTAACGCAATCGACCTGTGAGACAGACCACACAACACAGCCTGCAGAAGTTGCAACATGGACAGCTGGAGGACCAAGGATAATGTTCACTGCCACAAAGCCTTCCATGGGCAATTCACCGGTCAAAGGAGATCCAAGTGGATATTTCCCAGAGGGACATTCAGGTCATATTGAAAATAGACACATTCAGGACTCTCTGGCATGGATAAATGGCTGTTTCTTGCTTTTCTGCAAGAGGTGGGGTGGACAGGAGGGTCTTATCTGAAAAAGGTGAGGCAAAGGGACCAGAGAAATCAATATGGTGGATGTCACGGCTCAGCAACCTTAGCTGGAAGGGATGGGAGAGCTGTGGAGGACAGGTGTCTTGGAGGAACAGTGCAAAGAGTAGAGAAAGAGACTCGGGAAACTGTTCAACACGTGATGCACAGGCTCAAAGTGCAAGAGGAAGGTAGAAGGTGAGGGTATGTGTCAGGGGGAAGTTATAGGTGGCTAGAAGCCCAGACACTGTTTACAAAGCAAACACTTGATGAAGTCATGCAAGCGGAGAGGTGACTGGTGAGCCTTGAACAGCAGCCTGAACACTGCTGGAAACAGGCACTGCTGCCTCCTGGTGCTGCAAGGTTGTGCAGGGAGAGCCAAACCATCTCTGGGATTCCCTGAGCCACATCCCCAAAAAGGATGCTTGGAGCAGGGAGAACAGCTCAAGAGCAGACATAAAGGGTAAGGACAGGGACATAGAGCAGAGGAACTCCTGTGCTCCACATACTATAGAAAAAACCCAGGAGTTAGGGTCGTGGCAGGCCATATGGCAGCAGTATCTCTATGCAAGTACAGAAAGGCAGAGAGAAAGGACAAAAAACTGTTGATCAACAAGTGGTAGAGATTAGAGTGGGGAAGAATTACTGTGTTCTGGTAGGACAGCAGACCGAACAGTCAGAGAAAGGGAAGAGCAGGTAGAATGGTAGCATAAGCATTGCAGTCAGTGAGAAAGGGAGGGGAGAATGTAAAAGCTGGGATAGGAGAATAAAATGGACAGCAAATACCTCTAGCTTCAATAGTAAGTGTGTTAGTCTTTAAAAGCAGCACACAAGGCCAAAACCAGAGTTGTTGCCTTGCACACACATCCCACTAGAACCTCAGGCCATCTGACAGGACAGGGCAGTGACAGAGTGCTCCCAAACACATCCTACACATGGATCTGAAGGTACTATGAAATCTCTGCAATCTTGTACTGGATCCCAAGAGCTATGGCACATCTGCAGAAAAGTCAGAGCTCAGGATCATGTCCAGATGAGCTGCACAGCAGCAGGCCAAGGTTGTATCCACCTCCTCCACTGACCAACTGTTACAGCTTGACTTGGATAGAAAAGAACAGGAAAAGAGTAATGTCAACAGGACCTAACTTCTAAATAGAAGAAGAAAACCCAAAAATTCAAAGTGCTTAGCTTGTTTTCTATGAGTTTACTCTAAAAATAGCCACCAAAAAAAAGGAGTAAGCCTACAATTTCCTTCCACAAAAAAAGTAACCTTCCAGCTCTATTCTTTCCATCTTTCCTCCTCTTCCACATCATTTCAGAAACTCTCCTAGAAAAGTCACCATGTGACTTCCAATCCTCTTACTTTTGCAAACATAACTCTACAGATTCAAGGAAATTAAAGCATTTGTGAGATATTCCCAGACTGTCAGAGTGAACAAAAGAGGCGTGCAGAAGGAAAATACCATTTTTAACACGTCTTGGTTCCCAGAACTTCCAGTGCTGGACAGAGACACGTGCTAGACTTCATTTTGGCCATGGAGCTTACCCAGTACAGCCACAGCTGTAAGAACATGGGAAGGGCTGTACTGGTTCAGACCAAGAGTCCATTTAGCCCACTATTTTGTCTCCAAGCATCACCACATGGGGCTGCTTAGGAGTAAGATCACATATAATCCTCTCCCCTAAGTAGTCTTCCAGGCACCTACCATTCCCTCCAAAAGGGATTTTCCCAGCCAGATGTGGTTTTGTAACAGTAGCCTTCTCCTCCAATTACTCTTACCTACACAAAGAACTATCTCCTTTAGCTTGCCTGTACCCATTAACTTCATCTGACAGCCCCAGGCCTCATGCTAGCACAGAGAAAAGTGAAAACTTTCCACTCTCTGCTGACTGCTCAAGATCTTGTAAAAAACCTCTTTCAAAAAGACCTTGTAGAAGCCTCTATCAAACTCTCCCTAAATTCTTTATTTTTCAAGCTGAAGGGCTTATTCAGCTTTTCACCACACAGAAACTGGTGTAGACCCCTGATCTTCCACAGTGTCTTTCTCTGAATTTTTCCAGTTCAGTTTTATGCTTTTGTGAATGGGGACATCAGAACTGTGCATGATACTCAAGCTGTGGCAAGACATGGATCTGCACAGCAACTACTTTCAAGTTTGTTTCCTAAAATGTGATCTGATTTTTGACACATATGGAGGAGAGCACAAGTTTTCATTAAGCCATTGACATAAACCCAAATTCTTGATATTGACAGTCAGCTTGAAATATATAATTTTCCATATAAAACCAATTACAGGGAATTTTACCTGCCACTTCACTGCTCAGTCACTTTGTCTCATTAAAGTTCTCCTCTAGTACAAGGACAGTCTATCTTCCTTTTCTCTTATCTTTAATAACTTGTTAATAACTTAGTTATCAACAAACCATCACATTACTGTTCACCCCCTTTCCCAAGCCACTTCTGACCTCTCAGTGCAGATGCCTGCAGAGCTCTGCTTCTGGTTGTGAAGACTCACCAAATACTCCCGTCCTGCTCTCAACCTTTAACAACACTCAGATCTCTCCACTCAATTTCCCAAAGAGCATTTTCAAAACCCAGGTAAACTGTGTTGGTCAAGTTACTTTCTGAAGGTTTACAGAACAGGACTTCTTGTTGCAAAAACTACATATACTCTTCGCAAGTAGTGAAGTCATCCCAGAGTGTGCTAATTTGATCCTTCAATCTAACCAGCTACAGCTTTGTGCCCCTTGAAGAATGCTTCTTGTTTTCAGCAACTGCCCTTCCCCTGCTGTTCATCTGTTTTGTCTTCCATTCATTTTTCTCATGGCCATCTCAATACAAGCTGTGCAGTGGCCTCGTGTTGTGGCACAGTGTCCCTCAGGTACCTCCACAGTAGATGCAACATTTCCTTAACTTGTCTGATTCTTTCTTTCTAAAGAAACCTCATTTTGATGTCATTCCCCTTTCAGAAGCCAAACACTGCTATGGAAAATTTGGGGGCTTTTTTGCTCTTGGCAGGGGTGGGGGGAGGGTGGTCAGTGTGAACACAGTTACAGGGCAGCTCATGTACAGGTTGAGAGATTTTGAACCAGGTCTGGCACACATGCTGACACAAAACCAAGGGCTGCTTTTACCAATGGCTGCTTTTCTTTTCTAGCCTTCCCACCCAGATAAAAAAGATCTCAGCATCATCTGTGCCTCACTTTCCAACATGCATTTTGCCCAACCTATGCAGGGACAATTGAAAACAAACACCCAATGCCAGTGCAATTCCTGCTCTCATCACATCTCCAATTCAATTCCAATTCTCCAATCTCAGTATATTTTAGTTCCTGCCACCTGCTAGGGTACAGTTTCAGCCCAACACCCTGTCAAACGACGGGATATCAGTCTGCTGAAACACAACTGCGTATGGCAGTACTTGTAAAGTACCTCAGCCTGACAGCAACAATAGCAACAGTCAGTGAAGAGAGGTACAAATGCACGCCCTGGACAAAAAAAAAATCTCTAAATTACTGATTCTGGAGGACTGAAGGGTACACATTTCAGAGGAAACATCTCTTTGTGCTTATGCTTGAGCTGCGAAGCTCAGCATACTCAGACTCCTTTTGTCTGTGTGTACGCATGAAAGCAGCTCCTGGGTAGGCTTGTGTCATGGCTACAGCAAGAGTGTTGGTATGTCTGACTTAAAGAACATTTCCATAACTCTTTGTATGTTGTAAATCCACCCATCAACTGGCCACAGAGGAATTACCTTGAAGATGTGGAGGTTGAGGCAGCTACACGCAGCTCTGACAGCCATCAGTTTCCCGCTGCCGCTTGGCCCTGAGAGGAGAACGCTGGTGCTGCTGCTCAGAGCACTTACCCTGTAACAGACAGGGAGTTTTCCTAGTGACCAGGGAAAACTGACCACAGTCCCACCTCTTCCAGGGCTCATTAGAAGGAATTCTAACTCACCGACTGTTTAGGTGAGGACGAAGAGCATCACAGAGCTGCTTCACAACATCAGAAAGTCCAGCAGGAGACAAACTGCTCCAAAACTCATGGCTGCTATAGGCTGGGGCAGATGGGACAGCGTTGTTTGTTGAACCCACCTGTGAGAAAGGAAAAATAGCACTCTGTGGAACATCACCCAAGTAAAGACAGGTACCAAGCGACAAAGTCTGTTCTGAAATGCCATTTTTCAATGGCAGGAGACATAAGCCTCCCCAGGTACATTCATCATCCATAGTGCAGTCTCAGCCTCCTTATTTCCTGTACACCCTCCCTGCTCTCTACTGACATCTTACCAGATAAAGAGAAGTGTTCTGGGTGTCCACCAGGTAACCCTCAGAGTGCTCGCCTTCCACCATGCCTAAAATCTTCTTCACTTTGAAATAAAGCTCTGGCCACCTAAGGGAAAAAACAAGCAGTCTAAATTGCTGAGTGAAGATCTTGAAGGCAAGAACAGTACAGTTGTCAAGAAGAAGACAGCTGAAAAGAACAGGTAAGCAGAGATACTCTGCCCTTCTCACAGAACCCACAAGGATACCTTATGGATCCTGCTGGGATCTGGCCAGACAGACCAACAGTACTGTCAACAAATACATCTTCTGCTGGTGGCTTCAGTGCACAAGTACAGCTGTACTAACCTTATTGCACTACCTAAGAGCTCAAGACATTCTCTTTTCTGCCATCACTTTCTTCATCACAACTCCACAGATTCATCTGCAGCGTATAAAATCTTACAGCTTATGAAAGTCTTCTCTGCAGGCCACAGTCTAGGACTCACCCAAATACTGTGAGAGCCTTACAAGCATCCTGCCCTGGACTGGAATCGAGTAGTATTGCAACATGACTCTGGTGCATCCTGCATGAATGGTCCAAGGCAATTCCTTGCACTGCACGCCTCAGTTAACTGTGCTAGTTCCCTCAGGGACACAGCTGAAGCATTTACATTAACATCGGCCAAATGTCACTTCGAGCACCTCTACTCTGATGCAAAGGTGACCTTCTCCCATTTAGCACAGAACTATTTCAAAGCCATATGAGCAAAACCAAGAAAGGCAGAACTGGTGGCAAACAGAAAGTTATTCTAACGTGAACTCCAAGGGCTTATATTCACATTTTGATGTTTGCCCAGCTTCCACTTAGCTTTCTTTTATGTGGCACTGACTGTCCTCAGGCCACACCTTCCTCTTCACTCTTAATCCCCATCAGTTTCTCTACCTCTTTTTCTCCTTTCTTCCCTTCACGAGTGAGCTAACACTCTTAGCTGCAGCCCTCCATAATCCAACGAAAACACTTCCCTCTTCCCTGTAAATTAAGAGACAGATAAACACTCAACTCCAGGGACAGATCAGAATGGAATAAACTATCTCAAGAGAGTCAATAGTGGAAAAGTATCTTTGCTCTTCTGGTATCATGTAGTAGAGCCACAGTTTGTTGACACCTACCTTAGGAACTTGTCTGCATTTGCTTCTATAAATTCAGTATTTCCAAATGTTGGAACACACAGGATGTCTCCTTCCTGGGCCAGCCTACAAAAAAACCCAGAGTTTCACTGGTGAAAGAGAGTAAATCCTTCTGGTTGTGTGTCTTCCCTGCCCTGTATCACACGTCTTTTTACAGAAAAGAATGTACCAATTCATACCTACTCACTCCTTGCCTGTAAATAAAGCTATCAATAGCCACTGAAAGATTTGGCATGAAAGACACTGCATGAGAGCAGACACACCCAGACTACTAAGGGGAGCCTTCTGGGAGTGGTATAGAAGATGAACATCCTTAGAGTGTCTCATCCAGACAAAACATCCTCCTTATCCATGGAACAGCTGGGTATAATTCCAACAGATAGCCTTGACAGCCAAACAAATGATACTTGTGTGCAGGTGTCAGGAGAGAAGATGGCAACATATCCAGCTTCCTGACTACTCCATTCAAAGCTGAGAAACGAGATTACAAACATGGCCCAGAATGGAGGTTTGTGGGCAGCACTTGCAAGCCCTTGTCACTGGATGGCAGATCACGAGGATACTTGAAGATGACTTCTGAAGGACAGGACAAGAGGTGTTGCATGCAAGTGGAACACACTCATTAGAAGATAGTTCAAGGTGATATCCTAAAACTACACAGCACCTGCACTGAGGATGCTGATGATGCACATCATCAGTGTGTGTCAGATCTGGGTGCCCCAAACACACAGCAAGAGTGTATCTCATGAGTATGCCCCACGAGCAGACACACGTGTCCACCCCACGGAGCTCACCGGGGCGTTTCGAAGTGCCTGTAGAGCACGCGGCTGTAGCCTCCCTGGGCGCAGTAGGTCGGCGAGCAGATGATCTCTAGGTGCAGCTCTTTGGCGAAAGGAGGCACGGAAAGCACAGAGCGGCTGCCCTTCCCATCCGCCGCGCCGGTCCTTTCGTACCTCTGCAGAGGGGACGGGCCGAAGCGTGAGCCCCCGCTGCCGCCGGCCCGCTCCCCGGGGTGCCCGGCCCCGGCTCACCTGCAGGCGAAGGTGGGCGGCAGCAGCGGGGTCACAGCCCAGGTTGAAGGCCAGGGCGGGGTGCAGCAGGGCGGCGCCGTCGGCCGGGCAGCGGCGGGCGGCCCGCGGGTACTCCCAGGGCGGCGGCCGGGCCAGCAGCGCCGCCAGGTGCTCGCGGGCCGCCCCCTCGGCGCCCACCCGCACCCACTCGCCCTGGAACAGCCCCAGCGCCAGCAGCCCGCGCCGGCTCACCCACACCTCGGCCCCGCCGCCACCGCCCGCCCCGCCGGGCACCGCCCGCAGCCGCGGGCCGGCGGCGGCGGCGGCGGCGAAGCGGGAGACGAGGGGCGGCGCGGCGGGGGCGCGGCCGCGGGCGGTGCCCGGCGGGGCGGGCGGCGGCGGGGGCGCGAGGGCGGTGCGCGTCCCGCTGCCCAGCAACCCCTGGAGCGCCGGGCGCGCCTCCAGCACCAGCGGGCCCGGCCCCGGGCCCGGCCCCGGCAGCGCCTCGCCCCGCCGCGCCAGCACCGCGCCGGCCGCCGGCCGCCCCGCCCGCCCCGCCGCCCCCAGCAGCACCCAGGCGAGCGCCGGAGGGCGCCGCACGGGCCACACGGCCACCCGCCGGCCCGCCGCCAGCCCCAGCCGCCGCAGCAGCGCCCCGCGCAGCCACAGCTCCGCGCCGCGCCGCCCGCCCGCCTCCAGCGCCACGGCGCTCAGCAGCACGGGCTGCGCCCCGCCGCGCCCCGCCGGCCGCACCGCCAGCACCAGAGAGCCGCTCCGCCCGCGCAGCGCCGCGCACAGCGCCGGCGGCGCCAGCAGCAGCGCCGTGGCCGGAGCCAGCTCGGCCGGCGGCGCGTCCAGCGGCCGCAGCACCGCCACCGCCATCGCGCCGCGGGCACGGAGCCGGGGGCGGGCCGAGGCGGAGCCCGGCGGCCGCCCGCCCCGCTGAGGCCACAGAGCGGCGGCGCAGAGCGGCTCTGCAGGGTGAGAGCTGTGCAGCGCGCCCGAGCGGCTCCGCTCCCACACCTTCTCCGAGCCGTGTCCGTGGCAGCGACACTCCGTGACGCTGGCCCCGTCCTCCCCAGGCTCCAGCAGGTCTGCAGCCACAGGCTGCGGGAGGTGGGAGAAAGGGGGAACGGGGCCAAAAAGGCGGGCGAGGCTTTTGCTGCTCCGCCGCTCCCGCGAGTCTCACAGCAGTGTGGAGTTGGAGGGAATTGGCACTCAGGGCAGAGCAGCGTGCCCTCTCCAGTGCGAGCCTCGTGAGACGTTGTGGGCTGAATACGTGCCTTTGGCTTAGAAGAATGCACTTGTATGGTGCTAGTGCTGAACTAACCTTGGATATCATAGAAGAATGCATTTGTATTGGTGCTAGTGCTGAACTAACCTTGGATATCATAGAAGAATGCATTTGTATTGGTGCTAGTGCTGAACTAACCTTGGATATCATAGAATCGTAGAATATCCTGAGTTGGAAGGGACACGTCAAGATTATCAAAGTCCTATTTCTGCCCGTGCACAGGACAACCCCAGTAATTACAGAGAATGCCTGAGAGCATTGTCCAAGCACTTCTTGAACTCTCTCAGGCTTAGTACTGGGACCGCTTCTTGTGAAGCCTGTTTCAGCACCCAACCACCCTCTGGGTGGAAAACCTTTTCCTAATATCCAACCTAAACCTCCCCTGACCCAGATGCACAACCATTCCCTCGGGTCCTGTCACTGGTCACCACAGAGAAAAGATCGGTGCCTGCCGCTCTGCTTTCCCTTGTGAGGAAACTGCAGATTGCAATGAGGTTTCTCCTCAGTCTCCTCATCTTCAGGCTGAACAGACCAAGTGACCTCAGCCTTCCTCTTATGGCTTCCCCTCTAGAACCTTCACAGTCTTCGTAGCCCTCCTTTGGGTGCTCTCTAATAGCTTTAATATCTTTCCTATATTGTGGTGACCAAAACTGCACACAGCCCTCGAGGCGAGGCTGCACCAGTGCAGAGTTCAACGAGACAATCACCTCCCTCGACCAGCTGGTGATGCTGTGTCTGATACACCCCAGGCACAGTTGGCCTATACCTGGAGCAGTCTGGAGACAAAGTCAGAGCCTCTGATCAGTGCCTGTGCCCTCAGCCAGAGTCCAGCTTGCTCTGGGTAAGATGCTGCTCGTTATACAAAGTGTCTGCTGGTGATACAAGACGTGAGTAAAGAAATGCAAACCCCGTAGGATTCTTTAACTGTGGATCCAGACACCCCTGTGTGTCGCCTCACAGCTAGACAGGGGTCTGTGGGAATAAGGGGAAGAAGTGAGTCTTCCAGTTGCCTCCAGGGCTGCAGCCAGCCTTTAGGCGTTCCTGGGCTGCTCGCCGTGTCCCACCGCCTCTCTCCACACGAGGGAGCGCTTACAAAACGTTCGTACTCACTTCCTAACCTCCCTGAAAATCCAGCCAGCGATTTGAGAGGATCCGGAAAAACAAAATGCCACTTCTTAGAAGTGTCACCATGAACATGCTTCTGCAAAGGCAGCCCTGCAGCCTTCTTTGTTCTGGGTCCATCAAGGGGACACCTCCTTGCAACCCCTAGACGTGCATGCCTGACAGTCAGCTTCCAAGCCAAGAGATGCCAAATAGTAGCATTTTATTTCTTTTCCCCTTTCCTGTCCCTTCTTCCATGATTGGTTTGGCAGATCCTGTAAGTCCCTGGCTAGTTTGTGCAGTGAAAAAATCTGCATGTGCCAGGGCAGGTGGCAGCCCAGATGAACTGAGGTGAGGTTGTGGCAGCTCTGGCTTCTGAACACTGGCTTTGAATTTATTGACTCCTTTTGCCTGAGCCACATGGGAAGGATCTCTCACCTGAACAAGCCCAGCATTTGTGGCTGAGGGACCCCCAGGGCCCCTCACAGAGGGACACTCATGACAGCCAGGCCCTGATGTGGTCACCAAGGCTGCTCCTGGGTCTCATATAGGCAACCCCACTGCAGCAGTGGAGATGTGTGTAAGTGGCAGCCACTGCCTTAAATCAAGGTTTCTTCTCTTGCAATGTCATGACTGGGCCAGGCCTGAACCAGCACTGGCAAGAGCCATGGCCGGGTTTGGCTGCCAGTAACCCCAGCATGGGTCAAATCTGAAGCAACAACAAGAATATGCTGCCCTACTCCTGTTGCAGCTCCAACCACAGTGACATATGGAGCACTTCCCTGCCAGGTTTAGCACGGGCAGCTAAGAGGCAAGTGACTACCTACTCTAAGGATTGTCCCCAGGATTGCCTTGCCACCAGGAACTGAACCTGGGCAGTCACTGTCATCCACCAGTGTGTGCACCCCCACAGTTACTTCCCAGCACATGAAAAAGTGCCTTGGGCCAGCAGCTGTTTCCTTGGCTCCCCCTTCACAGCATGTGGTGTAGTGAGAGCTGGGAGCCTACAAGGCACTACCAGGAGAGTTGTCCGCACCCTGCACAGGGCTGGAATTGTAGTGTCTCCCCTTGTAGCAGTTGTGGTGGTGACATGCTTGCTCTCACAGCACTGCACTGGACCCAGCACAAGGCGAAGGGCCAGGCCATCTGCACGCAGGCAGAGGAAAAAAAAAAAAAAAAGATTGCAAAGCATCCAGTGCCAGCATGGCACAGCCCAAATAAAAGGTTTGCAGATGCTGCTCAGGCAGGATTAGGCCTCCAATGTGTTAAGTCTCGGCTCTCGGTGAGCCTAATTGCTGCTGCAATAAGCCCTGGCTGGTCCTTTCCTGAACCATGCTCCCCACAGCCCCCCCAGCAAACGTTTTTTTTGCTGCGAAGCAAAAGCTTGTGTTTGCCATGCATTTGTTACCCTTGGTAAGGTCTGGCCAAGCAGTGGAGGTGAAAGGTGGAAAATCTGCACATGCCACTTATTGCTCTGCTCTTCCCAGCAATTGTCCCTCCGCTCTCCCCCTGTGCAGCACAGCTTGTGTGTAGGGAGCCAGGCCCAGCAGCAGAGGCAGGAACAGGTGACAGCATCATTACATGGCCACGCACCCCGAGCTGTATTAGGAAACTTTCCAAATTGGAATTACTCAGATTCTAATAAAACCTTTTGATAATTTTCCGTTATGTTTTGGCTGGCAGATGAAACTGGAGGTGTTCCAGGAGAGCTGTCACGGCATGTGCACGGGCCAGTTCAGTAACTGCCACAAGATGTGCCAAAGGAAGGTATAAATTGCAATGCAGAGAATGAAAACCAAAGATACACCACAATTTTATTTATGGATGCGTAATAAATAAATGGTGGACAATACAGGAAGAGCCACATTCAAAAATCCAGATCACTAAAGTGCTTTTAGACACAAATATGGGGCAACCAAGAAACAGCTCTGACATTAACATTTTTTACAGACAATTACAAAATATCTTCTTCTGACAATTCACAAAATTGTTTAATTGCTCTGGGGTACTATGGCTTGCTTTTCAAAAAGGTCTGTTCTATTATGCATAGTGTTGCAGGTAACATTCAAGAGTGTACAAAATCATTGCATAAACAAAAATGTCTTTACCCCCTTCTCCCAAATATGAGTTAAGGAAGCTACACAGTGTAAATCCAGTGATAAGGCTGCATTGGCAGGCCAGATCCTCAGAAAGTGTAAACCTGAGTGTTTATACATCCTCAGGTTACACCAGCTTGAGGATGAACCCTACAGTGTTTAAAAACCCTGCTTATCCTCGAGGTGGAAGAATTGCGTGTTCAACATGGAAGGACTGGCACGTGGGCACTGTGCTTGGAGAAGACGTCTGTAAACTCCTGCACCATCTTTGCACCTGCGTGTTGGAGGGAGCGACTCCCATTGCGTTGCTCCTCTTTGTGCTCCTGGCTAGCTGGGGAAGTGGTCACCGCCCAGAAGGAAAGAGTGGCTCTTCTCCAGCAGCATTCCGTGCTGACCACAATGCAGTCCCAATTTTCGCACTGCTCTTGGCCCTGCTGGGACACTTCTCCCACCCTCCACCCTGGCTCTGCTGAGAAGTGAACAGCTTGAAAGTGAAGGGACAAGGGGATGTGTGTGCTCAGTTTTAAAATGCCCTGAATTCAGATAGAAGTTCCATTATTTAAGAAAAAATATATATATCAATAAATGAATAAATATTATTATCTTGCCAGGACTCTGTGAGGTCTGGCCTCCTCCAGGGCAGCCCAAGCTCAGTGGTCCCTGTCGTTCTGCTCTGGGGGGGGTGTCCCGTTGATGCACTGCCTCAGTACACCCCTCTTCTCGTGCTTGGCTGTCCTGGAGAGGTCAATGGCTGTGTCCTCTGAGTCTTTTGCAGGGCCAAGCTTGTCGGAGCCCCTCTGGGAACTGGCCTGCTTCTCTTTGAGTTCCTCCTCCTCCTGCTCCGTTCGCCAGCCATCTGCCAGCTTCTCTTGGCTCTCTGCCTTCCTGCTTACCTCCATGGATTTTTTGTGCATGCCTTGCAGAGGGGAGAGAGCAAAGGCAAGGGTGCTGGTTGCTTATTTCTGCCTGGGACTGCTCATCATCACTTCCTGCACTCCTGCTGCTTCCTTCAAGTTCTCGCTTGCATCCTAGGGAAAACTCTCTCTAGCTACCAGCCTTTCCTGACCCAGAGCCCTGCCACCTGCTCTCTGCAGCCCAAGAGAATGGATGTGGCAAAGTTAGTCCATACCTCCCCTTGTAGTACAAGGAGAGGGGTGGTGTAATGGCTCATCCCTGATTTTGACTGTGTATGAGCAGAGGGTAGCTCTAAGGTAGCATTAACTACCTTAGTTATCTTCAGCTTGGGGGGAATGATGACTTCTTAGACACCTTGCAACTCCCATGCTGCCTGCTAGCACTACAAAGCAATACCTAGCCACATGCAGGCACCTGTCTGACACAGCAGTAAAAGGTTTTCCTAGCTGTTCTTTGCAAGGAGGGAGTGGAAAACCCAGGACACTTGGCAGCGTCCAGCTCAGGGTCGAGACCCTGTTCTTCTCTGGGAAAAGGCAAAGATAGCCATATGAAAGAAGAAGGGCCGTTCACTCCACAGCTGCACCCTAACCCCCCCAGCCCCACGGTCCCACTCACCCAGCAGCCACGGGGCGCAGGATCCCACCAGCCCACTCTTGGCAGAGTTGATGATGGACTCAGGCAGAGGGATGGAATGCCTCACCATGGCCCCGTAGAGGCCATACTCGGCCATCACGCTGCTCCGGCCCCAGCACTTCTCCCGCTTCCGCCACTTGGCTCTTCGGTTCTGAAACCAAACCTTCAGGGGTAATAGCCAGGAGAGCACGGAGGGGTGGGATTGGGGAGGAGACAGTCCCCATGGCCAGGTGTCCAGGGCCCAGTGGGCACAGGGGAATGTGCATCCAGGGCAAAAGGGCAGCCATGGAGGTGCATGGAGGGGTTTGGGTGTGTGAATGCAGACACGCAGGCAGCACCGGGAGGGCAGCCAGGGTAGTGTATGGGGAAGAGTGCAAGGGAGGGCACACACATGGGTGTCAGAGAGGGGAGGAAGGGGAGGAGAGGGAGCACATGTTAACACTAGGCTGATTGTGACACAGGAGGGTGATTCCAGCCAAAGTCACCCTCCACTGTGCCTACCCACAGGGCCTCTCTGCCTTATCCACGGAGCACCAACCTCTTCAGGAAAAGGGCTCCATAATGTAGTGACCAGTGATGACAGAGGGTGCTCAGATCCCTCTCCGTACCCCCTTCCTGTGTTTGAAGGCTTGAGGGGTGCAGATATAACTGAGCTGCTGCCCAGACCACCATCCCATTCTTAAGCCAATGAGCTGCTCCACAGTGAAGCAGGATCAGGCCCTGAAATGCCATTATGTCCCTCAAAGGGACAAGCTAGCGAGCAAACTAGTGGGACACAGCTTGGCCCAGCAGCTCCTGAATTGCTCTCAGCTCCTGCTTGAGTGGGAGGATAGAGCCAAGCTGCCAGCAGGGAGCAGCTGCTGGGGCCAGCTCAGTCCCCTGGTTCTGTATGTCCATTTGGAGGCTGTTCAATGCCAGTGGACAGAAGCTGAGCTGCCCCCCAGGCGCCCTACAGCATTTCATTGCCACCACATTTCTACCACCTGCACTCACTGCCACAGAGCAGAAGAGATGGCCGGGCGCTGACAGCCCGCAGACTTCATGGGACAGAGAGGACCATCGCTGCCACCTACCTGTATCCTGTCCTCCGGCAACTCTGTCTTCATGGCCAGCATCTCCCGGGCATAGACGTCAGGGTAGTGCGCTTCATTGAAAGCCTTCTCCAGCTCCTCCAGCTGGTGAGCTGTGAACACCGTCCTGCCGAAGGGAGAGAGCATCCTGTGACACAGTCCAGACGCAAGCAGTGGGGCTGGCAGCCCCCCCCTACGCTGAGGTTTTCCTCCAGAAAATCCTCCCCGCACCTCTGCCGCAGCCCTCCTTTTTCCTCCCTTGGGGATACCCACCGCCCTAGCCTGAGGATCAGAGGAACAGCGGGAGGATGGTGGCAGCAGCGAGGAGGTGAGAACGGGGACAGCCGGGCTCCCGGGCTCTACCTGTGCCGGCGTTTCTTCCTCTTGATCTGGGAGGTGGACATCTTCATGTCGCTGGCGTCCCCAGACAGACTGTCCTCATCTGGCAGCAGCATGCGGGAGGGGAAGAGTCACGTTCCCGTCGAGAGCGGAGGGACCAAACCCAGCTCCCCAAACGCGGCTGCAGCGGGCCCGAGGCAGGAAGGGGTCCCCTCCCACAGCTGAGCCCGGGGCGCCACACCGGTGATGCCATCCCGGGGCAGGGGGTGGGAGCCCATCCTTGCCAGAGGATGGGACGGGGAGCACGGGAGCCGATCGCGGACCGGGGGGAGGATGCTGGCTGCGGCCGCAGTGCAAGGCAGCCCCGGCAGCGGCTCCGGACGGGGATCCCCGTGCGCGCCTGAGCGGCCACCCCCGACCCCGACCCCGCTCCCGCTCACCGGAGATGTTCTCCTTGTGACGGCGGGCGGCAGGAGGTGGCCCGGGGGGCGGGCGGGGGCCGCGGGCGGGCAGAAGCGGCAGAGGGGCGGGCAGCAGGCACGGGGCGCCCGGCCCCCCCAGGCCACAGAGCAGCCCCAACCCCAGCCCCAGCGCCCCGCCGCCCTCGTAGCCACCGGCGGTGGCAGCGGGAGTGGGCCCGGGGGGCGGCTGCAGCTCGGCTTCCAGCCCCAGCAGGTCAGTGATGGCGAAGCCCTTGGACCGCAGCCCTGCGCCTCCGGGCCGCGCCGCCGCCCCGGGTGCCACCGGTACGGGCACCGCCACCGGCCCCGCCGCCACGCGTCCCCCCGACGGCTCCGCTCGGCCCGGCATCGCCGCCGCCGCCTAGCCCGGTCCGGAGCGGGTACCGCCGCCCGCCGCCCTTTTTATCGTCCCGCCGCCGGCCCCGGCTCCAATCACACCCCGGGCCGGCGGGGGGGCGCTCCCAATCCCCGGATTAAAGGCCCCTGCCCCCTCCCCGCCTGCACGGGCCCCGCGCCCCTCCCTCGACCCCCCGTCGCCCCCTCCCGCCGTCCCTCCCTCCGCTCCCCTCGGCCTCCGCCCCTCACCATCCCCTTGCCGGGTCCCCTGCGGTCCCGCTCAGTCCCTCCCCGGGACGCCCCTCAGGGCCTGTCGGGCCCCGGCCTGGTCACCCATAAATCGCCCTCACATTCCCATGGGTTTCCTCCCCCGGTCTTCTTCCAGGAACCCCCTGCTCTGTTCCTATGTCCTCATATCCCCTCTTCCAGGGCTTGGCACTGCTGTCCCCAGTATCCCCATCCCATGCCATGACACTTCAGCCCCACTTCCCAGATGGGACGTTACACCGGGCTCAACACCCCAAAGACAGAGATGGGAAGAACCAGGGGTTATGGGGCAGGACCCTCCATGACCCCAGGTGTCTTCTACCGGGGCCAGGGCCACCTCTAGGTGCCTGGCCTCTGTGCTCCCTTTTACTCCCAGATTCTTGCACCTGGGCTGCAATTTTTTTCCCCCTTCCTTTCATCTGTTGATGGAAATGATTTACAACCGGCTTACACGGGCTGCCTGATCCAGGCCTTCGTTGGATGGTCAGATTAACTGAGGGTCCTTCTGATAAAGATAATTACGAGGGGACTCCGCATTAACTTTGCATTATTAAAGAAAGACCCAAATCTCCCCTCGCAAGCTGTTCCTGGGATTAGTAGAACAATAACTTTCATTTAGGATAATTGCCGTGGCCAGCACTGGGGGCTGGTGGGGGGGACCCTCTAGACCATCATGCTTGGCACCAAAGAAAGGCAAATGGGTGTGCGGGGAATGGGAGGTGTGGGGTTGTCACACTTCCAAAACCACCAGTTCGGGGTCCCCATGTGCTCAGGATGCAGGGATGCTTGAGGCAATGCCACCCAGGGCTGCTCCCTGCCCAGGCACAGAGCACCCCAGGGTCCCCTTGGGCACCTTCACTTCTCCAGAGTGGTTTTGCTTCAGTTTTGCTGGAATAGGAGACTTTCACTGCTAGGCAGGGAGGATCTGCCACAGTAATTAGAAGCCATAATCCGGCCACCACCCACAACAAATTTCCTGTTCAAGCAGATATTAGTGGTTAAAACCCTAATTTTTGATGTTGTCCCCGAATCAGCTTGATTTCAGCAGTTTACATTGAGGCTGAGCTGTTGGGAGAGATGATGAAGCCTTAAATATGCATATGGCCTTGGCATTTGGAAAGTTTGGGGATAAAGCACATATAATTGCTCCTAATCAGTTTATGAAACATAAAAGCTCAAACCCAAGAGAAAGCCGATAGATGCTGAGATGGAAATAGCGATTAAATCTCCCCACGCTGGCGAGGTGGCCTGGATATGGCGCTGCTGCCCGGGGCGGAGGGTGACCAGGGCTGTGCCACAGGGAATGGTGATGCACCAGCTCCTGGGACAGGGCTGTGGGATGGGGTGGGGGGACACACCTGCTGCCATCACTGGCTCCCCCAGCTGTAGTGAAGAGGGGCATCTCCACTGGTCCTTTGGACAATAAATCAGTTAAAGGATATCTTGATATATGCTCATCAGATAGGATTAGCTGGGATTAGACTAATCAGTAAATGTTTCTCTGCTCATTATTTTCCAGGGAAGATTTTCAGCTGATTCTCCGACGCCAAAAGATTATTAATCGCTTAAAGAGCAGAACATCAAACATCGCCCCTTGCTCTAATTTCCCTGGGGTTTGCCTGTGGGCAGGGTGCCTGTGCCAGCCAGCCCAGCATCCTGAGGGTTCCCCAGCACCCAGAATCTCCATGGGCCTCTACCAGAGCAGCCCAAGGCCACAGCACCCCACCCCCGATGCGGTCCCGTGTCCCAGGGGTGAGTGCTTCCTGCAGCTGGTGCTGCACCCCCATCCCTTGCTCTCTGATCCCTGCTGCACCCTGCAGTACTAGGCACACAGAGAGGTGGGACAGTCCCTGAACAATCCCCTCCTCCCTGTGGCCGCTCCACCACCATGTCAGACACCTGCTATGACCTGTATCACCCTATGGGATGGATGCCACATTCAGGATAGGTGCCTGAATCTGTCCCCCTCAGACACGAGGAACAAGCCTTGCAAGTCCTTGCAACATTTTGGCAGACCCTCTTCAGCTGAGGATGGCTCCTGAGCCAGCGGCTGGTGGGTTTTTTTGAGTCCCTGTCTTTGCAGGGATATGAAGCTCAGGGAAAGCCCCAGAAGGATGTGGCACTGCAACCACCTGCTGTAGCAATGAGGAGGGGGTAGCAAGGAAAAGGTACTGAAGGGCCTGGTTTAGGGGATTAGTAATGGGATAAGACAGCTTTCACCTCCCTGGTTTAGATATGAATCAGGTCAATAATAAAGGACCATCTGACAGTTTCAGGCAGCTTAGGGTGGAAGAGGCTCCTGTGCTCCAGGCTGGATGGAGAATCCATCTCCAAAAGCCCAGCTCTTGCTGCACACTTGTCCATTGGACCTGCACCAGTAGTCACAGCCCGGTGCACCCTGCCAGCTCCACACCACACACCTGCATCAGCTCCTGGCAAACCAGCACGGGAGCAGGTTGGAGCCTAGCCCCCAGGGATGATGTTGAAGCCACAGCCCTTGGGTGCCTGCTGTGTAGGGCAAGCTCAGCCAGCCTGCTGGTGGCCGTGACGGACCTTGCATGGGGGTAGGGTGGCCCAGAAGTGGAGCGCAGCAGGGTAAGCAGCCAGCTGATGGCAACACAGGCAATTTGGCAGCGGTGGGAGCCTTGATAAGCACGGACAGAAGGAAAAGGTCTTTTCTTCCACCTCCTCCATGTCCTGCTGGGTACATGGGGATGTTGTGAAAATGTTGCCTCTGATACATGGATGAAAAGGAACTGAGAAACAGCCCATAACGAGGGGAGAAGGGAGCAAAGACAGGTGTGTTGCAGCCAATCACGTCCGTGCTTTGAAAGGCTAAATCCCCACCTCTGAGTTACAGGTGTGCCTCCTCCCCAAAATGCAGGCAATGAGACTTTCCTCAGGCTGCTGCCAGGGCTGAGTGGTGGATTGTGTGTGCACTTCTGGCCAGTTAGGAGGAGATATACATAATTGCCAAGTATCCTCCATTTTGGGGTGATGGATTTGCAGGGGCAGGCAGCATAGACAGGTTAAATGAATGAGGAAACCTGTGGTTGCTACACTGCCAGGCTGTGAGAAGTGCTTCATTTCTAGCTCAACTTAATGTGGGTGAAGTAAAAGGTTTGGAGGGTGAGCGCAGCCACAGCTGGCCATTCACACCACCTGCTTAGTTCTGTAGCATCGCCAGCCAAGCTTACTGCAAGTGTGTTTTCAGCCCTAATTTGGCACAGGGGATCCCTTTCCATGTCCCACTCTGCATGCCCTAGAGACATCCCTATTAATTCCTCCGCACAGATTTCTGTCTTAAGGCATTTGCCTTTGATTAAAACCAGAAGAGCAGTCACAGTTTAAGTGGAGTTTAAGAGCAAACCATGTGCCAATGCACAGGGCGCTCACATCTGGAGTGTCGCAGATTTAATCAAACTGCTGGGAAGTGCCGCACGCAGACAGCTGTCACAGCAGCCTGGAGCCCATCTCCTAATTAATTCCTAGCCAACACAGGGCAAACAAATGGCCATCAAGGTGCTACACCTACAACCTCGAATGAAGGTATGACTGGTGGTTGGTGAGCAAGGACAGCTCACCCCATGTATCTCCAGGAGCTATAGGTAATGTAGCCTGTGGAAAGCCCTGTTCCTGCTCCTAGGGAGGAGACTATCACCTGTCCCAGAGGTGTAAACCCTTATGTATGTATGGGAACAGGAGGGACAGAGCGTTCAGGAAGAAACCCAAGTGGACTAGGCACAACAGCTGCAGCTCTGATTTCTGGCTACTCCTTCAGCTGGTGCTTTTTGCTTTCACTCCTTTTGCTTCCTCCACACTTATTGCTTTCTAGTACCATTTACCTGCCCAACTCACACCCCTGTGGGCAACCCCCTCTTGTCCTATACAGGATGTGTGAGCTGGGACACAGCCCTCCCTGGAGATGCTCTTCCTGGTGGTACCCAGGGCCCTGCACCTGCCATAGGTCTTGGGCAAACTCCATTTGCTTCCACAGCCTTCCGCAAAATCTGGGCAATGGCAAAACAGGTCAGGTCCAGACTCGGTTCTCCTTGGTGCTCATTCACAGCTCATTAAAGCTAATCGAAATGACTACCAAAGCTGAGTCTATATGGGTGCTTGGAATCTCTGGGCACAAGGCACAGCTAGGCTGGGAATATCCAACTGTGAGAAGCCCCAAACTAGCCGATGGACTGTCCACTCCAATTAGCCCCACAAAGGAGCTATTATTCCTCCACACTATGCTTGTCTGATTACTTTATCTTATTATTTTTTTGATCATTCCTCCAAAATGTGCTAATTAAACAGAAATCATCAAGTCAATTACTGAAACACTCATTAAAGCAGAAAAGAAAAGAAAATATCAGCAGAAGAAAAACGTCTGGGAGGCTCCCAAGCACACACAATAGCTGCCACATTCATTAAATCAGCATCTCCCAAAAGAGGGGTAGACATTGTCCCACTCTGCTCCGTGCCCTGGAAATGAAACTTCCCAAAAGATGGAGTCAGATTTCCTTTCCTTTCTTATTTCTTTTCTCTTTTCTTTTTTTTTCTTTTTTTTTCTTTTTTTTTCTTTTTTTTTCTTTTTTTTCTTTTTTTTTTTCTTTTTTCCTTTCCTTTCCTTTCCTTTCCTTTCCTTTCCTTTCCTTTCCTTTCCTTTCCTTTCCTTTCCTTTCCTTTCCTTTCCTTTCCTTTCCTTTCCTTTCCTTTCCTTTCCTTTCCTTTCCTTTCCTTTCCTTTCCTTTCCTTTCCTTTCCTTTCCTTTCCTTTCCTTTCCTTTCCTTTCCACAGGATTTTATCACCACATCAGGTTTCTTTTACATTTGAGAGAGCAGAAAATTTTTTGGTCCCATGAGAGTACCTATCTAGATATAGAGGTGTGGGGGATCTTACTGTGCTTTAGCCTGGAGGATGTCAGCAGTGATGGGCATCTGCCCTGTGCACTATATGGAATGGGCAGAGGGAAAGGAAGGGACTTGCCCATGTCCAGGCAGCAGGACAGGGGCAGAGCAGGGAGCCAAATTTTGCTGGATCCTAGTGCAGGCAACTTATCAAGGTTCCACGGGTATTGCTGCTTCTCTGCACTCACTTTGGATGTAACATCGTAAAATACCCCAGTCTGTGGCAGACACACCTTTTGCTTCCACAGGAAAACCTGATATAGCTGGTCCTCAGATATTCACTAATGTGCTGGGGAATAGGGCATACCTCACCACTCCAAGAGCCCCAGCTACAGCCTGTGACTGCAAGGGGTGTTGGAAAAGCTCAGGGCCAACTAGGTTTGCTTAGAAGTCACTGGTCCCAGGTGGTAAAGGAGTGATGGGAAAGTGCCTGGGCTGCAAATGGTCCCTGTGAGAACTGGTTGCTCCTCTGATGACTTGAAGGCTGATTTTTTTCCCTGCCTCACCTCTCCCCCACCACACAGCCTTCTTTGTCCCCCAGACACCTCTGCCCACCCAGCCTCCAAATCACCCTTCTCTTTCTCTAAGTGTCCATCCAGTGTTCATTGTCACAACATCTGAACCAATGTGTATTTTCTTCTTTCTGCTGCCTCCCACAGCTTTGCCAGCTCCAAGCCCAGGAGCACAGTGAGCCCCCAGGAAGCACCTTCTCTGTGTTCACACCCAGCAACTTACCAAGCAGAAGCCTCCCAGAACAAATGATTCCCTTCCCTGCCCTGGCCTGCAGCAAGCTGGAAGTGAGACACAGGAAAATCCAGGAAAACATGTAAAACAGTGATTTCAATGTTTCTAATATATCTCCATTGGGAATAAAGAAAGGGAGATTACAGTTTATTCTGACCCCAGAGTGGTAGAGTGTCCAGCTCAGCTCTGGGTGAAGGTGTTGCCCAGCCTTCGTGTTTCCAAACCAGTTCAGCCATGCCTAATTGTAGGCACTATGCTATGAGACCTAACAGAAGTACTTCGTCTTTAATTAATTTCCAAGTTTGCTCTCTGAGTGCTGTGCCATATGGTATTGATTTTTCAGCTTGGTATGACAGCACTTGCCATGAAAGAAACTAACCTAATTAAAGTGAAGGACACCACACACACAGGCGGCTACTCTCACTCTTCCCTTTAATACCACTTTCCAGATCAACTCTCCTGAAGTGCTGAAACGTGGCACCTCTGCTTGCAGGTGAATTCAAAGGTTTCGGCTGTGCAAAGAGGTCCAGCACTGGCCTGGTACCTTAGGCATTCCCAGATATCTCCACTCTGCAGCTGAGCAGAGAGACTTTGAAGCATGGTTTCCCAACCTGAAGCAACGTCTCCATTTCTTTTCAGACAGAGCAGATAATTCATTAGTGAATTTCAGTCTCCTCCTTCCCCCCATTAACAACTGGACTCCTAAGAGACATAAATTAGGGTCTTCTAGCTGAAGACTGACATTTGGCTGTTTCACAGATCCCACCCGACATCATACAAGCAAATGACCCTTTACTAAAGCTATCTTGCCCCAAACAGACCACCTAAAGGACCTTCCCTTTCCTCCTGTCCCTTCTCCTCCCCTCCCGTCCCCTCCCTCCCTCCCTTCCCCTTCCTCCTCTCCCTCTTCTCCTTCATTGGAAGCACCTAGTTGTAAAACTTGTAAAATTTTCTTTTGGGACTAACTTTTCCTATAATAAAGGACAGATTTTAGCACAAAGGACTCTCCAGCTTTTCTACCAGCTCTTGGGCTTTGCTTTGACATGATTCTTCCAAGGAATAGTCAAGGTGGGCCTTGATGCCAAAAAGGAATATATTGTCCAAAATTAACAGATTGAATGTTGCTGACAACGAAGAGTTGTTTAAGCACCTCAGATATGACTTATATTATTGGTATTGTCACACTCTGGGAAAAAAGATAAAGAAAAATATTAAGAGGAAGAAATAAACTTCTCTTTTGTGGGATTATTGTCTTCAGTCTTCCCTTCTGTCTTGAGCTTTCGCTGGATTTTGAAGGTGGAATAAGGTATTTTCTTTCTATTTGGAAATGGCAGTGAAGGGCCTTATTTCCTGTTTCTCAGTACCTAGAAAGTTTCCAGTTTCTCTAGGGAAAAGAGGCTTGGTCATCAGTTTCCTTCAGCATTCCCTCTGCTCACATTCCTGTGCAGTTCCTGCAGTGCTCTGCCAGCCAAAGCCCTCCAAGGACTCCTGAGAGGTGATCGTGTGGCAGTGGCAGCAGAAGCCCTGGGGAATACTCTTTCTGCTCTTGTCACCCTGCACAGCCCAGGGCAGGAAACCTCTGTGCCAGTCCTATTTTGGGGGCCATCCCAGCACCATAATTGTCTGGAGCACACACAAGCAGGTTACCTGCATGTCCACTCCTGGCTGGGAGCCCATGATCCATCCTTCCCTCTCTTTTTAAGTGACCCCACCTTGTTCATTTAGCTCACAAGGGGAGATGTAACAAAGAGCCCCATGGCCCTGCACGGTGGCTGAGTGTTCATTTGTTCGGCAAACAGACGGTCCGGCTGGGGGAAGCCCTGAGAACACCAGCGTGAGCTGTGTGGCAGGCTGTGGGGCAGCCATCCCCAGGGGCAACCTGAGAAAAGAGGCAATTAGCCAGCCCCTCACCAGCACAGCAGGAGAGGTTCAAGGGGAAAGAAAAGCTGAGCCTTGGTGGTAATGATATTTTTCCACATGGCTAAATGCATTGATCTGCGACAAACAATACCAGGCTGTGCCGCTGGCTGTGGTGCAGAGGAGGAGGGACAGGAGAGCTTCCCCATGCAAGATGCTCGAGGCAGAAGTTTCCCAGGTTGCCTGCAAGAAGCTGAACATGTGTGGAGGATGAGTCCCTAAGGATGTGTCTCCAGCCCCTTCTGAAACCACAGACCAGTCTTGCCCAACGACAGGCTTCCCAGCGGGTGCCAGGAGCTTCTCCTTAAAGGCAAGTGCAATGCAGGTGAGCCTCATCCACAATCCTATCCTGCATTTTATGAACATCCTGCAGAACAGACAAGCAGAGTACAGAGCACTCAAGTGAAGCTTCATAACAGAGCTACCCCGGGGTAAACTACCTATTCATGAAGGACAAAACAGTGACAATTAAATCTTCTCCTGTCTCTGATGCCCTAACTCATCATGTTAGTTGCCTTTACCCATTCCCTGTGGGGCTGTGACAGTGGACTGATCCATGCTTGTAGAGCACCTGAGGTAAGATAGCATTTGTGTAACAGTCCGACCAATGCCTGGGTTGGGGCATGTCTCCTAGGGCAATTCCACTAGGAAAAGCCCAAGCCATAAAGGATAAACCCTGTCAGACCTGGACCTCTGCTTTGCTTGGAGCATTTCCTCCCTACTTCCCTGCTTCTGAAAATAGCCGGGTGACTACATATAAATACCACTATTCCGAGAGAAGTGGTGGGATGTCCCAGGCACATCATATACCCTATGGACTGGGCATCATGAGTGTTTGAGAAGAAACATAGGAGTGTGTTATTAGTGTCTTGTCATCAAGTGGACAAAGTGGTTTAGGAGAGCACAGGGCAAGGCACACATCCTGTCCGAAGAGCTTAACTTCTAAGCTTTAATCAGAAGAATTAGGGCTTTACTTCGGCTCCAATTTAATCAGAAAGAATAGTGGAGATGGTCGCGTCATTTTGTAGGCAGGGTGCTATCTGCTTGGGGCATTCCCTACTGCCTCACGCTGGCCAGGCAGCACCCCCGGCTGACCAGGGTCTGGCTGCTGGTGACAGGCACTGTCCCAAGGGCCACAGTTAACCTCTGAGTGCCTCAGGCAGGATGAAAGCCTTGGTGCTACCCAGGCTGCTCTTGCCCTCCTGTTGGAGGTTTAGCTCTAGGTGGGCCCTCATGGGGCTGGCCGAGGTCTCAGTTACCTGAATACACGCATCTGATGGCAGCTCCAGCAGGTCTCCTACATCTCTGCTCACTCAGCACTCTCCTTTGGGCTGGAGCCACCAGGGAACAGTCCTCAATGGTCGTTGCATTGCCAGCTGGACTGTAGCCTAGGACCTGGTTTAGCCCAGCTTCCACCACGCGTGCAGTAGCCTGGCTGTGCCATGGGTGTAGCACAGTCAAACCAGATCTCTCAGCAGTAATAGTGAGCATAAAGGAAGGAGATTTGTTCCATTCCTGGTGGACCTCCCCACTCGTGACACAGTGGTTGCAAATCCCTTGGCAGGCCAGGACCTATGTACGCACAGGGAAAGGTCCTAGGGCTAAATCCAGGACAGCATTGCTCTTTTCCCCCAACTCAGCACCTGCCTCGCCTACCATATCATCATGGGATCACTTTTCCTTCATTTTTAACTGCAAAATCAAGGCAAAGAACACCGAACTGCAACGAGTTAAAGCAAACCACACTGTCATTCTGATGAGAGCTGTAATGGTCAGAGGGCTTTGGTCACTCAGCTTTTTCCACCCTTTTTTTGACACTCTCTTCTGTTCTCTTTTGCTGAGAAGCAAGCA
The DNA here is from genome assembly GCF_025592945.1 of Manacus candei. NCBI lineage: Eukaryota > Metazoa > Chordata > Aves > Passeriformes > Pipridae > Manacus > Manacus candei. The sequence goes on along the minus strand of NW_026138083.1, from coordinate 9,189,312 downwards.
CATCCGTCATTGCAAAGCCGGACCCCAGCTGCCCTGGGCACTGTGCCACCCCTCCACTCTCCTTTCTGGTCAGAGCAAATTCCTGACCACAGCAGCAGGCAAATATCAGGCACACATAATGGATGTGACCCATCCCAGCTCCTCTCATTCCTTGCTGCACTTCCAGCTCACAGAAGTGGCTTGGATCTTCCTGAGCAAAATCTAATCAGGTCTATGTAAAAAATAAAAAGAGAGGGAAAGTAAAGCCCTGTCTATATTTTTAAATAATACCAAAAAGCTGTAAGTATGTGGTTGGCCTGTTTGTTCTTACTGCCTGGGATCAGCCTGATTATTCAGGGATTCATTTTTATTTCTGAGTTTTATTTTTTTCTCATTCAACAGCTGCACATTAATAAAAACTCCATTTATTGAAGGATTTGGCTGGGATTGCTATAATAAAATAGAAGGATTTGTGCCGGGCACTAAAAGAACTCTCTGCAAAAAGTAGTGTTTTTCCAGTGATTAGGAGCACCAGAACATATTGTTTTGCTGTGTAGCACCGTCACTGCCAAGGGTGGTGACAGATGTCTTGTGTTAATGTTGAATGATTAAATGCCATTTCTGAAGCCACTCCCTATCTGTGTAGCACAGGGCTACTTCACCCACACAATCTGCCTTCAATCTGTTCCCTTGCTGAGAGCATCCCGCCTTGCTGACTGTCAAGGAGCCCCCCACCACAACCCAGGTTTCACACTGTGCCACAGGGCCAGCCTACGTCCAGCCAGTGTCCAGACATCAGCCTTTCAGTCACCCTGTCAGGAACACACAGACCATCACTGCAGCTCAGAGGTGGAGAATGCAGCCAGTGGAAACAGAGACAAGCTCTAGGGCTTCTCATCCTGCCATGGTGTTCCTCACCCACACCGGTAGTGAGGGTGGGTTTGGTGGGAAACATGAGGCCAGCCCAAGTTGCCACTATTTCTAGCTCTAGCCAGTGCTCTGCTGAAAGAGGCAATATGTTCCTTTACACTTGCCTCTATCTATAGGCCACTGCTTGTGTCAGCAGGGACCTCCTTAATTTCATTTTTGACCATTGCCTTTGAGCAAGGCAAAGAGCATCCCACCCGTGGGTGACTATGTAGCCATGTCCAGCTGCACCAGAACCTCCACAAATCCTCTAGCACTGGCTTACTTGCTTTCCAGTGTCCTCAATCCAGTGTCCTCAACCCATCTTCTTTTATTCCCTTACTCTCACAGACCACGATAGCCCACAAACTGCACCCCACTCTGCCCAAAATCAGCTAGGCAAGTCAACTCTGGGAAAAAAAGAGCCTCTGCCCAGGAGGAGACAATGGGCAGACTGGCAGTGAGGTGGAAATGGTGGCCCATTGCTGTCCACCTGAAATTTAACAAATAGCAATGTTCCTCTTCTAAAAGCCTACTGTGGCCTCAGCAAACCCACACAGAGATACCCTGAGAGAAGCAAGCACACGCACACACACACACAGAGATCCTTGATCAGAACATCTGTATCCTCGGGAAGTACATTGTCTTCACAAAACCATTATCTGTTTGGCATCTGTTGCAATGACCTACTCGAGAGACAAGTTGCGCACACCACTTCCAACCCATGTGCACATACGCAGCATCTGAGTCCCAGTACAGCACAGAGGACAAATAAGGTTGTTTCCCCAAATAAAGCTGATGTGGTAGGGGGAAGGGGGGAGCTGGCTGAGGAAAATCTGAGTGCTCACATGCATTCACACATGTTGCTACAAGCCCTGTCGAGGAGGAAACATGGTAGGGGGCACTCTGACAAGCTGGGAGGTGAATAAAGATATTACAGAGGGGGATGGCCCTATAGGAAGACAAGGCAAGCCACGGTGATGTTACTGTACATGCTCATGCCACCCACAAACAGCACTCTTCTGCCCTCCTCTGTTACCTCTCTTCACCCCTCTCCATTCATTATGTGGATTTGGGGGTGATGTTCCCCGCTTTTCCCAGGACCGAGTGACATCATCCCCCAGGCTGCAGTGACCTGGCTGCACAAGGCAGCTTTTCTGCAAAGCGTGAGGAAGCAGGAGGGCAAGGTGGTGTCAAACAGCAAAAGGCCTAAATTGACTTATTTCTACCACCTCTCCTTTAAAAAAATATGAAACCCTGCTGTCATTCACTAATCCATCAGCCTGACAGGTCAAGTAAAAGCAGGTTGCCCACTCGCTTTCACTTCTCCCCAACTTAATCTCTGTGCTAAATTACAAGTTGATAATGGGTTCCCATTAATTATTGATTTTCCAGATAATACTTGTTAAAGTAGAATTAACGCTATTGTTTCTGAACAAATACTGCCCAAATACTGTGTTTAGCGGGCTTGTAATCAGCTTTACCCACTTCTCCTCTAATCTGATTGAAACAGATTTCCTACCAAATCTTTTTTATCATTTCGTTGATATTAAAAGGTCACATATTTATGCCTGCCCAAAAGTTTAATTTAAGTTACTGCAATTGATCACCATTATGTGTTCATGCTGAAACAGCAGAGTACTTTAATTTACACTGGGAATGAAGAAGCAGAGAGAAACACCAAGGAAGTACTCTCTGTGGCATTCAGCGAGTGATGTTAGGCATTGTACATTTTAGCTTATTTTTCCAAGCCCTATATTATGATTCTGTTCACCATAATGCCTTTTGACCTGCTGCATTTACTCCATCATAATTATCCTTTAATACTCTTATAAATGAACTTTTAGCTTATCTTCTGTTAATTCTCAGAACAAGCAAAGCACACACGTAACAAACAAAGCCATCTAAATAAAGTGTTTAACCCTTGTGGTGGCTTTCCCTGATAATTCAAATGTGGGCTGTGCGTTTAAGAGGTAGGGGCTTAATTACACTTTCTTTCATGAGGTACAGAATGTGTGATGGCATTTCAGCCCCTCTTCAAGCCAAGCACTGTTGAATAATTTTCTGAAAAGAAAAAGCAATGAAATTTAAAGCAAATCAAAACTAGCTGTAGAGTATCACAGACCGGTCTGGGATTTCTCCAGTGCTGGGCAGCCATCCAAGCTGAATGGCACACAGGACCTGAGGTGAGCTAGTCAGAAAGGGAAGGTGGAGGCGACTTGTCTCAACACAAACAGCCCACAGTACTAAACACTATAACATCTTCCACCTTGTTTCTCCTCCACAGCTGCGCTCAAGCCACGATGGGAGATGGGTATACACCACCTTGCTCCATTTACTGTGTTGCAGAGTTTGGCCCATAATCACATCTCAGCAATGGTCTCAATGAAGGTTTTTATAAATACAAACATTTCAGCAATACAATATTAGGGGAGCACACTTGTTTGCAGCCGTAGCTGAGTGCAGGTGAGACCCTGCAGACCGGACCGGAGACGTCATCTGCCAGCAGAGTCCTCCTTGTCTTTCATAACCCAGGAGAGATGAGAGCCTCCAATACTCCCAGCACCTTGGACACCTTCCACTGACTAGGCATGTCAGACTCTGTCAGACCCTCACACACTCTTCTGGAGATGGCAAAACTGCAACCAGTCTCTGCTGTGACCTGATTTCCCTGATCCACCTTGTGACGAGTGCAAGACAGCTGGCGCTGGTCAGCGCCTGCATCTGGAGGTGGAGAACAGGCACCTGGACACCCACCACCCACAGAGCCCTGCTGCCCATTCATTTCTGAATGTCCCAGATGGGGACAAGATCAGTAAGGCATCTGTGGCACAATCAGGGGTCACCTTGGCAGGAGATGTCTGCTGTTCTTGTGATGCAATCACAGCTCCTCTTGCTGTGGTTACTCTAGTCTCCGTGCTACAGTTGTTTATTATTAGCATGACAAGCAAAGCAAGAGAAGGTCTCTTTCCTGGAGAGTTTGCTAAACCTGGATATACAAGGGCAGAGAAATGAAGCATTATTTTCCCCAAAGGAGCTGAGACACATAGGTTAAAGACCAGATCCAATACAGGCTTTAGCAGTTGGGGCTCAGACTTTAGATGTCTACATGCAACCCTGCAAACCTCAAACATCTTTTAAGGAGCTGGTCAATGGTCAGCTCATGCAGCTGCATATTTTCCTAGAACACATAGCAAACAGGTCCAGCAGGCCGAGGAAGGAACGGAGATGGGTGGATCCTTCAACCACTAGGCCACAGTCCTAAAATGACTCCACATGCAGCAGGGATTTCTGCTTCAGTGTTTCCTTCCCCACACACATCCTGCATCTGCCTGTTCTTAAGACATACTGCTTTCGTTTTCCATCAGTTCATCAGAGAGTATCTCACCTCACTAATTCAGAGGCAGCTAGAGAACAAATCATCAGAAAATTCTTAAGATCCTTTTTCATAGACTTGGTAAACTCTTCAACTTGCCAGAGAAACTCAGATTTTCATGGAAATTTGGTGATATTCAGTGAAAAGCTACTAGCATGCATAATGAGAAAATACCTAATTCTCCCAAAGAAGGTTTTATGCCCGTAAGTGCATCTACAATAACCTGGAAGGGTTAGATTATAGCTAGTAATGTCACGCAGACCTCTAGAGGAGATTAACTTAGGAGTTTTGTTATTAAAGGTGTACTATTCATGCGCCTGGCTCCACTGCAGTGATAGACACTAAACAGTACTAAAAAAGGTTAACAGCCCTCAGTGGCTCTAAGAGACAACTTCTCCCATTGGTGCACATTCCAATAAAAAAAATCTTGACAAATGACAAATTAAACAGCCATCCTATTTGGTCCCTGGCCCATCTTATTTGCTCTCTAATATTATTTGCCCTCACAAAATCCTGTTACAGTCTTTTCCCCAGTTTAGACAGCAAGATGATGATTATTTCCAAGTCATGGGGCTGGATCCTCAGCTGCTGTGGACTGACCCAGCTTTGTCAGCTAATGGGACTATGTTGACTTACATCAGCTGAGAACCTATTTGCTCCCCTGCTTCATGTGGAATGGACTCAAAAAGATTATCAGTTAGCTTTAAGACTATCATGTTTTTATTGTAAAGAAATCACTCTAAAAGCATTTTTCCCTATCCAGTTTTTAAGAATCCAATCCTCTGCTATAGCTTAAGGACAAACAATTTCACTATTACCACCAGCAGAGCCTAGGCCAACTTGAGAAAATTTTATTTATTTCCTGATAACATAATCCATATTCCACTGAATTGCCATATGAAATATACTCCTGTGTAATACCAAAGTGTTAATGGCACAGAGTAAAACCACAAGCTGGTTTGAGATGCAGAGATTTCGAAGGAAAAGATATGAAATCACATAATGCAGCTCCATAATCATTTGACAATAAATCATCCTTTTATCCGATTATTATTTCAGTTGCATGTCTTTAATAAAATGCAGCAGTTACCCATTCCCCAAAGCATTTGGACCACAGTTATGATCAAAGAGCAGTGGTCTGTAGCAGGAAAGCTGTGCCCTGGTCCTCTTCTACCCCATACACAGCCTGAGCTCCTCAAATCTTAGGACCAAAAACGGGATGAGATCTACGATCACATGCATAATTGCTTTAAACTGCAGTAGCTCCAAGGAAATCATCACACCAATGGCTACCAACTAGCAGGTAGGAATTCGCAAGGACAGGTACCGAAATATGAAGACAGCTCTGAAATAGACTGTGACTAACAGAGTCAAAGAAAGTAAGAAGGAAGTCCCTATGTTTACCAAGAGCACATATCTCCTGTTCATTAGCTGGCTTTCCTACAACATGCTAATTGTTAAGATGTGATTCACAGTTCAGAATAATTTTCTTTTAGCCAATAAAATTCTGCAGTTTCAAACAAGGAGAGAAGCAGTGGTCACATCTTTTGGTGAAAGCTGCACGTTACTACCAGCTCCCTACCTTTCCAAGGAGGAAAAGTAGATGACTCAACGTGTAAAGAATTTGAGAGAGCTAACACAGCATCAGAGAAGTCCTGCTTTTTATGGTTTCAGAAAAGACAAATGATCCTTTTCCATAGATTGCAAGTTGGCTCAAAGAATGTAAGCATGCTGATAAAATAATACTACAGCTAAATTACAGCTAAAACAATACTACAGCTACTAATACCACAGGAATTTTATTTCATTCTGGTTTAAATAGAAATGAGTGTTATACAATATTGGCAGTGCCCATATTGAACAGTTTTCAATCTATTTAACTGCTAAATCCTCATATCAACACCAGCCTTTCCTCAGCCCAGCAGAATTTAGTTAATCACCGAGCTGCAAAGAAACATTGCATTCAGTAACTGAGTTTTCATCACATTTGCAAAGGATTAATACATGAACACTAAATAGCACAGGGTCAGGTCAGATGTGCAAGCAAATTTAAACACCTGCAGAAATACATTACTACTTTCAAAAATGCTACAGCCTTTTGTCTGCATCTTCACGGAAAAGATGGTGACTGATCCTCTGGGATGATGCCTAAAATAGCTGAAGAAAAGGTTGAATAAAATGCCATGGTTAGAATACATTCTTTCTCAGAAGCAAGATGAATTTGGATAAAAAAGAAGGGACGTATTTTTAAACATAGATTCCCTGAAGTTATTTACAGCAGCCAAAAAAATGGGCTGTTCCTAACTGTGCCAACTATGAATTTGGCTGTTCATACATGGTGTCATGTGTACATGAGGTACAGTAATATTATTCACCCTCAGAAAAGACATTATCAGAAACTGGGACATAAAGATATGAGGCAGAGAGATGCTTTTCTCTCTCTCTCTCTCTCTTTTTTTTTTTCTGTTGTGTGTGGCCATTGGCAACTAACTGACAGAGATGTAGAAGGGGATTTACCACAGGTAACTCACCTAATAAGTGTGCAAGAAAATACATGTTGAATTTCTGGAGGAGAAGGTTAGGAAAGACACAACTTTTGCCCTCAAAATTTCTGTAATTGGAAAGGAAGAGTCCTTGCATTTTGCCTTCCAAATAGTCTAGTGAAAAAAAAATAACCCTGCAAAAGCAGCACAGGAGTCATACTGCCTTGGTCATCTCTTGCTGGCCTCACTCAGCAAGGTACTGTCTGTTTGGGAAAACACCAAGTAACCTGGAATGTCTTGGTGCTGACTAGTTACATGGACCCATGACATGACTTCACGTGTCCCACTCCACCCAATTGCCACTGAAAGCTGCAAGCAGAGGAGGCTCACAGCACCTGAGAAAATCAGATACCATATATCTGCACAGCAATGCCTCTGGGTTGCTTATGTCCTTTTCTTATAATAAACAGGCAATGATGAGCGCAGCAATGTTAACTGAGCAGAGTTACATGTCGGAGAACAAGCCACCAGAGCCAGGTTGGACAGGAACAAAGTGGCTGACACAGTGCAAATACACAAAGGTTAATGAAAGTCATGCACTATGTAAAATAACTCAAGAGGAAATTCTTGTTAAAAAAGTATTTTTCAAAGTCTTTACAGTTGTTGAAGGTATTTTCAGAGCATTAGGTTTTCTTTCTTCACCCTGATGAACTGCTTGAAGTTAAAGATGTAGGTGCAACAGAGCATCTAGCACAGCAGGCTCTGAGATTTCCCAGAAAAAAAGCAAGTGTCCATGTAGAACATTCACATCACCTGACCACAACTTGCTTTTCTATATTCGAGGTGAGGTTGCCCCAGTGCAGAGCAGAGCAGGACAATCCCCTCCCTTGACCAGCTGGCAATGCTTTGCCTGATGCCCCCCCCGACACAGTTGGCCCTCCCAGCTGCCAGGGCACTGCTGACTCGTGTTCAACTTGCTATCGACCAGGACCCCCAGGTCCCTTTCCAAGGCACTGCTTTCCAGCAACTCATTCCCCAGTCTGTACATACAGCCCGGGTTGCCCCATCCCAGGTGCAGAATCCAGCACTTCCCCTTGTTGAACTTCATGTGGTTGGTGATTGCCTGGTCCTCTAATTTGCCCAAGTCTCTCTGCAGGGCCTCCCTGCCTTCAAGGGAGTCAACAGCTCCTCCCAGTTTTGTGTCACCTGCAGACTTGCACAGGATTCCTTCCAGTCCTGTGTCCAAGTAAATTATGATGATGTTGAAGAGCACAGGGCTCGAGATGAATCCCTGTGGAACCCCACCAGTGACAGGTCTCCAGTCTGATGTTACCCCATTCACTATTACCCTCTGTGCTTGACCCATCAGCCAATTGCTCACCCACCACATGATGTGTTTATCCAGCTGTGGGCTGGACATTTTGTCCAGAAGGATACTGTGAGACAGTATCAAAAGCTTTACTGAAATCCAAAAAGATGGTGTCCACTGGCTTCCCTGGATCAACTAGGTGGGTTACCTTGTCATAAAAGGAAATTAAGTTTGATAAGCAGGACTTTCCTCTCATGAAGCCGTGCTAGCTGTGACCAATGACTGCATTGTCTTTCAGGTGTTTTTAAATACCTCCCAGAATAATTTTCTCCATAACTTTACCAGGCACTGAAGTGAGACTGACAGGCCTGTAGTTTCCAGGGTCTTCCTTCTTGCCCTTCTTGAAAATCAGGACATCGTTTGCCAGCTTACAGTCAGCTGGGACCTCTCTGGATTTGCAAGGCCACTCAAAAATCGTCAAGAGAGCTTTTGCAATGATATCAGACAGCTCTTTGAGGATTCTTGGATCAATAGTTTTGTAGGGATCCAGCTGGAGCAGCAGATCCCACGCAATTTCATGGTTGACTGGGAGTTGATCATTATTGCAGTCATGGTCCTCCAGCTCAGAGCACTGAGACCCCCTTGGTCCATCATCTGTGTTGAAGATAGAGGTAAAGAAAGTGTTAAACACCTCTGCCTTGTCTCTGTCCCTGTTTGTGAGGTGACCATCCCCATCCTGTAACAGGCTGATGATATTTTTATACTGCCTCTTGCCCTTAATATATTTGAAAAAACTCCTTTGTTGTTCCCTACATTTTCCTGGCCAGCTTCAACTCCAGTTGAGCTTTGGTTGCACAATCTTTCTCCCTACAGTGACAAGCAGCATCTCCATATTCCTCTCATGCCACTTGACCTTGCTTCCACTGGGGATACACCTTCCTTTTTGCCTTATTTCCAAGAGAAGATCCCTGCTCAAGCCAAGCTGGCCTTCTGCCTCGCCTGCTTGACTTCTGACATTTGGGAATTGCCTGTTCCTGTGCCCTAAGGAGGTGATGTTTAAAAAGTGACCAGCACTGAGGGACCATAGCATCTGCAGAAACATTTTTCCAGGGGACCTTACTTACTAATTCCCCGAGCAGCCTGAATTCTGTTCTCCTCATGTCTGGAGTTGAGGTTTTGCTGGCACTCTCCCTCTTGTTGGCAGAGATTTTAAACTTGATCACTTTGTGGTCACTGTGGCCAAGGCAGCCGCCAATCTCCACTTCGCTCAAGAGATCCCCTCTGTTGACAAGCAGCAGATCAAGGAGGGCATTTTTCTGAATGAGCTCCCTTAGGACCTGTTCCATGAAGTTGTCATCCAGGTTTTCTAGGAATCTTCTGGCCCAGGTTGTACCAGCTGTGTGGTGGTCCCAGTTAATTCTGGCAAATTGAAGTCCCTCATAAGGACAAGGGCAGTTGACTAAGTGTCCCTTAGTTCCTCAAAGAATAACTCTCGGCATCATCATCCTGGCTGGGAGGTCTATAGCAGACTCCCATGACAACATTTGTTTGCCTCTTGGTTCTCACCCAGAGTCTCTCAACTGTGCCACCGCCAACTGTGAGCTCCACACATTCTAAGCCTTCTATTACATATAGTGCCACCCCTCTACCTCTTGTGCCCTGCTTGTCCCTTCTGAAGAGCCTGTAAGCATCCAACAGGGCACTCCAGTTACGGGACTCATCCCACCACTTTCACTTAATGCCAGCGATGTCAAATCTCTGAGGCTGGGCCAAGGCTTGGAGCTCCTCTTATTTGTTTCTCATGCTGCAGGAACTGGTGTAGAAACATTTCAGGTGTGGTACATTATAGCCAAAACCTCTTGAGGCAGACTGAATGGTCCCATTAGTGCTGGTTTTCTCAAGTTTTGGCTTGCCATCCCATCCTCATCATTGGCAAGCCTAGTTTTGTACCTTCCTCCCTTCCAAGCTAGTTTAAAGCTCTGTCAATGAGCCCTGCTAGCTCCTGTTCTAGAACTCTTTTCCCCTCTGAGATAGGTGCATCCTGTCAGGTGTCAGTAGGCCAGGTGTTGAGTAGATCATCCCATGGTCAAAACCCCCAAATTTTTCCCATTACGCCAGCCTCAGAGCCACTCATTAATCTGATGGATCTGCCTATTCCTATCAATCCTCTTCCTCATTACCAGAAGAACTAAGGAAATCACTGCCTGTGCTCCTGATTCCTCTACCAATTGTCCCAGGGCCCTGAAGTCTTTTTTGATTGCCCTCAGACTTCTCTTTGTTATTTTGTCACTGCCAGTTTGAACAACCAATAGTGAGTAGTAGTCCAAGGGCTTTACCAGACAGGAGATTTTTCAGTAACATCCCTTATCTGAGCCCCTGGGAGACAGCAGACTTCCCTGTGAGTTGGGTCCAGTCTGCATGTTGGGCCCTCCATTCCCCTTAGAAGGGAATCTCCTAGTACAACTATCCTTCTTTTCCCCTTAGCAGAGGAGATCTTGATGTGGGGTACAGGCGGTGTTGTTTTAGGAGGGCCCACTATCCCAGAAGTACTTTTGCCCACCTACTCAGTTGTCTGGCCCTCTAGTTTCAGAGCCTCATACCTGTCAAATTTTGAGAAGAAGGAGGAATCTTCCTTCCAGTACGTGCAGTGACCCACTTCCAGTCTTCATCTTTAACGGACCGTTGAGCAACAGTCCTTTGAGTAATTACCCTGCAGGGTTCTGAGCCCACCTGCTTCTCCATTACAACGGAGGTTCAAGAATCTCAAAAGTCTTGAGACTGTAGCATCTCTGAAAATAATCAGTCCCTCTCTTGCTCATTCGCCTGAATACTATGAAGCCCGTTCACTTCTTCCCGTAGCTTCTTCACTTGGCAGTGACACAGCTCCTCAACCATGGCACATCTAATCTATATTCTCCTTCTGCTGACTAGGCAGCAGTGATCTGCAGTTTGGGTTTTTGAACTGGAGAACTAAAGGTGGTGTGAATGCTGAGAAGGATTGTCCATTCAGTTAGACTGTTTTCCTTCCAACATGACTCTCCACCAGCTGCAGCAAATTCAGACCAGAATAAAACTAATGTCATTAAATCAGTCAGGCTCTGGCATTTCTTTGGCTGCTAAAATCCCAACATGAGATTTCTCCAGAAATGAAAGAGCAGTTCAGTTACAGGATTGGGGTCACATCTCCAAGCACAGAGCATGTGCACCAGGAATGGCAGTACAAGACGACAGCTGTCATATATTTTCTTTCACAACTCATGCCACCATTACACTAGCATCAACCCAGAGAATTAGAAACACATGGAGGCAATATCCTGGGGAACCATTCTTTTCCTCCTAGGGACTCCATCCATTGCCTGTTCTCTTCGAGGAAAAGGCTCAAACTTCCTGCTTGTGGGGAGAAAAGTGTTTGTCCAAATTACCTTTTTTATTCATGGGCCTTCCTTAACAGTAATTATAAGAAAAACAGATCCTGTGGGAGCAATGTAACTAATTCATGCGTGGATGTGCAAACGGGCAATTTGCAAACTAATTGCCCCCGCACAATACACTGTGCAGACAGGTTGTCCAAACACTGTCTCTGCGTACTTTTTGTAGTGGCGGCTGCCTGGTAAGAGGCGGTTGAAATGCTTTCTGGACAGACAATGGGCTTGCTCAAGTGTGCAACTATTTTGGAGGGAAGCTATCCCGCCCACCCTGGGTGGCTAAGGTTTGTTCTGCCTGCGTCCAGCTGCCGTGCTGTGCCAGGAAAATACTGGGGCCATGTGCGGAACAAAACAGTTTTGCCTTATTGCCTCTGCCGGCTCAGGAGGACGCAGAGACTATCAGCAGCATATGGGCCTCAGGGGATTTCAGCCATTTAACAAACATTATATGCTCCATAACAAAACAACAAAATATCAGTACTTAGATCAGCCAAATAACTAAATTAAATTCCCTAGACGGTGAGGACTGGTATGCTAATTGGCTTGCCTTGTGGATTTTTCTATGCAGCTCCCCAAGAAACAGATTGGCCCATTTTTCAGGCAACTGATTGTTAATTGGAGAAATGAATAGCAGGCTGGAGGGGCTGATCACTTCGCTTGGTAAATGCAAACTCCCGTTATTCATGAGAACAAGTCAGAGGTGACGTGGTTTTCATGGGAGGTGGGCAAGCGGCTGGTGCCAGGTCAACTCCTTTCTTTCTTTCTCTTTACTCTAGGAACACAAGGGAAAATACAGCACCTGATTCCCCCATCCCTCTGGGATGCTGTGCTCTTCAAACAGCTGAACTGCCCTCAAGGAGGGCTTCCCCCGCTGACTGCAGGTCAGTGGGTATGTTTATTGAGCAGACTTCTGCCAATCTCCTGCTCTGGCTCCATGGTCCCTAACACAAGCAACCTCTACTGGCTCTGGGAAAGTCCTCAGTTTTCCCGTGCTTTGCTTCTCTGGTAGCTCTGATGGGCCAGACAGAAGGACTTGAGGGGCAGAAGTAGTCTGGTGCAGCCAGGTCAGCAGGACACAGCTCCAAAGCTTCTCCCTTTATTGTCCCAGCTCCTGCATTCTCATTAGGCCACATAGCCACTGCTCCTTCTCCTTCCCAGTCACTGACCAGTGTCCTCACTGGTCCTCACTATCTCAGCTTCCCAGATTAGTCAGAGGAACACAACTTCACAAGCAAAGGTGAAGCTTTGGGTCTTATCTGCTCTTTGATCCTGAAGACTCAGCCCTCAAGCCCACATAAGCAAGGATGAAGGCTGTTACCTTGTTTCCCACCCCACTCTCTCCAATGCCTGGCTTTGATTACAAATTTTGTGTAAATGCTGATTCCTCCCTGTTCTCACAAATTTTGCTGTAAGCCAAGCTCTCATTATCTCTCCAGGGCTGAGTAGCCCTCTTCAGACCAGCTCTGTGGTTGCATACAGGACACTTGCCTACTCCTCTGGGCAAGCTTCCTTGCAACTGCTTTCTGCACAGAGACCCAACACACAGACTGCCTGGAAATTATGGCCCAATTATTCACTAAAGACAATACTAAGAAAATTTCAGAAATAGGTCCCTTTAGGGCATTTCAACTACTATTCTACAACTGGTGAAATTTTCAGTTTGTTAGCTGAAACAAAAAATAGCTTTTGTAAATTCACAGAGATATGCAACTAAAATATTTTAACCTGTTAAAACATCACCTTTCCAGTCACATTTTTGTACAATGAAGAAACAGGTGCTAGTAACTCTTCAGGCCATATTTAATTTTATAAGTGGGCATCTTGAGTTACACCATAGCAGGGGCTTGGCAGCCAGCTGTATTTCCCTATTTCCATTTCTACAGATATCAAGCAAAAGAATATTATCAATATTAAGAAAAGACAGACACTGAAAGTTTTCTGTTCTTTGTAATAACTTTAAATTGCTTCTGACATGCTTTATATGATAGTCATTGAAAATATCATAAGACTCACACAGAAAATTCATCATGAAGATAAACAGTGTGAAAACAAGTAATCATGTGAAGAGGCAAATCATTGTCGAAGTCACACAACTACTGTCTGTAGTCACAGTCTAACTAGCAGCTGAATATTAAGAGCATCTTTCAGGGGTCGATACTATCTAGATCATCTTAACCACCTAAAGACAGGATGGAATGTACCCTGGCTCAAGCTGGAGGGCAGTGCTGCTTTCCAGAGGAACCTGGACAGGCTGGAGAGGTGGGCTGACAGGGTCTAGCAAAGGCACATGCTAAGTCCTGTCCCAGGACAGCGCCATGGAAAAGCCCCTGGGGGCCAAACTGACTAGGATCAGCAGCATCCTCTTGCAGGAAAGAAGGCCAACCATGCCCTGGGCTGAGTTAGCAAAAGGAGAGTCAGCAGGAGAGGGAACAGTCCCTACCGCTCCATTCAACACTTTTTTGTTCAACTTGGAGACAGAGAGGCAAAGAGGAGAACTTATTGCTATCTGCAGCTACCTGAAGAAGACAAGATGGAGACTGGCTTTTTCCAGAGATCCCAGTGACAGCACAAGAAGTGGTGGACACAAATTGGAACACGGCAACTTCCTACTAGGTATCATGCAACGCATTTCACCTTCAGTCCTGGGACAGGGCCCCAGGAGCCTCCATCCTTGGAGATACTGAACACTCAGCTGGACAACACTTTGAGCGATTCAATCAAACTTCAAATTTGGCCCTGGTTTGAGCATGGGAACCTCAAGAGGTCAGTTTGAAGCTAATTTATCCTAGGTTTCAAATATCATGCTCAAAAAGTTTTTTCAAATCAGAGCATTTTTACCAAAAGCTGGTTTTTTGAACCTTAATGTCATACATCAGACAGTAATAGCTTTTAAAAGCCCTATAGAAAAGGCTGGGATCAATCTTCTACAGAGGAAGCAGAATGACAGTGTGAGAAATTACTTTCTTCTCCCTCAGAATGTTCACAATTGATTCCAAGACTATGACAAAAGCCTGTTAAAGGCATGGGTTGTCTATTCCACCAGACAAACCTCTGCCACTTGACAACCACTTTACCAAACAAAAAATATACATATTTGAATAAACATTCTGCCCACAAACCTACTGGTAAAATATGTATTTTTGACTCTCTGGAAATGCATCCCTAACATGACACACAAGGAACAATTTCTGAAATTGTGAACAGTTAAAAATGGTAGCAATTTGTTTTCACTTTACTTATCCTCCCCACCTATTTTTTTCTCCAAAACAAGCTTCTTGGAAGAATTACGGATAATATTCAACACAGTGCTATGTGACAGCCCACAGATGGATACATTTCTAACGAATTTGGAGAAGTTAACAACACAATGATAGCAGACATGAAAAAAAATCTGGCGAGTTCTCCTTAATTAGATTACACTCTGCACACCCTTCTATACGAATGAGGACACAGCAGTGGAAACCGCCCAACAGCATTGTTAATACAACTGAGGGGGTCTGTAGCAGGGGACATCTGTTTTAAAGCCTTGATCCAAATCTGCCCCTAGAGGCAAATCAGCCAGGCTTTGGACGTCAGTTTAAAACATTAAAAGCAAAATTCGTACTTGCTGGAAGCAGGTGCAGTTCCATTAAACTCACCACATTTCACCGGCACCCGGGATTTCAAATAGTTCCAACAGTCTGCAAGCATGGCACAAGTGCAAGGAGAAATAAAACCTTTCATTATAGAACGCTCAAACATCAGCAAGGTGTAGTAATGCTGTTTCTCAGCCAGAAAGGTCTCAATAAAGTGACCAAAGTGCAAAGCACACTCAGCCCCTACTCACTGCCCTACAAATCAAGGGCTTGCAAATTTTGCTATGTTTTCTCCCTCATGCTTAATTTTCTTGCATACAGACATGCTGGTGGATATATCCCCTTGAAGAAGAGTAATAAAAACAATTTTACTTCTTTTTTCTGAAAGCAGAAACAATTCATGTTTTATTCCAATAATCCATGGTACATGCCAAATATGGAGGAGGCAGAGGGGGAAAGTCTGGCAATGATCCTCCCATACATCATTTCAGACAATAGGCACACCTCAGTATAAATAAATAACTGCTAAGCCATCCTCATTCATGTTTCTAATTAGTGTAATCTATTTAACAAACAGACACATAATATAGGTCAATTATGTAGGTCATGATAAATTTGTGAAGAACTTCAGCCTGTAGGGCACCAAAAAGACCACGTTGAGGCAGCATTTCCAAAGTTACAGTTCATTTCTGCACAAGGCTTGTGAGCAGCAGTGAGGAACCAGCAGAGACCTGCTCAGTTTTTCTGGTTTGTCCAACTACAGCCACAATCACTAACAAAAACACCAGTGACACCCCCTGGGAGACATCCTCTTTGATACAAGCACAGAACTGCCCCTCCAAAATTATTGAACTCAGTTACTACTGGCCAAAATCGCCAGAAACATGTCAAAGACGTTTAATTTCTATGAGTTTGTCGAAAACTGGTGAGTATCCAGAGGGGAGATGGAGAAATATTTTATTTAGGCTTCCTCCATAGGAAAGGAAATGACAGCTCAGTATCACTCTAGTATGCTTGACCATAGCCCTCTGCACTAGGCACAGATGCAGCTCTAGAGAAGCCACAGTACGTGCCTAGTCCTGCCTTGCTAGAAATTTTGGGAAGGAATGATGAAGAACCACAGCGGAGGGCATCGGAGAGCAGCAGGTGCCATGTGGGGTTTCAGAAAAGTGGCAGGAATGGATCTAGCTATCCTGCTCAGGGATATGGGGAGGATCTGGAGATCACCACAGCAAACCCTACAGGGGCGTGATTTGCAACAAGGAAACAAATTTAATGTTCAGGGTTCAATGACCATCACACTTTTCTGCTAAAGGTCAGCACTAATATAATCTGGTCTTTAAGAAGAAGGGAGCAAATGGATCTTGGATGGAAATTTAAGCTATAGCTGCTGTTACTTTTCCTTAGTATTTCCACATATTTTTCTTCTTCAGACAATCCCAACTCAGTTTGCCATGGAACAGGACTTCTGGCTTCCTATTCTGCTGTTAGCAGAGGAACTCCAGAATTGTTCAATGTAATATCTCAGGGAGTTACCTGAGGTGATCTTTGTACCTTAAACTTGCAGTATTATTAACAGCATTACTAATTAAGTGGCTGGGGAGCGCCTGGGACCCAGGACACAGCCTGAAATGCAGAGCAACAGCAGTTGGAAGGCTGGTGTGTGAGCACCCGTGCGCCAGCTTCAGTGGCAGCAGCCACAAGCTGGGAACAGATTCCTCACCCCTTTGAATTTCACAAACTTGCGCTGCTGCCTGGAAGAACCAGTCCCCAGGCAGGGAAGGGGTGGGAGCACCAAGGCAAACACGCCCTGCATAAGGAGCTTTAATTAACAGTGCAGCTCTCAGAGGGCAGGTTTTCCACACTGCACATGTGCAATCGGGTCCACATGCAGCAGCCCAAACTCTACTGCTGGGTACATGTCAGCTGATTGAACACCCACGTGCCTCTGAGGATGGGAGGAGATGAACCAGTCAGTGTCATTTACCATATGTTACTACCTGGCCTGCACAAAACAACATGCTGATTACGTGCAGTTTGTGGGCACGCTGTGCCAAAAATAATGGCCTTGTACTTCTATCTACAACATAATCTTGTTACTGTTCATAATAGTCATGACCGAATTGGTGAAATAGCCTTTTAATTATACAGATTCTCCTATTTGTGCAATTTGTATTTGATGCCTGTTTATTAATTCTCATTCATATATCCAACACAATTGTTCTTATAACACTGGAGTGACAGAGATCATTTCCCAAATGGTTCCCAAACTGGTTCCCAATGACCTGCATTCTAGCCCATGTATGATATATATAATACACCAAGCTATGAATCTAAATGTGCACATATAAATAATATGTATAACAGATAGACATCATAATTGAAAATTTGTTACAAATCTCAGACCATATGGCTTAATTCTAAGAATGACCACAGTACTGCGTGTGACAAAGTCTCAGAAACAAATCTAAAACTTTTTAAGCCACCTACACTCCATCCCAGGTCCCCAGCTGGAGAACTGTTCCCGCGAACACAAAAAAGGAAAAAAAAAAACAACCCAGCATTACATTCCCATTTCTTTGTAATCTCTAGTCCTAACCGCAGGACTGTTTATGAACATATATGCAAGATATTTCAACTAAGAGAAATAAATACTGTACTATTTTGCCCTGACCCTGGGGAAATGGTGTTCTTGGCAATATACTGCTCTCTGCTGGCCTGACCTGCTTTTCCACAAGGGCCTCACTTCCTGACATCTTCTGTCTTCCCTAGTGAAAAGGGAAAAGACCACCTTGTTTTGCCGACTTAGCAATCGGTGACAGAAGCATCTTTAATTTAGGCTTGAAAAACATTACATTGCTAAGGAAAACAATACTGACATCACCTAAATCTTTTGCCTTGAAGAAAAAATGCAAGTAGTCCTTTCAGAAGTATTCCTATTTTCTTGCAACCTGAAAGAAGAAACAGGCTATTCATGTAGCAGGCCCTCCCTAGTAAGGAGCTCAGACAAGCTTGAGCTTGTAACAAGTCTATTTCTAAATGTAACCAACTCAAGTCCTGTTCTAAGTTTCCAGAAACTTGCTCCTAGGCGGGAGTTTTCACAGCAGCCCAAAATCCCAGGGACAACCACAGGATTTGAGATGGGGCTCCCTGGTCTTTTACTGGACAGCTCCAGACCTGAGTAGCTCCATGGCCCAAAACCTGTAGTATCTTTATTCCCTACTCCCATTTTTCTGTTGTTTTACCAAAAAGGGATCACTCAGGTCAAAGCTAACTGGAAACCAGCTTATTTGCATTGATTGTACCTTCACACTGACACTAGTTATCACTGAGCTACAGCTGGCACAGCAACACCCATAAAAACCACAAATTTTTAATCTGTCAGCATCTCCTATTTTGGGTCAGAACAAGGTGATGCCATGCTGCAGACCCACCAAGACTAGAAACCCAGCTTCGAGGGTCATCCTCCCCTCAGCCCCAGGGATAAAGGGTATTTACCCAGCAGTCAGGCTGTATCTTTCCTGAGGTTCTCCTGTCTATCTTCTTCCTGTTGGGTTTGCAGCTCTTGAGATGCTGTGACTGACAGGAATGCTGCCACATTTTGGGACTATCGCCATAGTCCCAGTGGTGCGATTTTGGGATTATCACCTACAGGAATTACCAGAGCATTCTCAGCTGTTTGGGTTTTTTCTCAAACTGCCAGCAAACAGGTTTTTGTGGTAAAACCACACTGTTAGGGTCTTGCTTACAAACCACGATAGAAACTTAACACACAGTCTGTTGCAATCACAATGCAGAGGAGATGCAAATCTTAAAAAACTTTAATTCTTTACATCTTAATCTTTCTTTGCAAGATCCTCCCATTAACAGCACGATTTCTTTAAAAAATAATTATACAACATTAAAACAAATTAGAAAAATAGTCGGAAAGATCAGTTTCATTTACCTGGGTTAAACAGACAGGGAGTTTGTTTTGAACAGTAACCATCATTTGAAATTCCTCAGTTCCTGCTACTCACAGGGCTGGGGAAAAAAAACCCACAAAATTAATTTACTTTCCAAACACTGCTATAAGGGAGTCATTTGCTGGAATAAATGACACCCTGGGAGACCTTTGCACTTATTCCCCAGCGGGGTCTTTCATCACAGACACCTGCACACACATGGAGCTGCGGGGGCAATGGTGGGACTTGTTGGGAGGGTGTGAGCCTCTTGCACGCAACCAAGAGCATCATGGCTTAGATTTCTGCCCTGCATCTGATTTCCAAATCAGTCTCCATCTCTTCATGCCTTGCGTTTGCTATAGTGCTCTCACACATAGAATCATTAAGGTTGGAAAAGACCTACAAGATCATCAAGTCCAATCTTTGACTGAATACCACCATGACCACTAAACCATATCACGAAGGGCCAGGTCTGCTCATTTTTTGAATACTTCCAGAGATGGTTACTTCACCACTTCCCTGGAAGACCTTTTCCAATGCTTTATTACTCCTTCAGTGAAGACACTTTTCCTAATCCAAGCTGAACCTCACCTGGTGCAACTAGAGGCCATTTCCCCTTGTCCTATCACCTGTTCCGGACATGCCTATCTCGTATTGGCCTTTTTAGCCACCAACGCGCTTGCAACAAACGTGGGTAGAGCCCTTCCCACACCTTCCCAAATCTTCGTTTGCGAAGCCTAGCCATGATGATGATGATGATCACCTGTTGCCTGGGAAAAGCGACCAAACCACACCTCACCACAACCTCCTTTCATGTAGTTGTAGGGTGTCGCTCACAAACTGCCTCTACACACTCTTCCAGATGGGCTGGAGCAGAAAGCTGCTGCTGCAGGAGTAATTTTAGCTGGTGAAAGATAAAATTATCTAGATGGCAGAAGAGCCATTAAGGAAGCTACTCAAGCATAAAAACTGTTAAAGGAACACGACGTATGGGGAAAGGCGTGGAGCCTCCTTTGCTCACATCTACCCACACTTCCCACAGCAGAGCTGGCCCAAACTTGTAGGTCAAGAGCTCCTGGCAGGCTCTCACCAGGGCCCAGAGTGTGCCTGGCAGCCCTGCCAGCCATCTCCTGGTGGCATTATCCCTGGGCCACGGGGCCATCCCTCTGCTCGCACAAGCCCTGGCCTGCCCCACCTCCCCTCAGCCTGGGGACTGCTCCTCTTGTCCACAAAAACTGGATTCCTTACCCAGTGTGCAACAAACCAATAATCAGAGACCAAACTCAACCAAACTCAAGAGAGACACTGCTTATTTATTTCATAGTTGTACAAGTTTGGATGCTCGGTGGTATTCCACAAATCAAGGACACCCTTCCAGAATTTCCACGCCATTCTTTATACACAGAAATTTAGTGTTAGTAGCCTCTCAAGTACAGCTCCTCTATTAGTATTGATTAGTAATTATCATACAAATTATGTAATCCTATCTAACTTCTACACATGCTCAGGGGAAGGGTCTTTGCTGGGGGAGGACCTTTTTCACCTGTAGGCATGATTTTTAGTATTATAATGAAGATAGTTCAGCTATAGGATACATGGACCTCGAGTCTTTTGCCGAGTTGACAATATATACATCAACATCTTCATTTACTTTGTCCTTAGAGCTTGTTAGCTCCAGGGTGTCCTTGACTGAGGGATGCTAACTACCACCTGTTCTACTGACATACAGCAGCTTCTTGATTTACATCATGCTTTAGAGCTCGTGTCTGGATGTATATCATCCCTAGAGCTTGTTTGTTTCTGTCTGTTCCACTGATTAAGTCTCATTTCTTGCTAATACGAAAAGATCGAACATCAAATAACACCCTGACTTACGGTAATTTTGACATATTCCACATTTTTCAACACTGTTCCTCATACCTCTCTGATTTTGCGGCCTTTTGCTCCTCCTTTAGCCACATTTTCCGGGAGCACCCACCCCTGGGGGTCTCCCCCGCTGCGAGACCGGCCTCCCCTCACGGAGTGCGGGGCCCACCCCGCGCCTGCGCGCTGGAAGCGGGGCCGCCCGCAGGCCGGGCAGCGGCGGCGCCATGGCGGGGCCGGCGGGGGCGGCGTGAGCGGGTGCGTGAGGGAGTGAGGGAGGGAGGGAGGGAGGGAGGGAAGGAGGGAGGGAGGGAGAGAGAGAGCGAGGGCGGCGGGATGTGTGTGAGCGGGGGGCGCCCCGTGGGCCCGGGCGCCCCGCGGGCCGCGCCCTCCCGATCCTCGGCGGCGCAGGCGGGAAGATTTTCCCTTGCAGAAAATCTCGGCGTCCCCTGACAAAGGCAGGGAAAGGGCAATCCCAGTTCTCTTCAGGCAGACGGCGGTAGGGTGGTAGTGCTTCCAGACTGTTGCGCCTCCAGGCCTCCCCCTCATCCTTCCAGTCTCCCCTTTCCTGCCGTGGTGCTTGAGTCTCCTCAAAGACACAAAACCCCTGCGGCTTTCCTCCTTCCTGTGACATTTAGCTCTCGTGTGGCTGCAGTTGAGGCCTTTCTGGCACCAGAAGGATTGGAGTGATCATCCCCTAGACGTGCAGCGATTGCCACCTGCATGTCTCTGCCTGCTGGTAGAAGCCAGAAAGATTTTTTTTTTTTTTTTGCAATGCCATCTTCCTGATTTCTGTGTCATGACAGCCTACAGTTCCCTTTCCCTCACACTGATCTGTTCTTCATGTGTATTTGTGCCTGTGGTTTAGCTTTTCTCCATTTTTATGAAATTTTGTCTTACCCAATATGCTTGTAATTTTGATTTTAAATTCCTCCTCTTCACACCTTCTGTACGCCTCCTGAATTCATATCACCAACAAATTACACGTGTGTCAAAACCTTGTTTAGCTCAACTTCGTTGTTTGGTTTGTTCTCTCTTCATTACTCCTTAACAAAAAAGGAAAAATAGTATGTAATTTTGCTCCCCATAAATCATCACTGACTGTTTTTTTAATCATCTGAATGGTGTCATGTGAGTGCTTGTAGATTTTTTGCATTGTGCTTTGCTGTGGTTTCTCTCCTGGTATAGGACATGGGAGAGAGGAACACTCAACTCCCTCTTGCCTTTTAAAAAACTGTCCTTGTCCAGTCTTCTGGGACCTGTTTCACCATCCAGGAATTCACAAAGATAAGTGGCAGTGGATCTGCGAGATCTTCGTCCTCAGATTTCTTCAAGATGAGTTGGATAACATGGAGGAGCCCTATAGCTGCCCATGCTGTGAGCAGGAGATTGGATGAGAGACCTCTTGAGGTTCCTTCCCACCTCAGTTACTGTATTTAGTTTCTCTGAACTCTCCTTTCTCTGCCTCTAAGGCCTCTGTAGCAATGGAGGAAAAGAAGATTTATGCTGCTCCATGCCTCAAAGTTAGCTGTAGATCTCAATGACATGCTGAAGGAGGATGTGTTCCTTTGGAACAATTGGGAGTGTTCAGTGTTGTAGGCATCATGCTCTTAGATCCGTTAATCGGGTTTAGAAAATAAAACGGACTTTTTCTCTTCTGTTGGATGTAGGAGTGATGTGGGAACCACCTGTTCTCTGTGATAAAGGGAAGACACAAAACATCTGATAGATGGAAGCCATGAAGATGTCAAAGCGGTTCTTCGCTTTTGGGATTTTGGCATGCATAGCTATTTATGTTGCATACATAAAATGGCGCTTGGATTCCAAACCACTCATGGGAGCAACAGAAGGAATTGCTGAAAGCAGGGGAGATAAACTGAACCATCAGGCAGTGACCACAGATCTCTCGGTCTTTTATGGAATTATGTTTGACGCAGGAAGCACAGGAACTCGCATCCATATATTTAAATTTACACAGCAGCCAAGAGGTATGTCCTGCTCATTGCTTGATAGATTAAGTCTTCCACAACGTTATGGAGCAGATTATTGATGACTCTTTTCTAGAGATTACTGGAACAAACATGCTTCAGCTCTTTCTAGAGAGTCATCTATATTATGATTCAGGCATATATGCTTGGATGAAATTATGAAACGTTCAACAAGAAGAAAATGCTGTAATGTCAGAATGCGAACTAAATAGCACCTGTACTTTTAGAGTGGTGGCTTGAAGAAGGGCAATTTTTCATCACACTGGTGGAAGAGAAGATTATAAATTCAAACTTCCTTATTTCCCCAGATTTTCACCATGAGGTTGTTGGCTGTCTCCAGTTCATGCTAGTGAGCTGCTTCTCTCTGCAGTGTCTGGTTTAGTGCATCCTTGGCTTGAGTGTTGGATTTAAACTGTAAAATAAAACAAAAATTGTAAATTGTTCGATTAAAATTGCTATGTATTACATCTGGACAAAAACTACTCAGAAGTGAGACAGAAGTGTACAAAAAAATCTCCAGTTTTCCTCTGGAGTACTAAGCTTCATTTGTTTGCATGTTGTCAGCTCCTATTTGTAAAAGTCTTAAAGATCAAAAAACTTTTGTGAGTGCTGTTAGTAAGTGACCTGAAGGTTTTCAGGGTTAGCAGTGTATGGTGTGATTGACCTCTGGGGAGCAAGGTAGGTTTGCATAATGGGCTGTTGTAAGGCTTAGCCAACAAAGGTGTTAAACAACAGTCCACTGGCAGTCTTTTAGTGTATTCTCAAGTCTTCGCTGCTTCCTTGCCTGCTTTTCTTTAAACATAATTTCAGAATATATTGCAGCAAACTTTATAGAGTGTAGTTGGCTACAGGAGGAGGATGACTGTGTCAGGCTGGTGTTGTCTTGATTTCAGGTGCATGTAGGGCTACAGGTTTGCAATATGTTTAAGTCTGGCTCCCTCTGCTGTTATTGAAAAAAAAGGAAAAGCTTCCACTTGTGTTTGCTGGAACCAAGTTTAGTCAGAACAGAGCATGCTGAAATTTGGAGCCTTTGTTACAGGTGCAGTTTGAAAAGCTGCACTTGGCGGGTGTAAGGCCTCAAAGACAACTTGAACCCATTGTCTGATATGCATAAAGAATATAGTGCACACCAACACCTGGAAACCAGTCATGACTTTAAAAATGGTTTTCTCAGGATCTAATTCCATAGCAAGGGCTGTATTTAGAGGTCAGGTGCTGTTGATAGTTCATTAGACAGAGGCTTCAACTGACTTCCATTAGCATGTAGTAATGTAATTTGTTAAATGATTTTCTTTTTGTGTATGCGAAATTATTTGTACTGTTACTTATTTTGGAATACTGCTTTTGAACAGAAACTCCCAAATTAACCCATGAGACGTTTAAAGCACTGAAACCAGGTCTATCTGCATATGCTGATGATGTCGAAAAGGTAATTTAAGTGATTTCTCTTCTGTCTCCCTTACCTTCAAGCTCGCAGGAATTTAGGCACTCCCTGAGCCAGACTTACACCCAGCTTGTAGTGTTTTACTGGCTCTAAAAGCCTTTGTTTTCCAGGAATTGGTCATACTGCCTTTTGAGCCCTCTGTAGCCAAAACATTCAGTGATAGAGTTCTATGTCACTGTTTGAAAAAGGGACTCTTTCAGGTTTGACCTGTAGCTTGATAATATCTGTTATATCCACTAAGACTTAACGCTGTAGGAGATAGTGAGTCCTACACCTTCTCCTGGCCCCTTGTGCTTTTAATTTGTCTCTGTTTCACATTTACAGTGAATTGAGTCTCTGATCACCCTTTTGCCCTTTCAAAAGAGTTTTTAAGATGCCTTTTCTTGTTCTTTTTTTTGCTCACAGAGTGCCCAGGGCATAGAAGAGCTCCTGGAGGTGGCAAAGAAGGAAGTTCCTATGGAGCTGTGGAAGTTTACTCCTCTGGTCCTGAAAGCCACAGCTGGCCTACGGTTGCTGCCAGGAGAGAAAGCTCAAAAGTTGCTGGATAAGGTACTATTTCTTGTTTTTCCGTTTGCTTGCCAGAAATTTTATAGCAAACCCTGATCGGTTCTGTGTAATGTGTGTATTTTTTTGTGTATATGAGTCATTTCCCATTGTTTAACCCCGAAAACAGTGCAGAGCCACCTGATCTCAAATGCACTTGGGGGAGAAGTTGTGTGAGTTGCAAGCACAGAGGAATGATGGCAGCTCCAAGTAAACCAGGAGATGACAGATAACATAACAAATGCAGTGACAGCCTACTAACAGTAACTACAGGCCTGTTCTTACTGGTCATGTTTAGCAGTGGGTTTGACTGGGATGGTTCTATTTTGAGAAAAGCTCTCTACTGTTTGATTGGCCACATTGTCAACCTGCTGCTGCAAGGTCGCTCCTTTATATTGATTGAAAACAATGTAAATTGTATTTTTAGGCATGTAAAATACATTTAATATTTTAAAATATTACAAAAATAAACAAAACGTGTTCTAGACCTTTGAGCTGCAGGAAAAGTTTATTAAGTGTGCACTGAGTGTACTCTTTTTCTAAGCAATAATTGGAAGGAAGAAATGGGGGGTGGTTGAAATCAAAGTCTCTGCTGCCTGCAGCCTGGCCAATACTTTTCCACACTGAATTTCAGCTGAAACTTTAGAGGACCCTGCAAAGCTAGAGCTTTGCTGCCTCACGTAGGATAGGGTATAGAGGATCATTATCAGCCAATATGCTCTTGTTGGAAATGCAGTTCCCTGGGACATTCCTGAAAGCTAGGCTGTCCATCTCCTGCCTTTCACATGCATGTATAGTACCCTGTGGGTCACCAGTTGCAGCAAAGTAAACTGGAGTCCCTTTCCTACCCATTGTATTCCTTGCTAATGGCACTTTTGAGCAGCCTTCATCCTTGACAACCCACACATCCATTTCCTGTCTCTGCACCCAACTGCAGAGCCCACATGTAAAGATGGTGCTTGTTGGCCTCTTGAACTTCAAACGAAGTCGTGAGCAGCAGTCAGGAGGATTTAGCCCAAGAAGAGGAGCAGTAGTGTAAAACTGGAATTTTAAAAAACTTGGTTTCCAGCTCAAAAAATATTTCTCTGAATGTAGCTTTTATTTGAACTACAGGTGAAGGAGATTTTTCAGGCCTCTCCCTTCTTTGTGAGGGACGACTGCGTGTCAATAATGAACGGAACGGATGAAGGTAGGTTGTCTTGTGGAGACTCCTTCTGCAGTCGTGGAGATTCCTGCTGCACTCTGACAAGTCCTCTACTCACTGTAATGGGAACCCACAAGCAGGGGGTTTGACAGAGTTTTTATGCTACCACAGGCAGCACCTGCCAAAGAGATCTTGTGCTACATTTTCCAGTTTGAAGTCCTGAACTCTGTCCTGATCTTGAAAGCTCTGAGTGTTGGGCAGTTCCTGTAGGATCACCAGGAAGCCACTGTGCAGTCAGCACTTCTAGAAAAGTTTCTGTATATCTGTTTGTTGAGATGGTCTTCAACAACTAGGTTTGCACACTGTGCTCTTGACAGTGCTTATCAGAGCTTTCTGGAAGTATTTGGTCATAACGTTAATTATAACTGATCTAATGAGTGGAACTGTGAGTTCAATCTGATAAAAGTATATAGAGAAGAAAACATATGCTGAAGTAAGTCAGTGTTCATCAAAAAATGCTGAGGACAGAACATCTAAATTCTAAGTAAGTGAGTGTTGAAATGTGTTTTAATTCTGCTTAGAAACCAAACTTTAAAATAGGTGAAGCTGTTTATGAGTTTCTTTTTTTGCTACTTAGTGGAAGAAAGACATTGTAATTCTTCTTTTTGTTTTGTTTTATTTTAAAATCATTAATAACAGTGACAGCCTTGGTTCAGCCAAGGGTTGAAATGGACCATGCTCCCTAGAATGCTTTGAGTTTTAACCACATGAATAAATATTTGAATTTGTTAACATAAGGCCCACTAATTCACCTAATTTATGGAGGAACGGTTTATAAAACAAAAAGAGGACAGAAACAGCATAGCTCACAAAATTGCTTAGAGGAAAACAGGAAAAATTAGAACACTGAAAGATAAAAATTCTTAGTATTCAAAAGGAAAGTCGAGTGCCTGATATCAAACAAAATTCTACAAGTGGATGTTTTCCTAGAAGACAAACAGTGTGAGTCTCGGTCATCTTGTTGTCTTTTAACTAAGGACTGAAGCCTTTGTAACTTATTGCCTAACTTTTTGGCCTGTGAAATACAGAGTTCTACAGGCATTTCATACATGGGGCTTCTCTCCCAAATATCACATAAGCTCTGATAGAGAAGGTAATTCTCTTTGTTCAGGGCATCTTACCTTGGTTTTGGACAGCCATTGACAGTTCTGGAAATGTAATTTACTTGTTACTGCTGTGAGTCAAAATGAAATGGTATGATTTAACAGTGCATCTTCTGAATCCTTTCCTCATTAGGTATTTCAGCCTGGATCACAATAAACTTTTTAACAGGTATGTGTACATGAGCATGTGCATAAAGATATGATGGATGCTGTGAAAGTCATGCTGTTCTCTGCCCCTGTGTGGGATTTGCTCATTCATTGGGATGGAATGGGAGAAGGAAGAATCTGAGAATAAGTCAGCAGTTATTTTTGGCCTGGCCTATTTAAGTCATTAGGATTTTGGCCTTTTACTTGACAGAGTGAGGAGTTTAATCTTTTTCCCTAGATGTTTAATGTAACTTTTCTCTCAATTCCCTGTAGGATACAGGGCATTTTATTCCTTTCTGAGTCTGCTGTGACTCTGGCTAAATTTTTAATGTGAATGTTCTAGATGTGCTTGGCAGCTGCACAGAGTAAAAGAAAATGCTATGCTACTTCCTTACAGATTTATAACATAGAAATGCCACAAGTGTTTACACTGCTGGGTGAGAAAAGGATAGCTGAAGAGTAGAGAAAAAACTAAGCTAAAGACCTCTCTGACAGTATGTAATGCAGTCTGCCATCCAAGTGCTCTGTTCAGCACACACAGTGTGTGGAGCAATGTGCTCTGAAGCCTTTTATGCCCACAGGAAATATCAGAAAGATTAGTGATCTTCAAACATCAGCTATCATGAGGCATACTGAGGTACTTGGCACAAACTGTCCTTGTCAAGAAGGTGCATTTGAGGGATCTAACTGAGAAGAACTAGAATTAAATGAGAGGAGAGGTCTTGGCTGGCAGCAGGAAGAATTCCAAGAGAGCTGAGTCTATTAGGCCAGCTCTTTTCAGTATGTCATCCCTTTGGCCATAGGAAACTGCAAAATGCTGCTAAGAGATCAGGGAGAGGTGGCCAAGAAAACCACATTCCTCTGTGTTACAAAGTGGTTACCAGAGTAGAGTTTGTAAAATAGTCCTTGCTTCCACTGAAAAATGTTTAGGAACGCAGTAACCAAAGCTGCTGTAATTAGGACATGAACAGCCACCAGAGAAATAAGAGAATCTCTTGTCACTTTAAGATTTTCAGGTCTGATAAAGCCAAAATCAGTGCCCAGTAGGTAACAGTATAATTTAGTGCTGTCTGTAAGCTGACAGATGGAGTTAGATTATTCCCTTTCTTTACCACTGTACTTCTAGTTTTGTTCCTACCCAGTTTCTCACAATGCCCACCTTGGATTTCTCTGTTCTGTCACACATTTCAGGTAGGCTAGATGATCCCCAGAAGAGAAGTGTAGGGATGCTGGATTTGGGTGGTGGATCAACACAGATCACCTTCCTTCCACGTGCTGAGGTAATGTGAACATGCGCACTGTTGGGAAATGCTGGTGCAGAAATCAGTAACTGCTCAGATTTCTTTCCCTTGGAAACAGAGCAAGAGTTTGTCAGTGTGACATGAAGCCACACTTGTGACAGAAAAACCCAGATCACTTGGTCACATCTGCCTTGTTATAGTCAGTCACAGAGGCATTCACAACTCTCTGTCCATCCTCATAGTCCAGCTCTGGATCGGTGGTGCATGTGGCGAGTCTGCCAGGGCTGCTTTATCTTGAAAATACCACGTTCACCTGACTGTCTTAATCCTTGGCTCTCAGTTTGTGCAGCTTATAATGAAGAACTCAAAATGCAGTGCTGTTAATGAATTCGAGTCCAACATTTGCCCTACAGTGGATTTTAGGAACACAATAAGATGCTGCCTTGATCCTGGTTTTCGATTTTCCTGAGTTCACTCAGTTGCAAATGAATGCTTTCTAAGGAGCAACTGCTGTTGTGCAGTAAAAAATATACTCTGATGTCATTTGAGCTTCCTGGTGTGGCATTTTTGTAGATGTTCTGTGAGCTGGAAGCCCTGTGAATGTAGAGTTGTAAGGCCATGGCCTGAGCAGAGATAGTGTTCCTAGTAAAGCTGCACAAAAGCAGAGGGATAGGATGCTGTGTCCAGCCTGGAATAATCAAGACATTGCATTGTTACAGCAGAATGACAAGGGATGTGAAGGGTCTGGGATGTGGAAATTCTGGACATAGAGATTGTGTTAAGATATGAGCAGCATGAACAGCATTGTGGCCTGAGTTTTGCTCCCCACAAACGCGCTAGTGCTGGTGCACTTGGGGAACATGTTGCAAAGTGTGTTAGGTAATTATCCTTTCATTTTTTCAGACTACAGACTGGTCCTCACTCTGTTCCTTGGCAAGCACAGTGATGTGCTTTTCCTCTGGCTTGTGCAAGTTCACAGATTAATTCCACTCAAGTAGGAAGTTAATGTGTGCCTGGCTTTTGTATTAGTTTGCTCACAGTTTTCTGTAGTAGGGATCATGTGAAGAGGCAGTTGATGTAACCTCTTGACAAAAGCAGTTAAGAGCTAGAATAAGGATTCCTTTTAATGAAAGTAATTCTTTTATACAGCATTTTGGTGTGGGTACAAATAGAAATGTAACCAGCGTAGACCCTGTCATGTGAAGGCACTACTAGCTCCAGGTTTTGTGGTTGTCTTGCATATCAGCAGTCAATTTGAAATACTTGCAAATTCATAATTTCTCTCTAAATCCTGCTAGGATTGTTTCATGTTTTTCCTAACTTTTGGAAGATTACTTTGTTGATGTTTGCTGCTGGCTGGCAGAAACCTGTCAGTGACGTCTTTTTCTCCCTTCAGGAAACTCTCCAGACATCACCAGCTGGCCACACAACTTCATTTCAGATGTTTAATCACACCTACAAGCTGTATTCCTACAGGTTAGTTGTGGGAAGGAGAGCACACTGTAAAAATCAAAGCTTTCTATGAAGCCAGTGAGATCTAGGTGTTTTTCTGAACTGGAGTCCTTGCCAATGAGTACCAGGAAGAAGTGGAGACACTTGAGCCATGTGATTGTGGTAGATTAACCTTGGCTGCCCACCATGTGCCCACCAAGCCACTCTATCACTCCCATTCCATTAATAGGACAGAGGGAAGAAAATATGACAAAAAACTCATGGGTCAAGATAAGTACAGGGAGGTCACTTACCAATTGCTGTTATGGGCAAAAGAGACTTGACTTAGAGAATTTAATTTAATTTATTGCCAATTAAACAGTAAGATAATGAGAAATAAGAATAAAATCAAAACCACCTTCCCTCCACCTCTCCCTCCTTCCCAGGCTCTGCTTCACTCCCAACTCTTTTACCCTTTCACCACTGAGCAGCAATTCTTTTATACAGCATTTTGGTGTGGATATAAATAGAAATGGAGAATGGAGAATGAGGGTTGGAGTCAGTTCATAGCGCTTTGTCTGTGTCATTCCTTCCTCCTTGTTGTCTTCCCTTGCTCCCAGTATTTTGGGCAGAGACAAGCAGCTTCTTCCCACCTGTGTTTGCTGTAGGGTATGTTTGGGCTCAAAAAGAGTCAGTTATGTATGCTAGTGGCTGGACTGCCTTTGGAATACCATTGCCAGTTCTTCAAGAGCCAGATTACAGCTGTCAGCTATTGCCTGAGCTTTTCAGAGAGCAATTATCATTCTGGGTGAGAGTAATCTGAGAGCAGGTTGTCACACTGTTCCTCTTATGTGCATGAGCTCACTTGAGCCACTTGGCTATGACTGTGTAGAGGAGACTGGCATGTCCCAGCCAGGTTTTCAGTGGAGTATCAGAGGAATGATGTTTGTTGTTCACAGAGGCTTTTATCCCTTTGCAGTTACCTGGGACTTGGGCTGATGTCAGCAAGGCTTGCCATTTTGGGCGGAGTTGAGGGAAAACCCTGTAAGTTATGGGCAGTCCTCAAGTCTTGTCTCTGAGCACAGGGTGGTGGTAGGGGGAGGAGTTGTATGACCCCTTCCCACTGGTTCCCGAATGGCATGTGGACTCCTGTCACTATGGCTGGGTGCATTTGAGACAAATGCAGGAGGTGACATTGCTAGATCCCAGGAGACTTGGATTCTTGCCAGCCCTGGGTGGGAGGCGGGCATGGGACGTCTGAGCCGTGTCTGGACCGTGGAGGTGCCTTGCTGGGGGTGAGGGTTCTGAATTTAAGTCTTCATGTTTTTGTTTAATGTGGCTTTGTTTTACTTCTGCAGCAGAAGGGGAGGAGTTGATTAGCCCTTGTTTGCCACCTGGCTTCAAATCTGAATGGCAACATGCTGAGATAGTGTACAAAATTAAAGGACAGAAGGCAGGTATAGTGATTTATCACTCTTCCTATCTAGGCCAGCTGCAATTAGCAGAGGAAATCAAACTCTCAGCCTCTTGCAAAGATACCAGACTGTTTACTCTTCTGTCTGGCTCCTCTTGCCATGCTGTTAAAGAGATCATGCAGCTCTTTCCTGTTGTGCCATGAGGTGTCTGTCCAGTCAGTAAAGCTGCTAGTAGTGATGCAGATGGACTTGAACAATCCTCAAACAGGTCTTTTCAAAATTCTTCTGTCTCAAATGATGTTGTCCATCTCTGATCTATCACATACTTAGTCCCAAGCTGAGGATGGTAGGTGTTTGCTTCTGGAAGAAGAAGCAGCTCTCTTTGAAGATCTTCTGGAGTGCTATTTTGCAAAAAGGAGCCTGTTTCTTGGCAGATATTAAGTAAATTGTATGTATATATAACTCTCTGTATATATATATATATATATATATATATATATATATAATATGCTGGGGGGTTTTTTGCCTTCTTTTAGGTGAGCCTCTTTATGAGTCTTGTTCTAATAAAGTGGCAAAGATGCTCTACAAAAAAGTGCATAAAGCTGAGGAAGTGAAGGACTTGGATTTTTACACTTTCTCCTACTACTATGACCGTGCAGCAGAGGCTGGTCTCATAGGTATGTCTGCTCCTGGTTTTGTTTCATTTTAAATGACAAGTTATTAAATAAATGGTAACACTCGCAGACATCATGATGCTTTGCTAAGCTGTCATGGAATATAGTCTGTTGTTACACTGCTGTGCAGCATTGAAGCATTGATCTTGACTGGATATTAATTTCTATAGAGAAGGGACTGGGGCTGTGAAATAGGATCTGCAACGTTTGGTAATAGTTTTTAAACAAACTGTTTCTGTTTCAGAAGAGGTTTTGTTGTCTGATTACAATCCAAAATAGAAAAACCTTCATAATGGTAAACAAATTTCTCAGTCAGTAAAGCAGTAAAAATTATTTGGGCTGTGTGTTTTGCTCCACTGACCTTTTTAGACGGAATGAAGATTTTCAGATACTTCCACTTGTATTCAAAATGTGTCACATCTCTTTTCCGTGGTATGCTGGTGTACAGAAGGCTGTCATGTTCAGTGGTAGAAAGGAGATTGTGACATCTCAAGTTAGTTTGGACAAACCTACCCCCCACTCCTTGGCCAGTTTCTTTTTACAAATAATTTCAGATTTAATGTGCTGCAGAGCACCAGTGCTCTGTCAGATCTGGTCACAGGTGTTAACTGTGTTCAGGCACCACTGGCAGAGCAGCAAAGACATGGGGATCAGGTGAGAGAGTCTGTAAGCTGTTTCTATGGGAAACTAGTCTTAAGGTTCTTCATAAACAAAGACTTTTCAGTCTGTAGTCAGAATCTTTTGAAGGTTCTTTTACCTTTAAAACCAGTCTGAATTTTGACATTGATTTCAGTGGCTCAAGATTTGATTTTGAAACAACTCTCATGACTTGAATCTACAGTTGCCTTTATACGAAGACCGTAAAAGACTGGGTTTTTTTTTCTTTTAGATAAAGAAAAAGGAGGAAGCTTAACTGTCAGTGACTTCGAAATTGCAGCTAAATATGGTGAGTAAAATATAATCAAACACTTACTAGTTATTGTGTGTAAATTCATTCCCAGGTGGCAATTGTGTGACATGCTAAGAAGCCTGATGTTTTTAAGGAAGTATTAAGTACCTCTACATAGCATCTCACCAACACTTCCACTTTTTTCTGAAAATCTCAACTATTTTTATATTAACTTTTGCTTTTGCAGCTGACATAAGACACATCTTATAATACATATATTTCAAAACTCTTTCAAGAATTACTAGTAAATAATTACTTGACAATTAACAACTGTTCTGAAATCATGCTTTCAAGATAATTGTGGCTTTATTATCCTGTTAGCATAACCTGTTCTAATCTGGTTTAGTTTTTCTTTTTGTTCATTTGCTTGATTGTTAATCAGAAAAGAGGGAAAACCGGTTCATAGCTTTTCACTTCATCAGCTGCAGAGAGAACTGCCTACACAGATTTACTAATGTAAACATTCTTTTCTTAATACCACAAACTCAGGCTTTGATCAAACTGTCATGGGGTTTTTTGGTAAACTTTATGTATGACTGAACAATTGCTGTTCTGATTTTTGGACTACCTTTTGTGTAATTACTCCTGAGAAAGGTTTTATTTTGATTTTGTCATTTCTTTTATTTTGTTTTGGGTTTTTTTAGTTTGGTTTTGTCAACATTTGTCAAGTGCTGGTGCTCAAGAAAGATAACACAACTGAAGTTGGTAATATATTTGAAGCCTTGAATTAGAAGAAGTTGGAGGCTCTTTTCCTGGAGAGATACAAGAAATTCTCTCTCACTCTTAGGGGAGAGACAGAATGTCTGGATCTTCCTTCCAAAGCTTATGTGCTTCTCCTAATGTGTGTGTGTCATTTCAACCTCATTGTGACAGGTTCCATCACTGCACAGCTCAACTGACAAGGGGTGCTTTATGGATTTGAGATTATTCAAAGCTGGGCTGTTGCTACACCTGAGCCCACAGTGTGCATTCAGACACCGGTTTTTTTTTCTCCTTAGTTTGTAAGACCATGGAAATCAGCCCTGGAAGCAGCCCTTTTCTCTGCATGGACCTCACGTACATCACCTTCCTCCTGCAAGAGCTGGGCTTCCCGAAGAGCCAAGCCTTTAAGGTGATGCACAAAATGGATTTCTGGGGAAAGTGGGCACGAGGGTGCCAAGGCAGGAGTCGTCATGCTGGTAGTTCAGTTCTTGATTTGCCTTCCTGCTACAACACATGCTGTGTGATTGTGGATGGAGCGGCACTCTCCCCACGATGGTATCACCGTCTGGTTGCCATAACTGTGTTCACCTTGCATGCTTCAGATTTTCCCAAAGAATTGTGTTTTAACTTTTTTGCCTTTTTTTTTTTTTTTCCAGCTTGCCCGGAAAATTAACAATGTTGAAACAAGCTGGGCTTTGGGAGCCACTTTCCATTACATCGACTCGCTCAATAGACTGCAGTACTAAAGCTCCTAGACGGTGACTTTTGGGAATCTCCAGTTTTTGGAAGCCCATCATGGGAGAACCTGTTGAAGGACATGCTTTTGGCTTCTGGAGTCTTTTGGAAGGTCACCATGAAACAGGTTTCTTTCCTCCCACCACCTGCCAAGTCCTCTCCATCGCTAGCTCTTTTTTACAGTGCAGAGTGTGGTGTGTAAAAAAATAAGCCTTGATTTGACAGCATCTGGCATCAGCTTGATGTAAAACTTGATCATTATGGAAGGAAAACCAGGACTCTGCAGGACATCTATGATCTCTATGAGAAAAACACACCTTTTTGGAATATGCCTGTATTATGAGCTTGCAGTATGCTGAAGTTGCTGTAGGAAACAGTCACTCCACAAGGAACTCTTTACTGTCCTGATTTCAGGGTGTTTTTTCATGTTTGTCAGCAGTTTTCAGTGATGATTTTTATGTTACTACTCGTGTTTGAAGGTGAATTTGCGTGTGTGCAAAAATGGTGCATTTACACAGATGCTGACAGGCAGCAGCTTTGAAATGCAGCGTGGATGTTGCAGCTCTGTTTTCCACTTGCTGAAGGAGGAAAGCTTGGGAGCACTCTAGAAACTAGATACGGACTTGGAGGCATGAGCCTGTATGCCCTGTAGCGTTAAAGCCTAATGTTGATTCCCTGCCTTTGGGAGGTGGATTGTGGAAGACATCAGATTTGCTGGATCTAGACGAGCAAGGCCTGGGAACTGGGTACAGGGATAACGATGGATTTGACAGTTCTAGAGTCAGTCGGAGTAACATTGATGAACAAGACACAGTCACAAACATAAACCCTGAGCATGGCTTGTTGGATGTTGCAGACCTTTCTGCCTTGGTAAGGTTGATGCGGGGCCTGGGGTGAATGCATTTGTGTGGTGCCACATCTTCTGTGAAGCTGCGGCTTCTTCTGTGATAAAAGATTGTATTGTGGTTGCACTGAGCCATGGCAGGGTAGCTGCAGTGCAGCACTCCCAGTGCGCGGGCAGGGGCAGCAGGAGTTGGAGGGGACATGCTGCGCTGTTTGTAACCTAACTGTGGAATTGTGATGTCTTCGTATGGATGTATGCAAAAGAGCTCAGCTTCCCCAAGAGCCAGCAGTGCCCGCCCTGACTCCTGGGCTCACGGCAGCAATAGGTGGTGGCATGGAGGCACGCTGCGTGCATGGCTGCGGGCTCTGCAGCTGAGCATACGGGGACACTTGAACCCCGCCGTTCTGACAATAAACTCCCAATTTAAAATGAAAACGTGTTGTTGTTGGTGGAGTGGCTTTTAGCGCCAGAGGTCGCACAGCGGGTGGGTTGAGAAATTAATGCCCTGATGCCACCCCTGACCCCTCGGGCCATCACAGTCCTGCCGCCATCCCCGTCCGTCCATGCCATCCCTGTCCCCACGCACCATCCCAGCCCCCTACGCCACCCCAGTCCCAGCTGGCCATCCCCGTCCCATCAGCCCGCCCCCGGGTCGCAGCCCGCCCCGGCAGCGGCCCCGCCTCGTCGCGGGCGGTGGAGGCGCAGGCGCGGCTGCCCCGGACCTGCCCCAGCCCCGGCTGCGGCAGCGGCGGAGCCGGCGGGGCGGCGGCGGCGGGATGGCGGCGCCGCTGAGCGACGGGGACCGTCGGAAGCAGATCAGCGTGCGGGGCATCGCGGGGCTGGGGGACGTGGCGGAGGTGCGCAAGAGCTTCAACCGGCACCTCCACTTCACCCTCGTCAAGGACCGCAACGTCGCCACCCCCCGCGACTACTACTTCGCGCTGGCCCACACGGTGCGCGACCACCTGGTGGGGCGCTGGATCCGCACCCAGCAGCACTACTACGAGCGGGACCCCAAGGTGAGCCCCGGGGGGACAAGGGTCTGGGGCGCGGCGGCTGTGCCTTCTTCGCAGGTGTCTCCGTGTCCCCCTGACGGGTGTCACTGCAGGCATGACCCACGGGCATTCCCTCAGCCTTGTCTCTTGCGTGTACCTGGCTGTGGCTGTGGCCCCTTGTGCATCACCACGGCCATGGCTCCTTGCCATGGCCGTGCCGCTGGTGCATCCTGCCATGACTTCTTCCCTGTGGGCATTGTCACACTTGCATCCCTCACACTCTGCTGTGGCTGTGACCCCCTGGGCATTGCCATGGCCGTGTCCCCATGGCAGCATGGCCATGTCCCTTGAATGCACTTCACAGTGGCTGTGTCCCCATGAGCCTTGGCTCAGCCATGTCCCTCACACAGATCTTGCCATGGACATCACCATAGCTGTGTCCCTTGTGCAGTTTGCCGTAACTGTGTCCCCACAAACACTTTTGTAGTCTTGTCTCAATGAACCTTGCTGCAGCATTGTCCCCCCTCAGAACCCCCCATAACTGTGACCCCCTACACCTTGTTGCAGCCACGTCCCCTGTGATCCCACTCTGAGCATGCCCTTCCATGGGCCTTGCTGGCGCTAAATCTTGTGCACACTCCACCGCGGCCATGTCCTGCCCTGGCACTGCCACGCTGGTGTCCCCTGTGGGCATCGTCACCTCCATATCTCAGCACGTGCCTCAGCACAGCCGTGTCCTGACTTCACTCCTGCAAAATATGCAGGCAGCTCGGCTTTGAGACCGGAGAGGAGTTTCTTGCCTTGTGAAAACCAGACAAGCTCTCCCAGGTAACCAAACCCTGGGGTTTATTCCCACTTGTCAAGTCAGGACAGCGATGCTGGAGGAGCTGGGGGCTGCAGGACATTTAAATTGAGACCTGATCCAGCATTTGAGTGGAGAGCCACAGAGAGCAGGTACTAGGAAAGGCACATACCTTCCCCTTGTGCAGGCAGCTGCCTCCCTGAGTCAGCTCATTTCCCAATATTATGAATACTGCCTTGACACAAGAAGCAAAGTGCACTTTCACAACGGAATGGCTGCACATACACTGGAAGTTACACTGGTGCATGGGGCTTTTATCCTAACTCACAAAATGTGCCCTGATGTGTATTGCTGTAACAACAGAAGGAATTGTACAGGTCCCATAAAGGCTCAGAGGAGCTTGGAGCGAGTTCTCTTACTGTCCCCCACACTTAGATTTTCACTAGGAATGTGTTTCTGTGGCAGACTGAAAGGGGCAGAGCATTTGTGCAATTGTGCAATGTTTTTGGTTTTTCTGATGAGCCCCAGGGAATAAACAGACCCTTTCAGACTCCCAGCAGAGGTGGCAGAGTGGGTAATCCTGCTGCTTAGCAGGGAAAGATCCAAGCTACAGTGGAAAGAGATTCAAGGGAAAGCACAATTTAAAGTCAGGTTATTGCTCTGTTAAAAATTCCTGTTTGTTTATAAAAATATCCACAGCAATAAGTCTGAGTGAGGGCAAAAGTTTGCACAGCCTGTTTCTTGTCCCACACACAGGCTTTCGTTAGCATTCGTGGCACAGGCGCGGCTCCTCTCAAACTTGGAGGGTCACAACGGAGCAGCCTGTCGTGCACAGTTGTGCCAGGAACCCTGCCACCCTTGGGACAGTTTATTTGTTCAACAGGATGAAACGTATGAAACTCAGCGTGGGGAGAACAGGAAGACCCATGTGATGGGAGTGCTGGAAAATTGCCAGCAGGAAGGTGCTGGTCCTGGGCCCAGCCAGCCTGTGCGGGGCAGGGGTCTCACTCTGGCTTTCGGGAGGCTCTGGATCAGCTTCAGCCTAGCCTGGGAAAACTTTAAAAGCCCAGCGTAAACATCACCTCAGCTGAGCCTGACAGTGTATAAATATACTATTCAGGATCCTAGATAATTCTTGCCCTGAGTTAATTAGGGAAACACTTAACAGGCAGCGAGATTTTTCTATAGAAGGCTGTTGGCAGGGAGATGCGTGGCGGAGGCTTGGCCGGCATCCCGTGCAAGATTCTTCTGACAAACAACTGTGGTGCGTGGTGTTCAGGAGCAGGCGCCAAGAGCCAGTCTGGGAAGACATCCCTTCTCTGGAAAATGCTTGGGTCTGCTCTTCATTTTAAGCAACTTTGGTGAAAGCAAAGTGCTGTGCTGTGTGTAAGCGACTTGCTTTGCCTCCCCAGCGCATTTACTACCTGTCCCTGGAGTTCTACATGGGTCGCACTCTGCAGAACACCATGGTGAATTTGGGCCTGCAGAATGCTTGTGACGAAGCCATTTACCAGGTAAAGTCTTGGGGTACCAGGGTCCCCCTGAGGTACTGGCTAACCTTTTCCATGCAGAGGCATGGGTATCTCTATTTCTCAGGGCTTTACCCTAAGGTTGTGTTCTTTTGACTGTACAAAACGAGGCTTGGCTCTCTCTTAGTGTTTTTCATTCCCTGCAGAAGACAGTGTGGGGACCCTTGGTTGCCTTGGAGTTAGAGTATGGTTTTTTCAAACCACTGTTTTCCTGTAGTGAATGGGAAAATCCAGAAGTGTATACAGAAAACAACACCCAGTATCCCAAATGATTAGGGAGTCACAGGCTGCAAAGAGCTTTCCGTTAGCAGGAGAGATGATTACTTACCACAGGCCATGTAGACTGATAGGAGAAACTGGGCCAGAAGAGGAAACTGGAGCACCAAAACACCAAATTACATTTTATTTCACAAGGCACAGCAGCAGAGTTGCCAGAGAGAAGTTAATCATTGAGAAGGGAGAAAGGAGGGAAATTGTTTACTTGAAGTAAAATGTAATCAGATGATTTCTAATTGGAAAAAGACACAGATTGGTATCACCAAGACAATCACAAATGTGAGGCCATGGTTACTTATATCGTTATTTGCAGTCATCTCTCAGCAGCTCAGTGACGTTTTTTGGCAGAATGTGAGTTTTTTGGCTTTCTCACCCAAAGGCTTTATTTCTCCCTGCCCCTTCCCCCCGGCCCCAGGTGTGTTGGGAGGTGTCCTATCCAGCATGACTCTGTCAGTGAGAGAATTTGCCTCATTTTTGGTGTCCCCATCACCCTGTGCATGAGGCTTTCCCATCTTGTGGTTGCAGACCACTGAAGTCTGGGAAAACAGTTTGGGGAGCAGCCATAGTGTTGGCTTAACAGCCTGCTGTCCCCCCTGGCACCAAGGTGAGATACTGCTGCCCTCCAGGAGGCAGCATCTCTTGACTCCTGGAGAGTCCTTGCTGCTGGCATGCTTAGCCTTCATCCGGCAGTGGCCCCCAGGCCAGAGAACAAACAGTGGATGCAGGCAACCACTTCCAGCAATGGACTGCGGCCAAGGAGCTCGACTGCAGGCTGGA
Source organism: Manacus candei (assembly GCF_025592945.1). Classification (NCBI taxonomy): domain Eukaryota; kingdom Metazoa; phylum Chordata; class Aves; order Passeriformes; family Pipridae; genus Manacus; species Manacus candei. The sequence goes on along the minus strand of NW_026138083.1, from coordinate 9,149,653 downwards.
CAGGATATGGGAAGCACGGAGAGTACTTACCGCCAGCCTGGTCATGCCCTTTCTCAAGGACTTGATGGATGCAAGCAGAGGGATGACCTGCCCTGCTGGACTTGGGGGTCCCTTGCACACCAGCTTGACCATTCACCATCCTGTCTCCAATGGCGAGTTTGGTTGAAGGGCCTCCTGGCATGGGGGGCTGCCAGGGGATGAGTGTTTTGTTTGAAGTCTCTAAGGAAACCTAGTTCATAGGAAAGGGGTGTTTGATGATGTGCTAAATTGCTTCCCAATTAACTGGGCTGCCCGAGGACCCGGAGCTGTTGAGATGCTTTGTGGGGAGTGGTGGGGACGGAGCAAAGACCCTGTGGGTTTAATTTCCCACAGTGTGGTTGGGTTTGGGATCTGTGTTTGGCCTCCTCAGAGAACAGCTCAGGACATGGGTTTTGAGTGGTGACATGTTCTGCTGTGGCTCTTTCCAATAGCTGGGTTTGGACTTGGAGGAGCTGGAAGAAATTGAAGAAGATGCTGGGCTGGGAAACGGAGGCCTGGGCCGCCTGGCAGGTAATACAGGGAGAGGGAAGCCCCCTTCTTTTGCAGAGTGCACGGGGACCAAGGGTGGAAGCTGTCACACCCTCGCCACTGCCTTCTGCCCTGCAGGCCTTCAGCAGTATGGTACCTTTATGCCTGCTCCTGGCTGGCCAGAAACAAGCCCCCTCCACAGTGAGAGCATCCAGGAGATGTAGGTGTGTGTTCCGCAGCGCAGAAGGCAGGGCTGCGGCTGAAAGAGGCTGTTGGAGCCTTTCTCCTCACCTCCATGAGAAATCTCTCACTTCTCAGAGGCACTCAGCAGCTATCACAGAGACAGATTGTTGGCTGCTATTTTAGTCTGCCTGTCCCATGGGACAGCTGAAGATGAGAGCTCCCCAGTGTGGAGTAAATGCTGGGGCTGATCTTTACCAGAGCTGCCGGGACTGAGGGCTGGAAAGGTTTCCTTTAGAAACAATGATAGTTAAGTAGCTGGTGGTGCAGTGAGTTGGGGTCAGAAGCCCTTCTTTACTGGGCAGGCAGGCTTACAGCAAGGCATTAGCACCTCAGGCAAGTTTAGAAGAGCTCTCACTGCAACAAGGCTGGATTTAGTGTTTTGGTGACCTCTTCTTGCCACCAACAGTTTGGGGGGGTTCATGATGGCTTGGCAGGATATACATAGGGTCCTGCTGGAGTCATTCTCCTTCTGTCCCTTCTGCACATAGATTTTCTCTGACTAATAAACATTTCCAGCAGCACTGGTTGTGGCAGCCCCTCACCTCCATGCACAGCACACTGTAGCAAATGCAGCAAGAGAGGATTGAGGTTCCTTGCAGTATGACCCTGCTCTGCTCTTCCAGCCTGTTTCCTGGACTCCATGGCCACGCTGGGCCTGGCTGCATACGGTTATGGCATCCGCTACGAGTTCGGTATCTTCAACCAGAAGATTGTCGACGGTTGGCAGGTACGTTGGGAAGCTCAGGTCAGCTCTTCTCCCTCTGTTTTATACTGCAGTGGCCACCTCTTCCTGTGGACAAGGCCTGGCCACACAAAATGCACTGCAGTGCCTTGAGCTGCTCCTAAACTGGGCATATGAGTCCATGACTGGGCAGGATCATGTGGAACTTGAGCCACAGGGCATGGCTGAGACCAGAGGTCTCCCTGCCTGGGGCTCCATGACACAGCTGCAACAACTCCAGAGTCCCATCCAGCCTGGCAGTGAGTGGGCAAGGAGTCAGACTAAGGATGGAGATGTGCCTAAATACCTCATGCAGGTGTCTGGTGAAGGATGGATTTGAACATAATGGAACACGGGCAAGTGCCTGGGTGCTGCTGCTCCTGTGGGTTCCCTGGGTCACTGGCAGCAGGGTCTTAAACGGGGACTTTCCTGTAGCATTAGTGATCATAGTATTTTCTAGTGAAAATAGCTAAAATGCCCCAGCTGGCAGTTTTCCTTAGTGTATATCTGGAAGTTGTTTCCATGAGGAGACATGTCTTGCTTCTGAGCATAAAGTACCTTTTTCCCCCTAAAATAGTGAGAGGTTTGAAGATTGTTTCTTCCTCCTTCTCCACAAAAAAGCTGCAGTGCTAGACCCTATAAATGGTAGAAGCGGGGAAAAAAGCTTCCGCTGTATTTGACTTCATGTTACTTAAAAAAGAATGGAGGTGGTGGCATGCTGGGCTGCGGCTCAGAGCTGCCCTTCCCTCTCTCCTCCCCTTCCCAGCAGAGAAATGCCTGGGAGGCACAAAGCATCTCTCCAAGTGCCTCAGCCCCTCTGGCTCCTGGATAACATCAACCTTGGTGACTCTGATGGGTTCACTGTTACCAGCTGAGAGGAAAAACCCTCCCTGTTACAGACCTAGATTACAGAGGGTGACTTGTGGCCAGGAACAGCACCAGTGGGTGCCACATCCCAAGTGTAACAATCAAACTGGATGTAAAGGCATGGAGACAGACTGAGTGCAGTGATCTGTGCAGTTTGGATGGCTTAAACCCGAACAGTGCTGCAAAGCCCATAGAGGCTGATTTATTTATACCAGTCGGGATGCAGACATCTAAGTTTTGGAAAGCCCAGCTGTCCTCTAGAGGCCTCTGCATATCCATTTTTAAAGCCAGCTTGCTAGAGTTTTGTTTTTAAACTGGTGTGCCTTCGGAGAGCCTTATTTAGCCTTCACTTGTAGACACAAGCCATCTGTTGAACCTCTTTTGCCTCTTGCAGGTGGAGGAGGCGGATGACTGGCTACGCTATGGCAATCCCTGGGAGAAAGCTCGCCCAGAGTACATGCTCCCTGTGCACTTCTACGGCCGTGTGGATCACACTCCTGAGGGTGTGAAGTGGATCGACACCCAGGTACCACCATCATCTGTGTCAGTGCTGGGCTGGAGGAGACCAGGCAGGGTAGTGAGGAGGGGGAGCGTCTGAGCCTGGGCTGCCTGAGGGGTTCAGGCTTTGCTTCTCTCCCAGATTGGCAAAACTCTCTCTGCTACCCTTGCAATTATGAAAGTGACGCTGTAGCCTAAATGATTTGAAAAAAATTTTTGTTGATTTGTTGCAGTAGGAATTGAGAAAAAAGAGGGATGATAACAACTTCAGATCAGTTGGGGCCTCCTTCCCTGCTGATCTCCAGGGTGAAACCCCACAGTCTTGAATGGATTTATGTTGGAGGACAAATTGGAGAACCCTGGCAGCTCTGCTAGATTCCTTCTGCACTGCTCCTGGCCACTGCTCACTCACACTCAGTGGTTTTGCAGGTGGTTCTAGTGCTGCTGCTGTGGGTGGGCAGCACCGTGGGTGTTTAACTCCTGTGATCAGAGCAAGTTCCTCTTTCCCAGACAAGCCCAACTGGCAGAGTGCTGTCAGGGGAGGCTGGAGGTGTGGTTTCTAGTCTCCAGTCTGCCCGGAGGCCTTGTTTTGTGGCATTGTGGAGCACAAATGCTCCTTCAGCCTCCCACAGTTGAGGAAGTAGTGTTGTACTTCAGGAGCACGTGCTTGCTCAGGGCACAGGCTGCTGCATCACAGATGCATTCCCATCTCGCAGCTGAGGAAGGCAAGCTGTGAAGAGGCACAGGTCTATTAAGAGGATCAAAGATGCTTCATCCTCTCCTGTGTAAGCAGTGCCCAGGATGGAGGAAGAAAGGATGATTAATTTCTCTGGGATTCAGGGATATGACCTAGCCTTGTTCCTGTGATGTTCCAGCAGTCTCTCAGCCTGATGAGCCAGCTCGGTTCATCCGAGGAGCTCAGTCACAGAGCCCAGCCATTCTCTTCAGTGCCGAGAGCTGAAGCTCAGTTTCAGAGTCACCTGGGCCTGCTCAGAGGAGAAATAAACCAGGTCGTTTTCCAGGAGTCTGGTTGCTCAAGGCTGTGCAGTGACTTAGGCCACTCCCAGCACAAACAGTGCAGGGGTTCAACACCACAGCCCTGTGAATATCTTGGAGGCACTGTGCCAGAGCTCTCTGGTCCCCGAGTGCAGCAGGCATCCAGTTGGGGACCGAGTGCCATTGCATTACAGCATCTCTCTCTTCTGGTCCTAACGGTTGTCCAGGGTTTCAGGGATCCCAAACATTGCTTCCTACAAGGAAGTGAATTTTCAGATAGTGCTGTTAAGGGAACAAGTTGGAAAGGCTCAAAAAACCCGAAGACGCAGTCTCCAAATATAGCATTGCTGAGTTCATGTGATGTGTGCCCCAGTCTCTGGGCAGGCTCTCTGCCTGCTTCTGTGTTCAGAGCTGGTAATAGCAGCTTGAGCTCTTGCTGATCCCAGAGGAGACGTATTGCTGATGCCAGCACAAAGAGGCTGTTCAGGACCAAAATACTGAGTTTTCCCTGCTCTCTGAACGCAGCTTCTCCAGTTCTCTGCTGCTTCTCACATCTTGGGGACAGTCTCTGCCTGGTGTTCCATTAGATTGACTTGTTTAGGAGGGTGCTGGCTCTCTTTGCCAGTGTCAGAGAGGAGGCCCGGGCTTCGTGCTGCAGGATCAGGGTCTTGCTCTGCAAGTACCATTCAGCTCTGCTGACATAAGCCCTTGGCCTCTTTGTTCCAGGCTGAGTTCAGGGTGCCTCACGTTGTTGGCAATAGGTCTGGAGGCACGCAGGTGTTGGCACATCAGTGTGCTTGTAAACACACCCATGCCTTGCTTAGCTAGTGTAATCTGAGCTGGAAGCCCCAGTGTTACTCCCTGTAGCCATGTGCACAGGATCTTGAGGCTTAAGCATCATCTGTAAACTGCAAAAATAGTTTCACACTCGCTTTCAGTTCAGGTGCTGGAGATCTCAGTGAATTTATCCAGGCAGGTTCAACAAACCCTGAATCACTCTGGGGATGGTGCTGCAGTGGAAGGGTTAGCTGGCAGGTTGCAGAAAGCTAATGGGCAGGATTCAGGCTGTGGAGTTTATCCCATGTGGAAACACAAAGGTCCTAGCTGCCCTGGCTCTACCCCAGCACAGACAGAATCACAGTGGGCAGCTGAGGATGCTTGCTCTGATCAACAACTAATAGGTACTCCAGATGGTATAGGAAGGTCAGCAGGCTGCTTAAAACTCTCTTTTGCATTTCACTGATGGGCTTGTAACTCCAGTTGGTGCCCATGATACCATGAAAATCTGTGAAGCTCAGCAGGAGTGTTTTAGTGAAGTGAGGTTCTTACCACAGCCAGTTGTCTGTGTCCTCTGGATTCTTCCTGCAAGGGTTTCAGCCACTTTCCTGCCTTCTCTGAGGCCATTGTGCTGCTAACCAGAGGGGGATACTGTCCTTTTGCAGGTTGTCCTTGCTATGCCTTACGACACACCAGTACCAGGATACAAGAACAACACTGTGAACACCATGAGGCTTTGGTCTGCGAAGGCGCCCAATGACTTCAACCTCCAGGAGTGTAAGTGCTGTCCCTCCACAGCCTCTCTTCTGGCCAGGCTGGGACACAGTTGTTCCTGTGTGCATGGCACCTGGCACAGCACTACCCATCTGGCCTGCTTTATCCATATCTCCTAGCTGCCTCCAAAACAGAGCACTGTGTGCACATCCATGGATCACACTATCCCCAACTACTTCCAGAGCCCTCACGTACCAGGACACCCATCCTTTCTCCTTTCATTTCCATCACACTTACCATGCTCTCACAACTTGCCCTATGCCTTCCCCGCAGTCCACCTGCTACTGGATTCACCAAATGAGTTGCAAAGTTTCTATGTAGGGTCATTTTCTGTGCAGTGCCGATGGAAAAGAGCAGCACAGCCCACCTTACTGTTGGTTTGCTTTAGGTGCATTTTCCAGGCTTTAATTGCAGTGCTGAAGAGCAGATATAGGGCAGCTAACACACCAAATGTCAGTGCTAGTCTGTTACAGAAGGGGAAGGTTTTAGATTAGACTGATTTGATTTATTCTTCCATGCTGGCAAGTGCAGAGATTTGTGTGTCCAAGCAGCCTTGCCAGGAGAACTTGTGTGGGGGACATGGGGTAACAGCTCCTGAGCCTCCTCAGTTCTTGATCGGCAGTTGTGAGCTGGGTTTTGATGAGCCTGTTGTACCCTTTAGGAGCTGACTGTGACTGTGGTGTTTATGCTTCTTTGCCCACCCGCGTTTCTCCTTAGTTCTTAAGCAAGATGGCTGATCACTCAATTCCTTCTTTTGCCTTCTCTGGCTGCTATCTGTCTTCAGTTTCTGTCTGTCCTTCCTGATACGTGTGTCTTGAGAAGCACATGGAGATGTGCCTTTCTCTTGTCCCATCTCCTCCTGTCACTCTGGTGCCCTTCACACACGTACATTCCCGTTATATTCCATTAATTCCAGCCTGAATAGTCACGTTACAAAAGCTCTCTATGAGCAAAGAGGGAAAAGTGCAGTGTCAGGGACCTACCTGCCTGAGTCTCTACGGCTGCTGGAGTGCTGTGTGTATTTCTCTCTTGCTGCAGTCAATATGGGTGACTACATCGAGGCGGTATTGGACAGAAACCTGGCAGAAAACATATCCAGAGTCCTGTACCCAAATGATAATGTGAGTGACTCTCTTGCCTCTCTTCCCTGTTGCTCAGAATCATCTTTCCTGCAGGTTCCTTGCATCTCCTTGTTTGCAAGCACTGGAAGGTCATGGCCACCTGGTGCTTATTGTTTTGGTTTAATACAATAGGTTGTCCCTGTAATTCCCAATGAACACACAATGCTCTGCAGGCTCCAGAGGGTCTCTGCTAACTGATAGCAGCTAAGAGTCTGGCCCAGATTGTGTAGCTGCTCTGTTCCCTGCTGCAAGGGGAAGACATATTACTCCTTCAACTTGAAGGCCTATGCCAATTTATATAGGGGGGACTCGTTCCATTCTCAGTTCAAGGGATTTCTCGCTGTAGGGGCTGTCCCAGGCCAAGCACTCACCGGACACTGGGTCCAAGAGGGAAGAACCCTCACTATCTAGTCATGGGTTAGCATCTGTGCTGGAAAAGCTCATCATCCCCTGCATTTTACCCTGCACTCTTTCATTCATGCTGGTGCTTTAAAATAGACCAGCATAGTGTATGTGAGAGGCAGCTGCTGTGTCCAGAGACACACTCCTAGTTCCTGGCTATTGCAGGGAGCCCAAAATCCTTTATCCAAAAACCCCGCAAAGGATCTTGCAGCAAGGGAGGGAGCTGCGCTGGCTCTGTAGGAGTAGCATGGATGTGGCAGGCTCTGATGCTCTCTCTGGGGGCAGCTGTTTGAAATGCCAAGCCCCTTGTCAGTCCCTGCAGCTGCTGTCCCCATCAGAGACATATGAGAAACATCCACATTTGCCCTGATGAGGTGCTGAACTTGTGAGGCCTGTTGGGAAGCCCATCAGAGTGGCTAGGAGCATCTCCAGGGGTTTGGCTGCCAAGTGGGTATGGGTGTGGCAGCTGCAGCACTAATGGCTGTGGTTTCCCCCCTTCGCAGTTCTTTGAAGGCAAGGAGCTGCGGCTGAAGCAGGAGTACTTTGTGGTGGCTGCCACCCTCCAGGACATCATCCGCCGCTTTAAGTCCTCCAAATTTGGGTGTCGAGACCCTGTGAGAACATGCTTTGAAACCTTCCCAGACAAGGTGAATCTGTGGTCAGAGGGTTGGGGGACATTCCAGCCAGACCTATCATGAGGGAAAGCAGAACACTCAGGACCAAGTGTATACAAACATGTATACAAACACCCTGGCAATTGGGGTGTAAAACAGATGAACTCTGGGCCTATTTTCCCAGGGGAAATTTGCAATTTGGAGCAAAACTTGAAAAGTTTGAATAGCTCCATTACTGAGAGCTCTGGCTGTTTCTGGGGGGGTGTGTGTCACAAGAAGAGACTTGGGGCTGACCCTCACACCAAACCTATGCACTGTCACAGTTCTATCACTGCCAGAACTGAGACCAGCAAGTCTGTGTTGCAGGTGGCTATTCAGCTAAATGACACCCACCCTGCCTTGTCCATACCAGAGCTCATGCGGATTCTGGTGGATGTGGAGAAAGTGGACTGGGACAAGGTAAGCAGAGCTGTGAGGTCTGTGGAGAACCTTTCAGGGGAAAGAGGAGGGGATTTCCTTTCCCCTCCTGGCCTGGACACGTGTATGTTAACCTGCTGTTTGTAACACAGGCCTGGGAGATCACAAAACGGACCTGTGCCTACACCAACCACACCGTGCTGCCTGAAGCCCTGGAGCGCTGGCCCGTCTCCATGTTTGAAAAGTTGCTGCCGCGTCACCTGGAGATCATTTATGCCCTCAACCAAATGCATCTCGATGTAAGGGACGGGGCTGGTCACAGGCTGTGGGAACTCAGGGGGTCTTGATCTGACCATCCTTAGGATGGGAATGCTCCTAGGTCCTATGGCTGCGTCACTAACGTCCCTTTCCCTGCCTGCAGCGTGTGGCAGCTCTTTACCCAGGGGACATTGACCGTCTCCGGAGGATGTCGGTGATCGAGGAAGGAGACTGCAAACGGATTAACATGGCACACCTCTGCGTGATTGGCTCCCATGCAGTCAACGGCGTGGCCCGCATCCACTCGGACATCGTGAAGAACTCAGTGTGAGTTGGGGGACGCTCAAGGCATGCACCCTCTCCACTCACTGGGGTTTGCCTGTAAGCTGTGGAGGGCTTGCTGGGGCAATTAGGTGTTCAGGTCTGTTTTGGCTGCCTTGCTGGATATGGCAGGCTGGGGAGACTCTCTCCCTTTAGAGCTGGTGAAACTCTTGGCAGTACAGCTGAGGAAGGGGGTGAGAGGCAGCAGAGTTCACACCTGTGACAGGGAGATCAGCAGAGTCTGCCCTGAGTCAGGAGCACGCATAGTGGGAGCCCAGCTGAAGCTTTGAGTGGTGGTGGGTGGTTCAGAGCTCCTTGATGTTCCAGATTCAAGGATTTCTATGAGCTGGAGCCAGAGAAGTTTCAGAACAAGACCAATGGGATCACACCGAGGCGCTGGCTCCTGCTGTGCAACCCAGGACTGGCTGACATTATTGCTGAGGTGAGTCGTGAGTATGTGAAGTGAGAGGCTGAGCCTGATCTGTTTGATCACCTCTTCTTGTGGTCTGATCAGACCCAAGGCTGACACCTGGCAGGTGTGCATGGGGACAGCCTGGGAGGTGCACACCTGTGGTACGTGTAGGTGTGAGGTTGGCCGGGCTTTAAAATTGATGATGAAGAGTTGGCAAAAAAAAGCTGCAGAAATTTGGGTCTGGTCCCTGCCCTTGCAGTGACTATGCACCGTCAGGGTGTCAGCAAAAGCATGCAGCTTCATAGGCACAAAGGAGCTCCCTTGGAGCCCCAGCCCCAGTTCTGTTCCCTCTGTTTCCAGGCCCTTTAGCACAGGTTTTTGCTTCACCCTGCGACATGCCATGGCTGAATATCATCCTGTAATTAAATGTATGTTCATGTCCTGCCCATCTGTTTCTCCAGCTTCCGGGAGGCCCTGGCACTTGTGCATGCATCCTCCCTCCTCCCACAAAAGCTTTTTAAGAGAAGGAGGCTTGTTTGAGTTTTTCCTAGTGCCCCATTTCCATTGGTCTTCCTGAGGACACAGAGAAGTAACCTCATCATAAAACTTTGCCCCTTTTCCTGGCCACACTGCATCTTCCAGTTCCCAGTGAGACTGTGTCATCTCTGTTGGGGAAGTGCAGTTGTGGACGGGGTGAAGTGCCTCATAGGTAGGACATTCCTCTCTTGGTTTGTTCTTTTAGAAAATCGGGGAAGGCTTTATCACAGATCTGAGCCAGCTGAAGAAGCTACTGGATTTCATCAATAATGAGACTTTTATCAGGGATGTGGCAAAAGTCAAACAGGTAAGGTGCACTGGAGGTGGGTTGGTTGGAAGAAGGCTAAAGGCACCATGCTACCAGGAACATCCCAGCAGCAAATACTCACGTCCGATGCAAGCCCTGAGAACCCATGCCTATTTCTCATATTTTTTTACCAGGAGAACAAGCTGAAGTTTGCAGCCTACTTGGAGGAGCAGTACAAAGTGAAGATCAACCCTTCATCCATGTTTGATGTTCAAGTCAAGCGAATCCATGAGTACAAGCGGCAACTACTGAACTGCCTGCATGCCATCACCCTCTACAACCGTAAGTCCTGCCTGGGCTGGTACATAAGGAGCGTTCCCCAACCTCTCACTGCCAGGCTCCCCATGTAAAACTATGGCAGCTGATGGCCAGGGACTCCTGCACCTACCTCTGCCCTCCTGTCATGAAGGGCTTCTCTCCAGGAGGGAATACAAAATGTCTGAAGGGTCATACAGAGCTCTGAGGAAAAGCTCACAGCCCACATCTCCAGCCCAGCTGGTGCCCAGGTAACCCCCACACCTGTTCTGCAGGTGTTGAGACTGACCTGATGCAAGTTAAAGTCCCACTTCCCAGTGTATATTTTGGGCCTCTGCCCATTCCCTAAGGGAGGCAAGTCATTTGAGCTCTGCATTGTGCTAGCTTGAGTAGTTCTTCAAGGATTCTGCAGCCAGTTTTCACCCACTACAGCTCCAGCAGATGTCTGGTTGGCTTCAGAGTCCTGCAAGTTTGATGGGTCCTTGTGACATGGGCTGAGATCCCTGCCCACCTCTGATGCATGCAGTTGTGAAGATTTTTTTTATTTTTTTTTTAAGATCAAAATTGACCTTTCAAATTTGAAAAATTTTGAAGAAAGGTCCCTGCTCTTTCAGGCATCAGAAGTAATCCATCCAAATCCTGTGTGCCCAGGACTATTATGATTGGAGGAAAGGTAAATGCGTTCCAGACTCGGTGCATGCATGGCTCAGTGAGGGTGTGGGGAAGGTACTGTTCCCTTTCTGTGGCTTGGCGGGGCCCCCTGTAGGTTATCCAGTGTGTGTCTGCTGTGGGGCTCTTCAGGAAACGCAGCGACAACTAACTGGATTGAGCAAGGCCCCATCACTGTTTCCCTGTGGCTCAGCACTTCTCCTCCCGTGAGGGTTTTTTTGCTAAATCATGGCTGGGAGAATTAGGATTGTTCAGTTTGGAGAAGAGAAGGCTCTGGGGAGACATTATTGCAGTCTTTCAGTACTCAAAGGGGGCTTTTTAACAAAGATGGAGACAAACTTTTTAGTCTGCAATGCCTGTTGCATTGAGGGATAGTAGTTTTAAACTGAAGAAGGATCAGTTTACATTAGATCTATGGCGTAAATTTTTTACAATGAATGTGGTGAAGCACTAGAGCAGGTTGCCCAGAGGTGGCAGATGCTCTATCCCTGGAAACATTCAAGGTTGGAGGAGGCTCTCAGCAACCTAGTCTAGTTGAAGATGTCCCTGCTTATTGCAGGGGTGTTGGACTAGATGGCCTTTAAAAGTCCCTTCCAGCCCAAACCATTCTATGATTCTCTGTGAACAGAAGAGGTCAGGCCCAGACTCTCCCTGCAGTGAGGACCCACGCTGGTATCTCTCATGCTCTCCTTTATAAGCCTTCACCATTTCTGGGCTGCTCTTCTTCAGGCGGCTCCTGGCTACCACATGGCCAAGATGATCATCAAACTCATCACATCCGTTGGTGATGTCATCAACAACGATCCCTATGTGGGGGACAAGCTCAAGGTCATCTTCCTGGAGAATTACCGGGTATCCTTGGCCGAGAAGGGTATGTCTGGTCTTGTGTAAGCATATGTCAGGAGTTGGGCATGTCCCAGCTAAGCCCAGGAACTGGCTGGCCTAAGAGGCTGTTATGGCAGGACAGCTGGCTGTCCCCTAGGAAGGGCCTGAGGGTTCCACAAAGGTCAGGAAGCCAGCTTTCTGCATGAGCGACAGCAACTGCATGGGGTCATGGCAAAGCTGAGCCTGGCCCCAAAGTCATGCTGTTTGGGCTGAGGTTGAGGTCAGAAGGGCCACTAGCAGATGTCCAGGCTTGTCCTGGTTGTAGGGAGCTGCAGTGTACCAAGGATTAACTCCTACCTCTCTCGCACCCGGCAGTGATCCCAGCAGCGGATCTCTCCCAGCAGATCTCCACAGCCGGCACAGAGGCCTCAGGTACTGGCAACATGAAGTTCATGGTGAACGGGGCCCTCACCATTGGGACCATGGATGGGGCCAATGTGGAGATGGCTGAGGAGGCAGGCGAAGAAAACCTCTTCATATTTGGCATGCGAGTGGAGGATGTGGAGGCCCTGGATCGCAAAGGGTTGGTACATGCCAGGGCTTTTCAGATACAGGTCCCAGCTCTGGCAGGCAGAGCCATGTTCTCTGGGAGGGACACCTTCCTCCCTGGGCAGCTCTGGAGCAGGAAAAAACAGGGGGCTGGAGGCAGCCTCTGTCTGGGGCTGGGCCGTTGATGGTCCATCAGGGATGCAGCTTGTCCAGAGCACAGTGGCTGTGAATGGGACATTAAGTCTGGGCAAAAAGTGTTTCAGGCATTGCTACTGGTCTAGGAGCCACTAGCAGGGTGCTCTGATGGGCACACCCAGGAACAAGTCCCCTCACTCAGGAGCCATACAACATCCTTACCTGCCCTCCATGCCCCTGGAGAAGGTCCTGCTCTCCGGGTGCTGGGCCCCAGGAAGAGCATCAGTTCCTACAGCCTGTCTCTGCTGGGCACAGGTACAACGCCCGGGAGTACTATGAGCGCCTGCCAGAGCTGAGACAGGCCATCGACCAGATCAGCAGCGGTTTCTTCTCCCCTCGAGACCCTGGTTGCTTCAGGGATGTCGTGAACATGCTCATGTACCATGACAGGTGAGTGCTGGGAAGCATTCCCTTTGGTGGGCTGTGCTCAGCCTGCTTTAGCCTCCTTCCCTGCTGGCCTGGGTTCTCCTGCACAGGGGCTGAGCCCTGCCTGCCCACAGGAAGATGTCTGTCCTTCCCAGAAGGCAAAGCCCAGCCCTACTCTGCTTTGGGTTTCAGGTTCAAGGTGTTTGCAGATTATGAGGCCTACATTAAATGCCAAGGTCAAGTGGACCAGCTATTCATGGTAAGACATGCCCGCTACTGAGTGGGAGGGATGGGGTCTTTGGCCAAGGCAGTAGAGTGGGAGCCCTTCTCACAGACACCACAGTGTGTGGGCGTGGGGCAGGGCAAGGCAGGTTTTGCTGCTTTGGCAGCCCCACACCATGGCATTGAAATCAGTCAGGTCTGCACAGCCAGTGCCCTGCAACGCTGCGAGCCGGGACAGAGCTGGGTAAGGGACTGACTGCTGACATTGCCTCTCTTCAGGATCCCCGCGAGTGGACTAGGAAAGTCATCAGGAACATTGCGTGCTCGGGCAAGTTCTCCAGTGACAGGACCATCACGGAGTATGCCCAGGAAATCTGGGGTGTGGAGCCATCTGCCACAAAAATCCCCCCACCCAACCTCCCCCGAGATTGATGCACGAACAGAGGGAAGGAAGGAGGAATAGGCTCCCAGCCCAGGAGGCCTCACCACCAGTCAGATGGGCTCAGCTCTGCGGAACCAAGGCCTTTCCCTCAGGGGGCAGATGGATGCTGTGAGGAGGAGCCCTGACTGAGGAACAACAGCTGGGGGACATGAGAAAGGACCTTGTGTTTGCACCCATGTATCCAACCTGCATGTGCTGCATAGTGCTTTTAGTGAGATGACCATGGATAAGTCTTCCAAGCTGTGCTCCATGCTTAACAAGGGCTTTCCAACTAAACCCTCCCCTCAGCCCCTGCCTGGAAGGGCCTGGCCTCCTTGACCCTGCCCCACAAGCAGGATTAGCCAAAACAGAGCCTGTCTTGCATCCTCCTCTGGGGGTCTGCCAGGCCCAACACTAGGGGAAGGAGAAGCCACTCTGCCTCCCAGGCCAACCCCTTCCCCAGTAACACCTACAGAAGGTGGGGCTGGCTGTTAAAGCAGCTGGGCCCAGGGCAGTCACCAATGTCAAACTGCCACAAGAAGGAGAGCCTGGGATCAGCAACTTCCTTGCCACAGAGCTTACTGTAGTTTCCTGCCACACCTCTTTGCTAACTAAAGGCCCAGTAACCAAGCCACTCCAAGGATTTTTAGGCTCCATATCTGCATAGAGAGGGCTACCAGAGCCACCACTGCCAGGTGGGTGGCTGATCTTTCTGGTTCTTGGCTCTCCAGGTACAGCTGTGGGCTGGGTGCTACCCAGGGGGTGAACATGGATCACATCTCTGGCATTCTTCCACAGCAGGGTCATGCTGTTCCACATGTCCCTCCCAGTGCTGGGGTCAAAGTTTAACACCCATAGTGCAGCATAGTGCACCAGTACTCCCCTGTGTGACACCAGATCATTAAAACAACCTGAACACCTGCTGGTTTGACTTTGGACTGACTTGTGACTACTCCACACCTCTGGGTTCAGGTTGCAACAAGTTCAGGCCCTGATTCCTGAACTGATGCTGTCCTTCCCCAGCTGTGGCTTCATGGGATGTGGTCCTGTGCAGCTGACGGCATGCTGAGGTGCTGGCACCATCGTGGGGGCAACATGCCTGTGGTCAGTCTTGGCAGTGCTCAGGGTGTGCAGGAGGAAGTTGATACCAGTGGCTGCACTAGGCTAACTCCAGCCAAAGCTATTTACTGGTACCCCAGGCATGCTGACTATACGCACTGGGATGGGGGTCGCTGCGTTGGGTTTACCCTGCAAATGGCACACATGGCTCCTGTACTAGAAATCTCACAGACAGCTCCCATTTCCCCCATTTCCTGTGGAGAAGCAGAGCCTCAGCTGCAGACAGACTACAAGCACAGACCCTCTGGGCTCCAGGAGAGCCATTCCCCCCAGAGCTGGCAGCAGCCACAAAGATTTGCCCAGTCCCGGCTGCAAGCTCACCTCCCACACATAACCCTAGAGCAGCCTTGCCATGCCCCTGACAACACTGACCTGTTCAACCGGGGAAGAAGTCCCAAAAACTGCCAGATAAAACTGGTAACGCTGAAGTGATCAGCAGTCAATGCCTTTATTAAAACTACACCACTTTTAGATAAACATTTCAGTTTAAATTTCCAAACATATCACTGGCCTACTAACAGGAATGGCGGTGTTGGAATCACCCACACCAGCAGTTCTCATGCTGGACTCCCAGCTCTGTCCCACAGGGGGAAGGCAGCCAGCCAGGCCCCAGCTCAGGCTGCACTTTGCCCCAAGCCAGCTGCCAGCAGCAGCATTAACTGGAATGTGTATGTTACTCTTCAGAGCCAGGTAATTGTTTCTCTTCTGTCAGTGCAATAAATTATGTTTGATGCACTTGTATTTAAGTGGCACAGCTAGCTTATGAGTATCACGGGTCAGAAACCTCTGGGACAACCACGCTAATGGCAGAATAATCTTGGTACAAGAACAAGCTAGTCTCTTTTGCAACTAGTATGAGCCTGCAGGTATAACTGGGATGCATGCTGAGCAGTTTATACTATGCTGTACACCCCTGAACAGACCCTTGAGGCAGCACAATTCACTCTGAGCACTAATGACTAAACCTACAGCACCTGGTACTGTCTGTATAGACTGATGGGTGGCAGGGCCAGATCCTAGTGAGTCAGTGTATGACCCTCTCCCATCTCAGAGCTCTTCAGTGGCATAAACAGCCCCTGTTCTAGCCTCAAGCAGGGCAAGGACATCCCCAGAACCTCTCCCTATGAGAAAGGCTCACTTCCACTTCTGTCTCCTGGATAATGTGCTTCGGCCATGGCTGTCAGAGGGGCTGAGATGTGCTACTGGGAGTGCACAGAAGGGAGGGGAAGGGAGAGATGGGGAGCAACACCCCAGATTTATTTTTGCATCAAGAACTACATACCACTGCCTGCTTTTAACTACAGTGGAACAGCATTGCTACCAGGAACCAGAAAACTTGACCTAAGGAGTTAAAAAGTAGTTGATGGAAAAAAAAACCCAACGAACACCCTTGCCCTTTCCACCAGAAAAGGAAGCACATGGCTGCCTGGGTGGGTACAGGGAAAATGGAAGACATCCATTCCCACAGCCTGGGCACACACTGTTCACGGAAGGGGAGATCAAACAAAAAAGTAATCTCATGCTTTCTGGCTTAAACACCCAAGTTTGCAATTTATATACATATGTCATTTCAATCCTAACAGGAAGTGCATGTGAAGAAGGGGAGGAGGTCCACAGAGCATTGCAAGATGGGAGCAGAAATGATGTTCAGAAGGAAAAGGGTATAGGAAAGATAAAAGGGCACTAACCTTTCCCATTAAATAGATGTTTCAAATGGAAGAACAAAAAAAAAAAAAAGCCTTTCATTTTATTTCCAAATGTGTTCAATTACCCCAACACTTGCAGCACATTGTGACTGAAGAGCTAAATAAAAATACCTCTCACTACCTGGATCTTCCACATATTTGTAATTACAGCCACTTACCAAAAAGGAAAGGCAAAACATTTTCTAGAAAGAGAACACCTCAAACCCAAGCAGGACAACTGTGGTACGGAGATGTGGCAAAAGCCATTCACCTACAAATGAATCTCTACATGATCCAAAACCAGCAGCAATGTTTAAAAGTGAAACAAATATCCTTGGTCATGACACAGTGTCCTAGGAACATCTGTCCTCAGTGGTACCACGTTGGAATGGCCAGACTTTGCTGCGCTGACGTTTTTCATGATTTGGTACTGGCTCATGGGTTGTTATCACCCCTCTATCCGTGTCAAAAAAAGAAGCCAACATCTTCCTCTGCTATCACAGGTGCTGGAGTTGCCAAGGGTACACATCAGGACCGGAGTGGAAATCCCTGACCTTCTCTAATGCCAGGGATGGAAGAATGGCAGACTGACCCACAGGGAGCAGGGAAGAAAAGGAGAGAGAGAAAGGAAGAAAGAAAGGAAAATCTCTGTGCTGACAAGCAGCCATTCTTCACTGATGATGCTCATGTTCAGATTTTCCCAGGAATTCCCTAGGAAAGAAAATGACACAGCAGTGACACTCAGCTCTCCTATACTGGTGCATGCTACACCCTGCAGGTCTTCTCATTCCCCTGGCAAATACTATGGCTCAAGCATTTGCTGCTTGAGCTGCACAGGGGACAGCACTGAGCTTTGCTCTCACACCCATCAGTGGTTCCCACTAGAAGAGCCAAGCTGAAGCAACTGCTCTGCAAAGAGCTCCTCCAGAGTATCCAGCTTACAGCAAAGACATGGCACAGGGAAGTGTTCTCAGATTTCTGTGGCTCCCCTTCCCAAAACCTGCCTTGCAAGGAGGTGGAGAGCTCTGACTCTGTGCTAAGCCAGCCCAAGTATCTCACCCACTCTGGAGGCCAAAGGGCCTCTAGCTGCCCAATACACATCTCTCTTACACACGGGTGCATGTCACCATAAGCCCCAAGCCCCAGCCCCCCCTAAGGCAGGGGTGACCCCGGTCAGCAGGGCTGTTACCGCAGTATTCGAGGTAGCTCTGGACTCCTGTAGATGTACTTGTGCCGGTAGCCGAGGTCTGTGTGGAACGGAACAAACTGCACCTTGTAGTCTCGGAAACTCCGTGATGTTGCAGCGATGTTGTAAAGCTGAATGCAAGGGGAGGCAGGTGAGGGTTGTGTGTTACTCCAAACCTGCATCCCTCTCAGGGTTGGGTTATGGGCCCTGGCTTGAGCAGCTTTGATAGCTCTAGCTTCATTACACTACTGATTTGCCACCTCCAACAGCACAGAATCTGCAGTCCCTTTGGGCTATGTGTTTCTACATACACCTTTCTATCGCTGACTTTTTGCCTGGTTGGGATGTCATTCTATCCATACCCATTCCTCCCACCAGATCAGTTTGCAGAGCCACATGTGTACCTTTTTTCCCAGATGAAATGGTACCACTGGATCATCCTCAGCGTGAAGGATGAGCAGCGAACAGGAAATGTATTTCACACTGTAAAACAGACAATGTCACAAAGGCTTAGAGCAATCCCATCGTTCTCTAACACTAACATGTGCATTTTTAAGAAAACCGTAATGACAAACACATCCTGTGGGTTAAGTGCAATTCAAAACACTTATCTGGGTACCATTCATTTGATCTGTAGAAAATTTACTAATGAAAGGCATCCTCATAAAAACTATTTGCTGCTTATACCAGAGAAAAGTGGCTCAAGACACTGTAAAGCATAATCCCCACCAAGGTCTTCTTTCATTTCACTACTGGAAACTCACAAATGCTCAGACTCTTCAATCAAAGACTCAGTGAAAAGAGATAATGTGATTACAGGCAAGGTGGCTTATGCAAATGCACAGCAAAGAAATCTTCCCAAACCTTTCAGATTCCAATGCTACTATTTAATGTGTAACATGCACTTGAAAAGCATAAATCACATGAACCAAATCTGCATATCCCCGAGTGGTCTCTGTGCTCTCTGTTGCATCTGTCCTTATTAAGAACAATTAAAAAAGAAAGAACTTCACAGTGCAAAGTTGTGCTGCTCTCAGGGCTGTGAGAGTAACTGAAATCACTTCAGCAAGTGTAATGCTGCAACACATTAAAAAAAAAAAAAAAGGCAGTCTGCTGTTTATCCTACTTGATGCTTGCCATAGCTCACTGCAGCCACAGCTGAAACCCCAACAAAGAAGGAACTCACTTCTCATCGTTTGCAAATTTAATTCCACTTGTTGTGATGGGGTCAAGGAAGAACCAGTCAAATCCAGGGAAGTATCTGTATATCTGAGAGGAAAAATGTGCATTAGTGGCAGGCCCCAGCAGGACAGTTAGTTATATGAACAGCAGTAACAGGGCAGTAACAGGGCAGGCCATTGCCATGCTGGTAACATCCCCTGCCTGCTGACTGCGCTCTCTGCAGTGAGATGGCCCATGTTTCCACCAGCATTATTTTTCCTCCACTGTTTCAGGCTCATCTTACCAGCCTGCTCAGGAGTAGGCACTTCAGGTGCTTGCATGGTCAAGGTCTCTAGGAATCATGCAGTACTGCTGGAAACAGTCTTCCTGGAAGAGCTTTAGCCCAGGGCACCTCAGCCAGCCTGGCTGCATCCCACACCTGGAGTGGGTGTCTGCTCAATTTGCTCCCATGCTGGATGGAAGAGGTGGCCACATTAGGGTGAACTCAACAGGGAAACCACATCAGTGCAAAGGATCCACGTGGATGGGGTAGAGACCAAGAGAAGCCCACCTCTGTCATTGCTTTGCTCACACCCAAAGAATAGCCTCCTGCAACAGAGAAGCTACAACACAAAAAGAACGGGCTGTTCACTGCTGAGAGCAGAGTCTATCTTAACCCTCCCTAAATTTCCTGCCCTTTCTGATCCCAGTTTCTGTTTTCTTTCAGCAGGCTCCATACACGGCTCTGGTACTGCTTATTGTACTAGTGTTCCCAGGAGTTGTATTAAGTGTAGCTTATGTTTATTGATATCACCTCCGCCCCACAAGCCATGCAGTTAGCTCAGCTACAGCACTTCTGATGGTTAATTTCTAAGCATACAATTAATTACGTGCCACTAGTGCGAGAGTCACTGTGTACTTGCCACAGAAAAGGGGTGACTTCGTGCCTCCTCCCGTATGTTGGTGAATGGAGATTCCAGTATCAGGGCATCCGGGGGTGTTTCTGAAAAGCCGAAGGCAATGTGCTGAAATGTAGGGGTGCAGATAGCCAACAAGGTCAGGGTCTGCCTTATGAGAGCAGCTGCCACCACAATGCACCAAGAACAGCTTTGTCACAACCCCAAACATATCTGGGACGCCAGCAAGGCCTGTGCTGGGTGGGAAAAGCATCCAGGCACCACACTTACCTCTCTCACAAAGACGCCTCACTAGATTTGTTGCGACCCTGGAAAGAAGAACGAGCATTTAATTGGCACAGGCCCTCTGCAAAGCATCAGGCTCTGTAGATAGTCGGTGCCAAAGGTAAAAGTCAACTGACGTAACATTGACCCTTCACACTATCCAAGGTCTGGTCAGCCAGCCCACAATGACTTGGGTTCCCACCAGCCTCCCATACCCAACTGTCTCAAATGACATCAGGTGCCTGCATTTCAGTAAGCAAACAAGTCCAAGGAAGCAGCACATCATGCAGCCACACTTGGATGGACCTCCTTTCAGGTGGCTCTCAGGCTTCCAGCATATCCATGGCTGTGTGACACAGCCTCTTACTCACAGACCACAAGGGCTGAGCAAGAAAGAGGGGAACGCAGGGGTATAAGCAGAGGGGTGTTGTGTTTTAGGCAGCTGGAGTGCAGAGGCCCAGGGCTACACTGCAAGGAGTTTCCATAGCTAGGTCAGAAAACAGCAAGGTCTCCCCTATGCATCATCCTAATGGGACAGAGATATTTCTAAAGTTGCTGACTCCTCCAAGCACAGCATATTTCACAAACCTTAAACTCCAGAATGGCTGTGGTCACCAGGGAACTCAGCTGAGGACCATGGTCCCAGGACACTCTGATTGCAGTGCACTGGGAAATGCCACAAGCAAGCTCTGACCCAGAAAGGGATCCTGGACTGGGCAAAAAAATTTAGAGGAGGAGCCCAAGGAAAAGTGTTTGCCTTCACTCAAACAAAGCAGGATATTTAGTGTCACAGCAATGAAGACACACTATCCTGAATTACCTCCCTGTCCCTGCAATGCATTTGTTGCACAGCGAGGCAAGTTGTTGTGGGTTCACAGTTATCTGCAGAGCTCAACTCAAAGGTAACTCTTGTGTTTGCTTTCTGCTCCCCCGCAAATCAAAGAGGTAAGAGCGTGTGCTGCTGGCTGAACACAACTCACCTCCAGAGAGCAATGGAAAGGGAGGAAGCACAAAAGGAAAGTTAAAAATATGATGGCAAAGGTACTTGACACTTTGAACTTCCCTGTGCGAGGCATGACCACATAAATGTCATGGGTGGCCAGCAGTGTAGTCACGCAGGCATCTGCACAAGTACTGATTACACACAGCATGTTTACCAGGAGAGGAGGAAAACCTTTTGTAAGGACAAGTCACATGCATTATGTGGCTGGTCTGAGACACTCTTTCAGAGTATCAGAGAAGTCTGATGTTCTGCTCTGAAGGACATGCAGACACAGGTTCACCACAGGAAGAGATCAGTGCAGTCCCACTTTCTCTCTTTCTGCATTCTATTATTCCAAGTGTCTTTTCCAGTGTGACCCTCTGGGCAATGAAGGTTCAAGATCAATTGCTGCACAGTCATTCACTGTAGCCCTTCTCACTCTGTAGAGTACAAAGGGGAAGCTACCCTGCAGAAATTATGCCACAGATGCCAAGCCAAGCCATCCTGGGGATTACAGCAAACAGCACCTTCATCCAAGGTCAGTGTTTAATGTTTTTCAGAAACTGCTCAATTCCACTGAGATTAGACACTTACCCTGTTCCCAGGGAGTGTCCCCATATATAGACAGGGTTGTCTCCACTTCGTGCTTTTATCCAGTCAAAGACATGAAGGGCATCGTAGGTCATTCCCCTCTCTGACGGGCTGCCTATTGAATCACCCCAGCCTGAAACACAAATAGTCCTGCTAAGAATCACAAACTGGTCAGCAAAGCTCCTCCCTTGCAGCCCATCTGTGACTGCAAAGGGACCTGGGGCATAGGCAGTTTCTGTTCATTTCACTGTGCACCTCTACAGTTTGTGGCTGAAAGCCTTAACTGATCTGTAGTCATTTAATCAAGGTAACTGCTGGCTGACAAGGAGTTTTTGTGGATTTAGTCAACAACAAAACCAAGGACTGAATCTCAAACATCGCTACAATGGTGTTGTTGCACGTACCCATCTGCAACAGTCTGGCTTACTAACCTTCCCTGCTTTTGCATGCATGTAACCAATTTGTAAGTAGTCTCTAACAGCACAGGAATTGGATGCCTAGGGCCAAAGCCTAAGCACGTCTCACAAAGCTGTTGCGACATCAGTTTGTCTATGCTGTTCGGTCAGTGCCTTCAAGCAATTTTCCACCCTCCAGAGTGTTTTGGTTCTATCACTATTGCAGCACATCTACACATTGTATGCTAAGCAGCCAGCATCCCACATCCCTTCTGATACCTAATAAGCAGCCACAGAAGCAGCTGCCAGCAGGACTGAAAAACAGGGCAAGCTCCTACAAATAAACCTCTCCCAGATGTCTTTTTGATAAAAATGCAGTGGATTAATTTCTTTCCTGTATCTCCAGTGGCATTACACTGCAGCCACGGCTTAAACACTAAGAAGGTAGAAAAAGAGCAGCAGATGCCTGACTGCTGGTGGCAGAGTTGCGAAACAGTCATGGCTTCTGTTGAGTATGTTATCAATTGTTAGCAAACCATTTACTCTGTCTTATCTCACTCACAGTAATAGCAAGTTCAGTTCCCTGTGTGACCTCATGAAAGTCAACCAGATCATATCCGATGGAATACACCTAGGCAAGCATATTATATTCCACATGTGCACCTGGAGGGTGCCTCACCCTCTGCTCCTTAGCTCTCTAATCAACAAGCCCTGTGCATGAGGACAGACAGGAGCCAGAGTGCACCAAACTGGACATTGGAAAGCAGTGCTACACAAAGGCACTGGAATGAAATTTCTGGAAATTCTTTGGATACCCAAAGAGAGGAAAAAAAGGAGTTAATAACCACATCTAATTAGCTGGCAGCAAGTTTTATAAAAGAACAGTTTCCATGAGATTAAAAAAAAAAAAGACTGAACTCTGTTGATTGTACAGAAACATCTAAAGGTGTTTCATAATAAAAGAAGTCCACATACCTCGGTAGTCAAACGTCACCACATGGTACCCGAGGGAGCTGAGAACCTGGAGGGCAGAGAAACACGCAAAAGCCCATCACAGACTTTCACACCAGCCATGCTCTTGCGTCAGGCCAACGTTATTGACATGTCAACTTACAGCTTTTCAGTGCAGCAGGCACAAAGCTTTCCAAACGCTAATCATCTCAGCCCACTGGTTTTACTCCATTTGTTTCCTGGACCTCATATCATGCTTCCTAAGATGTTGATTCTCCCTTTAACAGCTTTGCCCTTAAGATCTGCAGATATCCTACTGTTTCCCCTACAAAGACTTTCATGTCTTCCAGTGAAACAGTACAACTACCTCAATTATATTACTCAAATTGGCATAAATGTAAGCATAACACATAGAAGCCTATTTCAGAACACTTAAATGTATAGATCCAAAACGTGCAATTGCTCTATTGTGAATAGGTAATCCTAACAAAATCTGTTAAAAGCAAGTAAAAATACTCAATGTTAGATCAACTTACTTGGAAAAAGTGCCTTGGAAAAAACAATGCTAGCATTCCAAGCTACCATTGCTTGATATGAACCTAAGAGCTCTGTGGCAGATAAAAAAAAAAATCAACAAAAAGTCACAAAAGGATTAAAATGCTGTTGCTCTTGTGGTCTATGTATGATACGTGATTAAAAAAAGGCATCTTAGTATTATGCTATTTATATGTAAATATAAAAACAACATTTTATTTCTAATGTAACTGAAATCTTAACAGCCTGAACAATTACTGTTACAAATTCAGATCTAATTACCACAGGGGAAAAAAAGAGGAAAATAAAATAATGTAGAGAAGAGGCGTGTTCAGATAAGTTGGCAACTCAACTCCCTTGCTGAGAGGACTATGATGGTGATGGTTTCTCCCTCTTCCCTGATGTATCCATCCAGGGCTAATTTTCATATATTTTGGACATGCACTGGATGTTTCTCTCTCGTCATTACTAGAAGCACCAGCAAAAATGACAGCGTCCAAGCCTGTTTCATTCTGCTGGAATAAGGACGAATTTGGAGTTTCTGGAGTGGTACATAAAAACATTCCCCTGATTTTGTTTGTAACACTACCTGCGTGAGAACTGTTACTATTCGCATTGAAGTTACTGCTCTCCCATGTAATTATAGAATGCTCAGCAAAAGTAAAACAAACCTGGTTGTTAGGCTACATCTGCTTGGCATGCAACATTCACTACCTTCAGGGTTCACTGCGCAACGAGTTGGACCTGCAGCATTGCAGCTGGGCTAGTGTTTGTTGCAGTTTTCTAAATAACACTCCTAGTGGTACTGGGACTATTGCACTGTGCAAATGAAATGACACCTGTGAGCTGAGCATTACTTCTAAAGGAGTAGTAAAAATATTAGAAGCACCAGCAAAAATGACAGCATCCCAGCCTGTTTCATTCAGCTGAAAAAAGCACAAATTTGGAGTTTCTGGAGTGGTTCCGGCAAGCCCATGTGCGTGTTCACGTATGAGTAACTGACTGAAAAAGACAAACTAAGCAACTTGTCTGGATGTTCTCAGAAGCAAAGAATACCACACTCAGGAACAGAAACTTTGTGTTTCAGTAAACTGTGTTCTCCATATGTGTACATACAGAAACACACTGAGTATTATGAAGCACTGCTACTCTTGTCCCTCAAAATCAGAAACAATTCCTCTGCCTGTCTTGGCCAGCATAAAATGCATTGCAGCATAGGCTGGCTCCCAGAAAAATGACCAAATAGATCACTATACATGGCAGTCTCCTCAACCAATTTTCTGCAATCAGCTCATCCTTTTTTCTTAAAGGAAATATAACCTGCCTCCTTGGGGTTGCCAAACAGTATTTTCTAACCAATCTGAATTTAAAAAAGACTTTGCAGCAGGGGATCTCGTATTGCATTGCAATAAAACTTTATGAGTGCCAACACTGACACAAATTATAAAGAGGAGGAAATGACAGCTAAATCCCCAGGAAAAACATAGACTCAGACCCCTCCAAAATGAGCCAGCAAAAAGAATTACGGTTCTTTTAGAAACAAAATACGAGGCCAAGAAATTGTGTTTGAGAATTTCAGCCAAAAGAGAGTTTAATAAAATACATTACCCCAAAAGTCACTAGACAAAACACTCAAAGCAACTGAGGCTCTTGTTCTCGCATAACAGACCATAGTGCTACATCTGGGAAATTCATTAGGTTTTGTACAAAACCTTCTGCACTGGAGATGGCACCACTCATACAAATGCACTGTGCCATGAGGAAGGAGAAAAACAAGACTGAATGCTCTTAAATGGTATCTTAAATTAGTACACTACGTTAATCAGTCAAATTGTGGCTGCAATTAAATAAAACTTTTGATTTTTCCAATAAACTATGTTGTGAAAGTATTCCTGTCAAAGAACCTGATTAGCTCAGTTGGATCTGGCAGTTAACATCAGCAAATAGAAGACTTTTCAAGTATCTTTGAATATGTGGAAGTGTGCTCACAGCTTACCTTTTCCCATACAGGCTTCCTGTTTAAAGGAGACTGAGAGCCCAAGGTCTGTGCCTGTTGGTAGTGGGCTTTTATGAGCAGTCCTCTCAATTATGTGCACATCTGATGTGTTAATGCAACTGTTTGGACAGCACACACAGCCACTTACCTTGTAAAGCTCCACACGGTGATCCCCTCCTCTGGCAAGAGTGATTCATGAAGAGGAGGGAAAAAAAATGAAAACAAAACAAAACAAACAACCACATGTGAGCATTTAAGTTTACAGAAACATATTTTCCCATTCGCCTCAGGCAATTTAAGACAAACATGCCAAAACCAAGAAACGCCATAACTGCTTCGTCACAGGCTTCAAGGAGACAGCAAGGCTTTGCTGAGCTATGCAGGACATAATTTTGAAGTCAACTTCTCCCTGTAAACCTCGCCTCACAGCAGGAAAAGATGAACTTTTCCACCCAGTCTCCTATCCACCTTTTCCAAAGACTGTAATACATCCGAAAGAGCCTGTCCCTGTTGGCTTTGCAGACCCTGAGCTCTTGCCACCAGTGTTGCCACAGCCAGTAGCCCCTGCTCTCCCAGGTGTGATGCTGGCAGCAGACCTCATGACATTAACCCAATCAGCTGGTCCTTGGATTTTCTCACCTGGCTCCAAACACAGGGAAAGAAGGGACATGTGCAAAAGACTGAGCAGAGAAAAACAGAGTTGAATACTGTAAATAAGTTCAGGAGAAAAATCTGCTTAAAGTTTCAGGGTTTTATATATACAAATTGAAACCTAGACAATAAAATGGAAAGGAATGTGAATGTGCCATTACATACTTTAAAATACATGCACAAAATGAAATGGCTATTCCACATTCAAACTTTAGTCTAGTATTGATATAAGAGTAAATTTACTCTTGCATTTATATGAAACTTCTAAAACATTCACACTATGACTGTTTTGGTCAGTGCAGCCTCTAAATCAAAAAGCCAAATACCTAAGGCAGTCAAAAACACTCAGGGTAAAATGCAATGGTTGCTTGTAGGTAATTTTGAATAATACAAGCCTGAAGAAGATGATCCACTTGCTTGAAAAGTCACCTTTGACATGCACACATTGGTGACTTTTCATGCTTTCCTCAAAGTGTAACAGAGGAATTTTTTCTAAGGGGACCAAGTAAACAAAACATTTTTGCCACAGCCCCAGATCACTCAGGCAAACTAGAAAGCCAAGGTAGTGCCTTTTACTTATGGTTAATGCAGCCTGCACCAGTAAAGCAGCCCAGTAAAGCGACAGAATGTGCAGCATAGAAACACACAGCAACAGATATTAAATCTGAAATAGCAGCGCCAATGCACCTCCAGCTTCTCCAGTACACAGAGTAAAGCGAAATGTGAAATATGTTACTGATTCATAGCTCAGTACTTTATCTCAGTAGCACTTGGGGGAGCCAAGAAGTAAATCTAATCAATACACACACAAGAGAGATACTGGTCCCAAACTGCCACCATTAAGCTGCAGAATAGCTTCCATTAGTGTAATTTGTTACACCCAATAAAGGCAAAAAACCAATTTCAGCAGTATTTGAAAAATAATGCTACAATTTGATTAAACCTTGTAATGCATGGCTAAAACAGAGTTCCTTTACATCATGGAACTTGTTTTTCTGCAACGTTTCTGCTCTTGCAGAGTATCTGTGGGCAGACATCAGCTTCAAAAGAACATGCACTGGCACTCAAAACTCAGAAGGTGGTCGATACTCTTTTGTAAAATGCATATTTGTAAGGAAAAAGACCATGTTCTAATAAACGAACAAAAGCTCTGTAACACATGGAGATGTGGCAGTAAGAACACTGTGCTGAGAAATATCCAAGAAGTTTCACACTGCACTTATGGTTTCTAGCATCCAACAACAAAGTATAGAAAACTATCCTACTACCTTAGCTGATACACAGTCAACTACAAAATTACAAATTTTAGAGATGCTCCTGTTCCAGACAAATGTCCTCTACGTATGCAATAATGAAACAAGATCGGCACACGACCATCCTCTTTCCTTCTGATTTTCCTTCCTCTTAATGTGTTCACTACTAAAATAAACTCACAAAAGGAAGTGGAATGTTTATTTAATGTTTGCAAGTAACATATACAGAAGCACTAATACTATCCCATGTCTCGATTCAGAAACTACTATACTGAAAAGTACTTCTCACTACCTGATTTAGAGAGGGTCACAGCCTCCTGGTTTCTAGCAGAGGATACAAGGTAAATTACAATATCAAATATCTCTGATAACTGCAATAAATCCATATTCAATAAATGTTCTATGAAACGATCCCTCCCCATAAGTACCTTCTTTTAAAAGGAGAGACACCAAACTGATTTTAGATTTTATTTTGGTTTTAATCATAAAATAGTTTGGGTTGGAAGGGACCTTTAAAGGCCATGTAACCCAAACCTCCTACAACAAGCAGGGGGTTTCTTCAACTAGATCAGTTTGCTCAGAACCCCATCCAGCCTGACCTTAAATGCTTCCGGGGATGGGACATCTTCCACGTTTCTGGGCAACCTGTTCCAGCGTTTCACCACTCTCATTGTAAACATTGTTCCTTATATATAATCAAAATCAACCCTCTTTTAGTTTAAACCCACTATCCCTTGTCCTATCGCTATAGGCCCTAAGAAGGTTTTCTCCATCTTTCTTAATGTGCTGAAGGTGTGGCAAACCAGGAAAACACATCACGACACTGTTTTGTGCCTCACCTTGTTCCCGCATTGCCGTGCAAGTAGAGGATTACAGGATGGCTGGAGCCCAAAGCCTCTTCAAACCACAACTGGTCCTTCCCTCGAGCATTCTTCCATAAGGCTGCAGGGACTGTGTGCCTGTATACAAAAGGAAAATTTACATTGTCTGCTGCTACTCAACATTCAAGTGTCTGCCACTTGAATTTTGAGTTTTTCTGATCAACTCATTAACTCAGGATTACACACCTCACACACGCTTTTCATAAAATTGTCATAATTAACTGACAAATGGCCAAATTTAAAAGGCAGTGGCTATAGTTTATTTCTATATTTTCATCTCCATCACCACTGCCTTCAAAACTGAGGTCTGTGTAAGGCATCAAACTTCACAGGCAACCCCAAAGCACAATTACCAAACTTCCTGCTGCTCTGGAGAAATCTCAATTCCTCAGCTTTTATGGCACTTAATTACTTCAATTAACATACTTATACACCATAAACAAGATTCACTGCTAGGTCAGCAGATGTTCAGAATAATCAAAGTCAGCTGGGTTTGGAAAGAATGTTCGGTGAGTAAGAGGCATATCTGACTCTACAGCCAATCTGAGGAAAAGGAAGAGTTCAGGGTACGATGAGAAGATCATGTGCTTTGTTTTCAGACACAAGGTTCTTGAAGGTATAACATTTTAGCTGAAAAAGCTACAATCTAGAAGAGCCAGGAATTTTTAACTCACAGCTGTTCTTCTGTAGATAATGTAGTGTAGTTGGGCAACCTGCTAGAAAGAATTCAACACTGGTGGAACCAAAGAGGAATGACAGACTGAACAGAAGGTTAGATAATTACTCTAGAATACAAATACTAAAAGCAAGTACATGCCCCAAACCATCTCAGTTGTTGAGAAGGGGGCTAGCTTACAGCTACCAGAAGTAACTTAAGTATTCATATGCCTTTCTCCTTGACAGACAGACAAGCTCCCACCTATCACACTATCCTCCCAGATAAAAAGCTCAGAGACAAACTAACACAGGGGGGAAACAATGTAAAAAATCTACTTCCATGCATGCAGTCAGCGGATACTGAGTTCTCAAGGAGGTAAGAAGCCTCAATAACTGTAGGACTCACAAATTCTCCAACTGTTCTACCCCAAGACTCTTGCAAGCCTATGAACAAAGTAGGCTAAGGACTTCGTTTCAGAAGTACACCAAACACAAGACCTACACTGGTATTAAAAAGCAAGGTTCAAAACTTTTCTGAAAACCTCTCAAAAAATCAAGACATAAACTCTGAATTGCCACCACAAGTCGGAAGTTTTGTTTCAATAAAGATACATAGTATACTTGTAAGGGAAATAAAATACTAATCTCAATACTGCAATACAAACTTATTTAACATCTTAAGAGGTGGGATTTTAATTGTCCAAGTGAAGAATGAAACCACTATTTATCAGCCTACCCTGGAAAGACTGAAGTATTCAAGTTTTAACTATGTCTTTCATCAAAATTTACTTATAGGAAAGGAACTGTCTTGATGTAGTAGGATATCACTATCCCATTCAAAAGGTCATACACCCTGTGAAGAGAAAATCTCTGCTTCATTAGAGGACATATCAAAGGTACACACACAACTAAAAACTCCAAATCCTACAGCTTACAGATCAAACATCATTGGCTGTATTAAGGAACACTGCCTTCCCTCCATACCTGACATGATCTTGGGTAACAAGGAGCTAAAATGAATTGTCCTTGCCTGGGACCAGAAAATCATCTTTGTGAGAGAGGAATGACAAGTGAACTCCAACACTGTCACTTGTTTTGTTAAGAGAGTAAACTGTGTGTTCTGCTCTCACCCACTCTCCAAATCTTACATATGTTTTATACACAGAATATTCTTCCTCCTACTCTGAACACTTTGATCCTCTTTTCCTATCTTCCTTCACATCTATTTTGCAAAACAAAATATGAACAGCAGTTGAATGACAAAACGTCTAACTCCTTGTGTCTTGCCTGATATGGAGGTACAATCTCTGTAGTAATGCAGACCTGTAACCTTTATGACTCCAAATTATGAAGTTTCTCTGAATGCACAAGTTGTCCGACCATAATTCATGCATTACTGATCCAAGTTCAGATGAGCTCTAGATATTTGCATACCTTTCAACCTGAATTTGGTCACTTGGCAGATGAAAATACAAACATCCACAAATGAGAGCATGCACAGCAAAAAGACTGGATAGGCAAGACTGAGAACAAAAAGAAGGATAAAGATGCAGGGCATATACTTCACAGAACAGGCTTCCTTACCACACTCCAATGGTTACATCCTCCTCTGGCTGCAGGTAATAATTACAGGTATGGTTTAAACCTTGATCCTGTGGTCTTTTCAAGTCAATGAAATATGGGACCCTCACTGAAACGATAAAAAGGATATGAAACCTTTTAATTTTAATTTTTACCTTTATTTTCTTACTGCTTAACCAAGGCACTGGAGAGTTTTACAAACTGGTCCATGGTGCTGGGAAGATCTTATTCTTTTTGTGTAAAAAGATGCACTGGCTACAACTGTGATTAAAACATAAATAGTAAAGAAAGTAAGGTAAGAAGATACAAGCAACCATCAAAAAACCAAGGAGCAGGCTAAAATTAAGAGAAGGTGGGAGAGACAGACAAAGCCTCCTCTGGTATGTATTTAATCATCTCTGTCCAGTCTGCATCAATGGGATGGGTTAGCTGATTTGGCAAACTTATGATTCAGTTTTTTCCCATAAAATTGAGCTACACTACAGCAGTACCAGGAAGTCTGTCTCCTTGAAACTTAGTGGCATAACAATGAACATACCAAAGCTTTTGTGTTTTTGACATAAAATGCAGCACTGACAATTGTGACAGTCAAATCTCGCTTCACTGTCTAAAAAATCATTAAACTTTACACAAACATGAAAACCGAAGCAGAAGACAGCTGATTACAAATCTGGACCCTCAGACTGCAAATCTATACCTATGCAAGTCTGTTTGCTCATATGCAAAAGCATATGGAAGAGTCCCAGACAAACCATGCATGCCACCAGAGACCTGTTGGGCGACTGTGCTGTCACCACAGAACTCAACAACACTCTCATAAGGGCAGTGGATGCTCCAGGAGGATGGCAAGTTCTGCAGTTGAAGTCTGGACAGGCACACAAGTCACTTCTAGCAGTGCTCTGGGAAAGCTATTCAACTTCTCTGTTGCCTGGATTTTCCCATTTGTGAAGTCTCTTATGACTTTCTTGCTAGATTTTGTATGACGAAGACACGAACAGGAACATACCAGTGTTAGTCATAGGGGCCAGGGAAGTATCTATCTCAAAGCAAGAGAAAAATATAGAGGGACAGGTAATTTTTATGTATGGCACTTATCACTGGCATCTATTCTATACACAGACAAACAGATCATCATCAGAGTCAGACATCCCATGGGGATTTAGCACATCAAGGATGTTTTTAGTGGCAGAGGTATTTGGCATCAATCACAACATATCAAATGACAAAAATCACATGATTTATAAATCATACCGATACACTAAATCTGACCTAGTCTGTATTTATGCTTGTAGAAATCTCATTTTTCTGAAGACCTCTAGGAGACAGCTTGAGATCTCTACCCACATGCCCATGTGTCTCATAACCTAGTGTTGAGGAAACTTTCCTGTCTGACCATTCAGGACCACTCTGGCAATCACACTTCCACCACCCCAGACTTTCACCACTGGGACTAAAGCCCACAGTGGGCAGCTCCAGTGAACCCACAGGTGCCTTGTTTAACTCTCACCTCACTGCCAGATGAGTCCTCCTCACCACTTCAGCCCCGGGTTTCTTGTAGCAGAGTCCCACATGTCTGGTTCCTCAAAGTAATTTAACTGTGGTGACACCATAACACCTTGAGCTGGTGTACCCAGGGAGGGACACCCAAAAAACGAATCCCCAGGATACTGTACCTTCACAGTCTGTACACTTGCTCCAGTGGTGATATTTGGTCTGGGGTCTTCTCATTCATTGGCTCCTGCAGAGTCTCTTGGTGACCAGCCACCCCCTGGCAGGCACCATAGGTCTCTGTGCCCTTTGTCAGGCAAAGGGTCAACACCAGGTCATGGCCACTTGCTGGGGGCTCCTGACATTTCCCCCCACCCAGGGCATAACCAGCTACCTGCTTACACACTAGCTACCTGACAAGGTGTGTTCCTCCGCAGTGGAACAAATCCAGACATTGGTTTGTTGGTAACAGTGGGAGCACAGCTACCAATTCATCTTTAGTACCTCAACAAATGGAAGCACTTTTTGCTGAAGCTCTGTGATACTGTTTTGGAAGCAAATCCCGAACTACACAGGAGGAGAAAAAAGATGGTTGAAGAGTAGTGATTTACACTCAAGAGATTAAAATATGACAGGCCAAACCCTACACCACTCCTCTGAAGGAGAAACATCATTCTCCAATGCAGAAGAATTACTCAATATGTCAAGGTATTTCTAATGCATGTGTTAGAATGCATTAACTTTGTATTAAGGCAAATAGTTTTTCATGGGACTATTGTCACAAATAAAAGGAACAGGACCAACACTGCACTAGTACTTGCACTGCTAGAAAGAGTTATAGGACAATTGTTTCAGTCACTTGGGAACGAATAGAGGCAGGAACTTCAGGGAGATCTAACAAAGCCCTGCAAGAGCAAATTAAAATCATCATTGAAACCTGCATTATTCAGGTTACCTAGCTGTCAGTTCTGACCATCAAGGCACAGGAGCTGGCCCACACGTGTGCACACTTCACAGCAATCATGACCCAAGGTGTTAGATTATACAAAGCATGCACTCAAAATGACACAAATTATACAAAAACAATGTATCTATAGTTAGTCCTTCTAGCTACTACAGTCAAAGGAAGATATTTTTCAAAATTCCGTTACAACATAACTCAGGTTTAAAGACAGATTTAGGTTGCAAAGTAGTATCTCTCATACAGCAATGTTCCATCATTGTCCACCCTGTAGATGCTTAGGCCTGTCTCCGTGACCTGGGAACTGAGCCAGCTCGCCAGACCCACTATAGCCTTTGAATTTGGTTAAATTAGTGGTAAACAGACATAAGGAAAACATGCAATCTGACTGCATCAACAGACCTCTTCTGTTTCAATCAGAATATTTTCTTAAAATGCTTCCAGGTGAAGACTCACTGCCTGGAAAACAATTCACTGGATTTCATTTCATTTGCTTGCTATCTATTCATGCAACTTTGTTGAACCCTTCAGAAACATGCATCTGACATATTGCACAGTTTTCCTGAAGGATACCCTTTTGGCTGGAAAGTTGGCTTCAGTTTGATCACTATATTTATACAAAGACATGCTACAGCAACCACCAGGGCCACTGAGTATGCTTTCCAAACCGCAGCCTGGAAATCTTACAACTTGTGAAAGTTCATGTCCTTCCCAAGTTGTACATATACAGGGTGAAAGTGAAGGCAGACAAATGGAAGACAGACACTTCTCCCCTTCTCCCCTCACCCACCTCAGTAGACCGAGTCACTTACCAAAGTTTAGGAAGACCAGCTTTGCCTGAATAGCAGGGCAAAGTTTTACTAGAAATGGGATGGCTATGTACATTCCCAGCAACCAGATTATTAACTTCCGCAATCGAAACCATAATCCGTATCGCCTGTATAAAAGAAAAAAAAAAAAAAAAAAGAGAGGAAAACAGGTCTGAATATAGTAGGAATTTTATGGAGTAATTTTGACAATTATCTGTGTGCTTGGTGTATTTGAAAATCTGGTCATTTACTCTTTAAACAAAACCTAATTTTAAATAGTTTATGTAGCCTCAGTTGTTTGAGACAAGCAGAAGTAACCAAACTACCAGCTGACGATATGCAGCTTAGAAAAAGGGAACAGAAACTCTGTACTGGTTATATTTTAAAGGACTCTGTAACAAGAGCTTTTTTTTTTTTTCCTGCTCTTTTAACAGATTTCAGGATCTCTAGAACGCATATCACATGACTGTTTCCAAAATGTAGCTTGATTGTGCTTCCCATTTAAATCACTATCAGCAAGATTTTGTTCAGTTCGATTATCACATATTTTGAGGAACTACGTGCAGTAAGACTGATAAAACTACACATGATTTCATCTATGGACTGGAGCAGACATTCTGCCTTGTCTAGCTAAAAGGGTTTGTACCTCTCAAAGTCCTGAAAAGCAAACCTTTCTAAGTT
Source organism: Manacus candei (assembly GCF_025592945.1). NCBI lineage: Eukaryota > Metazoa > Chordata > Aves > Passeriformes > Pipridae > Manacus > Manacus candei. The sequence goes on along the minus strand of NW_026138083.1, from coordinate 9,115,636 downwards.
ATAGAACATAATAAATTTCATAATCCACAGCATTATTCTCTATGAGTCCAGAATAAGTTTAGAACAATTGCCCAAAACTTTATTTTCTCTTGAGCTGGGAAAAATAAGCTACCAAAACCAACCAAACAAACAAAAATATCCTTCCCCCTGGAAAAAACAAACAAACAAACAAACAAACAAACAAACAAACCTCACAAACCAACATCGAAAAAAGAAAAAAAACAAACAAAAAAATCAAGTATCACACAGTAGCTAGTAAAGCAATATATCTTAGAATACACTTTATTGCCTCAGAATAACTATCAAATACATACTCATATGTCTATAAATGCACATACGTATACACAAAGGTATACTTGTAATGGTCTAGTGGACTAGCACTTCACATGCAGAAACATTGAGGCTCTCAACTACCCTTGCGATGAAGAACTAAAATTGATGTAAAGCCTTCAGGCAACACAATTTCTTTTGCTTTTCAGCAGACAGTCTTGAGCAAGAATGATGTTCCATGCAGTGGGCAACCAGTTCTCAGTATCAGGAACTGCTGGCAGCTGAATTTGCTCCACACTAGTGCTAAGAGGGTTTGTATGCTGTCAGCTGGTTAAAACTGTCAAATAGAGAGCCTAAAGACCTCATTTTTATACATTTTTACAAGAAATGTGAGCCTACAGAAAGAACTGGGATGGAAACAGTTTAATCATGCACCAACATTTTCAAAATCTCTATAGCTTTTGTAGTCCTAGGCTAAAGCCAAGACTCTCGGGAACAGGTTTCCAGCACAGCAAAAAAGAAGACATTCCAATCTCTCCCACCCAGCTAAGTTTTTGGCATGATTGCTAGGGTACTCACAGGGAATAGGCTGTCCTCTCATTCATCCAAAACCTGCCTCCATCACATTACTATCTGCCTACAAGTATTCTGTCTGCCTCTTCTCACTCAGGAACCACATTCTGGACTTCAGAAACATCTACTATCAAAACTGAGACCCTTCTCTTGACAAGCTAAAGCAACTGCAATTCTCCAAGAGGGGAAAAAAAATTTATTACTAAGATGCTGTCAACCAGCTGTGGCTGCAACAAGTGCACATTGAGAAGTTCAACAGATTTTAATAACTGCCACAGCAAATTTGACAACGAAGAGATAAAGAATGCCATCAAGACTTCCAATGACATTTCCATACCTCAAGCCCAGTTTCCTGAAGTAGTAATAAAAACAGAAACAGCAAAGGACTTGCAGAAGAAACAGTACAAAACAGGGGCTTTCGAAGAAAGTTAGTGAGTACCAAACCCTCAGACTGACCTACCTCTGCCTCATGGAGAGCAGCAAATAGAGGAGGCAGCGGCAGAGCTCCCAAGTACAGAGCAGTGAGTAATAAGCAACCCAGTCTGTCTACGGCTGTAGTGTTTGAGAGGGGCCCAGCAGATGTGGTCTAGAGCCAGGGTCTGCAGAGCAATCCACCATGAAATGAGGTAAGGTCAGCTAAACACAAATGCAAACCCCAAAACTTTGGGGGAAAAAAACACACAGCATTTTGTTTGGGCTAGCCACAGCTGATCACAGCTCTCTATTCTCAGATTAAAGTCAGCTTTCCACAACCACCCCAACATTAGTACCTACCACTTATTTCCATAGCTGGAACAGGTTTGTGGAAGAGAGAGGGTGGAGATATCACCGAAGGGTAGCTGACATTTAGCTGCTGAGCAATTGGTGTATAAGTTAGCTATCTTCAATGAGAAGAGTGTGTCTTTTTGTTAAAACTTTTTGTCTCATTTGGCTAGTTGCTCAGAATTAGCACGATCTTGCCATTTCCCCTCAACTCACACTTGAGGTGGCTGCCATCACCACCTTCCCACTAAGAACCATAATACAGGTAAGCAGCCAGGCAGGATGGGGCTTTCCAGAAGTTTTTCTGCCTGGGGCCTAGATCCTGCTGCAGCCAAACAGAGCTCTCCCAGGGGACTTTTGCATATGCCAGGATTTCAGTTCTACAGAATAAAAACTCCACTTGCTCAGAAAGATACCAGAGCCAGATCTAAACTCCTCCAGGCACAACCAGAGCACAACAAAACAGAGGCTCTTCAGATATCTGGGTTGCAAAGCACTTCACATGACCCAGCCACAAGTCGGAACCAGGAACAGAAAACACTGAAGATGACATTATGCAAGTAATGCTGTCAGAGTCCAGGAATGACTCCAGTTTCTCTTTTTCGGAGACTGAACGTAGACATCTCTTTCTTTGCTCTCATGCTCCATGCCAAATGCTAATCGGTAACGTGATATTTACACCTCATCTCCAGGGAGATTTCTACTTAAAATGTAACCAGGGCAAAGCTTCTATCCATCAGACAACTTCTTTTCTCCTGATAAATCCAAGACAACGTGCTGAAGTACAGACATTATAAAATTATCAGGTAAGTCTTCAGTGAGTAATTTAGCTAAATTAAATTGCTTTTGCTTGGTAGGAAAGCTATTTGAGGAAATAAATGCCCTGCAAAAGCAGTTTTTGGTGTGCTCAGGCAAAAGCAGAAGCAACACACTTTTCACCAGAAAACTCAGCTGGTCTTAGGATATACAAGTAAGTTAGAAAATAAGCAGCTGCAAACTGAAGCTAATTTATAATATCAGAAATGGATATAAAAGTAATATCTAAATAAAACCAAACCAAACAAATAACCTCACACAACACAGAACACTCAACCCCAAGTCACCCCAAAATAAAACAAAATTCCCTGATATCACATTTTCCTCCTTTCATTTACCAAAGGCTTTTGCCCAGCTTCTGGGTTCTGCCCAAATACAGCCAAAATCTGAAGTAGTTTTTGCTTCACACAGGTTTCTGAAGTGGACATGAAAAAATACATTCTCTCTCCAGACATACTTAAATTGACAGAAGGAAGTCTTTGCTGTAAGTGTGACATCAGAAACAGAAAATTTTTCTGGTAACTTACACCTGGATGAAGGTTCTGCATTCTCTCAGAGCAAGCCTATTTTGCATTTGGGCCCAGTATGAGTATCTGGCTGGCAATGAGGAGCTGGAAATCCTTTCATGAGCACTTCTCCTGAGTGTACTGTCTTTGGTCTATCAGCACAAAGGGAACTGCAGGTACAAACATTTGCCTCACCATGGAAAACAACTCACAAGCTAACATTCAAATACTGCACCATCACACAACAGGGATTTCTATCTGTGATCTACAATCACAGTCCATCTCCAAAAAGCAACGGAGTCAAGCAAATTTACTATAGGCATCTTTCAAATCACGGTGCTGCTGTTCGCCCCCCTCCTCTCCAGCAAACTCAGGAGGTTTCATGAAAAGTGTCCAACCACCACACTCCTGTGGCACATTCTGCATCCAGGTCCAGATTAAAATAATTTCCCCTGCAGAATACATAAATCATTTCTGCATCAGAAGTACACTAGAAGAGTTTCCATTAGGATCTCCTTATCGGCTGTGCTACAAGGGTGAAAGGGCAGGCCAAGGGTGAAATGAGAAACAAGAGCTGCAGTCAATCAAGAACAATATTTGAGAAACACAGATACATTGCACTTGCAGTCCCAAAAGGATCTATAGACAAATGCACATATAGCTCACGTGATCTTCCTGGGGCAACTGTAAAACTAAAATGCGCACAGACAGCAGCATATGAAACTATGTCTGTTCAGCAAATGCTGTCACTCTGGCTTGCTCTGGTGGCCCCATCAGCTGTTCAAACTGCAAACTGGCAATACTCTCCTGACAGGAATTCAGAGTATGGGATGTGAAAAGCCAAGACCATTTTCATTCTTGGTCAAGCAAGATACCTCCTGATTATCAGGTGACAAAAGTCACTTTAAAAGCAGTAGAGGAAAAAGTAAAAGAGCATGAACAATGGCATAATAAGAACATATCCCACCACTTTTCTAACGGAATATATTTTAAAAAACTAAATAAAATTAATACATTTGTCCCCTCAGACAAAGATCAAGGGCGTAACAATCAGGAGGTAGATAAACACACAAACAAAAGATTCAAAAAAATGAGGGTCAAAGGAAATTTAAAGGGCTGGGACAATTTTTGGGCGGTAAACAGAGTTGTGCCCAAAACAACCTATTCTACAACCTGGAAACTGCAACTGAGCCTCAAGACGCACAGGGGCATGCAGAAACAACACAGCAGCCATGCAAAGGGCAGGACAGTCCACACATCAAGTCCCTGGCAAGCCCTTCAGCCTTCTTTACTAGCTTTGTTTTTTAAAAAGAGATGGTTTCTAGCCCAGGTAGGATCCTGAAGAGCACTCATCTTCCCTTCCTACAGAAAGCTTGGACAGTGGTGTTGCACAGAGCTCCTCCTTCTTGCAGGTCCTGAAGGGTGAAAGGATCACCCAATCTTTCTTTTTTCTCCACACAGGCTACCTGAGCCACCCAATCCAATTAATCTTTTATTTTATTTCATTTGTTCCCTGGACAAAGGGAAAAAACCCATCGGCCTTCCAACTGTGTGAATGTACAGAGGCAGTCTCAGCTCCTGAACAGGAGTTCATAGGCAGTGTGTCTCCTCTCCATTCAGAATTGTTACCAGCAGCTTTTGGACAGTTTGTGCAGTGCCACCCAACAATGTAATTTTCCACTACAAGATTAATATGAGTTCTTTACTCTTCTGGTTTGCTGTAAAACCTGTTTTATGTGCAGTTAAATGCAATTTGAGAAGATGATAACGTCCAAGGGTTTGCCCCCTCTTGGTTTCTATGCACAGTGAACAAAGCTGCACGGGCAGACCAGCAATCACTTGATTCATTTTGGGCTATTTCAGGCACTTCTATACAGGATTCACCTCAATGAAAAAATCTGCAGCCAAGTCTTAATTCTGCTTCACTGGAGGTACTATATAGAGAAGGAAGGTTGAATTACAGAAAATTCATCCAATCCTGAAAACAGATCTTGATCCATGAAAGCCAGTGGGAAGAGTAGTATCTGCCAGAACTCTTAGCATCTGAGCAATTGATCCCTCCCTTTGGCACTAAGATCCCTTTAATAGGATGAGTTCACTGCAAAACAACACAAAGAGAAAAATCAAAGCCCCCAAACTCATCTTGCTATTCTAGGGATTAAGCAAACATCTAAAGAAAAAAAGTCATAAACCACAATCCTGGAAACAAGACACAAATGTGAAGGCATTGCTCTTTTTATTTTCCTAAATTTGTTTCATAAAACAACTAAAACATCATGTACAAAAACTGCATGGTAATCTGCATCCTCAGAGACTTTTTGTTTCACCCAGTTCCTAAAAACTTTCACTCTTGGAAAGATCTGGAAAATAAGAAAATTAGCTCTACCAGATTCCTTTGCCATCTCTTACAAAAAGGTCTTTAAAATATTGAACCTTTGCTCTTTCTGAAAAAATATTCTAGTCTCTCTCAAAAACTAAACTGCAGTATAGTATTGTGCTGGGCTGGGCTGGGGTAGAGTTCATTTTTTCCATAATAGCTAGTATAGGGCTATATTCTGGATTTGTGCTGGAAAGAGTGTTGACAAGGATGTTTCAGTAATTGTTGAGCTTGCACTGCCTCAAGGCCTTTTCTACCCTACCACAGAGGAGGCCAAGGGTGCACAAGAAGCTGGGAGGGGACACAGTTGGAACAGCTGACCCCAGTTGACCAAAGGGATATTCCATACTGGATATTCCAGACAAACAAATGAAGATACTACATATCACAGGGCCATGCAGAACATACTTTTAGAAGGATAAAGGACTTCACCATTTTTTCAGACACCCAGCAGTAGAATAAATTGTTACTGCCACATGCCACGTCTATGCAGCCTGAAGCTGGCAACTGGTTAATGTGGCCACAAAAGGAAGTTCATCCTAGAAAACACCCGATCCTGCATCTGCATTGTAACAGATACATGCAAATACATGTAAAATTAGGTTTCAAACAGATCAGTTTGTGGGGATGGCTTAGCAGTGGTGGTAGAAAAGCCTGTCAAGAGAAGGGGCCTCCAGGACCTTTTCTTGTGGCCGTGGCATTGGCTTACAGAGACCGTACAACCACTGCCTTAGACATATTCCTCTTCAGCAATGTCCTTTCCCTCCCTTTTTGCAAACTGTCTATTCCCAAGATCCTTCCTGAGGCTTCATTTTAGCCCCAAAACACACTGTTGCCTACAAAGCATCTCCTTTTGGCTGGGGTAAGAGCTTCAGGCAGTATTGTTCCAACTGTCTGAATACAGATGAGGTTTGAAACTTTAAGCTCCCAAATTCCCCCACAGTCTACCACTTCATTACCTAGTTGCTCTCTTACAGCCCAGACTCTCACAGACTGCTTCTCTGCCTCCTTCTGATTAATATCAAGGGATTAACCATTAACTTAAAACAATAGACAGTAAGAAGGAAGCCATCTAGCCAGTCATTTGCAAGAACTCAGGTCTGTCTCCAAGAGAGAGAGCAAAGTAAAGGAAGGCATCTCAACTAATCGAGTTTTTTAGGAGAGGCCATCAAGCTCCAGTTTTGAGACCTTCATAACCACATTTCAGATTGCAGAAGAGGGAAAGATCTTGGGTAGGACCTGCAAGAATCAAGACCGTGGTGCATCAAGTGGGGGAAATGTGGCATCAGCATTCAGAGTAAGTGGAAGGCACTGCAGATCAGTCAGTCGATAGCAATGAAATGCCAGTGAAGGTCATGCCAGGACTCAGAGCACAGCAGGAAAAGAAAAAAAATTAAGCCCATAAAGTGAGGGAAAGGCAAGTCAGTGTACAGCATTAATGAGTAGAAATAATGGAGCAGCCTGTAGGTAATGTATGGGCCTTTGTCAATGAAACACTGCAAAAAGCAGAGCAAGTGAAACAAGGTAGGGAAAGGCTCACACAAGCATTTACACACCCAACGGGACAGGGACATCTAACTTTTTCCCCATCAAGCACCCCATACCCTCCTAATGCTAGGGCTCTCCTCTACAGAACCATCAACTAAGCTGACTACCCCAAAGGGCAGTAATAAAGTCATCTGTCTGATTAAATAACTAAGCATTGGCAATTCCTTTGAAGGACAGGAGCTTGGAACATTAGTCTTGATAACTTACATTCCAATTGCGTGAAATCTACATACGTGTCACGGACCAGGAGACAAGAATGGGCTGAACATTTGGCAACACAGCATCGATTTATTTAAAATGTACACTTGCAGCAAGGTCTAAGCAGCAACTACTGTTACTTCTCAATGCTTGGATAAAACGGTATTAACATTAGTGTGAATCGTGTATGACAAGATTAACCTGAAAGCTACATTTTAAAAAGAAAGGAGCAGATGCTACCGTTATTTTAAGAATGTAGCAAACAATGAATAATTAAACCCTAGGCAACTGAACAATTGACTTTTGAGACAGAAGGGCAGGCTTGGGGGTTAGGGTTTTAAGGTTGGTGACTTTTCTTGAACGTATCTTCTGCAACAGCCGCCTAGTTTGTGCCAGAACCCTCCCAGTATGAACTGCATGTTTAAATTCTAAGAACATACTTTCTCCAGCAATACTGCTGACACTAATCAAATCTGAAGTCACCCACACTAGATTTTAGTCGAGCTTGGCATTAGATACTACTGTGGTGCAAGTACACTCCCTCCACAGTGTTTACCAAATTTTTAAGTTTTCCACTCATTTCACAGCTGACAGCTGGTTTATATTAAAGGCACAGCCCTCTCACTACTCCATGAGCCAGGGAATGTGAAGCTGTCTGCAAACGAAAGAGGAAAAACCAGAACATAAACACCAAAAGACTGAAACAGCACCGGAAGTGCAAAACAAAAGCTTGAGACCAGACAAGTCTGATTTTTATTGAAGTGATACAGCTCATTTCTTTCTACCACACTTGCCTTCATGAGGAACAGTATGAAGGTGCACAAGCAAAGGTTCAAGAGCAGAACTAGTCCAGACATGTAATACTCCACCACAGTTCCTAACTCACATTTGAAGTAAAGCCACTTGCCTGCTGAATGCATACCATAACTGAGGCATCACACAGTATGGCAGAGCCAGTTCCCTTACCACCACTTACAACTTCTTAACATGCTGTAAATCTGTCAGATTTGCATGCATGTGTTAACCTTGCAGCAACAAGAAGAATCCAGAGTCAGCCTTTGTTCTTGTGGATACACGTGTAGGAACAGGTCCGTATTTCCAAGCTGCACAACTCTGTGAACACGAAATCTTTTCACACCAACAGTTTTTGTGAGACAGCCACCAGCCACACAGTTTCAGAATTGTCAATACTAGCAGGCTCTCTGGTTCTGGCTTTCATCTAAACCATCTGACTCGTTTGTGTATTGTAGACCTTTTTCCTTTTAAATATATGAAAATGGCCATCTTATACTTTCCAGCTGAGAAAGCTCTACTTTTGCTGGCAGAGATCAGAAGCCATTCCTTCTCGGAAGCCTGAAGAAAAAGAATGCTCTTGTGTTAGCAGCGATACTGCCACCTTTTAGATTCAGAACACATCGTTAGCAATACATTTTGATTACAATAGACCAACAGTTCTCTGTTAGAAGCATACAAGCAAACAAGAACATTAAACAATGCCAAAACATTATATATGCTGACTGTTAGCTCAGCACAGTTATGTTCAGTTGGCAGTCACAGTGCCCCCTGTAATTGTGACCCGTTTAAAAAGGGAGCCTTAACAAACAGAGCATGGCCATAAAGCAACAGTCGTGGTTAAAGAACAGATGTACGAACGGATACAATAACCACTGCCAGCCTCTGACATACCTTGAGCATGGGGTTATTTTGCATACAGTCAGGCAGATTAATCTGTTTCTGCATTCATCTGTGATTTATTCTGGGATTCCAGCTTTAGCTATCACTTTGTTCAGGAAAGAACTCCAAAATAACAAAGGCTTAAAAAATTAATGACAATTAAAACCAAAGCCTTTGCTAATACTACAGACCTTGAAGAGTCAAGCCATAAAACACATACTCCAAAAAGGTAAAAAACAGGTGTTAGAGTTTTTACTTAACTGCAGGGAAACAAAACATTTTCTAGGACTGTACATCAGCCTGTCACAAAGTTTGACATGAAATGCGGTCCCTACTCAGTCAAAAGAGGAAAACAATGCTTTACAAGGGACAGCACAAAGCTATGGGACACTGAAAGAAAAGGTTAGTCACTGCATTTCTGCTGGATTTGCAAGAACAAGAGAATGGGCTATTTCCAATGATTGTGTCCAATTCAGAGTTTTCATATTCAGCAATATAAAACTGGCATTGTCAGCTTTATTCTTGCTTCCTCAAGCTGCTCTGAAACAAACCAAAACTCTACAAAAAGTGAGATAGGACTGCTTTAAGGGAGAAAACAGTGCCAGGTTTCCCTTCCTGAGGATGCCAAGGAAGTCTTAAAATCTACTCAATTCTTAAGCACCTTAAACATACTTCGCTCCAGGAGCAAGGATGCTGCAACCTGGAGGCCCTGATTCCAAAGCTCCAGTTACATCATCCCCATTTGTGTAGGCTCCTCTGTCTCAGAAAAGTCACCCCAGGGGAAGCTTTACTGTCAGGGGAAGGGAAACTAGGCTCTAGACAAGGTAAATGCATTTTCTGTTCTCTGAGCTTGCACAATCCCACTGAAGAGTACCCTTCCAAGAGGGTATTTTTTCAGTTATGCTGAAAGGACTTCACCTGAAGTCTTGTGTTTTGCACACCTTTAGTAGCAAGGGAGATGAGGTTCCACAAAACCTCATTTCCCTTATTATTCAACACTAATCTCTTTTGCAAGAGGAATTAACAACCATTTTAAGTGGGTACAAATTTGATTTCAATATAACTATTCATGTTCAGAAGAACAGCACAGGTGCTACAGGAAAGAATATTTAAAATCTTAGCTACCCTTCTATGCCTGATGTACCAGAAGCATACTACAAGAGAAGGGTAGGGCCCACATTTTGGCCTACACATCGTTTCTTCTTTTCAGAGACTGAGAAAGAACAGCAGTTCTCACTGTTCACACATCACCCATACTAAAACACAAGAGGGAGGTAACCGAACACCACTGTCTCTTCCCAACCATGATATAAGGCAAAAACTCCAGACTTAAGAGATGTTAAAAGAACAATTCTGTATTCTGTTATCTCTGCTTAAGGTCATTCAGCATCCAGACATGGGAGTTATTAAAAAAAAAAAAATTTAAACTGGCCAGTCAACTGGCAGGGAAGATTTTTCTTCTTATTTTTTAAATAAAATCCAGAAGGACTGAACTACTTACACTACTCAATTCAACATGCCATCCACTAGAAGGTTTTGCTTTAGCTATTTGCTAGATTCAGAAGGAACTTTGATGCTGGGGTTTTCCTCTTTTGATACCTAAAATTCTCTTTCTGTGTTTTGATAGATTCTTTTGAACAAGGAGAGGGCAGTCGTGGGACTTATCTCAAATATTTTCAAGTGTTTGTGTTTCAGAAGTCAATTTTCTAGTCTAACAATCTTTTCTATAGATCTACTACTCAGTAAGAGTTACAATGTTGAAATAAATCTGGGTTAAATAAACACTTTGATTTGGAAAACAAACAGTCATGATTCCTGTTAGCTCAGTGAATGATCAAGGCACTTAATAGAGTCTAAAACTAGGAGATTTTGCTTGCACGTCTAAATTGCCTTCAATAAGAACGAGGCTGATTTCTGAAGCTAAGTGTTGCACTGTTTCACCAACACTTAACTGCTTTGAGAGAGAGAGACGCATACCAGCAAAACAAAAGTGCACAGCCTAGATGGCAGCCTTACTGCTTGGGTAGGGGATACTCACTGACACATGACAGCTTGCAGAGGTGACTTACCTAGAACAGCTTAAACCTTTGCCACCATTCCTGTCCCACAGTTACAACCCCTATCCTCTCTTCCACCATCCTGCCTTATGTCCAGCTACATTTAACCTTGGTCCTGGTGACCTTTTCACTATTTGACCAGCTGCCTCAGACTGCTATTCATCAGCCCTCATTGACCCCCTCCTCCTCTCAGTTTTACCAACAGTAACTGTCTCATCCTTGGGATGGTTGATATACGAAATTATACATCCTTGAAACTAAGCATCAATCCCACAATAACTCCCCAGTTGTTTCTCTCTCCATTGAGCCAATTTTCAATAGAGATAACATGCTCTCCATTAGCAACACAAGTCCTTTCAACATAATAAACTACGGGATAAAGTCAAGTCCTTTGGTGAAACAATTTTACCAGTGATACTTTCATCAATCAGGCTGTAATCTTGACAAACCTGTCACATTTTACATTGTCCTTCCACAGGACAGATCTACTTTCATTAGTGTATAAATTTAGCTGCTAAATCTTCTTCCACTGAATTTCAAAATAATTCGTACAATTTAAACTGCACAGACTCCACCTCAGGCTAATGCCTTTACAGTCCCCTAGGTTTCCTGTTACCCTTTTAATACAGCAGAAGTACTTTCTCTTAATCTTCTTCTGGTACTGATTCAGTCACAGCTACATTAACATACTGGTCTCACATTACAGCCTTAGTGAATCTTCCCTTGCTTGCAGTCAACTCACTCCTCATGTCAGAAGCTGGCCACTACTGTAACACCAACAACATGACATAGTGAGTTTCCAAAATGAAGGTTTTGTAGGGGAACTGCTGTAGAAGCCTATTTGCTAATTTCACATCCTGGCACAATTACCAAAATAATCTGACCTGCCCTTCTGGCCTGGGAAGATTAAGTAATTTAGCTGTAGCCTCCTAAGCAGGTTCCTTTCAAAGGAATCCAGACTCAGCAGGCAGTACTCTTCCTCTACAAGGGAAGTCCTGCTTGGGTATTCCAGGCCTCTTGCACATACTGCAAAAGTGGATTCTGGAGAGGAAATTATGCCACTCATTAGTTTTAATGAAAACACCACAATGTTGTTTTCACCAGAAAGAAACAAATATACATTGCATCCTAGAGAAAACCCACACTCTCACTGCGATGACGTGTGACTGCATTTGCAGAGAACCAGATTCCTGGCTCAGCAATCGCATGTCATTTATAGCGTAAAAGGAGGTGGCCATTTAAGCAGAAAGGACAGAAAAGAATGTGGCAACACTGAGAAGACCCTCGTCTCCACAGACATCTTCGCTCCAGATGTGACTAGGAAGTCCCATTGGTCTCAGGAGTTAGTATACTCAAACAAGCAAAGGTCTGCAATTCATACAGCTCCTACGTAGAAAAGGACTTTACAGAATTACAAAGTAGTAGCAGTCAGTAACACCAGAGTTATTATTAATTCAGACATAAGCCATCAAAGCAGAGAAACTGAACCCAGGGGCAAGCATGATGTCAGAAATACGGCACCGCAATGAAATTAGGAGTTCAAGGAGATCAACTCAAAACCAGAGGGCAAACTGTCTTCAGGCTCCACAAGCCCGCTTGAGCAGAGTTCTCCATGAGAAAACTGGTCAGAAACTAGAAGACATAATATAGATCAGATGCAGCAGAAAAAATGCTGTGCTCTATTACAGGAAATCTAGAGAGGCTCATGGGAACATTGGATCCAAGGAAAGAAATTTTAGGTCATACAAACAGGTGCTAGGAGTTTCAAGAGATGCTCAAGAGAGTAAACCATGCCTGTTTAACCGAAACCCTCACCCCCAAAGTCAGTGATGAAAATGGTGAAAAAAAGATAGGCTTTAACAGTAACACACTGAGGCACAGAACTGCTACATGTCAACACAGTGACTTCACAAATCCATAAGTCCTAAAAAAATAATCCAAAATAAAGAAAAACTTATAACTCCCCACATTGCAGGTAGTATTACTATTTTTGCTGAATGAATTATATGTCTTTAAGAAAGAGTGGGGAGAAGATGAGCACAAGGAAAGAGAATTAGAGAATTATAATGTCTGCAAAGGCTGAATAAACTGGGAAGATGATGCAGAGAATGAACACCTAATGCCCCAAACTGATAACCTGGGAGCAATTCAGAGACACTTGCTTAGCCATAAGCTGCCAAAATGGCTGACAACACACAAGACAAACCAGGATGCACAGCTACTGAGATACTATTTGAATAAACAAGAAAGAAAAAAAAGGCAGACAGATACATGTGGAAGTAACTACACAACTCCACTTTGACATATCTGAGCAAAATATTACTGTGCATCTTCTTCAAGAGAACTGTAAGAAAAAAACCAAAACAAAACCCAAAACAAACCAAAATAAAATCCCACCACCCTACACACTAAAAAAAAAAAAACCCACACAGAGCAAGCTGCTTTTACATATATTACCCACAGGAGATGTGATTCAACCTGTAGTTACTATGAAAGAAAGCACAGGCAAGTGACTTTCACAGCTCCTTTGTGAACTCTGCTCAAGAACAACTATCCAGAATGACTGAAATAGCTGAAGTTACCCAGTAGGAATGTGGAATTGGTGAAAAAGCTGCATGACTGATTAAATGTCTCTATACAAGCAGCACCTTCCTCCTTGGAGAGCACTAACAAGTAACTGGTTCAACCAGAAGACAGCAATCAAAAGAGACAATAGCACAAAACTCACTTAAGAAAAAGAAAAATCTTAAGAAACACATTGATGAAAATTTGCAGGAGATCAATTCAAATATTTGTCATCTCTGCTACAATGACCAGACTGGAATAATCATAAAAGACTATGCAAATGCTTCTAAACAAAGTAATATCAGGAAAAAGGAAGTTAGGCCTAGAGATAAAAGGCAGGGGTGGCAGGGGGACACAGGGACACATAACAGGGATGGTTGAGTTCTCTGTCAGAGGAAAGATACTGCTGGTTAAAGCCAAAGAGACATGGGAAAACATGAAGCACTTTGGCTGCTGGGGCAGGATGGCACCAAGGGTCACCACACATTGCATTTGACATGCCTGGGCACAACTCACTGTTCCAGTAAAATTCAGCTGCATCAGAGGGAAAGACACAAGCTTCTTGTCTTCAGCACCTCCTGTATTTTCATAAAATACTCAGGAAACAGTACTGTAAAAGCAACCTTCTGCCTTTCAAGAGAAAGCACTGAGAAAGCTGCACACAACAAACAAGAACAAGGGTGACTATGGTGTAACTGAAACTACACCAAATTGTACTGTCAGTCAAAAAGTATCTAGCTTGTGGGATACACAGGCTGGACAGCCAGCAGAAGGGTCCCAAAAACACATCTTGCAGGGGCCTGTGCCAGCAACATGAGGCCTCTAGAAGCAAAGGTAGCAGGGATAACTGAAGAGAGCCTGAGGGACAGCAGGCTTCTCTAGCAAGGCAGAAGACAGAAGTATCAAGTAACATAGCTTACTCACATGAGATTTGCAGCGCTCCACTTCTTCACAGCATGGAGAGAGACAGAAACAAGTTTTAACATCTGTAGCAAGCATTTGTAGGAGAGTAGGGAATGGCAAAATTCATACTTCAGATCTATAGTTTGACTATTGACTGGGATTAATGAGGATCACATAAGGCCTAGGTCACAGAAATGAAGGGTAACATGCATGTGACCATTTATCACCAGGATCAGGGTTCAGCAGAAATGAGATAGAAGAATTTGCTTTGGTATCAATGCCAATACTAAGCTCACTTATTTCCATTATTCTCTGTGCTCCCACATAAAGGTTTTCTATATCTACAGCTGCTCAAACACATTTCCCCAGATCATCACAGCCACTAACCACAAAAATGAGTCACAGTACCCAAAACACCTTAATAACCATCTAACACCTAAACACTGCCACCTGGAAAATGCCTCATAACAAAGATATTAGAGGAATGCCATCCACATAAAACACACATAGCAGGAACAGCAGGCACTGCCTGGTGCTTCTTTAGTGCTGCATTATTGCATTGAAAAATTTCAGATAAAACAGCTCCTTTAAAAAAAAAAATCATTCACAGAGTTTTAAAGGAGCTACTAGTAAAGTGCTTAGGTAACTTACTGCTATCTATGGAAGAAAAATGGAAATACCTATATTTTTTCCTTTCTTTTTGTAAACCACTTAAGAAAAGCCACATTGACTGCAGTATGCACTAGCCAAAGCCACATAAATGTTATTTATCAGATATCCATCTCTGTTACACTTAGAAGCGCACGCGCACACACTTTCTGTTACAGAGTCGTTGCCAGTCACAACGCACAGCCACCTCTTCAGAATGAGTTTCAGCTCCTGGATGAATGAGCACATTGTGATGGTATGACCGAACTGAAACTGAGGGGCAAACACAGCGCTGGTAAAATTCAAAAATACTTTTGCAAGAATAAGCTGCTGCTGCTGCTGGTAAAGCAATAGTGTATTCTGTAAACATCACTTACGTATACAGTTATGGTGCTATTCAGCCTTTGTTGAGAAGCTGGATGTGAACAGGAAGAGCCATACTGGGAAAGTGCAGACCCTAGCTCTGCTGCTGCTCCACAGCCGTGGTCACTGCTGCAGCTACAGACACAGCTGCCTCTGCAGCCCTCCCCGTGCTCCCAACTCAGGGGATCTGCCACATGATCAGCCCTTGGCTGCAGAACTACACAGCCACTCCATGCTACTGTGGGGTTGGTTTGCTTTTCTAACCAGTGGTTTGTATCACTTACAAATAAAAGATGGAAACACACATGCTGAAACCAAATATATGCGCTGTTTTCCCAAGTCTGCAGAGACTAAAGAACAGCAATATGAAATGTAGACAGCCCCAATTCCCCTTTAACATAGAATTCACAGCCACGAGAAGTGTTGATTTTAACTATTTCACCAAGGAGCATGCTGCTAAAAATAGTCTGCTAGATATTATGCCACCTCCACCATCCCAGCAACCTCACAGCAGAGTTTTCACCTCCTTACAGCTCCTGCAAGCTGGGGAGTAAAACTGATGTAACACACTGAAAGTAACAACAAACACTACTTTTACATCCAGCGGTATAAGGAACACTGCAATAACAGCATGACTTTGCATATTAAAATACAAGGAGCTAGATGGTTGTATGGTTGTACAGTAACTCGTTGGCCACATAAAAGTGACCACAGCCAGGACAGCCCCCAAGGGAGGTCCCGCTGTATTTGTACTCTCCTCATGTTCTTCCTTAAACACTCACTTCAGTCTGCTGCCAAAGGTAGGATACAGAACTAGAAAGCTGTCTGACCTGACTCAGGGTGGTTGTTCTGGACAAGAACCTTCTCTCTGGGCATCATACCTTCTTCTGCCTGGACATCCCATTCCTACATGCTCAGATTCACAGTCCAGCAGTGCATTTATCACCCTGTAGAAAACATAACTGGAAGGTATTGGCAGACATAGACACCTTGTCTGCAAACCACTCTCTCAAGGCTCACAGTGAGAAAGTCAAAAAAGGCCACTGAAAGTCAGTAAGAAAGGGAGACAACACAGGACAGCATGAAAGAAAAATGTGGAAAAGCAAAAGGAGAAGCAAGTTTCAAACAAATAAGGTTTTCCTGCAATGTTGCAAGTTTGAGAAACATTTTTGTGTGGAATACAGTATCTGACCCAGAAAGAATAATTAAAAAAAAAAAAAGGCCAAAACCCATGAAAACCCATTTAGGACCGCAGGAATTTCTGAAACAGGCATCAAAGGCTGAACATGGAGAAAAATGAAGAGAACTTGCCTGTTGACCACTTTCAAATGCATAAATGGAGAAATAAATAC
Organism: Manacus candei; assembly: GCF_025592945.1. Lineage (NCBI taxonomy): Eukaryota > Metazoa > Chordata > Aves > Passeriformes > Pipridae > Manacus > Manacus candei. Next base: position 9,099,024 of record NW_026138083.1, on the reverse strand, counting down.
AAGAAAATTTTTCACAGATAGGATGCGTTTTCCCTGCTTTTAGCTTGGCCTTCACAATACAGCTGCGCTGTGTCTGGTAACCACAAGGCACCTGCCGTTAGACCAAGCCGACAGCCTGAGCTACGTTCTCTTAGGGCTTGCTCAATGCTCTTCACTGACAGAGCATTTCCACTTGAGTAAAAAGTACTTGAATGCCATTCAGAATGCTGAAGAAGTTAGCAAGCCATCATTTGATTGCCACTGGTCTAGAAATCATCCACTTGGATAAATGGAATAGATATGCTAAATTTTTTAATGTTATAAAAGCAAAGCACTGACACACTCCGATCCATCGCACAGTCATGAAAACTGAGATCAACCCAGCACCATTTTCAATTACCAAAAGCTTGTCATAACATGAACAGAGTGCTGACAGCACCCCGAAGGCTTACCTCCAGGGCATAAAATTGAATAACTATCACCCAATAAAAGAAATCACATTTTAAAGCCTCTGACTTTGAACACAACAAATATCCATGTCACAAACAGGAAAGAGTTCTTTTCAAGCATTAATTTTGTCTAAGAGAACAGAAAAATTCTCAGAAAATTTACCAGAAAAATATCCACAATGCCTTATTTTCTAGAAATCTAGCCATAAGTGCCTTTTTTTTTTAAATCAGGCCTGTCGTATTGCTGAAGCACAGCAATTTGGGTTCAGCTATCAAAACCACACAGCTATTTTAATCATTACATATTCTTCACACTTTCAAAACACGAAGATCAGCACTATACTGGTGTAGGTGAAAGTAAACGGTTGTGTCTTTTCCTCACGAGCCCTCTGTAAATGTGAGTCGGTCTTCATGGTGTATTGCATCCCCCCAAAATCTTTCACAATGAAGGTTCCAGGTGATAGCCACCTATTGTTACAAAATTTTTAGAGAGGTGCACAAACATTTTCCCAGCATAAATACGTATAAAACGTTTAAAACGTTAACACAGCTAGCAAAAAGCCACTCTTTTTAACGGTGTCACCCATATAAGCTTTTCCTACGGACCTCTAAATCTGACTCATTTATAGGAAAGAGATCACTTTGACAGCCACCAGCTTCTTCCAAAAACACAGACATCCTACCTGCAGGGCCCTGCTGTTCCACATACGCTCTCTGATGGGAGAGGATTCAGTAGCTATTTTCTCAGGAAAACGACCGCCTGTACCGAAGGGGGCCGGACGAAGCAGCGCTCGGGTATGAACACTAAACCCTTCCATCCTTTGCTGGCTAGGGCTGGGTCCGCAGGTCCCGCTGCCGCCCCACTCTCTGATCAGTTCTTTGCACCGAGAACTGGAAGGCATCGGGGGGCCGACACCTGCTCCCCTGGCACACGACAGTCAGGGAAGGCGGACCGAGGTGGGGGACTCCTGATCGCCCGTGTACCTGTCCGCCAGGCAGGGCCCCTCGGCCAGGAGGGCGGGAGGCAGTAGCCCTTTCACTCTCTTCGCAAAACACAGCCCCGCTGCGGCCCCGCTCCCCGGCAGGTTCCCGGTGCGCCCGCCGGCAGCGGGCAGACGGTGACGCGAGGATAACAAAGCCCGGCGGACGGACCGCGGCGGCGGCGGCACTCACCTGCCCAGCGGTCGCTTCATGCCCTCGGCGGCGGCGGCAGGCAGGCGCAGGCTGTGCCTTAGGCTGCAGCCCTTGTCGAGGGGCCCGGGCACAGCAGCAGCGGCGGCGGCGGCGGCGCGCTCATGCTCCACCGTGACCGACTCGTTGCGTTTCCTCATGCCGGGGCGGGGGCGGCAGCCGGGGCGACGGAGACGGCGGGAGCGGAGCGGGGCCGCGCACACGCGCCGCGCGCCCAGCCTGGCCCTGCGGCCACGCCCCGCGCCACGCCCCGCCGGCGACCCCGCCAATCCCCGCCTCCGGCCGCGCCCCGAGCCACGCCCCACCGGCGGCCCCGCCAATCCCCGCCTCCGGCGCGGGCTCGCCTGCCAGCACCTCGGAGCGAGCGCGGCGCCATCTCTACTGCGGGCAAAAGCGCCCGCCGCCATTTCGTTGTCGGCCGGGGCGGGGCCCCGCTGCCCCTGAGGCCGCTCGGGGCGGGGCGGCACTGCTCGCAGCGGGAGCTTGCGTCTGCTAATGAAAGATCCCCCCACACTTGGTCCGCAGGGGTCTGGAGGGGCTGCGAGACCCTGCCCAGGGCTCGGGGTCAAGCGGCAGTACACACCTGGACACGGAGAAACGAGGCAGAGCGAGCCGTAGCCCCCGTTGTTACGGTCGGCAGTGGGAGCAGGAACGAAGCTCCGCGATGGCACGGATAATCATAGCCTTGGTCCCTGAACTGTCAGAGATCATCGCCTTCCACTGTTTTGTCTTCTAAAACTTTCTGCGAAACGGAAGGCAGCAGCATCAAACTTGCAGGTGTGATTTCCAACTCCCATTTGCTCTGTAGCTTTCGGAGCAGAAAGGTGGGGGGGTATCATACCACATTGGAAAGCACGTCCTCATCTGCTTTATGCCTACAGAGGTATATAGGCAAGGCAAGGAACTTACAGAGCTCCCCCACCAGTGTGGGTGTTGCAAAATATGGAATATGTAAAAATTTTGTTAAGAAAGGATGTTCTTTGATGTTTGATATTTGTATACTTTCAAGCCTAATCAGCAAGAAAGGAGATTTAATCCATGAAAGAGATAGGCAGCTAACAAGCAAGCTCTAAGATGTTAGAAAAACAAATTAATTGCCTTATTAAAGTTGAGGGCTTGACACGCTTCAACAATCTCAGACCTAGGGGGAGGTTAACAAAGCTTTGGAAAATGGATGCCCGCTGGTAGTGGACACAGAATTTATAAGCCACAAAGACATCTGGTAGAATTCCCAAGATAAGGAAGAAACTAATAAAGCCAACTGATCAATTGTACTGAAATCAGCTCCAACTGGGTAAAAGGTAATTCTGTCAGGGGAGAGTGCAACCACCGACTTGGAGACCACTGACCCAAGAAACTCACTGACCCAAAAGAAGAGAAAGACTGAGCATGTGGACTTATCAGCATGAGAAGCAAGACAATCATTACCAATAGAAGATTGAATACTAATTAATAAGAGAACTAGGTAACTTGTAGCCAATGAACTCTTCATTTCTTTGTCCAAATCTGTAAGTAGTAAAAAGTTTTCATAGTTGGTGTGCTTGATTTGAGGAATACCACTGAGCACACAGGCTTGCACAACTCTGAAATAAATAATCGGTATCCCTTTCAAGTGTGTAATTATGTGCTTGTTGCACACCAGGTAACAAATCCAATTTTCATGGGCAACGTGGGGATCCTGCGTTTGTAGAATCACAGAATGGTTTGGGTTGCAAGGGACCTTAAAGATCATTCGGTTCCAACCCTGCTGCCATGGGCAGGGACACTTTCCACTAGACCAGGTTACTCAAAGCCCCATCCAGTCTGGCCTTGAACACTTCCAGGGATGGGGCAACCACTGATGCCCTGGGCAACCTGTGGCAGTGCCTTGCCACTCTCATAGTAAAGAATTGCTTCCTAACATCTAAACCTGCCCTCCTTCAGTTTAAAGCCATTCACCCTTGTCCTAGCACTACTCACCCTTGTAAAAAATCATTCAAAACCAGTCGTGGCAAATAAAAATAAAACATCCCTTCCAGTATCAGCACTAGCTGGTGACTGAGCTATCTCTACCTTTGGGGTTAGAAATAGGACAGCAGCGCTCTGCAGAAAACAGCCATGCTCATGTGTTCTGTGTCCCACTGCTGCTGCTGAGTTGGCCCCTTGGGATACCTTCTGTATTCCTGTGAAGTGAAACAGTGAAGCAACTTCTGGAAAATGGCTCTTTGGACAAGTGATCTCACCTGTCTTGCATCCATTTTCCTTGACTTGTTGCTGAGTGATCCCATACCTGATGAAACACTGAGATTCCAGAGAAATACATGAATTAATTAATCCCAGGAGCAAAGAAAAGGCCCTAAACCAAAAAAGAGGAGGCAATTGTTAAAATACAAGCCTCAACTATCTCAACGGTTATGGATAGCTAGCAAAAAGTACTGCATAATGAGCTGGTATGTGCTTTGTCCTGTTTCTAGAAGCCTCTTCTAAAATTTGGGTTATTTTAGAGATTTTCTCTTGACCAGATCACAGTTGCTAAAACTTTCAGCCAGGCTTTTGGAAGGACAGGTTGTACTGTTGCATGCTTTGAACAGCAAAGGAGAGTGTTCTTGTCCCTCTGATTTTCTTTTGTTTTCTGTGTCTCATTGGGAAGACCAAATTCTGCAACTGGGGATTTGTTAGGAGCTTTGCCTGGTGACAACATGTCATGAGTGGTGGTCACTCCAAAAGCAGGCTCTGCAAAAGCTGTGTGGGGCTGCTTGGGAGTGTCAGTGTAGTCCTGTGAGGAAGCTGCTCCACAGGCTTTGATACAGGGGGATACTCAGGTACCATAAATCCTCTCAGATGCCTCCAAGTGAAGTTTATTACTGAAGACAACTAAGGCATGAGTCTTTATACCAGTTGGCTTTTTCTCAGTGCTAGAAAGTAGTCAAGTATTTATTTTGGAGGCCTTAAGCTATTCTCAGCATATCTAAACATTTCCCTTCCTTAACTATGTAGGTGTATAAACAGTGCTTGTTTGGTCTCTCCCATAATATCAAATTTATAAGATTCAGGAATCACCACTTTTTTTTTTATTCTTTTTTTTTTTTAGTGTAGTGTCCTCTGTGCTGCTGGTATGTAATTTATAGGACGTTGAACTGTAGAATCATACAATCATTAGGGTTGGAAAAGACCCCCAAGATCATTGAGTCCAACTGTTAGCCTAGTGCTGCTACATTCACCACTAAACCCAAGTGCCACATTTAGACATTCTTTGAACACTCCAGGATAGTGACTCCACCACTTTTCCTGGGCAGCCTGTTCCAATGCCTGACCACTCTTTCAGTGAAGAATTTTTCCTAATCTAAACCTCCTCTGGCACAATGGCACTTCAGGCTCTTTCCTCTTGTCCAATTGCTTGTTACCTGAGAGAAGAGACCAACCCTCACCTCACTACGACCTCCTCTTAGGTATCTGTAGAGAGCCTCCTTTTCTCCAGGCTAAACACCTCCAGCTCCTTCAGCCGCTTCTCATCAGACTTGTGCTCCACCCCTTCTCCTTCCTTGCCTATCCCTTCTGAAGTGCAGAGAGGCCTGCTAGGAGGACAGCTTTCTGTTCCTCAATACCATGGGCTTCTTCATCTACTTACCCAATTGTCCCCTTCTTAGACAATATAGAGGAGAGTTCAGATGGAGGGGACTGTGGAGCCATCCTTCCATGCTGGAGGCATCCTTCCTGAAGGCAGGAGAATCCACACTACTGAGGGTAGAGCCAGCTTTGGAAGGGTCTGTCATGTAATGTTCTTAGTGGCTCAAGGAGTTGTCACTTGTTGGTGTTCCCAAGTCATCACAACCCTGTGTCTGCTACCTGCTGATTTTCCTAGTTGACAGTAAACAGAGCTGACTGAAGCCAGCAGAGCTGGACAGAGACTCAGTCTGTGGCTGTCTCCAGTCTGCCATGCAGGGCCTGAGCCGAGCAAAGTTAGGGTGCTTCTACTGCTCTCCTGATTCACCCTTCACTGTACCTAAGCCAGTTTCTGAAAGTCCAGTATTGAAATGAGTGGAGGTTTTTAGAGTACAGCACTGTCAGTTAGAAGTAAAGCATATGGGAAGCATTTCTACTCACCTGACTGCTTGGGTGATTCTTCACCAGTGTGTCTGAAGGTGGCCAAAAGGTGTCTCTCCACAGTTTTCTCCATGCTGACTATCTTTCCTACCTGTGGAAGTGGTCAGTGATGGGCGGTCATGGGATAGAGGTATGTAATTCAAATCCTTTTGTACTCATGTGAGTTTTCTGTGAACTTCCTCCAGATGCTGCAGGTCTGGTGGCTTATCTCCAGGATTTCAAGAGTCGATGCAGAATCACAGCATCTCAGAGTGGTTTGGGTTGGCAAGGACTTAAGATCATCTAGTCTGACTGCTCTGCCATGGAACATCTTTCACTTGATCTGGTTGCTCTAAGCCTTGTCCAGACTGACTTGGAACACTTCCAATGATGGAGCACCCACAGTTTTTCTGGGCAACTTGCTCCATGGATCACTACTCTTCATTAAGGACCTGAATGATGTGTCAGAGTGCACGCTCAATGAGTTTGCAGATGATCAGAAACTGGGAGGAGCAACTGATACACAAGAAGGTTGTGTTGCTATTCAGAGGTGACTGCCCAGGCTGGAGAAATGAGTCTCATGAAGTAAACAAAGGGACATGCAAAGTCCTGCTCATGGGGAAGGTAAACCTCAGCCACCAGTACATGCTGGAGGTATGGCAGCTGGCCAGCCATGGCCTCAAAACTTTTTGGCCTTTATTGCCAAAAGCTTTGAATGGAGAGATGTCCCCAGATGGGGAGGCTCCTTTGTGGGCTGGAGGGTGATGCCACCATGGATTTGGCGAGGTCTCTTGCAGGGGCTTTCTGTGGGAGGGTTGCCAGGACAACAGGAGGCGAGAGAAGGTTCAAGGCTTTTATTAGCAGCCCCCTGAAGTTGAGGGGGCCTCAAAACTGCAAAAGGGCTTTCTGGTAAAATCCCTTCCAAAACCAAAATGGTTGCTTGGCAGCCTAGGTGCCTAAAGGCAGGTGCTCTGGGAGCAGGAACCAAGAGACCCAGTGGATCTGGAGCAGCTCAGCAGCTGAGAGGTGCTGGTGGGGGAGGACACAGGGAGCAAGGTGGGGCCTGGGGGAAACCCATCATCTGGGAGACCCCTACACACTCCTACCCTAATGGCCCTGGCCCCTGGTGCCCCAGCTGCCCTCAATCTCCCCTAGCTCCTCTAATGCCCCCACAACTCCTGCAGTGCCCTCCAGCTCTCCCCAGACAACCTCCCAATGCCCTCTGGCCCCCTCCCATGGCCCTCAAAGCTTTCTATGGCCCTAGCTCCCCCTTGATGCTTCCTAGGTGCCCCCCAAAAGCCCATTCCCCTGACCTCCATCTTTTGCTCTCCCTCTCCCAATGCCCTCAATGCTCCCCAATGCCTCTCCAATGCCTCTCGCCCCAGCTGCTCCCAGCCCCCTTACCACTTGCCCCAGTCTGCGGCAAGGACTACCTATGAGGGAAGACAGGAGACGTCTGGGTCTGGTGCAGGACATGCCACATGTTGGTGGCATCACAATATATGTAGTCCTGGAGCAAGGTGCAGAGGATGATTTCAGCACTCAATGTGTTTTCCAGGAAGAGGTCACGGGGCTTCTCCTGCAGGATCGCAGGACAGGCATAAGCATAGGATTGGTAGAAGGTCTGGCTCAGCACTGCCTTGGTGGGCAGCTTTGGATGTGCAGAGGTCCCAAGAGACTCCCCACTGACATCCTGCAGGACCACCCTTCTGGAAAAATCTGGAGATGTTGGAGACTTCATGTTGTCCTCACTGTCCAGGAGAATGTTTTTCAGGTTTAAGTCCCTGCAGAGGGGAGGCAGCATGTGCTGTGGGCAGGCAGGGGCAGATGGCAGGTGTGGGGCAGGGAAGGTCAGAGGCCGAGGAAGGAGCTGTGAGTAGATGAGGGGCCAAGGGCTCCTCTAGGAGGAGGAGAGCTTGGACTGGGAGATGTGGAGCAAGCAGAAGTGTGGAGGGAGAGTAAGGGTGCAGTGCAACAGTCAGTGATGTGGAGATAAAGAGAGCCTTCTAGGAAGCCCTTCAGTACCTGGGCTGGGGAACATGATCCGCCAAGCACCCGCTGCGGGATGTGCCCGGAAAGGTCCGGCTCCACGGGGAGGTAGAAGCCGGCTCCACGCTTTAGTTCAGAGTAATGAGGCACTTGCGGCACAAGCCCCTCGGGACCCGTGGACGCAGGGGCTTGTGGGACAGCCCTGCCCTCCACTGGCTTCCCTTTGCCTGGCACCCCCTGCCCCTTTTTCCACCACTGTTTCCCTAACCCCTGGCAGCTCCCTACAAAGTGAGGCTGCCATCCACCCGGAGCTTCCAATAGCTCTCTGCCGCTCTGAATCCCTGCCCATTGCCTCCCAACCATTTGAACCCAAAAAAGCCCCTGCCCCACTGAACCATCCAGTAGCACTGCTGCCCATGACGCTCCCCAAAGGGTGCTTCCACTTCCCTCCTTAGCCCCTGAAGCCCCAGGGACCCTTCAATACCTCCCTTCCCCTGAAGCACTTCATGATGCTCAGGAGCCCCTCCCACTGCCCCCTGCCAATACCACTTGTTCACCCTGCCTGCATCCGATGGGGCAGGAACTTCCTGAGGTCTTCTCCAGTGCCTTCTTTTTGGAGGCAACCTTGGTGGCCACCTTGTGCCACAGTGGATGCTGCAGCCTCAAATACCTCCCAGTAGACACCATGAGCTAGCAGCAGCCCTAGTGGGAGGCCCATTTTCCCCAGCACAGTCTGTGGGGAAGGAGGGGTGCCTCCATCATGCCTGTGGATGGCACAGCTTGGGGGATGGTCAAACAAGGCTAGGGGGACCCCAGCTGGAGTCAGGCACCCCCAGACCTCTGTCTCCTCCCATCCTCCAGCAACCCTTGCCCTCCTCTGGCTGCTCCCTCTACTCCTGCTCAGGGTTTGGCCCCCTGAAATATCTGGAATGGCCTAGAAGAGCCCTTGGAGCAGCAGCAGAGCCAAAGTCCCCAGCTGAGCACTACCCAGGCAGCGAGAGAGGACAGCAGCTAAGCACTCTCACAGAAGCAGATGCAAGCCCTCAGTGCACAAGCCCTCACATTGCCCACTCTGGGCTGAGGATCCCACATCCTGGAACCATCACAGTCCCTTGCCTTGTCACTGACCTGCTGCCATGGAGATGGCAACTAGGAGGGAATTCCCAGTCTGGGTGTGGGGGGAGTTGTGCCAGCAGCCCCAGCTGGCAGGGGGGATGCAAAGCTTACTTACTGCAGTTTTGCTGCAGGGGCTGGACCCTGCAGGTGTCCTGGGCTGAGCCAGCAAAGGGCTTTCTGGTAAAATCCCTTCCAAGAGCTCTTGGGCAAGCTTGGAAAACTACAGTTTTGTTCTTTGCAATGCTCCCTGGTCTGGCAACCACATCCTTCACGATCAAGAGAAGGATGGAAAACTGAGACTGGCAGAGGGCAGGTCTCATTGCTCATGTGCTTGTGCAGGGGTCCTGCTGGAAAAGGCAGCTTCTGGGCAGCTGAGGCAGCAGAATGCTGGCAAGGTCAGGAAATTAGGCCCAAACACCAGCCACTTGCCACGGGGACAAAGTCGGGGGCCAAATACCAGTTTGGTGAAGCTGAGCTCCTTCAGGACCAAGGAAAGCCAATCCAGAATTCCATGTGACAGCTGATGAGAGGGAATGGTGATAGCCATGAACTCTTCAAGCAAGTGGCCTTTACCTGCTCACACTGGCACACTTTCCTGCTCACAAGCACCCAGATAGTTGTGCTGGTGCTCAGGGCCATTTGAGCATGACACAGGAAGGGAACAACAACAAGGACCTTGCTCTACTCCTGGGGAACCTGTTGAGTGCCAATGGCTGTCAAGTCAATGAAGTTGATAAGCATGCTAATAATAAAATGGTGGACTGATACTTTCACAACAGTCTTAGGGAATTTTTTTCCTCACCTGCCATGTCAAGTTTGTTCACCTGATGACTGAAAAGACTGTGCTCCTGCTGAAGCACCACTGACATCACCCAGTCCCCTGCTTCTCTCCCCACTGATGTGCCACTTTCCATGAGATCCTTACCACTGGCTTGGCTAAAGTGAACGGGAGCTCTTGCACCTCTTGCAACGGCAACAGCCACTACCTTAAGGACAATAAGGACTGACCTTAGACACTCTAAACATCATCATTGAGTTCAGGTCCATGAACTCAAGGACAGCTTGCTACCAGCTGGCTGCTTTTCCCTACCTTGATCACCTTGAGGGAAATGTGTGCAGGCTGCTAGAGGCCATCCTCCTACTGTAAGGATGCAGGACCACCTGCCAATGAGCTGTTCAAGCTGCCCCATGTGAGTAGGGAAGTGTCCTGGGACCCATGATGCAGGAACAGCCTTTTCCATTATCAGCAGGGGCAAAGCTCTGGCTGTGCTGAGCCTCGCAGTGCTTACACACACACATTTCCACCCATCCTTGGATCCACCCATCCATCCACCAGCTTCATTGACCCCATTATATCCCCCAGTAGCCTCCCCAAAGCTGCCCCTCGGACTATCAACAAGCACCCACCCCGCAAAGGGGGGTGCAGCCCCTGGAGCCAGCTCAGGCTATTGGGCTTCCTCTTCCCCGCAGGACCACCTGCAGCGAGGATCTGGGAGCTCCGGGCGGCAGCTCGGCGTCACCCCGCCGTGGCCGGGCGCCTACAGTGTCCCGTGGGGATCTGCTACTGCTCGCACGCCCCAGAAGTCGCTCCCGCGGGTAGACCGCTAGGGGAGGGAAGGGGCGGAAGGGGAGGGGAGGGGAGGGGAGGGGAGGGGAGGGGAGGGGAGGGGAGGGGAGGGGAGGGGAGGGGAGGGGAGGGGAGGGGAGCCGAGCCGAGCCGAGCCGAGCCGAGCCGAGCCCAGCCCAGCCCAGCCCAGCCCAGCCCAGCCCGTGTCCTGGCTCGGCGGGCGCCGCTGCCCCGGAAGAGCCGCTCGCGGCCGGCCCCGCCCCGCCCCGCCTCCGGGGGCGTGCCCGACGCCCACACGCCTTGTGGCCAATGAGAAAATTCGGCCTCCCTGCGTCAGCGGCTCGCGGCGGCGGCGGCGGCTGTTGCTAGGCAGGCCGGCGCGGCTGGCCCAATGGGAGCGGGGCGCTGCGGCCGGGCCCGGGCGCAGGCGGCGGCGGCGGCGGCGGCGGCGGGCGCGGAGCGGCTGGGGCGCAGCGCTCACCATGCCCTACAAGCTGAAGAAAGAGAAGGTGCGGTTCCGGAGCGGCGACGGCGCCGGGGGAGCCCCTGCTCGCGGCGCGGTGACCGGCCGCTCGCTCCCGCCGCCCCTCCCCGCCGCGGCCTTCCCTTGGCGCGGCCCTCGGGCGGGGGCGCGCGCGGGGCTGCGGCCGGCAGGGGGCGGGGGCGCGCGCCCGCGGCGGGCGGGGCGGGTGGCGCAGGAGGGCGGCGGGGGCGCGCGCCGGGCCGGCGGAGCGAGAAAGGGAGGGAAGGCGGGAGGGGCGGCCGCCGGTGTCCCCCACGAGCCCGGCCCGGCCCGCCCCGCCCCGCCCCGCGCGCTCCGAGGGCAGCGGGGATGCTCCCGGTGGGGGAGGTACGGCCGCACCCTCGTCCTGGCCCCGCTACGCTGCTCGCTGGCGGGGTGAGGGCCCGGATCCTGCCGCCCGGGGCGACCGGGCCGAGGCTGTGGGTGCCCTGACACCTTGTGTCTCAGATGCGGCCGCGCCCCGGTGAAGGGCTGGCCCGGGCTGGGTGGGCGCGGGGCCCTGTCACCCGCAGGTGCCCGGCCGGGGTCAGCCTGCGGTGACCGGGACGGGATGTGCCAGCAGCGCTCCCGTGATTGGGTCCGTGGCCTCCGCCCCAGGCGTCCGCTACCGGGGGAGCCGTTCAGGGTGCCTTTCCCAGCGGAAGAGGAGGGCTGGGAGTAAATGCCTGAAACGGGGCATACTGCAGAGGTGGAGGTGGGGTAGTCTGTGTCAATGCACACCTGAACTCTGCAGAGAGATGGTAAAACTCTGAACAAGGTGAAATTTTCTCTGAATATGTTCTCATCCTTTCAGGAGTCACCGAAGTCTACCAAAAGCACCACAAAGCCTGGCAGCAGCAGTAGCGGGAAGGATGGTGGGGCAGAGAATTCAGAAGAGGTAAGGCTGTACCTTCGGTACAGCAGTGTGCATGTACAGCTCATCTTTGGGGAGGAATGAAATCTTTCATTCTATCTACTTCAAGCTGTTCTTCCAGATAACACGTCACCAAGATCTTAAGAAATCAGAGAAGGTGGTAGTTAGTTCCCCTTGAAAGTTGGCCCAAAGGGAACAATGACTATGGAAGAGACATGAGTCTCGTACCCTACAGACCTGGAAAAAGAGATTTGGCATGAAGCTGAGGGCGAGCGCTGCTCACAGAGGTGGGCAGGGCATGGCAGAGTTGGCTGCAGAAACAGACAAGCCACGGTTATCAAGGAGGAGGAAGCCTGACAGATGGGAGCAGCTGCCGTGCTCCTGTTGGAGCAAAGCGCAATAAACTGTTGTCACTTCGTGTCGGAGTGGGAGAGTACTGAGAAGCAATAGAAAAGGAACTGTTCTTCTGAGGCATTTTCTGGAGGAGTGAGATTAGGAAGTTATGGATAGGAACACTTGAAAGGATAAATTGCTACAGATTAAATGATTCTCCTTTGGTATAACAGCCATGTTGCTGAGCACAGCATTCCTCACAAGAAGGCACAGTCTGTATTCCCAGATGCACAGAGTCTCTGTCACTCTCAGTTTTGATGTTGCCAAGCTAGATGTGTTAGAATGGCCTTAGCAGAATATGATGTTATGATAAGGTGGGCTTAGAATTAGTAGAAATTTGTGTATGCTGGAACTTTTCTGGTAGTCTTGAATTTGTCTGGCACTTAGTGCAGTTGTGGAGTTTAAGGACTGGCTCAGAAAAGTGTTGTATGCATGTCCAAGGAAGCATGTGTATATGTGTGGTTTGGTTTTTTTTTTTTTTAATACTGCAGTTTGGCAAGCAAGCTGTTCCACTTCTATATCTGTAGAAGCCTGTGTGCTCAAGTCTTGTCTGGAACATGTTGCGTTTGTAATTTGGAGGACTGGGCATAGGAGGCATGTAAGGCTAATGAAGACTAGGAAGAAATGTGTAGTTCGGTGGTGTGGTTGTAGTCAAAATAATGTGATTTTAGAGTCTCCTTTGAAGCATAGATCTGTGTTGCAGAGCCTCACTGTTAGCCACTCAGTTTCAGGGTCTAAGCTGTGCTCATGCCTAACCTGCCGTGTGGCCAGCAAGGAATCAGAATGTGACTTTGTTTGCCTTGGAGCAGGTAGCAAAGTTTTGTAGATCCTTCATCCTGGCCTTTGCCTCTGCCCATTTTATTTTGCGTATATAGCTGAAAACGGCTTGCTGGGAGAGATTCCTGAAGACTCCAAGGAATTGAAAGAACTCCTGTGTTGGCATCATGGGGTCAGACTTACCTTTTATTTATTTGGCACTCTTTGCTGAGTTCACAGCTCTGGAAAGAGGAAGGAAAGCCTGGGTCTTGCAATGGAAGGGTAATGGATAGCCATGAAAGCAGAGTGCTCTGATGTGCCGTCCAAATCAGCAGTGGACTGTGGCACTGCTCTCCTGGTTACAAGTGTTGCAGTAAGAAGAGAAGAATGTCACAGGGTACAAGCTTTCTTCTGTGACCTGAAATGGCATGTAATGTCTGCCTGGGTGCAGAAGAAACTTAGAAGTGATGCGTCTAACCTCCCCTCCTACAAAACATACCCAGCCACTTCCTCATACTCCAGACATAATCCAGCCCTTCTTTAAGATGGAAAGCTGAGTTTCCTTTGATCATAAGAACAGAGAGCAGAGCAGAAAGGAGACACCTCTGCAGTGTGCAGGGCCACAGGTCTCTTCTCCCTTTCCCTGTTGGTTCTGCAGTGAAGTTTGTTCTCTCTTGGTGCTTTCCTGTCTGTCTCTGGACTGCTCTGCTGCAGAATGGAAGAGCGCTCTTTGCTTGATATGAAGAAATGTATACCACTTTGAATGCGATTTTCTTGCTCTTCAGGAAGCACAGAAAGGTATTTTGACTTTCACACTGGGGGACTGTGAGGAATTAGGTAATGTGCTGGGAGCAAGACTCCTTCCTTGTGTCAGAAGCAGGAGGTGGTTTGACTTGTGAAATGCTGGGAGTGATACTGTCTAGTGGGGTTGATGGGCTGAGCCCAGCCTGGATACCTCTGCTGCCATTGGGAGAGTTTCATGCCCTGTGAATTCATCTATGGAGTTACAGTTGATTGGTTGCCTTTTCTAGGGTGAAAATTGTGTGCACCAGAGAGATTTTTCCTTTTTCTTCGTACCTCAATAGATGCTTAATGGGTTTGCGGTGGGGGAGCGGCACTTGGGCAGCTCTCTTCCTATATGTGCTTTCCTTTCTCACACCATGGAGCAGGGGAGGACTCAACTTTAATTTATCCTGGTACCAGAAAGTTGTGACTTGTTTTGGAGGCAAGTTGTCTGGCTGGTGGAATGAGTAAAGCTTGCTGAAGAGCAGCTCTGTTTTGACAGATCTGAGCAAATACAGTGGAAGAGGAGCTCCTATGGGGATCTCTGTGGACGGAGACAAAGAGGGCAGGAGTCAGTCCATAAACCCCTAAGCGCAGTGCTTTGTTCTCTGCAGCGAAGGAGCTTTTAGTGGAGCTGATCTGGAAGGGCAGATATGTTCAAAAGCAGACGCATCCCCACAAGGGAAGGCAAGTGTTTGAGTTCCCTTTTAAGTACAGGGTTAGATGCTCATCTTGGGGTGAAGCTATCTGATGTGAAGAGCCAGCAGAGCTTTGCCAGGCCCTGGCTTTGGCGGGGGCAATTTGCTTAGGGAGAGATAAGGAGTAAAACAGTGGAGTAAAACACGAGAGCAAGGAGTGGGAAATGAAAGATTTGTTTAGTTCATTCCCTCTGGAACATGATGAATATATGAATGCAGAGAATTTCTACATAGCTATTTAAAGAGAAAAAAGAAATAATGTCAGAGACCAAGGTAGCATTGGATGAGAGGATGAGAAAGAGTTACTCCTCCTGGCCAGAAAGACTGGGAGAGGCAGCTGGGTGGGGAAGAGAGTTAATGACCTGGAAGTGGGAGCAGGGATTAGCAGCAGCAGCAGTAAAGAGAGGAGTTGCTCTGCAGCCTCGAGGGCAGCTTGGAGTCTCTCTGATGAGATTTGCAGCTCTGGGAGAGGGTGCTCCTTTTCACTGATCTGCTGTATTTTCGTGTTTTGCAGATATCTCCATGGGGCTTGTTACTGCAGTACCTGGAGTTCATTATTCAGAGACAGGCGTTACAGTGTGCTGATGTTACTTCTGAGGCAGAGAGCGTGATTTTAATAGGGAAGCTGTGTAACAGCAGACAAAGAGAGCAGGTACTGACTTGAGGGATGGGAAGGAAAGAGTCATCAGAGGAGGAGGAGCTGAGAGCAGATCTGGGCTGAGAAGCTTAGCAAGCAGGGGATGCTCAAGGGACCAGTGAGGCAGAAGGGCTTTCCGAGTGGCTATGCACCCAGCTGCAGTAGGAGTGCCTGCAGAGGTGAGGTCATGCATGGGTGGGGAAGCAGAGGAAAAGCTTGCACAGCTCAGGGTGGCTGGGGGAAGAGGATATCTGTCCCTGGGAGCCTGGGGTGAAGAGCAAGCTTAGGGCCTGGGGCTCACTGACTTGTGCAGACAAGTTCCTAGCAAGGGGGAGAGGTGGTGGGAATCAGTGGGGAGGAAGTGCTATGGAGCCAGGGAACCTGTGCTTGGGGGAGTTGGGGCTGGCCTGTCCTGTTGGCACAAGTAGCTGCTCCACCACAGTGGGAAAGGTGTGGCTGCCACACCACACTTGGGTGAACAACTTTATGCAGTTCTCTGGTCACTTCAGCATGTGCAGTGTAACAGCTGCTGCAAAACAGTGTCTCCCAGGCTGTCAGCTTTGCCGTGGTGGTGTGAGCCCTGCCTGTCAGGAGGGGCTGAGCCTGATCAGGTAGATGTGCACCTGCAGCCATGTCAGCTGGTGTTGGTGTCGGGGAAACAGTCTGTGAGGTTGATACCTGTGCACGAAGAGAAAAGCTTTCAGGTTCAGCAGCCTGCTGTGTTTTCAGGGATGGAAACTTCAAAGAAGAAAGTGTTAGGAAAATTAAAATAAGCTGCTTCTGATTCATGTGACCAAGGTAGGAGGTGTTGAAGGCAGCAGGACAGGAAGCCTGCCACAGGAAGCACCTCCTGAAAGCAGGTATTCAACTTGATACCAGGAAGTCCATATAGAAGCAATCCATCCTAAACCCTCTAAGCATTGCAGCATAGGAGTATATTTGACCTCCCCAATCATTAGGTTTTCTCTAGCAATCTTGGCTGTGTGACTTTTGTGCATGTATGACTGTTTCTTAAATAATTAGCAGGTAAACCTGAAGCTGTGTTTTGTCTCTCTTCATGCAAGCTGTTGAAGACTGTAGATTACTGAAGACTAGTGACAAGGACTTTTCTAGCCCCGTGATCCAGCCTGTTCACATGCAGTGCACATGCCATGTTCAGAACATTTGCCTGTGGCATTTCTGGGTGGGTGAGGAGTGCACAGGCATGTCTTGTCAGCTAGGAGGGCCCATGTGTCTTGCTTCCTTCAGTGTTACCTGTGAGGCCACCAATGCATCTTCTGTTTCTGTATGATCTTTTCTCTGTGATGGCTCAGCATTCGGGTTTTGCCCTTCTTCTCTGTGGAAGGAGAGTGATGTAGAGTAGAGGTCTAGCCTTCCCAAAGGCATCTGGACAACATCTGAGTGGCTCACCAAATATTCAGAGTGAGGAATGAGCTTCTCAGTCTTGTAAGGTTGCCAGCAAGGATTTGTCCTGACGTAATTGAGGAGAGAACACTGTTTAGGATAAGTTATCTCCAGTTTGTAGTCTAGGCCTGCTTTGTTTGGCAGCCACTGCTGTTTTCATCACAAAGCAAGAGCTCATCTCACTCCCTCCTCTCATCATGGGACAATGCTGCTCCATGAAAGGAGTCAGATCAAATGTAAATTGAAGAGAGTTCAGATCTTGTTGTCCCCCCACACTTTGGCTTGGAGCTGAGCCTGAAACAGAACCACTCAAGATTTCCTTCAAACAGAGCTAGACCAGAACAAAAATATTTCTGATTTATCTTTAAAAAGTAATGGCTTGGCAAAACAATTGGTGTTTTGTGTTGGGTGCTGTTTTCCACAGGGAGTCTTTGCACTTGCTCTACAGATCCAAATCTGTAGAGCAGCGTCTCCTTGTAGACTGCTTTCCCTATTCCTACCTTGCTGCCTTCCCACATGCTGCAGGTGCAGTAACTCTTGCTCTTGCACTGTAGTGCTGTGCTGCACCTCTTTAGAAACCAGTTCAGAGAACAGACTGTGCAGAGTAAGCTGCAGCTCAGCTGCTCCTCACAGGAAGAGACTGGCCGTACCTCATCTGGAGAATGGTGAGCTCTGGTGAGCTCCTGCACTGCTGATGCGCTCCCTCAAAGTACTGCTGGTCGGTGTTCTGGGGAGATGTGTGTATGTACCACTGTGCTCTATGTGGCTGTTGGGAGTTTATGGGGGAAGAAGGAAGTGATATCCAAAGATGTCACCCACCTCTGTCCCCCCATCCATTGTGCTATCCCTGTTGTATCCTAAACAGGTTCATTCTGCAGATCCCTGGCTTCATGTACCAGCAGTGCAGTAGGCTGGGTGCTGTCTCCAGCTGAATCCTCTGCTATAGGCTTGCTGACAAGATGTTGCCCTCTCCTCTGTTAAGTTTTCCACAGGCTGGGTCAGTGTGAAATGAAAGGGTCAGTTATTGAGTCATTATTACCCAAGTGGGACTTGAACCAGCAGAGCTTCAGCAAGGTCAGAATAGAGCTGAACTGAGCAAACACCAGCTTCAGTTTCTGGTCATGTGTTAAAAATGAGAAAGTGCCTCTGGAAGTGCAGTTTAGCAAGCGTGAAGTGGGAGAGGAAAGTGCAGGCACAGAGTTTGTGTGGCTAAAAGAGGCGATGTGATAAAAGCACATCCACAGAAGTTCAGACAGCAGTGAGGTGGAGACAGCTTGAGAGGATGGAGCAGCCAGGGTCGATTGGGAGAGCTCACAACCTGCGACCTAAGGTTGTGTGTGTATGTATGTACGTAGTCTACGTGGTTCGTAGACTCGGTGCTCCTGGTCTATGGATGCAGCAATGATTTTAGTGGTCTTCACTGTTGCCTTTCCAGGGCCATTGTGTCTGCTCTGTACTATGCTTTGCTTTTCCCCAGGTTTTTTTTTTTTTGCTTTTTTCCTGCGCAAGGACAAAGAAGCAAATTGCTAGTTTTCTATACTTGCTTGCTGTAAATTGTACAGAGTGATGTAATTGGAGACAGCAGCACACTGAGATTTCTGTTTGCACCACAGGAAGTTTTTATTTCTGCTTTTTTCTTCTGTCAACAGACTTCTGTAACCTGTTGAAAGATGTGACTTTGCTTTCCATATCCATAGCACTTGCTGTGCCAAGAGGATATGGTGTCTTTGTGGTGCCTCACAGATATGAGTAAAACTGTTGCCTACTTTGCAGATCTGGTGCAGATGCAACCAACTGGTTGGTTCCTGCCTAGAGCTGGCAGGAACCGGTGAGGTGCACTTAATTGCAAGTGCAACAGTGAAAAATCTGCCCAGTTTCTTCAGTCTAAGAAGATGCTGATGGTGTCTAATTGCTTTTGAAGTCTTTAGGTAAAAGACTTCTGAGTCGTTTTACTCTTTTGTTTCTCGTCAGGCCCAGCAGCCTCAGCAGCAGCCACAGCAACCACAGCAGCAGCCAACATCAAATAAGCGGCCCAGTAACAGCGCTCCCCCACCAACCCAGCTGAATAAAATCAAGTACTCAGGGGGACCCCAGATTGTGAAGAAGGAGCGCCGGCACAGCTCTTCTCGCTTCAATCTGAGCAAAAACCGGGAACTGCAAAAACTCCCAGCCCTTAAAGGTAAAGAAGCTGTGGGGTGGGAGTGACCTGTGTGACAAAGCTGTGCCTTCTCCAGGCAGAGTGTGGTGGTGTAAGGGCTCTTCCCAAAGCAACTCTGACAGTGTATGGCTAGTCTTGTGGGCAGTGCAGCAGGGATATTCTGGGAAAAGTGCTTGGCTTGTCAGCAGGTAGAGAATTGATGGATGGCCTAAAAAAATCAGAGGATTCTCAATGCAAACTTCAGTACTTACCTTCCCATTTGAACTGTTTAAACCCTTGTGATTTTATGTACTGAGGACTGCTTCAGATTCTTCAGCAGATTATGCAGGAAAGGATGAAGTGCAGAGACCTTGATGCAGACTGCCCTTGATTCCTACAGCCACCTCTTCCTGTTGGAGGACTAGGCCTCCTCCTCATTGTGTTTCCATTGCAAATTGTAGCCCTGCTATTGAAGCTCTTCACCTTAGGGCAATTACTTGGTATTGACACTTAGTGAACATAATTAAATATGATTTAAGTGTGGACAAGAAGAAAGTGTTTTCAGCAGTCACTCAGCCAGACCCATTGCTGATGTGGCTCACAGACGCAGGCAGCCCTTTTAGGAAAGGCAGCTGCCTTGCAGCTCAGTAGCATTCTGCAAGCAAGAGGTAAGTTTGTGTCATTGGCCAAGGCAGTGCATAGTTTCCAGTCGTATGGAATAAAAAAAGAGTATGAACCCCTGCCACCTTGGCCCCTCTCTTCTGCACTGCTCTCTGGGCGGAAGGTTAGACTACAGTGTGCACTGTCCAGCTCCCTTTGTGTCTGTGCAGTTCAGAGCGTGGGTGTTACTGGTCTGTGATGGGAACTAGTTGAGTTTCTTTTCCAGGCTACCCTGCACAGGGAAGAGATCAGTGCTTATCAGATTAGAAACTGCTACTGTCTTTGAGATCCTCTCATGGGATAGTTGCTTCAGAGGCCTTGCAGTCCCTCTGCCTCCATTGTCTCGTGTCCATAGCAGGGGCAACGCTGCCTCTCCATCTTCCCCACCCATGAGTTCAAAGAGGATGTGACAGAGGAGGGGGAAACCACAGGGAGTGAACCACATTTATATCTGGGGAAACCAGGAAGATGTTCTGCCTATCTTCAAGGACAGATGTCCCTGCTTTCTCTGACAGATGCTTCTCCACACGAACGAGAAGAGCTTTTCATCCAGAAGCTGCGGCAGTGTTGTGTGCTTTTTGACTTCATCTCTGACCCTCTCAGCGACTTGAAGTTCAAGGAGGTGAAGAGAGCAGGTCTCAATGAGATGGTGGAGTACATCACACACAACCGTGATGTCGTCACTGAGGCTATCTATCCTGAAGCTGTTATCATGGTAGGGCATGGGGCCAGTATGTGCTTGCATGCCAAAGAAAAAGAGACTGTTCAGAAGTGTGCGGAGGAGGAGGGGATAGGGATTTATCAGGGAGGAATGTGACCCCAGTGCTACCTATTCCTTATTATCTGCCCACCTCCAGAAAGAGAAGTGGGAGCAGGGGGGATGTCGTGGTGACATTGCTTGCTGTAGGGAGAGGTGGAAGCTCTTGTCTCGGGCATAGACTGCGCTTGTGGAGTTTCTATGCAGACTATTACCCTATAGCCTGCAGGAAGGGATTGGTTTGTGGGCACAGCTGTGGCAAATCACAATATGTTGCTCTGCAGTGAAGGATTTGCTATGTGGAGGACCATCATGAGGTGTGGGGATGTCATTCATGCACCTTTTCACTCACCTTAGTTTTCAGTGAACCTCTTCCGGACACTCCCACCATCATCCAATCCCACAGGAGCAGAGTTTGACCCTGAGGAAGATGAGCCTACATTAGAGGCTGCCTGGCCACACCTTCAGGTGAGGAGGAGGGGGAAATATAGATCTGGTGAATTTATCTCCAGGAAGTCGAGAGTCCATGTAGGGCTGGAGCCTGCCAGTCTTGCCACTGGCTGCTTCACCAGCCTGCAAGGGTTCCTGGGGAAGGACCAGGCCTGCCACCCAGGGGTCAGAGGTGGCTCTTAGACAGTACAGACAGCAAGGGTGTCTTGGGAACTGGCTGAAGGCTGTGTGCAACATTCACCTGCAGATGCCTGTAGTCCCACGTGGCCCTCAAGTAGGCTGGGAGCGAACACTTTGCTAGGAGTGAAGGAGTTGTGCTGTATTGCCTATGTAAGAAGCAGTTCCCAGTAGTGTTACTGTCCCTTACGAAGACTTGAGAGCCTGCATCCTCTGGGCTTCAGCAGCATTGGAAACAGCACCCCTTCTGCTTCAGTGCTCCTCACCTTGCCCAGCTACCTGGGAGGTACATGGAAGAGGAGGGCTGCTTGGTGCCAGAGCAAAGCCTGTGCTGGTACCTGCTAATGTGCCTCCTGTAGGCTGGATGTAATTCAGTTGCATTTGCTGTGAGCAAATGTTTGACAAGAAAAGATAGGGAGCTGGAGGGTGAGGAAGAGGGGAAGGGAGACAAAGACCTTTTCATTAGGCTGTGTTCCCTGGGAAACAGACTTTTAAGACAAACTAGGTTATGAAAGTGACAGTGAGTATGGTTTAGCAGAGCTCAGCAATGGAAGTCAGGAGGTAAGCCCAGGCACTTGCACAGGGACATGTTGTCAAGCAGACAAAGGCAGATGATGAGCCAGGTACTGCAGAATGAAGCAGAAAATACAGAGAAGAAATAAGGTGCAGTTCTGCAGCAGTGGTTAATCGCTTCTCACTGCTGCAGTTGACATAGGGGCGTGAGCATCGATAGAAGTAGTGTGTCCTCATCATGTGCAATGGATGCTAGGAAGCATTTGTTTCTCAGAATTGAGCCAGCAGCAGCCAGCATGGATTTGTGGCAATGACCTTGAGTGCTGAGCTTGTTGGTCATCATCTCAGTTTTTTCTGTGGTGGTGTCCTTTGCAGCTGGGCCCTGCCTTTGGATGCATGGCCCTGTAATTCCTTCAACTCCAGAGTCAGATCTTTGGAATGTATCACTGTCGTTTGGCCTAGTGACCCCTCAGAAGCACTAGGCAGGGTCAGCCCTGGAATGGACTCATCCCTCTAAGAGGACAGCGAGACCAGAAGTTCAGCACTGACAGCCTTCTTAAAACAAGCTGCTCTTTGTTGTCCAAGTGGGACACAGCATGCAGCTCACATGGCTTAGTGGGGCCAAGCCAACCTGGAGTCAGTCCCCAGGAGGCAGAGGACACGGCATGTTTTCCTGGAGTCTCTTTCATTTCTCTGCTTTTCTGTTCTTCCTTGGCATGTCTCAAGGACTTCCAATGAAGCCTCAGCCTTTGCCATCTCTGAAGGTTTCTGTTCTCTGTAGAGATGTGTGCTGAAGATGTGAGAAGAGTTTCCCAGACCTAGTGTCTTAATCTGAGTAGGTGGATGTTGTCTATGGGGGGACCTGAAGTGATGAGATCCCATGATTGGGCAGTTATGTGCCACCAGACCCCTGCCCATTAGAGCAAGGGCAGCTGCGTTGATCCCACTGAGTGGGGAAACACTGGGTTTTGTGCTCCTGTTCAGGCTTTCCAGCCTTTCCCTGAATCCTTAAGGAGAAGGAAAACCTTTAAAATCTGAAGTAAGCAGTGGTGAGAGGACAGAGGGATTTCTAAGTGATCTCTCCTTCTCCCTTCATAGCTGGTGTATGAGTTCTTCCTCCGGTTCCTGGAATCGCCTGACTTCCAACCAAATGTAGCCAAGAAATACATTGACCAGAAGTTTGTACTGTCTGTAAGTAATCATTTCCTCTGCCACTGTGCACCACCTTTATAAAGGACATGCAGCAGATTTGGGTCAAGGTTTTACATAAACAGTCCAGCTTTGACAGCAGTGTGCTTGATGATGTGACTTTTCTTTATTCCTTTGTCTTGGATGAGCAGACAGAGTTTTGTGTGCAAGCTGTAATCTCTGGAACTCATAACTTGTTGTACAGGTGGAGAGGGTGCAGGAGCCTTGCAGGGGAAATCTGGGGATGTGCAGCTTTGTAGAAAGTGCGGGCCATCACTGTGTTCCTGAAGATGAAAGAAGATGGTTCCAGCTTGTGACTAGGAGGCTGCATGTTTCAGGGAAATGACCACTGTGCTCAGGGTGCTGAGGGCATCACCCAGCTGAAAGTGCCACTTTTGCTGAGTGTGAGCAGTGCCCAGCATTGCTGGTAGCTTTGTTCAGACAGGCACTATGCAGATACCGACTGAATTTCTCTCCCCGCAGCTTCTGGATCTCTTTGACAGTGAAGACCCCAGAGAACGAGACTTCCTAAAGACTATTCTGCACAGGATCTACGGGAAGTTCCTGGGTCTGCGAGCATATGTGAGGAGACAGATCAATAATATATTTTACAGGTGAGGTGTTTCTTAGTACCACTTAGAGTCCCTGTCTCCAGTGTTTTTCCTTCCTTTTGTTTATCAGACTATATCCAGCATTTGGCAATGATCTCTCATCCTTCTCTTTAGGTTCATCTATGAAACAGAGCACCACAATGGGATTGCAGAGCTACTGGAGATCCTAGGAAGGTAAGGCCACTTTTGGAAATCCCAGAGGGCCCACAGTGAGTGAGACTCAGTGAGACATTAGCCCAGTGTGCTATGTGAGCTGGCAGTGCCTTCCTTCAGCAGTCCTTGCAGGAGGCTCCTCTTCCAGAGAATCTCAGTCTGATGCAGCACAGAGTTAAAGTACTCTCCAGCCTGCTGATAAGTGCAGTGGTAGCCTTCTCCTCCCCAGATTTTTCTCCTGTTCGTTTGAGTCCAGTCACACTTGCTTCAGCAGGCAGTAAAAGAGAATAGTTCCCCTGAAGCAGTGGGAAGCCTTAGCAGCCTTACCAGTGGGCAGCCTTCACCATGGCTTAACTGCCCTTCTGTTTGCAGCCCTCTTGTACCACCATCCTCCTGTTCTGTAAAGCACGAGGCTCAAGCACTGATCTGCCTCTGTGCTGGCCTTCCCCAGAGGTTCTGCTTAAGTGTGTGTGGGCTCAGCCTTGCACAGAAAGGAGCAGAGCCCAAGCCCCATCAGAAGCGTTTCCCTGTGGTGCCTGCCAAGGACACACTCTCGCTGAGCATGGTGTGCAGGCTGGGCCACAGTGACCATGCTTTTGGTGAGTGCTTTCTCAAGGGACTAATGAGAGCTAGGGCGAGTCTTTGAGGTGAGAGATATTGTATTTCTGCTGGGTAAGGATGCTAACAAGACTCTTGTTTCTTCTCAGCATAATCAATGGGTTTGCTTTGCCTCTGAAGGAAGAGCACAAGATGTTCCTCATCAGAGTCTTGTTACCACTGCACAAAGTGAAGTCTCTCAGTGTCTACCATCCACAGGTGAGAAGTGCTTCAAGTTCCCAGGGCAGATTGGGATTATTGCAAGAACTTATAGCTATTATAAGCTGTACATATATATATATATATGTGTGTATTAGCTTATAAGCTCATTGTATATAGCTATTCACCAGGCCACATTGCTGCATTGTACGAAGTTCTTACTGTGATATGTTTTGGGCTCTGCACTAGTCCCTTACTACAGTGGTTGTCCCATCCTTGTGGTGCCTGGGCCTGTGCCATTGGCTGATAGGCATTGGCATTTCCTGCTGACTTAATGCTGTGGCCTGCTTTGTCTTTCTGTGCTGGAAGCTTGTGAAATACTTGGGCCCCGCTGGAACCAGAGAGGTAAAATTCCCAGCTGTGCATGTGGTGTGTCAGCTGTTAGTCGCTGCTGAGATATGTGGAGAAATTGGTGTGCTGGTCTGCTAGACTGGTATAACGAACAATTTCTTCAGGCTTTGAGGACATAATAGAAGAATATAGAAGATCAGAACTTGGGCTAGGAAGTCAAGAAGTATGGGTGCTAAGTAGTGATGTCTGTTCTCCCAGCCCTGTTTTTATGGGGCAGGGCTTTGTGACAGTCCGGTTTGTTCCTCCCTGTGTGTCCGGCTGTGCTTCCATCTGAATCTATTGGCTGTGGATGCTCTAGGTGGCTCAAGTTTTATCCTATATGTTGCATGAATATCTGGAGCTCGGGCCCTGCCTGCTTGAGCTTAAAGCCTTTGCTTGCCATAAGAAAACTGAATTTGTTTAGAGCTGCAACAGAATGGCCACGGTGTTACTTCCAGCCTAGGGGGGATGGTGGCACTTTAATCTCAGGTACACTTGAGGAAGCTCTAATCTTGCCATGTTTTTTCCTACAGTTGGCATACTGCGTTGTACAGTTCTTGGAGAAAGACAGCAGTTTGACAGAGCCAGTGAGTAATCTTGCTTAACTTCTGTGTGACAGTCAAGCCCCAAAAAGCTTCACAGCTTCCTTAAAGTACTCTTTTTTTAACCCTTGCTGTAAAGAGACTGAGTCGGTGAGTGGTATTGTTTACTGGGTTTGCCTGGTTCCCTGTGGGCAGAAGGGGCTGTACTGCTCATGCGCAAGCCTTTAGCGTTCTCTCCTGAAAGCTTCATGAAGGTGGGTTATTTGATGTCTTTGATGCTTATAGTGCTTCAGATCTTGGTCTAGCAGAAGGAACACTATACCAAGCTGTTCTTTCAGGGTAGAGCTCTCAGCTAGTGACAGATGCTGCAGAGACAAAACACATGACCATCTGATGGAATCAGTGTGAGCTTGTGGGGGCCATGAAATAGTGGAGACCCCTCCAGACTATTGGAGTTGGTTTCAAAACTGTGGAGATGAGGTTAGGAACCTGGGACACAAAGATCTACTTAGGCAAGCCACTGTTCCTTCATGAAAGTATTCTCCTTCCAGCTTTAGCATCAGTTTGCTACCTTCATAGTGTTAAGTCACCTTGTAGACACATTTGCCTTCAGGATATAGGGATGGGAAACAGCAGATTCTAAAGTGTGTGAGCAGTGGAGACCTCCCATATTCTAGTCACTGGCTGCACAGACCTGCAGTGCTAACCAGGCTATATGCCAGCTTGAAGGAGCAAGAAGGAGACAAATGTTTCTCCACCCACTTCAGGCCAGGAAATGTCTTCTACAGAGCTGAGCTTCACAGACTCAAAACAGCAGATGGGCAAAGAACGTGTGCTTGTGTCACTGTAGCAGGGAGCACCAGAAAGTGTGAGCGTTTTAATGAGTAGTGCTGGCTGAGGTCGTTCTGTTCTCTGGCTTAAATGTGTGCGTTCATGGTGAGCCTGACTGTGCTTGATAGAAGTTGGTCAGCTGTTGTCAGCTTTCTGGCTCCACAGCTCTGACACCAGCAGTGCTGAAGCAGACCTCCTAGCTTTTCCTTTAAATGTAGGTCCTCCATTTCCTGTGTTCCCAAAAGCCTGCTCTGAAACAAACTGTGTAAAGTAGTTTCCTGATCATGATGAGTACTTCCTGTGGCTGACATCCAGTCCAACAGTCTCCTGCCAACACACCTCTTAAGGGTGAGGGAAAAGAGAGAAATAGAAATCTGTCAATATTTCCAGGATTCATTTTGCAGCTTATTCAAATAGTAAAGCTCCATAGTTCATCACTAGTTCCTGAGTGACGGGTTAGTGGCCCTTGGCTTACAGACCCAGGTCTGGTTTGGTGCTTGTGGAAAGCAGTGGGATGACCCAATTTCATTACCTTCAGTGAGTGTTGCATTGTGTCTCAACCAGACATACCAAGGCCAAATTGCCACAGGTTGTGTCCTGTTAAAGCATCCTGCTTGTGAAGGTTTTGAATAGACCCCTGAGATGACTAGGGTTGTTGAAGTCTGGAAGAATTACTGGGCTTGTGCATCAGCAAGGGTCTGAATGCACTAGGAGATATTACCAACAGTGCTGAAAGGAGGCCAGATTACTCACTGGGTCCACACTCATCTCAAGTCGGCCTCCCAGAAGCTTGCTCAGCAAGGCTTAGCATAGTAGCTCTTGTGTTAACAGCAGTCTGCAAGACTGCCAGGTGAGCAAAGCCTCAGATGTGCTCAGTAATAGCAAAGACGGAATCGACACACCTCAGGCCGCCTTAGCTGTAGAAGTTACTTCTGAGTCTCTGAAGGTAACTCTTGCCTGAATGGCAGACATGACTAATGACAAACACTGAGCATAACAAACTGCTGGTTTCTCAAGCCTTGTGTTGGCAGAAACACAATGCTTAGGTGTCTCTAATCTTGCTGTTGCATTGGCCGCTACTGTTCCTCTGCTGCTGTGAACTTCTCAAGTGCTGGCTTTGGGTTCAGGTAGCTGAAGCACACAGGTTTGAAAGAGCAACTAACTCCTACTGCCAACTGCGTGTGACTCTGGTGTCCACAGAGTTAGCATTTTTTCTTCCTACAGAGTGAAGGTCTGCAGGATTTTGGATCCTGCCTTTGACAGTGTCTAGAAGCAGATGGGTAGGACAGGAAGCGGTATTAAAAATAAATAAAATCTAACCCTGCTGTAGTATGTTCTTCTCGTATCTTGTAAGCAATAGTTTACTTAGCCAGAAGTATTGTCATATTGCATTGTCATATTTAATTAAAACCATTAGTTGTAAACTCCCCAAACTTGTCTGCTACATTCTTGAGTCTTTCTGGACTTTGAGTCTCCACAAAGTTTTGCAAGAATGAGTTCCATAATCCGGTTACTTTTGTGTGAAGTAGAACTTCCTTTCCTTGTCCTAAACCCATCCATTGCATTATTTATTTGTTGCTCCCCAGTGTTCAAGGTCTGAGGTGTTTTGAATAATGACTCTTCAGAGACCTTCTCTGTAGCATTTCCCATTTTATTAGTTGGTCTTCCATGGTTACTCTGCACTGTCGGCCAGCTGCTGCCCAATCCAGTTTCAGCCTTCTGTGTTAAGCTGTGTTTGGGGAAAGAAAGTGGTTATAAGTTTTGTGCTTGTAGTACGGAATTGTATCAGCCTAGACAGAGCTACTGTCATGAATGTCACTGGGCAGAGTTTGGGCTTTTGTCTTCTTTCTTCCCCGGTAACCCACCCTGACTTTCTGAGAAAATCTGTTCTGTTACTTCCTGCCCTCTGCTGTTGTGTTTGGATCCTTAAAAATTTATTTTGCAGCTGGTGTTAACTTTTATCCTCTAACACTGTCTCTGTACCCTCCCCACTCAGGTGATTGTGGGCTTGCTGAAGTTCTGGCCGAAAACTCACAGTCCCAAGGAGGTGATGTTTTTAAATGAGCTGGAGGAGATCCTGGATGTGATTGAGCCATCTGAGTTTGTGAAAGTTATGGAACCCTTGTTCAGGCAGTTGGCCAAGTGTGTCTCCAGCCCACACTTCCAGGTGGGTTGCAGCACAGGGACGGGATAGAGCACTGACATGTAAGCCACTTGGCATGTGAGGGTGACACCACAGCTTTTGGTATTGTGTTTGTGGATCAGTGGCACGTGGAGGTGTGACCAGGGTGAGTATTGGGGTGATGTGGTGAGAATCCTCACCACAACCACAGAGCAAGCTCATCCAAAGAGAAAACAAAGCATATCAGTGGAGCCCCTCCTGCTGCTCTGTGCTGTTCAGCACTGTGTATTGCAGCAGGCTGGAGCTGGAGCACGGGTACTCTGCCACCTCCTGTTTGGGCTAGCAAAGACAGATCCATCCAGTGTCCCCCTGTTGCAGTAAACCAAGCATTCTGCAGTATTGGAGGAAGGCCAACCAAAGAGACTGCGCAGAGAAGGTACTTTGTTTTATTCTAGCATAGGTGGTAAAGCATGAGGTATACTAAAAAAGTGCTGGAGTCTGCTTCTTCCTTCTTCTCACTGAAGGGAAGCTGAAATAATCTCTGTGGATAGTAGTCTTAAGGTTTAAAATGTACAGGGTGGTAGGACCTGCTAGTAGCTCCTAGCAGGTGTTTTTGGCTCAGTGTTTTAGATTGCCATGAAGAGCGCCCAGGAAGAAGATAGTTTGCTTGTTGACCCTGATATAGCTGGGGTGTTAAAGAAATAGTGACATAGCCATCTCCCAAATGAATGTGACTGCATAGTAAGGCAGACTGGCTTCAATCTGTCTTTTGGTATAGGGAGGTCCAAAGTCACGTGTTTACAACACAACAATAAAATCAGTCTAGGTCACGTGTATGTAAAAGATAATTTCCTGTAAAGGACTAGGGGAGCATGATGGAAATCAGCTGGACATGGATTACTGGTGTGGTGATGGGAACCAAAGGACTAATGTGACCTTAGGGCATGGAGGGAGCTACCAAAGGGAACTAAGGAAATTGAATAAAGTCGGGTAAAGGCTGCAGGAGAGACATCCTGTACTTGATAGCAGCCATCATCTGCTGCCCAACTCTTTGAAAAACAAGACTGAAAAGCCTGGAGAAGTTGCAAACACATTACAGCCTAGGAAAATTTACCCCAAAGGTGTCTCATACAGTCAGACTGAACAGTCTCTATGTCTGCAGCTTGTCTGAGAGCAAAATTAGGAACTGAATTCTTAGTAAGTCTGAACACTTTGGTGGGAGTGAGTTTTCTCTGAGTGGGTTGTCTGTTAATCCAGCAAACAAAAACTTATCTAGTGTTTGGAAAACCAAACACTAGATAAGTGAACGCAAGGTGAGTTTCCCTTCATTTACTCATGTAGAACAATATGTTAAGGGCATATAGTTCTCCATCTGAAATATAAAACTGAGTCTGGATTCCTAGGTTTTTAAAGCCATTTTCAAGCTAGTGCTAAATGCAAAAATTAGCTTGCATTGCCCAGATTTGTGGTAAATATGAAGAATTGTGGTTGAGTCTGTCACTGTGTGGAAACTTGTTAAACTTGTTTGTCTTGTTAGAGCAGGATGGCTGCCCCAAGATTTTCCATATTTTCACCCTTACTAAATCAGGGGGTTGAATTGTGGGACTAGTGACTGAAGCATACTTCAAAGCCCTGAGAGAGTCTGTTGTGGGAAAAGCCAGGAAGGAGTGGAACTTTACAGAAGACAGTTTGAAGAAATGGAGGAGGTTTGGTGCTAGTCTGAACTGGGACCTGGAGCAGATGACATTACTGTCCTCAAGTGTTGTGTAAAGGGTGTTGGGGTCATCAGTATATTGACAGTAGGCTTGTCTATTCAAGAACATTATGTTTTTCCCAGGAAAATGAGAAGTGTCTGACAGAGGGTCAGGGGAGGAAGGCTGGGAAGCAGGGATGATTGGTCTTGTAGAAGTCTGTGAAGGTCAACCCTGCTGCCTGTGCTGTGGGGAAGCATGTGGGCTCCTCGACTGGGGGGTGGCTTCCCTGTGCACCACAGGTGTTACTGGAAGGAGCCTTTTCAAGGATGGCTTTCTCTCCCACTGCAGGTGGCAGAGCGAGCGCTGTACTATTGGAACAACGAATATATCATGAGCCTGATCAGCGATAATGCAGCCAAAATTCTCCCGATCATGTTTCCAGCGCTCTACAAGAACTCCAAGAGTCACTGGAACAAGTAGGTCTTCCCACATGCCCTGGCACTTGCTGTGCATGCCAGATTGCTTGACCCACTGGCAATCTTGGGGCATGCTGCTGCAGTGCAACATTGCATGGCGCTCAGTGGCACCAGGTGCTGAGTGGGGGGTTGTTAGTAATATCAGCATGGAAAAGTGCCACGGCAGACCACAGAGGCCTGCTTCTGCACGAGTTGAGGCACCTGCAATTACCAGCCTTGGGGGCCATCAAGTCATAGCTTTTGATACCTGCTTGTCAGTAATGTTGCCGGTCTCTCCGAGGTGTGCTGTAGGTTTTCCCACTGACTTCTGTCTACTTTTTAGCTAATGTCCAGCCCATATGTTCTCCATGAGCAGAGACCTTGGCTAATGCAGTGCCTGACTCCTTGAGTACAAGAAGAATAGAGGAAGCAGAACTAACTGGGCAGCTGTCCATGTCAAATATTGCTCCCTGTGTCTGATTCCTAGATACTACTCTGTTTTATGGTTCTTTTATCAACTTCTTTTCTACTGACTTCTCTTTCACTTGATTCCTTACCTGGTTAATTCAAATTTAGCTAATTTAATCTAACACACTTCCTTTTAATGAATCAGCTAAAAATACTTGGTCCACAGCTGAGATCCTAAAGTCTTTCAGCAAAAACTACAAGAAGGCCAAAAAAAAAAAAAGTCATCTTCCTCTATTCTAGAGGGTGGAAAAAAGCAAAATAATTAATTTTAGGGAGGCTAGGCAAGTCCAGAGCTCAGTAGTATACTGTGGTAGCAATGACAAAGTTGTGAGGTAGAGCTTGTTTGCAGAGAGCTCCCCACTAGTCTGCTCTCCATTCTATCAGAAAGCACAGACTGGAGCCACCAGTCAAGGGTGCTCTAAAGTCTGGAATAGGCACAAATGTGCAGACGTGACCACACACAAACACCCAGAGACACCAACAGGCACACACATGTGCAGACAGGCACATACATGCACACATACGTGTGATGTGTGTGCACATGTGCATGCAGACAGATGTACTCAGACACTCATTCAGTGTTACTGCCCCTCCTGATCAAAGTTCAGAAAAGGACTTTATGTTCTTGTCTGAAACCCTTCACCAGTACTGTGTCCTTGCAGCAGTCAAGATTCATGATTCTGCTGTTTCTGTCTTTTCTTCTTGTCTGCTTCCCAGTGGTATGGCAGAAGAAGTCCTGAAAGTGTTTTCCTCTTATTTCTCCTTGTCTTTGTTTTAGCAATAGCTAAAACAGGGCAGGTTGAGTATGTCAGATGCCCGTCTTCCTTCTCCTTGGTCAGACAGCTTGCTTAAGTCCAGCATGGCTGCATCTCTCTTCCTTATTCCATTTGTAGAACTGGTGGAGGCACAGAGCTCAATCTTCTGAGTCTCATCTTTAGCCTCTGGGTCAGGTCTTTCAGAGACAGCTTCAACACTTGTTTTTATTCCCCAGGAGAGTCTTTGTCCTGTAGGGAGCTCACACACAGTGCAACCTATCCATAAATCGCTGGCACAAAGTTGACTTTTCTTCTGTGGTATTCTTTGTGCTAGTTCCCATCTCTACAGGGCTGCTGCCCCTGTGTTTTGGGCAGCTCAGTGGCAAAGCTCGTGACCAAATACTGGGCAGCCCAAAAAAGTAATTTTGTATATGTGAGGTGAACTGTGTGAGGCACTAAAGCCCCCTTGAGAACAGCCCTGAACAGGCTCCTAGCATCCTTCCTTTCCCACTTTTAACTACAAGAAATGAATACAGGAATGCATAGTTTTGCACTCATTACTCTGACTGTGGTAGAGCAGACCTGCCCCAGTGGTCTTCTCTTTCTTCTCCATCTCTTTCTCCCTGTGGTGTAGTTTCTGCTCTGTTTGTGGAAGGGGTTTTCCTGTGGTAGGAGCTGGAAATGCGTAAAAATCTTTTGTCACACGGATATAGAATGAGTTGCTGCTGCTGTTACCTCTTGTCTGTGCTACTGCTGCTAACTCAGGGCTCAGAACCTGCCCACCATGACTTGTTCTTTCCTCATTTCTTTGCAGAACAATCCACGGGCTGATCTACAATGCACTGAAGCTCTTCATGGAGATGAACCAAAAGCTTTTTGATGACTGCACGCAGCAATACAAGGCAGAGAAGCAGAAGTGAGTAACAGGTTTTTGTCAAGTTACTTGAGCTCATCCTGAAGTCTCCTTGGGGTACAGTAACAGAT
Organism: Manacus candei; assembly: GCF_025592945.1. NCBI lineage: Eukaryota > Metazoa > Chordata > Aves > Passeriformes > Pipridae > Manacus > Manacus candei. Next base: position 9,066,981 of record NW_026138083.1, on the reverse strand, counting down.
GGTAGATGCCAGTTGGCAGAGGGGAAATGGAAAGGTGGTACAAGTAATTTTGTAAAAAAAGTAGGATTCCTCAGCAGTAACTATGAGTAGAGATGAGAAGAGATAAAATGTGTGCCCTGATAGAAATTCTTTCAGTCCTGATGAACCAGGTAGCTTAGAAAAGAGTGACAGAGTCATAAGGAAATAGATTGCAATGTAGAGGATACTCAGCTTTGCAGAGATGCTTATGCTCTGCCATGGAAATATTTACTGGCTCACAAATGTTGTAGTGATGCCAGTGGAATCCTACTGCTTTAAAAAACTCTAAAGAGTTTTGCAGCAGTGGGCATAATGCATCTTTCATACCAGAGGATGCTTTCAATTTTCCAGTAATAAAGATTATTCTTTATTTATTACTGGAATAATTCCTGCAATTTCAAAGAGCAGATGGTGGAGATAAAATCTGAGCTCAGCAAGTACCTGTGCCATGGTGCTGTAAAGAGGAAAGAACTTCACTTTTTCTGCTTCTTTCTGCTGGTTTTGGTGCTTGTATAGCTTGCCTTGGTGAGCTGAGTCAGTCCAGTAAGCTAGAAGGAAACTTTGTTGATTTTTTTTTTTTCTCAATGGTCTTTTTCTGACTTAGTGACAGAAAATAGTGCATCTCATTCCCAAATGAGCCAAAGTTGGTGGTGGGCTAATCCTTGCTGGGAGTGGGGAGCTCTGGGGTACATTTCATTGTTTTGTAGAATAGTAGTAAATAATGAAGTTAATTTTTGAATCAGATCTTTGGATGGGTGACCCGCTTATGGAGAAATTAAGGTTTTGTTAACATGTAAAATGGGAGCAAGCAAGATTTCTTTTTTTCCCATTTTAGGGCATTTGTGAAGCCCACAAATATCTGCATATATATTTTCAGTCAGTGACAGCACATTTCCTACAAGATCTACCTGGTGTTTCCATTAGGAGCTTTTTCTCCCTGTTTAGCTTCTACTCATGCTGACCTGCTGAGAGTGACTGTTCTCTGCCCTGGTGTGTGGCTGATGGAGGATTGCTCTGGAAAAGCTCAACAAGCAGCTCAGAGCTGTCCAATAAATGGATGGGTAGGGCTGCACTGTTTTCTGCTCATGTTGAGATGATTTTTTTTTGGTCTAGTGTGCCTCTGTGCCTAATTAGGCTTCAGAAAACCTTGTGTTGGATTTTTATCAAGGACATACCTTTGGCAGTTCTGGATAACCAAAACTGGTAAAACATCAATTGAAAGCTTGGTGTGCAGGATGTGAAAATGTCTTTCAGCAGCATAATTTGAGATTATACTGTGGTGAGCATGTTGCCGTGGAATTTTGGTGCTGAAAAAATCTCTAGAGCAGTTAATTAGGGGTGAGATAAGAAAGGGTTTATTTTGCTAAGGCTAAGATGTTACAAGACACGCGCAGGCCTTGCCTGAGATGTTACATTTTATAATACCATCCATCCAATCCCAAATGTGTCCACCCTGTGGCCTTTACTCTGGACCGCCCCAGGTCCACCCCCTGAGAAATGGGTCTGGGGGTTTTGGGACCCCGTGTTCATCCCACCTTCCTCTTCATCAGAGCACAAAAGGTACATAGTTACCTAATTCTTGACCGTATTCTGTGGTTTAGGCCCTGATATGCTGTTCTGCCAACAATCTAGGTCTTGCCTTGACAAAAGACTAAACATTTCTGCTGTATTCAGGGGTAGGATTGATATAGGGAGCATAGAATGGGGTAAGAGGGTTAAGGAATGTGTAAAGAAGGGTGCTAGAGAAAGGGAAAGGGACAAGGGACAAAGGAGGGGGGGTTGCTGCTTTTAAAATCTACTTCCACTACTTACAAAACTTACAAGTCTTACAAATATTAGAAAAATAAAAAACATTAGGGGCTTAAGGCATCAAGCATGATACAATTCCTCAGCTAAGTTGGATTTCCCTGCCACAGGGACCCAGATAAGAAGGCCTTTCTGGGTGAGAACAAGAAGGCTCAACTCTGTGTTAATGTTGTGATGTTATTACAGAGTAAAAGAACTTCCTTAGCATGGATAGATAGGGCACTAAAGAGACTTCTAGCTGGGATGAAAGCCGGATAGTTAAAATCAGAAATAAAGCTGAGCTTTTAGTGCAGGTGTTTAAAATGTAGAAGAGAATAAGGGGTGGTGGATGCTTACCTCTGTTTGCTGGGAACATTCACTGCCCTGGGATTTATAAGTGGCCCTGCTGAACGGTCACTTAAAATGTGTGCCAAAGTCTGTACCAAGGTCAAGAGCTGTGCCTGGGGGGTTTGGGCAGCTCTCTGGTGTGTTATGGCTAGAGACAGAGGTAACAGTGGGCAGTGGAACTCCAGCTCTATTGTAAATGTCATTTTGTCCCTCTGCATCTGTGGGGCACCAGGAAAATGTGTCTTTGAAATCCAGACTAGTGTCATTGCTTTACCCCAGAAACCAGACACTCTGGTCCACTCCTGCAGCACAAAGCCAGGGAAAAAGTACCTGTGCAGCCCACTGTTGCCACCATGTGCTCTGAGGTGAGTGAGGAGTGTGCCTGCCTACCTTCTGCTAGTTGCAGTTTGTCCCCTCTTCTTGCCTCATGTCACCTGTAGGTAGAATTAGGGGTCTCTGAAGGACAGGGCAGCTCTTCCCCTTGCCTGCATTTTTCTGCTGTCTCTTGCTTTTGTCATCCAGTGAGTGAAAGCTGCACTTTCCCCAGGAGTTCACACCTGATCTCTGTCTCTCTCTCTCTCTCTGCAGGGGAAGGTTCAGGATGAAGGAACGAGAAGAAATGTGGCAGAAAATAGAGGAGCTGGCCCGGCTGAACCCTCAGGTGGGTGACAACTGGGCAATCACCAACCATAAAAAGTTTAAGGGAAAGTGCCGGATTCTGCACCTGGGATGGGGCAACCCGGGATGTATGTACAGACTGGGGAATGAGATGCTGGAAAGCGGTGCCATGGAAAGGGACCTGGGGGTCCTGCTTGACAGCAAGTTGAATATGAGTCAGCAGTGCCCTGGCAGCCAGGAGGGCCAACCATGTCCTGGGGGCATCAGACATTGCCAGCCGGTCGAGTGAGGTGATTGTCCTGCTCTGCTCTGCACTGGGGCGGCCTCACCTTGAATATTGTGTGCAGTTTTGGTCACTGCAATATAAGAAAGATATTAAGCTATTAGAGTGTCTGAAGGAGGGCAATGAAGATGGTGAAGGGCCTTGAGTGGAAGCTGTACGAGGAGCAGCTGAGGTCACTTGGTCTGTTCAACCTGGAGAAGAGGGGACTGAGGGGAGACCTCATTGCAGTTAAAACTTCCTCATGAGGGGAAGAAGAGGGGTAGACACTGATCTCTTCTCTGTGGTGACCAGTGACAGAACCTGAAGGAATGGCCTGAAGCTGTGTCAGGGAAGGTTTAGGTTAGATATTAGGAAAAGGTGTTTCACCCAGAGGGTGGTTGGGTGTGGAACAGGCTCCCCGGGGAAGTGGTCACAGCACCAAGCCTGCCAGAGTTCAAGAAGCATTTGGACGATGCTCTCAGGCACATGATGTGACTCTTGGGGATGGTCCTGTCAGGGCCAGGAGTTGGACTCAATGATCCTTGTGGATCCCTTCCAACTCAGCATAATCTGTGACTCTGTGACAACAGAACCTAGGATGAATGAGACAAGAATGTGCTGGAGGTCTTAACCTGCTTTCTCAGACCATGAGAGCAGGCTTTAGCACCTGATCCCAGTCCTGTGCACACTGCCGCAGCAGTGGTCTGTCCCTCCCAAAACCCAGTGTCTTGGGAATGTTGACAGTGTTTTATCAGCCTGGCCTTCTGTAGCACTGACCTCTAAGTAATGCACATACATGTTTATGGGCCGTGCTCTCAGCTGCCGCTTTGCACACAGTGTGCTGTGACTCAGACAGCATTGGTAGGAATGGGTAGGAGAGGATGCTGCTTTCCTGTCTGTGTACCTACTACTACCTTTGTGGGGGCCGGAGAGGGCAGCTAGAAGTGTGCCATGTCATGTTAGGATGCTGGGGGAGAAGGCTTGGTGTTGTATGGAGTGCTGACTCTCCAGTTATCTGTGTTGTCTGCAGTACCCCATGTATTATGCACCTCTACCCTTGCCTTCTGTGTGCTGTATGGAAACAGAGACCCCGACTGCAGAGGATATACAGCTACTGAAGAAAACAGTGGAGACAGAGGCTGTGCAGGTGCGTAGGTGACTAGAGTCCTTCCACAATTGCTCTCAGTCCAGGGTCCAACAGCCAGAACTGGCTCTTTCCAAGTGTTCTGAGGGTAATGACTCTACTCTCATCCCTGATCATTAAAAGATCAGCCTGTAGTCTGAAGAGTAGAGTTTATCTAATCTTCCCTCTAACCTTCCCACTCTGGAAAAAGTGCGAGTGGGACTTTTTTCTGTCCTTTTAGTCTGTGTTTGGCTCTTAGACTGTTCTGCAGCATGCTGCAGTGTCACCCAGCATATTCTAGAGTGGTTGGAGTCAGAGGCTGAAGAGGTGAAGGGGTTTGATACTGATCCCTGACTCCTTCGGTTTGTCTGTAGATGCTGAAAGACATTAAGAAGGACAAAGTTTTGCTGCGCCGGAAATCTGAGCTTCCGCAGGACGTCTACACTATAAAAGCCCTGGAGGCCCACAAGAGAGCGGAAGAGTTTCTCACCTCAAGCCAGGAGGCTCTCTGACGGGTTCAGGGGCTGGCCCGAGAAGCTCTGCCCCATCCCTTTTCTCCAGGGGTCATGGAAATGCACTCGGTTCTCATGTATAAGTAAGGAATGAACATGGTGAGCTGTGCCTGTCCTCCACTCCATCTGCATACCTCCAGGGTAGATCTGGTTTTACGTTATAACTTGTATCTCACCACTGTCATGTCCTCCTGCTTTTTCACCTTGGCTGTGCATGCATGAAGGGAGCCTGCCTGACCTCTGATCGTATCAGTCCAGGCAGGACTCACTTCATTGCAAGCTGCCACCTCTTCTTACTCTGCCTGGAAGCCAGAGCCTTGCTCAGGCTCTCTGTTGGCCAGAGACAACCATGCGTGGCTCAGCATACTGCTCCAAGCCCCAAGTGCCCATCTCTGCCATGCCTGCCCCTGTGCTGCTTGTACAGCTGAGCCCTGTGGTGCTCAGAGGTCAGGCTGAGCTTGAGGCAGGAGCAGAGCTTGTGGAGGCTTTGCTGCCTTGGTGTGCAGCTCCACAGCTGAAGGGTCTTACGTACAGTGGAGGAGATGTTTGCTTCCACCTTTCTTTTTTTCCAAGCCTCTTGTTTTGTTCCTCTGTCAGTGGAGTGGGGGGTTCAGTGCTTCGCCACCCCCAGTAAAGCTGGGTGCAAGCACTACATACTGTTGCCCTCCCTTTCGGACATCCTTAGAAGCTCTCTTGTGGGAAAGTGATTCCTTCAGCTATTTGTGTTGGTCTGTGCTGACTCATCTCCATTCCGATGTCTTGGGTTAATTGTGGGCCCAGAATTAACTTCCCGCTTTGTAACAGGTGTCAGCCACTGAATTCTGCTTTCTTCTTCTACCTGCTCAATTAAAATACTCCTGCAGCTCTCCCTTTGTCTCTGTATCCCACCTTTAGCTCTGCAGTGGCCAGGGTTTCCTAGGAAGCTTGTGCTGCTAAAGTCATTTCTGCAAGCTAGCGGAAGCAATGGATACACCTTATGGGGCGTGGCTGAGTTTGAGTGTTTAGTTGTCTCCTTGTCATGATCAATGGCCAAGTGTTACTGCTGAATTGCTTCCATGGGTGCTCTGACCAAAGTTCACCTTGCCCTGTTACTTTGGCACCCGTTGAGGCCCTTGAGCTGAGGCCCTTGTTAGTTATTACTGGTGCATCAGGGACTCTGCTAAATTAGCATTTAGAGCACACTTGCTGATAGCCCAGGGGCTTGCGCAGCACTTGGGTGCTACTGTGATCCAGCTTTCACCCCTATTTTTTGTGGTGCAGATTCAGTGCCAGGCCAAGGTGCCACCTCAGAGGCTGGCTTGTGATAGAAAAGGGAGTCCTCCTTGCTTCTTATCTGCTGTACCTGCTTTCTTGACACATAAGCTTAAGTGGGTTTGCAGTAGTGCAGGGAGCTTATGGCACTGGTGCTAGCCTGACACTGTTTGCAGCATCGTGGAATGTTGTAGAAGGTTCTGGTGTATCTGCTTGTCCTCACTAGTAAACCATTCCCAGGTCAGAGGTTTATCCTCTCTAATATGTGCTGCTGGTGTGCAGCACATCTTTCCTCCAACCCCAACCAGGCTGTTTTTACCTCTGTATCCTGCATCCCTGCCCTGTGTAGGTCTCTCTCGGCTCAGCCCTCACAAGGGGTGCCACCATCTCTTCGGAGCAGCTGGGGAGCGTGTGTGTGAGATCCCCCCAGTCATGCAGGACCCCACCTCCCCTCCGCAACAGGCCAGTTCATCAGGAGACTTTAGAACACCTCAGGGAGGTTATTGCTTACACTGAACATTACTCCAAGCTCATGATCAGCTGCCAATCAATTACCTCACGCCTGGCACAGCATGTAGACATGCACCAGGTGATGCCAGATGGTGCACCGGAGTGGCACAGTGGAGATGAGGACTGCTGGGCTCAGGCTGAGCAGGATGCTTCTTCCTTTCGGTGCAGGCTTTCCAACTGGCTCTTAGCATTGTGCTATAAGCCAACACCTCATTTTTAGATTGCTACAGCATGGTATGCCCTCACTCAAGCCTGCTTGCTGCTGGGCAGCCTTTCCCTGCTGCAGGCTGCTCTGCCTGCAGAAGGAACAGAGACTTGTGGTGTGCAGAGGCTGACGCTGTCCTGCAGATGGTCTGTCTCTGTTGGCAGCCCCTGAGCCTGGCCAGAGGAATGCTGCTGGAGTCGTGCCATGTGCAGGGATAGGACTCTAACGCATCATGACTACGTGCTGTACAGCTTCAGTGTTCCCATAGCTTTGTGTGTCTTGTTCTGGGTCAGGGAACTTAGGCTTAGTACCTTCACCCTTTGTTTGCTGCCTATTCATTCCAGTGTCCTGGACACCTCAGAAGGGGACCATGTGAGAAAGGGGGGAGTGTGCTCACCCTCTCACCACATGTATTACTCATAGGCAGATCTGTATCTGCCACACTACAGCTGCCCCTTGCTCAATACTTGGTTTCTAGCATCAGTGCTGCTCATTTCTGCCTATGCCTTTCCCCATGTCAGCCAAATGGACAGAACTGGAGCTGCCTCTTCCACTTCACCTGGCTCCCTCCTCCCAAGGGAACAAGCAAAACTACTGCATTCACCCCCTGGACACAAGTATTAAGCTGCTTACAGTTCATATGTACATATGGTGTACTTTATTTTCAGTAGAGCATTACATAGTATGAAAGTGTTGGATTTTGTACAGATGTCCCTGTATGTACAGAACTAAATAAAACCAATCTCTTGGAATGACACATCTGGCTCTGCCTCTGATATTCCAACACAGGCCCTGTCCTGGGAGAAGGGGCCCAAGTCTGGAGAGGGACTTCTCAGGTACTGTCAGCACAGGGACAAGTCCAGTGTTTGTCCTGAGGGAATCTGGGCAAAGCCAGCTAAGTCCCCTCGCCCCACATGCACACAGGTATGGAAACCAGTCGGGCTCCTCAGAGGCAGAGGAAGCCAACACAAGGACATCACATTGACTTATGCACCAGCCAGAACCAGGAAAGAGGAGTGGGAAGGTAAATCAGACAATGTCAGTGGGAGAAACTGGAAGGTCGATACTGGCAAGTCCTGTCAGCACCTGGCTTGGAGGCAGCGGGTGCCTGCAGGGTGGAGGGAGGGCTGGGGTTTGCAGCTCCTGTGCTGCAGCTCAGCTCTCACTTCCACTCGGGCCGGGGACCACCGAGGCTCTGCCGGGCCTGCAGTGTGCGCTGCACCACGTCCTTCCACTGCTCCTCCGAGATCTGGCTGGCCCAGGCAGGGATGCCCAGGGTAGGCAGCTTCACGCTGGCCATTGTCCTCTTCACCAGCTCGACATGCTCTGGGAACAGAGAGGGCGTGAGACCGCGGCGGAGCCCCGAAAGGGCCCTGCCGAACACGCCGTTACCTGCATCCATGGGGATGGAGCTGCGGCTGCTCTGAGCCGCGGCGCCTTCCGCTACGTCCTCCTCCTCCTCCTCGCTGTCCGTCGGCGGGTCGGGCAGGTGCAGCCTCAGCATCTGCGGAGAAAAGCGGGCAGGGGGGGTCGGGACCACGGGTGCCCCCAACCCCGTCTCGGCGGGAGGCGCTGGGCGGTACCTGCAGCCGCTCCTGCAGGCCGGGGCCCGCCTCGCCGGGGCCCTGCTCCGGTTCCTGGCTCAGTGGCTGGTACAAGTACCCTCCGCCACCTTCCTCCTCCTCCTCCTCCTCCTCCTCCTCGTCGCCGCTCCACCCCGCCGCGCCGTCAGGGCCCTCTGGCAGCCCGGGCTCCCGGGGACAGACGCGCTCCGGGCCCATGCTCGGCGCCACGGCCATGCACAGGGCGCGGCGCCGCGGAGCCGCCGCCACCGCCCGGAACCGCCGCGGCCGCCGCGGGGCACTGTGGGCGCTGTAGTCCTGGCGCGTGCCCCGGGTGGGGCGGGTTGTGCCGCGGACACGCGTCGCCGGTGCCTTCGGGCGCCGCCATCTCGGCTCGGGACGGGGCTGGAGCAGCGCGGCGGAGCCGAGGCCCGGCGCTCGCGGAAGGGCCTCTCGGGGCAGCGCCGCCCCGGCGGGGGAGGGTGCCCGCCGTCCCGGGCGGGGCCGCGCCGCACTACAAGTCCCAGAGAGCGGCGGGCGCAGCCGTCGGAGTGGGGCTATCGAGGCGCCTTGTACGGGTACAGGTACGGGGCTGGGGCTGAGCGGGACCGGCGGCGGAGGCGGGGGGAGGCGGTGGGGCCGTGCTGGAGTTGGGGGCGGGTGAGGGTGAGGCCGGGAGGCGCCGCCGAGCCCCTCTGTGAGGGCTGGGGGCGCGGGGCCGCCGCTCTGCCTGGGTATCCTCGGCCGGGCCCGCGGGCGGCGCATGGGGGCGCGGGGCGGCCCCGAGGGGCTCGGGCGGGCGGGGGCGGCCAACGGTGCTGGAGCGTGTCCAGGGAAGGGCATCGGAGCTGCTGAACGGTCCAGAGAGTAAGTCCTATGAGGAGCGGCTGAGGGAGCTGGGGGCGTTCAGCCTGGAGAAAAGGAGGCTCAGGGGAGACCTTCTCAATCTGTACAACTCCCTGAAAGGAGGTTGTAGCCAGGTGAGGGACGGTCTCTTCTCCCAGGTAACAAGTGACAGGTCAAGAGGAAATGGCTTCAAGCTGCACCAAGGAAGGCTTAGATTGGATATTTTAAAAAATTCTTCATGGAAAAGGCCAGGCACTGGAACAGGCTACCCAGGGAAGTAGTTGAATCACCATCTCTACGTGTTCAAAAACCACATAGATGTGGCATTTTCAGGACATGGCTTAGTGGTGGGTCTGGCGGTGTTGACTTAATGGCTGGACTCAGTGATCTTGGTGGTCCTCTCCAACCTTAAAGGATTCTGTGACCTTACCCATCCCTCTCCTCCCCTGGCGTGTCAGGGAGGCTGCCCTTCTGCTTCTCACCCTGGCATAACCTCCACCGTGCCTTCTCTCTCCATCTCTATGGGCTCATCTGGTTTCAGCCCGTTTACGCTTTCACCCAGTCTTGGCCATGTTGGCAGGTGTGGGGCTGTGTGCCTGGTCCTCCCCAGCCCTGTGCACCAGGCAGAGGGAAGGCTGGCACCTGTGAGCCTGCCATGTGTGTGTCCAAGCCTAGCGGAACACTGCCTGGGCATTCGTGTCGATGGAACAGCAGGTGCAGAGGAGGAGAGGAAACGAGTGCGGTCCTGCATAAAGCAAAAAACGCCACACTAGCTGTTAGCTCAGCTTTCCTGAGCCTGGTTCTTCCCAAGGGCTGCCCTTGGCATGGCAGAAACGGCTTGACATGCTGAGACAAATTCCTGGGGGAGAGGGGGTCAAGCAATATCTCCGGTGTTTAGGCGTGCTCCATAGAGAAGCAGCGGTGGGTTTTGGAAGGCAAGGTAAAGAAGAGAAGTCAGCTCAGTAGGTGCAGAATCTCACCTGGGCTTTGGCCAAAAGTAAGTCAGCAGTGGGCAAAATATTTGGTCAGAAATAAGGAGGTGGTGAGGCTGTCTGCAGGGAGGGACATTGAAATAAATTTCTGCCTGAGTAGCATGGTCCGGGATTCCCGTGGCTAACATGAGCTTCCAGATCAGTCTCAGTTAACGAGCTCAGGGGCTGTTCTAGCACCGTCTAGTTTACTGGTGCTGGAATTGCACTGTGACTGTCCAAGCTGCTGAATGTGCAAGCTTGCAGTTTCACACTGCCTTAGCATAAATAGTCAAAGCATCAGATAAATGTCAAGCATTAGTGAAGAAAGCGGGTTGTTCCTGTGCTATCTCTAACAGTATGTTGGATGTGCTTGAAATAGAACTGTCTATATGGACTGCTGTGAGCTGGCTGGGCTATTTTAAGTGTTACTAAACCTTGTGGCTGGTGGTGTCTTTTGGGAGACGGGACTGAGGCAGCCACACGGTAGGATTTGCTCTCTGGAGTGGCTTTGCAGGGTCAGTATGCTGCTCTGCTTGGGGTGCAGCTGTAATTCTGGGGGTGACAGAGCGAGTCCTTGAAAATCTAGACCACTTTCTGCTGGGTTTCCCCCCCTTGCTGTGGGAATTGACAGCAGCAAGGCTAATCTGAGCAGCTTTTAGAAATGGCTCTAGGTTTCTTCCTGTGTGCATAGAGGAATGTGAACTCCCTTTGTGCAAAGAAGTGGATCCATGCATATATGGTTTTGTTCTAAAATTATCACCTGGCTACTGTCTGTGGAGATGCTCAGTAGCGTTTTATCTTGAATGAAGTGTTTTCATAACTGATTGTAGGTATTGAAAATAGTGAGTCTAAAGCCAATAGAATAAACAGGTGAAAAATCTGACTAAAAACTATGATTACTGGATTGGGGTTTTGTTGGGTTTTTTTGTTCGTTTGTTTGGAGTTTTTTCCTATCTATGCCACTGTGCTCAAGTCACCACAACAGTTTTGAAGATATGCTAGTGAGAAATTATTGAGTGATTTTTCTGGTGATCTCAGACATCTATATGCTGTGCTGGTAGGCTCTTGTGAGGTGTAAGCTGGAGCAGTTGGGATGAAGGTTGTTTCAGGCATTAAGTGTATCTTCAGACACCAGCACAGCCAGAGATTTAGGAATGTTGTCTATAGGTGCTGTATTCAAAGGATGCAGAGCTGCCTTAAATCTGATTTTTCTCTTGCTTAGCAGTGAAGTGCTCCAGGTGAATTGCTGTGCTCCCTATGCTGGAAGTCAGCACTGACAAGGAACAAGGGAGATGCTAAAGGACATCCGTAGCCATTTCTCTGTTAAGGATGTGTGAGTTTCTACTTGTGCTCAGGTACCAGCCTGACTGCAGCAACAGAGCCAGTCTGAGGTCACCCCATGGCTGTTGTTGCACCACTTACTCTGGAAGTGTATACCTGGGCTTGTGGTGCTGTGCATAGTCAGTGGTGGGATCCAGGCATTTCTGTGGGACCACACCTGGTTATTTTGACCGCTTTTTAATTTTAGCCTCCATGTGCTTTGTGGTAGAGGAACAACTCATTGCTGGACTCACTTAATTTCCATCATCATCAGGTACTTCAACAGTAGGTGAAGTGTATCCTCATTTTTAGAAATGCTCTTCTTCCTGGCAGTTAATGACAGGACCTATCAGGGTTTCAAAATTCTCTGTGCTTGACTGTATCTCTGGATAGATTACGGCAGACCAGGGAAATGAGGAGTTGTGGACATTGCATGATTGCTGCCTATATGACTGCAAAAATCAAAGAGTTTTTGGAGAGGTGAAGTGAGGAGCTGATGTGCATCAGTGGAAGCAAGCAGTGGCTTGAAAAGAAGCGTGTGTGCCCTTCTGCGAAGGAGACCCTGAGTGTGTGTGTACGTTGCTTTTTCCAGTTGAGATTGGTGGAACAGAGGCAGCTGGAGCTTCCTCACCTAAGGTGAGCAAATGTATGCTGAGCTAGCAAAGCATGTGGGAGTGCACTTTCCTGGGTTTTGTTTCACCTAGAAAATGAAACTTCTCTCATTGTATAACAAACACGTGCTTGTTTTGATGGAGCTTTTTGGTCTCCATTTATGGTCAGTTCCTGGGGGTATTGGGCCATGATTCCACCTGGTCATGCTGAATCAGTCAAAGGAGATGCCTCAGGCCTTCAACCAGCCTCTACTATGGGCAGAGATGAAGTGTGGTGGCTGCTCTAAAAGAGGTGCAGCTCTGGGGAGAAGTGGCTCAGCAGGATCCAGAAAAGGGACACATGCTTAGTTCAGTGTCTGCACAAATCCATGTAGAAGGCAATCCTTCTCTTTCACTGCTGACTTCTGTGATTTAAATGATCCAGCTTAATTTTTCTACGGTGCAAAAGCCCTTTTCTCTGATCCGTGGTACATGTTAGTGTCACTATCTGTGTCTTTGCTTTGAAAAAGCACCCGGTTTGCCTGAGATGGACCTGAACAAGCTCGAGAAGTGGGCCCTGGGGAACCTCATGAGGTTCAACAAGGCCAAGGGCAAGGTGCTAACCCAGGGCAACCCCTGGTACTGATACAAGCTGTGGGGTGAAGGAATTGAAAGCAGCCCTGAGAAGGACTTAGCAGAACTGGTAGATGAAAAGCTGGACATGACCCAGCAATGTGCACTCACAGCCCAGAAAGCCAACGACACCCTGGGCTGCGTCAAAAGCAATGTGTCCAGCAGGTCGAGGGGAGGTGATTCTGCCCCTCTGCTCTGCTCTGGTGAGACCCACCTGGAGTGCTGCACCCAGCTCTGAAGCCCCCAGTACAAGAAAGGCATGGAACTGTTGGAGCAGGTCCAGAGGAGGGCTGTGAAAATGATCAGAGGGCTGGAGCACCTCTCCTGTGAGGAAAGGCTGAGAGAGCTGGGGTTGTTCATCCCGGAGAAGAGAAGGCTCCAGGGTGACCTTTATGGTGGCCTTTCAGTGACTAAAAGGGGCCTATAGGAAAGCTGGAGAGGGACTTTTCGCAAGGGCATGTAGCCATAGAAAAAGGAGGGGAATGGCTTTAAACTGAAAGAGGGCTTTAGATTAGATGTTAGGAAGAAATTCTTTAGTGTGAGAGTGGTGAGGCACGGGAACAGGTTGCCCAAAGAAGTTGTGGATGTCCCTGGAAGTGTTCAAGGCCAGCTTGGATAGGGCTTTGAGCAACCTGGTCTAGTGGAAGGTATCCCTGCCTATGGCAGTGGGGTCGGAACTGGATATCTTTAGGGTCTCATCCAAACCCAAACCATTCTGTGATTCTGTGTGCCACCTCCTGCAGCCAGTGCCCTCCCAGTTCTCTAATACAATTTGCCACTGTCTTACCAATATTTCTGTGTTTTGTAGCCTACATATGTGTTATTAGTGTCCTAGATGAGAAATCACAGGATGTATTTTGCATGATCTAATGTTGTACAAATGGGGGAAATTGTTAGTAAATTATTTCCTATCAGTTTTTCTGTTTTCATCTTTCCCTGGCTGTGTCCTATGTGATCTTTAAAGAAACCTAATGCACAGCTTAATGTCAAGTGTATTAATGCCTCCTATTAAGAAGTCCTCATAGGAATGAGGTTGAAAAGTGGTATATTTATGTCATCACTTATATCATATAAATTATCATTGGAAATCAAAACTTGAAATGGAACTTAACAGTGTGCATGATTGTAGGACAGAAAACAGTTTTTTCTCAAAATATGTGTATCATATTTGCAGACAGTGCACAGTGGGGACTAGCGGGAGGAAAACTGGCTTTGAGCAGAAGACTGGTCTAATGAAACAATTCCAAAAAAGGCAGGATCGGAGAGTCTGGAGCTGGCTGCAGAAAGCATGGGTAGGAGTGTGGGGAGGTATCCTTAGGAGACAGGGCTGTGCAGGGAGGAGAGGGGGAGGACCTGGGCTGGCTGGAAAGGGGTGAGCAACAGTTTCAGGATAGGGCTGTGTCTAGTGACAGAAGAGGAAGATGGGAGTCTGGATTGATGCTTTTATTACAGTGTGGAGGAGAGCACTTGGGTTTGGAAAAACCGTGGCAGCTTGTTAAATCCTGTGTTTTCCCATGCCTTTTAATACATTGCTGTAAAGATTGCTTTACACTTCTGGTTGTTCTCTTTTCATGAAGTGTTCAAATGAGTGTTTGCATTCCGTGGCTCTGAGGAGGTGCAGCAGGAGGCTGTGCTGGCAGAGCTCTGTGTTTACTCTGAAGGGGTATCCCTGGCCCAAGCCAAGGAGAAGCACAGCCAACTTCAACCCCATTGGCCTCGCCACCACCCTGGACCTGCCTGTCACCTGGGAAGGGCTTATCTTGGGAACAACTTTCTCAGTAGTTGTAGGAAACAACGTTTCAACATTATTGCTATAAGCTCAGCATCTTTCCTGCAGTGCCACAGGCAGGGCCTGGAGCTGTTTCTCAGTGGCCCATCTTGGGTGTGCTGCCTTCTGATCTGAGTGAGGAAACTTGGGGGAGGGTGGCCGGCTCCTGTGGCAGTGACAGGACCAGCGTCCTGCTCTGGCAGCAGTGAGCTCCTTTCACCTGACTTGAGTGAACTCCCAAGGGTGAGGAAGAGTTTTCCCAGCCCTTCTGACAAAAAAGCAGGGGGCTTGGTATGATGCCTGCTTGCCATGCCAGGCATCTGTGCTTCTCCACACAAGGAACCAAGCAGAGAACTTAGAAGTAAGATTCATCCTCTTGGTCTTTCTGGATCAAGCTCAGTCTGAAGGGTGTTGAAAATATTGATGCTGGTGATAAAGTCCACTTAAGCTCCTTTGCAGAATCACTTAACCAAGAAGAGATTTTGAGGAAAACATTGGTTAGATTTTTCAGGAGTAACTTTTGATTGAGGCAGAAAACAGATATAGAAATGTGAAGCCTTCAAAATAGCTTGAAAGGTGACTTTGGTGGGCTCCATGGAAACTGGTCTATTCTGTAGCTTTGCAGAGAACTTACACAAGTGTGCTGCCTGGCTTTAAAAAAGTAGTAACTTGAAAAACAAAACCCAAACTTGCTAGATCTGAAATTGAAGCATGGCTGGTAGGAGACAAGGGCTGTTCCTGGGCCCTTCTGGAGCACCTCTGCTGGAGAAAAGTTTGATGTGACTTTCTGGGTTATTAACTGCAATTTAGGTTAGGGTAGGTGCTGCACGAAGAAGTTTGCAGGTTTGCAGGAGGGACTCCTTGGTCTGCGCTCATCTGTTACAGGAAGGCTTCAGGATGCTCTCTGTTGGGCTTTGCACATCCTTTTGTTGTAACTTTCAGGTACAGAGCATGCTCTGGCTGCCAGTCTTTATTTTGAAAACAACTTGAAAAAGAAATAACTTTAAAAAGAAGCTACTCAATTTTTTATGAGATTTGCGAGTTCTGGAATGAGGTGACTGATTACTGGATGGTTTTGAACTGTCTGTACAATGAGTGGATGAAGCTGGAAGCCTGAGCTCTGCCCCATGCCAGGAGCTCCCTGTTGGTGGCATCTCTGACTCTTTACATGGGTGGGGATAAAATGGGAGTGTGTGGGTGGGCCAGGCGCTGTGGTGGTCAGGCTGTTGATGGACCTGGTTGTGAGCAGTGGTTACACTTGACTGAAGGGTGGGGGCGCTGCCCCTTTTGCTGCCCTCCAGCTACTTCAGAAAACTTGAAAGAGGAAACTTCTCCTTGTGAAAGCTCGCTGCTTTCCAAAAAGAAAAGGGGCAGAGTTTAGGAATTTTATGTATGCGTAGGAATTTTAGAACTTATTCAGAAGCATCCCCAAATTTCTTTGGATTCTGCAAGTGCAAAAACTGGGCGTGGGGTAGGAGTGTGCTGACTGCATCTTTCAATAACCTAGAACCAAGAAATAAGAAAAGACAGTTTTATTTATGCTGTTTGAAACACTGACATATATTCTAATGGCTGTTTTTCAGTTGGGAGAAAACTGTTAAAAATCAAACTGACCTGCTTTTTCAGAAGCGCCCAGGCTCTGCTCTAGATTCTAAGATCCAAAGGAGAATCTCTGCAAGAATGAAGTGTGGTGACTTTTCTAAGATATGATCTAAGCCATCTGTTTGAGGAATGAAGCATATCAGTTGCTTAAAAGAGATATGATGTTACAGAATTTTCATAGTTATGCCTGGATTTGCTGTGGGAGAAAAAGGCCTTTTCTGAGCATTAGCAAAGAGCTTTCTACCTAGATTAGGGGTTTTCTGCTCTCTCGTGTCTGATTAGATTGGACCGTAGGGCTCCAATCAGTGAGGCCAAATGGTGGTGTCGTCATCCACCCCCATAATGGCAAGTTGCTTGCTTTTTGTGGGGGTGGTTCTTTGAAGGTTTTTTTGTTGGGTGTTTTAATATTTTCCTCTGTTGTTTCTTACAACTGATCCAAAGAGCATGCTCTCTTCCCTCTGGCTCTGTTCTTTTCACCTTCACAGTTGGCTCTCACTGTGTTTTCATTCATGCAGACAAATGGTTCTGACATGTACATGATGTGTGCATGACCAGGGCACGGCCAGGCGTGCTGCACTTGGCTGCCTTCGCCCAAGGTGTTTGGCTTGGGCTGCCTATACAGCCACCCTGAGGGTTTTTTGTATGTGAGGGCATCTCTGCCTGCTCCTCTGAGCCTTGCTCAGGTTATGATACCTGCCCTGTATCCCCTTTCTGAGGTGAGAGTAAAACTGTCTCCAGTTGGGATGCAGATGAATGAGGATACAGCAATGTAACCTTTGTAGCTGGATTCAAGGAAGATCTGCGAGATGGATCACGTTATTTTATCATTCTCTCTCAGAGCCAGGTGACATAGTGGTGGCCCAGGAAGCATGTGGCTGTGGCACTGGGGGCCCTGAAGACCGTCTGGCTTGCAGGGAGGAATGCTACGGTGGGCAGTGCACTTGGAAGGTGGGCCACGGAGGGTGAACCACGCAGCCGTGGCTGTCGGACACAAGGTCTATTCCTTTGGCGGATATTGTTCTGGAGAAGACTATGAGACTCTGCGGCAGATCGACGTCCACGTTTTTAATGCAGGTAAATGTGTCCTTGTGGTGTGCAAAGGAGTTGGCTTGCTGGGCTCAATTATTAGTTTTCTTGCCTGCTTCTGCCTAAGGTGTTACACTGTAACATGCTGTCTGACTGTAATTTCCAAAAAAATTATCAGAGTAGATGGGAGCCTCTTTCCTTGTGCAGCCTTGTATTTTCAGCTTCAGAGGCAGGGCATGGAGGTGCTGTAGTTCAGCAGACTGCTGGGGTAAGGACTCACTAGAAGTAGCCACATAGCCATGTTTTGTCCTTGTTCTCTGTGAATGCCAGGTGCAAAGAAGTGATATCTAGCTGGTTCAGGTTCCCCCTCCAGGTCCATGCTCAGCTCATGTGGAAGGAGTAGGGTGGGAGCCAGTGCACTCAGTTAAGACTGCAGGTTTAGGCTTTTGAGCTGTTTCCCTGTGGGGGCACCTGACAACTGCTGCCAACATGATGGAGTCCATAGGAGCACGTGGCTGGGATGGAGGCCTTCCCATTTTGGTAGCAGCTATCACACAGATTCACAACATAGCTTAGAAAAGCATCTGGAACTAGAGGCATTTGTGTAGGGTAGCCAGTACCTGTCATGAGGCTGAGTTGGAGTCATGGCTGTCCTGGCAGAGGCTGTATTTGTTGATTCAGTGCTTTTCGAACTGAAAAGGTTACTGAGTTGGTCCATGAAATATTTCCCTGTAATTAGGCAGGTGGTTGAAAAACTGCAGAGGTGCTTGGATGGGTCCAGCTAAACAGAGCCAAGAAAGAGAACCAATGACCAGTTTTGCAGACTGAACAGCATGCTGAATTCTCTGCTAACACCCATGTCACGTGTAGATAAAGGTAGTTCGCAATGAATTCACTTCTTTAAGACTGATGTGTGCAGCAGGGATAAAGGCATTGGTTACACAGAGCTGCCAAGGTGACCTGCTCAAGAGGAGAGTGTAGCTCAGGATCCTGTAAACAAAGACATTCTTCTCTGTCCAGAGAGACTGGACTTTCACACTCAACACAGTTGAATGTTGTATCTTGTAGAATGTGCCAGTAGAGCACCATTCTTATGGGGAAGCATAATTACTGTGTCCAAAGGAATGCTCTTGCATTGTTTTCTCTTGTTACCACTCCCAAATATTATAAGTGTCGTGATGCTGCAGCCACCATGTGGGAGGTGGCAGTGGCTTCCCAAGCCCTTGCTCAGTTAGCATTGTCAGGTTCCAGTGCTAAAGCCAAAATACCAGATTTTGATTGGTCTCTTTCAGTCTTCCAAAGATGAAGACTGTATTTTAGGTAGGAAGCATCCCGTGTAGCTTGACTTTAGCATTGGATGTGCTTCCTCAGTGCCTTTTCTGCCAGTGGAGTAAATGCCTACCTTTTAAGATGGCCGACCTTTTCCCTTTCCCTGTGTTAGTATTTCAGAAGAACTATAGTTTTCTGCTATATTTTATGTTAGCTCCACATAGAGAACAAATGGCCATGTAACACTTGCTGTTACTCCTGCACTGTCATTAAACCCTGTAAATACCTGTTGACTGCTCTGGCTACTGCTGAACACAACACGCAGGCTGCCAGTAAGGAGAACCTGTAATTACAAGGAACTCTGATTTAGTAACACAAAGTTAGCAGGGAGAACTTGGGTATAGATAGGCAAGAAGGGAGAATACAGTATAATAGGAGACAGACAGCTATCTCATCTATAGCTTGAGAAACAAAACAAAAGCAAACAAACCCTGTTCCTGCAAAGCTGCTGTCTTGCTTTACTTAAACTGCACTTCTGCAAGTCCAAGTGATGCCTTCAGGTATGTTCCCTTGCATGTTACTGCAGTGAATTATTCCCATGCTGCTCATTCTTCCAGCTTTGAGTCTCTTCAACAATGTCACTAGCTTGGAGCATTGACTGCATTCACTGTCATCTCTGCACTTTTTCTTTTTCCTTTCCCTATTTTTTTGTGTGTGCTGTATCTTCACTCACAGTCTAGGATGAGCCAGAGCCTTTTCAATGATGTGCTGCAGAATAGAGCCTATTTCTGTATAGACTCCTCTGCTCCTCCAGAGGACCTCCTTCTATATTTCTTAATTAGCTACTATTGGTGTCAGACACAGCTTTCTCTTGTTTACTTGACTACTTCTGCATCTCGTCATGGGGAAAAAAAGCTCCGTGAGGATGGGTTATGACCTGAGAGCAATGTAGCAGGCTTAGCATTTGACATGGGCTCAAACTTGTGTTTTCAGTGTCTCTGCGCTGGATCAAGTTGCCTCCAGTGTGGACAAACAGCCGAGACCACGTGAGAGAGGTGCCCTACATGAGGTATGGGCACTCAGCAGTGCTCATCGATGACACTGTCTACATATGGGGTGGTCGCAACGACACAGAAGGAGCCTGCAATGTGCTCTATGCTTTTGATGTCAGTAAGTTCCAGCTTCTCACTCTTCCTTGTCATAACTGTTGTTGATCAGACCTTCTCTCTGCCACACCACACTGCTCCCCAGCTTTTTCCCATCCCTCAGTGACAGTTTGGAGGAAATGGTGTCACAGGCTGTTTCAGCAGTTTTAGAAGGGAAGCAGTGTGGCCATTGTCTCTACATACTTGAATCTCTGTAAAAGCCTTTGAACAGAGGTTACTGATCTTGTCTAATAGTCAAAATGGTTTTAATTTTTCTATCACCTTTGTGTGCACTTTCTGAAAGTAGCTATGACTGAAACGTTCTCTCTGTGTGATTTATTATTCCTTAACTGTGGCAAAGGTTGCAGCAAGAAGGGACTAGAGCTCTTGAGGATTGCAGTTCCTCTCCAGTGTGGTTCTTCTTTCTGAAAACATGAAGGAGAGTAAGGAATAAAACATAGGAGTAGTGAGGGACAGAATGGCAAAATAAGGGAAGGCATGAATCAAGTTAGATAAACCTGAAGAATAAACTCCTTGGACCTTCTGGTTGACTTCTCCATAGCATTGATGGAGCATCTTTGAAGAAAAGGCACCATCAGAAACTGGGTGGACACAAGTGTCAGGAAAGGATTCTGGAGGCAAGTCCATCTAAATAGTGATCAGTAAATGTCTTCCTGGACTTGGAAGGAAACTGCTTGCTCTGGTGCTTGGTCATGGGCTCTCTTCTTTACTAGGAAATATCTTAGAGCTTGGGTCACAGGGTTTCCTTCTTCCCATGACACATGCAGCTGAGAAGCCATCAGTAAACCTCTGCCTACACAGAGGCATTGTAGTGGGAACTGCCTGATCTCCCTGCCAACTCCTGCACTTTAGCATTATGTGAAAATTAGCAGGCCAGACTTCAGTCCTAATCCAAACCCTCTGCAGCTGTCTGTACACACTGAACCCTACCATTCCTGGAAAGCAAGAGTGGCAGTCACAGTCCCATGTCTGTAGTGTAAGTTCCACTGAAAAGTCACATTGGGCTGGATAAAGTCCTGTTTGAGTGCAGTTTTGTCCCTCAGGTGCTGAGCACAAGTCGAGGTCTTTTCCATCTCTAATTAGACATATTGCACTTGGATGAGCTGTTGCTGTTATCATATAACTGGCCTTGGAAGCAGCTCCGTGAAGGAAAGGAACTTGATAGCCACTGGACCTTTCTCAGTAGAGGCTGCCCAGGGGTTCTGTTGACCTCGCAAGACCCTTTGTGTAGTTCCAAATGGAGTATAGGTGGATAGCTGTGTCTGCAGGCCAAGTTCAGAGAAGTTATCCTCATGAAGAATGTTGCTTTGGCTCCAGTGTTACGACTTCCTGAAATAAGCACTGCTTTTGACAGCTAACAGCAGTTAGGGAGGATGGGGGGAATGTCTCCTGCTGCCTTGAGGCTTATCTGTGCCTCTCAGGGCTCTTGGAACAGGTGCCTGTTTGTGCTTGGCAGTGAGTCGCTGGCTTAGCTCCATATTGCCCTGGCATGCAGAACAGCTCTGGCTGGATTTAAAGTCATGCCCTAAATCAAGCGAACCCTTGGAGTATGCAGGCTAAAGGGCTGAATCTGGTTGGTGTAGGCTCACAAGGAGCACTGTGAAGGGTGGAAAGTGAGGAAGCCTCCCCTTGGAGAGGGGATGAGAATGTAAAAAGTGGAGCAGAAAATATAAGGAGAGCTGCACTGCAGAGGTGGGGATGTGCATGGCAATTTGTGACTAAGTGACTTCTGCCTGCATTTGAGAGCTATTTTTCCTGAGTCAGTTAGTCAGCATCTCCATGCCATGAGTTCAGTTGAGCCACTTAGCATTATTATTACTTCATTGTAATTGAAACTGTAAATGCAGAGCTGGTAAGTGACTCACAAGTATGCTTTGCAAGAGATTCAGTAAAAATAATGTTGCTCAAGTAGTGCTATACTACTCACAGTTAAAATGAGAGCTCTTTATCAGGTCAGGCAGTAGGTGGCCATGCCCAGAGGCTGAGTCCTCTGTCTCTGTGCCCCTCTGTGAAGACTCGGGCAGGTAGCCTTGCCTGAAGAAGCTTGCAGCTTCTCCAGCAGAGCAGATGCTGTGTGAGAAAGAGAGAAGGATTTCTGTCTTAGAAATTAACAACAGTAGTAAAGAGCTATCCCATCCCAACACCTACTGCGTTTTCTCAGCCTCTTGTTTTGTTTCAGACACGCACAAGTGGTTTACGCCAAAGGTGTCTGGAATGGTCCCAGGAGCAAGAGATGGGCACTCAGCTTGTGTCCTGGCAAAGAGCATGTTTATCTTTGGAGGCTATGAACAGCTGGTGAGTAGTCTCTGTAACTGTTAATTGGTGAGCCCTTGGGAAAAGAGGGTGTTGATACCCAGGACACTGGTAGAGGCAGGATATGGGGGCGTATTGGTATTCATAGTTGCTTTCATTTTGTAACTTAGCAAAGTCATGGCATTAATACCCAGGTTATGCTCACTGTTTTGTGGAGAAAATGGTTAGAAAAGCAAGCCTAAAAAAATGGTGATTTTTTTTTTCTTTTACAAAACATATTTACCATAAATATAATTTTTATGACTCATTTCTCAGCCAAATTTTGATAGATAAATACACATAGTTTTTAATAAATATATACTGATGTACATTTATTTCAATTTTCTGGCTGAAAAATGAGCCAGAAAAATCACTTACCAGTGTCCGTGGTGTTGCCAGGAGGTTTGTCTTAGTCTGGTGCATGTTCCCTGTAGTCCGTACCTGCTCTGGCATCTTGTTGATCTCCTCCAGCAAACACCTGGTTGCCCTCCTGTTAAGCATACCCTGAGTCAGTCATCCTGCAATAGCTGTTAGTGTGCCTAATGATCTTTTGAGCAAATCTTTATCCTCTGATCTTAAGAAATGGGAAAATATCATTTCAACCTATCACCAGGCTCCAGAAAAGCTGCGCAAAGTCACATCTGTTTATTTGGAAGAAAGCTGGGGCTCTGTTACAGCAGTCTCTGGGTTATTCGCCCTTTTCTGAGGACAATGGCATGCCAAATCCATGATCTTGATTACAGCAGCAGGAGCAGTTCAAATGTGGCTTGTTTTTAACCAAGACCAAATAAGCCTCTGACTGTCTTGCTGTTCTCTCCCCTACCTGGAAGAGCAGGAGTCCACATTGTTTGTGTGAGTGCAATCTCTTCCAGGCAGCTAGCTGCAGATGGCTTTTGTGGGACCTCAGAACCCAGAGTATATTTGTTCCTGTATGTTTAGCTACCCAGAAGTAATCTTAGCTTCTACCTCTCATTGGGTGGCCTTACCAGAGCCAGTTTGCCTGTCCTGTTAGTGCCTTTTTCTTCTATTGCTTACATGGAGAGGAGGCAGGTTTCTGCTGTGAATGTATTGTGTGCAGGACAGTCTTTGGGGGAGGAACTGATCATCAAATAAATGGGAAAGCTGCAGGAAGAGACAGGACACCTTTGAGAATAAATGGGCTTTGCCTTCCTCTTGTTAAGTGATAAGTATGCTGCCTGACATTTTGGAGCCATCACCTTATCTCTTAGGAGGTACTGACTCCAAAGAGATGTTCCAGGTCTATAGAACAGCATCCTTCCTGGGACCAGATGTGACCAGACTTCTCAGTCCCTTTGTGACCAGGCTGCTCTGCTGTCTTTCAGGCTGACTGCTTTTCAAACGATATCCATAAATTGGACACCACAAATATGATGTGGACTTTAATCTCTGCCAAGGTCAGTATCTGCTTTTCACTGTGGTTTGGGGAGGAAGTCTTGCATTTGCTGTTCTCTGGAGTAGCTGCCCACACTTGTCTCACAGCTTCTGTCTGGTGTGGCAGGAATCTGCAGGATGGGAAGTTCTCCAGGAGAAGGCAGCCACCCAACTTCCCCGTCAAGATGTGTCATCTGCCGGGGTAATCTGCATTCTTTCTCTTGTTCTGTTTTACTCTGTCCCTTCAGGGTACTCCAGCTCGCTGGAGAGACTTCCATTCAGCTACAATCATTGGAACAAAGATGTACGTATTTGGTGGCAGAGCTGATCGTTTTGGGCCATTTCACTCCAACAATGAGATCTACTGTAACCGCATTAAAGTATTTGATACAGAAACAAACTCCTGGCTGGACTCTCCTCCAACTCCTGTGCTGCCTGAAGGCCGGCGGAGCCATTCAGCATGTGAGTGTGGGTCTGCTGAGGGTGGAGGATGGTGGAAGGAAATTTCTGCCTGCGTTAGAAGGACTGTCTGGTCTGTTGGATCGAGATGTGGGTTAGCAAGGGGTGCACTAAGCCCAGTTTCTGTGGAAAGCTGCTGCCCCCTGAAAAGCCTTGCACATAACCCTGCACGTGAAGGTGACTTAAGCGAAGGTGAACAACCAGCACCACTTTGCTTTGTGTTTGATGTTGGGTCAGAGACCTGCTGGGTGGCACACTGATGTCTGTGCTTATTCCCTACAGTCAGCTACAATGGGGAACTGTATGTATTTGGTGGCTACAATGCACGCCTGAACAGACACTTCCATGACCTCTGGAAATTCAATCCAGGTATTTATGCTTTTAACTTGTTGCAGTGATAGTGCTCCAGGCCCTTAGGCAAGTGAGCGCTCAGAGGAGCTTACTCTCCAAGGAGTACTGCTTGAGGGGAAATTTCTCTTCTGATAGCACTGACAGGAACTTGCTACTGTGCTTGGGACCCCTGTTCCTCCTCAGGATGTTTCCAAATCTCAGTTAGAAAGTAGAAGAGAAGGTATTGCTGACAGACATAGTTCGTTGGAAAACTTTGTCTTGTTCTTAAATATGCAGAAATACTGGCAGAAGAGAAAATAGGAAGAAGCAATGGGGTTAGAGGAGGGAGAGAGCTGGGGAAACCGTTCAACTTGAGCTGCAGGATCATCATACCACACTCTCTTGGTACCACGTCAAACTGTGCTGCAGAAGGGGTGTTCTTCAGCTGGTACCCTGAATATCACACTGAATATCTCAGTCGACTGAGCTGTTTTGGGGTCCTCAGTCCTCAGGCGCTTTTCGCAGTCATTAGACTGATTTTGTTTGCTAATTGCTTTGCATAGTAAAGTTAACTGAGAGCAGCCAACTTGCTGCTCCCTAAACTGATCCGTGAGCTAGTGTCTGAGCTCCTGAAGATTTGAGTGCTGCATTAGTCACCCCCCAGCATCCTTGCCACAGAAAGCAGCAAAGGCTGCGGTTTCCACCTCATTCAGTTCCCCACTCCCTCCTCCCGCCGCTCAGCTGTCCCCAGCAGCCTCCCCTCTGCCAGGATGCTCAGTGATCGCAGACTGCCAGCAGATGGAGCTCGTTCCTGGGTCTCCCTTCTCCAGATCCGGACCGCAGCAGGGTGCCGGGGAAGGGAGGCTGCCTGACTGCTCCTGCAGCTCATCCCTGTGCAGCTCCCCATGAAGTCCGACCCGCTGCCGTGGCAGCCCGTGGGTCCTGGCGCTGAGCCTTTGCAACTGAAAGGCCTTGACTGGGCTTTGAGCAACTTGGTCTAGTGTGAGGTGTCCCTGCCCATGGCAGGGGGGTTGTAATGAAATGATCTTTAAGGTCCCTTTCAACCCAAACCATTCTATGACATGACCTGTAAGTGCTGTCTCAGCAGGCAGAACTTCAGGACTCTGTCTGGCATTTAAATGACACTTTAGTAACAACCTCATAGAAGTGCATCATTTTGCCACTAGTGAGGAGGTCAAGGGGAAAAGGTGGATATTGGCTAGTTGGTGTGGGAGGGGCAGTGGGCCACAGGTTTTCCTGTGATGTTTAAATCCATAACCTGCTTATACATGGTCTTGGTCAGGCTCTTGTGACAAGGTGGTGCACTCTGTTCTTCTGGTTAGTTTCTCTTTCTTGGAGGAAGATTGAACCCAAGGGGAAAGGCCCATGTCCTCGACGCCGGCAGTGCTGCTGCAGAGTGGGGGACAAAATCATTCTGTTTGGAGGCACCAGGTGAGTTGTGTGGTGAGGCTCCGTGAGAGGTTTTGCCATTCCCTTCAGCACAGTGTCCCTCCACACTCTGCCGCATGCAGAGTCAGATGGACTTCAAAGTTACGTGGCAACTGTCCATCTATCTGACAAGTGTAAGCAATCGTGTACATCGGGGCTCCTCTGGAAAAAAGCCATGGAGGAGACTGAAGGTGTCACGTAGCTTGTAAAGCACCCGACGACAAGCTGTCTGGTACACGCAGAGACAGAAGTGTGTAACGTTATTCTGGTAGGGTTGTGCAGTGGTCAAGCTTTCTGTGAAAAAGGTAGTGGGGATGAGGGAGGAGATCCTGCCATCAGAAGGACACGTCTTAGTCTGCTGTGTTGTAGCAGACTTCACGCTGACTTATCCTTGCCTATGTGGTGCCCTGATTCTCCCACCAGAATTTCTTTCTTCCGTTGGCAAGTGTGGGTTTTGCTAAGTTGCAGTGGGATGTTGGCTCAGCTGGGAGCTGTTTGAGGAGCCTATACACATGACAAGACAACGTTTCTTCTTGTGCCATTGTTCCTTAGCAACACTTCCATTCACAAGAGGAACCTGGTGTTATGAATTTAGCTGTCAAACACTGGAAGTGATACTGTCAGGGTGCAGGGCAGCTGGATGTAGCCAAGAGCCTTAGCAGCTGCTAAAAGAAAGGAAGTGGCCCATCACCAGGACATACTCTATGCTCTCTAGAATGACAAATTGCAGCTCCAGAGCACAGGCCTGTTTCCCACTATCCACCTTGCAGAGACAGTTTAAGTGCTTTGAACCCTCTGCATGGTTTGGAAACCTTTAGGGCTTTCTCTGGGACTCTGGCAGCAGCTTTTTGAGAATGGTTCTGAAGACTGGGGCAGAGGACCATACATACAGGTTCTGCTGATGGCCTGACCATACCAATGTGTGATAGGGTGAAGGGCCTTCAGCTTCCAGAGATTCGGGGGGGGGGGCTGCTTAGTTGTAGGATGTCTGTGTGGCTGTGAGGGAGTGCTTAGTGCAGGCGAGGTATGCAGAGGTGCTGAGTTTATCCAGTTACCTCAAGTGATACTGGTGCTGCTCAGTACAGAAGCAGGCTTGGTAGAACTTTATGGTAGCTTTGGATGGTCCCAGATGTTGCAGTGTATGTAGATTTGTGTTACAGCAGCAGCTGAACTCTGATGTTAAACCTTGGCACTCCTAGGAAATGTGAGCAAACCACAAAGAATTTGACACCAGCTTTTTGGAGTTTGGTCTGCCCTTGCCAGGCAATGCATCAGTGCCTTGTCTTCTCCACTGAATCACTTCAGAATTCAACTTGTTTCTTAATTCAGGCTCAAAACCAATACAGGCATGTTCATCAGCACTAGTGTGGGGTAGGAAGAGCTGCAGGCAGCCAGGAATGCAGCCTGCTTGAACTGGAGGGAGGGTCTGGCAAGCTGGGGAAGTGGGAGATGGGGGTGGGGACCATGCTCGCTTCCTGTAATAGTTATCAGGTGTGTTCTGAAGCTGCCTGGCAAGATAAGAAGTTTTTCCAGGAAGTCATTGTAATGGAGAACTCCCAGTGGTCTGCCTCCTGACCTGTGCTCCCCTGGCTGGGAAGGGGGAGGGGGCTTGCATACTGCAGGAGATCCAGCAGGATTCCTTGGAGGGTGAGCTCGCAGGCTCAGCTTCCTAGCTGGCAATGCTGGGGCATAGACAGGCAAAACCCCTTTGTGTCCTGCCTGCTCTTAACAGGACTCACACGTCCTGTAGACTGTTGAAGAGGCACTTCTGCAGGCTGCCTGCTCATATGGCATCCAAATGCTTTGTTTCTTTTGTAGTCCTGCCCAGAGCCTGGTCTTTTTGCCCCAGCTGTGGTCTCTCACTGTGCCCAGGAGCAATCTATCACTTATGTCCCGTTTAAGTGACCAGGAAGCTCAGTGTTCCCATTAGCTGTGTCACAGTTGTGGCCCTGGTCTGGTTTCCTCCCAAACTCACCAACATTTTGGCGTGCAGAGACCATCTACAAGGGAGAAGGAATGCTATAAAGCAGAGTTTTGCTGAACAGATGAAATAGCTGAACAGATGAGAGATGCCAATCCAGATTTGTCTCGAGGCTGTGTTTTCCCTGACAAGGCTTAGAAATGCCTGGCTCTGGTGAGGGAGTAAGGGCTCTCGCTGAGTGCTTAGTGCAGGGAGCATTGTTTTGCAGCTGGAACAATCCATTTTGCTGACAAAGGCATGCCCTGCTGCCTGGGAGTTGCAGCTCTCCTGGTCTTGAACTCCAGGCTTACCCTGCTACTTGCCTTTTGGTGATTAAAACCACAGATGTGGTGCCTGCTGGCTTTCCTTTGATAGATAAGGGATGGTCTAGGGTTTCCTGTGACGTGGATGTGAGATTAGATTGTTGTGTGGTAAGCACACAGGGGCGGAATTAAAGGGGCTCTTGCCTGTATCCGGGCAGATGGGTCCCATCAGCAGCAGGTCTTCTCTGACAGCAGGGAGCTGTGTGCTGCAGTTTAGCCTGGGGTTATGGGAACCTGGGGAGGCAGGTACTGCCTCATGTCCTATGGGAAGTGAAGCTTAGTGGGTCATAGACAGGTGATACTGGGGCAAGAAGTCACTGCATGAGGTCATTCCTAGCTAAGCAGTGAGGGCACCCTAAATTGGTTCATCACAAACCAAAGCAGGACTTAAACCACCTTTTCTTTCTTTTAAATTCTCCAAACAACCGTCAGCCATGGGAGTGCTTTCCCCTGCTCCAGGCACTACTGTTCCAGCACAGGCAGTCTCTCTGTGCTAAGGGACGTTCAGTTTTTTCTCAGGTGCTTTGGCTATTCCATCAAGACCATGGAGGCAGGAAACTATAAGTGAGACTGTCTGTTCCCTAGAAATGCCTGAAGTCATAGTTCCTCATTAGCTTTCCAGGACCAGCATCAGATGGGAGTATCGGCAAATTGGAATTGGTTTAAAATGACTGCTGCACTGCTCAGTGCTCAGTTACAGTCCTCTGAAATGCTGTCCCCATTTTGGCGCAACTAGGGAGCTGTGGCTGGAGCCCAAAGTGATTCCTGAGTTGGACTGAGAAATGTCTGTGCTTGCCCTGCCATGCAGATGTTTCCCATCTGCTTTCTCTACACTCTTCTTACAGCATCTCAATGGCCAAGCTGAAATAACTGCAGTAGATCTTAGCTATGTGAAGAGTGATGGACAGCGTGTGCCTGGGCAGAATCTGTTTTAAACCTTGTGCTGTTGTGCTTGGCCACACAACTTCAGCTCATGCAGCAGAACCCAAAACCAGCCCAGCTGCTGGCCTAGGAACACAAGCTATTAAAATAGTATGTTTTCCTGGCTGTCACCATCTCTGGAGACAGGTCATGGTTCCTGTCATCTGTGGCCCAGATGCACAACTAGAGATCTTGGCAAAAAGTCCTCTTGGGTCTCCAACTTATCTCTCCTACCTCATTAGGGACACCAGCTCAGCTTTTTGGTCTTTGTAGTTTGTCAGTATGTAGTGTCAGATTCTTCCTAGATCAAATGCCTGTCCCATGTGATGTTTTCCCAAATCCTTGTATTTCACAGTGCTTCCCATGCCTTCCCTTGGCTGTGAGGCAAAGCTGGCCTGAGGTCTGTAGAAAGCACAGTGTGGGCTGTGTAATGCTGCCCCTTGTGGTGTTTGGGACCAGGTGGGGATGGGCTGACCCTGCCTGCTTGGAAAGTTTGATCTGTATGTGTCTCCTGACGTTACTAGGGCAGCCTTCCATGATACAGCACAGCTGAGAAGCTGGTTAGTCTCCAGCACTGAACTGATTCTCCAGGTGATGCCAGCCTGTCTGGCCCTGGCAGCTGTGGAGCAGCCCATGGGGCCTGTTTATCTCATAAGGAGCGGGACAAAGGCTTGTGCACGCATGTGTGCCTACCTTCAGGAGCTGCTGTGACATCCCTTCTCCAGCCTGATCAGTGTCATTCTCAGCCTTGTCTTGGGGATCGGCTCTGCCTCTCTGAGTGGAGCTCTTTGGAGGGTTGGATCCACTGAAATTGCTGAGCGAATAGAGCCTTGAAATGCCTCAGTTATGGAGGCAGCTGTTTGCCATCACTTTCCTAGTGTCTTGGGGGGGTGGGTGCCACTTTTCCAGGGAAGTCCCCAGGGCTGCTCACTTGTTGGAGAGCAGTTTGAGAGGTACATGGAGAAGGAAGAGAGTGAAACCAGTTAGAGGCTGGTCAATTGTACAAGAAGGGAAAAGGATTGTTCCCTGCAGTGTGGGACCTGCGTTTGGAGGTGCAGCAAAGTAACAGAGGCTGGCAAGGTGAGGGGGAGGTTCACAGCTGGAATCATCATGGTCATCTGTGAGAAGGAGGCAGATCCCCCATCCCTTGCTTGCAAGGGAGATGGTGTGTGTTTTTGCTCTCTGGCTCTGTGTGGCTCTGCCTACTCTGCGAGGAACTGTGAGAGTGATGACTGAGTGCTGCTGGGGGCATCAGAGGGGCAGGAGGGATGAGACTTGCTCAGCCCTTGGGGAGCCCAAGGGACTGTAATTGGTGTAAAAAAAAATAAAATTTGGCACTGATTGACACATTGTGCTTGGTTTCTGCAGCCCATCTCCAGAGGAGGGAATGGGTGATGAATTCGACCTGATGGATCACTCAGATCTCTACATCCTCGACTTCAGTACGTGAGCACTCCCTGCCCAGCCTGTACCTCTTGCCACAAGATGCCCTGTGAGCAGGCCCTGCTGTGAAGCACCATACTGTGCCCTACGTGGCTCCAGGTGCCTGTATCCCAGAGCCAAACAGCTGTCTCTGACAAGTATACATGGCTTAAGGCAGACCAGCCAGAGGTGCAGCTGTGTGTCATGCACTCCTGCACACATACTTCTTTGTGGCAGCATAGAAAACTGCTCCAGATGGTCCCTGGTATGCATTCTGCCTTGTCCCTGAGAGGGATGGCCAGGGTGCTCCGCCCTGTTTCCTGTGGCACCAATTGCATGATGCTGGACCCCCCCCATGGTGTCCAGATGAGGACTGCTGTGGCTAACTGCCCTCTTTCCACAGGCCCCAGTCTAAAGACGCTGTGTAAGCTAGCAGTGATTCAGTACAGCCTGGACCAGTCCTGCCTTCCCCATGACATCAGGTATGGTGTGCCTTGCTGGGAGGTCACCTTGTGGGTGATCCCTGTCCTTAGGGTGCTCCAGCCCTGGCTGAGGTCTGCCTAGGGCCTTCCTTGGCACTGTGCAGCTTTGGGGCAGGCTGGGCTGGAGACTACAGCTGAGGCTGATGTGAAGCAAAGCTGCTCCAGCCCTGGGCGCTGTGTTTGTGCTTTCTCTTAGTGTGTCCCTTTGGTGTGTTACAGATGGGAGCTCTCGGCCATGACAACAAACAGCACCATCAGTCGCCCCATTGTCTCCAACCAGGGCTGATGCCGACTCGTCCCTCTACCACCCTGCCCTCGCCCCTCCACACATTGACCTCTTGCTCCACTGCCTGCATGAATTTTTAGCCCTTTCAAGCAAGGAAGGTGTGAGCTCAGTTTGTCTTGCCCTAGCCAGGCCTCCCTCTGCCCTTGTCATGCTTTGGGCAGCACAAGTGTACAGGCAGAGCTGGCCACTGGGGAAAAAAACTGGCTGGCCCCAGCAGCACAGCTGTGACCCCTCTCCTTGCTGATGGCTCCAGCGTCTTCCTTCCCTTTGCCTGTGGAACTGCAGCTGTGCTGTCCGGTCCCCGGCCACTTTCCAAGGGCCTGAATCAACTTTTACCACCAGCCATGGCCCTGGGGTTGACCTCAGGCTATGAACTGTTCCTGCATTGCCTCAAGAGAGCAGGAACCTCTACACCTGCTCCTGCCAGCACTGACCAACTTCCTGGCACTGGATGACAGGCCCCAGCTCCAAGCTGAGCCCAATGTGGAGGGCTGGGCCCAGCTGGACTCTCTGCCCAGATCCAATTGTAAAACAGCAATCGGGGGCAGTTTTATAAATTCTGAGGCAGACATGGTTTCTGCTGCTGTGTGTGTCCTAGCAGGTGAACTGGGGGAGAGAGGGTGTGAGAGAGGAGAGACTGAACCAAGTGCTTTCCCCCAAAGCTGCAGGCCAGCAGTGGCTTGTGGCAGCAGCAGGCTCTGGCTGGTGTGAGCCCTGGCTGAGGTGGCAGAAGGAAAGCTGGGCCCTCCACAGCAGCACTGCCCTGGTGTACCTGCCTCCTGCCCAGGGCTGTGCTGCCTTGCCAAGAGGACAGGGAAGAAAGTGGTGTACATCTCCTGGGCTGTGCTGCCTCAGAAAGGTGGATGCCCTGTTGCTTCCTGCTTCAGGGCTGGAGATGGAGTGGTGCCTGGGACAGTCTTCCCAGGTGGCACAGAGCACTGTGCTCAAGCCCCTTTCTGTGGATGTGCGGTGTCTGATGTGAAGAGGAGCTCCCATGGCAACTGTAGTGAGGCTAATGCAGGGACAGCATTAGCCCAGGGAAGCACTCATGGTGTTTCCTGGGCAGCTGAGATGACTGCAGCCGCATGCCAGGAATGGGTGGCAGAGGGCCTAGGCTGTCTGCCCTACCCTGAGGGCTGGCACACAGCCAGAGTCAAATGCTGCTCATCCAGCAGCACAAGGTTGCGTGGGTGCCTGGGCTCCTTGACCTGCAGGGGTGGCCAATGTGGGCACAATGGAGCAGTCTGGAGTGGCACAAGAGTGGTGAAAACCCCGTGGCAGGAGAACAGAAGGCACCTCAATTGTGACAAGAGCTTGTTCTTCATGCACTGGCAGCTCACCGTGGTGGGTGATTAGCATCAGTGGCAGCCTGGGGCCTGGAGGGAGACAGGTGTGCTGACAGTACATCTGGCTCAGGGAGAACAACCCCAGCCTCGGCTCCTCCTTTGTGGTCCTTGGCACCTGCAGATTACTTGTGAGGGCTGGGTGGACATCTACCCTCTGCTGTGCAGCAGCTCTAACTCCTCAAATCAACTGCTTCAGCCACAGGCTCTCTCTCAAGCTGTGAAATGAAATAGTGATTTTTTGCCATGGCATCCCCTCTCCCAGCACTGAAGCACCAAGCTTACTGTCCTTGCAGGATGCCAGGCACCAGGAAACACCCACAGACCACACAGACTTGCTGGGCTGGGTAATGTGGTGCTGAGCAGAGGCTCCCCAAGGGTGCTCTCAATTCTGTCCATGAATGGCTGTCACTGGGGCTTGTCTGGGAAGAATCACAATCTCTACACCATCAAGTGGAGACAACAGACCCTAGAAAGGCTCAGCACCCCATGTCAGTTGCCTCTAGGAGAGCAAACCTTTGGTGGGGAAAAGGCCTCTCTGGGAAGAAAAGAATGGGGTCACCAACACCCCAATCTCCTTGAAGGGTCCTCTTGGGTTCAGGGGTGCTGTGGCCCTGACTCCCTCTGCCAGGACCCTGCTGTAGGCCTGAGCATGGGAAATTCTCACTGTCTTGGTCCAGATATCTTCAGTGCATTTTCTTGGCTTATCAGCTCCTTCTCACAGCACCCAGCTCACCAGTGATGCTGGAGAGCAGCTGCCAGGCAGGCAGACTAGACACAGAACCTTCTGCTGAGGTGGCAGCAGCTGTGGGCCAGGAACTGGGCAGATGTATGCCATGCAGGGGGATCCCTGCTGTCTTCGTCACTGCCCCCTCCTGAGTGGCAGGTTTGCTTTAAAGACCCTGGCTTCCTTTTATTACTTCCCCTCTCAGATTGCAGCCGGCTGCAAGGCTATTTTTAGCAGCCCGCCTTCTAAAAATAGCTCTGAGCTGTTTGGAGTTGCGTCACAAGAGGTAACTCTCTCCATGAGTGGCTTGGCCTCTGCACCCCAGGAGGATACAAAAGGAGGCCAGGAGCAGAGGGGTCAGCAGGTTCAGCCACAGCCCGAAGCGAAGGAGGCAGCAGTTCAGGCCTGCCAGCTTCAGGCATCGCAGCACCAGCAGTATGACCATCTTCTGCAGCCACTGCCACCAGCCCCTGCAGGCAGAGATGAGCTGCCTGCCCAGGACGGGCAAGCAGGCGCCCAGGGCCTCAAGGCCATTCAGGTGAGCTGCCCCCCACCTCCCACTTTCAGGGCTGTGATGGCCTCTGAGAGCCCTGGGACAGGTCTGATGGCCCTTGCAAAAGGCTTACATCAGCCTGAGACAGTGGGGCTGTCAGCTGGCACGTGGGGAGGAGGTGCAGGAGCTTGGTGGGGCAGAGGGATTTTGGGTAGTTGAAGAGGAAAGACATATCTGGTGGACTGGGGTGCATGTTCTGGCACTGGATGCAGTTTCCATCCTTGCGGGGTTTGGTGGCGAGGTTGTGTCGCGTGGGCTCCTCACCAAAGCACAGGTCATTGTCCAACCTGGTCCCCAGCAGGAGAGACACCAGCCACACCAGCAGCATGTCCCCTTGGGTAGCCTTGAGCACCTCTGCCTGCACCCGAAACAGCTATGCAAGGTTTGCTCTCCTAGAGGCAGCAGCTGGCATGGGTGCTGAGCATCTCCACTCCATATCCCCAAGCTCATAATTCTCCCCATAGTGACAGGTGGGGAATGCTGTCCCTTTCCCTCCCTGGATGCACCTCCCCAGATGGCTGGCTTTGCAGGTCAACCAAGAGTGCCTCCAAGGCTCGCCGGGACCAGATCAATGCAGAGCTGCAGGCATTGCGTTCCCTGCTGCCCATCTCCATGCAGGAGAAGGAGCGGCTCTCCTACCTCCACACCATGGCCCTGGTGTGCCTCCGGCTGCGGGGGGCTCAGCTGTTCCCTCCAGGTACCCATGGCACTGCTGTACCCCATACTATCTTACATCTGTGTGGAGCGCTGCTCCTGCTCCATCAAGACAGCACTTCACCCTGATCCCCCTGCAGGCTCAGCTCCTCCTGCGGAACCGGCCCTCGGCACAGAGCTACTCTCCCTGCTCCCGGGGTTTCTGCTTGTGCTATCGGCCAGTGGAAAGCTGGTCTACATCTCGGAGAACGTGGCTCAGGTCCTGGGCCTTTCCGTGGTAAGGCTTGCTCACTAGGCATTTGCAGTCACTGTCCTGGTGCCTTTATTGTGTGCACAGCACACTGCCCCAGCAGATGCTGGGTTGTGGCTCCAGTGGTCTGTGTGCCCATGGTGCCAGCCAAGGCTCACCAAAAGAGGCACAGTTCTTGAGGAAAGCCCCCTCTTTTGTCAGGTGGAGCTGCTCGCCCAGGGGGACACGGTCTTTGACATCCTGGATGGGCAAGCATATGAGGATGTGTACAAGAAGCTCCTCCTCGCCCAGAAGGAGCCTGGCAGGGGTAAGGGAGGCCTCTGCTGGCGTCTTGCAGGTGTTGGCATCTTGCTCTGGCCCTCAGTGGCTGTGATCAGATATCCAGGGCCAGCCCTGCTGAGAGCAGAGCAGGGGAGCCTCTGACCCACTCGGAATGGTTTGTTTCTCTGCAGAAGTCACTTTTGTCAGTGAGATGTGCACGTCCAAGGCCTTCCGGCTGAAGCACGGAGGGAATCGGGTCGTGACAGTGTGTGGGCGCTTTGTGGCCCTGAGCTGGCCACCCTCCCCCTCCACCACAGCCTTCCTGGCCCTCTGCTCACCGGTCATGCAGTCGCCTGCAGATGGCGAAGCTGGTTCCCAGGATGACGTATTCCAGAGCACGCACATCCTAGACATGACGTTTATTGATGTCACGGAGAGGTGAGGTGTGCCTGCTTGCACCAGAGCTCCAGCTGTACATCTCAGGCAGCAAGAATCATTTCCCTTCACCAAGCCTTGTATGGGATGCAGGCTAGATACTGTGTGAGCACTGAGACTCACAGACCTCTTCCCTCCTTTACAACTTATTTCTGTACCTCTGTTGTTTTGCTCTCCATCAAGCAGCTGCTGCTCCTTGCTGACAGGGTGTGGACCCTGTATGGCACTCAGTCCCCACTCCCCTTGTCTCCCCCAGTGTCACCTACCACCTTGGCTACCGCAGGGAAGAGCTAGTCGGTCAGTCCTGGTACAGCCTCCTGCACCCTGAGGATGCTGATCTGGCAGCTGCCCAGCACAGGGCCGTGGGTGAGTGTCGGGCCCAGGAACATGTGTACTGTCCTCTGGCTACATGTGCCTGAAACATGTCTATCCAGGACAGCAGACACAAATCGAATTCAGTCCTGCCCACTGAGACTCCCTGCTCCAAAAGGATGAGGCAGGGAATTGGTCACACACTGTCTATAAGGTCACAGGTAGCTTCCAAGGTTCGGAGGCTTTGCCACAGTGCACAGAGGAGGGACAAGCCCCCTTGAGCTCCAGCTCTTTCGGGGGTAGGACTCCTACGGTCTGACTCTGCTCTGTGTGGCTTCTGTGGCGCTGGGGCCAGAGCAGTGACCGCCTGCAGACCTCATCGGGGCAGCCTAGGGGGTGTACAGGCGGCCTGCCGCCGCCTAACGCAGTCGCTTCTCTTGCCCGCAGCGCTCGGGGCCGGCGCCGGGCCCGCCTCGGGGACCGCGGTGCTGCGGGTGCTGCGCCGGGACCGCGCCTGGGCCTGGCTGCGAGTGTGGGCGAGGCGGGATGGCGGGGGCCGCTGCATCTCCTGCACCTGCACCTGCCTCAGGTGAGGGGGCTCCGGGGGGGTGGCGGGGACCGCTGCATCACCTGCCGCCCCTGACCCCTTGTCCCCGCAGGGAGGAGGAGGCGGCCCACCTGCGCTCCCGGCAGCCCCGCGCCGCCGCCCCGCCGGCGGGCCCGGAGCTCAGCCGTCTCGCCGCGCAGCTCCGCGCCCTCGCCGACCGCCTCTCGCCGACCGCCTCTGCTCCGCCCGCGCCAAGACCCCCGCCCCTTCCAGAGGAAGGCGATGCCGATTCCTCTGACTGTCTTGGGAACTCTCTACTGAACCCTCCCCAGTTCCTCCCCTCTCCTTTTAACTGGGGAGCGGTGAGAAAATTGGATGCAACATTCCAAGTGTGCCCTCACAGGTCTCAAGTCTACAGAGGCACTGACATCCCTTGGTGTGCTGACTGTATCTCTCCTAATGCAGGCCACTGTGTGTAACTCCATCTCCGTTCAGACAGTCACTGCTAAGACCTTCGGCTGACGCAATTCAAGGCGATGGCAAACCCTCATTTTACACAGCTGGTGCTCGTGTTAGAAACCTCGGTCAGGCTGTGATACAATCCAGCATCAGTTCGGCAGTGCAGAGGGATCTCGATCTTGCACTTTACCATTTATTGACGAATTAGCTGGATATCACCAGAGTGCGTACCTGACCTGTTCCTCACAAAGGAACGATTTTTGCTTAAAAAGGACGCCAATAAAACCCGCTCCCCCACGTGACTCTCTGGTGTGCCCTGCTTCCGCTTCCGGGAGGGCGGGGCCGCGGGCGGGGGCGATGCGGCCGCGCCGGGACCGGGCGGGACGGGGACGAGTCGCCGCTGCCGCCGCTGCCGCCGCCACGGAGGGCGAGGAAGATGCGGTCGCGGAGCAGCCGCTCGGGCGGCTGGAGGCGGCGGAGGGCGATGGCGACAGCGACGACGACGGTAGCCTCTCGGGGGACGAGGAGGCGGAGGCGGCGGGGCCCGGCGGGAGAGGTGAGAGGGGGCCCGGCGGCAGCGCCTCCGGTACGGGCGGCGGCCTCAGCGCGCATCGGGGGGTCACGGCCGCCCGCTCAGCGGGAAACGAGTTGGCAAATGGCTTGGTCACATTTCGTATTCCAAGTCCTGCATCTCTCCCTCACCTGCTCCGCTCAGAGGATGAGCTCGGGATCACAGCAGGGTGTGCGCTGGAGGTGCGTGAGCGGTCACTGGAACAAAAACCGTGTAGGGGCCTCTTCCCCGTAGTTGCCTTCCCCGTATGTGGAATCACAGAACTGTAGAGTGGTTTGGGTTGGAAGGGACCTTAAAGATCATCCACTTCCAGCCCCCCTGTTGTGGGCAGGGACACCTTCTACCGTGGAAGATCTCACACATCTCCAGGACAATTGCTCTGTGCAAATTCAGACGCGGAGGAGCTCCAGAGGTCCTCACCAGGACAGGTGGAGTGGGAGAACCGGGCGGTGCGTGGCTGTGGGCACGGCTTGGGCTGAGGTTCAGGGTGTGCAGGTGGTGGTTCTCATCCACAGTGGTGAGCACAGTGTGGTTTCCTCATCTCAAAATGATCCAGGAGAGAACGAAAACCTTACGAAAAGTACAGCAAAGGCCCTTAAACAAAACTGAGATGTCAAACACATGGCGTGATGCAGGTGTGAGGAGTCACTGATTGTCTTGTGAAAGGGTTCTCCATGGTGTGTCTGAGTGGGGCCAAGGGGGGAGGCACATCTCCTCTAAAGGTGGACTTTTGGGACTGGCAAGGTGCCCCACTATCTGTTTTAGTCATTTTGGTTTTCTCTGGTGAGGAAATGGTGAGCTTTAGCAAAGCTCAAAGAGAGGACCACTGACAGGCACCCTTTCCTTTCCACAGCTGGATGTGAATGGGAACAGTAGTTTTACTTTTGCCATCTGTTGGAGGCCTCTGTAATCTTATGTCTGGAACAGAAGGAGTTATATTTGAGTCCAGCACTAATTTTGTTTCAGCAGGGAACAACTAGGCAGATATCAGCCATTTCTTAGGCCATCTGTTCTTGCATCCTGGACGCTCTGATGTGCTCAGCAGGTCGTATAGCCCTCTACAGGCTGAGAAAGGCATAAGGTGTCCATGTGTCACAGGAGTCTGTGGGAGGATAGGAAACACGAGGAGGCTGTGCTCCTGAGCAGGAAATGTCCCTGTTATCAGTAGGTAACAGTAGCGTATCAAGAGGTGCAAAAAAGAGGAAGTAATCCTCAAAATAATGGATGAAGGGAAAAAATGGTAGGAGGGAAAAAATGAAATAGACTACAGAGACAGAACAGAAAAGGTAAGTTATATTCTAGGGGGGGAAATGAATGAAAAAATGGGGAAATTAGGGCCTCAAGAAAGAATGCAAGAAACAGGGGAAATAAACTAATCCTGTGTTTTTAACTGGGGCCTTTTCACACACACAGTTGCCAATTCTGCTGCCCAGCAGTGAACATCTGCTAGGACTATTCACTTCTACCCCAAAACATGTTTATTATGTCCAGTGATGTTTTGATGAATGTGAGTGGCTAATTCAATCTCCTACAAATGGGGTGTATTTCTTGGACTGATACTACTGTGTGGAAATCATCCCCATTAGGTTTTGGGTAGTCAAGTCTGGTCACCTGTACCAGTATTGAAATATTTTATCAGTGGAAGCTCTGCATGCCTTTGCTTTCTCTGGTTTATACCAAATCTCTTTTCTAATCCTTTGCATCTTTTTACATGGTGTCTTTGTCTTGTTTTTAGTGACATCTTGTAAGCATTTGCTATTTAAACAGTATTGTTTTGGAATTGCAGCTAAGTGGAGTATTGTAGTGCAAGTGATGGCGTCTTGTCTGTCTTCAACCTGTGTTAAGAGTATCTTCCACATCATTATGGTCTTAAGCTCTGCCAGGGGAGGTTTAGGTTAGATATTAGGGAGAAATTCTTTACTGAGAGGGTAATCAGGCATTGGAATGGGCTGCCCAGGGAAGTGGTGGATTCTCCGTCCCTGGAGGTTTTTAAGATGAGACTGGATGTGGCACTTAGTGCCATGGTCTAGTAACCACAGTGGTAGTGGATCAAAGGTTGGACTTGATGATCTCAGAGGTCCTTTCCAACCTGGCTGATTCTATGATTCTGTTCTATGATTCTTCCTTTCCTTTAATACTTTCTTTGCCCTTTTCACTAGTCCTTGTTCAGTGTCTTTCATTTGTGTGCCCAGTGATGCTTTGAGTGATACTTAAATATTGCCGTATGTAGAGGTTAATTGCTTTGTCCTCCAGTAACTCGTATAATCAGCACAGATTTTTCCTGAATTTGAGCAGTGTGGCAGCAGATTCTCTTGTCCACGAATTTGTTGGTTTTCTTGTGTCTCTGTGAACCCCAATAGCGAGATTAATGTAAATTGCTGAGCTGCATGACACTCTGCTCATGCCTGAGTGCAGGCACAGCTCATTGGTCTGAAGGGGATTTCACATTCTGGGCAGGCAGTAAGCGATTGTACACGAGTGACAAGGGAAAAGGTGGAGACCAGAAAGGGCAATGGTGCTGTCATCGCTAAGAAGGCAGGGGCAAGGGTGTTTGCAGGAGTCCAAGCAAGAGAGGATGTCAAATTGCAGTAAGATAAGGGGGAAGGGTGTTTTGGGGAAGTAGTGTAATGAAATCATGCTGTATTCGCATTTCTTTTGTCCCTTTTGTGGCTGACTGGATGTGCAGTGGTCCTTTAGCCTACTTCAGAGGACTAAGGACATCGACAGAGCAGAGTTCATGAGTGTTCAGAACAAGCAAAAAGAAAACATTTCCTGAGGCAACACATGGCTGTGCCCATTAGGTTTTCTGAATGATGAGAGTAGTTTCTGAAACAGAAGGTCTTAGTTATTGCCAGGATGAGAGTGACTGGGATAATAAATAGTAAGTCCATGCTCTGAACCAATGTGACTGACCTCATGTTGCTTCCTGAATTTAGCAAAGCACACAGAAACCTTGCTCTTGGGGCAGTGTTTTGGGTTTGCGTGACAAGGGTTTGGTAGTGAGTGGGCTACAAGGATGCCAGAAGCTTCTCACATGTCCCATTAGCTCAGCTGTGGCCAGGGGCTTTTATAAGCAACAGTGGTAGCACCTCTGTGGTAACATCTAAGAAGGGGAAAAGCCCTGCTGCTGATCAGCAACTGGTAGAAAGGAGTGAGAATATGTGAGAGAAAGAGCCCTGCAGACACCAAAATCAGTGAAGAAGGAGAGGGAGGAGGTGCTTCAGGTGGCTGGGCAGAGATACCCCTGCAGCCTGTGGTGCAGCCCATGGTGAGGCAGCTGTGCCTCTGCAGCCCATGGAGGACCCCACACTGAAGTGAGGGAATGTGCCACCATGAGAAGCTGGAGCAGGTTTGCTGGCAGGACTTGTGACCCCGTGGGGGACCCACACTGGAGCAGCCTGTTCCTGAAGGACTCCACTCTGTGGAAAGGGACCCACACTGGAGCAGTTCATGAAGAACTGTGTCCCAATCTGTTTGTTTTGCTCGTGTGATGGTAATTGGTGAGTGATTTCTCCTGGCTTTATGTCAACCCGTGAGCCTTTGTTGTATTTTCTCTTCCCTATCTAGCAGAGGAGAGGAGTGATAGAGCAGTTTGGTGGGCACTTGGCACCCAGCCAAGGCAAATGTACCACAGACAGGATGTGATTGTTCCTGCTGGGCCACAGTTGGGGTGTTCTGTGACAAATGCATTAGTATCACAGAAGCTTAGAAAGGCCATGTGCCTGTCACTGCTCAGAGGTGTTGAGCAGGCAAACACCACCCAAGTCAATTTGCCAAGGCTTTACCTTTTAGAAGTGAGCCAGTACAAACCCCTTCTTGCCCCTACGAGAGAACAGAATGAGCGTATCCAAGTGCT
Source organism: Manacus candei (assembly GCF_025592945.1). NCBI lineage: Eukaryota > Metazoa > Chordata > Aves > Passeriformes > Pipridae > Manacus > Manacus candei. The sequence goes on along the minus strand of NW_026138083.1, from coordinate 9,026,312 downwards.
GACTTAAAAAGTGTTTCAGTTGTTAGTTCTGAACACCCAGCGGTGTAAATCCAGAAAGAATAATTTTTACATTCTGTTATAAGAAGTGTTAAAGGTTACTGACACTGAGGGATATTAAAGAAACATATCGACAGACAATTCCAGCAGAATATTGTGCATTCATTACCACCATGGGTAGAATTAGTTTTGCTGTTTCCTGTGTTGTCAGCAGTCAGAGAAGAGAAGGAACATTTTATGAAACACAGGATGTAAATAGTGTTCTGGGGAGCTCCCAGCAAGGTTAGGATATGAAACTGCTTTTTGGTGTTGTGGGGTTTTTTCTTCCCCAGTGAATCAGGCTATAAACTGTTTCTCTTGGCAGTGAGTGGTGAAGGTTGAATGTCTAGATTTCAGTAGTTCACAGGCCCCTGGTGTGTTGAGGAGGGTCTGCTGTGGCAGACCCACTGCTGCTCCACTGCTGACTGAGCAGAGCAATGGCAGATGTGCAGTGGGGAGTTTGTCTCCAAATCTTAACAGACTGAATAGCCCATGTGGTTTTCTTTCACATCTTGGCTGGTTTTGTGCTGTGAGAGGTGTGATGATGCCCATTTAAAGGCAATGGAACAACAGTCTGTTGAAGTGGGAGAGTCCGAACTGAGAGGTGGCCAGAATTTGCAATGCAGCCAAAGTATAACCCAGTGCAGAGCTCATACTGCTCTTTGTACCAGGTAGAACCTTTGTACTGCTCTTTTCTGTGCTATTGAGTGGAGAGAGAAGCAAAGGCACATTGGGGTGAGGGGGAGACTATTCCAGTGGTAAAGACTGAAGTGATTAATGAGAGAGGAATCAAAGGCTGAGAGACGCAGAGACTTCTTTCTGCCATGCAGTTGTACAGGGATGACACTACTGTGCTTGTGTCACTGTCTCAGGCTCTGAGACATCCCTGTTGGAGGAATTTTGGAGTGAGAAGTGCCTTGAGAAGCTGTTCAGTTTAGGTGTGTCCTGTGCTCTCTTCCAGATCAGTCTGACATGTCTTTCGAGGAACTACTGCAGATGCAGAGCGATGCAAGAACAAGAGTGTGCAAACAGATGACCAGTGGAAAGAAAACTTCAAAACCTACCAAAGCTACAGTGAAGCAGCAACAAGGCAAAAAGGGGTAAAGAGGCATTTTTGTGATCGGAAAAATATGCATGTGTGCTCTCTGCCTCCAGAAATTACACTGGGAACTCCTCACAGTGCTGGTGTTGCCTTGGAGCTGGCATAGATCTCCTTTAATGTACTAGACAATAATGCCTGTTACTATAGTGTTTCATTTGGGAATGGTCTGGTGCTGTTTTCAGAGCTCTTAATATCCTGTCCTGTTCAAATCCCCAGCAGCCACCTGTTACTTGATAGTTAAATTGGCACTCAATGCCTTTATACCCTCTATGTTAAAGCACTTGTCACCCTCAGCATGGTGTGCTTTTCAAACTGTATGATAGTGTCCACTGTGACCTGAAATAGTTACCCTGCTGGTTTCTAAACACCTTCCAGCTTATCAGCATCTTCTGCCTGGCTCCACTGGCTGGAGTTACAGTCACAGGCAATTTCATTCATCCTGCTGTTGTCTTATCTGTGGCTTGTCTGTGTTCATTTTCCCCTTTTCCCCTCTCTACAGAGGGAGAACATTACAGACTTTTTCCTGTATTTGGCACAACAAAAACTATCAGATCTTTTTACAGTCTCCACAGACCCCCACTAGTAACAGCAATACTCTTACCCTTTATTTGCAGTATTTAGCTAATTTTCAGTCCTCAGAGTTGCATCCAAGTGATTTGAACAGGTTTCCTCTGTTACACTAGTGCTCTCTAATTTTTTTCTGAATCTCTGCTTAATACATGTTTCTCCTGCTGTAAACAGTTGATTAGAATAATGTTTCTGCTTTTCCTTTTACCCAGGGTTCTGGGGGAGTTTGTGTAGTGCAGCATCTTCACACAGTGTCTCTAATTTCTGCCACACAGTTTGCATAATTCTACTTTTATTTAATTCCCCTAATCCTTTAAGCGATGTATTGCTGTTAAATCCCACGTGTTGTTTCTCTTGTGTTTTTGTTATGGAAGTGAGTTTCTTAAAGAAAGGACATCAAGGAAATCCCCTGGCACTTAGCTGGCTTCAGCAGTGCTGTATCAAGCTGACTCCGGAGCATTGTACAGGGGTGTAGCCACATCATCAGACATGGAAATACACTGAATGCTGCTCTAAGAGGGATTTGGAAAACTTACTCCTGGGCGGTTATGTTCCTGCTCTGATGTTACCTGTGGCTGACTGTGGGTGCAATGGCCACGCTGTGGGTGCTCTCAGCAGGTTTTTCATGTTTCTGGTACCTTACCTGACAAATCACAGGGCGCAGCATCCAAGTAATACAGGGAGAGTAATACCCTGTTCTGCCACCTTATACCATCCCCCTCATATACCTGAAGCATCAAGCTCTAAGGCCTGTGTTGCAAGGAAAACTTTTTCCCTTAATTGATTGTCACTGTAATCCTCACAATCCTTGTGAGGATTCATTGTGAAGTCTCTTCTGGGATATGTACGACACGCTGTGCAGCCCGTTATCCTGGCGCTGACCTTTTCCTTACTGGTGTTACAGCGTGCTTTCTTGCTGAGCCTGGCCTGTCTTTGTAACTTCCAGGTTAGTGCAGAAATTCCCTACTTTGGCATCCATGAGTGCTGAGGGAGCTGGCAGATGTTATCGCTCACCCACTCTCCATCATCTTTGAAAGGGCAGGGGGAGCAGGAGAGGTGCAAGAGGTCTGAAGGAAAGCCAGTGTCAGAAAGGGCAAGAAGGGAGGACTCGGAAAACTACAGACCAGTAAACCTCACCTCCATCCTTGGAAACGTGATGGAGAGTCTCATTCTGGAGGTCATCTCTAAGCATGTGGAAGGTTTCTGGGAGTAGTCTGTATGGATTCACCAAGGGGAAATCTTGCTTGACCAATCTGATATCCTTCTGTGATGGCATGACTGGCTGGGTGGCTGAGGTGAGAGCAGTGGATGTTGTCTACCTTGACTTCAGCAAGACTTTTGACACTGTCTTCCCTAACATCCTCATAGGCAAGCTCAGGAAGTGTGGATTAGATGAGTGGATGGTGAGGTGGATTGAGAACCAGCTGAATGGCAGAGCTCAAGAGTCATGATCAGAGATGCAATAGACTAGTTGGAGGCCTGTCGCTAGTGGTGTCCGTGGGGGTCAGTACTGGGTCCAGCATTGTTCAACTTATTCATCAGCGACCTGGATGAAGGGACAGAGTGTCCCTCAGCAAGCTTGCTGACAACACAAAGCTGGGAGGAGTGGCTGGTACACCAGAGGGCTGTGCTGCCATTCTGCAAGAACTGGACAGGCTGGAGAGTTGGACAGAGAAGAACTGCCTGAAGTTCAACAAAGACAAGTGCAGGGTCCTGCACCTGGGGAGGAATAAGCCCAAGCACCAGTGGATGCTGGAGGCTGTCTTGCTGGAATGCCGCTCTGTGGAGAAGGACCTGGGGGTCCTGGTGACAACAAGCTGTTCATGAGCCAGCAGTGTGCCCTTGTGGCCAGCAAGGCCAATGGTATCCTGGGGTGCATTAGGAAGAGCCTTACTAGCAGGACAAAGGAGGTGATCCTGCCCCGCTAGTCGACCTTGGTCAGGCCACATTAGGAGTGCTGTGTCCAGTTCTGGGCTCCTCAGGACAGGGGAGACAACAGAGCTATTGGAGTGGGTCCAGCGGAGGGCAAAAAAAATGACTGGAACATCTTTCTTTTGAGGACAGATTGAGGGAGATGGGCCTGTTCAGCCTCGAGAAGAGATGACTGAGAGGGGACCTTATCAATGCTTACTTATCAATGTTAAGGTCAGGGGTCGAGGGGATGGGGCTAAGCTCTTTTCAGTGGTGCCCAGCAACAGGACAAGGGGTAACAGGCACAATCTGAAACACAGGGAGTTCCATGTGAGTATGAGGGAAAACTTTACTGTGAGAGTGGCTGAGCACTGGAACAGGCTGCCCAGTGAGGTTGTGGAGTCTCTGTCTCTGGAGATATTCAAAATCCACCTGGATGCAATCCTGTGCAACCTTGTCTAGGTTAACCTGCTTTAGTAGAGTGGTGGTCTCTAGGTGATCACCAAAGGTCCCTTCCACCCCCAGCCATTCTGTGACTATGAGAGAAATAATCGAGTACAGCACATCTACTGATGCAGGTGGTGGGTTTTCACTTGATACAGTGGGGCTGTTACAAGTTCTGTGTAGGGTTGGTTTAACTACACATTTATACATTTGGTTGCCTTAGCCTTCTGTGGCTCGACTGAATCACCTCTTTGCTCTCTGCGGGTATAGGGAGGATTAAGTTGGGAGAGTCTGTTGTGCAGTAGTGTTCTTCTGAGGGTTTGACTAACTCCCGAAATATTAGCCTGGGCCTCATTCTGACATCTGCTCCTCTTAAATACATTTCTCTCTTTTTCAGGCCATTGGAGATCTCTGCCAAGAAGCCTGTGCCTTTTCTGCGACAAGTCGTCTCTGTTAGAAAGAAGGTGGGTGCTCCCCCTCCCCAGTTCAGGAGCTGACTTCCCATAGCAATGCTGGTAATTGGGCTGCTGCAGATGGCAGCGGCTGTTTCTAGAGAACTAGGCTGGACTACTGGTGAGTGCAGACAGTGATAGTGTTTCCCTGGGGAGAAGAAGGGATGGGTGCAGGAGCAGCTGCAGGTTAACTTCAGTGTTTGTGTCCAAAGTGTTTCTAGAAGATGTAATGACTCCCACCAATGACAATTCCACTGCAAGCCACAGTCACTGTTCAGTACTAATCCCAGAAGTTCAAATGTCCATCTACTTTCTAATCTGAATGTAACTTTGACTTGTTATTGCTGGATCATCTGAATATGTTGATTTCTGCAGTTAGAGATCTCTTTTTATCTCTCCTTTTTTTATGGCCTGACCCAGTTAATCTGTGAAAATCTAGATAGGTTTGAGTTCCCAAATCCATCACCTTGACAACACATATTAAGCAAGCTCTTGGTCTGGGAGTTGCAAGTGTTTGGAGGTAGCACTCCTGCTCCTGTTCCTTGAATTGGATACTCCTGGGTGTAGACTTGCATATGGAAATGTCTGTTGTTTGGTAGACTGGATGCAGGCTTGCTTTTGTGAGGGACTGCCACCTTAATCATCGCACTCAGTCTTTGCCAAATGCAGATGTTTCAATGGTGGGCGTGTAATATTGCTGGTGAAAAAATGGCAAGGTCTGATCTGTGAAAGGAGAGTAAGCAGGCTATTAATAGGATAATCCTGGCTACAGCTCTTGCCTTTGCCTTCCTTGCCATCAGGTCCACAGAGACCCTCGATTTGATGACTTGTCTGGAGAGTATAAGCCTGAAATATTTATGAAGACGTACAGCTTCCTGGACAGCATCAAGAAGCAGGAGAAGGAGGTGATGCTCTGTGCCTGTCCTTGCCTGGAAGAACCTTGCTTGGCAGGGGCTACTTCTTCCAAGGCTTTTCACAGTGGAGGTGACAGACAGGCAGTCATGCAGCTTTCTGCTCTCTTCTAGATGGTTCAGAAGCAGCTGAAGAAATGCCGGAACATGGAGCAGAAGGAGAAACTTCAGCAGCTTCTGAACCGTATGGTGAGTTCAGCACAGCGTCTCTCTGTGAGGCACTGGAAGAGAGGATGTGTGACCTGAGGTCTGCCTCGATGCTGACACAGGCCATCTTTTTTGTACAGACACAGCAAGAACAGGCACAGAAAAAACAGCAGAAGCTGAGGGAGAGAGAACTGTCTTTGAAGAGACAACAGAGGGAATTGGCCAAGCAGGGAAAGAAACCCTTTTTCCTAAAGAAATGTAAGTATTCAGTGTGAACATGCTGCAGGAAGACCTAGAGGGAGTACTGCTGACAGGAATTCAATCACTTGTAGTGAGGTGTCCATACTATTCCACAGAGCCATGGAGGGATTTTTCTAGTACTGGTGCTCAATGGGCAAGCTAAGCCTGGGAGCCAGGGAGGTGAGGACGGGCTGGTCTGTAGATGTGTTTTGCGCTTCGGTTTAAAACTTTGCTTCCCTCTCCTCTACAGCTGAGAAGCGGAAATTGGAGCTAGCTGAGAAGTATGCAGAGCTGAAGAGGAGTGGAAAGCTGGAGAGCTTCCTGAACAAGAAGAGGAAGAGAAATGCCATCAAAGACAAGCGCCGTCTACCCTCACAGAAGAACTTGTGACGTTGGACAGACGTGCTGTTGTCTGGCACTGGGACTCATTCTGCCTTGGCCAGGCCTGGAAGATGGCTATCCTTCTTCCCAATATCTGCCTTCCACTGCACAGTGATGCTGTAAGGCAGCTGAGCAGAGGCTGAACTGAAGGAAATAGTGGGGTTTTTGTAGCTGAAATATCCTCTTAACTTGTGGTTTAGACCATGGGTGGTGACAAGTGTGTCGTGCAGATGCTTACAGTGTTGACAGCTGTTTTTGTCCTTGCACCTGCTCATTTCTAACTCTAACAAGGAAAGCATGAGTCCTGCCCTGCATTGCTGGCTCTACTCCAGGTTTTCTCAGACTTCCACTGAGGTGGAAAAGGACCTGTTCAAAGCAGGGCTGGCACTGACTTCAGACCAGCTTGCCATGGGATGTGTTGGTGGGGTCTGTTAATGTCCCAGGAGAGATGCCACCACCTCTCCTGGCCTCTGCTCTACTGCTTCAGGTTCTCAAGATGGAACTTTTTGTTCCCTCATCCAGGAAACCTGCCTGGTGCTATCCATATCATTGTCTTGTTCTCATTGAAGTGCCCGGCTGTCTTTCAGTAACCTTGTCACAGGTCTGAGGGGTGGGTGGAAAAGAGGGGCTGTAAGGTCTCTGCAAAGTCTGTTCTTCTTAAGGGTCAATAAACCCTGTTCCCTCAGTCTTTCCTTGCAGTGCTTCAGCCTCTGATGACTTTCACATACTGAACTGGAGTCAGCCCAGACAACCATCTGTCTTTTGGTGGCCCAGCCTGGATGCAGTATCTGGATGTAGTCTCACAAGGGCTGAGTAAAGGGAAGAGGATCACACTGCTCTGCATGGGCTGCACCTAGTGATGCAGACCCAGCTGTGGCTAGCCTTCCTCTGTCACAGGGCATGCTGCTGACTGCTCAGCTGCTGCTACTCCTGATCTCTCCTTCAGAGCAGCTTGGCCTCTCTCCTTGGCTTCTCATGGTTGTCTCCACAGGGCTGTTAGTGCTTCTGGGAAGCTGATCCTGTATGAAATAAAATACTGGTTTTCCTTTATTCCCAGTGTCGTTGCTGTTACAGTCAAAAGTGTTTGAACTTAGGGGAGTTAATGCCTCTCTCCAATATTATGTTTGAACACCAGCTCTCTTGTTTCTCCTTACTCTGGTTACCCCTGTCTGCTGTGGTTGTGCTGATAAGGAGGTGACTTGGATGATCCCTGTCTTACAGGTTGGAGCTGGTGCTGGGAGAGTGCCTTGGCTCTGCAGAACAGGGCATTGCCTGGGCACAGCTGTGCTGTGTGCAGGTGGGCCACAGTTGTGTGGGGCCAGGGGACAGGCATTGCTATAAGCAAAACATGGAACAATGAGCAGCTCGTTGGCCTGAGGGTGTTGCTAAAGCACCTGCCTCCACTGCAATTCCTGTGGGTGATGCTGTGCTGACAGGTCTTAGTGTAACTGGGGGAAGGCAGTAGAAATGGGATGTGCCAGCTTGGCTAGAGACCTGCTGCCACAGCCTTGCTAAGGAGCCATGTGGCATTCCTCAGCATTTGAGTACGTGTCCCCATGTAGGGTGGTTGTAGGTCCTGTACAGGAGGTGGCAAGTCTGGTGGACCCAAAGTGGTCTTGCTTTCCCCTCCTGCCCCTCTGGAGCCAAAGGGCATCTTCTTGCTGAGGCCTGTACGCCTTACTTTGCTTACAAAGCAAAGGGGTGGAGCTTTAGTGTTGAATATTCAATATACCCGCGTCACAGCGAGCGGGCGTGGTTTCCACCATAAACACGCCGAGACAGTTGAAGTTCAGATGGTCCTACGTCGGAAGCAGGAGTGAGGGCTGCTGGTGGCGCGCTCCGGAGGAGAAAGGGTGCAGGTCTAGGATCCCAGAGACCGTATGGCTGCTCGGTGCCACCGGGAATGCCGTCTGCTTCTCCTCCAAAGGGAGGGAAAGGTACCGTCCCGACGGGTCCGGAGTCGCTCCGGAGCTATTTTCGCAGCCACCGAGATACCCTGCAGCCTGCCGTCGCCTGCTACATCCCGGCTGTGGAGAGAGGATGTAAGATCGGGGATCCCAAGACTGTGTGGCTGCTCAGTACAGAGAGAAGCCGCCGCGGCTGCTGAAAGCGGAGTTTCTGCACCTTCAAAAGGAGGGGGCGGCCCTGGACCGCACGCCGCTCCCGGGGTTTGCGCAATCCCTTAGCGGATCGCCGCTTCCCGCTTTTGAAAGCCGCCGACGCGTTTTTGCCACCGCCGCTTTTTCCAGGCGCACAGCAGGGAACCAAGAGGCCCCTGCGCCCACGCCGCCGCTACGCCGGGACCCACGCCAGCATCTCGGCAGCGTAACTCCTTCCAGACTAAATCGTCTTCCAGGTTTCTGTTTTGTTCGTGTTTCCCCCGTGGTTTTTGCCTGGCTGGGGAGGGCGTCGGGCCGCGGGGATTCGTTTGCCACATTGTTTTCTTTGTTCCCCTGGACCACGCGGGGCCGGCGCAGTGGGAACGGGAACCATTTCTTTTGGTTTTGCCCTAGGTGTGTGGGGGGGAACGTAACAATTTTTTACCTTTGTTGGTTTTGTGGGTAAACCATTATTTTTCCTCTGTATTGCTGTGTTATTTGTGAGTTTTACCTCAGTAAAATTGTGAGACTAACGTTTTTTAACCTCTAGCAGTCTTTTTTTGTTTTCCCTCTCCACCATCGTAAGGGGTGGCTTGAGCAGTCTTAACTTTTTTTCTCCCCGCTGAGTTTTTAAAACCAGCACAGCCTGCAAGGAGAGCATCCTCGCTGGGATGTCACCTGCTTCTGCTCAGCACGTTAGTAGTGAGGAGTGAGCCTGCTGGCCTCTGTACGTGCCAGCTCCTGGGCCCAGCACCCCGCAGCAGGGGAAGTCCTTGGGCGTTGCCCAACGCAGCCAGTAGTGAGGTGTCACTGGGTATTTGGGCAGGCGGCAGCATGGCAACACCAGCTCCAAGAGGAGATGCTTCCACCATCTCCACGGAGCCTCCTACTGCCAGGAAGCTGCTCTTTCCTGTAGCCTCCCAGCCTCAAGCAGTTGGGTTATTTTCCTTGTTTCTAAGGTGATTCGGGCAGTGTGTCCCTTCCAGACCTGCACTGGTGTCCCTCCACGTGAAGCGTGGGGACTTGCTATGGGTGTCCCTGAGCATGGCTGGTACCAGTTGATGTAACTGCAGCTGTGCACAGGCAGTGGTGACTGACAAAGCTGCCACACCTACCCCACCAGTGACACCCTCAGAGCCCACTTGACTCTCACAAGGACCCACCTCTCCTCTCCCAAATGTTCAGAGCCAGGTATCTGGGATGCTCTCCCCAGGCCTAGGCAGTCACTGAGCAAGCCTCTCCACATGCACTGCAGCTGGACTTACAGGCACACAAGGGACATGCACACACAGGAGTGGTGGGGGGATCTGCCTGCTGCCAGGGACACAGACAGGAGAAGGCTGCAGGGCTCAGGTCTTTTATTGCAAAGAGGGAGATAATACAAAAAAGGACAGTCACCCCTTTCTGGGTCCCCCCAGGCCTGCAGCTGGCTGAGAGGGGTGACAGCAGGGGAAGGTCCAGGCGTTGCTCCTCCTGCATGGGGGCCTTGGCTTACACAGTGGGGAGCAGGTTGCTGCCAAGGACCACACTGGAGCCAGGGCCATCCACAACAGTAAAGCAGGTGACCTGCTGTGTCCCTGTGTGGTGCCCTGCCTGGCCAGAGGGCCGTGCTGTATGGGGAGCACTGGTGGGGGAGCCTGGCACAAGATAGGGCTGCCTGGCCCCAGCCAGACACAACACCTGGCAGGCAACCCTGGCCTCCTCCTCTACTCTGCTGCCTGTTTCACTTGGTGGGGTGCTGAGGTCTCAAACTGCTCTGCAGCCTTATGGAGGCCACTACAGGGGGCCCTCACCATGCGACCCTCGAGGCCCTGAGCAGCTTCGCCCAGGGAGGGAGGGAGCAGGGTCGTTGCCCTCTGTCCAGGCGGGGAGCTCAGCGGCCTCTGGTTTGTCGGTACTGCCAGGCATGGTGGTGCCCAGGATGTAGCTCCTGCTGGCTTGTCACGTGTTGTCCCGGGCCAGCTCCTCGGGGCAGGCAGGCTGGTCCCGGGACTTGCGCAGCCCTACTGTGGGCAGTTGGGCTGGGTCACTGTGCTGTAGGTCTGGCCCCGAAGGTGTGTGGTGCTGGTGCCGCTGGTACTGCACAAACATACAGACCTTCATCCCAATGGCAAGCATGTTTTTGCCCATGAAGATGCTGGAGACCCGGGCGTCCCTGAAGAAGACCATGTTGCTGCCTCGGATGAAGATGGTGGTGATGTTTACAGTGAGCATGCTCAGCATGGGGTACAGCATCATCCGGTGCGGCACGATGCCAATGCCCTGCATGCTGATCTCACACAGGGACACGCACGGGAGGACCAGGAGCAAGATGTAGCAGTAGAAGAACATGATGCCCTCAGCCCAGAGCGGCAGCCCCTTCTTCTGTGGCTCCCACAGGTTGGCCTGGATGTCCAGCACATCCAGCATGTCCACAATGACCCAGAAGAGGCGGTTGCGGAGATCTTCCTTCTTCTTGAATGTTCTGACATACTCCATATGCTCCGTGGCCACCAACAACACGTAGAGGGCTGGGATGCAGATGGAGAGCAGCAAGGTCAATGCTTTGCGAGCTATGAGGTCCAAGCTTTTCCGGTCAGCTTTATAATTCTGGTACACAAAGTAGACTTTGATCTCCAGAACGAAGACATACAGGAACCAGAGGATCATGGCATAGCCCCGCTTAGCTGTCTTTACCTCTGCCCCGACCCAGATGGCCACATAGCGGAGGACCAGCAGGAAGCACAAGTCACCCACTGCCACCATGACACAGATGCCCAACTTCCTGGAGCCCTGGCTCTGCTCCACCAGGTAGGCATCCATGAGGACGAGGCTGGTCATGATGAGCACAGTGGAGAGGCACACGTGGGGCTTGCTGACAGGTGGTGGGGGAACCATCCTGCACAGAGGAACAAGCAGGGTTGTTAGGGAGTTGCTGAGATTTCCTATCCCCACCCTTGGGCCCCCTTCTGCTGCCCTCTCCCCAACAGCTGTGGATGGCTGAAAGAAGGGAGGGAGGCGTTCATAGATTTCAACCATCCTATGTGCCTGGTTTGTTCCAAACCTGCAGACTTCTAGCCAAAGTGCTCCTGAGACTCCTGACCAGGCCATCCCGGTGGCCCATGATGTCTGAAGCCCAGCTTCTAGGCTGCACATAGTGGGACAGGCTGGACACTTGGGACACTTCAAGCACTTCGGATGCCACTGCCCCTTCTGGTAGCTCATCTCACTGGCTAGTCTCTGCCACCATGAAGGGTATGTGCCTTATTTTCCATGGGACTTCCCAGCCAGTGGCACTGGTTATATTTTTTCCCCCAAGGCACATAAGACCACAACTATGCATTTAACCCAAGCAGGCCCTTAACTGCTATGATCCAGGACTGTTCTTTTTAGTCTCCTTATTCTCATGCACAGCACAAGACGAAGGGTTATTTTTAGCCTAGCTATCCTGTGGGGTGGGAGGGAAGAAATCAGCCCAATATTCAGTTTCCTTCAGGTTTGTGTTCTCCAAGAGCTTTGCCTAGAGCTGTTTGCCCATGCCTACCCTGCCCCAACACCATAAGCTGAAAGCAAGGAAAAGCAGCACCAGCCCACAGCTCCAGGACACAAGGAGCTCTGCAACAGGCCCTCAATTTTGGCAGGATGCTCAGCTTTCCTGGGCTGGGGCAGAGCAAAGCACCGTCCCCAAAAGGACCCTGCGTGCCTTGTATGGCACCAGGACTGTCAGACTCCCTCCCCCTGACCAAGCACAGCTGCAGGCAGCTGCTGTCAGAGGCAGAGAGGGAGGACAGAGTCGGGGCCTCGCCAGGCACAACTCAGCAGCTGCTCTGGAGGGGAGCCAGCCCCCCGGATGAAATGGAGGATGAAGCTGGGCTGATGACTGTGTGGCACAGTGCTGCACGATGGCTGCCCACGCAGAGCTCGCCTCAGCCACACCTGGGCCATGCAGGGGCACCAGGACACCATCCTGGTCATCCAGTGGGCAGTGTGTGGGTGGCATTTGACCATGGAGCAAGCCACTTGAGAGCAGGATGGAGACCGCACAGTTAATGGTCACCTCTGCACACGGATGCTCCTGGTGCTGAAACTGATGGCACAGGGCCCTGAGCACAAGCTACCTGAACTCCTGCTTTTTGGCTGAGGGAGCAGGTGTCCGGCACAGTCGTGCATCTCTGGGCCCAGCAGCATCCTTGCATGTTGTGGGAGGCAGCTAAGCCTGAAGCTGCCAGACACAGGTGCCTCTCAGGGGGAAGAGATCAGAGGCCGGTGAGCTTGGAGATGCTCATGGATGTGGCACATCTGGAGCGCGCCACACGGCTGGGGCTCACCCGCCTGTCACTCCACGGCCTTCCCGAGCCTCCGGAGAGACTGGGGGTACCCCAAGCCCCGGTTCAGCACGGCCTCACCGCACGGACGCCCACCCCGGGGCCCGAGTGGGGCCGCCCCGCCGGGCCGTGTCCCCTCTGGGTGCCCGGGCGCCCCCGACCCCGCCTGTCCAGAGCCCCCTTCCCACGCCGGCCGGGCCTCGTCGGGGCGGGCGCTGTCCGCCGGCCGCGGCAGCTCGGCCCGCAGGCCCCCCAGGGTCCCGCTTACCTCGGGCGGCTCCCCGGGGCGCAGGGCAGCGGCGGCGGCGGCCCCGGGCCCGGCGCGGCATCGCCCGGCGCGGCCCGGCGGCGGTGGCTCTGCGGCGACGGCGCTTGGCCCCTCCCGGTGGGCGGCGGGCGGGGACTGCGGCGGCCCCCGCCTCACTGGAGGGCCCGGCGCCGCCCGCCGCTCTTCCTGCTCCTCTTCCTCTCTGCCCGCCGCCCCCGGGGCCCCTCGGCGGGGCTCCCTCCCGCTCCCCTGCCGTCCCCATCAGCTCCCGCCCTGGGGCCACGTCCTGCACCCCCTCCCTCCTCCAGCCGACCTCCCACCCCACGGCCTCCTCCTGCCCCTCCGCCCTGCCGCGGACTGACACAGACCCCTCACGGCCGCAGCCCAGCAGTGGTCCCAGGAAAACCTGTGGCGCACAGGGAAGCCTGGGCTGACAAGGGTCCTGCCGGCCCTCCAGGAGAGACTGGGGCCAGGGCCCCTCCTTGCTGGGGCCTCACTGGTGGAGGAGGCGGGGGAACGCATGCACCTCCGTGACCTGGCACCCAGCTACGCTGGTCTGCAGGATCCTGGGAGCTCCAGCTCCTCAGGACTCTGGTACAGCTGGGCTTGGCACAGCCAGGGGCTTGTGTGCAGATAAACCAAGCCAGGGAAGGTGAAAGGTTTCCCTTACCTTGGCGGATATACCTCTCTGCAAATGCTCTTCTATCAGCCTAAGCAGCTTATTGCATTTAACTCTGAACTTGCTTCTAAGTGATTTAGGTCTTAGCTACATAGGGAAGGTTTGGCAGTGTATTTCTGGCTTTAAAGTGCTCATTGTAAACATATGTATTTTTTGGAAGACAGGGAGGCTCTTGGATCTCTGGAGATGGGCTAAGAGCAAAACCAGATATAGACCTGAGACCAAGGACAAGTGCAAGTGACAGAGTGCCAGGGGAAATGCAGCCCACCTTGTTCCTGACAGGGTAGCCATAGGTCCTTGTTGTATCTGATGCCCTGGAGCATCTCGAGTGGCACCATGAACATATGAATCCCATCTGCAGTGTCCATGGCAAGTGGAGACATTGGACCAGCATCCAGGCTTAGCTCATGTGTCCCATGGTGAGTGTGGACTAGTTGATGCAGGCAGGTGGAGGGCCTCTGTGAAGAGCTCTGCCTTACAGAGGTACAACAAGGTAAAGAGTTTGGCTGTGGGATCATTCTCCTAGCCCCAGAATAAGCAGCAATCCCCAGAAGGGCTGAAAGAGCAGGAAAACAAAGCAGCCTAAACAACCTGCCTCCAAAAATGAAACCTTGCAACTCAACCTCAGTGGAGAGCTCTGTGAGGCACAAGAGGGCAAGCTGACACAGAAAAAAACTAGCTCTTTTCTACTGGATGCAGAAGCACCAGCTCTCACTTGCTATCAGAGCAATCTCTTGCAGGTTCAAGGGGTTTCTGTCTATGAAGGTGCCCAGGGAGTGGGACACCACAGAGGTACCTATGTGACGGAGGTAGGACAGAGGTGCTGGAGGTCACTACCAAGCAGTGCGGCTAAAGATAAGATGATTCATCTGTGAGCTGGAATCATAAAACCCCTGAGTCTTCACTAGAGACTAGGACGGGAGGTGACAACATTTGCGTGGGAAGCAGTGAAGAACTGCTTTAACGAGGCACATAAAAATAAGGAATCAGAGCAAGAGCAGATACCTGTGCTTCTCTAAAACATGATGCTGGAACCAGGGTGCCAGAGTTCATATGTGGAAGTAGCTGTATCAGAGACAAAACTGAAGGAAACCAAAGGGGGTACACCAGGGTTCCCAGGCACATAGCTGCTCCCTGGCTGCTGCTGGCTTCAGACCTGGGGGAAAAAGCATCCTCAGCTTAGCCCTGTGCTGCTTGTGACACCTGCACCCCACTGTTGTCACTGAAGAGTCCCTCTAGGGCAGTGACAGCAATGCAGTCTAAGGCTGATGGGAGAGAGCCAGAGAAATCCATCAGAAATCCAATCTGGTTAACATCCTTAAAGGGGAACTGCAGGAAGCAGAGGAAGTTTGTCAGCAAGGAATAGCAAGCAGTGGTTGCAATGGGGGAAGGCTGGTAGTGACCTGGGGACCATGCTGAGAGCTTCAACTGCTCCAAAAGATGCTTGTGACCCCCAGAATCTGGCCAGAGTTCAAGAGGTGGCTGGAACTGGTGGGCATCGTTTAGGAAAGCAATTTAAAAAACCTCCAAACAAGTGGGGAACAGCCTGTGAGTAAGCTGATCACAGGGTGCTAGGAGATGTCTTAACATCACAAAAAAAGGCTAATGTGAGCAAGGTGTTGGAAGGCAACATCAGAGTGGAGAAGAAAGAAATTGGGCATGACAAGTAGGAAAAGAAAGGAATTAATATAGAGTCAATTCAGGGAACTTTGTCAAAAATACAGAATGGAGGGAATAGAGTAATGGGGTGCAAGCTGGGCCTCTGAAAAAATGGTGTCTATTGGAAAACCTTGATTTCAAACACAGCTACATGCAGCATCACACAGAGAGTGGTACAGAGAGTGGATGCTGCTACTTCTGCTGCAAGCAACTCAGAGGAAGAGAGAAAGGACTATCATGGAAAACCAGCAAGTTAAGGGGCACTTAGTGCAAAGCTGTGGTAGAGTACACATGCTGGACCACCTGGATGTACCTAGAGGGGGACACTGTAGCTGGTAACACATGCAATCATGGCAGCCTGGGCTCATAAGGATTTTGAAAATTGAGGCTTTTAGCATTGAATCCGGAGCACACAAATAGTGCAGCCACCCCAGCCCTTCACAAGGTGAAGTACCCGAGTGGCAGAGCAGGGACCAGCAGCCCAAGCACTGGTGATGCAGCACTGTCCCAGGGCCTGGAGGCTGGGCTGGGTGTGGGGCCAGCCCTGGGAATGGCTGTGTGGGCCACCGCCACCGGGGGCCAGTGCAGATCTACGCAGCCTGCTCAGGACAAAGACACACTCCTGGCTCGTTGGCATGGGGGGCAGTGTGTGACCAGCAGCATCTGCCCGTCCCATCCAGGCCGCGGGGCCAGAGCCCCCTCCAAATATCCTCTATACACCCTCCAGCCCCAGCCGTATGTCACAGGTTTACTTGTTCTAAAAAAACCAAGTGGGAATTTTTTTTTCTTTTCCCTGCATCATTAGGAAAGAGGGATGCTGAAGGAGGGAGGGGGAGGGTGATTCTTTGGCTGGGGTGATTGACACACACAAAAGAACTGGCCGACAGCCTGCATTCCAGACTGATGGCCCTCAGAAGACTGGGGGGGGGGAGGAAGTAAGTTTTTTTCCTCTCCTCAGGAAACCGCAGGCACTCCACTTCTGCCCTGACTCAGGGAGTGTGTGTGTGCGCGTGTAAAGGCTCCGAGTTTGTTTTGTTTTCGGCCAGGTCATCTGGCTGCTTCTAGCCGCGGTTCACCTCCGTTCTCCTGCGCCCTGTTCTGCCCCCAGCCCGGACTTGTTCAGATTTCATCGGAGAGGTTTGGCCCTTCTGCGAAAGAACCTTTGGGGGAGGAGGCCGCCCCTTCCCTCCTCTGCTCCCATGCTTGTGCCCGTCGACGAGGAGTGGGGGAGTCCCGGCCGGAGCCAGCCGCCGACAGCGTGAGTCTGTGGGAAAAGCCCCTTTTTTTTCCCCCTCTTCCCTCCCCTTCTGGGTTTGGGGAATCTCCATTTCGGCTCCTCCCGCGCTCCGGGGCCCTCACGCGGCGACCGCCAGAGCCCAACAGCGCCCCCTGCCGGCCACAGAGAGCAACTGCAGGCTCTGCTCCTCCAGCGATCCAACAGCGCCCCCTGCCGGCCCTGGCTAGAATTGCGCCAAAAGGCGGAAAGTGCCGAACTGGGTTTTTTTGGAGGGGACTTTGGGTACAGGATTGGTGTTCAGTTGGTTTTGTGTTCTTTTGTTGTTCTGCCAATACGCATATATCCTTTAATAATGTGCTGTTATCTTTTCTTTCTCCATACTTCCTCAATTGCAGCCTCTTAATTTCAGATTTACAGTTGCTTAGAGGGAAGAGCTTGGTCTTCCTCATAACTCATCTTCCTTAGCAAAACACTTCAGTCTCATTAAACTGAGACACCGTAGCACCCCCAGCAGCACAGGATGAGCCCCTCTCAGCCCCAAATTGCCCAGGACACAGCAGAACGAGCCTGCACTGGGCCTGGTGCCTGAGAACGGCGCAACTTTCCCACTGCTCTGGGCTGGGCTGGGGCTGCTGGCAGAAGGTGCCTGCAGGTTGTGGCGATGAGGGAGAAAACGTGGCTTTGAACACAAAAGGTGCTATTATAGCTAAAACCATGACAGCTTGACAGCAATGTCTGTACTGAACAGAAATGCTCTACTCCAGAGCAGCTGCTGTGTCTTGCTGCACCTCAACCTTGTTCAGGGGCAAAGACAACGTGTGGCTCTTCCAGAAACAGTGTAGTTGAGAAAAATGATGGCCTGAAGGGATCGGGTGTCCTCTAAAGGCTTGACCAACACATAGAGGCACATTGTGGCACCTTGTCTGCCCAGAGCAAAGGTACTGTCTGCTATGATATCTCTAAACAGTGTTGAAGTGCTGGGCATGCTCATGGGCATAGTCCATTTGGATAGCAGTGACACATAAAAAAACAAGTAAAAGGGCTTTTCTGGAGGCAGATTTCAAGCTGGTTACCTGGATGTTAAAGAACAAGGGTTCCTTGTGTACTTTCCCTGATGTGCTCAAGGATCACATCCACAATGAAGCAAACAGCTGGTGGTTGGCACGCAGAAAGGTCTCAGTGTAAGAGGAGATGGGGACACAGTTGAATGTGATGGCAACTCTACTGATCTCTGTTTAAGCTGAAAGATAACCAGGTTCTAGTATGACAAACACATGAAAATTCTGACCCCAAAGGCAGGGAAAAGCTACCATGTGTGGAAGAGCACAGTTGTGGGTAGCTCATGCTGTAGGCACAAAGCCAATATAACATGAAGGCAGGAGAAAATGAAGAGTGCGCTGTGTAGCCAAGCCCCCAGACAAACAAGGCAAATTGAAACAGCCTGAGAACAAATGCATAAATTCATCTGTAGAAAAGCCAGAAGGCCAAAATAAACAAGTAAGCTGCACTAAGGCAAGAAATAAAGGGAACAGGCTGCAGGGAGAGAGATAGAGAAATCCATCTGAATCCCGCTGAACATCCCTCCAAGGGAAATGCAGCCAAAGGAGGAATCTCATCAGCCTGAAATTGCAAGTGGTTACTGCAATGGGCAAAGGCCATTTGTGACCTGGGGACTATGCTCAGAGCTTCCACAGCTCTGAAAAAGTGTCACAGATTGTAAAGTGTGGCACAGCCACAGGGCAGAGCAGAGGTGGCTGGAAACGATGGGCATCCTTCGGGAAGGCAGGGGAGAAGTGGCCAAGGGGAGCAGCAGGACTGCCAGCCCTTGGGAGTTGCCTGGAAGGCTGTGTTCAAGGGCCATCACTTCAGCAGGCTGCCCTGGGCTGAGCAGAGAGGTGCCTCTGGTGTCCTGGAAGTGAGAGTGTGTCTCAGTTTAATGAGACTGAAGTGTTTTGCTAAGGAAGATGAGTTATGAGGAAGACCAAGCTCTTCCCTCTGTAAATCTGAAATTAAGAGGCTGCAATTGAGGAAGTATGGAGAAAGAAAAGATAACAGCACATTATTAAAGGATATATGCGTATTGGCAGAACAACAAAAGAACACAAAACCAACTGAACACCAATCCTGTACCCAAAGTCCCCTCCAAAAAAACCCAGTTCGGCACTTTCCGCCTTTTGGCGCAATTCTAGCCAGGGCCGGCAGGGGGCGCTGTTGGGTCACTGGAGGAGCAGAGCCTGCAGTTGCTCTCTGCTGGCCGGCAGGGGGCGCTGTCGGGCTCCGGCGGTCGCCGCGTGAGGGCCCCGGAGCGCGGGAGGAGCCGAAATGGAGATTCCCCAAACCCAGAAGGGGAAGGGGAAGAGGGGGAAAAAAAGGGGCTTTTCCCACAGACTCACGCTGTCGGCGGCTGGCTCCGGCCGGGACTCCCCCAAAGGTTCTTTCGCAGAAGGGCCAAACCTCTCCGATGAAATCTGAACAAGTCCGGGCTGGGGGCAGAACAGGGCGCAGGAGAACAGAGGTGAACCGGGGCCAGAAGCAGCCAGATGACCCCGCTGAAAAACAAAACGAACCCTGGAATGCCTCCACACACACACTCTCCCTGAGTCAGGGCAAAAGTCTAGTGACCTGCCGTTTCAGAGGAGAAAAAAAACCTCATCACCTCCCCCTCCCCAGTCTTCTGAGGGCTATCAGCCTGGAATGTGGGCTGTCGGCCAGTTCTTTTGTGTGTGTGAATCACTCTAGCCAAACCACCCTCCCCCGTTCAACATCTTTCTTTCACAATGATGCAGGAGAAAGAAAAATTCCCTGCTTGGTCTTTTAGAACAAGTAAACCTATGACAGAGTGCATCCCTGAGAACCTGGAGCACTCAATGTTATTAAAGTACCACACAAATAGTCAGGAATGGTGACTCAGACTGAAAAGAAAACGGACTAAAGCAAACAGCTGGGGACTGCAATGGGTTTTCGAGCCCACAGATCTAGGAGGGTTCTCTGGAGTAGTCAGCTGCTTTTGGGGAAAGGCCATGGTGATACCCATTTGAGCCAGCTGAGGTCAAACTAGATGGGTGAAAATGCTGAGATAAGGCCATGACCATCGTGTGACTCTCCTGCTGCAAAAACAAGGTTCTCATATTCATTGGCAGAATGCTATGAAAATGCAGCTCATCCTTGATCCAGTTGGACTTCCACAAAGGCCTCTGCTAAGATCTCTTAGCAAATGTTCTTAGAGAACCACGGCTGCCAAGGATGAAAGCAAAAGGTCCTCTTGTACATTAATGACTTGCTTAAAGGAAAGAAAATGCACCAAAGCAGCAATCAAGCTGTTCTGTGAGCAAGTCAGGAGGTCTGAGCAACTGCTGGGATCTGTGCCATTCATCAAATGCAGAAATGGGCTAGGAAGGTGGGCAGGGAGCAAGAAGTAGACATCAGTATTCAGGGAAGTGCCCCTGAAATGTTTACTGAGAACATTTTGAAAACATCAGTGCTGTACTCAAGATTCACAGTAGAAACCATGGATGCCTTAGGCTGCTTTGCAAGTTTGTGCTGCTGTCACTTCTCAAATTCTAATTCCTCCACTGGCATGAGCCACATTTTAGTCTGCCAGGAATAACTGCATCCACGGAAAACTTTGTCACTACTAGGTGAATTGAGCAGCATAGATCCCTGCAGAAATTGCTGGCTTCTCTTTATTTTGTTTTGAACATTATTGACTTGGCCATTTCTTTCAGATAGTTTTCAATGAGGAGCACTGCAGCTCTTGGTTCATCTCTGCCTCCTATCAGCCCTCAAACAGCACCACCCTCCTCTGATGATTTCCGATTTCTCTGACTTTCTGATGTTCCTTTCCAATTTTTTTGAGAGGCAGAGCCATTTCAGACAGATCGTCTTCTGAGGCCCTGCTAGAGGTGAGGTCCAGGAGGGCAACCTTCATGCTTTCTGCCAGAACAGAACCACAGCAATGCACTTGCCCAGCTGCTGTACCACAGGCTTGCCCCCAGCTCTGTCCCTGCAAACCGTGCTGGCCCTAAGGATGCTCTGCCCTGCAGCTGTGCCATGCTCTACAATCTGTGATGCTTTCTCAGAGTTGTTGAAGCTCTGGGCATGGTCCCCAAAGCACAAATGGCCTTTGCTCATCACCAGCCGCCACTTAGGTTCCTCCTTTAGCTGCGTTTCCCCTGGAGAGATGTTCATTGTGATTGAAGTGGATTTCTCTGTCTCTCCCTGCAGCCGGTTCCCTTAGAGTTCCCGGGGTTTCGAGGAAACAATCAGTTGTAGCTCTCGGTTTCCTTTCAGCTTCAACCCACCATGCCTGCGGGTCTATCTGCCCTGTTCCTCCTCAGGCCCTCCCTCTGGCTGCTTACCCCGCGGAGGGTACTCCTTCCCCGTGGCGGCCCACGGGCTCGCCATCGCCCTGGGGATCTCCAGCGGGACGTCTCTGCCCCCGCCCCCGGCACAGCAGCTCGTGTACGGCCGAGGGGATCACGGAGCGCCCGCGCCCGGCCGCGCCCCTGCGCGCGCTCTCTCGGGGCGGGGCCGGCGTATTTTAGAGGGAGCGACGCCGCGCGCTCCCCCCGCCCCTCCGGGGCCGCGGCGCCGCTCCCATTGGCTAGCCCCGCCCACCGGCCTCTCCGATTGGGTACTGGCCGCTCCGTGCCCGCCTCCCTCCCCGGAGGCTCCGATTGGCCGCTCGCCACCGGCCTCGGTCCCCGCCCTTTCTCCCCGCTCCGGTTGGACCGTGCCCGAGCCCCGTTTGCGCTCTGATTGGCCACGGTCCGCGAGCGAGCGGGCGGGCGCGCGCGCTCGCGCGCCGGGGCGGAGGCCGGCGCTGAGGCGAGGGGCTCGCGCCGCCCCCCAGCGCCAGCGGCGGCGGCGGCGGCGGCGGCGGGATGGCGGCGATGGCGGCGGCGGCTGCGGCGGGCGGCGCGCTCGGGTCGGGCCCCGCCGCGGGGCCTCCGGCGGTGGCCGGCGGGGCGGCGGCCGCGATGGCGGTAGCTGGCCCCGGGCCGGTGCCGGTGCCCATGAATCTCTTCGCCACGTGGGAGATCGACCGCTCGGCGCCGAGCTGCGTGCCCAGGTGAGCCAACCCCGCCCCTCCCAGCCGCGGGGGCTGCGGTGAGCCCGGGCACGGCCGGGGCCGGCGGGGAGGTGGCCCTGCAGCATCCCTGCCCCGCCGGGCCGCGCCCCCTCGGTGGCGGGGAGGGCCGGCCCCGGGCAAGGACTGATGCGCGGCGAGCCCCGGCCGCCGTGCCCGCGCCCGCGCCGTGCTTCCCGCGGGAGCAGCCCCGGGGACCGCGGGGCAGGGTGGGACACCACCGGACCGCGGCTGCGTTGCCTCCATGTTGCAGCCTCTGGCGACTGTGCCGCGATGGCCACGGATCCCAGAACGGGGCGTGTCATCGTGGCCGTGCTGCTTTGGGAAGCTGCCTCTTTGCCTCCCAAGTGAACGGGTTGGCCTTACAGCCGGATCCCTGAAGCCGGGCAGTGGCCACAAGGCATCCCTGAGCCTGTGGGAGTGTGTCACCTGCACTCCAGACCACAGGGAACAGCAAGAAGGATTCATTGTGCTGCCAGCTGAACTCAGAGTTGTATCTCTGGCAGAGCTGGGAGACAAGCTGAGTGGTGTAGATGTCGTCGCTGACTCTGTGGTTAAGGGTATAGTCCAGGCTAGATGTGCCTGTAAACACCTCTCTTGGAGCCAGGAGGTGCCTGATGTGTTAACAAACTGGGTGTCTTTTGGCTCACTCATCTTATCAAATACTGATAAGAAGGTCTTCTCATGAGAGCTATGGGGCAGATTCAGGAAATCAGTGGGTAAGAAGAAGTGGTGTGTAATCCATCTGAAAGTTGTTTGAAGAACTGGTTTTTGGCCAGTGAATCCTGTATCTTTTCATGAGGACAGTTTCCATTAGCATTGTGTAGGTGCTTGTTCTAATGCATGAGCTTCTTTGTGTGCTGATAGCTAGAGGGGCAGCCATCTAACACAGCAGCTTACAGGAAACTTCTGTTAAATTAATCTGAAATTTAGTCTCTGGAATATCTTCAAATGCAACATTTGCTAAGATAGGAAGAAGCCGATGCTGATTCTTCCTTCAGAGACCATGGCTCTAACATGTTGTGCTGCCATGTCTGTAGAGTCAGCAGGTCTGGAGAAGTTCTGCCTGTGGTCACAGTCCACAGTGACCAGTGTGGGACTGGTGCTTCTGTGTTTTCCAGTCTTCAGCTAGCCCAAGCTTTCCTTAGTGAATGGGTCACAGATGGGCACCTGTCAGGCAGGTATTTGTGGTCACTGAAACTAAAGGGAGATCAAGCCCCAAACCTGAGCTGGGTTAATGGTGTGTCTGTGCACTGTGCTTACTTATTGTTTGTCTGTGTTCTTTCTCTACTGATGTGCTTGTATAATGTTTTAGTCTTGACATTAGTTTTTTCAAGGCAGAAACTCTGCTTTACTGTCTCAGTGTCCAGCACAAGTGGTCTCTGGTCTTACTGTGCTTTGGGGGGGGTAGTGGTGGCAAAATAACATCCATTCAAGGGCAATCATGCTTCTCCCTTGTTGCTTCTCTGTTTCTTATCCATGGGTAGTCTCAATTTTTACATCCTTATGCATATCTGGGGAAAGGAGAGCTTTCCAGTGGTTTTAATGCTATAGAACATGGCTTCTTTTTCTGAACTCTCTATTCTGAACTCAGTCTTGGCTGTCCCTGTGCTCCTTCATAGGTGTTTCGTTTTCTGCAGATGCAGCTCTGGCTGTTGCAGGAGTGAGACTAGGCTGGATTAATTTTTGTGGGGTTGCTCTGTGCTTGGCTGTTAATGCAGGACAGTTCAGAGATTGTGTCCAGGCCTTCAGGATGCCAGAGACAGTCTGGGCCAGTAAAAACAGGCACTGTGAAGTAAAAGCCCCAGTGCATGGAACAGTCCAGTAGTATCACTGTAAGATGTTTGATGTCTTGGCTTTCTAAGATCAACTGTTGGCCATAATGGAAGTTTTTTCCTGCTGAATCAGGAATATGCCCCTGAACTAAGTCCACATTTATTTTTGCAAATGGCCTGGAGAATGAAAGTATCATCCCTTCTGCAGGGTCTTTCTCATTTCAGACCCAAGTTGAGAGAGATCTGTGACCTATTAATGACCTTCCTATGAACTGACTGAGCATAGCCTAGATCCAGATGCCTTTGGCTCAAGTGGTTTTCAGGGGAGGCAGAGCTGAATTTTCTGGGCAGAGGCAGAAGGAAGTAAACACCTGGTAACCAAACAAAATGCACTTTGTATCTTCAGTTAGGCTGCCCATTGGGGTAGGGATTATTGGCTTCCCATCACAATGCCTTTTGAGGAAAGCAAGCCTGATTAGTTCATGCTGCAGGGTGTGAAGCATGCTTTGGTTAAAAGAGTCAATCAATTAGCCTTAACTTCCACTCACTTCTTAGCAGAAGTCTTCATAGTGGTCTTTTGAGGTGGGAGTGTCTTTATTGTGATGCCTTGCAAATAAATACTATAAAATAAAGGGTATTAAGGTAGTAGCAAGTTTTCACTGAAAGAAGACTGCAAGAAATGAACTAGAGGTTTGCCAAAGTAAAATGTCCATCTGCATCAAGGTAATGTCTTAACTGTGTTTTCGTTGTTTTGTGTGTTGATCAGGCAGTATGTTTTGAAAAAATGTGTGAAAAGATTTAAGCCAACATGCTTGAGATCTTGTTAGTTCCACAGTGGTATTTTCAACCTCTTATAATGGACTGCTCTTTTTTTTTTTTTTTTAACATCTGAGCATCCATAAATGTAAGTTCTTAATTAGGAAACAAGATAAGATTGTGTGATTGTGTTCACTTCTTCCATGACACAGCTGTTGTGTTCAGTGTTATGTGGATGTTGTTTCAGTGATAAGTAGCCATATTTCTAGTGAGAAGTGAGAGATAAGAGTTGTATTTTGGCTACTGTATTTTGAGCTCAGGCAGATTGTACCTGTACAGATTATGCTATGAATGGCGTTGCAAGGATTCAAATACACTCCGTTTCATCCACAGTACCTCATATCTCAGTACAATGCATGAGCAAACAAACATTCCAAGTCTTGCTGCCACCCACACGTTGTGCTTGAACACAGTGTCTCCTGCTTATGATAGTTAGAAAAGCATCGACTGAGGGAAATGCATGTGGTTTGGGCTCACGTTGTGAGACATTGTATGTGTACCTTCAGGATATTAAATTTCAGAAGATGCTCTGAATTCCGTATCATTAAAACTTGGCAAACTTGTGTTTTGGAAAGTTATAGCCTAATAGTTTTCTTGAAATGAGAGCAGTTGTGGCAAGTACTACTGGAAATATCCCAAAAGTGCCAGCTAGGGTGATCTTTTAAAGTGCCATGAGGTCAATGTTCTTGTCTCTGCAACCCTATTATCCTGTTTGGGCAGTGTCCATTACCCTGACAACTCACGGAGAGTAGGTTAAGACTTCATTTGTGCAGATGGTTGCATGGTTTCCTTTGCCTGAGGTCCAGAAATCCTTGCAGTGACAGTACCTGCCATAAAGCCTGGAGGAACGTGCTCTTCTCTGGCACAGCTACCTGAGGCTGCATCTTGCAGCCTCACAGAGGGGCTGCTGTGGGCTCAGGGGTCTGTTTACTCTCAGCAGAGAGTATTGCCTGTCTTTTCTATAACCCGTAAGAGTTTCCTTTTGTGAAGCTGGTTTGGTGATGAAGAGCCTCTAAACTGGATGTCCCTTTAAGAAACACTTACTCCAGCTGGAATAACATATATTTATCTTCCTGAGATGTTCTTGAGTGGTTTCCTGGGTAAATCAGACATTTTCATTGTAAACTTCCAACCTCAGCAAAATCTGTTCTGTTTGGATAAGCTACAGAGTTGCACCTCTGGGAAAGTTAAATGATTCCAGATTGTTCCTTCAAAAAATACTATGATGCCGTGACAAACCAGAGTAGCTTCAGACCCGGAGTGCTTGGGAGAGGCCACAGTTTCTTGTAAGGAAACAATCTCTTATAACTGGTGATATTTGCCATGTTTGAATTATGATTTCCTTCTAGTCCTATGTAGAAAACAAAATGTCCTAAACAGCCATCAGATTGCTTATTATTCTTAATATTGTGGGCTTGGCTTACAGGCCTGCAACCATAATAAGTCTGATGTGTTGTCCGCTATCTGTCGCTCTCTGTGGCAGCAGAGCACGTTTGGGATTTCTTCTCTGGCAGTGTTATGTTTCCCTTCTGAGCATACAATAATTGAGTGGCTGTCTGTTACTCCTTTCTGCTCATTAGTAGAACTCCGGACAAATGTCCGCTGCGAGTATGATTGATGGGGGATGTGCTCCTTTCAGTAGTGGCTTCCCTGAGGGCTTAATTTTATTTGAAGTACCTGTCATGCTGCCTCCTAGCCTTGCTTTCCAGTGTTTCATTCATTAGGTAGGCTGTGTTACATCAGTTGTCTGATGGCTTATCAAAAATCTTGCATTGTTTTTATTGTGCTAGTACACCATGACTGCATTCCGCTTCCTCTGGCATACTCAGTTACTTGTGACTGATTACTGGCAGCCATGTAGGATGTATAGTGCACCCTCCTCTGGGATTGAGATTCCCTGACCTTTATTCTGTCAAAAGAATAAATTGCTGAGCACCAGTAGCCTACAGGGTTCCTGTAGCAGATCTGTTCTTTGATGAAATCTGTGCCAATGCTTTTGTGTAATTGTTTGCAAGGTGGAATGATTCTGGATTGAAAGTATGTCTCCAGTCAACTTCAGAAGTTATTTCCAAAAGAGAGCCAGAGGTAAGAAACATACTGCACTTTATAGCATGCCAGATGAGCATATGGACAAGGTTATTTCCCAAACACCTTTTGTTATTATCTGTGCTTTCAGCATCCCAGCTTATGGGGAAGCTGTGCTTCTGTTTTGGATTGTTTTGGTTTTTTTTTTAACTACATCAAAGCTAGTGAATACTGTTTTGGGAAACAAGAAGTGAGAGTGTCTTACTCCTCTGTGTGGGATGTGGTAGCAGGAACCCGTGTCTGCCTTCAGTGAAGCAGACAGCTTAAGTGATACTGCTTTTGTAGTTAGAAGTCTCTTAGATAAATGAGGCTTTGTTTGGATACTTCAATATACTCATTGCAGTGGACTGGGAGGAGAGATGCAATGTGTCCAAGCACCTGAAATATTGCGTGTGGTTACAGAGACCACTCCCTGCTCTGCAGTGTGATTCAGCCTCTGTGCACACAGCCCAAAATTACACTGGCATTTTCTGCTGGCCTGTTGCAATGCTCGCTTCTTTATAATGCTGTCCACTGCCATCTCTCATGCTCTTTCTGTTGCCCTGTATCAAGTGGTCTAACTCAGTGAGTGATTCTGTTTAGTAAATAAGAACTCCTATTGTCCTTTGGCTGCTATTCTAGTTTTTCTAGGTTCTCCTTATTTTCCTACTCATGCTGGTTTTTAAACTTCCACTGTAGATCCTTCTTATTGTGTTTCTTATTCTTCAGAGCAAGCATATCTTAAGTAGGATGAGATCCGAAGCCAGTGCATATGGGACCATCTCCTGGACAAAAAATGTCCAGGTTCCATGCCCAGCTATGCATTTCAACTGTTTTTCTGCATATATGATAACTAAATTCTCATCGGTATAGACGGTTCGGGATGATAGCAGGACTCATGTCTTTAGTTCCACTTTCCAAAACTGAAAACCACTAACAATTAGGTGTTGTACTGTTGCAATGGTAACAGGGCTAGAGTAAGAGTAACTCCCTGGAAAAGGGTTCTGCTACTCTTTTCCTGTTCTTTAATACCTTTTCTCTACCAAGGGAGAAGAGCCTGTTCAATGCCTCTCATTGATTCTTCTGCTGTCTCATTTTTCAGTAACAGTTCAAGTAGTGTCTCTGAATCCGTATTATTTAAATGTGTTGTTTAGATTATTTATATATTTATATATATATTTACATTATATATATATTTATTTTTATATTCTATTTTTTGTATTTGTTTAGCATTTTCTCCCATGTTCTTTCAGCTGTCTTCTAGTAGCGTGTTTATTTTCTGCCTGATCAATACATTCACTTTTTTCTCATTGTTCCTTTACCTCAAAAGTCCTGCACATGCCTGTGGATATTTTTGGCACTGTTCTCATGGTTTTTTCCATGCTTCTGTCTTGACTTGCATACCTGTAAATGAGCAATTTTTCATTCTGAATCTTAATTTTTCTCTTTTCAAAGTAGTCTGCTTTTTTTCTCAAAATTCAGAGACTATTCCTTGTGAAGCTGTAGTGACCACATCTTGTTCTTTTATAGTTTTTATTTTTCAGATGAACTATATTTCTGAAGCACTTGGCTTGTTTTTAATGGCTTTTAGATTTTTCTCACTGTTAATGAATGTCAGCTTTTTTCTTCTTTTAGACTTTCTGAACTGTCTTGTATGTGCACCCCTGAAATACAGTTGCATAAGTTGACATTTCTTTCAGTCTTCTCATACCTTATCCTCAAGGCTGCTTGTTCCAAGTATTCCTTCCTTTCTTGTGTGCTCCTTTGTCAGAAACAGACTCTGGATGTCCCATTTGGATTTCACAGCATGCTGTGTGTATGAATAATTTATTAAATTTTTCCTTGAAGTTTGTCAAGTCCCTTGACATTTCAAGCTCTTTTTTCCTGCCTATTGTGCTCCCTAATCTCCAGTCAGACAAAAGGACAACATTCCCATTACTGTGCATTTACACAGTGTTCATCTCATCTGTGTATTGCTGAAATGTTCGTACGTATTTGGAGGTAATTTTATCTGTTGCCATACTGATTTGTGGAAGTGTGGACAAGTCACCCTTGTTTCGGGATCCCGTTCCACCCACAAGGATCTGAGCAGAGAACTGCATTGTACAGGCACTGTACAGCTTACATTGCAAGTGGATGAAAAGCCTATGCACAAATTTGCCAGCTTTGGTTAGAATCATTCTTTTGAGTGAAGAGTCGTAATTGTGCAACTCTTTAGAATTAAACTGTTGTGTTGGGGGTTTTTTAAATGTTTTTCTTACATTTATGAAGAAGCCTCAAAAATGGATGCCTATGCTGGTCTGACACTGTCTCTTTCATGGGGCTGTATCACTGTTATTGTGTCACTTCAGTCCCTCCTCTGTACTCTCTTCCCAGATGTAACATACCATGGTACCATGTTCTTGAGCCTGCAGGGATTCAGATCTAGGTGCTTGCCAGCTTAAGATAACAGCAGAGGAAGTAGATGGGATGACAGAGTCCTGTGTCCATACTACTTCAGAAGTAGCAAGCTGTAATGAAACATAAACTCTGCGTTCATCATTAGTAGGAAAATTGTTAGACGGTGCTTTACCAAAGCTGCTGTGTGGCACATGTTTGCTTTTTGTCAGTGTGTGTGGAGATCTTTACCAGGACAGTCTGGACAATGGAAGAAGTTAGTGTGTATCAGTGACCTACCTTTAACCTCATTTCCCAGCTTGACCAGCCTTTCCCAGCTTGGCTACATTGGCACATCTCCAGCAGACTTAGAGGTGTAACCCAGTAAACTCTGCCAGGTGATGAGTGTGAGAATGTAGCCTGTCCTGCATCCCCATTAGCACTTTCACACTTGGTTCAAAGGTACTTGTCACTGTGCCTTAAGCACTTGTGCTTTCCTTTCTGCAGACAAGGCTGCAAGTGGTGTTTTTGTAATCACTTTTGTGGTGGTTAATTCATTAACACATTTTACTGTAGCCTGGAGACACAGTGAGTGAGCTGTTTAGCAACAGGTATCGTGGCAGACTGCTAGTGCTGTGGCTCCGTGGAGGTGTGGTGCATTTGCACCTTGCAGCCATTGACTGCTGCTCTCAGGGAAACTGGCACTGCAGCATCTTTTGTTAAAGCAGGCTTGGAGCTGAGGACAGCTGGTGCAGCAATTCTGCTGCACATGGAGACGAAAATTTCAGTCTGTTACATTTGTGAAGAAAGTTCTGTGACATTAGCCATACTGTTGCTGATGCCTGATTTCAGCATGGCTAAAATGAACAAGTTTAATGTGCTGCTGCAGACTTCCACTTCTTTTCTGTCTGCCCTTAGGTGGCTTTTGGGTAGATCCCAAGTGAATAGCTGGAAGTTTTAACACAGTGATCTTAACTAAAGCAATGACCAGGTAAAATGGGATGTTTCCCAAGTAATGTACCCTTTCTTTGCCTAGGAAAAATGATTCTAAAAGTTCACTGCAGCATGTTACCACTGACCTGTGGATTGGTTAGTAAGCTCTTTCTAACGTTTCTAGGCAGGCTGTTATGCATCAGCAATGAATTTGGTCACATGCTCTTTGTTAAACAAGTAACTTGTTTGAAAATAGAGCAGAAAGATGACCTTGCGGTTTAGATACTAAAGTGAGGCTTAGATTCAGATCCAGGATCTGAAATTACTTGCTCCTCTTCTAGTTCAAATAACCCTTACTCTCCCTGAAGCCACAGCTATGACTCATGTTCTTGCTCTCTCCACTTTTTTTCATGCATGTTTCCCTGCTGCAGTGTTCTCTTTTCCTTGAATGTGCTAGGGTGACTGCCAGTTGTAAAGGGACAACTGGAGAGACACCACCTAAGAGCGAGATCCCCAGCAGAGTTTTCCTTGCTGTCCCATCTGTCAGCTGGGAATCCCCTGGGAACTGGTGGAGTCTGGAGTAAGGTTTGGGGAGCAGTATGTGAAAATTATTTGGACTCGCTGCTGAGGTTTTAAGAGCTCTTTCCGCTGAGAAAAGACGTGTCTCCTGTTAGAGGCAATTAATATCTGCATAGCTTGCAGTGGAACATGAGAGGGGCTGATGGCTGTGTGGCTGGGTAGCATGCTGTGCATGCTGGGACAGGCTGTTTGGGTAGATCCTAGTGCTTCCTCAGGAGATGCTTCTTGACAATGGGCTTATTATCTGGTGTTCAGCTTGTGTGACAGGAGGTGCCAGGAGGCTATGGCAGTCTCATCTCCTGTTGTGGAAGGTGCTACATGATGTGCTACAATGAAACGCTATGTGTTGGGTGGGGGTTTCACTCCGTGTATTTGATAAAAGATGGGTCAGGGGAAGCAGAGGCGAAGTAATTCATGCAACAGTTAAAATGTGGCAGAGACAGATTAAATCTTGCTTCTCTGCCTGGATCTCGAATCTAAATTGCTTCCTGCCAAGAGCAATGAAGTCTTTCTGTAGCAGGACCCAAGGCATGTAGTTGTGTCACTGCAACTCTCCACATGGTGTGGCAACAGTTGTTTGGTATGGTTTGTCCTCAGTTGCTTTTCCTTTTTCTTTTTTGTTACCCCTTCCCCAATGTTTGAGTATTGTGAGCAACACAGCCAACGAGTTGTAGCTTTACACAGGAAAGTACACAATGTTTGTCCAGCTCTTTCAACTTCTGATCCATTTGCCCAGTTTTGTACTGGCTTGTCAAGGGCAACTGTCTCAAAGAACCATGTTTCATAGAAATCAGTGGTTAGAGGGAGATTGGTGGTCCAGTTAGGTACCTTTAATGGAGAACTTGGCTGTCTTCCAATCCCCCCTTTGCTGGCTGATGTACCTGGGTGGGCTGTGGCGGTAACTCTCAACCATCCTCAAGGTTTGTTGTGTTTTTCTAGTGGGGTGGTACTGAGAATCAGGAGGGAGAAAGGAGGAGAGAGGGCAGCCTAGAAAGAGCCGATATAAGTGCAGGAACGGGGGTGGGAGAGAACAGTGCATTTTCAGGCTATGCCATTTCAGCTGTGATCTTTCCAGTGGTCCATGGGGGTATATGATGTGAAAAGATGCAGAGTTAGGAGATTGATTTGAAGGAGCCTGTTTCATTCATTGTTTGTACAGCAAGGTGCACTTGCTCCCTGCATAGGTAAATGTGCCTTTAAACCAATGAGTAGGAGGCAAAATTAGCAACCCTAAATACCTTTCTTAAGCAATTGGAGGAGGAAAGGTTTAACAGCTGCCCACCTACCTTGTAACTTCTGCTTACTTAAAGCCTAGCCAAGAGGAGGGAAAGGAAATCTCTTAACCTGATTATTGTGTGTTACTACAGTAAGCAATCCAATTACAGCCATACTTTAATCCTAACACTGTTGGACCCCACTTAGAAGAGAGAAGTCTTGGTTTTGTACCTTTGCAGACAGGGACGTGGTGTCTATAAAGGAAATCATTGAACCTCCCCATGCCTTAACCATTAGCTGAAGAAACTGTGATGAGGCTCCACACTGAGCACCTGGAGTTTGTCCAAGGAGCATGAGAACAGCTGGCCCCAAAATTTGCGTCCTGTCTATTTCTGTAGGTAAGGAAAGACTTCCTTCAAAGATTTAGGTGTCTTTTGGAGACTGTTGAACAGATCCTGATAGTTCTGTGCTCTTGAGAAGAGGAATCTTGAAAAACATTTTCCAAACACCACCTCTACCTCTTCAGTCATGGTTATTTCTCCTCTATTTCTCAGCTAGCAGACTTGTGAGATATGGAAGAAACTGGGCTGTAGACTGTGGCAGCTTGTGCATGTGACAGGGGAATGGTGTTCTTTGGGCAAGATGCAGAAAAGCAAAATGTTTGGTGATGGGCTGGCAGAAGTGGTCAAATCCCAGCAAAACACTGCTGTGAACAGAAGGCAGAACAGTTATTGGCCCCCAGAAGTTCTTATATTCTCTTCTGAGAAATGATGAGGCACTTGGGTGCAGTCCTGATTGTAGTGGCAAACACTTCTACTGACATGAATATGAATAGGTTTCAGGTCCCAGGTGACAAAAGATTAATAACTCTGCTTAATTACAGCCTATTTTTTTCTAATACTATGAGAGTAAATGACTTTTCAAGGAGAGCTGACTCTGAGGTATGCACAATGTCGGAACTCTCTTTGGGAAGAAGCTAAAACTAAATAGATCACGGTTTAAAATCCAGGCAAGATTTGTGTGAGAGAAGCTCCATGGTCTCTTCCTTCAGAGTAGGTGTGATTTCAAGCCAAACAAACTTTCTGTTGAGGTTAGAAGTGTTCAGTGTTGATCTATTCCAGGGTGGTTACAGCCTCAACTGTCCAGGTCTACAGAACAACTTCCTTGTGATAGCACAGCATTCCAAAAGAGATTATGAAAATCAAGTGTAGGGTTATATGTTGTTTTACACTAATTTAACACTAATTATATTTTACTGTATAAGTAAAGCATGTGAAGTTTCAGAATTCAGTTCCTGTTATCCAGAACAAACATTTGCTGCTGATAGCTCTCTAGAAGTATCCCTGAGTTGATAGTCCTGATCCCCTGTCAACAGTGCAGGTGAATTCATATCTGATATGGTTTCTCTCTCTAAGCAGTGGACAGAGAGCAAGATGGGGGACTTTCTCAGAAGCATCAGGTAGAAGAACAAATGCTAAAAAAGGGGAATCTTGTAGAAAGAAGGAAGGAAGAAAGAAAAAAAAAAGAGAAAAGAAAAGAAAAAAGAAAAGAGAAAGAAAAGAGATTTTTTGGTGTCAATATAGGGATTTTTAGAGGTACCTTTTGAGTGTCATGGCTGTTATTTCTTGACTAGATATGAGAAATCAAGCTGTAAGTAACTTATTTCTTTCTGGGGCTGAGAAAGATAGTATCAGGCTGCCCAAAAGGAGACTTTTGAACAACTTCTTCTTCCCTTATTTTCCAGTAGGAAGTCTCCCCACAAAATACGTGGTCTTTGTTCTGTAGAACATCTGTTGCTCTTTGGGCACGTAACTGAAACATTTACATGTGCACACCCTCCCTGCTGCCCCCCTGAAAGACAAAAACTGGACCTCTGTGAAAAGTTATCTCCCTTATCAAGGACACTTTGGAAATACATGTGCTGCAAAAGGCCTTTGAATTTGAGCTGTGGTGATGTGACTGTTAGTCCTTCCTGCTTCTCCCTGTGCCTGTGAACTCTTTTTGAAGTGCCAGCTGTGTGCAACCTGTAGGATGCTCATTGGGTTGCAAGTGACAGTTGCTGCCTCTGAATGGTACCTGGTGATGAGGGGTGGTGATGGAGAGTATTTGAAATGCTACCTTTGAAGCACATATCTGTGCAGAATATTTGGCTCCACCAGCATGCTTGTCCTGGACATTACACCTGCACTGTGCTCTGCTGTTGCTTGTCATCCTCCCTTCTCCTGGAACAGAAGTGCTCAACCTTTTAGAAAACCAATAAATCCATTTAAAGCAAACAAGTTGCAGGCTGGTGTTGTCCATGTCTCTGGTGCAGGTCTAGGGAGAGGGGGCAAAAATGGAGAATTTCTGTTCTTCTCTCCTATTCAACCCGAAGACACTGTGCAACTGTGTCACTAATTGTATAATTGTATCACAACTGTCAGCACAGTAGGAACACAAGCCTGTGCCGTTTGCTTATGCTCTCTCTGGTTCCCATAGTTCTCAATCTTTTCACTATTTCCTACAACATCTAGATTATATAAAGGACAAGTGGGGCTGGGTGAAAGCCAAGTGTTGCACTTGTTAATTTTATTCCCTTTATATTTTCAGGTTTTGTGTTACCTTGAGATTTCCCATATTTCAGCTATTATACAAATATTTTGAAGGATTAAGCCTTAATGTTTGGGATTAGATAGAAGTGTTGTTGAGGGAAAGGAGTCTGTTTTATGCCTGGTGACCTTGTTCTTGTGCATGGACAGCTTTCAACATTCGGGAAGAAAAACATCTCCTGAACAAACTACTCTTGGAGTAGGTCTGGTAATGACAGATGGTTTGGGGTGGCAACTGCTAGTGACCCGGTAGTAAAATGACCAGGCCAGTGAAAAAAGATTGCAAATATTTTTCAGGCTTAGGAATTTGTATGAGGTTGTGTACGACTGATTCAAAAGAGCTTTTCAGTCTTGTACTGTGTTGCACTTAAAGCTGTGAATGTGCAGCCACTGCCAATCTAGGATCTCCTTTGTTTTTGACATGCTGTCTTAAGATTCACAACCTGAAACACAAGGATTTATTGCTTATGCTGAGTTGCCTCAACAGAAGACAAACTTAGAGCAAATTCTCCTAAACTGAATGCTTCCTTTCCTCTGATTTACACTTGCTGTTCTTTGAGGAGTGAACCTTTCAAGCTCTTGTATAGTATGTATGCAGGTGCACAAAAAATAGGACGTAAATATGATTTTTTTTTTCTTCTCTAGTGGAAGGCCTTGAGATATTATGGAATAGGAAAAGAACCTTCTTTTCCAAGTGGACACACCTGAGAACAAAAGTATTTAGAGTTGCCTGGGACCCACAGGGGTATTTCTTCCTTGTCTATCTTCCTTCCCTGCCCTAGAAGAATTTGGCATGTGATTTCTGTTGCATTGATAATAGGGGATTTCTTGTAAAGCGTTATGATTCTTAAGGCAGGCTTCAGTTTCTTTTTA
This sequence comes from Manacus candei, assembly GCF_025592945.1. NCBI lineage: Eukaryota > Metazoa > Chordata > Aves > Passeriformes > Pipridae > Manacus > Manacus candei. The sequence continues at coordinate 8,991,567 of NW_026138083.1, read as the reverse complement.
CTTTGCCTGCAGAGGTTATGCTTTTGGGAACTGTCATCTTCTGAATAGCAAGTCTAGCAGCTTGCCTCCCCTTAAAGAGCAAGGATCTAATTTTGAAGATGTGTGCAGATTTTGCTCTGAAGGAAGGTGTCTAATTGAATAAGGAATGTTCTGTCAGGACAAGCTATATGTTTCTTTGTGACTGCAGCTACTAAATGAAATGGGTGAGATGCTCCTAAAGCATATGCTTTAGAATCAGATCTGTCTCTATGCTGTGAATTACTGGGCTGCATCCAGTGACAAAACTGGATATAAAATCCTTCTCCTAACTGCAGGCAGCTTCCAAGGCCACAGCTCCAGAGTGTAACAAGCGTGTTGAGTGTTAGGTTGTTCTTAAGGCACCTATTTTATTACAGAACTGAGAAAACTGAGCTGTGAGGTGTATGGCTGAATTTTCCCTCCTGTCCTTTGAGATGAATTTCAAGCTGTTTCTCAATGGCTTTTGGCAGACTTCCAGGCTCTTGTTGCCTTACTAAATCACCTGTAGTGTGAGCCATTTAGTAACACGTGAGGATTATAGCAAGCATAAGGTGGTATGACTGCAGTGTGTGAAATACTCTGTTGTGCCCTGGGAGTGCAGATGAAAAGCCTGCCTGGACCTGGTCTTCAGCATTACTGGTTAGTATGAATTCGAGTGCAAATCCAGAACTAATTCCCAGTAGCTGACATCTCTAGCAAGGAATAAGTTGGCAGTTGTTTTCTCGCTTGTGAGTTAGTCTTCTCACCAATACAAAGGAGAATGGAGTAATATGGCATGGATGCTGAGAAGCTGCCCCTTTGTAGAAGAGCATTGCCTTTTTGGAACTCCTCAGAGGTAGCAGCAACTCTGCTGGAGGGCAAGAAGAGTGTCTGATGAAAATCCAGACTTGGCTGCTGGAAGGATGCTATGTTTTTCATTTCTTCATCCATGGCTGCTGACTTCCATCTTCTCTTATATGGATCTGGGTGGGGTTAGTCAGTGTGAGGAGACTTTCCAGCTTTCCAGTCTTTTCTAAGGCAGTTTGTCAGTTGGTGGGGCGGTGGGGAGAAATGCCAGCTTTACAGACAGTGGGGCTGCTGGGGATGAACACCCCTTGCCTTTACTCCTTCCTGCTAAGAAACATCTTCTAGTGCAGCTTCTCTCCCTCCTTTTTTCCAGAAGAGATGGGAAGGGGCATGCAGACTATCTGTAAAGTATCTACTAGACATATTATCTCCCATTGTTTGCTTTTAGAAAAAACAGTGGGCTGGGTAATTATAAATTTTATTTATTAGAAAACAAGCAAGTTTTCTCAAGCAGAGTCCCATAATTTCCTCTCAGTTGCTTCTTGCCTGGGTATATGGAGAAAAGAAAAGCTATCTGCAGCCCTTCTGGAAGTTGCCTGAAAGTGTGGCTGACCATGGTGTGAAGCAAATCCTATAGATGCTCTGATGCCCTTTGTAGGATTGTTGGTTCACATGCTTCAGGTGCAAGACAGTGTGTTAGGATAGAAGAGGCATTTACAGTTCAAATATCATAGAATCCCAAATTGGAAGGGATTCACAGGGATCATCAAGTTTAACTCCTTACTCCATATAGAACAACCTAAAAGTCTCAAACTTTAATTGGAAATACCTTGCAGCAGGTAATGTGGTATTAAGTCTGTGGGTTCAGTTAACAGAGTGATGGGGCCCATGCCAGGGCAGAGAACTCAGGGAATGGAAAAGCCCACTAGATGACCAACCAGCTGAGCATTTGACATGTGAACTGACTGTGGGCAGGTTGTGCAGATGTTCATGTGCAGTAAAGCTCTGCTGTTTTCTTGAAATGCAGCAGAACAGGCAGGTCATGTTATTGCACACTCAGGATGCTTGAAATTGTGCCCTGCTGTGAGGTTGTGAGGGTGGATGATGGTAACTTACCTCAGAGGGGTAGCTCATGGCTGGAGTGTTGGAAGGATGCAGGTCCTTGAGGAAAGACAGGCAGAGGAGATAAGGAGGAGAAGTGCTATGCTGGACCTTTTGCTCACCAGCAAGGAGGGGCTGGTGGGGAATGTGAAGCTCAAGGGCAGCCTTGGGTGCAGGGACCGTGAAATTGTGGAATTTAGGATCCTTAGGGCAGTGAGAAGGGCGCAGAGCAAACTTGCTGCCCTGGCCTTCGGGAGGGCAGACTTTGGCCCCTTCAGGGGTCTGGTTGGTAGAGTACAATGGGATGAAGCCCTGAGGGAAGAAGGGCCCAAGAAAGCTGGTTGATATTCAAGGGTCACCTCCTCCAAGCTCAGGAGTGATGCATCCCAACAGAGAGAAAGCTGGGCAAAAATGGCAGGAGGCCTGTGTGAATGAACAAGGAGCTCCTGGACAAGCTCAAACACTAAAAGGAAACCTACAGAGGGTGGAAGCAGAGGCAGGAAGCCTGGGAGGAATACAGAGAGGTTGTCCAAGCAGCCAGGGATCAGGTTAAAGGACCTAAAGCCCTGGTAGAATTAAACATGGCCAGGGACATCAAGGACAAGAAGAAAAGCTTCTGTAGGTATGTTGGTGATAAAAGGAAGACAAGGAAAAATGAGGACCCTCTCCCAGAGGGAAAGGGGAGACCTGGTTACCTGAGACATGGAGATGGCTGAGGTACTCAGTGACTTTTTTGCCTCTGTCTTCACCAGCAAGTGATCCAGTCACACTGCCCGAGTTGGAGAAGGCAAAGGCAGGGCTTGGGAGACTGGAGAATCACCCATTGTAGGAGAGGGTCAGGTTCAAGGCCATCTAAGGCACCTGAAGGTGCACAGTCCACGGGACCTGATGAGATGCATCCATGGATCTTGGGGGAACTGGTGGATGAAGTGGCTAAACCACTATCTATCACATTTGAGAAATTGTAGCATTCTGGTGAAACGTCCACTGACCTGAAAAGGGGAAACAACCCCATTTTTAAAAAGGAAGAAAAGAAAGATCCAGGGAAATACAGGCTGGTCAGTCTCACCTCTGTGCCTGGCAAGATCATGGAGCAAGTCCTTCTGGAAACTCTGCTAAGGCACAAGAGAAATGAGGTGATTGGTGACAGCCAACATGCCCAACTAAGGGCAAATCATGCCTCCTAACAAGTGTGGTGGTCTTTTATGATGGAGTTACAGCATTGGTGGATGAGAAAAGAGTGACTGATGTCATCTACCCAGACTTGTGCAAGGCATTTGACACTGTCCTGCTTGACATCCTTGTCTTGAAACTGGAGAGACATGGATTTGATCGATGGACCACTTGGTGGATAAGGAATTGGCTGGATGGTCACACTCAAAGAGTTGTGGTCAATGGCTTTAAACTGAAAGAGAGTAAATTTAGAATAGATATTAAGAAGAAATTCTTTATTTTGAAGGTGGGGACACACTGGAACAGGTTGCCCATAGAAGTTCTGAATGCTCCATCCCTGGAAGTGTTCAAGACCGGGTTGGATGGGGATTTGAAAAATCTGGTCTAGTGGAAGGTATCCCTGCCCATGGCAGGGGGGTTGGACTTAGATGATCTTTAGGGTCCCTTCCAACCCAAACCAGTCTATGATTCTGTGATAATTGTCCCCATTTCTGAAGAACATCTTGAAGCTCCCTGGCTATGTGTCAGAGACTTATAGACCAGGAGTTTACGGTTGGGAAGGGAAGTTTTCTCCTACTTAATACTTTGTTATGGGAAAGAAAAATGATTTCTAGGCAACGACTTGAGGAGCCATCTCTGAATCCAGACAGAGCTGTTCAGGATGGGAATCGGAGCTTTCCAAAAAGTTGCTTCTAAGTGTGAGGATTTTGGTGCTGTTTAATGCAACAATAACTTTGAAGTTGTTGAATTTCAACTTTGCAAATGTTGAATTCATTTACAGCTCCTGTAAATGAATATTAAACACTGTGTTGCTGGAGGAATTACTTCTGGGATCAGGCCGCTGCTTTGTCTATCTGTGACAAGGAATTGCATCCAATGTCTGAGGCACTTTTTCAGCTGTGTAGCCTTTTTTAATTCTCAGAATATTCTGAATTAGAAGGGACCCACAAGGATCATCAAGTCCAACTCTTAAGGGAATGGTCCCTATGGGGATTGAACCCACTACCTTGGTGTTAACAGCACCAAGCTCCAACCAACTGAGCTAATCTCAGGTGACTGAAAGAATGTCCACAAACTGAGAGATTTGAGAATCAGCTGGGAGACTTAGGATCTCTTGCTTCACACTCAAGAGAAAGCAGGTTCTGCCTCTGTCTGCTACAAAGTCCAGGCCAAAGTCCTTGCTTGAATCCCAGCTCTAGAAGCCAACAGTTGCCACCTCTATGGCAGTGGCAGATTTTAGGGGGATTGTCCCTCTTAGCTTTTCCAAGAAAAGCCAGTGTGTCAATGCATCCCTACATCCAGATACATGTGCAACACAGGCACAGATAATTTCCTTCAGCCCCTTCTGCAGTTGCATCCCAGCCTGGTTTGGCCCTCAGTAGTAGCTGCTGCACATCTCCCCTGACTGAACTCATGCAGTTTCAGCAAGGCTTCAGCAATGGCGCACAGCAAAACCTTGCCAGACTGACAGAGCTGTCTCCTAGTAGGCCAGTAGTCAGATCTGCAAATGAAGTGGCAAGTTTTGGGCACTGCTTGTCTGGTTGTGGTGCAGGTTGGAGTCAGGCTGCTAAGAAGATAAAGTTGTCTCCATGTATGACTGAACTTCTCACACAGCAAGTTCCCCAAGTAAGCTCCAAGCTGAGGGAAGAGAGTCTTATCATAGGGAACCCTAGACTCCCATCCTTTCAAGAGCCCTCGCTCAGTAGTACAGCAGGGCAACAAGTAGCTGAAGTGCACAGCCACAGCTGTGAAAGGAGATGATTGTCAATACCTTCCTTCAGGACTGAGCTTCTCCCTGCACAGCTTAAGATCCACTTCTTCCATGCTCTCTCTGCAGTGTGCCAGCTTCTCTTCCAGTCCATCAATCTGCCTCTTGACATACTTCACAAAAAGGGTGATAAATTTCAGAGATGGCTTGACACCAGCCCAAGTTTTGTTACTCACTGATAAAAGATGGACCATTCCGCTGTGGCTTTTTGGTGTGTTGCCATTTTCTGTTTGCCTGAGCAAATATGTCGTTTGTGTATGCTCTACAGGAGCTCAGGCCAGACAGACTCTAAAGACTTATGGCCCTTCTAATCTTAAAAAATGTGGAACCCTACCCCATGGGAAGTCTTACATGCTGCTCTTTAGAGGGCTACATGTTAATTCTTAACACTGAATGGTTTTCTCATAAGTATCTTTTCAAATGATTTGTCATCTTTCATGTGCTGCAATGCAAGTAGCTGGCATGCATGACCCAAAGTTATTGTGTGAGCTCTCATCACAGCACAGCCAGCATTGTCAATAGAAATCTGTGGAGCAGGTTGCAGGATTTGACACAGGACAAAATAGGTGAAAAAGCCAGCAATACTGCTTTCATGAAGCTGCTTTAGAACTAGAAAGGTGATAGGCACCCCAAAGTGGCTAATTGCCGTTGTCTTAACTGGAAGCCTCCCTGAGTTACATGCCTTTCTGCTGGAGTGCTGGATATAGTTGGCATTACAAGTGCTTCCTGTGGGTAATTCATGCTTTGATTGGGTTATTTCAAAAGAAGGTGGGAGAGCTTTATTCCTTTCTCAGGTCCAGTTCCAAATCCTGGGCCTGAGTGTACCTACACTCAGCATGACACCTGAGATGGTACAAATTGGCAGTCCCAGCCTTGCAGCTTGGCACTAGTTCCAGCACATGCTTGATTATGTGGCAAGCTATCTCAGTGCTGACCTGGAAGGAAACAACTCGTTATTTTTCAGGTTTGTTCTTTGCTGGATTAACAGGTTGAGTCAGTTCGTCGTGTACTCAAACACACAGTGGTGGTGGGGAATTACAGGGAGTGGAGAATACGGCATTAGCTTCTGGTGGTGGGGACTGCTGGCTTGGTTCACCAACTTCTCTGCCTGTACCCTCTGAAAGGGATGTCAGTGTTCCTGAAGAACTGGGTTGATATTTGATTTCTGTGAGCATCTTTTACAAGGACCTGAAAATTAGTCTGGCAGTGAACTGCCTGGACTCCTGAGGGCATCCTGGGGGAAGCTGGTTGTGGGCAGTGATGTCACCCCAGATATCTGCCTGCTCAATGCTGCCCTTTGCGCCCTCTCAAATGGGCTCAACCTGCAGCATAAGGTCCACAAAATAGAACTGTGCTGTTTTGTCTGTGGGGGGGAAGAAAGGGGTGTAGGGCAGCAGTATAAGGAAAAGGTCTTTCTAATTTAGCCCTAGTGTAAACAAATTAAACCCTCCTCTTTATTTGTTCACAAATAGGTTTTTTTCCCTTTGATTAATGTGAATAGGTAGTCCTCTTTACATTTTGTTTTGTGCTGGTTTCAATTAACGGTGTTTGGCATGGATAACATGAATAAGGTATTTCTCACTGAGTACCAGTTCTAATGGGTGTATTATCAAGTGTTCTCTTCCCTAGCACCTTTTCCAGGTGACTCCTTGAAAAAAATTCTCTGCAGAGATGGAAATATGTCTCTTAACTGTAAGAAAGGCTCTTCCAATAGCACCAAAGCACAGTGAAGTTGCACTGAAGCATAGGGATTCCCAAGGGCATTGCTGTAGTGTTGTGTAAGAAATCCTTTTTCATTATGTTTGAAGCTGTTACAGAATTTCCTGTGCACAGAGGTGTTTTAAGCTCAAATTACCATGGTGTACCTGGGGCTGCAAGCAAACATAATTCAGCAGGTGAGCAGCAGGGATATTCACAAGGCTTTGAAATCTTGCGCTTGGAGACAGTTCAATCAGGAGTGCAGCTCTCAGTCAGGGGTGTGTGCTGGACAGATTATCAATAGCACTCAGCAGCTTTATCAGAAGCAGTGCAAACTCAAGAAACAAGTGCCAGAAGCAGCTAACAAGTACCCCATGCCCCCAGTCTTTGTTCTATGACTGAAATCTTTCCTTTAAACGTTTCTTTTTACAGAGGGGAAAATGACCTTGAGTCTGAAACCCAGTGCTTTGGTGTCTGTGAGCAGCTGGTTGTGGGAGACTGTCCCAGCCTGCCTTTTGAGGAGTAAGCAGCATTACTCTGAAGACATGGGGTGCTGTTTCATACACAGAGTGTGTACACAGAGCCTGTTCTTGGAGACCCAGGGACAAGTGCTGTGTGCTTTATGTAGCTAGCAAAGCTGAAAACAGACATGGCTGTAACTGATGCAGGAGCTTATCATAGTCGTGTGCCTGATCTCTGTTCTAAGAGTTTGCTTGTCACCTGTATTTTCTGGATTTTTTCTTTGTATTTCATAGCCGTTCACATTGCTGGGTTAAATCTCTTTTCTTACAGGAAGAGTTGAGCCATAGATCTTATGTTTTCTTTATCAATTAAATGCATGCACATCTTGGATTTATTATATTTCACCTGTGTTCAGTTGTAGAGTTTGGCATTCCACAGCATCACCAAAAGTGAGGCTGGGCTTGCCGTCAAATTGGGATATTCCAGAGAGAGGCAAAAGTCACAGTAACAGAAATGCAAGTGGTAGATGAGTCTCTTGTTTCAGGTTATCTGTACAATTGTGGGAATAATTTGTTCTTTCTACATGGTGGTTACAGGCAGTCAGAGGGGTTGGCAGAAGCAATTGCATCAAGCCTATAACTCTTGCTAGTGCTGCGAGCCAGAGGGATGGCAGTATTGTCTGACTGAGGCTTAAGCCAGGTGTTTAATATCAGGTACTTGAGTTCAGGCTTTGAGAGATGATATAAACAAGAAAGGGAAAATGCCCTGTTTTATTTCTATAATTTTGGAAAATGCTGAAAGACTGCTGTGCTCTGAATTATTGTCAGCCCTTATAAAGTAGTTCTGAGGATTACTAACTCCAGTAGGTCTAGTTTTATGTTTTTAGTGCCTGTTGTGCTGAAGCAGCTCAGGCTACTTTTTAACAGAGAAAAATCTGTTTGTGATGCACATCACACATGTGCTGCTCTGAAGCTCCTGTGTGTAGTCTTCAAAGATCTCCAGTGTGTCATTCTCTGAAATGGAAAAACTTGGGTAATCAGTCATAGTGGCAGTTCAACGATCTGCTTTATAATACCTTCACAGCTTGGCTTTGCTGGATGCCAGGCCTGCATTGGATGTGCCAGCTGCTCTGGTGTCCCTTGGAGATCTTCCATTCATAACGCTGAGCTGGGTTGATCTTACTTAGACTTGCAATCATGTTTCTTGTGAGGTGCTCAGCACTACTTAGGGTTCAGGGCAAGCCAAACATGCAGTGTTTGTCAAAAGCTGTTCCTTTTTTTATTTTTCAGTCCAACAGGTTCTGCAGAACTGATGTTTTGATTAAAGTATAAAGCATGTAGTTTTCTCTTATATATATGAAGTTTAGCAGCAATTCTGGAGAGAAGCCTAAGCCTAGTGAAATGCTACTTGGGAGTTCCAAGACAGCAAGAGTTGCTTATACTTTGGGCTTTGTATGCTCTTGGGTCGAGATCATAAGAGTTTAGAGTTCAAGGTTCTGGACTGTGGACAGCAGAAGTATCAACTTCTTTTGGTGGCTTAGGGAAGCTGGAAGCATGAAGGTGTTTGGACTTAGCCTGTTTACTCCCCATCACGCTTCTCAGTGATGTTATGTCAAGAACTGGAAGATGTAGAACTCGTTCCATCTCTTGGCTAGTCAGCAGGGTGTAATGCCTGCTAGGACACACAGGGTTACTTTCCCTATATACCCTATATATATTCCCTATATACCTAGCAGATGAAGGTGATAGAGCCCAGTGTTGGTCACAGACACTGCAAAGTCTTTCTGCAGCTTCTGAGGGTTCAGTAGCCTCAAATTAATAGTGGCAGGTTGATCTTTTTCTAGCAGAAGGTTAATCTCAGCATCCTTACTCTCAGCTATGTTTTTTGTGCCAGATCACCTCAACCCCTTGCATGGTTTAAGTGTGCTGGTAAATGGTGCTTTCTTATAATACAGGTATTTTTCTGAGACTGGATGATTGCCAATGGACATGCCTGTCCGAGAATTTTGTGGCACGTGGTCACTGCAGTCATTATTCTCTTTATATTTTCCAAGTCACATAGTTCACTTAAAGTAACTTTTGGCTTAGCTTTACATAGCCTTGAGCCTGAGATGTTCTGGGTATTGTGTATCTGTGATAAAAATAAGAGAGAAGCAAATATGTAATCAGGACTGGGATTCTTGCAGAACAGGTAGTGATCTCAGAACCACAGAAGTGTCATGTTACTCAGTTCCTAGATGGAGGTGCCTTGAAATGCCTGTGTGAAATGCTCCAGGACATTATGAAGTCTGGATGCTGCACAGGCAGCAGTAGAGAAGAGATGTTTCCTGAATGGCAGTACAAGTTCTGATCTTCAGGCTGGGCACAATTCTGTACATGTTAGTGTCTGTACAGTTAACTCATTGTGTGAAGAGGGAGTGTGTAGGGGAGCTCTGGCACATTTGAGTTGGGTTTGCAGCCCACCTTGTGTCTCCTGGGTATGTCACAAACATACCTGAGTGTCCATTCTCAAACTCCTGTGGAGGTGATGGGAAATGTAGTAGACCAAGGGACTGGGAGTGATTCTGGGGGCATAGATTTGCTTTTACTTGTTTCTGCTTTTGCTCTTTGAGAGTCATCTTAAATATTTTTATTCCATCTCATTCCATTCTGCCTCTTACTTGCCAAGGCTGGTTGCCTTAGTCACCAGGGCTTTCGTAACTAGGACAACAAGATTGAGCAGGCAAAGGTAGAAATAATGGTAATAAATTTCTCAACTCTTCCTGAAATGAATGAATGAATATCATGCATGTGGGTGACTTGTGTCAGCAATCTGTTCACCCTTACTGCCTGGCACATCCTGAAATCCTACTGGCAGCACCACCCTAACTGTGCTGTGGCTGTGCCCTCCAGCAACTGGAAATAAGCCTGTCAGGGACATGTGAATGTTGCTGGCCACCTCCTTCCTACAGCATGGCAGCCTGTGCTGGAGCTGGAGCAGAGTGCAAGAGACACTACACTTAAGGCCAGCGCTCGGGGCCAACACTTTAGCGATCACTAGCTTGGAGGCAAATTTTGAGTGGGAGGAATTGGTCAGTGTGTCTGCTAGGATGGTGAGACTGGCTTACAGTGCTGGAAGCAACTGGTGTCTGCCATGAAGTCAGTCTTCCATAGATGTCCTCTCTTGGAATAGTTATCTACTTGTTGGTTTGTTTACTCACTGTTGGACAGAGGAGGGTCTGGGAGATGATAAATGGTGTCCTGTCTCTTATTCCTCAGGATGCTCTTTGCACTGTTGGTATAGTTCAAGGTCACCTTTTGCAGTTTTGCTTTGCTTTGAGAGCAGGCTGTTTCTATCTCACCAGGTAAATGTAAATCCTGACTTGGGACAGTGAAGTTGCATTTTCCACTCCACCTTTGAAACATGGTGCTCTTGTAAGCTCCCATATGGCTGCATCTTGCTGTGTCAGTGCCTTGTGTCTGCCATTTCTGCAGTAACAGAGCAATGCTGTGTTATCTCCTCTGGAAAGCTCCCAGCTCAATGAATTTGATAGCAAAGCACTTGCTTAGTATTCCTCACTGCTCTGTGCATTGTTTTCCTCATCTCTGCTTGTTTTCTCTTAGCTGAACATGATAGGAAGCGACAGTGAGCACAGTCAAGGGATTCCCTGGAACCACAGGCCTGTTCTTTGTAGGCACCCAGTGCAAGCTTAATAGGCTCTTTTGAACAATCTTGACAAAATCAGCACCTGTCCCCAGTAAGTCTAAACCTCCAGACAAACCCAGGATAAGGATTTCAGCAGCATTTGAAGGAAGAATCACAGCCTATTAGGCCTCTGTGAACACAGACTGTTGAAGTGGCAGGTGAAAACGGGCAGGGTAGGAAAGGTTAATAGCTGTGGAAGGCTGCCACTAGTGTGTTTTTGCAATCAGTTCATGCTTCAGTAACAAATCCTATTGCTTGCAGAGAAAAGAGCAGTCTAGACTGGTGTATTGCTGCAAAAGAAACTCACTCTGTCTTTGGTTTAGGTTTCATTTAAATTTTGAGCTACATGCTCAGAATTTGTTACTTTTTACATTAGAATGCAATAGCCAAACCTCAGTGTGTATGCCAGCCTTCCTTCTAATTCCCTGGCTGTAGCTCTGTAGGTCAGACACCCATGACCAAGACTCCCTTCTACTGTGTCACAGTGCAAATTTAGGATCATCTGGTAGTGCATGGAGAGGTGCTGGAGGAACTGCATCTTCAGCAGCAGTAGGCTTTTGGCAGCAGGTCTGTCTTTTGCTCAGCCACAAAAGGGGGAATAGTTTGGGCTGGTTTCCTCACCTGGGAAGGATTAAAACAAATTCCACAGCCAACTGTGGTTAGTCAAAACTGTCTGCAAGAAATCTCTTTCTGATGTCTCAGTTGGCTGTGATCATGTTTACTCTTTGATCTGGGACAGATGGTCTCTGAGGCTGAACATCAGGGGTTTGTGTGGCCATGGCCTGGCTCAGGAAAAGGGTGTCTGGTGCTGCTGAGACTTTCCTCAGAGAGGTCCTCAACCAAGCAGGGGAGGCAGTGGAGGGTTTGTGCTAATGTGATGGGACAAGTGTAAGACTTGTTTGCCAGTGCATGTGTGTATCAGGGCACAGAAAATCATAGAGCACAGATGTCAGCGGTAGGATAACTCTGAGCTATTTCTGTACTAGTCATGGAGTCCAGTGAGTGGCTGAACCCTCCCCAAGATATCCATGCAGCTTAATGAAAAGCTTAAGTTAAAGGTCCAAGTCTTAAGATAACTGTTCTGATGGGATCCCTTTGACAGACCAGCACCTAGACTAGAGCTGCCTAGGATGTTTTTGCTGTGGATGTAGTGTTCCAGTTTGAGCAAGGATCCCTATATCTAATTTTAAGAATAGTGGCTCCTGATTTGGATAATGTTTTGTTTTTTTTTTTTTTTTTTAATTCTGCAGTCTTAATTATTGCTTTTATTTCTAACTGCTCACCCTTTGGATGCAGACCCTGAAAGTCTTCTACAGGCCCAGAAGCATGTTGAGACCTTGACAGTGTTCTTGAGCTTCAGATGGTATCTGGACTTGTAGCTGTTGAGTGTTATAAGAGTCCAGTGCTGCTGACCTCCTGTGAAAGCAATTGATTGCCAGTAGCAGAGTGCTAGACTGAAGAGGGGTGCTGTGGGTGCCCTCTGAGGAATGATCAGATCCAAGGGTGCCCTTTTAGCACTTTGCCCTGGTTGTGACTCTCCAGGGAGAAAGCAGCCCTGGGGAGAGATATCCTACCATCTCTGTTGCCAAGGAAACAGTGGCTGTATCTCACACCTGCTGAAGACTTTTTATTCCAGAGTAAAATGTGAATTTCGAGACTACAGATGCATCAAGCTTCTTGGACACGAGCACGCTGATCTGTTTGGTTGTGCCTGGCCTCTTGGCTAAGTTGGAGCTAGATCTCAGGTGTGAATTTTCTGATGCTTTGGATCTCTGTCAAGCAGCTTTTTAAATATTCTGAGGATGCTGAGATTTCAAGCTGTCTACAGTATCACAGAATCATAGAATGTCTTGAGTTGGAAGAGACCCACAAGAATCATGGAGTCCACCTCCTGGCCTTGCACAGGACAACCCCAAGAATCACACCATGTGCCTCGAGAACATTGTCCATAACATTCTTGAACTCTGACAGGCTTGGCGCCATGACCACTTCCCTGGGGAGGCTGTTCCAGTGCCCAGCTACTTTCCGGGTGAAGAACCTTTTCCTAATATCCAGCCTAAACCTCACCTGACACAGCTTCATGCCATTCCCCTGGGTCACTGGTCACCAGAGTATTTTGAGAGGACATTGGAACAGGTCTTGGAAGTTCATCTCTTTCTGCTGAGCTCAGCTGACTGTCTCTACTCTACCTACCCTTTTTCCAAGAACCCATTCATCAACTGTGCATGTTGTGTGTGTCTTCAATTCAAGAGCTGAATAGTCATTTGGAGCAGGTTCTCCTTGGGGCATCTTCTGGTCATTCTGAGCCATTGTCTGATCTGTGAGTCCTTCACTAAGATCACCTCCTAGGGTGAATCTGCAGGCTATTCTTGCTCAGATACCTCTTAAGGACCTGTCTATCAAAGAAAAATAGACTGTGCAGTCATTAGTTTTCAGAGGGGCAGTTAAAGTTGTCCAACAACATTATAGATATGTATATTGTATAATTTTCAGGAAGAACACTGTTGCTCACAGTCTGCATGGCTGCAGAAAAGGTGTTCTGTCCCCAGGACTGTGTGTGGTGCCTCCCCTGTGTGCTGGGGATGCAGCTACTGGTGCAGACACTGGTAGGTAGAAAGCTGCAAAAGACTTTCTCTCTGCCCTCTCGGTTGCTAGGGGAGCAACACTCACGGGCTCTGCTGTGTCAATCTGTTTGCAGGAAGCAAACTCTGGGCTCTCCACCCCCATCTCAAACTGCTGGGATTTGAATGTGGGACTTTGACAACAGTGGAGGCCAGCACGTCAGAGCGCTCTGAGTGTTGCAGCAGTGGCACTGTGGCTTTCTCCTGCTGTGACCCTGTGCTCATCCAGCTGTCCTACAAAGGGTGGTGTGCTGTGCCAGTCTCTTTGCACATCAGCAACTGAATGCGCCTGTGGGAACTTGGGAGGCATTCTTGGAGGAATGAAGGAGAGGATGTCTGGTGTAGCTGTGCATGTTTTGGGGAAACTCTCTGCTGAAAAGTCTCTGTGTTAGTGTTACTTCCTCCCAGGGAGGAAACTGGGGGCTGTATAGGTTCAGACACTTCTCAGAGTGGTATATGTGTAAGTATTGCTTTTGCTCATCTTCCACTAGTGGAAAGGAAATTTGGTCAGCCAAAGAAACACCGAGTCTGGTTCAGACCAGGTGTCATGGGAGCTCAGCATTGCTGTCCAAGGTCTGTCAACCTGGCAGGCTTGAGTAACTCTTGTTTGCACAGTTAATTCTCCCAGTAGGAGTGTTTTGAACCTACTCCTAGTGGTTCTCTTTCCTCTTACCTGACAGGTCTTTAAAAATGTGTAATTGCTGCTGCAGGACTCCTGTCAGATGGGTGCTCTGATGGGAAGAACGTTTTCCACTGCACCCTAATCTGTCTTCTCTCAGCAATGGCACATCCCAGGCCAGCCTGCAGTGGGAGTTGACCTTCCCTCCCATATCCATCTTGCTCTCATGGCTGCATGTACTGTACTGGAGATAAGAGTGGTGCCTGGCAAAGGGCCTTTGGACGTACATTGCTGATGGTCTGGCAAAGGCAGGGAATGAGCAGAGCTTGGCTGTGGGCATGCTTGCATTTGCATGGGCTGTGTTTGTGCATCGCTATACAAAGCAGCAACTTGCAGGATGTATTTGCATGAGCTTGCCACAGCAGGAAGTGAAGTGTGGACATGGACGAGGAGGGGCTTAGCCTGTGCCACTGCCTGAAGCAGCCTGCAGAAGACATTGACAAGTGTGGCATCGTAGTTCTTGTGTGTCTGAGGCTTTGCTACGTTAGAGATGAGCTTTTTAACAGCCTTCTGGACTTGTAGGGTATGGACTGACAAGTTTTGGAGGGCAACAGTGTATCCTGTTGTCCCATTGTACTGTTTGACCATGGTACAATAGAACAAAAATGTTTTCCTTTTAAGAATGGTTGTACCTAAGTACATCTAACTCTGTTCATAAGGCTTGATGGAGGAAAAACCTTTTAAACAACAGCAGCCTCTTCTGTTGTAGTAGGTAAACCTGTCCTTACATTGCTGAGGGCAACCAGCATTTAGATAGGTCTAAACCTATCTCTTCTTTGTGAATGTGCATAGCTAGTAGCCAACTGGGTGCCAAGTTGTATAGCTGCCTCAAGTGTGAAAGAAATTTATTCAGTTTTGCTACTTCCAGTAAGCGCTGGTCTGCTTCCAAGATGGGAAAAACCAGTTTGGTTTATTTTACTGAGATAGGTCACTTTGATTGTGCTGTTTGTTTGTTCCCATACTGTCCTTTTATCTCTTCTGATGACACAAACCAGGTTGGATGCTGCCTAAAAGCCCCTTTGACACTGAACATGAGTTGGATCACTTGGGATATGTGGGATAATTAGGTACTGTTGGGTGCAGATGAAAACAAGCTTCAGAAGCAGCTCACTAAAATCCAGCACTGAACGAGGATGGTTTCGTCATGCAGAGTATTCACTTTTGACTAGGGTGTGATCACATCAACTTGTGCCTTGTGACAGTGTTGGAATTACTTCTGAGAAGCAAGTTGTCTCACAGTTAAGGCATGCCTTGTCCGTATGGGGCATGTGCTTTGGCTGCTGCAGTGTGAAGGACAGCAGGTTGTGTATGTTCTTGATGAGGGCAAGAGTAAGTGCAGTGCGTCCAATTTTGACTGACCTGTACATGTTTCTCTAATTACATTCTAATTTTAAGTAAGGTTTATTCTTGTAAAACTATATTTAAATTTGCCAATGCAATTTTAGTGCATGTTAAAAAACCTAAACTAGTGCAGGCTTTGCAGGCTGTTGGACTGGACATCCCTGGCTCTGCCACTGCTGGCCGTGCTACTGGCTTGTGATTGTGAGGCTGGGTGCTCTGAGCATGTCAGATAGTCTGTACAGCTTCCAGGATTCTGAATAGTTGCTGGATCTCCAGGTATTGTGGGCTGGTATCTCTCCTCACCTCAACCTCATCTGGGCTGATCCTGCCTCTTACGATAAGGAGCAGTGGTGACGATATGTAGAATCTCTGATTGATCTTTTATACATGAGGGAGGAGTAGGGCAATTGCATCCAAGGAATTGCACTAACAAAAGATCCTGTGGTTTTGTATCTGGCTTTCCCTGGAGAACAGCTTCCTCTGCCTCTTCTCTGTATAGGATTATCCCAAGGAGGGCATTCTCCTTTGAACCGGCAGCCTATTTATAGCTGCAAGCAGTGTTTCTGTTAAGGAACTGCCAGATATTTCTGTACTAGGTTTTTGCCTTAAGTGGTACACTTTTGGTATGTTCAGATCCTGGGCTTTTAGTTGTTTTCTCCTCTGATGTTGTTGTCCCTTGACTTTTGTCCTCTTAAAAATTGTAATTGGCTGGAATTTCAGTCACTTGCAGTCTTATTTCCTGCCCTTACTAACCACTGTTAGATAGAGTCAAATTCAAAGCTGTCCCCTCATGGCTGTTTTTAAAACTTTTCAGTATTATTCTGGGCTGGAACTGGCTTTTATTTCTTTTATAGGCTTCTTTTACAGTTTGATCAGTGAACCAAAAAAGCCACATTTTGTCTCTTCTGCTTTAGTTGGCTGGTGCAGAGCTTCCTGTGGGCCAGTCCCAAGGTATATGCACTGGCAAATGTTTTTCTAAAAGGCTATATAGAAGAGCTGGGGACGACTCATTTCAGAAATGCTTAACGACCTCCTGTATAAAAATTCAGAGTACTTAGAGAGAAAACAAGGGCGATGCATCTGAACATATAGGCCAGCATATGCCCTTATAATGGGCATAAAAGAACACCTCCATTGCACCAAGTGGTTTTGTGCGCACCTATTGTGCAGGAAATCCTTTCCCTTCAGCCACAGATTCCCATGGGTGGGTGGGAAGGGATTGTATGATAAACCACCTGTCCCTCTGTTTCCTGAGTTCTTCAATAGGCACTCTGATGCTTCAGTGAGCACTACAAAACTGTGCTTTAAAGAGACAAAGTGGTTGTTAGGATGTTGAGCTTCTAATGTATGTTACAAATTCAAATTTTCTTGGCCAGGGTGTTTTTGGATGCCTGCCTGTGCCCAGTGTGGCTGTAATACAGGCTGTGGTGAGGAGTCACACCAAGTTATTTATGGACCCTTTTGCTAGATGAAACATCTACCACAATAGCTCCTGACTCTGCTTGCAGCTTGCTGAGGTGGTGAGTGGGCACAGTGATCCTTGGAAAGAATGTCCTGTTCCACTGGGACAGTGGCTGGAAGTGAGCAGTTGCAAGTGCATGGAGTGTCATCTGCTCAGTCCGTGCGCTGCTTTCTGGGATCCCCAGAGCCCTGCCGGCCTGCGAGTAACTGTCTGACACCGCTGAGCCCAAGCTGCAGCACCTTGGAGAGCAGGGACAGTCTGCTGGACAGCCTGGCAGCCTGCTGGTTGAGTGCCAGTGAGCAGGAATGACTGAGAATGGCAGCTGCCTGCAGGCTTCACCTGGAGAGGGCCCCAAGGAGAAAATGCCTCTGCTCTGGCCCACTGGAGCTCAGGCTGCTCCCTGGACACAGCTCCTCTATTTTTGCAGTGTAGCTGGTTCATGATTTTCCGTGCCTGCTCTCAGAGAGCTTGATATTACAGGCATAGTGGACCTGGACACAAAGCACTCTTCTATTGCTGAGATTTTCTGGTAAATACCATGGTACCTCTGAGCTAGGGAATTTAGTGTGAGCCGTAGCAACATGTACAGCCTTCTCACTTCCGCTCCAGCTGCATGGGTTGTGTGGCATCTCTACCTCAAAAAAGCATGCACAGTTGGGTAGAAACAGCCCAGAAGCTATGGATTGCAGTGGTGTGACAAGATGGATGTCTCTGCCAGGAGGGGTTATTTTTGAAGCTGACTGACGAGGAGAAACAATGCTCACTGGAGTGTTTGCAGCCACTTCTGTGCTAGAAAGAAAGCTGCTCTGTAATGCCAGGTAAGCTGCAGCTCCTCTCTGTGGGATGTGAGATAGCTCTGGCATGTCTGTGACAGTGACAGGTTGGAGCAGACCAACAGTGTCTTTCTAGGCAGATCTCAGGGTTTCCACTCCACCCTCTGATCTTGTTTTTGACACTGAATACAGAATGATTGCTCTTCCATGGCTTTAACAACTGTCCTTTTGTGGCTTCCCCACTTTTCAGACAAGGGTCTGTTGTGTGTGGTTCACATAGTGGCCTCACTGGTCTGGATCAGTAGATTAAGAGACCTGTGCATCAGAGAGGTTATAAACCTATTGGGAAACAACTTGGCTGAGCAGAGCTCTATATTGAATTTTGTCTGGAGAGAAGAGACTTGCTAGAAAGGAGAGGCAGGAATAGCCCTACCAACGCTGACAGGTTGTAGTGGTCTGTTTCATGTTGCCCCGTTCTGCACTGGCTGCATACACAGGCAGTACTCATCCTGTTTTGGAGTTTGTGGTGCTAGGTAGGCCTGGCATCATGGTAGGAGCTGCTCTTTCCTCCTACAGTGGGACTAGCTGCATTAGCAGGAATGTCCCCTGAGATCAGGGGAAGGATGTATGTGGTTTACTCTCCAGGCTGGCAAAACGTGTGGGATCTCTCAGTCCACAGCAGGGCAGATTGGGAGAAAGCAGTCCTCAAGTCAGGAGTGGCATTTAGGTTATATATTGAGTTTAGCAGTCTTTTTGTCTGCTGTGTAGTGTCACAGACACAAGTCCACAACACACACAGCTAATAGGCCAGAGTGGTCTGCTTCTTTTCGAGGCTGCCTGTATTACTGAGTCTGAAACTGTGGACCTGTCTGTAGCTATGGAGCGTGCACAGGACAGTTTGCTTGAAGAAATCTGCCACAGAACAGGAAGGGAGCATTTCATAATACAGGCTTATCTTTGACTTGCCTCCGCTATTGCATTTGAAGTGGTCTGAGAAAGTAGCATTTGTCTTTTTTAGAAGTGATTTGCTTGCAGAGATGTTGTCATATACTTGCCTATGTGATGAGGCACATCCAAACACCAGAGGATGGCTCAGCAGCCTCAAGAAGGAGAGCACATGTGCTCTGGAGCGGTTGGCTGCAGGCCTGACCAGAGGGAATCCCAGGGAAATTTGCTGTTTTGAGAGTGTCACTGCTGTCTGTGCTTAGTGAGGTTACTGGAGAACAGGGAATACTCGTGTATGGCCTTAGCCAAGCATTTGTTTGAGAGCTGTTTTTTCATTGCAGCCAGGCCTGCTCTGTCCTGGTTTGGGATGCCGTGGTCTCTGCGTCATTGCCCTCCTGCTTGCAACAGCCCCCACTTCCTCACTATGCCATGGGCAGCAAACAAGCAGAGGGATCTTGATGTTAGGTCTTGTCCTAAGCAGCCATTCTTTAATTAGAAATGCAATGTTATGAGTAGTTCAGATCTTCTTCGGTGTGCACTGCCAGCATGGTAACATTTTGGCAGCACAAAAGCAGCCTGTAGTAGACGTAGCTTCTTGGAAAGAGAAGTGCTCTGCACCCTGAGCACAAGCACTGCTGCTGGTCTTTCTGCCTCTTCTCATGTGTGTAGGGCTGGTGTACACTCAGTAATGCATATTGGCTGATCTCCTTTAAAAAGGGTGTTTCAAAAACATAACCTGTTAAAACCTTCCTGTGAAGGAAACAGTGGCTGGTCCAGAAACAGTTTTGGCTACAGTTTGGCTACAGATGTCAGATACCGGTTTTGAAAACCCTGAGGAAGAGGATGATTTTGTACATCTTATTAGGTATTTAGAAAGATTTTTATATTCACCTAAATAAATCCAACAAATCTCTTCTGTAATGCTGAGTGAATCTTATGTCTTCCAGACAAATCAGTGAATCCGGTACCTATCTGCCTTTTCTTCTCTTGCACCTGGCTGCTTTCACACCGGCAGCAAGCAGCTCTGGTAGCTGTTGCTAGTGATCACTAGTAGCTACTGCTGCTGGCTGAAACAGGCACATAGTCTGATGTTCTTGTCCTTTATCTGAACCTCCTTATCTCATTGGTACACCTGACCCAGCCTGGAATGTCTGTTATGCCTTGTGGTGACTGTTGCATCTCTTTGGGGTGTGACCCGCTCTGTGCATCTGTTGGGAGTGGCTGTGTGCTGTCTCAGTGGTATTGCAATACTATGAAATACATATCTGAGAACACAGCAGTGCTAAGAGCTTGTGATGGGAGAGCAGGCGGTTCCTGGGAGGCCTCTGGGTGGCAGTCAGAGCCCCTGGGCAGACCTGTGTGTGGTCCCTACAGTGGGAAAGACACTTCAGAGTGTTTAATAGAGCAGCCTGGTGCAGCAAGCTCAGGGGCAAGTTGCTGACCAAACCAGAATCATCTACCCAGAGAATAAAGAGTTAGGCACTCTTCCAAGGGCCGACTGCAGCAGGGCATGCCTGATAAATGTGCATACACAGTGATGTTTAATGCAGTTAAGAATGGACTGCCCAGTCAGATGATAACAGCATTGATTGTGTGGACTTTCTTTTCCGTGAGGATAGGAAAATGAAAAAAAGAGGTGCTCCAATTCAATACAGTGGTGCTGAGGTCCCATTTAATATGCTGCACTGTCAGGGCCTGCACTGGCCTCTTTTTGGTCTATCTTGAATGGCCATCCCAGGGGGCACATGCTAACCAGGACACAAAGCTGTGAGGAAGACTGGGCAGCTGCAACAGCCAGCCATGAAGACAAGGAAAGGTGGATGTATCTGCTTTCAGGACATTGTTTTCTTCCCTTGGCCTCCCATTTTTCCTGACTGAGGATGACATCTTGCTCTTCCTAATGTGTACCCTACTGATACTGTAATTCTTTGCCCTTCCCAGCATGCCTTTGCCTGTCCTGCTCCCATGTAGTGCAGCCAAGTTGCTGCTGTGAGGAGAAGGAACCCCTTCTCAGCACAGGCTTTACATTCCTTTGCTGTTACAAGCCTCAGAGACAAAAGGAAGAAGAGTGTCAGCTGGTCCTCTGGGATGCCTGAGCATTGGCTTGGGTTTCGTCTGTCTAGAGGCACTTGGAAGGAGATGGGATGATGAAGGAGAGGAATAGTCACATGGGAAAACATCCTGGATTTCGTGAGGCAGGCAGAACCATAAGCTGTGAATGCTTTACAGGAAATGAAGGGATGTAACAACATGGGGAGTTTTTGTCTTCCTGTCTTTCATGCTTTAGGATTTCCTTTGGGAAGATCAGTTGGTAATTGGGATAAGTCAAACCTACTGCAATTTGCAGTAATAGAACTCTCTGCTCTGGATCCAGCAACAGGGCAGACATGTGCTATTGGTAGCAAGCTGCTGTCAGCCAGGATGTAGGGGAGCCAAAATGCCTCTCTCATGGCAAGGAGAGGATTGCTGGTCAGCACTAGGGCTGTTGTGCTGCACATCACCTTGCATAACTTGGCTAAAGGACCTGATACACAGCAGGTGTTTGGTGATTCTGGCCCTAGCTCTTTCCTTGGAGATCCCAAGAGTGTGCTATCATGGCTTTTGGACTCTGCATCCTATTGTGTTACACCACTTCAGCGCAGCTCGCTTTACTTGCCCTTCCCAGGCTGCAGCAGTTGCTAGAAGGCAGAGTGGCAAGAGCGTGCTAGCAAGCCCTGACTGTTCTGTCTCTCTTTCCCTTGGGGAGGCTCTCAAAGCAGGCTGATGTTGGCTTTCATCCCAGTATGTCTGTAATTGGCCCACCTACCTGTCCTGATGCTTGAGCTGTAGAGCCTGATGAACCTGCTGCTGTCCCAGTTCATTGCTCCTGTTTGCTGGCAACAGGGACTTGCTTTCTGTAAGTGGAGTAGGTCTCTCCTCCCCTCTGCGTGCATCAGTGGTGTCTCATGCATAGATACCACTATGGCTCAGGGAGTGTCTTGACTTCAGAAAGCTGTGCCACGTTCTGGGTGGTATCTCACTGCTCTCACCCTGTTGGTGTGCTCTTTCCTTGACACCTTCTCTTTGGCCACTATCAGAGGTGAGCTGTAGGGCTGGACACCCCTCTGATCAGAGGGAGTAAAACTGCTTTTACAAGCTGCTCCATAAGACCAGCCAGTCTGCAGGGTGTCCCCATGCCCAGGATGTCTGGTCCTGGCCAGCTGCGTTCTGTCCTCTAGCAGGAACATTTACTGGGAATAGGTGCTGCTCCAGCAGGGGTACAGGACTGTCAGGAGCGTCCCATACCTTGTGAGCCCTACAGAACATCTGGCATCTCTCCAGAAGCCCAGTCTCAGAGTTTAATATCACCTTGAAAGGGAAACCTGAGCTGTCAAAGTCAGGAAAAATATTGAAGAGCTACTAAATTGCTTCTATTGAAGGCTTAGTCCATGGTTGTGCATCCAATAAGGATTGTAGCATTGCAAGGAAGTGCAGAGGGCCAGTGCTGGGAGAGGTGGCTGTGTTCTAACATTTGTAGGTGGCAAAGGAGCTACAGGAAAACCCAAGGAACCTGGCTGCTCCCACTTGAAAAAATCAGTTCAAATGTCCAGTGAAACAGTCCTCTCCAGAGAATGACCTGCTGCTCACCAGTGGTCAGTAAGCCAAGCACTGAACAGCCCCAGGATGCCAGCAGAAAAAATGTACCACATCCTGTACTGTGCATAGATGTATTTTCATCCTGTTTTCCTTTGCTTTCTATGAGCCTTAAGAACCGTGCCTCTGGTTTATATTCCCCTGACATCGGGGGCTTTAGGGATATATGGCATTCACTGAAACATTGATATTAAACCTTGAAAATGCAACAATAAAGCTGTTGAAGAGTACACCCAGTGCAGGTAGCTGGGTGTGCAGCTGCAGTGTGAGCTGCAGGTTTGTGCCCTGGATGGCAGGGATGTCTTGGAGTCCCATGAAAGGAGCCATGAACTGGCACTGACCTGTTGCCTTACAAAGGACACTGCCATCTGTGGCACTGTGTGGCTGGTTCACCCAGAGACTCTGGAGAACCCAAATAAAGAAGCAGAAGACCCCAGATCAAATATCACCATTGGATCAAGAGGCACATGTAAGGGGCGTGAAGAGCATGTAAGTAACAGGCTAAAAACAGAGTAAAAAAGCCCAAAGATTCCTACATTCACCCTGGAGGCATTAGCTCAAGCTGTTATTGTTTTACTGCCCTGTGATTAAATGAGTGTAGTGTGTGGTGGGATCCAGTTGGGGCACCCACTGGTCCAATGGAGCTGCCCCTTGCGAAGGGGCTTTGGTCCCAGCAATGAAAGTCTGGGGTGGTGGGAGTGTGACTCCCAGAGTAGTCCTAAATGGACCACTCAGACAGGAAGGTTTCCTTAAAAAAACTAGCCACTGTGTGTGTGTGTCCACTGAGAGCAGCAGTCGCCTCTTGGCATTTGCAAAAAACCGCTGGAGGCAGTGCTTTACTCCTGGCACTGAACTTCACAAAATGTATGTGTTACAGGAGCTTTGCTTTTCAAGATGAACTCACAGACCAGCTTGGTGAAAGTGTTATGAGTGTTTCAATCAGACTTCAGAGCAAAAGCTCCAAATTTGTCATTTAACTAGAGAGGAAGGAAACAGCTGGGACGCTGCAACCTGGAGCAGGAAAGAAAAGCGAAAGAAAAGCAAAAGAAATGTGCTGAGTGATGTTTTTGGGACCGTTTTCAAAGTATGACCTAAGTGTCTGAAAACATACCCCAGGAAATGTCATCTTTGTGGTTTTAATGAGTTGTTAACTCATTGAGTTCCTCGTTTGCCCCTTTCTCTTTTTTTTTCCCTTCTCGCTCCCCATGTTCTTATTTTGATGTAATTGCTTGCAGTTCAGAATCCCAACTTGAAAGTCAGTGCTTGCTTAGCTGAGGTGCATCCAGGCACTGTGTGCCTGTCTGTGTGTGTGTTGGTGCACACACACACATGCTCTTTAGCCAGGCTGTTGGGATGCGTGTGTGTTTATATGTGCATGTGTTCCTTTTGTTACCATCATCTTAGCTGAGGGTGGTGGCAGTGCTGGGTGTGTGAATGTGCAGACATACTCCTGCTTGTTACCTCCTCAGGCAGTAGTGGTGGAGGGATGTGTGCTCCTGCTGGGTACGGGGTCGAATAAAGAGGTAGAGTGGAACAAGTGAAAAGTAGGAGGTGCTTTCTTTGGTTGCATGTTTTAAAAGCCATGATCAGGAAAGAGGATTTTTGTCTGACTGACCATCCAAGTTAGTGATGAAAAGAAGGCAGCATTTTTAAAGATAATACCAGGGAAAATACTCCTCACTAGTAAACAACCAGTAGTGGAGTGTAGGAGTACTGGAGGTCCAGGAGGCTGTCAGACTGTCCTGTTGGAGCTCATTTTCCTTGTTGCTGCCAGTCACTGTTGCTGTCAGAATGTTAGTCATGTTTACCACAACTGGATATAGAGGAAGTCCTTGCAGTAGTTCCACAGGTCAAGAACATTTGCTAGTTATTGTCTTTAATTATAGGAACAAGTAAATCCAGATTTGTAATTTATCTACCAAAAAGTTAGTCACTTGGGGATATAACACACTGATCAGTTCTGGGCAAAACCATGGGGCGGTTGCCCTGGGATTTGGCTGAAGTGTTCAGAGCAGCATACCATTCTGATCACTGTGGATCGATCCTGTCCTGTAGAGATCTGCAGGGATTAGTGTGAGACCCACTGCTGCCCAGTACCGGCACTGAACACCCAGCAGTGACACAAATCTGGGTGATGCAGGGGTTGGTTAAGTAACAGATCAAAAGAGGATCATCAGGGACAGCCAAGTTGCTAAAGGAGCACCCTTTTAAAAATTATGTGCTCTTGTGCTGCAAATAAGTACATTTAGACTCCAGAACATGCATGTTAATCCCTATCGGAAAGGTAATGGTATTTTAGAAAGCACTGTTTTGAGAAGGGTTTGAGTTGCAGGCTGCAAGCTATACCTGAGCTAGTTGGATCTCTGAGTGCTGCAGGGGAGGAAAAGCAGAGGGTGGGAGGGGGTAACCACCTTCCTACATGGGGTATGAGAAGGACAAGGTGCAGAGTACAGTGTCTCACACTGTGTGAAAGAGATCTTAAAAGCTGGAGAGGGATAGAAGCTTTCAGAGAGAGAGAAGAAAGAAGCTGTCGACTGCCTTATCAGAGGTGAAAGAGCTGCCCAAGTGGGTAAGGCTGATCGATGTGCACTTATTCTTCCCTGAGAAAAAATACCAGGTACTGACAGAACTCCCTGAGTGCCTCAGAGAAGAGCATGAAGAGCTAATGAATTGATTAATTTGGATGAGGAGTGTGTTTTTACAGTGAGAACAACTGCCAGGTAGATATCCTCAAATTAAGATTGGATATCCGTATGGAAGTTTTAATCTTTTGGGGATAACTTTTCCATGCAGGTAACTAGATCAGTGCTGTAAGGAAAATTTGAGTAGATGTCCTGTTCTTGTCTTACATGTTCAAGCCTCATTTCTCTTTGTGGCTTGTCTAGGGACTAAGGACAGTCAAAGCCAGCACTGGTTAGTGATGGTGTTAGCTAAGCTTAGCCTCTTTGCAAGCTTTCCCTTAGTACATCTGGTGTAGTTGCTGTACTCCATCTTTTTGGTGAGCATTTAGTCCCCCCTCCCTGCCCAAGAGGCATCCTCTTTGTCTTTGGCCTTGCTCCCTTCAGCTCACTCCTAACTTTGACGAAGTATTTCTGGGGAGAAAGAAACCTGCCCCAGATGATAAGGTTTCTCCCTTCCTACAAGCAGAAGCTCAGAGGGGAAGGGTGGACAGAGATGGGATCACTTATTGTAGTGCTGGGGTGCACAGGGTACAAGGGCTTTTAGGGGTCTGTAGCCCTGGGTTTTGGCTGAAGGAATGCAGACTATTGGGCAAACAAGTGTACAAGAGCTTGTCTGCACTCCCAGCTTCCTGAGTTCTGGTCTCCACCATGCCCTGCTACCCAAATGTGAAGGACAGAGCAGCAGGGTTGCAGTCACAGTCCAGAAAATCTTCTGCACAAGCTAAAATTATTTTAGAAGAGAGGGCAGGGACATGGTAGGAAATGAGTGCTTGCTAAGTCCTAAACCTGTCCTGCAGTTTGGCTGTTTGTCCTTCCCTTTCCACTGTCATTCCACCTCTGGGCTGTTCTACACTGTTCCTGTACATTAGCAGAGCAAGAGCAGGGTTTTTTCCTTTAAAAATAAAAAAAGCAGGAGAGAATAGATTTGGTCCTTCAGGGAGCACAATGTGTCAGACAGAAATGTATTTGGTAGTAGCCAAATCTGTTCTCCAGGAAGGGTGGCCTAAATCTCAGGTCCAGCATACTGATATCCACAAAAGTCCTGGGTACCAGTGTCTGCAGCTGTGGAGCGTGGAGCACAGGGGCTGGCTGGCAAAACATCAGCGTGCTGGTGTTACTGGTAAAGATGGGTTTGGCCTGTGCTCCCTGACACAGAGTTCCTTGTAGGTACTTTCTGTGGGAGTTCTGCTGCAGGCTCCTAGGCAGGAGATCGGGGTGGCTGGCTATCTCACAGGCACTGACTAATCCTTTGAGCAGCAAAAGTTGCTCTTCTCACTTAGCCTCAGGCTTCTTCCTAGCTTTTTCTTGCAAGTGCCACTTACCATGCTGAGTCCCCAGGTTTTTGTGGTTGTCAGGGTGGCTGCTGTATGAAGCTTCCTGTGAGGCTGCTTCCCGAGTCAGCTTTGTGTGGTATCGTGCAAGAGAAGAGCATGGGAACATTTGCCTTAACTAAGTCCAGGATAAGAGTGGATTTAAGTGCTTTGGTTTATAAATAAACAACATTGTGGCCAAGGTAGATTTAAGCAGAGCTGGCAACAGCCCTGCTTGGGAAGGGATCTCTTTACCATATGGCCTGCTGTTGGACTTCCTGTCTCCCACTAATCCCTTAAGCCTGCTTTAGCTCTGTTAATTTCTCTTCTTTCCTTTTTTCCCCAATGGTCTGTCTCAGGGGTGCCTGAATGCCAGTGTTCCTCGGCCAAGCTTGTGCCTGCAAGTGGGCCAAGCATCCAGGCTGCCTTCCGAGCACCGGGTACCATGTGGCAGGGCCCCAGGGATGGTGGTGCCTGAATGTGTCCCATTCTCTCTATCTTACAGGCTCTGCAGTCTGCGCCTGAAGAAACTCACGGTGCTGAAAGAGCTGGACAAAGAGCTGAGCTCTGTGCTTATTGCTGTGAAGATTCAGGTAGGCTCCTCTCCATGTTGCTGCCTGATGGCAGCAGGCCAAGCCTGTCCTTTTGCTCTCTGTGAAGTGCTGGTCTGCATGTCCCTTGCCTTGTGCCAATCAACCCCTTCTGTCTCGGTTAGCACCCCTGGGGAGATTTTGGCTCTCAGGCCAGTGGGACAGCAGCAAACTGCATGGTGCTGGTTTATATCAGGGATGAATTTGGTTAGGCACTGGGACAGAATGTGTCATGCCTTCCTGCCCACCTCAGCCAAGGCCCTCCTCTCAAGCTGCTGTTCAGACTTTGGCTTCCCACTGTTCCCAACCCTCTAGAAAGGATCAGTACTGGGTGGTTTCTGGCAGTGCCCTCCATCCAGATCACTCCCTGGGGAGTGAAGGGTGGGAAGGGTGCAAGGGATCAGCATCATCTCTGTGCATAACTTCTGCTGACATTTGTACCCTGCATGATCTCACAGTTCCCTCTGCTGTCCTCTCCCTTTCTCTGTGTATCCGTGCTAGGCCTGGTGCCTCTACTCTGAACCAGGCAGAGTGGAGGGGAGAGAGGACTGGGAATTTGCCACTATCCTGGTATGTGCAATCCCCCCACCCTCTCTGCAGCTGGTGGTGAAGAGATGGATTCCTATGGGTGCAGTTACATCCTTTACACCTGCCAAAGGAGACAGCATGGAAGCAAGATGCGTCTTGGGTGTATGTTCTCACCACAGCCCCTCTTACCCAACTAGGGTGCTGGTGTCCTTCCTTCGTTCTTGTCAGCTGGCAGGAAAGCTGCTGATCCCATTGAAAGCACTGCGAGGCAGAAGCTCAGCAGCTTTGTGCTCCCACAGAGCTCTTTGTGCTGCACACATTAGGATCTAAATCCTGGATTAATGCTGGAAGCTGCAGCATTAGTGGAGCTCTGGGAGCTGGAGTTTGTCTTCATGGCAGACCTGATTCACTTGCACAGAAGAAACAGAAAGCAAAATACGTGAAAGCTGGGGCCTGGAGTGAGGACAGCAGGAGGATACTGAGGTTTATGCATTATTGGTCAGTGTCCCACTTTGCTGATCTTTCCATCACTGTGTGTTTGATATCATTCAGGAGAGCTGAAAGCACTGGGACCTCTAAGACCTGTGCCCGTTTGGTGCAGGCAAGGAAACAACCTGGGCAGCAGAGAGTGCCTGGCCCCTGGAAATGCAGAAGCAATCAAGGCTGGGCCACAGGTGGCAGCAGCACAGGACTGGGGGGCTGGGAGCCAGCTGGGAGCTGTGGGTCCCTCCTGACTGGGAAGGCTAGGTTGGTCTCACTTCTCTCCTGCGCTGTTGGCCCAAGCTGTGTGTGTTTTGTGGGACTGGGTATCTTTGAGTTCCTGTGCAGCATCCCTTATGCCTGGACTGATATGTGCTGAGTGTGTAGGTCCTCAGGAATGCCCCCTCTCATGCACTGCAAATGTGAGACTGTGGAAGAGGCTGTGCAGTGGAACTCCAGCTCTTTCAAAGAGATCACCCCCATCCCTGCCACAGGCCAGTCTTGCACCCTAATGGCAAAAGAAATTAATAGGCTTCAGCAATTTGAAGCCACAGGGACTCTTCACTGCAGGAATGGAGGCCATGGAATGGAGGCTGAATTCAGGGACTTGATTTAAACATGGTCACCTCCTCTCTGCAGGGCCACATAGCTATGACTGCATGATGTAGACTCCCTGCAAAGCTGAAGAAAACTGAAGGAGAATGCTTTTGCCCGTGTTACTCTATGGCTTAATGTTGATTGTGGGAGTGGGGTGGATCTCTGTGCCTCCTTAGACTGCTTTCACCTGCCTGACCAGCCACCTTGGCAGGGTTTGGGACTGCTGGAAGGCAGATGGAGGCTGTAGGCAGCCTCAGCATAGCCTGCCTACAATGTGGCCTCAGATGGATCCATTCCTTCTGCTCTTCTCCTAGGTAACAGATGAGTCACACTAGTAAGAAGCTGTTTGAAGGCTGCCCAGTG
Source organism: Manacus candei (assembly GCF_025592945.1). Lineage (NCBI taxonomy): Eukaryota > Metazoa > Chordata > Aves > Passeriformes > Pipridae > Manacus > Manacus candei. The sequence goes on along the minus strand of NW_026138083.1, from coordinate 8,962,874 downwards.
AACGCTCCTGCTTCCATCTTTTGGATGGAAACAGCTGATGCATGTATGGAGGACCTGCAAATTCCCAAGGGGGCAGCTGGGGACTAGAGGAAAGGAGAGCTATATTTTCTCTTATTTCAGTAGCAGCTCTGTTGGGTTCAGAAAGTTGCATGTTGGGAAGTTGCTGCTCTGAAGGGCAGATTGCATGGAAACAAAACTCTGACTGTGCCTGAATGGTGCTGGCACCAAGAAAACAGCCCCAGTGCTGGAGGCAGTCTGCTCAAAAAACGTATGTTACTCAAAGGACAGTGTAAGCCTGTCTGGAATACCTGATCTCACAGCGATCATGCCCTTCTGGTCTTAAAAGATAGCTTCCAGCTGTGCCATGTGTTACCTGCTCCTTCTTCTGAAAACACCACTGTCAAAGGACTAAGGGAGCTTTCTACGTCTACAGGACTTACTCATTTCCCACAGGTTATTTCAATATATAATGTTCAGTGGCCTTGAGTGAGAACTGAACTACGTGAAAAAGGGGATTTACTCTTGTATCATTTGAGTGGTCTTTAAAACTTTATCCCTTGTTATTTGTTTTAACAGACTGGAGATGTCATAGGGCATTTCCTTCTGTGTGGTGTTCAGCATGGCCTTAAGAGATTTGGATGTGCCTGGCTCAGCTCCATAAAGGTGCAGATACCTGTCTTGGTATCATAACTGATTATGTCATGAAGGGAAACAGGGTGTTCCCTCTCGACAGAGAGACTATAGTTCAGAAATACCCTATATTGAGCCATGAATAGAGAAAAAAATCAAAGAAAGAAGAAAGCAAACCCCAGCACTCCCAGCACTTTCAGCTCCTGTGACAGGTGCTGCGGATGCAGATCGTCCTGCAGCTGCTTGCAGGATACAGCTGGTGACTCAGATTCAAACCTTGGTACTGCTGTAGAGGGATGATATTGGCAGTCACTACACAGCAGACCAGAGTGTGTGCTACAAAATAGGCCAGGCTAAGAAGTTCATTTGCCTCTGACAGGCCTGCCTGCTGCTCCAGCCCTGCTTCCTGCAGGAACTTGGATTTTTTGCTGTTTCTTGCTATGCAGAGTTTTCTGTTTATGCTTTGTTTGTATTCTCTTTGCAACCACTTGTTTTTCACTCCTACCCAAGTAATTTCAGCTACACCCCAAATATGCTGATGATATTAATGGTCTTTTCCCTCCCAAAACGCACCTTTAGCTTGAATTCTGGTTAGTGCTTTGCTGTATGCCTAAGGCCAGATCTCCAATATTATGTTAGTTCTCTCTCCTTTTCCAGGTATGGCGTGCTCTTCTAGTTTCAACCGTGTTATAAACCAGACCAATCAGGACAGATTTATACCTGAAATTGGGAATTGTACCTTGCAGACCACACTTGGGCATCATGTGCTTGTGTATAGTAGTGAAAGCTCCTGTATGTTTTCAGTTTTTAGGTGGTGAAGATCTGTGGCCATGACCTCTCTGTATTGTTTTTCACTTCCTTGGCACTCTGTTATCTGTGATTTTTCACTATAACAGTCTGATATTAAGTTTTCCTGTAGTACTCATAGGGATACTCAACTGTTGTGCTGAGAAGTTGGTCTTGCCTGACATTACTCAAATTGCAGAACAGCTGTGCTACATCAGGTGCCCAGTGCTATGTCCAGTAGAGGTTTGAATTTCTCAAGAGATGGAGAATCCTCAGTATTTCTGTGTTCTTGTGCTTGCATTGTGATAGTGAAGCAGCCTTTGTCCCAGTCCTTGCAACGCCACGTAGATGTGGCACTGGCATTTCACTGAGGGACTGGATTCACCTAGGATTGAGGCTGGACGTAGTGGTAAATGACAGTAAGGCACAGGACAGCATCGTTTATTAAACCTTCACTCGCTGGACACACCACCCAGGCTATCCTCACCTTTTCTTTGCCATAACTTGTTCCCCCAAAATAGCATCTTCAAGAGTAATTGCAGTAGTATTTGTGTTTTGATGAAAGAATGAATCTTTGGTGGATAATCTCTCTGCATCAAACAGCAAATGGTCACTCTCGTTGTGACTACCTGTCATCTGTTATCAAAGAAGGGTTCAGGAAGGAAGAGTCAGTGTGTTCTTGGCCAGGAATGCTCACAGATGGTGAAGGGGATGTGCTCCACCTCCTCTCTTCAGTTTTAGGAAGACCTTTCATAGGAAAGCCTTGGTCCTGGCACAGACTCTGGGAACAGCATTGCAGACAACTTTTGGGAGGGTCTGCAAGTTGTGCCACCCTGCAGCCAAGAGAGCCTGTTGCATGAAGACAGCATTTTTCATCCCACAAGTCATTCAGTTTCTCTGTCAGAAGCCAAGACATAGAGATAGTAAAGATAGGACAGAAGTAAAAGAAAGAGTTGGAGTGGGTACATAATTAGAGTGCTTCTCTTACTGTCCTTCTGGGGAAAAAAACATATCTATATGTGGAGACATAAGGACTGTTGCCTGAGGAAAAGACTAGGAGGAGTTTTCTGAGACACAAGATGAGCAAGCAGAGGGACCCCTGTTCTCCTGGGACATCCTGACTTGGTCCCAGAAGAGCCATTCTGCCAGCTGTTCTTAGACAGGGATCTGTCTGCACAGGGTCTGTCTACTGCAGGGCAGAGATGTCTCCCTTTCCTGGCCAGGCAGTGTATTGGGACCCTTTCCTTCCCTCTGCATGGCTCCCTCTGGCTCAAGTATTGTCCCCTGCACAATATTGGACTTGCACTCCCCATGCAAAGAGCCAGATTAAGCAAAACAGACTTGTGAAGAGCAAGTGCTCCCTGGCAGGCAGGCAAGTAGAAGGGACCTCTGGCAGCTCAGGAGAAACTGCAGGCTTTTGCAAAGCATTGATAGGTGTGTGTAAGGTGGCTCTGTGAGGTGGAACAGAACAGAGTCATGGCACTGTCTTCTTTCCTTATGGACTGTGAACACCATTGACTTGTGTGTGTCGTGCAGTGGAGTCTGTGGTTGAGCTTAGCTTACAGTGTGTGTCTGCCAATCTTGTTGTAGGGTTCAAAGCGAGTCCTGAGATCAAATGAATACGTCCTCCCACCTGGAGGCCTGATGGAGACTGAGCTGGAGCTGACCTTCTCACTGCAGGTACTTGGTGTTGCCTAGTCCCTTGGGCTTTCTTACCTGGCACTTTTCAGCAACCACAACACTGGGGCTAACAGTGAAAGGCATAGTCTCTGGGGAGGGGCCTCCTGTGATTGCCCATGCTCAGACCATAGCAGCACAGATTCCTGCTACAGGCCAAGTGCTCCGTTGCTCCAGGGGTTGTTTTGGTGGGCATCGGGATATGGAGGATGATGGATAAGTGCAGGTGGCCTTTGAGGAGCACCTCAAAACTTGGCAGGTCATATCCTGCTGTACATCAGCACTGAGGAAGAGTTTCCTACCTGTGTGTCATGCTGAGCCCTGCCCTCATGCTGCCATTCCTTCCCCAGTACCCACATTTCCTCAAGAGAGATGGCAACAAACTACAGATCATGCTGCAGCGGAGGAAGAGGTACAAGAACCGCACAATCCTGGGCTACAAGACTCTTGCAGTGGGCATCATTAACATGGCCGAGGTACAGGGAGCTGGGAACAGAGGGGAGCCTCACATGGCCTTCCCTGTGCCAGCACTGGGCACAGAGCTGGGCTGGTGGACAGAGCCTCATTGCTGGGAGTGCTCTGGCTTGTTGGTGGGTTATAATATAGAGGAGATGGGCTGCCAGCTGTGTCATCCTGTCAGGGACCTTGTCTGTCTGTCTAGGTGATGCAGCACCCGACGGATGGTGGGCAACTTCTGGGCCTCCACAGCAACATGAAAGATGTGAACATCCGAGTGGCTGAAATCAGCATCTACTCTTTGTCTAGTCAGCCCATTGACCACGAGGATGGGAGCGTCCCCTCAGGTCCTAAAATCAAAGCTTCAGGTGTGTTAGCACTCAGACCTGAAGGCGAGCGTTTGGGACAGGACATGGGTAACAGTGTGTACCCCAGTGCCTGCCAGCAGTACCAGTCATTTCGCTGGAGCCACGACAGGCATCATGCTTAGCTGGGCATTTGCACTGTCTGCTTTCAGATCGCTCCCCGGACATTGATAACTACTCTGAAGAAGAGGATGACAGCTTCTCCTCAGAGCAGGAAGCCAGCGATGATGCTGTGCAGGGTCAGGTAAGGGAGGCCTGGCAAAATGGCTTATGTCCTGCTCCTGTTTCTGGGGCCAAGAGTTAGGGGGTTGAAGATCTTGATCACCCTGAGCCCTCTCATCTCCCTCATGAAACATTTGGCATGGTTTCAGAGGGCAGAGAGCCATAATACCTGACAGCAGAAAGAATTGTGGGCTGCTGTCAAGTCCATGGTGAGGCAAGGGACTTTGGAGAGCCATAGGTCTCAACCATCTGTCTTTAGAGGTGTCGGGTCTGCAGCAGAAAACCACTGCTGAGCCCTCCTCAGTCTGGCACCATGATTTTCTCCTATCTCCCTGTGCTAACAGACCAGAGACTGCTCACTCTCTGAGAGAGAACAGAGATTTTAGGAAGAAGTACTGTCTAGGTCTGAAAATGGTCAGAGATTGCTGACTCATCCCAACCCTGTGATGATCTATGTCACTGTGTTTGCTGTCCTCTTGTTGTGGTTGCCTGTATTTGGGGCCAAAGAAAGACTTGTGGTAGCATGCTGATCAAGCATGAGGACAAACCCTTTTCAGGGTTGTTATGACCCACCCCTGAAGGCAGGTGTAACTGAGGCTCTTGTTAATAGATCCCTTGGGGCAGATTAGAGTGAAGTGACAATGAATGACTGGTGTTTATATATATATATATGGCAGGTTTATTTCAGAACACTTTGGTTGCAATGGAAAGGAGGAATGTAGCCATTTTGGTTATTATTATCTATAGTAATATAACAATATAAAAGTATAAAGATATCACTTAAGAAAATATGTAGGGAAAAGAAAGAAAGGAAAGAAGGAAGGATAAGGGTAGATAGTGGAGAGGAAAGATATCAGCACCTGTGGATCCAGCAATGAGACTTGATTGTTGCTTGGTCAAAGTGATGGTCACAGTCTTGATCTGTCAGAGGTGGGGGAAGCCCCCAAAACATAGAGTTCAATGGGTTAATATATGCTTAGGTTTAGGTGTGAACACCCAGATACCTCCCCGGGCGGGAGGTGGGAGTGACACAGTTTTACACTCTGTTGCAACACTGTGGATCTGTTGAAACACTGTGGATCAGTCTTTTGGTGGAAGGCCTCAGGAATGAGTCTGGTGGGCTTTGGGGGACTTTGAGGGTTTATGATACCTTCTAAGACGTGACAGCTGCCTCTCACATCAGTGTAGTTGAGCCAGTTATGCCTCATCAGAAGGATCAATACCTTCAGGCCTACCTGTGAATGTCCTGATACCATCCTGGGGTTTGGGGGGGTGGAGTAGGGTTTTACAGCTGAGCTGGTTGTGTAAGGGGGGACATTGGCATTATCCCACCTAGCAGGATCTGCTTTTTAGTGTCCTCTTCCCTTATCTGGCTCAAAATCCAGTTGCTTAGCAGAGCTTGATTTGTCATGGTCATCCTGTGGTGACAGATGCTCCACCCCCTCTGCTCCTGAGCTGTTCTTATGCAGATCAGAAGTTTCTCCACCACACATCCAGGAACTCTCTTCCTCCCCTTCAGGTGCAAACCTGGCCTGGCAAAACACTCTGCTGCTTTTGCAAATGACTGATTGTTTGAATCCTTAATGATTAACATTTCACTCTCTCACAAGGGTTCTCCAGATTACCCATCCCAATGTGCTGAGTTAACACATCAGGGTCCCATGTCCCAGGGAGTTGTGCCTTTTGTTAAGGCTGATCCCTGGAAAAAATGTTTTTTTTGTGACTCTGTGTGCTGTACCCTCTGAACTAACTCTGGAGAGGGGAGAGCAGGAGAACAAGACATGGTTCATGGGGAAGGCTGATGAGTGCAGAGAGCAGAGTTTTAGCTTGCAACAAGGAACGTTGCAGAAAGTTGCTGTCTCTCCTCTTATTCTTGCTGGTACATTTATCTCTGGAGGGGCCTGGTGGCACAGGTGCTGGGAAAGAAGGTCTGTTGGGGTACAGTGCTAAGGAGGGAGAAGGAGCTCCATGGAGAGAGGTAGCGGAAATAAGAAGCAAGACTCTGGGAGCAGAGTGGACCAAAGCTTTTCAAAATGGAGGGCAAGTGTGGGGCAGGAGAACTAGGAGGTGCTGCTCCCTGAACTCAGTTGCTCTGATGTGCTGTGACTTTTTTACCTGCAGGATCTGTTTGATGAAGAGGATGACTTGAGGAAAACCAAGAAGGCTAGGAGGAAAATGATCCGAACCACATCAATGACCAGAGTAACATCAGCATTTACAACGTGATCAAAGGGATGGAAGGGATTCACTTTGTCCCCTCCCTGAAGGCAGTGAGGGGCATTGGGGAGGGGGAATGATGGCCTTGGTGCAAAGCAGGGGAGAGCCCCCTTGGCTCTGAGAAGAAGGAACGAACCTCTTGCCATTAATGAGCTAGCTAGCTTGTTGCTCAGGGCTGTACCTCGATTCATGGTCTGTACTGTGTTTAGCCTGACTTCGTATCAGTGATGATCTGTATGCAACACAGTTTTAACTTGCTGCTGTGACATGGTCTCTTTCCTTTCCTGAGGAAGGGGAGGTAGGCACAAAGAAAGGTGAACGATTAGCAGCTCCTCTGCCTATCTGCAGAAGGGAGGAGCTGCTCTGCCAACCCCTTGCTCTCCAAGCTTCTTCTCATCCCTGTTGACTTCAGCCCTGTAGGTGTCTGGCCACCTTCTTCCTGAGTTTATTCCTCATCTTTTCTTGCTCGAAGGCAGTATTCCTCAAACAGATGATCTGGGGAGAAAGGAGACTAAATGGAGTGCTATTCCAGCCTGTAGCAGAAAAAGTATGAAGCCTTTCATCCCCCCTCATGCCCAGACAGTGGCTTCTTGTGGAGTACAGAATTAGTCCAAATCCTACAGCAAATTTAAAGAGTGAGAGAGATCATAGCTGACCTTGGACCTATGGAGCTAGAAAGGAGCTGACAGCATGTTAGAGACAGTAACTGTGGCCTGTATGTTAGTCATCTTGGGACGTGGTTTAGTAGTTTTGCTGATCTTTCTGATCTTCTTTTGTTTTAGCAACCAAACTTCAAGCAGAAATTTGTGGCTTTGCTGAAGAGGTTTAAAGTGACAGAAGAGGTAAGAAGCAAGAAGGCTGCCTCACCTGGGAATGTCTCTGGCAGATGTATAGATGTCAGAGTACTGGTTCCCACTCACTGGGAGCACAAGGCATGAGCTGTAGCTGCTCAGGGGTGTGCCAAAGGTGGTGTGAGACATGGCATAGACTGGGCCTTGGCTTTTCCAAAGCCTTCTGCCTCAAGAACGTAGCTCTGAGCATTGTGCTAAAATCAAAAAGCACCTTTCTGTTGGGGAGAGGTGCCCAGGGAAGAAGGCTTCGGTCACACACTGACTCTGCACCAGGAACTGGCATTGTTGGGGCAATACTGACCATGACTGAGAGCAGGCTAACATCAGCCTGGGGGTAGCTTGCCTTGGCTGAGAGTCTGCACTAAGTGTGCAGCACAGTCAGTGAAGGTCCTCCCAAGTGTCTTAACTGTCAGTAAGTATGATGGATGTCTGAGACTCCTTTGGATGTCATGCTCGTGGCACCCTCCTTTGGCCTAATGGCAATGTCACTGGATTTGTCCACAGCCTGGATTTGGCTCTCTCAGGTGACAACGGTGCCATGGTGTGCCTTGTGACTGTCAGGCAGTTTCTATGTGCCTGTTCTGGGATGCAGGTAACTCTGTATCTCTTCACTGTCCTCTGGGTTTGGTCCTGCAGGTCCTGGACTCTGACCCTGTAGACCAGACCCGGGAGGTGGAGGAAGACCTGGGCTTGCTCTATGACAGCCTGGAAGAGTGCAACAACAGTGACAGCGGCCCAGAGATTGAAGACAATGAGAGTGTGCACAGCACACCCAAGCCCACCCTGAGGTAAGGGTTGAAGGGAGTCCCTGGCCAACAGCAGTCTATTGGATGTGGAGAAATGCCCTCCGACACTTTTCTGTTGCTTGGGCTAATGCAGGCATTGTCTTGTCTCCACTCCTATTGCCATCTTCTGTTGGCACCTCTAGCTCCTCACTTGCATATCCTGTTTAATAAATTCAAAACTGCCCATAAAATCCATCTTCTTTCACACTTAGTCTCATTTTTCTGCCAGCCCAGCATCTGACACTGGTCTGCTGGAAGAGTACCTACTTGATCTAAGCCCCGGCTGCTCCCAGCTTTCATATCTTTCTGCCAACAGTCCTGGTGTTTTCTGGGCTCTCCGCACTGAAGCATGAGCACTTAGTGACTGCCTGGGCCAGTCTTTATGTCCCTGTGAGATGTGCATGCTGTGTTCCCAGCCTTTGTGAAAACGTGACTAGCAACCATCAGCAATGTTCCTCATCCCATTCCCCAGGCGCTGGTGACTTGACTTGCTCTGCCAAGTACTGCTGACTTGGCACAGAAGTCTCCAGTGGACCATGCAGTGAAACCAGGCTTTGCTCCCATGTGATTTGCGATCACCCGGCCTCTCTGCTCACGGCTCTTCTGCTTTTGTGCTGTCTTTTTGTGAAAAGGTCGCCTTTTACTGTCTTTCTACTTGACTGCCTCATAGTGCATTGGGTCTCTTCTAGCCAAGCCAAGCTCACTTGACATTATTTTTTCTATAGATTTTATATATAGAATCATAAAATGGCCTGGGTTGGAAGAGACCTTAAAAATCATCTAGTTCCAACCTCCCTGCCATGTAAATATATATATTATATATATATATATATATATATATAGTATTTAAATATAATTTGGCTTAGTTGGTATCCTTGCTGAAGGTACTTAGCAGGAGTAGCAGACTTGGTTTGCTGTAGGCAAACTGTTTGAAATTAAATCTGCTGGATTCTGGAACCCATGGGGCACTGGGGAAAAAACAGGGACATGACAGAAGTCATGTTTTTCACAAACCCGCAAGTCATTGTGAAGGAGAGAGCAAACACGTGGACAAGGAGCTGCTTAGATGATCTGCTTGACTCCAAAAGGAGTTTCACATAGTCGCTCATCAAAGGAAACAAAGGTGCTGTGGGAGAAAAAGGAAGATGGTCAGATAACGCTTTATGTATGTGAACTATGTGAAACTGTAAGAAAAGTCTGTTGAGTGTATTTAAATGTAAGACCTCCAACCTGGTTCTACTTGCAAACGTCTGGTCACTGGGACAGCATCCCAGAGTGAGCACTGGTTTCTGCTGGTACCTGTTGTTAGAGTCTTCTTGGGCTGTTTGGTGCTGACTCTGGAAGGACAGCCTATTGGGCTTTGACGTGTTCTTCAGCCTGTTCACAAAGTGTCCCTGGCTTGGTTTGGTCTCTAGTGCCTCAGTTTCTGGCAGTGCTGTATATATCCCTTGAATTCACATTACTGTGTCTGTACTTTTTCTAAGGAGATGTGGAAGCTGACTGCCAAGGTGTTTAATGTAGACTTCATGGTTCCCATGGTTCCTGCATAGCCTTCTCAGCTGGTGAGACCTTCCAGCCCAACCTGTAAATTCGAGGTGTGATCCTCATGTTGGATTTATTGTCATAGACAGCCTTGCTAGACGCTGTGAAGGTCTCTGTGGAGCAAGGGCATTAAGGTAGTCCTTAATGGTGAGCAGTTGCTGGTGCCCTGGATTGGGCCAGTGGTGTTGGGAGCTGATAGCTATCCTTTTGATCAGCCAGGGAGGCTATGCAGCTGTAGGCTGCTCCTGCACTTGGGCAAAACTGGAGGTGGAACTGAGGCTGTTAGGTAAGTCCTTAATAGTTAGACCAACTGATTGTAGATCAAAGGTGAAGGAACAAATGTCTCCATAAATGACTGAGAAAATGAATGGGGAAGAAGGGGAATAAATTTGCTGAAAATGGAAGGACACTGTTCAGAAGGGCTAGGGGAGAGAAGAGATATTTTATTAACAGGAGACATAATTTATCCCAGTGTGACCTGGAGAAAATGTCCCATCAGAGTACAATTGTGACTGTAAATCTGGAGCTCTGGTAAACAAACATGTCGTGAGCAACTGGTCACTGAGCCAGTGAGGGGAAAATCGAGCCTTGACTTGTCCCAACCAGTGTATAAACACTGCTGCTGAAGAGCTGCCCTGCAGTGGGAACCATCATATATTTACAGAGATGGAATGTCCTTTTAGTAGCAGTAAAACCTGACAAATACTGTCATACCTGGCACTACAGCGTGCTGTATACAAAGGAGGAAGCATGCTAAAAGGAAAGTAAAATGAGGAGGAATCCTGCAGAAAGCTGCAGATATGTCCAGATGAGGACAGTAGAAAACAATAGAAAGAAACTGATAGAGTCCTAACAGAAGAACTTCTCTATGCCTCTGTGGCCATCCCTGGAAACCTGCAACTTGACATCCCCATCTGTGCACTAGGCGAATCAGGAGAAACATTTCCTGGGAGTTAATGAACACATACACACAGCTTAGAGGGAATCTAGCTCAAGTCTCCTGCAGGAAAGTCACACGTTGCAGATGGACTGTGGTTGCTGTAAGGTCCTGGGAAAACTGGCAAGTGAGATTCAGTGATAGAGCCTGCTTGTTTCCTAAAGACTGGTCTTCAAGCAGCCCACAGGATATGAAGGGGGTCCTTGGCAAATAAATAATGTGTGGAAAAAGGGTAAGCAGAGGTGGAAGCTCACACTGTAGTGGCAAAGACTGTCCTGGCTGCCCCAAGAGAGTTCCTCTGTTGACCATGGTGATTTGGAAACAGGACCTTGGAGTTGCACCCTGCAGCTCTACCAAAAGGTCAGCTCAGAGACTAAAAATAGGCAGATTTAAGTACTGTGCTGAGGTGTGGTTCTGTGTGCAATACTGTGATCTTCAGAGCCTTGGGAAAGGGGAAAGCAGAAAGAGAAGTTGGAAGATACGGTTAGAAGTGTGCTGAAGCAGCAGGCAGAGGCAAGGAGCCATTCCTGAAAATGGGGAAGCAGAAGGGAAGGTAGCAGAAATCTGTGGAAGCTGTGATGGTGCAGAGGAGGCAGAGAGGTTCAGCAGTATCTTGGAGTTGTGGTTTTACAGAGACTATACTATACTCCAGTGAAATGGTGGCAGTTCCTCACCTGCACTGCAGGGGTAGGGGATCACTTGAGGGAGAAAGCACTGCTGGCTGGGAGATAGGGATGCTTCCTTCAGCTCATCAGGGTTGCAGGTGGCACTGCTGGCAGGTCTGCTCCTAGCCTGTGAGTTGCCTGGGCACTTGGGTGTCTGGCCCTGTGTCCCACTGGGGGCCTTTCCACAGTGCTCTGTGCTTGGGACAGGCTGGTGGGGGTGTGCTGGGATCATGGTGACTTTGTTCCTCTCTTATTCCTGCCTTTTTCTCTCCCGTCTGTCTGTCTGTCCGTTCGTTCGTCTGTCTGTTTCTCTGCAGGCGTTTCTTTGAGGGAGTCTCTCATTCTGGTTCCCAGACTGAGATCGGCAGTCTGCACAGCCAGAAAGGGCAGGATCAAGAGTCGGGCAGCCCTGTGAGTTACACCACCACCATCACCACCACCTCTTGCCCCCTTCCCTCCCCAGCCAGCCCAGCACCCCCACAGTGCCTGCACTCTGAGACCACAGCTCCTGGCAGCACCTGCCTGGGGCTGCTCCTTTCCTTCTTTCCTCCTCTTTTTCCCAGCGCAGGCAGACAGGTAGCGATGGGGGGCATCCTCTGGGGCTGGTCCCAGGGGGACGCCGGGCTCCCCTGTGGGAGCATGTGTTCTGTGAGGCCAGGTATGGGTCACTGGCACCTTCCCTGCTCAGCATGCTCCATCCTGCTCTGACCCCACTCCCTGTCCCCTAGGGCGAGGCAGACAAGCGGAAGCCAGGAGCACAGCGACCACAGGAAGAGCCAGGAGTGGAGATCCCTGCAGTGGTGAGTATGGGCTATGAGATGTGGAGCTCTCTCAGGCCCCACCTTGTTTTCTGGAGTACCAAGAGTGCCCACCAGCCAGGGAGCAGGGCTTGGGAAGACAAGTATATTGTGCTGGAGAGCGGCAAGAGTGGAGGGAATGTTAGGGTCTGCAGGAGATGCAGCCCAGTCCTCTCGAGGCCCTGCAGCCTTGGCTCTCCAGGCCTGTCTTGGATGATGGGCATCCATGGGTGCAGGGCTGCTCCCTGCAGGAGCAGAGAGAGGAGTGTGTATGAAGTGACTGTGTGTGGCCCTCAGGAGCTGGCTGCAGAGGAGCCATGTCCACGGCTGGCCCCCACAGAGGCTGCCACGAGGGAGGGCAGCGTGGATAGACTGGGCCCTGGGACCAAAGCTGAGCTCCCCAGTGCCGTGTCCCCCAGGTAAGGCAGGCCTGTGCCCCATGCTGGGGCTGCATGGGCCCACGCTGACTCCCTGGAGAGAGTGGGGATTGGTGGAGATGAGATTTCATCAACAGTTTTGCCTCTCCTGCTTCTCACTCACAGCAAGGCAGAGAGCAAGCAGTTGTGGCGTCCCCGCAGCACCTCTGTGAAGGACCGGCAGAGCTCAAAGGGACAGGGTGGCCGTACCAGCAGCCTGGACAGTGAGAGCTCTCCAGACTCGTGGCACAGCACCCAGGTGAGGCCCTGGGAACAGTCTCAGCTGGAGGCTTCTCATTTGAGAGCTCTGCCAGGTCTTCAGCCATGGGCAGTGTCCAAGGCGGCTGACTGGGGTTAACCTTCATGGTGATGCTGTCATAGGTGCCCCGAAAGTCTGTTTACGATCAGCTGAACCAGATCCTGGTCTCAGACGAGCAGCTCCCCGAGAGTATCGTGCTGGTGAATGTCGCTGAGTGGCAGGGGCAGGTGAGTAGGCGTGATGGGAGCTGGATGCATAGGGACAGCTGTAAGCAGGGGCCTCAAGGATTCTCCCAACCATGGCAGGGTGTCCTAGGGAAAATGGCACTAGCTGTGTCCTCCTCTCCCCCAGCGTGGCCCTTCCTTCAGGGAGACAATGCATTTACACAGTGCTGAGCCACATACAGAAGAGTCGCATGTGTCTCCTCTGTCACGTGCCACATAGCAGCTCAGTCCCAGAAAGGCTGGCTAGTGGACTGTACCTTGGGCCCTCACTGCTTGGTCCTGGCTCCCAGGAACCCCACGGGTCAGAACTTTGCTGGATGCCCTGGCAAAAGGCTCCCTTCCTCTGTGGGCACCAGGCCCTGGGAAGCAGCAGAGGTGTTTCCCACTGAGAGATGGAAGAACATTGCCTGCCATTCCCAGGGAGCATTAACTTCATTGTCAGAGCTGGGGTCTCCAGACATGGGGGCATGTGAGGCCTTCCTGCCTCATGCCGACTGTCCCTGTGAGGTTGGGCCCAGCCCCTGATGAGCACTTGCCTCCCCCATACCTGGAGGAGTTGACCGCTAAAGGTGAGCAGGGACATGTACGTATGTGCAAACATGCAAACAGTTAGACAAAACACCTCTGAGACCCCTTCAGGATCCTGCAGCTACATCTGATATCCAGAAACAGTGCTGGAAAATTTTATGGCAGAAGAAAGGGCTTCTCGGTAAGGGTGGTAAAGTCTTGACTCAGGCTGTGCATTCTTGACATATTCCTGCTCTGGCACTTGTCCTGGATAGGGAAAAAAGGATCAATGCCCACTTCCAGACCCCATCGGGTATCTTCTAAGCCCCCTTGTTTAGCACGACTGCCTGTTTTACAATTGTTGAACTGCATGCAGACACCTGAAGAGACACAGAAGGATTTTGGAGTGCCACAGTGGGGGAGAGCAAAAGGAGGGAATGAGCAGAGGTGGACTGAGCTTATAGCTGGGCCGTGCTGTGGGATGGCAGAATTTAAATCAGAGTGTCTCTGGACCAAACCACTTATCTCAAGGAGCACAGCCTGGTTCTTGGGACGGTTTTGCCCTTGCCATGGCAAGGGTGGTGACTGCTGTGCTCAAAGGTGAGAGCAGAGGGCTGGGGCAGGCAGCCTCTAGGGCAGAGCTGGGAGGAGCAGGGATGCTCAGGCATGCAGCCATGAATGACCTGATGGTTTCAGCCTACCCACATGGCATGGGTGGGGACAGGGGTCCCAGTTCTATCCCAGAGGGCAGGGGGGGCCAGGGCAGGCAAGTGCTGTTGCTGGCCAGCACAGCCATGCCCCCAGAGTGCCTTAACCTGAGCTCTCTGCATTGGCAGTACGTGAGTGAGCAGCTCCAGGCGCACAAGCAGTTGGTCGTATCCACCTGCTCCGTGGCGGACATCCAGGCAGCCTTCAACACCACTGTCTCCCGCATCCAGCGATAGTGAGTACAGCTTGGGCTCAGCCTGGTGGCACCATATGAATTGAGAGAAGGGCTCGGTATGGCCGTGGCTCCCCAGGGCTCATTAGGACCTTTTGGGGTTGTGGATATTACTGTAGAAACAAGTGTAGACCTGGGGAAAGTGGAGTATCCCGGTATCCCAGTATCCCAGTGCTGCTTTTGCCCCTGGCAGTGCACAGCAAGCTGGAAATTCTCAGCAATGGGATTCTGTCAGTTGGCCTGGCAGGGCATGTCCCCTGGCCCACCTGCTGAGCCACTACACATCCTTCATGGTCTCCTTTTCTCTTCCTTTGGCAGCTGTAACTGTAACTCTCATATGCCTCCCCCGGTGAAGGTGGTGGTGGCAGGGGACCAGAGCTACCTGAGTGTTGTCCTCCGTTTCTTTGTGGAGCAATTGGCCAGCAAGACACCCGACTGGCTCAACTACCTTCGCTTTCTTCTTGTGCCGCTGGGTGAGAGCCACTGTGAGCCTGCTCCCAGGGCTGTCCTCTCCTACCTCCCCAGATTCCCCTGCCTGGAGCCAATGCTGCCCTTCTTACCCACAGGCTCTCACCCTCTGGCCAAGTACCTGGCCTCAGTGGATAACAAATACAGCACTCTCTTCCTGGACACGGCATGGCGGGAGCTGTTCAGCAGGGCTGAGCCACCCACCGCAGGTGAGGAGCAGGGCAGGGTGGCATCAGCAGTGCCCTGATGGTGAGCCCAGCTGCCACTGAGGCCCTCACGGCTCTTTGTGCCCACAGACACTGTGGACATTGCAGGCCGTGTTGCCCAGTTCATCGCTGGAGCCAGCCTCTCTCACCAGCTTCCCATCTCTGAGGCCATGCTGACATACAAGCAGAAGAGGTGAGCGTGTCGCCAGGACACTTGTCCTCCCTCATGTGGCCCCAGTCTGGGCTGTGCTCAGGACAGGGATGTGGGACATGAGACAAGTGAGTGAGGCTCAGCATTCCGCTGACAAGCAACGTGGTGCTGAGGGGAGCTGGGGTTCCACAGTGAGAGCAGCACCATTCCCTGCCACCTCCCGGTGTGCTCGGCCCCTCCAGCATCTGTGGCTGTGACAGTCCCAGTGGTGGGGACCAGCTGCCAGGACTGGGATGGGCTGGGTGGGGGCTGCAAGCTGGTATTGTGCTGCCCGGGGGTTGACGCTCGTGTTCCAGCTGCACTCTCACCTCTCCCTTCTCTTGGTTTCTGGCACTCAAGGAAGAGAAGTCTCTATTTTGATTTTTATATCAGGTATTGGCTTGTGCTTGCTGTGCCGCTGCCTGGCCCCCCCCACCTTCCCCCATGTGCGTCCATCCCTCTTGCTGTGCAGAGGAGCCGTGACCCCAAAGTGGGGCAGGGCTGCCCTCCCGCATGCAAGCCCTTTCCCAGCACTGGAGGGGACAACTCCTTGCCTCCTTGTGTAGTGTGCCCTGTGCTGCCATGTTGGGGACAGGGGGTCCCATGGGAGGGAGGGCAGAGGAGACTGTGCCAGTGGCTGTGAGCCAGTATTGACCCCTGCCAGTGCGGGGGTGCCTGGGCACAAGGATAGTCACATGGCACTCGGTGCTCAGCACACCCAAACCCTGACCAACCTCTCTTCCTTCTCCAGCCCCGACGAGGACTCCTGCCAGAAGTTTGTCCCCTTTGTGGGGGTGAGTGTTTTGAGGGGCCAGCAGGCCACTGGGGCTGAGGAGAGAGGGGCAGTGCGCAGCCCTACTGATGCTGGCTGTCCTCTGACTCATCTGTCCTTGCAGGTGGTGAAGGTGGGCCTGGTGGAGCAGTCATTCAGTGCCTCTGGTGAGTCCTTGGGAGCCCAGCTCTCTTCTCCACTGTGGGAGGCCGTTGTTGGGGTCCCCCAGCCCCCACAACCCGCACTCTTCCTTCGCAGTGGACTCGGATGATGCCACAGTCTGTACCCCCTCCCTGCTGAGCTCAGCGCCAGCCACCAGTGGAGCAGCTCCCTATGGCAAGGAGACCGTGAGCACTCCGCCACCCTCCCCGTCTGTCAGCAGTGGCCTCTCGGGTGCTGGGTAAGAAGGCAAGCCACACTTAGCCTGAGGCAGCAGGGGCTGGGGTAGGAGTATTATTGCTGCTCCCTGGGCAGGCTGCAGCTGGGCAATTGGGAAGGAGAGGAGCATGGGCAGCACCTGTGTGCTACATGGTGCTGCCCATCTTGCCCAGGTCTCTGAGCCCTGGTGTGGAGGTAATGGGCCTGCAGGTGGACTACTGGACAACACAAGGGCTGGACAGGAAGAAGGAGGGTGACAAGCGGGAGACGGGTATCAAGAACACACTCAAGAGCAACTTCCGCTCACTCCAGGTCAGCCGCATCCCTGGCACAGGGGAACTGGTGCCCCCCAGCACCATGGCCATGACTGTGGTCACCAAGGAGAAAAACAAGAAAGGTAACCAAGCCCACTCTGGGTGCTCTCTGGCTGTGGGGCCACAGTGCTTTGCAAAAAGCGTGGGAGGGAGGACAGGGCTGAGAGCTGGCCCAGGAGGGGCCAGTCAATAAGCCAGCCCTGGGGCAAGGCTCCCACCCAGTGCCAGGTGGGGACATCTTAACATTGGTCTTGTCTGGCCTTGGCCCCTAGTGATGTTCCTGAGCAAGAAACCTAAAGAAAAGGACTTGGAACCCAAAAGCCAAGTCATCGAAGGGATCACACGCCTCATCTGCACAGCCAAGCACCAGAACACCATGTTGCGAGGTGAGGGAAGGTATAAGCCATTTGGGGCTGTAGGGGGGCAGACCAAGCAGCAGAGGCTGGCTGTGGCAGGGCTGTGCCTCACTGCACCCTCTCCTCTCAGTCTCCATAGATGGGGTGGAGTGGAACGATGTGAAGTTTTTCCAGCTGGCAGCACAGTGGCCAACACACGTGAAATACCTCCCTGTGGGTATCTTTGGCTACTCGAAGAGTGTGTGATACATGGGGGCATTCCTGGAATGGAGCTGCAGTGGGTTGCAAGAAGAGACAGAGAAATGGACATGCTCTTGTCCCCATCTTCTGTGGCCAGTCCCTGCCTGCTCTGTGGAGGGGGGATACCACACCTCCACCCTGTGGGCCAAGACCCGTGAAGGTGAGGCCAGTGAGACTGGGTCCACGCACCCTCCAACACCAGCCAGGGCACCATGCCATCTGCCTCCCATGACCCCCAACAGCAGCCTGGGACAAGGGTTGGCACCAGCCAGCAGGGCCCCAGGAAGGGCTCTGGGCCTCACTCTCCACAGATGCACCTGCCAGGCCACCCTGCAGCCAGCCAGGGCCCCAGCTGGGCTGGGCCCAGGCAGGTTCCCCCACGCTGCAGCCACCCAGACTGCTCTGCAGGGGGCAGGTGCTGAGCAGGGCCCGCAACGCCTGTGCTGCCCCTTGCCAGCCCCACTGCCAGCCTCATGCTGCTGTGCCTGGCCATGCCCTCTGCAGCAGAGCCTCAGCAGCTTTTCCAGTCCCCCTGCAGCCCTGCTGCTGAGGCTGTCCTCTTCATTCCCCCATCCCTTCCCAACCAGCCCTACCCCAGGGTGCTGCCAGCTGGAGGTGTGGCATGAGGGCACCTGGGTTTTTTTTTTTACAAGATTCTATTTTTTTTAAATTTATTGTACGGTTACTTTTCAGGATTAATTTTAATAAATTAATGCTGGTACCATTATGGCAGGGGGTGTGTGTGTCCCCATGTCTCAGGGCATGACCAAACACAGCTGGGGGAGAATAAATGTGGGCAGGGTGCAGGTACTACACCCACTCTAGCAAGCACAGCAGTCAGGGCTGCCTGACCACAGCAACGTGGCCTCACCACACTCCCAGCCATGAGCCAGCTGAGCTCTCTGACAGACTGTGAACCAGGACTGGATGGCACTTGGCTCATTTATTTAAATAGAACCCACAAGGAAGAAACAGACTAGCCCCAGCCTGAGTCCTCCCAACCAGGTCCTCATCTACCTGAATGTGGAAAATGTCTTTCTCTTTTCGGCAGAGGCCAGGCTTGATGCCATCTTGATCTCTACAGTCTGGAAGGCAACCTGTGGCTGGACCTGGGAAGTGGGGGGTGTTGTGGGTTCAGCAGAGATGTATTCCAAGACATGAGGCCTCCCCTCCTGGCGCCGGAGATAGCCCTGGTTCAACAGGTGCAGGACACAGGACAGCACGTCCACGCTGTGGCAGCAGAAGCTCAGAAACTGCACACCTGGCCCCAGTTCACCCTTTTGACAGGCATCAATCACCTATGGCAGCAAGGGAGCCCCACACTGCAGTGTGCCACAGCACCCATGCAGCCCCTCTCTGCCCCCCAGGACCTTCGTACCCTGAACACCAGGTTGTCAACGTGGAGCTGCTTCTCCACCTTGAGGATGCGGGTGATGAGGCAACAGAGGACATTCCTCTTCCTCTCCAGGGCGCTCACCTCAGCCCTCTCTGTCTGCAGGTATCTCTGCTGAGGCAGCAGCCTCAGGTAGTGGCCAGAGGCCTGGGCCAGGGCTACCTGGTTCAGCCGCAGTGCACCTGGAGCCAGCACCCAACCCAGGGTCAGCCAAGCCTCCAGCAGGGCCTTGAAGGAGCCCCAGGACACACGTGTGGCTGCTGGACCCAACCTGGGCCTCCTCCTGCTGCCCCCACAGTTGGCTGCCACAGCCCTGTCCCCCACACGTGGCCCCAAGCAACAGCCACGCACACAACCCCATCCCTGTCCCCAACCCACACACAGACCCAAGACACAACCATCCACACTGACTCGCACCCCAAGCATGGCCCCAAGCCCCAGCCCCACACACCACTCCCAACCCTACACCTGGCCTAATGGCCCCAACCTGGCACACAGACTCGCACCCCCAGAAACACCAGACAGACCCACCCCAGCCTACTCACTTGCCGTACGAGTTTGTGCACCCCAAAGCCCAGCACCTACTCAGGGCTCAGAGCAGCACCTCCCCAGGGGTGCCCCAGCCCCACATTCACCTCCCAGTGTGCAGCTCTGCACCAGGACGCCCTGGCCGTGGGTCAGCGGTGTCAGCGCGTGGTGCACCAGGTCAGCAGGGAGCCCTGTAGCCTGCAGCAGGGCCTCCACAGTCACCTCCTGCAGCAGGGCATGGGAGGTGAATGGCTGGCCAAGACCTACACCAAGGGTGTCCTGTGCCCCAAATGCTGCTGGAGACCCCACTGGAAGGGAAGGGAGGACACAGCCTTGCCAGGCTCTGGCAGTCACTGCCTCCCTCCCCCTCTGTGGCCCCAGCTCCTACCTCAGCACTGTTGAAGCACAGCAGGATGTACATCTGTAGCGTGGACACGTGGAGGACACAGTCTCCAAACTGCAGCTCAGCGTGGCCCAGCCACGTCCACTGCAATCGCTGGGGCTTCGTGCACTCCCAGCCCAGCTGGCTCTGGCCTGCCAGGGACAGTGTCAGCACAAGGGCCAGGGACCAGCCCTGACCAGCACTCCCAGCCCACGCCAGCATGCCACCACTTCTGGCTGAGCTGCTGGGGAGGGTCTGGGCCCCAGCAAGACCCACACGCACACCCACTGCCACAGCACTCACTCTGCTGGCAGAAGTCAGCAAACTCATCCAGGGGGGAGCTCAGTGTTGCCGAGAAAAACCTCCCAGGGTTATCCATGTAACAGAGTGGGGAAACAGGCCAGCAGCGCGGGGACAGGGCCAGCACCTTCACCTCTGGCACATCTGCCACCGAGGCTGTCTCCAGCACCTGGGCATGGGGACATGAGGGTGGCTCAGCTCAGGCTCCAGGATCCCCATGAGGAATGCCGGTGGTCTCCAACCTCCCCACCCCACCCTCTCACCTCATCCAGGCCCGTGTCCAGCTCCAGCAGCCGCTTATCCTGCTCCTGCAGCTGGAAGAGGCAGAACTGCCGCTGGAGCTCCTCTGACTCAGCCAAGTTGCTCAGCATATCTTGGGGAAAGCGGCTGGGGAAGCACAGCCCGATCTGCTCCACGATGCCTCCTTCCAGCCAAGACGGCCCTTGCGTCAGGAGCCGGTCCCCCAGGTAGTGCCTGCCACAGCCGCCAGCATTAGGTCAGGGGTGGGCCCCGGCCCTGTGGTCATCAGCCACCCGCCAGGAGACAGACACAGCCCCGGCCTCACCCCATGCCACACAGGCCTGGCAGCACACACATTCTGGGAATGTGTGTGCAGGGAATGTGCCTCTGCAGACTGGCAGCACCCACGGGTCCTCCACACACCAGAGCCAGGAAAAGCAAAGCGGGAGCACAACTGCCACACTGGGCCAGGCTCCCCCACCACGCCACGCCACCCTGCACCAGGCCCCTGGTTCCACGGAGACACAGCACCCTCACCTGTAGAAGTGCTCGAAGCTGTGGGCGAGCTCCAGGCCACTGAAGACGACAAAGGGCTCCAAGAACTGCTGCAGCCGCTCCAGCGGCCCTGTGCTGCCCTGTGCTGCCCTGCGGAGCTCCTGGATCTGCACATCGAGGTAGCGGGCAAACTGCTCACTCACCTGTGAGGAACAGGGCTAGCTGTGGAGGGGACTCACAGGGTGGCCACAGCGCAGGCCTGGGGGAATGTCCCCTGGGGGAGCAGCTGGGAAGCTCTGGCACTCTCAGGTGGGAGCCGAGGGTGCCCAAGCACCAGCCCAAGGCACACGTGTGCCGGGGCCAGGCCCACACCATGATAAGCGCCACACACCCGCAGCTGGGGACCGGGCTGCCGCAGGACAGGGCTCTGTGGCTCGGTGGGGACGAGCATACCACCCACCCAGAGCTCGCCCCAAGGCCATGGGCCAGGGCAGCTCCCCAGCCTGCGCCCGCCTGGGGCCACCGGTGCCGGTGCCGCACTCCCTCAACTCACATGCAGGGCAGTCAGGAAGGAGAGCTGCAGCAAAGCCCCTGCAAAGCCCTGGCCCAGGGCCAGCATGAAGGCGGCCTGCTGCCCAAAGAGCTCCTCTGTGGCACTGCGCAGGCGCTGGTACAGCCCGCAGTATTGCTCTGCAAGGTCTGGCACCTGCCCTGCTGCCTCCAGGAACTGCTGTACCTGTGGGACACAGAGCGAGAGGGGTGAGCCCCACAGCGGGATGTGCCTGTGGGAATGTTTGCAGCTCCAGCCTTGCTCTGCCAACACTGACTCCTTGGGTCCCAGCCAGGGGCCAACTCGGGGCCCTGTTGCTGCTGCAGGCTGCCAAGAGCTTGTGGAGAGGGCTGGGCAGGATCTGTGAGGGAATGACAGAGGCACAGCAGCAGCCCAGTAGGAAATCAGGGGTCTGACACTGTACCTTGCTCTTGGCCTGGCAGCATCAGCCTGGGTGTAGGGCCTGGCTGACACCTGAGCCATGCCAGGGTGGCAAGTGCAGCGGAGCTGTTCCCACATTGCTCTGGGCTCTGTGGAGGCCTGGTACAGCCCTGTGCCCTCCCCATGCTCCCAGGGCACTGCCAGGCCTCACTCTCTGCTCCACCCACCCAGTGTGGGTCCCACATGCCCCTCCCGGCCACCCCACCAAGCTCTACCTGCTGCTGCACCACGCCACGCCAGCACTGAGAGATTCCCCACAGGCCACTCGACTTCACCACTGCCTTTGCAGCCCTGGCCAGCACCTCCTTGTTCTTCCCCGTCTTCTCACCTGCCAAGGGTCGACCCTGGGGTTAGTGTGGCTCTGTGGACAGGCCCCACACACTGATCGACCACAGCAGGTCAGAGGGGACACTGGGCAGGCATGGCCACTGCTGGGCCATGACCACAAGCCTTTCCTGGCTCAGGAGCCTCCTGTGCCACAGAGCCCTCCCAAGACGAGCCCCACGGCCACAGCCTGACATCCTGGACCACCATCAGCCCAGCCCCACGGGAGGGCAGTGCCTTGCTCACCAGCTGCTCTTGTCTCCTCCGGCTCTGGGCCACCAGGGTCCACGTGCACCAGGAGCTGGGTCAGGCGCCGCACACAGGATCCAAAGGCAGTCCTGTGTCCCCTGGCACGGCGGGGCGGCTCCACACTCTCCAGGTACTCCCTCAGCAGCCAGGCCAGGGGACTGATGCCATCAGGGTCTGCAAGGCCAACCAGACTCAGAGCCAGCTGCCTCTGCCTGGGGCACAGCACGGATGGGCCCCAGAGAGTGCAGGGTACCTGGGCTAGTGATGCTCTGCACCAAGGGGTTCACCAGGGCCTCCCAGCACGTCCTGCCCAATGCCCGGGCTGCCTCGTCATCAGGAAGGAAGCGGTCAGCGAAGCCCTGCTCGTGCTGCAGCGCCCGGTTCAGTCTGCAACAGCAACCAGGCAGCACATGGTGCCAATGGCTGGGAGAATTCCCGTGGGAAAGCAGAGTGCCGTGGTTGCTCCCTGCTCTGCCCCTTGCCAGGCATGACGGCTCATGGCCCCACTCACACCCACCAGCCAGGGCCCCTTGCTGCCCCTGGAACCTGCTCGCAATGGCCCTTGGGCCAAGCTGGGGGGCTCTGCAGTGCCTGTGGCCATGAGATCCTGCTGCGCCTGGCCGACTTCTGCCATGTCAGCATGTGCCAGCTCCTGTGGGGAACCAGCACCCCTCTCTGGTGGGTTAACCGAGTCCACACACCCAGCTTAAACCTGGGAAACCTCAGGTGGCCCTGGCCCTCTGGGAGCACTGGTGGCCAGGAAGGAGTGAGGGCCCCTCCCTGTCCAGGCAGGACAGCCAGCTGCTCCCTTCCTAGCCCCGCAGTCCCCTCGCAAGCTGCCAGCAACACCCCCTGGGGCCCTGGGACACCTGTGATAGCACAGCCAGGAGACAACTCACCTGCCAAAGAGTTGCAGCAGTTGCCCCCGGTCCCGGCAGATCTCCTGGCCCCAGGCGTGAGCCTGGGCAGTGCAGGAGAGAAATGTCCGCTGGCACAGCTGCTCCTTGAAGACGGGCCAGAAAGTGGGCTTGGGACCCAGCACCTCGATGCCACGCACACGTGTGTCAATGCCACCCTACAGGAGAGCATGACCCTCAGTTCCTCAGGCACAGCCCTGACACCCCACACTGCCAGCTGGCTGGCCTGGCCCCTGCTCCCCTACCTGCTGGCACCGCTTCACCCGGATCTGGATGATGGGCCAGAAGCGGGTCATGTTCTCCAGCAGGATCACTCTGCTGTCTGAAGGCAGGATGGTAACCTGCAGGCAGTGAGCCCTCAGCATGCCACACCCTCCCACGGCCAACCCCTCATTTTAGTCACAGCCTCTGTACTCGCCATGCATCTCCTCTGTATCCCAGCAGCCCCAGCACAGCATCGGGGCTTCCCCCACCAGGGCCCCACTCCTGGCTCACAGCTACAGCACACCAGCCTGCTGCAGACTGGCTGCAAGACTGCCTGTGCCCACCTCCCCAGCACCCACTGGAGCCTACAGGCCAGAGGAGGCTCCTACACATCCCCACCTCCCAGTGAGCACCATGCAGGGCCTCACACCAGGGCCAGACCTCCACAGGGCACAGTAAGGACCAGCCTGCCACTCCCATGGGGACTCACTGTGTTGAGCTCCGTTCTGATGGTGGCAGGGCTGTCCCCACCCAGCACCACGACGCGGGATGGCATATAGCTGGAGTCCTCACTGGCCACCAGCATGCTCATCTCCCTGCAGCACAGCAAACACAGGGCTGCCCAGCTGTTCCCACCCCCCTGCCCTGACCCCCGACAGTCCCACGTACTGCTGTCCATGTCCCGCTACCCTCAGGACAGGGGCCACCATGGCAGGGCTTGCACAGATCCCCAGAGCCCTCTCTTCCATACACAGCCCTCTCAGCCTTCCTGGCCCAACCCCACCTGATCACCACACCACACTGCATGTGCACAGTGATGAAGTGGGAGCCAGTGCTGCCATTTGACTCCCAGTATGTCTTGGGGTTCCTGTCTGTGAGCTTGCTGGCCTGGTGCGGGTTGGAGGAGACCTGCACCTTCTCCCAACACTTGTCTTCCTTCACCTCCAGGCTGGACACTGTGGGGAGAGCACACAGAGCCTTCAGCCACCAAGCCAGCACAGGGGTCAGTTCCCACTCCCAGCACTCACCTTGGCACAGGTTTTGCAGGAAGACATCAAAGAAGGGTATGGTGATGGGCTGGTGACTCCGGCGGTGCTCCTCAATCTGCCCCAGGACCAGCTACAGGATGGAGTGAGGCGCTTACTGGGGGGCCTGGGTCCTCTCCCCTCCCCCACCGCAGCGCTGCGGCTGGCAGAGAGCAGAAGGCTGTCCCTCAGTGCCCTAAGGCTCAGAGTCCCAGCATAGCTGGGCCTCCCCAGGCCCACCTGGATGCAGCCAGCCAAGATTCTGGTTGTCAGCTTCCTGTAGAGGCTGGTGTACTTCTCACAGTCCATCACCAGGTTGAGCAGGGCTGGCGCCAGCGACGAAACCCCACTGTGCTTTTCCAGGGCTTTGGACAGAGCCTCGTGGGTGCCCACGTGGCACATCACCACCACACAGTCCTTGCTGGCAGTGGCCAGGCGGTGCAGGAAGCCAACGACCTCCTGCAGCACCTGCTGAGCCACAGCCCTGAGCAGCAGGGGTGGTGCCAAGAACTCCCCTGGCCCCCCCAGATGCAGGTGCTGCAGCTCCATCCCCCCCACCCCGACTGCACCAGTGCCCACCAGAGTCTGGCCAGGCATGTGGCCATCAGGACACGGCCAGGACAGCTGCTCCCCACCTCTCCCAGCACATTAGACACAACAAGGCCAGGCTGGGACCTGCTTCACCAATGCTGGGCCTGGCCAATGCACGGCACAGCCAGCACAGCTGCCCTTGCCTGCCCGGAGTCCCAGGGCCCCCTCACCTCCCAGCTGCTGCTGTGGGTGCTCAGGGAGGACACACAGGGCTCCACACACTCGTGCCAGGGCAGCACATCCTCCTGATAACTGTCCAGGAACTTGTTCAGGATCCTGAGCGACAGAGGGCGCATGGACAGCAGTGCCAGAGGCAGCTCTGCTTCCCTGCCCCACTTGGAAGGCACCTCTCAGGGACTGGTAACCAAGGCTCCCCTTGTACCTCGGACACCCCATCAGCAGCCAGGCTCGTTCTGTGCTGCCCCTGCATGTCCCCACCAGCACCCAGACACATCCTGCTGTGTCCCCACATGGCCCTGTACCCAGCACAACCCAATCAGCACCTGCTTATGTGTTGGGGTGCTCCTGCCCCTGCCCCTGGTGAAGAACACCCCCACCAGGACCCGCAAACATGTGCCGTGTCTCCCCAACATCACCATCAGCACTCACACGCCTGCTGAGGGGGCCCCAGACCCCCACCAAATCCCCCTGCACCCACCTGAGGATGCTCAGGCTCACAGCCTTCTCCACCCCCAGCAGCTCCAAGCTGCGCAGCAGCAGCCTGAAGCAGCTGTGGTCCTGCAGCAGCTGGGCCACCTGCCCAGAGGGGACAGGGCCTTCACCGCAGAGCTGCCGTTCCAGGGCCACCACCACCTCCTTGGACAAAGCACCATCCTCCAGGCTGCCCAGAAGCATCCGCACACCCTTCAGGTCCAGTGGGGCTTCTCTGCCTGCCATGACAAGGACATGGGCCCAGCTCAGGCACCAGCTTGAGAGCCAGCAGCATCTCGGGGTGCTCTGCCCTGGCAGGTGAGGCATCCCTGCCTGTGGCACCCGTGGAGCCGTGGCATGGGGAGGATGGGCAGCGCGGTACCTGCTGCCTCCAGGCCCAGGGGCAACCCGTGCTCTGCGAGGCGGTTGATGGCGCGGAGGGCCAGCACCGCATGAGGGCAGCCGCTGCTCTGCCCATCCCTCCAGCAGCTCTGCAGCACCGCCGGGAGGTCGCAACTCGCCAGCTGCTCAGCAAGGCCCCGGTGCCCATCCATCAGCATGTTCACCACCAGCAAGCCGTTCTGCACTCCTGAGGAGCCCCTGCAGGGACGAAGCCATGCAGGCACTCTCCTCCCCCAGGCACAGAGCCTCCCCTGAACCCACAAGCCGCCTGCCTGCCGTGCTCATTCCTCCCCACTGTGGAGGGTCCCCCCAGCCCCAGCTGCTGTCTGCACTCTGCTCCTACCCTGGGACCCTCTGCATGGTGCTCAGGGCAGCAGGGATAGTACTCAGCAGACTGGCAGAGCCCTCGCTGGAGGCAGAGCCGATGCTGGCAAAGATCTCCCGCATCATCTGCACGTCAGCATGGTTCCAGGACAAGGACTTCCCACCTCCTGGCTCACCATCTGCAGCTCCCACCAGCACCTTCAGGGCCTGCGAAGTCAGCAGCGGTCCAGAGGGCAGTGGATATCTCCACCACACCTGGGTGAGCCTGCACACTGCCTGCCCACATACAGCATCCCCTCTGCCACTCACCGCCAGGCCAGCCTGCTGCACCAGGGCGGAGGAGCTGTGCTGCTGCATGCAGGCCAGCACGGCCCGCACGCCACCCTCCGTGGCAAACGGCACACGCCAGTCGTGCTGTGCCATCAGCACGGCCAGCAGCCGCAGCGTCACCGCCACCAGCGCCTTCTCTGCCACCTCAGTGCTCAGCAGCTCCACTGCCACTTGCACCAGCTTCTCCCTGCTCGGGAAAGGATACCTCAGGAGGAGCCTCCTGGCACTGCCGCTGGCACACCAGCACCTTGGGCCCTGCCAGCCACCTCCTCTCTGCCCACACGGCTCTGCCTCAGCTGGGTCAGCCCAAGGAATGAGCCTGCCTGAGACAAAGGGACACAAAATCCACTTTCCTCTTGCCAAGCATGCAGGGACATACCAGTCTGCACACTCCCACTGCCACCTCCGGTACTCCCAGCTCCAGTACTGTCCCCCACCGTGCCGACACAGCCCTCCCCAGGCAGCAGGAGGGGTGTGCAGCACCCCACGGCTCACCCAGCGCTCCCGGTCCCCAGCCTGCCCTGGGCTGTGCCAACTTGCTGCTCGGACTTGGGCTCCTCCTCCAGGATCTTCAAGATTTGCTTGAGCCCAGCTAAGCGCAGCCCCACCGCTGAGCTGCTGCTCTCGATCACGTCCACCATGGCTGCAATCTCGGCCAACGAGCCGCTCTCGCTCACCCCTTTGGAGCTGCCCAACACTGGCCAGAGGGAGGGAGGCATCAGGCAGCAGTAACACCCCCAGCAGCTCCCAGGGTGCCATGCACTCACAAAACCAGCACCCACAGGCACCCCACCAGCTGCCTGGCCCCCCATGCCCTGCCCAGAACCTTCCTTTCTTGAGGCAACGGTGCCACTTCCAGCACTGCGTGTGCACCCCAGCACATAGCAGGACATTACCTTTGATCTGCTCCTCCGTCACCTCTGGGAAGCACAGCCCTTCACTCCTAAGGAGCTCGCTGAACAGCTGGGAATCGGACTTCACTGCCACACTGGGGGCTTGGGGCGGCACTGCGGCTGCAGAAAGGTCTTCCTTTGCTGCCTTGGCCATCGTGGCTTCACGGCCAATGCTCCTGCAGCCACTGCCCTCTGAGGACACTGCGGTGCTCCCCCCACCATCCTGCTCAGCTCCCCTACTGAGGAAGTATCTGGCATAGACGCGGCAGCCACGCAGGTCACGCAGAGTGCTGCCCTGGCACCGCTTCTCCAAGACCTGCAGCACCTTCTGGGCCAGCTCCGCAGGTACCGACAGCTGGATCAAGGCTTCTTCATCCACCTCCAACAGCCAGACCAATGGGGCCAAGTTAATCTTGGACTCGCCACAGCCCTCATGCCCCTTGTGACAGCCAGTGGCAGAACTGATGGAAAGGCTGCACCGTTGGAGGTCCCTGGGGCCACTTCCCAGTGCCACCCTGGCTGTCCCCAACCCAACTGCCACCAGCCCAGACCTCCCACCTGCACTCACCACCCAACTGCAACTGGTAGAATGACCCCATGGCCTTGCCTCACCTACCCAAACCTCACTGGACAGTCACTCTTCCAGTCATGGGAGACTGCATTTCCTCTCATCTCCCCTCATAGCTTTGCTGGGACAAGCTCCCCATGGTTTTGCCATCCCCGCTCACCCTCCCATTTCTGTCCCATTTCTGCCCCATTCAGTCTGTCCCTGCATAGCTCATGTTTGCCATCTCCACTGGTCCTGGTCCTTTCCCTAATGTTCTCCCTCGCTCTCTCCCTCCCGTTTCCCCACTGCAGGCACTGGCCCATACCTGCTCTCCCTGGTCATGCTGGATGAGAAAGGTGATCTCTTTCTGCTCCTGTGCTTCCAGCTTCTTCACAAAGAAGAGCAGCTCCCACCACTCGGCACGGCTCAGGGCCTCTGCAGCCTTGGTCGGCGGCTGTCCCAGGTAAGGCAGGGAGTACAGACCTCCCAAGGGCTTGCACAAAAATGGCTGTGCAACTGCAGAAGAGCAGAGCAAGGAAGGGCACTGTCAGTTCTGCCAATTCCCCCATCCTCTTTTGTACTCTACATTCCCCAAGGAAAGAACTCATGGACTGTCTGGGTAGAAGAGATCCCCAGCCTGCTGAGAGAAAGGGAGGGGAAGCGGGAGAGGGTGAACATGCTGGAAGGAGACTGATAGGCTGCTCACCTGCTCTCAGTCTGTGTTTTTGTGTCAGGTTGTTCACCTTCTCCTGGCCCTCAAGTTCCTTTTGCTCTGAAGGGCCAATCATCTCAACCATGTGCCAGTGAACCCAGTATGTACAGCCCAGGGCCTGCCAGTACACCTGAAGAGGAAAGCCCAACAGAGGTCCAGATGAGGAAAGGGAAACCTAACCCCACTGTCCCCACGGAAGGCTGCACAACAGCCTGTAGCCAACAGAGCAGACAGGCCCCTTGGCAGCCCCTGGCCCCCAGCAGAGGGTACCTGCACGGGTGGCATGCCGTCGTTGCTGCGGCGGAATTCGCCCTCGTCACCCGCGCTGACCTGCTCATAGTCCTCCAGCATGCGCACTCGCATGCCGCACGTGAGGTGTGCCTGCACGTAGTCCACGTAGCTGCTGCGGCTCGGGAAGGCTGAGCGTGTCTTGAAGGTGATGGGCTCTTTTGGTGGGGAAACAGGGGCTGCTTCAGCAGCAGTACTGGCTGGAGTCTTTTGATGGAAGATGGAGCGGGTGGTGCGAGGCCGGAGCTCCTGTTGAGGTGACAGCTCTGGCTTGTGGTTGTGGTTCCAGCCCATCACGTGCACCAGCTCCGAGATGAGGTTTGCCATGGCCATGCTGAACTCAAACTCCTGCTTCACACGGCTCCCCTGCTCAGGGAGCAGGCTGAGTACAGCGCACCCCTGCTGCTCCTCTCCCTGCTCCACACCACCGCTCAGCTTGTCCAGGAGAGAAGTGACACACAGGTAGCGCTTCACCAGGACAAACAGCAGCTTCCCAGGGATCTGCAACAAGCACAGCTGTCAGACTCAGCCTGCAGAGCACCTCCAGCTCCCAGCTCTCTCCAAGCCACCAGCTCATCCACAGTCAGGATCCCAGGAGAGCTCTGGACCAGCTGGCAGCAGCAGAGACCTCTCAGCCCACCCTCGTCTCCCTGCTCACAGAAAGGCTTCCATGTGCCCCTCCTCCACTGCCAGCCTCACGCCAGGCCCAGATCCTGTGCCAGCTCTCCCAATAGCCAGTCCTGCTCAGCTGCCCAACTCCAACTACCTTCTTGTCCCAAACAAGGACACCGCCCTGGCCCTCCACTCCCACCCCTCCTGGCCCCTGAAGCCCCACAGGCCCAGGGCTGGCAGGGCCTGCCACTACCTGTGGAAGGTGAATCCCCTCAAAGGACATGCACTGCTCTTCAGAGGATGTTATCTCAGCAAACAGCTCCAGCAAGGTGCAGCGACTGTCAAAGTCCATGTGCTGCTCAATGCCATCCTGCTGGCTCAGGGACAGCAGGACATAGGCCCGGCTCTCTGCAACAGCAACAAAAACTCTTCAGGCCCCATAAAGACAACCCGCACCCCACCCTCCCTGCGAGAGACAGATCCACAGGCAAGGAACAGCTTTGCTGCTCCCTGTCACCTGAACCATGTTCTATCCTTCCATCTGGAGTGGCAACATTTTGCTCCACAATGTATTTTTTCTACCCCTGAAGCTGCAAGATTCACCCAAAGCAGCAACCCAAATAACTGACTACAGATCAGGGCCCCAGGGAAGAAAAGAAGTTTTAACCTCAATCAGCCCCTCATCTGCCCCACTTCAGAGCTGCATGAACTCAGACACTAGGACAGGGAAAGCCAGATCTCTTGTGGGATACACCACAACCAGCAACCTTCCAGGTGCACCCAAGCCTCATCAGGCACTTCCAAGTCATGGCAGCTCCTCTTAAATGAGAGAACTGGGTGAGGACCAGCCTCTATCCTCCAGGCTTCTGCCAAGCCCCTTGGTACCAGTCTTCATTGCAAGGGTATGCGGAAGGAGACTGTCTGTTCCTCTAAGTGTATCTAGTCAAGGACCTTTTCACTGCAAAAAGTGAAAGAAGGAAGCCATAAACGATAACATAAAGAATCACAAACGTGACTGACAAATGCTAATGGAGGCAGTGAGGAGAAACAAATCTGGTCAGTCACAATAATTAGTAAGGACATCTGGAGTTTAAGAATGATTATTTTTCAGTAAGATTATCTGAGTAATTGGAATTGGCAAGGAACACAAAAGAGGGTGCACAGAAAGGAATATAAAAGGCACCAGTTGTGTTTAAAGCATGGCTAGCCAGTGCACTTGTTTGACAGCCCTGTACTTCATTGACACAGTTTGTCCTACTTTTTTACGTCCTCTTATTAAATCTTTTCTAACTCTCTCTGCCCCATGCGTGTGTGTACTGCAAGCACTCTGTGCCAGCTACTGGTGAGACCTGTGTGAATTGCATTCGGTACTAGGAACTGGAGCCTAACTGGGGGCGTGGGAGCCCTGTGGAGTCAGCAAGTGGAGAGACTGACAGTTGGAAATGCCATTGCCCTCTGGACCTGGGGAGGGTCTCACGGATTTGAGCCTGGAGCCAGCTACTGGGAAGACTGGCGTACAGTGGACTCAGTACAAGCTACTCAAGTCTGATCAGGGTGTAGGTGTCCCTGGTCTGAGGTGCCAGCTACTGGGGCAAGTGCAAGGCTCTCAGTGTTAGTGACTGGAGCAGGGAGGGTCCTCGGCCATCAGCCACTGGGGACCGAACAGTGTGTGTCCCAAAATACAGCTACTGGAAGGGAGGCAAGCTACTGGAAGGTCAGCACCAGCAGCTGAAGCAGGACTGCAGTGCCTGGTGCCAGCAGGAAAGGGCGAGTATCTCTATCTTCCCCAGTCCTGCTGGGCACGGAGTGTGCATTTAACTTGTTAGCAAAACTTCACGCTGGATTAGCTGGAAAGTAGGAGGTCCTGGGTCCAGACCGAGGTATGAGGCAGGTGGTGGTCTGTGCTGGAAGTCCCAAGGGACTTGTGAAATGTGGACTGTGGGAGGAACAAGTGTCTGAGTGCTCTATGTTTGTCAGCAAGCATCGAGCTTGACAAATGGATGAGCAGGGCGACTCCTGAGGCTGGTAGGCGAGCTTGGATCCAGGCACAGGTGCAGGACAGACAGAGGGGCCGTGCTGGAACCCAAGGGATCCATGAATGTGTGTGTAACTGTGAACCTGGAAAGTGCAGTGTGTGCTGGCAGGAGCGACCTTCTGTCTCGGCTGGACGAAGAGCAGGAGGGGACATGGCTGTCTGTGCTTGTGTTTATGTGAGTCTCGTAAGTACGTGCTGTTGAAGATGGCACCACTGTCCGTGCCCAGCCTTGTCAGTGTCCTGCATGTGTCTGTGCTCTGGGATAGCTTTGCTACTGGTTGAACCTGCAAACAGGAAAGCGGCAGCTGCACCCCTCAGGCTGAGGAACCCCAGACTCCTCAGGCTGGGCTCTAGTGGCAGAGCAGGAGAGGTGCTGGGACTGCTGGAGGAGACAGCCACCCCTAATATTCTTTAACACTCCTAACAATTAATTAGCATCCCAGCTCAGAAACCTGTCAGGGGTTTTTAACTCTTACAGCACTCCAGACAACTACAACTGAGGAAGTTTGGAAGATCCAGACTGATTCTTCCCCTTTTGCCAACAAGCCCCAAGGCATGCTGCTTCCCAGGCATCTCACCCCCACAAAAGGACTGTCACCCCTCAGCTGCCCAGCAGCACCTCCACAGAGGCACTGAGCAGCAGCAGCCCCCACCTGCATCCTGCAAAGCCAGGGTCCGCAGCATCTTGCCGGCACTGTGGCGGATCTGCTTCTCCCGGTGGCACAGCATCTTCATCAGCACGTCCAGGGCTCCCGTCTCCCTGAAGGCACCCGCCAGAGAGCCAATGCCGGCGTAGGCGCTCAGCACGTGCACAGTGTTCAGGATGGAGCACTTGGGCGTCCCGGCCTCGGCCAACTGCCGCATGGCTCGCTGCACCAGGCTCCTGACATCAGCCTTCATCTCCAGCAGCGAGGCTTCGTCCAGCGGGACATCTGCAGCCAATGGACTTGGTGCCTTCTCCTCTTTCACCCACGGCCCTTCCAGCTCCCTCTTGCCCAGCAGTGCTGGGCAGCTGGCACAGACCTCTTCTGCAGACATCCACATCGAGATGTTCTCTGGCTTGGTCTCTGCACAGGAGGCACTGCTGCCTCCCACTGCTCTCTCTTCCAAGCTAATCACACTCCACTGGATCAGGTATTCAGGCCGGCCGTTGTGGCCTCGACGCTGCCGGAGCAGCTTCTCCGGGTGGGCCTGCAGTTTGGGTCCCAGCTGCACGAGCAGGTTGCCATTGTGCTTCTCATTCACCATGGCAGCAGATGTGCCTGCAGAGGCAGAGGGGAAGTAGGAGCTGGGGAGAGATGGCTGAGGCATGCTATGGCTAGAGATCTGTAATCTAGTGCTCATGACATGGCAGTGCAACCAATAAAATGTGCTTTTGTACTGGCTGTACTCTTGGTCAGTTGTTACAAGTTCCTAATACAGCCAGTCTAGTAAAGTATGAGATGTAGCTTGCTTTCTTTTTGGAAAACTGCATATG
This sequence comes from Manacus candei, assembly GCF_025592945.1. Taxonomy (NCBI): domain Eukaryota; kingdom Metazoa; phylum Chordata; class Aves; order Passeriformes; family Pipridae; genus Manacus; species Manacus candei. The sequence continues at coordinate 8,929,764 of NW_026138083.1, read as the reverse complement.
TGTGGAAACAAGACAATAGGGCAGAACACAGTAATTTTTGGACTGCCAAATGGGCTATGGGCATGGCAGGAACACGGATAGCAGTGCCCAGGAACGGCAGATTTCCCCAGGAGTTCAGCTGCAACACCTTGGCTGTGTGCTGATGGAGCTCCCCGAGCCAGCTGGAACATGCATGCTGGACCCAGGGGCCTGTACAAGTCTGTATTGGAGGGCTCCGCTGCACATCACCCAGTCGGGACTGGGAGCACGGTGCAGGGACAGGCCTGTGCCCGGGACACACACGCTAAAGGCAGGCGGCACGGCGCTACCATCACCGCGGAGAGCGCTCGCACGGGCAGGCCGCGCCAGCGGCAGCAGCAAAGCTCCTTCCAGGCGCGGGCCAAACGAGAGCTCGCCGGGCACCGAGCAGCGTCCGGCCTGGCCCGTTCTGGCTGTCGCACCCCCTCCCCGGCTGGCCGGGGGCCGCTACCGAGGCCTCCCCGAAAGGGCCCGCGACAGCGCCGCTCGGGGCGCTCGCCGGCCGTGCTGTGCCCAGCCCGCCGCCCTCCCTCCGCCGCGGGGCCGGGCCGGGGCGGCCCTGTTACCTCCGGCACCGCTCCCGCGCCGCTCCGGCCCGCGGGCGCCTGCGCGGGCCCCGCACCGACCGCGGCTGCGCGGGGCGGGCGGCACCGGGAGCTCAGACCGGGCGGAGGCGGGACACTGCAGGATCGGGGCTGGGCGCTGTGTGAGGCACCGCGGGCACAGTGCGGCACTCGGAGGGCAGCAGGACAGGGAAGGTGGAGAGGGAAAGGGGAGGTAGCGACCGGCGCGGGGCTGGGGAGCAGTGAGGGGTTAACGGGGCTGGGAGGCATTGAGGTCTGTGCTTCCCAGCTGTGCAGCAGGTCACTCTTGCTGGAAGCCACCTTCCTGCCCGTTCGCCTTCACTGCTCCACAAGCTGAGGGTGGGGGAAGAGCCCAGTTGTCCTACAGCTGTGTTTGGCAGGAGTGTGCCCATTGACCCCACTGAGTCACCCACCCACCTCAAACTCAAGCCAAGGCAGTCCACAACCCCACGCTCATCTCTCCTGGCAACCCCACTACCAGACCCCAAAGGCATCAGTAATGTGACAGCAGTGGCATGAAGAATGCTTTATTGGCTGCTGGCATCACTCCGCTGCTCTGACCCGTGGCAGGTTGACATAGCTCTTCATGGGCGGGAGAGGCTTGATCTTGCGCCCGGCCCAGCCACCCTTGCGGTGCCACAGGCCTGTGTGTGGGCGCTTGCCCAGCCAGCGGTTCCGGCCCGCTTTCCCAATCACCCGCTTGTTGTGATCCACGTTGGACACACGGCCCACTGTAGCCACGCAGGTCTCCAGCACCTAGAGGACAGAGAAGAGCTGCAGCCCTCCCTGCGGACACAGTTGCATGCCAAGGCAGTCGAGCCAGGGGCAGCACAGCTCCTTTACCTGCATATGCCTTTTGGAGGGCAGCTGCACGATGGCTGTCCCGTTCACTTTCCTCAGCAGCACCCCACAAGTCCCTGCAGCAGGCAAGAGAGGAGGTAGCTGCCTTGAGCAGCAGGTCAAAGTATCCCACTCTGTGGCAAGCACAACCCCATGCTGGAAACTCTCCAAAGACCCTGCCATTGTACTTCATGCACTTCTTGCTGAAGACAGGGCCTTGAGAAATCAACAGGACAGAGCTGTCCCTGCCTCTCTGGAGGGCTGTTTTGCACTCTTAACGGGGAGAGCAGAGGAAAGCAACTCCCTGTCACTGGCCACCCACAGCAGTGCCCCCCTGCCCTCCTCTTCATCTGTGCAGAACCAAACCACTACAAACAGTGCAAGGTCTCCTCACCAGCTGCCCGGATGTACTGTGCTCCCTTCCCAGGGTGGCTCTCCAGGTTGCAGATCAGTGTGCCGACAGGCAGAGCCCCCAGTGGGTACGCATCCCCTTCGTTGGCAGACACTGGAAGACACAAGCTGACAAGTTGGGCAAGGAGCAACTGACGAGCCCTTGGCAAGGCCAGTGCAGCTGCCCCTGGCCCTGGCATGCACCTGCCATCCTGCCAATGTGAGAGGAGTTCTTGATGATGTCCCCCGGCTGCATGTTCTCCGTGGCAACGATCCAGCGCTTGCGGTTGCCGCCAGCCACCAGGGCGATGTCAGCCGACCTGCACGGGGAGCCGGCGGTGGCTGAGCAGGGGGTCACCGCTGGCACGGCTGCCCAGGCCCCGGGCCGAGCCCGCACCCCGCACTCGCCTGCAAGGGTCGTATCGGACCTTGATGACCTTCTCGGTGAAGGGCTCCGACGGGGCCCCCTCCTCGTAGCGCAGCCGCTGGAAGTCGATCATGCGGTACCGCCGCTTGTGCCCTCCGCCGATCCCCCGCACGCGGATGCGACCTGCGGGACACGGGAGCGGCTGCAGGCGGGACCCGCACCGCCCCGCCGGCCCCGGGGGCTCGCCCGTCCCCGCCCGCCCGCCCACCTGTGTGATCGCGGCCACCCGTCTTCTTCATGCCGATGGGCCGCACGGTGTACTTGACCCGGCACTTCCACAGCGGGTCGGTGGTGCAGCGCGGCGCCGAGCCGCCCAGCCCGCGGCAGGCGGCAGCCACCGGCCCCGGCAGCCAGGGCGGAGGCCCAGGCGGCAGCACGGGGGGCCGGGCGCGGCGCGGGGCCGCCGAGAGCAGGAGCGCCCCGAAGGCGCGGCACAGCCCCAGCGCCGCCATGGCCGCGCGCAGGGGCCGCCGGGCGGGGCGGGGCCGCCTGAGGGGTGGGGGGAGCCGCCGGCAGGGGGCGCGCGCGCCGCCGGGCGGAGGTGGCGGCCATCTTGGATTTAAAGGGGCTGCGCCGCTGAGAGAGTGGGTGGTGTTGGGTGTGCGTCTCGCTCCGCCCCCGCCGGGACCGGGGCAGCGACCGGGGCAGCGACCGGGGCCGCCATCGAGGTGTCGCGCCGAGCAGGTGGGGCAGGCGGGCTTACGGGGCTCGGTTGCGGCCCCGAGCGGGGGGAGGATGAGTGGGGCTCGGCGGCGCAGGCCTTCCCGGGCGGCGCCCCCACCCCACCGGCTGCGGGGCGCGGCGGGATCCCCGCGGGGACCTGGGGAGGTCCCTGTGGCGGGCCCGGGACCGGCGGGGCTCGGGGACCGCAGCGCGTCCTGTTCGCCGTACAGCGGGAGGAGCGAGGGCAGGGCTCGTGCTAGGGCCGCCGTGCCTGGGTCCCGCGGGCCGCGGTAACGCCGCGAGTCGGCGGCGTGAAGGGCGCCGGCCTTGCGGACTTTGGAACCGGGGAGGTGCAGCCCGCGGGACCGGCCCCCGCCGACACCGGGAGAGCCGCTGGCTCGGGAGCCCCGCCGGCGCCCGCCCTGCTCGGGCAGCACCGGGTCCGCGGGCTCGGTGGTCCTGGCCCCGCCGCGGGCAGGGCTGGGTCGGCTGGCGGGGGCCAGGAGCCCCCGAGGGAGAAGCAGACTATGTATGTGACAACGGCGGGTCAGCCCGAAGTCCCAACCATGGCTATTTCCAGGGTGCTGCGGGCACAGACTGCGGGATTCACCGCTCTATAATTAGTCTGTGCCTTCACTGCCAGGAATGGCCTTCACTGTAAGACAAATAACGTATGTAATGTATGTTTGCATTCCTGCTATGTAACTTATGTGACTTTTAACTGTGCCATTGCTGTGCGTACCCCATAGCAAGCCAGGTTTGCCCTCCAGAATTAGGGAAGGGAGAACAGCTTTAGAGAAGAAATATATGTTGTGAGATGAGGCAAGAGAGAACCTGCGTGTCAGCGTGGCTGGGCTGCCTCCTGGGATACCTGAAGCCCTTCCCCCTCAGGGGAATCTGTGGGAAGGGACAGGAACACCAGTGAAGCACTGGGACAGGCAGATGTAGGTAACTGGGGATGGCATAAGGCTCACAAAACATCGTAGGGAGCACCATGACAGTTGTGTGTTACTGTGGATGGGGTGACTGTAGCAACTATCCAAGCTGGAGGCTGTGTCATTGTCCCCTCTCCGTGTAAAGCATCTAGAGACTGAACAAGTGCTTCTCAGCACTGCCTGGCCTAGTCCACCCTGTGCAGTGTGTACACAGTAGGGCTCCAGCCATCCCACATCTCCTCTATCTGGCCATGACTGTGGGCACAGCGATAGCAACCACACAACTGGATGGTTCTCTGCAGCTACACCAGCTCGGCTTTAGGGGCTGGGATGGGGTCAGCAGTGGGACGCAGGCGAGGGTGATGCCAAACAGGATGTAAAACCTTTTGCCACAGGATGGAGGGTGGGATGGAACAGGGCTTTGGCGATCTGAGTAGGAGCTCGATGCTGGGTAGATCTCCTTGAGCAGAGTTTGTCGGCATCTCGGGGGCTTGGCCCTGCTCCTTGGTGCTCCCGTCGATCCCTGAGGAGGGAGCCGTGGGCTTGGCGCGCGTGGCGCTTTCTGCGCTCCCAGGAGAGCGTCCGACCGTCCTGTTCCCGAAGCCTGTCCGCATCCCTCCCCTCCCCCTGCCGCAGTGTGGTTGGCTGCCGAGCGTCGGGTGCCTGCGCCGCTGCTCGCTCCGAGGGCAGCGCGGCAGAGGGAGCTGCGGAGTGCCGCGGCCATCGCTCCTTCGCCTCCTCCGGGAGAGCCGGCGCTGGACAAGCCGCTGCAGGCAGCCAGGTACCGCTCCTCTGCGGCACGGGGCGGGGGACATTCCCATCCGGTGACTGAGGCAGGCAGGGTGCCCAGGCACCCTGGAACAAAGGACCGCTTTGATGCGCAATTTCGGGCAGAGCTGATGAAAACTTTTTTTTTTCCTCGCAAAGCTTGCACTTAGCCAGGTGGCCACAGAATTTCTCTGTGGTGGTTCTGAGGGTTGAAGGGGTTTCTCTGGTTTACGTGTTCCAAGGATACGCAGCGGGCGTGACTCCTGCCAGACAAAGCCGGAGAAACGATGACGGAGGCAGGTCGTACAGCGATGGCTCTCAAAGAGCCTTGTTTCCTCCCAAACCTTCCTTCCATCAATTAACTGCTTCCTAAGCTGTTCTGAATTGGAGGTGCGCCCTACCAAAAGTGGTGGGCTGGGGGAGGGGGGGCAATCGCTGGTAAGCTTCTGGGAAGGAGAGGATGCGTCTGGTTCTTCAGATGTCTGAAGAAGAGCTGGGGGATGGTGTTGCAGTAGAACGCTCTGGCCAGGCAGCCGGAGAAATCTGCACAATGGTGGGAGACAGCAGCACGTTACCAGAAACCGCAGGCTTCCCTGTGTCTTGCACAGGGACATCTGGCACTCTGTTGCAGTTCCATGCTCCCTAGTGCCCTTGCTCTCCTCTCTGCCATGCCACCTTGGAGATATGGAAAGCACCCACCCCTGCCTCTTAGTGTGGGGAAAGGGTGGTGTTCAGCACACATAGGTCAAAGATCTAGCCAGCTCAGACACAGGGTAAATAAACATGGCTGTGCTTTGCTTTTAATTGGCAGAAGAAGCAGGAAGCATGTGTTCTTTCATCTGCTGTTTTGGAGGAATGTCCAGGTTGGAATAACAATATTAACCTCAAATTCCAAAATGGCTCTTGGGGCACAAAGGACACGTGGCCAGATTCTGACCTTGGCAGAGTTTCTGGATAAAGGCTTAATTTGCTGGGAAAGAGCCACATAGCTCCTCAAAGAACTCCAGCTAGACAGGGGAGCCAGAGGTAGAACGGATCCTTTGCTTGTTATGCAGGTAGAGGTTTGTCTCTGTGAATTTGGCTGCCTTGTTATGGTTTACAAAACCTGTTTGCTTCTGGAAATGATAGCGCAGTCTTGCAGTCTGCAGTCGACTGGTGTTTGCGGCTGCCCCAGGTACACCATGGGAGGGAGTGTTCTGGACTCCAGAGCCCTTCAGGGCACACACAGTGGCTTCAGGGCTCTTGCTGGTCCCATCTGCATCCTGGCCTTCTCCTGTACTCCTGAGGCAAATCCAGTGCATAGCATTCATATTAGACAGATGCCTGTAGAGGCACTGGCTCCTGGGAATTATTCTGCCTGCTTTAATACCACTTCATACTGTCAGGGCAAGGTAATGGCTCTCACTCTATTTTTTATAGAGTGAGACTCCCAATCAGATTCTGAAACTAGGAAGAGATGCTTGTCCTGGCTTTATTCCAACTGCTTAGCTCTTGTCTCCACTAGCCTGGAAACACATTTTGATGGTGTTCTACTGTAGTCCCCGGCGCAGCAGATGCAGAATGGATTTGGTGAGCTGCTGCAGACATAAGCAAGAATTTAAAAACAAGGTCTTATCAGCTGATCTGGAGGTGCCAGCACAAGCTTGCTGGTGGGGGTGGTGAAGACTGCTTCTCATTCCAATGGCCTGCTGGAAGGTGCATGTTACCCCAGCTAGCTGGTGTTGTAAGCAGTATGAAGTGTAATACAGAGCAGAGTGGTTTTCTGCTAATGGTTTTCTGGTAACAGGTTGGTGCTGTTTATTTGTTTGTTTTTGCTATGGATGGTTGTTTTGTTGGGGTTTTTTAACTCTTATTGCTTCCAATATCTGTATTCTCTAGTAGTAATCAATGAAGGGAGTAAGACCTTCATGGTCTTGAAAGAAATGAGTGATCTGACACAAAGCCAACCAGACCACTTGCTCTGTCTTCCTCAGAGTACATATGCATATTGGAATTGGATCATGCTTTGATAACACAAAAATTGCTTGCTCTGGTCAATCGGAACAAACCCTAGTACCTTTTGTCTTGTCATTTCCAGCTAAAGGCTGGAAAGAGGGAGGGGGATGGGAAGCTCCCATGTTCTTTCTGTAGTGGTTTGAACTTGACTCACTGTGGCCAAGTCCTTTTAAAGCCACTTTAGCACCATGTTGCCCTTGGTTTCAGGAGGGTTATGTGAAGGTGTGTTTTCTGTTAGAGGTGGTAGGTGGTAGGGAGCTGAAGCTTCTGGGCCGGAGAGGAGTGTTCGGTGCTGAAGGGAAAGAGCATCAAGGGAGCCTCTTATCTCCTTGCAGAACCCTTCTACTGCAAATCTAGTCCTTAGTCCTAGTCCTCTGGGCCTCTTGCAGCCTGCTGGTTAGCACAGACATTCCCAACACAAGCCTTACAGTATCTAGAAAAAAACCCTGAGAGCTTCACAGTCAGCTAGTGCTGGCATGTGTCAGCTGCTGCTAAAAGAAGCAATCCTAGCCTTGATCCCTGTCCAGGGGATAGGGAGGGCTATGCTATTTCCAATAGCACAGTCAACTTGTACTGAGTTACACCACTAAGGATTGTGGAAGCTGCTTGGGTGAAGCCTTTCTGGTCTTGGAGGTTTGCTTCAAAACTATGTGCGGAGGGTGCCTGGATGCCAAAGAGAGTCCTGGTTTTGGGACACAGGAGAATGTGAGCGAGAGAGCTTGTTGCCTCCACTGCCTGCTCTGTTACTTGAGTTAGATTGCAGTGCTTCTCTTGCTTTGGAGAAGGATCCCTGTGGGACCCTGCTGAAAGGAGGTATGCACTGCATTCCCTGTCTCTAGGCCTTGGATCAGTTTCTAGTGCTGTGCCTCGCTCCTTTGTCCTGAAAAGGTGTTCAGCAAAGGCAAATGCATTGAGTTTATCTAAGGAATTCAGGAATTTATTGGAAAATGTGTTGGGAAAGAACTTTGGGTGGCAGATGAAGCTCTAGGTGCCCCCTTTTTTGGCAGTAGGGTAGAAACTTCTGAGCCAGAAACAAGTGGTGACAGAGAATGTCATGCACGTTGGAGTTTGTAATATCTGAAAGACTTTGGGATTGCAACTCAGAGATTTGTTGGATATGAATTTCCAAGGTGCTGACCCGTCACTGATCTTCTCTTTGCGTGTTCTTAGTGGCTCTAGGGGAGCATACAGGCATTTCTGGCAGTGGTAACGAGCATCACAGAGCACTGTTGCTGCTCTGTGCCTCACATGAACCTCAGCATTTCTTGTTTTACTCGTATTAGAGCAGCTCTGGAAATGCCGACTGTTGGATGTACAGCTGAGCAGCACCAGTTTGTCATCCCTTTTCTATCGGTCTGTTACAGGTAGCCTAGGGTGGTGACCCTGAGCACAGTGGTTCTTCTAGCAGTGGTGTGGCAGTGTGCAAGTTTCCTGGCAGTGTTAATGTGTCCCGGCTGTGCAGTGGAAATCTCAGAGGCTCTGTGCAGCTGACTGTAATCTCCTACAGCCTCTGTTTGCTTTCTGACACTATGGTATCAAAATAAGGAGAAAGCTTGTGCTTATGACATGGCCTCTGTGGTGGTTGCAACTTTGGCACTTTGATTGCTTTTTACTGCTTTTATTTTATTTTTCAGCATCCAAAGTATTAGGTCATGGTTTTGTTGCAGTGTTGAAGACTCAGCTGTCTTATTTGCGAACTCACTTCTAGCTTCATTGGAGGTCAACCAGTCTTTCCAGAGACCCTTTGTTGTTCAGCAGTAATGAGCTGGCAGAGGTCCAACAGCGAAAAAACCAAAGCACCCTACGCGCCACCCCTCCCTGCTTTTGTCAAGTTGTTTTTCTTCCCGAATGTATAACCTTGCTGTTTTACCAGGTAGCATAAGCGTGTCTCACAGCATGAGACTGGGATAATTATGGTGAAGTAAGACTAAGCCCTCTGTTCCTATTTCTAAATGCTACTGTTGCTATCTGTCTCCCAAATGGCCACTCATTCTTGCTATGGGTCAGACTTACTCTTCCACAGGAAGCTTTTTCCACAACCCAGCTGTTTTCCTGCAACTACCTTATCCTTAGATATCACCTTCTCCTGCAGAAGAATTTGCTGCTAAAAATCTGTGCCCACTTCTATACAGAAAGTGCTGGCAGACTTTCTGCAATTTGAAGGAAGCTGCAGTTATTGTCTTGACACTATTACTTGTTCAAGTTGGGATGGTACCCTGCATTTCACTTAGGTCCAGGAATGTGCAGGGAGGCAGTGAACTGAATTTGTTGAGTTGTGCATAGACCTGAATCTCTGTCCTGTTGTATTTGACTCCTGATTCCCTGGTGCTTTTTTTTCCACTCTCCATAGTGTTTTAGCGTTAGGCATCATAACCCGTGTTTCAAGATTCATTTGGACCCATTTAATCTGACATCCTTGTAGCTGTTGTGGGTTGAAGATAAAAGCAGTGAAGCTTCCAGCTCTTTCATCTTAAAGCTCTTGCATGTGGGAGCAGTTTTTGGAAGCAGAAAAATGAGCTGCTGAAATTGCATCAGCAGTTTCAGTGATTTCCCGGTTATGCACTTGAATATAGGAGGAAGGTTTGTGCCAGGCAGGATGTGCTTGCTGGTGGATTCCTGGCTGATTGCTGCAGTTGCCACAAAGCTCAGTGCACGCATGTTCCTTCCTTGTCTTCTAGCAGCACTCCTGCAAGTGGGAGCAGAAGAGGGGAGATGAGATGGGTGTTGTCTGAAAGCCAGGCTATTCTAGCAACTCATGGTAAATAGGGAAGACATGCCAACTAGAGTGGAAACGTGCAGATGGAGACTTGGGCTATGACACCAGCAGAGCCATGAGGAATGCAGAAGAATAAGCTGGGAACTGGGCAGTCCATCTCTCAAGGAGCTATTTGGAGAAGCATTCTTTCTTCCTATTCCAGTTTAACCTCACCCAGCAAAAGGCAAATGATGATGTCTCCCCTCCTCTCTTTGGGAACCTCTGAGTGTTTTGTGCCTGGATAAAGGACACTGAATGCTGAATGCAAAGGAGTAGGAAGAGCGTGTATACAGCAGCCTCAGCCTGCCTGACCTTGACATTGATGCCACAGAGCATGTTTCCTCCTTGGAGGGCTGAGCACTGAGCGTAGACCTGTCAGCACTGGGGAGAACTAGAAATAAGGCTCTGTGGGGGAAAATTGTTGCTTTAGAATGATAATAAGTCAGCTCCCACCAGTGTTTGTTGGTTTTCTTTGCTGTACAAGAGGTAGCAGCATTCGAGTGACTTCTCTGCAGTCTCCCATTTGTTTTCTTGTTGAGCAGCTGTGTGTTGTTCTTAGGTCTGTCCAGTCTGAACAATCCCCTGTCAACCATTGAACACTGGAAACGTGTTGGTATCGAGCAGAGCTGTGTTTCTAGGATGTCATCCTAGGGGAGAGAGGCCAAGGTTGTGTACAGATGTTTGCACAGCCAGTGAGAGAAGAGCCTGTATTGGTATGTCTTGAAGGATCTGAGGATGTGGTTGCAGGGTAGGGTGAGTCTGATGTGCTATGGGTCAGGATGTCTTAACTATTTTTGCTTCTCAGTCTGAAATTTTTACAGTTTCAAAAAACAAGTTGATCGTAGGGGCTATGAAATGCTTGAATGTTTTCTGCTGGAAGGGCTGAAGAAAGAATGTTGCTATTGTAGAGGCACTGGTGGTTTAACACACAGCAATTTCACAGTTAGGGAGTGGTTCTGTGTACAGTAGAACTATTGAGGCTGATTTTCTATGGATTTGGGTCTTGTCTGACTGTTACTTAGCAAGGTGCAAGCTCTGGTGGCTTTTTATCCTGTAACATGTTCCTCTACCCAATGCATATGTATTGTGCTTTTTAAAGATGGCAGCAAGATCTCGATATGGACATAAGTGGTGTTGCCATGAAAACTCAGCATTTCACAGCTGACCCAGTACCCAGAGGGACTGCCTAGCTGTGTCAGCTTTAAAGCAGAGTTCTAGTTTTGTGGTATGTTGGGTAGGAGGCCATTCCTGGGTATATTCTTGTGTCCCAAGCATTGCCTATGCTCCACTGAACTCCTGCTTCCCTGTTTCTAAGTCTGGGGCTGTGTTTCCTTATGAGTTGAAACTAGTGATGGAGCCATTTAACCCTTTAGCAGAACCCTTGAGTTCTGTGAAAGCAGGTAAGTGCCTGCTGAGCCTTCCTGGGAAGCTGTCTGGACCTATTTCAGAGCAGGACAACAGTGCTTGGCCAGATGAGGCAGCACTAGTGTCCTTTGGGCTGCCAGCCTCTTTCTTTCAGGCTGGGAATTGTTGCACATTTCTTCCTGAGTTGTGCTCACCTGCAGAAGTCTGCCTTAGGAAAGGCTTCCTTTATTGCTTTAGCACTCGATCACACTCCAGATGTGTTATAAAGGTGGGAAAAAGAATAACCAGGGTAATTGTCAACTGGTCTGCTTAACTGCTGGTTTCTGGAAGATCAGTTTGGAAGAGAGTGGCAGCCAACTCTCAACAGACCTATTTTTCCTTTCAAAACAGTAGTCTGTGGCCTCCATCTTAACCATAATGAGGTTTTTCATGCTATCCTTATCATATGGTCTTCTCTAAAGCAAACTGCTGTAAGTTGTGGTCCAGATGAGACCATTTTGGTGTAAAGTGCCCAATGCACAGGGTTAACTGCATGTGAAGCATGGCAGATACCCAAAAGTGGAGGATACGGTGAAGTCTGACTCATGGTTGCTGCTGATGCTGGATCATGAGGTAAATGTGATGTCAGCATTGTGACTGGGGTAGATGGGGGAGCACAACTCAGTTTTTGTTCAGAGGTGTGAACAGGAATGCAGTCTTCAAAAGATATGAAATGCTTCTGCCCTGCTGAGGTTCAGTAAAGTCTCCACTGTGTGTTGAGGGTTTTCTCCCCTTTCTGAGGGATGGATTTGTATCACTGAAACAGAAACCAAAGAAGAGTTGAGAGGAGAGTTCAGGTCTATAAAATAACTCAAGAAAGAGTGAGGATAAAGAGGAGGAAATTAGTGGATATTATGAGATGTGCTACTTGAAACAACTGTCCCAGTGTTGGTCGTCATCTTTACTTTCAGTGCTGCAATCAGGAAGAAACTGGGCCCCTCAGTTGCTCAGGGTCAATTCCCTAGTAGCTCCCTGGTAGCTGGACTGGGGGATAGCCCTGAGCCTTCCTGGGCAGACTGCACAGGTGAGGCGAAAAGGAGCCCTGCCAGGAGCTCTGCTCTCTCTGTTCTTGTACCTGAGGCAGAATTTCTGTTCTCTCAGTAAACTAGGCATAAGGCAGCTGCCCAACAAAGAGCTCAAACCATGCAGAGGTGTCTTCTACAGAAGGGCAAGGGCAAATCCATTGGCAGCAATTCTCTCACCACCTCCTGCATAGCTCCTGGGCAGTTTTCCAGCTTCTTGGCAGCAGGGCCCTGGGCACTCAGGTTGCAGAGCCCTCTGCCAGCTCCAGATGGCAAGGAGGTGCTGGTGGGCAGGTGCTGCCTGTGCAGGGCATCACAGGAGGCTTGTTTTGGAGTGACCCATAGTGAGGTGGGTGGTGGCTTTATTACTGAGTAATGCGAGGAGACTGATGGGGTGGCCCAGCTGGAGGGGGAGGCTGGGACCGGGTTAGATGACTGACTCATGGAGCAGCCAGGGTACTGTCAACCAGCTGTAAGGGGTCTTGCCTGTCTCTTGTGCCTCGCACTCTTTCGCCTGTTGTGTTTCCCTAGCTCCTGGACTTTCTATGAAGGGATCTTGCAGCCACACTAACCTTGTGGGTTGTAGTGGTTGGTGTCCCTGTGCCAAGGCAGTAGCTTGGTATTCTCCCATTGTATATCTAGGGGGAGGACAGGGAAGGAGTACAGAGTCCTTATGCCATCCTGAGGAGTCCTTGTGCTGGCAGCAGGGTGCATGAAGATGGAAAAGCTCTTAGTGTTTCAAGCTGACGCCCACACAAGGGTTATGCTAGTGTGACTGTAGCAGTCGGTGTATGTAAGCTTCCCCACGCTGTGTGAGTCAGTCCTGCTGGTGATGTTGTGTCCCTTATTACCACAATGGCTGTTCTGTGCCAGGGCCATGATCGTCAGGATGTGCTCTTCTGGTCAGGCAATATTTTGGTGCAGTAATGCCACTGCTGTCCCCCTGTCTATGAGATGTTCTTCCAGGAGATTTTCCATGAGGAAGCAGAAAGCTTTGAGCTGGCATCCTTCCACTTTCTGTTCCCTTTCTTCTGCAGTCAGAAGAGGTGTTGAGCTCTGACAGCCTCTCTGCATCAGTGGTCTGTGGGCAGGAGATGTACGGATTGTAACCACAAATCTCTGCTCTTAAATGGAAGCTAAATTAGCTTTCCTCCTGCTGGGCGTGTGGGAGTGTTGGAGGTCAGCACTGATTCTAGCCTTTTTGTCTCCTGTCCATGTGTGCCACCTGCACTGGTTGCCAGCATGCCAGGCCACAAAAGCAGAGGTGTATGCCCTGACAGCCGCCTGCTGCCAAAGAGAGAGGGTAAGATAAAGGGCTTAGAGTAGGCAACCACTTAAACTCTATCTCTGACTGCTTAAAGGAGGTTATGATACCTGTGTCTGGTTGTGGCGCTCTGAAATAGCACTGAGGCACTCAGGTTTTGTCGTGGTCTCTGCAGGGCTGCAGGAGTAGGACTATGTCCACCATGGTGTACCCAAGGGAGGAGAAACTGGACAAGCTGAGCCAAGAGGAGATAATTTCCAACACCAAGCTGGTGATGCAAGGGCTGGAAGCACTCAAGAATGAACACAACTCCATCTTGCACAGCTTGCTGGAGACCATTAAGTGCCTGAAGAAAGATGAAGAAGCCAATCTCGTGCATGAGAAATCCAACCTGCTCCGCAAATCAGTGGAGATGATTGAACTAGGGCTTGGAGAAGCTCAGGTGAGGTGGTGGGGGATCCCCTGTGTGTTATCCAGGACTGATGGGGGAAGGTAGGCATGTGGCCATTTCCTATAAGCTGTAGGGACAGAAGGGGGCTAAGTGTGGAAGGCCAGCATGACCCTGAGGTGTACCCTAAGCATGCATGTGAGGGAGACACAGGATTGTGGTTGTTACTGACTGAGACTCTTAACCAGGTGATGATGGCGTTGTCCAACCATCTGAATGCTGTGGAGTCAGAGAAGCAGAAGCTGCGTGCTCAGGTGCGGAGACTGTGCCAGGAGAACCAGTGGCTGCGTGATGAGCTTGCCAACACCCAGCAGAAGCTGCAGCGTAGTGAACAAACTGTGGCTCAGCTGGAGGAGGAGAAGAAACACCTTGAGTTCATGAATCAGCTGAAGAAGTATGATGAGGATGTCTCACCTTCGGTATGCCTGAGTCCTTTTGAGCAGCTGCTTTTTGTGGGTCTGGGAGGTTGGACCAGCAGTACTGCCTGGGTGTAATCCAGGCATTGCCTTGGATTTTGTCCCTTCCCAGCTACCATGCACAGCAATGCCTGTAACTAAAGGGGGCCTGCATGGGGCAGTGTCTCTGGAAGAACGTGGAGTGGCATGGATGCTGGTGCTGGGGAAATCAGTCTTTTATCCATTTTGTTTTGGGGGGAATATGGTGGCAGAGACAACAGGGGAAGTTGAGTGTGTTGGTGGGCTGCAGAAAGGTGGAGAGTTTGGCAACTGACTTAGCCCAGGCTGCTGTTGTCTCCTCTGAGAAGCAACAGTATTGTGATTCTCATCCTCTCAGGAGGAGAAGGAGGGTGACTCCACCAAGGACTCCCTGGATGATCTGTTCCCAAATGAGGAGGAGGAGCATGGTCCCGGATGTAAGTGTTTGCTCATGCATGGTTGCTGCCTGTCTCTGTTCAAGCCTGCTATGCCAACTGTGCCATTTTTATTTCTCTGTGCCCATAGTGCCCCATCAGCACAGCAGTGCTGTGGCAGCTGCCCAGCAGGGAGGTTATGAGATTCCTGCACGCTTGCGCACCCTCCACAACCTTGTTATCCAGTATGCGTCACAGGGGCGCTATGAGGTGGCTGTGCCGCTCTGCAAGCAGGCGCTGGAGGATCTGGAGAAGACATCAGGCCACGATCACCCTGATGTGGCTACCATGCTCAACATTCTAGCATTAGTGTACAGGTGAGCATGGTGGGGAGGACAAGACTGGGCCAAGACAGGCTTCTGCATCTCCTGTTCACCTTTACGGCACATCCTGGTGACAGGGAGCTCCCCCAGCTTCCAGTGATTTCCCTTTCAAAAAGGTTTTGGCATAGGTGAGGTATTTAGTTTGCCGGACTCCCTGATATAGCTAGGGACTGGCTATAGTAGGGAGGAGTGGAGAAATGGAAGGGCTGTGAGGGCTGGATCTGTGTGGAAGGAGGACTATTTTTCATAGCTCTGCCTGCTGTGGGCTGTGTTGTCCAAATCCCAAGTAACTGGTTGGCTTTGCACTGCAGGGATCAGAATAAATACAAAGAGGCAGCACACCTTTTGAATGATGCTCTTTCCATCCGTGAGAAGACTCTAGGCAAAGACCACCCAGCGGTGAGTGTCTCCCTCCTCTTTCAGTCCCTTCCTTCACCTTTGGGTGCTGCTGGGGCACTGTTCTGGCAGTGTTTTACTGCTTCAATATTTCCTGCTGTCTGGTTTGGTATGACCTGTCAGGAGTTGTCTTCTCTTGGATCCTGCCATATAGGCAGGGAAGCCTTCTGTCTCTGGACCTTCTTATCTTTAGAAGCAGCAGTTCTGCAGGCATGGAGGAAATGGGACAGTCACTGTTACTGCTGCTTGCACCCCTTGTTTGGTCTGGAATTTGCTTTGTTTCACGGAGAAGCTTATGTCTCTGTAGGTGGCAGCAACTTTGAACAATCTGGCTGTTCTCTATGGCAAGAGAGGGAAGTACAAAGAAGCAGAGCCACTGTGTAAGCGAGCCCTGGAGATCCGTGAGAAGGTACTAGTCTCCCACACTTTCTCCTTTCAGCTCTCTTTTAGGCCTTTCTCCCATTACCTCAATGCACATGGAAGATTCAGGGCCTACCTAGTCTCTTTAGCTGCTGATTCTGCCACCACCTTTCCTGTCTCTCCAGTGTTTGCAGCCCTAGAGAGGCCTGCCAGGAGGTGAAAGCTGGAATTTCTCCTCTTTACCTCCCTAGTCCTTAGCTTTTGTCTGACATAGGCATGTGCTGGAGGGACAAGAGTCTACTAATTCCAGGAGTCCACTGCAGTCTTTGTGGCTTCTTTTCTTTTGTTCACCCAGGTTCTAGGCAAAGACCATCCTGATGTGGCCAAGCAGCTGAACAACCTGGCCCTGTTGTGCCAGAACCAGGGCAAGTATGATGAAGTGGAGTACTATTACTGCCGGGCCCTGGAGATCTATGAGAGCTGCCTGGGTCCTGATGACCCCAATGTGGCCAAGACCAAGAACAACCTGGTGAGACCCTGGGGAGATGCTATGTGGTTAGGGAGGGGTGCCATGGGAAAGGTGAGCATTGCCTGGTGCTTAGAAGATGCAGAAAAATAGATTAACTCTGCCCCCTCTTGCAGCTGTGTTTCCCAGTGGGGCTGGAGCTGTTTTGTTTTGGTTGCAGGCTTCCTGTTACCTGAAGCAAGGAAAATACAAAGATGCAGAGGTGCTGTATAAGGAGATCCTTACCCGTGCTCACGTGAAGGAGTTTGGCTCTGTGGATGGTTTGTACAGCAGAAGCCACTGGGGCTGGGGAAGGGTCTCCTGGCTCTCAGCCTAAACTCAGCTGGTTCTGGTGTTGCCCTGAAAGAGGGATGGGATGACTTGCAGGGTCCCTGCTTTGGGCAGCCGTTAAGATGTTGCCATTTAGTTATGACAGTAATGTTAAGCTGTTCCTCCTCTTCTCTCAGAAGTCTCACTGGGTTGGGAATACTTGTGGTTAAAAGGGGGAATAGCAAATGGCGCAGTCATTCCCAGACTTAGGCTGAAGTTTCTCCTGTGCACTTGGCACATGTACTTCCCCATGAGAGGACTTGTTCTTTCCTTCCTCTGTCCTGCCCTTGCAATGTTGGTTTCCTTTCTTGGGGCTCTGGCTTAGGGACCAGAAGTATCTGGAAACCTTGTCATTTCTTTCTGAGGAGCTGCTGGCTCTGGGGACAGAATGCTGGGTTGTGCAGGAGGCAGAGCAACAGGATGAGGTAGTGAGTGGACCTGTTCTGCATTCTTCCCCACACAGATGAACACAAGCCAATCTGGATGCATGCAGAGGAGAGAGAGGAGATGAGCAAGGTGAGTGATTCCAGGAGGTTTGATCCTCTCTTATGACAACCACATGCTCCTTCCTGGAGGAGCTGCAGTCTAAAGAGCTGCCGTGGCCAGGAGGTGTCTGGAGAGAGGGGATGCAGCATGGCTGCTCCCTAGGACAAGGAGGGGAGGCCCATCAGAGAGCATGAGGCTTTTCCTAGGACTGTTGAGCTTCTCAGCCATGGCTGCATGCTATCTCTTTTTGCTTTAGTGATTCCTCTTGGGCATGCAGATGATGGAAGATGGTAGACGGCAGAGGGTTGTGCTGCAACGCCTTGGCACTCTGTTCCAAAGAGCTGCCAGTACTCAGAGCATAACCGGCTTCTGAAGCAGCCCTGTAGGGCTGTCTAGGGAAAAATGGAGATCAAGAAGAAACTGCAGTAGGAAATGGAACCAAACCTGAAAAAGATCTCTGAACAGGGTGGGCCCTTAAAGAGGATAGAAATGGGTTGTGCTTGCCTTGAACTAGGCTGGAAGGCAAAGCTGCCTGTTGCCCAGGCCCTGCTCTGTGGTCAGCCAATAAATGCAGTGAAGTCCTATCTCTGCTTTTGCCAAGTCTAAGACTTTGCCTACTTTTTAACAGGTGGGTGAAGCAGCAGAGTGAAGGGCTTTAGTCTAATCTTCTAGCTTCAGTGGGAGCAGACAGTCTTCGTTTTCCTTTGCCCTCAGAGCAGGTCCCAACCCTGCATGGGCTCAGGCAGCAGGCTGGCAAACTTGACTTAGTGACTGATCAGTCCCATCCTGTGAGTCCTGGGAGCAGAGCACTAGGAGGTGCTTCCCACCAGCATCCTTTGTCTTCCTGTTGAACCTGCTCTGTGCCGTTCCCAGTGCAGGGCAGTGCTCAGCTTTTCAGTGCTCCAGTTGCTGCACTATGAAGGCTCTGCTGCAAGGAATCTGTACTTGCTGCAGCACCATCCTGGAGAAATCCAAGTTGGAGTAGAGATCAGCCCCCCCCCCCCCCGGCGCCTCTGGGATTGAGACTATTCTGATGGTATCTTTGGAGAATTAAGAGGTCAAAAGTAGATAGTTGCAGTATGGAGCTATGCTCCAGATAATGCAAGCTTTGCCACAGGGCAAGACAGCAGGCTCAGGGGCTCACAGATGGAGTGAGGTTCATTTTACGTGTGAGTCTGAGGCAAGGGCTGAGCCTCTTTCCCTGCCCCTGGGGCTCCTGTCCTTAAGGCAGTTGTGCCTGTGCCCCATGGCATATCATGGTTGACATTCCTGTTCAGGCAGCAGTAATCACAGACGTGCTTGTACTGCTGGCCCAGGAGATGGGGCTGCTGTGCTCTGCCTTGTGCTGTTTCCATATCTTCTTTTAAAATGCATGAAATCCCTCTTGCAGAGCTTCACTACTTTTTTCTCTTACCCTCTTTCCTGGCAGCAGAGGGAGGCCAGCTCATGACAACAGCAAAGCCTTGGGCACAGCTGGCAGCCCTGGCTTTATCTACTCTAGAGGTTTTGACACCTTTCCTATCAGGTTTGGACACCCTTTAGGGCTGCCTCAAGCTTCAGAGGTGTACTGAGTCCTGAACTCTTCTGTCCTTGGTGCCTGCCCAGGCTGTGGAGGCTCTGGTGCAAAGAAAACCGCGTGTGCCTATGGCTCAGGTAGACTCTGGCATGTGCGATAAAGTTGAGAAGTGCTGTGGGACTGAGTAAGAAAAATGGTCCCCCATGCAGACAGTTTCTTCTGGGCTAAAACTCTTTCCAGAGGGGAAACCCCTTCTGTGGAGCAGTGGCTCCCTGAACCTGCTTGGTCCTGTTGCTCTGGCCAGCTGCCCCTTTGCACCTGGGTATGACAGGGCCAGCCAGCCACCTTTGGGGTGCAAAGGCTGGGCATGGAGAGGAGACAACTAACTGGGCTGAGCTCTGTGGGGCAGGCCTGACCTTGTAGGCAGAAGGCTGAGATATGGCTGGCTGATTCCTTTGCTAGCCGTGGCTGAGGGGCTTAGTGCCCATGCAGCCTGGTATGCCTTTGGGGTTTTGTTGGGTTTCTCATCTCCCTTTTGCATGTTGGTTGGGGTGTTACGCCCTCCAGAATGCCATGAGAATGGGCTGTGTTGTCCGTGCTGCCTTTGGTACCATGGAAGGGGGTAAGGAGTTGGGATAATGCTCCTTCCTGGTACTGACTTATCACTTTTGCTTGTGGCTAAAATGTGTTGCAGCAAATAGGCCTTTAACTTTCACTCCAGGAACCTGCTGGGCTTCATCACTGTATTTGCATATTGTGTTTCCAAAGGTTGGGCTGGTGTGGGGGTGCAGCCTGGGGCCTGCCCCTGGAATCCAGTGGGAGAGCACAGGCCAGAGGAGGGCAGCAGGTGTGGGACTAACAGCTCTGATCTCTTCTGTAGAGCAAACACAGAGACAGTGCTCCCTACGCTGAGTACGGTGGCTGGTACAAGGCCTGTAAGGTTAGCAGGTAAGAGGTGGTCTGTGGGCACCTGTGGATGCTGAAGGGCGTGGCCCCAGGGCTCCCACTCACCTTCCATCTGTTACCACAGCCCAACTGTGAACACCACTCTGAGGAACCTGGGTGCACTGTACCGACGCCAGGGCAAGCTGGAGGCAGCAGAGACCTTGGAGGAGTGCGCAGTTCGCTCTCGGCGACAGGTAACCCCAGAGAGACCTTCCCTGGTGGAGGGGGCATTGCAGGACTTGAGGTGGCAGGTTATGGCACTGTGTTTGGTTTGGGTGTGGTGAGGGATTCTCCTGGGCCTTGCAGTCTCTTATGTTCTTGGTTTACATTCCCATGACACCAGAGCACCTTGGTGGTTGGGATTGCATTTGTGCAGAGGTACACACGTGTGTACATGTGTGGGGTTGTGCATGTGCCTGTGCGCACGGATGGAGCAGATGTCAGTGTGTGTATGCGTGAGGAAGAAGGCATGGCTCACTGAGTGTAGAAATACTGCAGCTGAGTTAAGGCAGACTACTGGACTTCAGTCAGCTACTGAGGAGAACTGCACTCACTGGGATGTTTTCTGCACACTAATTTTTTTGTCCAGAGGACGCACCTGGAATTTGTTAGAGTACCTCTCTCCCTAGTCTCCTCTCAATCCTCAAATAATAAAGCAGGAGCTGTAAGCACCTAGCACAAAGACTGAAGGACAGCACTCCAGAATGTGAAGAAAAAAGGCTGTCAGCTTTGGGGTAGCAAGTCCTTGTTCCCCAGGGTGGTTTATGGCTTTGTGGGGTCTCACAGAGCTGGGAATCCAAACAGAGATTGCTAAGTGCAGGAAATGACATTTGGCTGCATCCTGCTTGTGCTGGAATGTTTTGGCCGTGATGGGGCAATGGCCAAGAGAGGGAATGGAACTAAGCACAGTGATGCACGGCAGATCTCTAGAGGGAAGGAATACAGAAGGGCAAAACATGATTCTTCCTTATCCTTTTCTACTTGCAGGGCATTGACCCAATCAACCAGACGAAGGTGGTGGAGATCCTGAAGGAGGGTGATGGCACAGAGAGACGTCGGAGCCTGGGAGGCAGCGTCAAGTACGAGAATGCCACAGACGGTAGCGAGGAAGTGAGTATGGGCGTGGAATGGAGCGGGGTAAGTACAAGACACCATCAAGAATGGCCTCAGCCGGCTGCCAGAGAGAAGGGACAACCTGGCTGAGGGCTGTCCCCGCGTGGCCTGTCGTGGCATCCTTGTCTGCCTCCATTCGTTCCCTGCACATTTCCTTCCCCTCTTTCTTGGCATGAGCCAACCAGCCTGCAAAGGTGCGTGTCTGGGTCTGGCTTCAGGTGTACAGGCCAGATATTCCCAACTAAGGGCTCCTGCTTCGGGGGAGCTGCCGGGCCCTGGCAGTGCACAGCATGAGCTGGTCCTGGTCTTCCCTTAATCTTAGGCTTGCAACCTTATTAACATCTCTCCCTGCTGCTCCCCTCTTGAGGTCCTGGCTGAGAGCATTGGCCCCATCTCAGGCTCACACAGCCTCTGAGAGCCATTTGGCTGTCTGTCCTGCACTGCGCCACAGACAATGCTGAGCCTGGGGACAGTTGTGTGCATGTGATGTGCCTGGTGTGTCTGTGAGTGAGTGACTGCAGGGCACAGGAATAGTGTGCAGCCAGTGTCTTTGCTGTCCCCATCTCCTGGTCTCATGCCCTCAACTGGCTCTGGCCAAGCAGAGGTGATAAAAGGCAGATCTTTGTGGGATGCTAGGCTGAGCTGACTAATGGTAGAGACTGGTGTTAGCTGAGGCACAGACAGGCCAACTTGAGGCTGTCTAGGTTTGCTTTGAGGCTGAGGGGCACTTTGGTTACTAGCACTGAGTTTGGAGAAAGGTAGTGATCCAGGTCTGGAACAGGCACCTTTTGTCTCCTGCAAGGAGGAGGATGGAGAAGAGGCGACAAGTGAGCATGGTGCTGGTGGGTGCTTGGCTTGAGGGTTGCTAGAGCTTTTAACACTTACTGTTACTTCTGCAAACTATAGCTGAGAGTGGAGTGTAGCTGGGTACCTAGGGGTTGTTGCAGCCTGGAACAGGCAAGACGCTGAGCACACGGAGTCCTTTGCTGCTCCCTCACATCTGCTGTCACTAACCCTTCCCTACCTGGCTCTGCTCTATCCTCACCTGCATCAGCTCCCTCCCTTCCTCCTTTTTCTTCCCTGTTGCCATGACAGCCCTTCAACACCCGAAGCCTGAAGCCTGCTGGCTCTCTTGATTGTGGATTGTACGCAGGAGGTGGCTGAAGGGGATCTGGAGAACAGACCTTTGAGAGGACCCAGCAGCCTCTGCCAGATGCATGGCTTCCTCTGTGCCAGCTTTTGTCATAAGGAGTAAAGAGGGTTTTAGCCCTGTCAAGGCACCAACCCTGGGCCCTTGCACTCCTCATTAGTAATGGGGCTAGACAAGCACAGAGGGAGGGCTGAAGGTTTGGATTAGAATTGCCTGGTCCCTACGCTGGCTGCTGAATCTCTACAGTTCCTCCTGGCTGTATTTGGTGTTGGGTCATCTCTTTGCACTGGTGATGGTCTGGGAAGACCTTTCTGACAGTCTCTGAGGTATCATTTCAAGACAAGTAGGCAATGCCACCCTTTCCCACAGCCCATCCTAGACAAGGGGAATAGTTCCTGCTCATATGACCCTTCCACAAGGGTCTTCACAGAGCTTCCCTGACCCAGCCAGGTGTAGATAGAGGATTTGAGGGCCTAGGCGAGACAGCTGCTGCCACATGATGCCTTTTCCAGCCTGCTGCACACATAACCAGTCTCCTCTCCCAAGCCAGCAGCCCTGCACTGTGCTGCAGCTCCCCTGAAAAGAAGACTGCGGCAGCTCCTGCTGCTCCTGTCTGTCATGGCCTGTTGTTCTCTGTGTTGGTCCAGAGACCACACATGAGCTCCCTTAAAGCTGTGTCTGCTGCCCTCCCTTAGCTGTCATGTGCTGCAGGTAGGGCCATGGGAGCCCCCAGGATGCCAGGAACCTCTGTGCCCATGGGCAGCTCTGGAAGCGCCCCAGGGCCTGGACCAACTGCTTGCTGCCCGGGCAGTTAGGCTGTGAGAGCCAGGGTCTGGGACGTGAGCACAGGAATGGCACCAGCTCAGTGGTGCAGTGGCCTTGGCAGGTACCCCATGCCCAAGGCCCAGGAGCAAGGAGCCCCCAGAGCAGGAGGCCTAGGCTGTTCCTCCCTGAGCTAGCTGTTCCTGCCAGCCTGCTAAACACATTGGCAAAGAAGTGAGACTGCGGTTTGTCTCACAAGAATCTCTCCCTGCTCAGATGTGGCCCATTGTCTCTGCATGCAGCCTGGGCCCTGCCCCACCTGTTCCCTAGGTGACCTACAACCTCACAGCCTTGTAAATTGTGTCTTTCTCCTCTCTGTGCACTAGGCTTAAATGCCTCCCGAGACTCCCTCTTTCCCCTCCACTGCAGTCACCTGGATGTTTGTGTTGTATCTTCCGACTTTTCCTCCACACCATCCCTCCTTCCTCGGCGAGAACTCCACACCAGTCCCCCAACCCTCCCGGCGCGCGAGGGCACCGCGATGCCTGCAGAGGAGTGCCTGGCCACGTGGCCCAGCTCCAGTCCCATGGCCAGCAAGAGCAGGAAGAATCTGCGAGGAGCTGCCCACTCCCCCAGGCCAGGGTGACGGGCCACCGTCCCCTTGCATGCCCCCACCCCCAGCCTGCCCTTTTACATCCCTGGGGACCAGGCCTGCAGGGGCTTGTCTTCAGTCCAGGCATGGTGACTCCACTGTCATTAGACATTCTCAACCCTCCTAGCTTATTCCTTCCATCTCTACAGAAGCACGAAGATGGGTGGCTGTTATGGGACAGCAAGGCCTGGCCTAGGCAGGGCTGTCATGTGCCCAGTTGCTTTCTTCCCTGTAGGCTTAGCTGATGTTAGTGCTCTGTAGCAAACCTGCGCTGGTCCCTGGTGAGCTGGGCTTTTCCTGCAGCACAGGGCAGTCCCTATCTTGCTACTGTTCTCCCTGCTGAGCTCAGCAACCCAGGGTATGTGGGTCTCTCTGCAGGGCACAGGAGTATAGGATGGCCCATAGAGCTACTGGACATCCAAGACAAGGTGAAGGGATGACAGCCAAGGGCCATGCATGGAACAGGGACCTGCCAGCACAGGCATGTTTGGCTGCAACCTCCTGACTGGATGCTGTAGCCACGTTCCTCACCTGATGGCATTAAGGGGTGAATCAGCTCCCCATTGCTGTGGGGTTCCTAGGTGTGGCTGGTGGGAGAAGCAGGGCTGAAGTTGTTTGCTGTTCCTTGGAGGCAGAGGAAGGGTAGGAGGAAAGAACTTTCCTGCAAGGGGTCAGATCCCAGGCCATTAGAAGTGGCTGAGATGGGTAAAGGACTGGTTTGGAGCAGAATGGTTGGGAGAAAAAGGAGGTGCAAAGAAGGATGTGAGGAAGGGAGGAGCTGGGGCTGGGGATGCTCTGAGCATGTGGGAGCAGGTGGGATGGCTGGAGGGAGATTGCCATGGGGGAAGGGGCTGGATTGCTCATAGGTCCCTGGGGCTGACTGCAGTCTGTCTGTCTCTAGCCAAGTGGGTGGGAAATCTGTAACCCAATTAACTGCTAGGAACACAGTACTGACCCTGAGGGTCTGTGGGGGTGGCTCAGTGCCTCTGATTGGTACTTCAGGCCTTCACAGGATCTGGTGCTGCTGGTCACTACTGGGAAAGGAAATGTTTCCCAGAGCCAGACTACCACTGTTCTGAGTCTCACACCCTTGGGTTTACACAGTCATCCTGCCTCCTATGGGAAGTGAACCTCCTTGGCCCTCCTATCTGGGAAGAAAGCTGAGGAGGCTGCAGCCAGCAGGATAGAGCCCAGAAGCCAGCGCAGGACTCTTCCTTATTTTTTTAGCTAGATTGTTTCTCTCGTGCTAGTCTTCTGGCAGGTTATGATGCTAAATGTGCCTGTGTCTGTCTGGGCCTGGCTTTCCTGTGGTGGTGCAAAGGCCTTGGGGTACATGCATGCTGCTCCCCTGGGCGCTTGTGCTTGCTGAAAGGAAGCTTGTCCTCTGGACCATGGGCTGTGGAGCCCAAGACCAAGTGCTCCAGGGCTGTGCCTTCCCTGCCTCTCCTAGTGCTGCTCCACGCTCCTGGAGAGTTGTGAGTCCCCAGGGCAGGGTGCATTTGGACATCGGGGCCACCTGACCCTGTGCTCTGCCATGTCCTGGACCTGGTACTGTAACAACCATACCTCTAATTAAAGGTAGACAGACCCAAATTGCTGCCCTGTGCTTCTTTCCATGCTCTGTAGGCCAGCGTCGGTCAGTCCTGGGTGGTGGGTGCAAATGCTGCTGCAGCAGGTGTGGGGATGCTTGGTGTCTGTCTGTGTGTGTTCAGGGGCATGTGCTGTCCCCAGGGCACCTCTCTTAGGCCGAGAAGTGGAGATGAAGGACCCAGCTCCACTGTGCTTCTCCCTGTCCTCCAGTCTGGGATTGCTGCTAACCTCAGTTCTGTAACCATGTGTGGCAAGGCTGCCCTGGGGGATCTAAGCTTCACCAAGAGGCGTTTCTATTTAGCCAAAGAAATACCCCCTTGCGTCTCCCAATTCTGAGTTAACTCCACATGCTGCCAAATCCTGCCTAAGTCTGCTGCTTCTGTGCGTTAGGCAGGGTGGGAGCATGCAGGGGAGAGCAGCTCAGTGGTAGAGCTGCCGCTTTTTCTTTGCACCCACCAGGATGAGAGCATTCAATGGAGTGGGGGCTCTGCGGCAAACCAAACCCCATAAATGTTCTGGATTAAAAATAACCCTGCAGAAAAGGGAGTGGGGAGAGAAGAGAGGCTATTTTTAACCCAGCATGCAGCAGCATTTGATTCTGATGTTGGTCTGCAGTCAGTCTGCATCAATGCAGCTGGGAAAACGTGGCTCCATCCTCTCCAGCCCTGACACAAGAGCATACTTCCTGGCCAGATCCTGCTACCCTTGTACTACAGTCCTGTTCCCCTTCCCAAGCTGTGTGCCCTCTTCCACCACTGGTTTGTGTGCCCTGGGAAAAGGAACAGTGTCTATCATGGCAGGAAGAGTTGTGACCAGTGCAAATCTACCGGGGAGGCAAAAAACACCCTACCCCATCTTTGCTAATGTCACACGCTTGATGTCCATCTCCTCCAAAACCTACCCATGATGCTTCATGGGTGAATGAATTGTTTACTTTGCTACTTTTGGTGCTCTGCATTTCTGGTGAGTGAGTCCCTTGCAGCAGCAACACATGGCTCCCAGCTTGGAAACCCCTCATTCCAGTGAGAAAGTGAAGAGATTCAATGCACTTGGCTTATCCAAGAAGGGATGAAATGAATACCATGAGAAAGGGTTGCTGGTAAGAAAAGTCCTGGTCAGCTGTTAGATCGGGGTCTAAGGCTGAATCAGCTTTGGGTAATCAGGGCAGAGAAGTGCTGGAAAAGGCTTCCCTAGGACCACAAGCTGTAGTGGTCAGCACAAGGGAGTGACTGGCCTAAGGCAGAGACCCTGCTTACCTGCAGAACTGCATGGATAGTCTTGGGGTAATTGCTGCTGCTAGCCTGAGCCACAATGCATTTTGGTCATTCGGAATGGTTCAGAGGGGCTCCCCCACATCTTAAGGAACAAAGGGCTTTTGCCATCACCTTATCTCAGTTTCTACTGCCTGTGTGTGCCAGGGGCCATTGGAATTGGGAGCAGGGAAGACTGCTATTATCAGGTCATCAGAGCAAAAGTAATTCCACATCAGCAGTGGTGCCATAACCTTATGTAACGAGCAGGCCAGGCCACAGGGGAAGAGCTTGGTGCCGTAATGACGCAGTGGCATGATGTGGTGTCAGGCAGGTAACCTGTGCCTTGCCTGCATATGGAGCTAAGTGCAGGAGGTGGGCTAGAGCCTGTCAAGGGCTGAAAGTGCCTTTCTGAGTATTGGGGACTTTTGGAGGCACATGGGAGGAAACAGACTGGGGAACAAGATTTCTGCCTGGTTTTGGTCTTCAGAAAAAGCAGGCAGACATAAAGAAACCCCTGCTAAGTGCCACCCCTGGGGCAGCTAGTGTGGCTGGACACAGCTAAGGGTGGGGGCATAGGAGTCTTGGCAACACAGCAGCCAAATGAATGTGTCCCCAGTGGAGCTGCCTGAGTTGCTCAGGAGGCTCAAAGCTAATTGTCTTGGGGCTGTTAGAGGTGGGACAAGGTTGTGTGTGCTTGTAGAATGGTCTTGTTTGATGTGAGTGAGCCTGCAGGACCAGAGTGTGCATCGGGATGAGTGCTGGACGGAGAGGAGGACTAGTAATGGTATGGTGAAGAAGGGCAAGGGGTGGGGGAAGATAGTCTCCAGCCAGTGGCAGATGAGGAGAGAGTCCTGGCAGTGTGTCCTGGCCTGACAAAAGTATCCCTAAACTTGGGACTCTCATCAGGGCTTGTTGCTTCCCTGGGCAGTGGTACCTCCTTGGCAGCTGCTGCCTGAGCTGTTGCAGGTGATGAAGCTGTGCCAGTGCCATTTGTGCTGGTTCCCTGGGGCAAGTCAGCAACCTGTCTGGGTGTTGGGCTTGCACCAGATAGGCTCATCAGTTTGGATGAGCCAGACAATGGTATGGGGGGATCCCTGATCCCCATGTCCTGTGAAGGACCAGGGTGGGGGGGGAGCCATGTAGTCAGCACTAAGCCTGCTTTGGGCCAGAGCTAAATCCTCAGTTGCAGGCAGACAAGAGGATGTTTGGAGCCAATTCCAGCCACTCATCAGCAGCATGCCAGAACCTTATCAGTGCCACTCAGCCATCATCCTGGCTTGTGTCTCTGTGTCCAGGATGGCAGTGGCACTCTGCAGCGCAGCAGCTCCCTGGGGAAAATCCGGGATGTGATACGGAGGAGCAGTGAGATGTTGGTCAAGAAACTGCAGGGCAATGGTCCCCTGGAGCCCAGGAACACCAGGTAGGTACAAGGATCAGGCTGGGTACAGGGCAGGTGGGGGCCCTGACACCTTGTGGGTCTGGATCTGATCAGACACAGTGTGGTCAAACCTGCTCTCCTCTGATTTCTTGTAGCATGAAACGAGCTGCATCATTAAATTACTTGCACAAGTCTAGCGATGCTTCATTTGAGGTAAGCACAGGGTGGGTGGAGCGGCTGGTACAGGAGTGGGCATTGGGGTGGTGGCCTTGTGGCCTTCGTCACAGCTGGTGAGGGGCATAATAGCGGGCCACAGGTGCAGTGCCTGAGACCTCACAGTGTGTGCGCTCTGTGGCTGTGCAGTGTTTGAGCTACTCTGCCTAGGCTGGTGGTCCCATGGCACCCCTGGGCAGCTGCAGACCTCTTCCAAGGTCATAGCTCCAAACCTGAAGGTGTTGCCTCCAAGTACTCACCTCCCTGCCTGCTCAGCAACCCCTCCAGCCACAGAATGAGAGCAGAGGCAGCACTTAATGGGTCTGACAGCAGCAACACCAGGGTATCTCGGGCTTGTGAGGCAAGGGGTGCAGGAGTTGGGGTAGCAGCTTTGGGGCATGGGGTTGGACTGCAAGTACCTCACCAGCACTGTATTTTTTCTAGGGCACCCAAGGCCTCCGTGCGGAGAGCAGAGGCCTCAGCGCCAGCAGCATGGACCTGTCCTCCCACAGCTCCCTGCTCTCCTCCAACTGACCTGGCTGCTCTACTGCTGGGCACCCTGGCTTCGCGCTGCACAGGGCAGCACCCGGCACCTCCCCACACCACCTGCTCTGTTTTCCCCATCACCGGCTCTCGTGCCACCGTCTGCCTGCCCAGCCCGGCCTCTCCCGGGAGTCCCTAGCTAGTTTGGGCACCGCAGCCCGCCCGCATGCTCCTCTGCCGCACATCGGGCTCAGCAGCCCCGGTGGCGGCTTGCTCGGTACCGGTCGCACACGCTCGCCAGGTAGAATCGCCAGCCCGGGGAGGGGGGGCGGGCTATCCCCCGGCCGGGGCAGTGGCAGAAGTGCCCCGTGCCCCCAGACGTCGGTCCCCCGCCGGGTGATCGCTGTACTTTATTTTATTAAATAAAACCGACCCTAGAAGCGACCGCGGCTCGGCCTGAGGCGGGGTGGGCGGGGGGGAGCGGGCGCCGCCTGGCGGGGGGACTGCGGCGACGGTCCACGCGCGGTCCGCCGGCGCGCCAGGGGGCGCTCCCGCCGCGCCGCCCCGAGGCGCTGCCGCTCCCGGCGCCGTTCCCGGCGGACGCGATGGCGCGGATCACGCTGGAGGATCTGGAGCGGCTGGGCGAGGAGCCCGCGGCCGCCGGCGGGGACGGCGGCGACAGCGAGGACGACCAGGAGGAGCAGGGCCGGCTGTTCGCGCACTGGGAGGCCGTGGCTAGCACGCATCGAGTGAGCCTGCCCCGAGGTGAGCGCCGGGCCGCGGGGGTGGCGCGGGCCCGCCGGGGCTGACGGCACGAACCAGGACTCCTCCTGCGCTGCGGCCGGGGCGAGCCTTGTCTCTCCTGTTGCTTTGCCTTGCAGACATGGCAGGCCCGATCGCCCAGATGGCCCGGCACAACCAGGCTCGCGAGCCTGTGCCGTACGTGTCCCTCTCGCAGCACGGGAAGGTGAGGCCGGACCCTCTCCGCACGCCCGGGTTCTCACCCGCTGCCCGCCCGTGGTGAGGCAGGCTCCGGTGCTGTTGCCAGCCCGGGGAGCAGGAAGAGCCTCTCCCTGGCGGGGAAGGTGGCCCCGTGTCGGCAGGCGCGCACAAGCCTCACAGAGGTTCCCGGAGAAGCATCCCAGGATGGCACCTCTGGATCGGTGCAGTATTCTGGTGTTCCTGCGTCTCCTCCTCTGTAGAGTAATGGCAGTCCTCAACTTTCCGGCCTTTATTTTAAAATTGGACTAGTCCTGCTGCTTTCTCTGGTCTTCTGACTTCTAGCTGTCTTCTTTACCAACCTGTTCTCTGCTGGGGTGGGCACATCCAAGAGAGTGAATTTTCAGTTCAGAGTCTGCTCCCTGCCTTGCTCAAAACTCCTCATTGCATATCTCAAAGCCCTGCTGGCTTTGTATTTATGCTGGTTATGTGGCTACTCTTTGAGCTGGAGATCTCAGCAGGCATAAGATAAATATGCTTCTGTGGGGAATGCAGGGCCTCTGGCCCTTGTCGTCAGACCTGAGCATGTATTCTTACTTGTCACAACTGCCAATCCAAACATGGTATCTTCTGCCTGAAGATCTCCTCTCCATGCTGGTCAAGTTGCACACTTCTTCTCATCTCTTGCACATATGGGTGCTTCTGAGCTTTGAGAAATAACTGCTTGTCAGACTGGTTCCTGTGTCTCTGCAGGCCTCATTGGGCTTGCTACCCAAGGCATCTGTCAGTTGTCCTCTATATGAGGAGAGGTTAACCAATTTTTTCTGGGCTGAGGTCCAGCACTCCCTGTAAAACATGTCTGAGCATGTGGGTTGTGCAGCTCTGAACTGGGGTTTCACCACACTCTCTTTCCCTGTTCTTCTGGTCCCAGGGACTTAATCTGGCTTCTTCTCCACCTGTGTTGATCCCAGACAGGAATGGGGCCCCAGAACTTTGTGGGAACTGAAGATCTTTTGTTGCCTGAAGATCCTCTGTGCCTGAGGAAGATTCTTGGAGTTTGAGGCTGGGTGAGAAGAGCCACTTCCTGGCATTAGTGCTGAGGGGACTTTGGAGCTGGACTCTTAGGGACACATTTCCCAGGTTCAGGCAGGTCATTAGTATTTGTTGCTTCTCCTGAGCTATCAGTGCTACAAGACCTCATTCTCTCAGAGGCAAGTGAATTACTGTGTCATCTACAGTGCCGTGCTCTGTCGATACTCAGTCAAATTCCCCAGCTCACATTGCAGGGACCTGTTGCTACTGGATCTGTGTGAAGCATCTTCAATATTTCTCTTGGCCAACTCCTATCTGGAGTGGTAGTGCTTAATATAAGGGTCAGGCTGTGGCATACCCTGCTGTTGTGACTTGCTGAGTTGATAAGTTTATTTGCAGATGGTGTGGCAGATGAGAGTTGCAAATAGTGTAGAGGAACTGGTGGTTTTCTTGCTTGGAAAAGACTCTTGCCCTGCTCTGCTTTGCTTGGTGGGACAATAGCTGGCATGGCCTCAGCTAGAAGGCTGGCCTGCAGTGTTTTGGGGCAGTCTTACTGGCATCCCACTGATGCACAACAGTAGGTCAGATGCCTTCCTTCTGCCTTTGGTTTGGCTCTCAGAGACCTGATGTGGGTGGAGGCACAGGGAGGACAACAATTCACTGTTGAGTCTGGTCACAGCTTCCTGGCTTGGTCACTGCCAGCACAGCTGTGGAAGCAAGAAGTTTGGAAAGATACCCTAAGCTCTGTGGAACAAGGTTGTCTCATGACCACTTTAATCTGGCTGAAGAACAAGAGAACAGCAGGAAGATAGGTGCTGGTTACAACTTCCCAGCATCTCTTTATGTGTTACCTGTGATCACAGACGTGCCATGAGCTGAACTATGAGCATATCCAGGTGCAATTTTCCCCACTCCCCTTGCCCTGCTTCTGCGTTGGCTTTCTCCAGAAGACTGGACATTCTGTCTTGGAAATAGAGATTCTGACCCATCTCACAAAGTTGTCCTCTCTGCACCAGCTGGGTTCATGTCTCTTCTTCTTCCTATCACTTCTTGGTATGGGAGAAGGATCTGAGAGGAGTTTTGTTCCTGTCTTCACAGCTCTTCTGGATGGTAGAGCTCTTCTGCCAGATTTTCCCCTCTACTGGGTGGGAGTCTTTTTGCTCATTATCTTCTGTGCATACAGTGTTCCAAGGAAAAGGCACTGTACCTGAGGATAACATCAGCCTTACTGGAGGCCTTTGGGTGCCTGGAATCAGGAACATCCTTGTGAGTAGGCAGGACAGAGACCAGAGGATGTACTGCATTCCTTGTGCATGCCAGGAGCCTCCAGACCCCCTTGCACCCTGTCCCTTGTCTGTGCCTTTCCTTTTGCTGACTTTTGCCCGGTGCTCGTAAGTATCCTTGTCTGAAGTGTGTGTCATGCCAGCTCCCCTTGCCTTCTTTGTCCTCCTCTGCCAACTGATTAGCAGAGGGGCTTGTTTTGGCAGGGTTGTGTCTGCCCGCTTCTTGCCTGTCAGTGTTGGTTTTCCACCCAAGTGCTGCAGTGTTGTCAGCGTGCTTAGCTCTGACTTGGCTTCTCTGTGGCCTGTTTCAGTGCGAGGAAGCAGCCTATGAGGAGCGGCGTTACCCAGCTGGGAAGTGGGCGTGTGTCACCAAGGGGGAGCCCATGTATGAGCAGAGCATCTCCATGAGCTTCATGAAGCTCATGCGCTACATCTGCAAAGAGAACTCAGTAGGTGTGTGCAGGCAACGGCTGGAGGGGCTGGCAGGCTGCACAGAGGGAGGGCTTTGCTACTGTCCATCTGGAGTGGGGAGGAGCGCTGCCACTTCTGACCCACCTGTCTAACTGCCTTCCTACCTCCTTCTAGGTTGCTATCTGGGCATGACAGTCCCGGTGCTCAATGAAATCCACCTGACCAAAGATGAGACCGAGCTGGAGCGTGAGGTCGTAACTGCCTATTATCTCCCAGGAGAGTTCCAGCAAAATCCTCCTGTTCCCATGGATCCTGAAATCCACATCACTGAGAGGGCACCGCTCCGGGTTATAACCAGGTGACCCCAGCACCAGAGGTGTTTTCTCAGCTCAGCGGAGATGTACGAACTCCCTGCATGGCTGCTGTGGTTCTTTGGGCAGAGGGATGGGAGCCCTGGCTGTGGGAAGGGGGAATGTGCTGGCTCTGTTACTTATGTTACTTATGTTGCTTCCTTTGCTGCAGGGTTTTCTATGGGATGACCACTGAAGAGACAATTCTGCGGGAGATCAATCTCTTCTGGGAGCTCTTGGGCTCCACAGACACTGTGCTCCGGGAAACCTACATTGTGGCTTCTTATGAAAATCCCAGCATCCCTCAGCGCCGCAATGAGATCTGGTTCATCTGCCGAGCAGAGTGAGTCCCCTCTGTGACTGCAAATCGTCCTGTGACTGGACCTGGTGCAGATGGCAGTTCTGACCCAAAGAAGATGGAGCATGTTCTGACCCACTATTCACCCACAAAATGACAGACCAAGAGACTGCAGGGTGGGTTTGCAGCCTGCCCTGCAAGGGTTCTGTCAGGGGAAATCCTGCCTGATCTGCACTTCACCTGCCCCCACAGGGGCCAGCTGAGGCTGGAGCTGGCACCAGGGACAATCTCTGCAGCAAGCTCCTGGTGGGAAGCATATGGTGGGGGGTCATTGAGGCAGTAACCATGTGGGCTTGTGCAATGTGCTAGCCTGACCTGTGCTCCTCTCAGCTCTGAGCTGGGCTTGCAGAGCTGTGCCAGGTATGCCAGTGGGGCTTGTGGTTGGCAGAAGCACAAGCTGATGGTGTCTAGAAAGCAAATGACTGTGTATAAGGTGTGGGGCTCTGTGTGGCCTCTGGCCTGCTTCCTGTGAGAATGGCTGCCTGTCCCGAACAGAGCCACTGAAATGCTGCTACGGGAACAGTGGGATTTGAAGGGGGAAAGGGCTTGAATTCAGGTGGGAATCCTGAATGCTTCCTGCCGGGGTGGCTCTCTTTGTACTGTTGGATGCCTCCCTGGCTGTCACTCAACAGTCGTCAGCCAGGACTGGGGCGCTGGCAGCCTTTGTCCATCCAGGTGCTGTTTTGCAGACCTGCTGCTGAGAGGGACAGGTGCTGACAGCAGCAGGCGTGGCACCACTGTGTGTTGTGCATTGATCAGTAAGTTTCACATCCATGAATACTGTCATGCTTTCCTGGGGGAAGCTGGCAATGCCAACAGTAAATAAACCCAGCTCAAACCACTGCAGCTACGGATCACTGATGGTGGGGATGTGGGGTGGCTTGGGAAGAGGCTTGCTGTCTCCTTCCTGAAGATGCTCCAGGCTGCAAAGCTGTGGCTAATTTGAAGGGCTCTAATGTTTGCCCAGGTTATGACCCTGTGTTAAGCCAAGCACAGCTTCTGCACTGCTGCACATGCTGCTTCTGTTGCTACTGCAAACAACTCTGGGCACGCTCCCCTGCCAGTAAGGTGCTTTGCTGTTGGATGGGGTCTGCTCTAGCCTCATTTTTCTCCATGCAAAATGTGGATCCTTTGGCTGTACTGCACATGGGCTCCTGATCTTTGGGGGTGAGAATTCTAATGTGACTGTATGTCATGCTGGTTGGCCGCAGAAACACGTACTTCTGTAGGGATGTGTTTAACTGGCTTGGTGTCAAGGGACTTGTGACTGCTTCTGACCCAGTTCCCAAGGGGTTTCCTCCTGCTGTGACTGAATGTGTGCTGTGTGGCTCGCTGCCTGCTGCTCAGACTCTGGCTCTGGCCCTTTGGCCCTACACTGCAGCTGGAGGGTAGGAATGGGGGGAAAGCCAGGGCCAGCTCTGTGGTCTCACTGCCTTTAGCAGCACGGGTGGCTTCTGCCACTCCTTTCTTCAGTCAGATGCTGTTCACTGGCCTCTCCAGGCTGCCTTGCTCTCTGGCAGCAAGGAGTCTGGCTACCTAGCTGGTGGCTGTGGGGAGAGTGAGGCTGAGCATGTTACATCCTTCCCTGCAAGGGAGCAAGGAAGCTTCAGGCAGAGTCTGGGCAAGCACAGCAAGGGCAGACAGTGGTTTCCTGGGTATCTTATGGTGCAGTTCTTGTTCCTGGGGCACTAAAGGCAATATGGAGTGGGGAGAGGCAGTGACAGCCTGCAGCTCTGAGGCCGATGTGGTAAGTGCTCCTCAGACAAGTCATGATACCTGGGTCAGCAGTGCTGAACTCACTTTCTCTCCTGGGGAAAAAGCAGCAATGCTCTTATGTGAGGCTCAGGTCAGGTGGCTCAGTATCAGTGGGAGAGAAAGTCTGCCAGTGTGTGTGGGACAGAGACACTTTCTCTTACTACACATTAGCTGCTTTGCTTGTCTTGAGTTGCAGGTTGAAATAAAACTTCCTTTCTAGAGCTTTTTGAGTAGGGTACCACTTCCTCTGAGGCTTCTTGGTCCCCAACCACAACCAGAACAGCTTTTGGTGGCAGGAGATGATGGCTTCCCTACACGAGGGGACTAGTCTGTGGTTACTGGCAAAGTTCCTTAGCTGCATGCCCTGTGGGAGCAGCTCCGTGGTCTTCCAGGAGGTGGTAATGGAGGCTTCTGGTGCAGCACCAGAGTGGTACTGCCACACAGGGCAGCAGCACGCTCCAATCCTGTGCCACAGGTTTTGCTGAGTACAGGCTTCAGCATCCTCTGTGATGGATTCAGCAGCGCTTGTGGGGATGTTGTGTGCCTGATGGCAAGACTTCCATGCAGTACCAAAAGCAGCTAGCATTTTGGAGGCTCAACAAACCGGCTGGAAAGCTGGCGTTCAGAGCTACAGCTGTGAAAGCCCGTGTTGCAGGACTGCAGCACATTCTACCGCAGGCATTGGGTCGGGCAGAGAGGCCTCCAGCCATGCAGATGGCCAGACCAGCTAATGCCTCGGCTTGGGCCCTGCAGAGGAGCAGCAAGGGGCAGGCTTCTTGTGCTGTGTCCAGCCCTCTGCCCCTAGCAGGGTGTGGAGCTCCTGGCCCCTGCTGCCCCAGTGCCTTCATAGGGTCTCTCACAGCGGTACAGACCGGGAGCTTCTGCCATCAACTTAACAGCCCGACTACGAGGAGCTCCTGGGCGGGAAGGGACCTCTGTCGCTTCCTCGCTGCTCCGGGCACGCCGTGTTCGGCAGGAGCAGGGGTCGCGCAGCGCAGGGGCCCCCGGCGCGGCCCTCACGGCCCCCGGTACCGGGGAGGCTCTGCACGATGACGCCGGCGAGCCCCTCGCCTCGCGATGGAGGCACGGGGGGTCCGAGCCTGGCACCGGCCGCGGGACCCCGCTCCTCCCGACCCCGCCCGGTTTCCGGTGGCTGCCCCTCCCCCGGAACCCCTCCCGCCGGCGGGGCGGGCGGGGCGGCAGCGGCATGGCTGGGGGCTGGCGGGCGCGCTGACTGGCGCGGCGGCGGCGAGGGCTGCGGAGGATGGCGGCGGTGCGGGCGCTGCTGGTGCTGGGTGAGTGCGGGCCGGGGCAGCCGCCGCAGCTTCCCCCGCCCCGGGAATGCAGGTCCCGGCGGCGGGGCTTCGCGCCCCCTCTCGCGTCCGTAGCTGGGCCGCGATGCGGCTGACGGCGGGGCGGGGGGCTCCGGGGCTGAAGGAGGTGCGGCCGTCCCCGGGGCCGAGCCTCCGGTGGTCCGCGCCCCCTCGGGTTGGGGAGGGAGGAGGGGGGGGCCGCGGGGCTCCGGCGCGGAGCAGGGGCTGCGTGGGGCCCTGTGTGTTCCAGCCCGGGGGCGGCCGCGCCCCCGCCCCGCGCAGCCCCGGGAGCCACCGGGGCGCCTCGCCCGGCTCTCCTTCCCCGGCGTGCGCCGGCTCGCCCTGCCCGCCCGCCCGCCCGCTCCTATGGGGGAGCGTCGTGCCTAAATCCACAGGGATGCAAATGCGCCAGACATTTGCCGTCTGGGAGATGGCGAGCAGGCGCTCCCGGAGCAGCCGCGCTCCGGGGAGGGCTCCCGGAGGCCCCTCTAGCGAGGCTTGGCCCCGACCTGCGCCCCTCCGGGCTCCGTGGAGAGAGCTGAGACTGGGAAGGCTGTTTGTGTGCAGTGGTGGGTGGTTTTCCTATGAAATCTGATCAGATCAAAACTCGAGAACAAACAGTGGGCGCGCGGGGGGGGGTTCCACCCGTGGAGATTGACCTCCCGGCTGCTGGAGGGGTTTTGTCCCTTGCTGAGCGCATCTGGCTGAGCCCTCTCCCCCGCCCCCCGTGCCACCCTCCATGCCGTGTAGGGTGTGAGCCAGCCTCCCTGCCCTGTCCTAGCTCTGCGGCCCGTTGATTTGCCTGGCTGCTTGCTTTTCACGTTGTCCAACTCCAACTACAAAGCCCAGACCCACCTTCCCTCGCTCTGCTCCATGGTGTTTCTCCCCCGCTGGCCTCTTAGCACCGTTTCCCTTGTCTGAGGAGCCCAAGGTCTTGGCTGTGGCACGAGAGCCGCAGGGGCTGGGAGCTATTTTTCAGCCTGGCTTTGAAAGGTCCCACGGCTGCCCCATAACAGAGCACCTTGTTTCTTCTCTTTGGAGCCCTGCAGATGGGGAGGGTCCTGCGTGCTGCTAGTAGCCGTTTGCAGTCCTTTCTGTCTCACTGTGTGCACAGTTGTAGAGTTTGCTTTCCAGTTTCTGCTGCAAAATCAAGAGCAATCTTAGTTTAGCACTTGGGTAGGATACTGCCTCTGAGGGAAAGATATCTGTAGCTTCTGCCCTTCCATATCTGGAGGTGTGGCTGAGCCCTGCTGCCAGGCGGTAAGTATTGTCCAATTTACAGCTGATAAGCATGAAAAGCAACGCTTACTTAGCTGATTAGCACCGTGATTGCAGAACGTCTTGGCAGCCTTCTGGGAAGGCTGTTTCTGGAGAGGGAGTGCATGCTTAGCTTGGGCCCTGGATTGAAGCCACAGGGCTCTGTGAACCTGCCACAGCATTCACCTAGCTGCCAGCAGGCCACTACCGGCAGCTGGGATGTGCAGACCTGCCTGTGAGGGCTGTTGGTCGCCTTTCCTACCAGCACACTCCGCTCTACAGTTGTTGGGAGTTTCTGTGCGGCTCCAAGCATGTACACTACTCCTTGTTTCTCTTGCTGAGCAAGACCATGTCCTGCAGCACTGGGAGGAACACGCTGCTGTTGGGCTCTCAGACACTAAAAAATCTCAGATGGTGAAACATACTGTTTGACATCTAGGTTTTTACAGGCTAGTGGTAAGTTTTGTGGGCTGCAAGGCGTCGTCTCCCTTTGCCTGTAGATGCTGTTTGGAAAGAGCACTGGGCAAAGACCTGTGAGGCATGGTCATGCAGGTCCTTTGCTATGTGTTTCAGAAGTGCTCGGTGCCTGGACTGCTGGTCCTTGTTCCTCCATTTCCGTTGTTCAGTGAAGCTGTGATCTTTCTGGCAGTGGCACTGCAGCATGCCAAATGTGTGCTGACTTAGGCTGGAACATCTGGTTGAAGTGCTAGCAGAGGAAATATTTGCTGAGTCAACTTTTCTTTAAAGCGAAAAAAACCCCAAAAGGTCGATTTTGTTCTGGAAATGCCTCCATGTCCTGTGGTGAGCTCTGTGTTTCTGTATGGCAGTACTTTTCTCATGTTTGCTAGCAAGCCTGGTCTTAAGAAAATTTCTGAAGACGGTAATGATCTGATCCCCCTTGGGACTTGACTGTGTTCAGATGGGGCTCTAGGCGGGCTGGAACCCTGATGTGGCAGGAGCTTCAAAGGCATGGCAGCTCCATAGTCGTGGCCATAGGCACTTCTTTGTCTGCACAGTGGGGTCCTGAACCACTGTGAGCTGGCACTGATCAGAGCGTTGTCATGTTCTGCATCCTTTAAAGATGTCCTCTGAGCTCTTTATTGATCTGGAATGAAGCTGTCTTCTAAAGGCAGATGGGCAGATGTTTAAACTGCAGCAAGCACCCTGTATTTAGTTGCATGCTGGGTAATGAACACTTGCCGATTGAGAATATGTTTCCTCCCAGTCTGCTGAATACCTCTTGCTCAAGGGAGGCAAGTGGATGGCAGCTCATATCTGCTAGTAGGTCAGATGTTTGGCCAAGGGCTGGTCCGTGTTGCATCCAAGCAGATAGGCACGTGTCCTAGGAGGGCAGGCTGCACTTTCTCTAAAGGCCATGGAGCTCAAGGGGAATGGAGAAAAGAAGGTAGGAAAGGGGTAGGAAGAGAAGAGCCTGGCTTTGGGGCAATGGACAAGAATGCAAGGGCCAGTTTGGCTGTAAGTGATAAGGCACTTCAAAAAGATCTGAAGGCTGTGAGGCCTGGTTACAGGTATTTGCTAGAGGATCTTTACACTAATATTTTTCTTGCCTTCATTTCAATTCATCTGCTATTTAAGTTGCAAAGATCAAAGCTATATTCCAGCAAGCTAACATGGACTTAAGTAAATAGCTGGACCTAGTACACCTCTTTCCAGTGAATAAACACTCTTTCCTCTCTGAACATTTTCAAGCATACCTCTCATGCCTGGAATGCAAAATATTTCACATTAGCAGTGGGTGTTTCCACTACTTTCGATATTTGGGAACTTGGAACAAATGCTTATTTAGCAGTGGACAAATTTAGGTACAAATGTGCTCTTTGTGAAGGCAGTTGCTGCTGCGGTGTTTGCAGGGAAATTCCCTTGAGACTGGGGGACATGTTATTGTTTGTTCAGACCACAAGGAGCAGTTCTCGTTCTCCTAACGTGGTCTCGTGGGTTGGGACAGGCAGCTCTTTGGAAGCCTGGAGGGCAGCAAGACCAACAAGATGTTTGGCAGATGCACAGGAACATTCTTCTTGGTGAGGTTTAAGTTGCACAGGGTGTTAACTTTGGGTTTGGTGGGGTTTGCAAAGGCTGTGAACCAGCACAGTGGATTTTGCTGTGTAAGTGAAAGAGGCAGGCCCGCAGGTGGGCCTTTGGCATGGCAAATACCTCCTGGAGAAGGCTGATAGTGCCTGATGTGGGAGAAAGGCAACTGTAGTGTTTTTTACCTTTATAAGAAATCAACTGTCTTGGGGGAGAGAGGAAGGAGAGATGGAGAAATGACGATTTGACAACTGACTGAAAGAAAGACCAGCATATTGGTAATTGGTCCTCAGTGTACATTTCAGCATGGCAGAGGTGCCAAGGTGAGTGGTCTGATTCCACGTCAGTCTCCTTGCTTGGAAGATGTTGGAAGGTGTCATCTAAGAGCTACTTGTAAATGCTTTTTAGTCTGTTAGAAGAGCAGATGTTGTATTGCACAGTGGGGTTAAAAGGCTGTACTGTGAATGTAGTGTACCTTATGTGCTGGATTGCCTGAAATAAGCAATCCCACTGCTGGACATGGAAGAATTTGTTCTCTGAGAGAGACCTTACAGGAAGGAGGTAGGGATGCTGCAGATTTTCAGGCTTTTCATATGGCTGCTGCTCTAGCAGCAGCCACTCCCTGGGCTTTGCCATAGTTTGGAGGCTCTGCATGTAGTTCACATCTTGTTCCTCATATTCTTGTGAGCTTTCAGCAGTCCAGAAACATTGTGCATCTCTTGCATTTTTAGGGAGGTTGTTCTGAGGGAGTTGCAAATAAGACAGGGGACCCTGGGGTCTTTTAGAAACCTGTTTGCTTGCTTCCTAATACCAAAGCTATTGAACCACAGCACAAGGAAGCAAACACATTGATTTTGGAGGATGTGGCCAGTTCAGAGTCCTGTACTTTTACCTCCTTCATCCTACCAGACCCTGTCAGGATCTGCTGTGCTGGTTGTGTTGATGAGGTGTCAGCTCTCTCCTTTTCCCCACCTAACACTGTGGGATCTGATCCAGAGGCTGCTTTCCTGCACTGCTGTTGGGTGCTATGTGAGGGAGCAGTGTCCAGTCACCTCTCAAGTCATACAGGGCCAGCAAGTCCACCTTTGCACTACAATGGGAACTGTTGCTCTTGCTGTTTGGTTTAGAGGGCAGCTGGTGTCCCTATAAAAGGACCAGACTGAAGGATCATCATTCTGGAGAAGAATGATGAAACCATCTCCTGTTTCACTCTTCCTGTGCTTTCTGAACATATATATCACTGTGCAGACAGTAGAAAGGAAAAGAGGCTTGCAAGGTATGTTGTTATACGGATATAGGTTAGTCTGGGAACTAAACCAGAATCTAGCTTTGCAGGAGGCACACAAGTGTCTTCAGTCTCAAGAAGTGAAGTACTGGAAGAATAGATGTCTGGGGTTTCTTCTGGAAGTGGGCAAAGGCTGGTTGTAGTCCTGTGGGCTCTTAAGGATGGAGGCACATTCAGTGTTTTTAGCAGCTGCAGTTCTCCATGTCCAGGCTGTGGATCTGGGTGCTGCTTGAATATAGGTTTGTCCAGTATTTTGTCTTGCCTCTGCTTTGGTGAGTTGCAGCACGGTGAGGATGAGCCCATGCTAACCCGTCAAGGGAAGGACTCCATTTCTGGTTATTCCTTTGTTCCAGGGAAATACTTGGCAGCAAGCGCTGTTCTGTGTTTACCTGTGTCTCCTTTTAATCTGTGCAGCCCTTGCCGAGTAGCTGTGGAAGATCTTCAAGCCAAACACAAGTGGTCTTTGTTTCAAAGCATCAATTTGTGTTGGCAGCCAGGTCTGCAGCGCATGTGCTTTTCATTGACTGCTGCTCCGGCTCCATTTCTCACTCTTGCCAGCTCTTTTTTAAATTTAATACAAAAATGTTTTCCCTGATCTTAAAAGGTTGAGCCGTACAGTACTTCTAGTCTTAATTTAAGCCTTGCCATTTTCAGGGAAGCAGTCTGTTCTGTGACCAGAGACTGCTTCCCTCTGCTCTGAGAAGTAACTAATACATGCTCTCTGATCAATAAAGAGAGGCAAGGGGGGACTTCAGAGTGGTTTGCAAGTTTCTGAAAGCTTGTTCTGTGTGTCTGGGATGAGGAGTTTGGGTGTGCCTGCCCAGTTCTGACCATTCCTGAGCTTGCTTGTCTTAGAGTAGTTTGGGAAAGTTGATGGGTAGGTGCTTTTGTTGATACTCTTTGCAGGCTGTTACTGCCTGAGACTGCTCCTTTTATTTGATTAGCTTTCAAAAATCCATCCTCTATTCTCTGATTTTTACCCTCTGCAGTTGTTTTCCAAAGGCTTCTCTTGAAAATGCATTCTAATCCTTAAAAATTGTAGGTGACATCCAGGCAAAGGCCTATGTCGTTACTTAAAACATTTCTGTTGGTAGTGAACAGGTGAATGCTGAGGTGTTCAGATGCCCCAGAGAGCAGAATGAAAGCTAGCCAGATCCAGCTGCAAAAGTCAGGATGGAACAGCGCAGTGAGGAGTACTCTTGAACTCCTGTCCCCTTGCACAGCAGGTCCACACAGATTGTGTGTCTGGAGAGGAGGCATGACTTTTTAAACTGATCATTCCTTGTGTGAGATGGTGCTTGCCAGTGGGATACCAATGGTCTGTCTTCTCCTTGTCAAATTAAGCTGTGATTTGAATGGGAGCGGGCAGGAAGTTCAGCGTTTGTGGACTGCAGTGTGCACAGGGCCCCTGAATGTGCATGAATTCAGTCCACCACTGTCAGATGGTCTGGACCTCTGTGAGGTTGGGATGTCTTGGATTGATGCTTGTATTGTGCAGGATGATGAATGAAGAAAACTGATACAAGCAGATTTCTGTCTGGAAAGTGGCGTGACGCATTTGATTTCAGGGCATGAACCTTCCCTCTCTGGAAGGCAAGATGTTGCATGCTGGGAGAAAGCGATGACACGAGGTTGCTGTGTGTGCTGGGAGCTAGTGCAGAAAGGGGCTAGGGCTTAAGTGAGTGAGGATTACAAGTCTACTTGTATTTCAGCCCCTGGTTAACCTCTGTTCAGTTCCTGGGTGACTTATCTCCCAGGAGACAGCAGAGTCCATGAGTGCTGTGCACTCGGACCTCAGTGCTAATGGCAGATGTTTGTTTCCCGAGTAGCTCTAAAGTGACAGGCTTTATAACTTTTCCTCTCCTGTGATGCTGTTGTGAAATGAGGTTTGTCCCAGCATCAGAATTTTACACCTGAATGCAGCTCAGGCCACCCTGAAGAGCAGCCAAGACAGCGCCCTACTGCTGTCGATTTGAGCACACTGGCAAGTTGGCTCTGTCCTCCGTCCCCCAGAAAGCCAGAGGAGTCTGTCCCCAGAGCCATGGCACGTGAAGGCCGAGTACCGTTCTGGCAGCAGAGGGGTGGCTTACATGCCTCTGGGCAGCCCTATAGGGGGTTGTCCTTGCTGTCCAGTGATGCACAAGATAGGCATGGTATTGCTTAAGACCAACTATGAATGCTCTCCTCACTACAGTTGCTCATTGGTTTCTTGAAGAGCACAAAGGAAGCCTTTGATTCAAACCATACAGTGGCTCTCCAAATGGTTAAAGGCAGGACAAGCTGTGGCTTGCAAGTTCCTTTATTGCTCTCCGTGCATTGTGCTTTGGTGTGCGTCCTGCCTCTGCTGGGCCAGCCCATCACTCACGTGGCACAGACTGATGGGTGCTCCATGGTGCTGGCTCTGTTGAAGTTGCTACAGTGCCTGTATCTGTGGGAAGCTTTCATGGGAGGAAAGGTTGTGGCTTTTGTCTTTCCCAGCAGACAGGACTAGAGAAGATAAAGACAGTCTTGTAGGGTGCCACACAAGGCAGTGCATCCAGTGCTCCTTAACTGTCCATGGCAGCATAGATGGGTCTGTGCTGCTGAGGACAAGTAATTTAGTTACCTCTGCAGAGGGGCCAACACTGGAAGTCTCCTTCAGGAGTTGCAGGAATTCTGCAAGTTGTCTTGGACCGAAGAAGATAGCTTCTTGTGAGTTACTTGATGTTCTTTGTTCCTATCCATCCGTACTGCCTGCTGTAAACGCTGTGAGCCTGGGACACATCTGGGCACCTGGCAGGTGCTGTGGGAGTGGCCAGTTCCTGGGCTGAGCCGCCTTCTGTAGCAGTGAGATGGCAGTGAGATCTTGTTTTGTGATCACTCTTTCCTCCGGCTAGGTTTGAACAGTTCTGTATCCACCATATTCCAAGCTAAAACCGAGCTCCAAAGGCAACACGTCTGTTGCTTTTTTTTCTCTGCTGAGTTCACTCCTGATGGCTCTCCCTGATGTTTTGTGTGTGTGCTTACAGCCTTCAGATGTGTAAGTGGAAGAGCTGCTGGCTGAGCCCTCACCAGCATTGACCCTCCTGCCCGGGTCCTGCCTCTGTCTTGCTGCCTTGTTCTGGCCCAAGTGCAGCTGTTCCTTTTCCATTTGTGCCTCCTGTCTCCCCTTCTTCCTGATTCCTCTTCTCTATCCAGACCCACCTTAGCATGCCACATGCTCCCTTCTCAGACTTTGCTGTTGCTTGGTTTCTCTCCAATGCCTGCCTCTGGGCACTGCTGTTTTGCCAGGTGTGGCTGTGGCTTTCTCATCCCATCCTGAGATTGCCTTTGTCTCCTTGAGCCAGGCCCCCAGTTCGCTCAGGCTGGTGAGAAATCAGAGCAGAGCTGGCGCAGGGCTGCTGAGATGTTCAGGTGGATCTTGGAAATCATAAGTCTTTTTTGACAAGAATTCTTTCTCTTACTGAAGAAACATCTCAAAGGCACGTGGCCTGAAGCAGAAACCACTAATCTGAATGGTCAACATTTTGGCAAGGAAATAACAAGTGTCATATTGGGCATCGTTCAGCATCACATTTTGTTTCTGTGGCCTTGTTGGGATTTGGCCCTGCCTCTCACTGGCTGGAGATAGTTCCTGCAGACAAAGGCCTGTCATGGGTTTGATGGAGCAATCCATTTTACCTGGGTTGCTGAGTGACCACAGTGATCAGCCAGGCACCTGCAGATATTTCAGCACAACTTCTTGCTCTCCAGGACCCGTTGTTGGTTGTCTGTTGCCACAGTTTGTGTGCTGCCTTGGCATTTAATCAAATGTCCAGGTACTCCTCACACTGGTAGATTAGTAGCTGTCCAGTAAGAATTATTTGCTCTCCAGATATATTGGAAATTAGCTTTTTTGCCACAATGGAGGAAAGCGCTTGTTTTTCAAAGAGATCTGGTTAGCATGACTTTCTGTCTCAGTGGGTCTGTTATAGCCAAGCTTTTCTTTATTTGACACTGGAGCTTTGCATTAGATCTATTTAGTGCAAGTGTTCTGCTTGGTTATTGATTTGTAAAATATTCCAGAAAGTGTCCTGCTTGCATATTCTTCCCACTCAGTGGCTTTTTTCCATTTTTAGCAGAGATAATGTAGCAATGTCTCATAGAGAAGCTACCTTTTAATTAATATTGCATGAGCAGAGGAAATATGAGCTTCTCTGTCTGCTTTCCTATATTTATTGCTTTTAATATAGATTCATAAATGGCCTTAATGAAAATAAACAAGGAGCTGTTCTTCTCTGTGCCCTCTTTGCTTTCAGAGATGATACTGCAGGTTCAGCCTCCCTGGTGATGCTTCTCCCAGGAAGAAAGGTCCTGGACAACAGTGCTTCCCTGCACAACTGTAAATGATGATTGTGAAATAAGGCTGATCTTCAGCTTTCCAGGAATGAAAAGAGGAGGATCTCGGAGAAATCTGCAGACCTTAGGACTTAGTGGGAGACAGATATGGGGAGTTGTGGATGATATTTTGTAGCCAGGAAGCAGTCAGTGCCACATAGATGCAGGCAGTATTTATGAACTAGTGTTTCTGAAACACTTGTGAGAGTTGACACAGAAATCATACAAACCCAGTGGGAAGCCCTGGGCAACCAATCCATCCTCTTCAAGCTTCAGAGGCAGGCAGAAGTCAAAACTCAACAGTGCAGAGCCCATATAAACAGGAGAGACACGAATGCAGCTAGTGGAGTGAAGCCTATTTGAGGTGTCTCCTCAGTGCCTTTTTGTAGCAATTTTTAGTTTGCAGCACTGTGGTGGCTGCTGGGAAAAGCTCAAGTGAATTTGTTGTGAACGCCTCTTCTGGGAGCTTCTTCTCTTCCTATGGGAGGGGAGCAAACAGGTTAAACCTTCAGTAAACCAA
This sequence comes from Manacus candei, assembly GCF_025592945.1. NCBI lineage: Eukaryota > Metazoa > Chordata > Aves > Passeriformes > Pipridae > Manacus > Manacus candei. Next base: position 8,885,023 of record NW_026138083.1, on the reverse strand, counting down.
GTGGCAAAGCAGGATGCTCCAGAGACCCACTCACCTCCAGTGGGACCCACAACGCAGCTGTGCTCTGTGGGGAGTGCAGCGGCAGGATTGCTCCTGATCTACTGTTGTGTGTGGCATTTCCCAACCTCTGCCTTCTCCTTGCTCCTGGGAAGGCAGAGTGGCTGAGAGCATGCTTGTGAGTGGGCTGTACAGAGGCAGCAGCGTGAGGGGGTACACATCCCTGCAGCAGTTGCCAGTGCATGGATGTAATTTTCAAGACTATGGTACTGGATGAACCATTTCTCCCATGAGCTGTAAGCTGTCTGGAGAGCTTGGCCAGCTGGATCTTCTTGGCTTCATGGCAAATCCATCTGAGTCTCTACAGGCAGATAACTAAGGGAAACTTAGCTGTAAATATACTGCCATGACCTGGAGAGAGATTTAAAATATTTATCCTAGAGCAGAGCTTGGGATATAAATAAGCTCCCTGTCTGTTTCCCTGCACGCAAGGCTCAGAAGTGCAGCTGTCCCTTTGTCCCCAGCTCTGGGAGTCTTCTTTGGGACTGGCAAGTTGCTCATGGATGTCCATATGGATAGTGTAAACATGTAGCTGACAGCAAAATGGAGAGGGTATTTGCGCTAGTGTAGATGTGAGTTCTTCACTGCGCTTTCTGTCCCCTTGTTGCCCCCTCCCTCCCCAGCTGCTGTCCCTGCACTCAGGGTGTTTGTGGAGTTTGTTGGTGAGCTATGTCTTGAGGTCTGCCTGGGTAGGGTTGTAACCCTCTCACTTGGCCTCCTGAGCGAGCACGATCTGCAAGACATCCGGATAAAGTGTATCCAAAGGCCAGCAGGGGTTTGGGTGGTACTCGGGAGGTTTTGATCCTTCCAGTGGGTTTGGTGGCAACACGCAAAGCAGCAGCTCACCCAAACACTTTCAGTGCCAAATATGCTTTTTTCTTCAACAGACAGTCCTGGGAGAACAAAGAGGCCTTGCTGGCAGGAGTGTGCCATGCCCAGTCCAGCCTTGGCTCAGGTGCTGAGTAGGCACCGTGCTGTATGGAGAGGACCTGGCTCTGACAGCAGCTTTGTCTTTTCCTATGGTGTGTTGATGAAGCAGCTGTCTTGGCTTGCAGGCCCCATGTGCATGCTGCTTCTCTTTGCACTGCTTTCCTTGCCCTGGCCTCTTCCCACCCCCACCCCCTGCCCTTTTGTCTCTGCAGCCTGAGTTTCCATTCTCTGGGGTGGCTGGCTGGGGCTCCTGTTTGCTGAAGGGAAGTGCCAGACAGTTTTATGGAGCTTCTTCTGGTTTTTCCTGTCATCATCTGGAATGGTGTTTCAGCTGGAACAGGAAAAACGTGAAGCCCTGGCCAGAAGCTCCATCCACACACACAGTGCTGTTATGGGGGAATCCCTCTTGGCTGGGCTTGGGATGGCAGGAACAACATCAGCCTTTGGTCCTCAGCCCAAGGGAAGGGATGTGAGGATGGATCAGGAGGTGCTGGCCCCAGCTACCACGGGACGAGCTCTGAGCCACACAGACCTTGTGGGTGCAGCAATGCAGCCTCACTGCCACAGGTCCTCACCTCGTCTCCAGCTCTGGGGCAAGGAATGCTGAGCCAGCTCTGTCGCAACTCTTTCCTGCTGGCAGGACCTACCTGGCTGTTCAACACCACCAGGCTCTCCTCTACCATCAGAGGACCTTTGCTTGGTGAAGACCTTTGCATTCTCACATGCCCCATTGTGGGGGAAGCGTTGTCGTTCAGGGCCACTGCACAGGAAGCGTGCGGTTCGTCCTAGCTCCACTTTGCATCTGTCTACCATGTTTCCTTTAGTGGGAGAAAAGTGCAATACCTTTGCTGTGCTGGCCAGAGAGCTTAGCCTTCAGATCACTGTATCTCCAGCCTGCCACATGCTGCCAGAAGCAATCATCAACTGTTTATGAGGAAGCCAGAGAATTGCTCAAAGGCTCAGAGCAAGCCTGGGAGAGTCAGTTGGCAAGAGTGGTGGGTGCAGCAAGCCTGCAGTGTGCTGAGTCACCCTTGAAACATTTGTGTTTCTCACTGGGGCTTGGCAATGCAGCTGGCGATGTCTGCTTGGGAGCCTTTGGCTGATGCACCGTTAAAGATGGTTTCATTGAGCCAGCAGGATTCCCATCTCCTGCGCTGGGCTTGTGGTCTTCCTGTCTCACTTATTGCTCTCTCTCTGTTTATCTGCTATGAAGATGTTGTCTTGGTATTTCTGGGAGTCCCATGGCCACCACTGCCTGTGCTGCTCAGCACACGGGCACAGGCCCACTTGCCTGACCAAAGCAAGCCTCCTTCTCCATAAGCCAGAAGCCAAGCGGTGCAGACAGCTGCCAGCATGCAGCTGTGCCCTGAATGTTTGGGCAGGAGAAGTGGTGGTCTAGCTACCAGCTCTGCCCTGTTCCTCTCCCAGCTGCATGACCACAGCACTGCACTCATGGCTTGGGCTGCTTCTCTGGGCTGGGGGCTCAGGAGGGGTACCTGGGCTTTTCTTAGGGTCCTGGGACCACACAGTGGCCTCAGTGGCCCATCAGAATGGCATCCTTTTCCTGGGTCCAGACATGTCTCCATGGGGAGATGCCCATGCCTCCTCTTGCAGTGGTTGCCAGGAGCACGGGCGGTAGCCCTGTTGCTTGGAGCGGTGCCAACCTACTCCTAGGGCAGACAGGGAGCTCCTGCAGTGCCAAGGCCAGTTGTTCTGGTTCAGCAGCCCCAGCTGTTTCAGGGAGCCAAGGAGCTTGGCTACCATGGGGGCTCCCCTCTCTCACTACAGCTTTTTCCTGTTTGAGCAAGGTGCTATGATGTTGTGAGAGACTGTAGGGCAAAGTGCAGCTCAGCCCAGACATCCTCCATAAAGACCACAAATGAATCCAGCAACCTTGGAGACAAACTGCACAGCATGGTGTCTGTCCTGCCAGCTTGGTTAAGCCTGCAGTGGAGTATTGGTTGGCAGCAGCCCTGCTCTGCTTGAGAATGAGTAGGAACCTCTTGAAATATTCCCATCACTCTGTGGCTGCAGAGTAGCACCCTTGTTTGCTGTTCTTGCTCATTGCCAAAGCAGCAGCTAGTTCTTGCTCCAGACCTCGCTCCCCACTACCACCCTGTCCCTGACTGCAGAGGGTATCATCATGTGCTGTTGCTTTGGGGTGGCTGCTGCCTGGCTTTGAGCCCACAGGGAGGCAGGGTCTCTGCTCACTTCTGGTGAGGGTGAAGGCAGGGAGCTATGAAAGTTAAGGGCTGCAGAGCTCCTATGGCAGAGTTAGGAAGCTCGGTTTGGAATGGTCTTGCAAGAAGGAAACCGGAGGGATGTGTGGCTGAGGAAGTAGAATGGGCAATGTAAGGAACAGAGGCAGGGAAGCCCCAAACTAGTTTGAACTGAGTGGGCGAGTGAAGTCAGTGCCAGGGTCTATCTATCCTGACATGTGCTGAAACAATCAGGAGGAGTCTGCAGCTGGTTACCTGGGCTCACTGTCCTTGTGGTGAGCTTTTTTTCTCAGTTGTACTGGTCTTTTCTCCTGCAGCAGGTGTGTGAGTAGGACCTGCCTGCTTTGGGACTGGAGCTGTCTGTGGCAGCAAGCTCTTCCCATGGCCCAGCTGTACTCCAGTGCATTACTGTGAGCTCTGCCTTAGTGTCTGTTCCAGCAATTGATTTACAGTGTTCAAACCCCAGTGGCTTTGTTCTGGTTTCTTGTGATAATTGCTCAGAAGCTGGGCTTGGCCATTCCCATGTATGGGATCCTGGGCCTGGAAGGGCAGGGATCCCCCACAGCTTGGAGCTTCTTTGAACAGTTCTGGGGAGGCTAGTGGGAATTGTGCTAAGTGGTTGCAGCTTTTTTTAATTCTCTTTTTTTCTTCCCCGCCAGTTCTAAAGCTTGGTTTGAAGGGCAGAATTGGCTTCTCAATGTTTGCTTGGTTGTGCTCCACCTAGAAAGCAGTGGAGAGAGGTGTTGTGGACCACCTGAAGTGAGCTCAGGCTGCAGTCCTGCAGCAGAGCAATTGTCACTTGTTGGTAGGCCAGCAGCCAAGTTGTTTCCAAACAAAGGCTTACTTGTGCCATAAGTCATAGGGCTCCTGGTGGGGTCCATGAGGGTGTCCGGGGCCTGGGCAGATGTAATCTTGAACTGGCACACAGGAATGGAGCTGAGGAAAGAATGAACCAGTCTCAGTTTCCATTTGGGACCCAAGCAAAACAGGCAAGTATTGTGGGATGAGCAGCTGTTAGAGGATGTGCATGTCTCTGCGCTTTCTTTGATTCTGGGTTGTTTTTCCTCCGGATCAGTAAATCCCACCTGGAAGATTGTGTATCTGGGTGCTTTGCAGTTGAAATTTTGCCACAGAGGCAAATGGCTGTGGTACAGGCTGTTTTGATGTGGCCATCCGTGGAGGAAGTGGGAAGAACAGGATGGTTCTTCCCATCCTGTGTGGTGGTGTGATAACTGGCATGAAGCGGTGGTGTGTAGGCATCGTGTCTCCTGCAAATCTGGAGCAACCTGCCACGAAAGGGAGAGGTTTGGTGGTCATCTGAGCAGACCCACACTCGTAGCAGAGCTGTTGGATCCAGATGCGTGGTACAACTGTTGGGGCATATAGATGATGTTTTCCCAATTTCATCATCATCTTGATCTCCTGGAGCTCCTGGAGCCAGTTCCTTCTGACTCACGAAGCCAAAGTCAGCTTTGGCTCTTGCAGAGCATTTCTTGGAAATGCTGCTTTGTACCCACGATTGTTTTCCTGGGTGCAGAGTTTTTGTTTTTACTTTTAACTGTAAATGGGAAACAATGTAGATTTAGAAGGCTTATATGATGGGTGCCCAAATACTTTCCAGATGTTCAGCTTGATCAGACCAAGTCTGCCATGTTCAGAGCTCCTTGCCTGAATGAAACCCTTTCCATCTGGCTTGTTGGGAGAGAGTGGTTTATTGCAACTCTATCCATGTGAGAGGCTTTCTCAACTGGAACCTCTTGCAGAAAGGAACATGCTGGTTGGAAATCATTTGGAGATGCTAATATCTCTGGGTGTTTGGCTTGGCTGCTGTTTCCACGGTATCTGCTGAGCTGTGGAATAAGCTGTGTGTGGAGCAGGCGTGCTCCGAGCAGCTGCTTTATGTGGCTATAGGGACCAGCCCACAGGGCAGGGGGTTGCTCATGTTATTAAGCATTCATGATTTCTCTTGCCACTTCTACAGCTTCAGCTGGTGCAAATGACCCTCCTGGCTCTGTGTTTGTGACCAGGAGGGAAGGGGAAGCTGACCCATGTGTTGTTCCCAGTTCTGGCATGCCAAAAATCTGCTTTTATAGGAGCATGTTCATAATGAACTGTGCCAGGAAATACATGGATTGCTTGAGCCATGAATGGGAGGTCTGTATGGGGCCCTGTGCTCACTGAGAGCCTTGCAGGGACAAAGAGCAGATGCTGGCATGCATTGCTCGCTCTGTAGCAGTCTATATCCTGTGGCCCCCAGTGGATGGGGAGCAGGAGATGGGATCAAGATACTAAGTGCTTGGCTGGTCCAGTGGCGGCAGAGAGGGCAGGAGAAGAGGCCGAGTGAGTGGTTTTACTATGTGCTGCTCTTTGGGGCTCCCCTGGTCTAGAGTGGAGGCTGGGTAGGAAGGAGCCCGAGCACTGCAGGCAGGCAAAGAAGTTCTGCTGACAGCTTAGGATGATGATTGTGGATGGGGATGAGAGAGAACGAGAGAGATGTGTGAAACCCATTGGGCCCTAGGTATCCTATGGACAGTGTGACTGTGCATCCTGTGCCTGGCTGCCACAGGAAGAAAAGGCTGTCAGGTGAGAGCTGCAGTCCTGAGCGTTAGCAGCTCTTCAGTGTCTGGACTGGTGCTCCCCTGTAGGAGCTGCTGTCAAGCCTGCATGAGCTGAGCTACTGGTGAGAGGTGCACACCCAGCACATGAGGAGTTAAACCTGCCTGCAGGCAGTGCAGCCCTGTTCTGACAGGGGGCTTGGTGAGTCCTCTGGACCAGCAAGCTCAGGATGCTCCAGCTCAGTGATTTCATTGCCCAGCCTTTGGAAGCAAGCCAGGGCTTTGAACACAGAGTCTGCTGCTCTTTGATCCAGGAGTGACTAAAAGCAAAGCCTAAGTACTGGAGCCATTCCTGAGAACTTGGCAACTGAAGGAATTGCTGCCTGCAGACAGTGATATTTAATAAATTACTCCTAAAGAAAAGACTTGTTTGATAACACTCTTGGGGAGCGTATTATTGAAACCTGTAAGAGTCCTGGATTGCAAACCCTAATACCATCCCTACTGTGCCTTTTATGGCCTTGGGATGAAGCACAGGTCATGATCTTTTCTGAAAATGTGCATATGGTTGCCTTTGACACTAGACTTCTGCTGTGGCCCAATGTCTTCCTCAGAGAACATGGTAATAAATCAGTCCTGTGTTTGGGACTGTGTCCCCCCCACGTTGAGCTCCTTTGGGACATGGGACCTGAGTGTGAGCTTCTCAGTCTCTTCTCTCTTTTCCTTCAAGGTCTGCCTTTCTTGTGGCCCTTAGCTCTGCCTCTGAGCTTGCAGAGAGCCAGGTGATTTTTGAAGCTGTGATCTGGTTTGTTGGTTTTGCTCAGGTTTATGAGCAGCTAAACATGCTGCTGAGGGATACAATGACAGCTTCAGAGCCTGTGTCTTCCTTGCCTTGTTACGGGTTTGTGGAGCTGAGAGTGAGTGCTGCAGTGCAATATGAGTGCAGAGTGCATTAGGTCATCCAAATCTTCTGTTTTCCCTTAGTGGTTGCTCATCAAAGAGGAATAGCATGTATTGCTGCTGGATGAATTGCAGAGGCTTTGTTTCTTCAGTGGTCTGAGCAATGGCAGTGGCAGAAACATAGAGGTCACCGTGGGTATGGTGGGGTAGCGATGCATTGGCAGTGGACTCCTAGGTGGCTAAAAGCTATTGCTGCACCGTGCTTTGCTGTGGTTTGTTAATTAGCTGACACACCCAGAGTTGGTAGCTTGATTAAAAAGTGGTGAAAGTGCCTCTTAATCTTGGTCTTTCAGTTTTAGGCTGAAGGGCTGTAGCCTGGGAATGGAATTTGGGCTACTCCTGCTGTCCACCTCAAGTTAGTGGTGAGGACTAGGGCATTTCTGGCCAGGTTACCCTCCTTTCTCCCAGCTGTATCCCTGGCCTCCTTTCTGCAGCAATGTGCATTGTGTGGTTGCTGCAAGGTACCCAGGGCCTTCCTTAAGTGAGTGGCTGTACTCTTTGCTCCTTGGGTGTTGCAAAGGGCCCTGCAAGTTTGGCGAGCCAGGGGGAGCAGGCTCCCCACCTGTGTGCTGCAGCAGTGCCTTCTAATGGATCATGACATCCTTGCTAACTGTTATTGAAAACAGGCAGGGAACAAATGTTCAGCAGTGTTTTACCAAGCTCTCTGTCTTGTTGGGTGCTGAGCTGGTGGTGTCAATACATTCAGCTCCCACCTCAGGTCTGAGACTTGCATGCTCATTGTGCAGCCCTGTGAAGAGCTGGCTCCACAGCTGTGAGCTCCCCTGCTTTGGCATGGGGCCACGTGACATCGACTCTACTTTGAGAGGCCAGACAAATGCTGGCCAGCTGTGTTGTCTGCCGGAACAGCTCCTTGGTGAAGCTGGCTGTGCCAGTATTTGCAGCTGGCTTCTTCCATTGCATCCTGGTACTTTTGGGTCTTTGTTTCCTGTAAGCCAAGTATCCCCCTCCACATCTGGGGCAGCTCTGAGACCTCATGCTAGCAGGGGAGGAGAAGGAGGGTTCCCCTCTAGGGAGAAAAGATGGATGCAGTTTAGATGTTCTGGGCTTTGCTGTCCTGGGTGCTGCAGATGAATTACAGATCCTCTAATCTGCCATTCCACATGCAGAGTGTTAAAGGAACTGGCTTGCACATCTGGCTGAGCTGACATAGGATGAATTTTGCTGAAGTGCTTCTGGAAGCAAGTCTGCAGAGTAACACCCCTGGAGCCTGGCTGGAGAGTAAGGCTGGGCTACAAGCTGCAGAAGCCCCACAGTGCTGTGCTTGCTTGCCAAACCAGGAAACCTTAAACTTGCACAAAGCTCTCTCCCAAATCCCATTCCCATGCTTTTAGTTCCTTGTTTGGTTACAAGCAGCTTTGGGATTACTCATATCCTGTGGTGTCTCGAGAGATTGGTGAGCTCTTGGACCAAGGGTTGGACTCGATCTCGGAGGTCTTTTCCAACCCAATCGATTCTATGATTCTATGATTCTACGAAATGGATCCTTTCCTTTTCCCTTTCTGTCCTCTGTTCAGAGCTCTTTGGTGAGGAGGAGGTGCCCAGAAACGGGACCCAGGGCATGCCTGAGGGTGCATGGCTTCTCCCATGGGGCTAGGGATGTGGAGCATTGCATTGTGCTTCCAGCTGCCAGCTGACTTGCCTGTCGCTTCCCCAGCCCTGGCTCTAGGTGAGGGGGACGGCTGTGGACTCAGCAGGAATGTGAAGGCTGTGAAGCAGCTGAGGGCTTTGTGGTTGAGGCTGCATTCCCAAGCGATGTCGTCAGGCAAGGAGACAGTGATTTTTGGATTGTTTCAAGATGTAGGTGACTTGGCCTTTCAAGCAGGGCAGGAGATGTGCTGCCTGGTCTCCTCAAGCTTAGACAGTTGCTCTGCAGTATCCAGATGGTGTTGGACTACTGGAGTGTAGTCCCCAGGCAAGTGCTCATGTGGGACTGGTACTCTGATGCATTAAAGCAGTGGATGGAAAACCCAGCTTGGGTCGAGGCCTGGCTTGTAATGTTGCCCCCCATACCCTTACAGCCTGTAAGATGACCATGAACGTTTGGGCTTGGCACCATGGCTGGGACTCACCAGTCAGCATTCCTGGTGCTCTCAGGCCTCTTGCAGAAGGTGGGCTTGGTACTGTTACTGCCAGGCCTGTCCAGGTTGTGCCAGGACCATAGACCCTCTTGTTGACTGCAGCCCTAAATATAGCCTTAGAGAGGGCTGATCTCCCAAGGCTGAGTTCTGCCATTCCACACATTTTCTGGCTGTATCTCTGTGCTTACAAAGACCGGCATCCTACAAAGGTCTGCAGTCCATGAGGTTGGAGCCCGTTGCCCAACTATCTCCATGGCACAGAGTGAGAGGACAGTGTCCATCCTGAGAGGTGAGCATTGAGACATAGGGCTGGGCAGTTTGCTGTCACCTTCTTCCCCCAGAGCCCTACAATGTCTCTGTGTTTGGGATATACCAAACCTGGTGCTTCCCAGGTGGGAACAGGAATGTGGAATCCCCCAAAATTTCAGCTCCAGTTTCCCTTTGCTAGCCCCCGGCTCTGCCATGGGTCCCCCAGATCCTTATTACTTTTTGGGTGCGTTTTCTTATAGCTCTGGCTGATGAAAAGAGCAATACTGATATATCTCTCTCTTCTAGCTCTGGAGAATGGTCCCAAACCAAAGACATTCCCAGTCTTTGCTAAGTCTGCTGCCAGATCCCTGCATTAATGCTATGGCAGCCTTTGAGTGGGTTACCTACCATGGGGCTGCGTCTCTTTTACCAGATGTGTGGAGAGCCCTTTGCTTCCTGGCAGTCCTGTAGAGCTTCAGACAACAGTGACTAATTTCATAGAGTTTCTCACAAGTCTGTCCTGAATACGGCTTTGATGATTTAATTTGTCACCCTGAAATGCTCTGCACATGCTCAGGCTGGAACCTGGCAATGGCTGAGTCCTGGCGACATACCAAGACCAAGAAGTGAATTGAGATACACTTGGTAGAAATTTGGACTGGCAATGCAGATCTAGTGGAGTGTTTTTCCTGGGGAGCTGATATTTGCCTCCTTAAATAAATGAAATTAGTTTTGAGCAGGGGATACTTCTGCATGAAAAATGCTGTGTTCCTGCGTTCAGATCTTTGCCATATGATCTCAGAGCCAGGATGTGATCTGAGCCTGCTCATTTCTCTGTCCATGTGCGTCCTACTGGTGCACGTCCCCTCCAGGTGATTTGCTCTGTGTGTGGGAATGATACCCTCAGGACCTGTAGGTACTAGTTCAACTTCCCTGGACTGTTCACTTAACCTTTATCTATTGCTCCAACAGGAGGGGTTTGCATTTCAATTAAATATCCTTTGGGTAACACACTACTGGGTGTTTTCGAGTGTGCTGCATTTCAACAATATTTGTCTGATCTGGCTGAAGCTTTCCTGAAAAGCTTTCTGTAGCCACAGTTGAAGTGGTTTTAGGCCAGAAACATGTGCTGAGGGTTTCTTTTTCTCCCAGCCAGGGGTGGCTTGTGTCACATACATATGCAGAGGCCGAGTGTTTGCCAGAGTACACATTTGGGACTGCTGCTTGGCTTTGGCCAAGGACTGTGGCTGGCCCAGCCGTCTTGCTGGGGAGAGCTCCACACTGGCTTGGTCTTGCTAAGCTGACTTGGTGTTGCTGGGTAGTTTTTGAGGTGGCTCTCATTAAGGGAATAGAAAGAGTCATTTTACTTCTTTCAGCAGCTCCCAGCAATGCGCCCCAGCCCAGATGAGCTCATGAAACCACAGCAGAAACATGCTGTTGGGGAGGTGTCCAGTCAGATTGTACTGGGGTCGTCTTTGCTCTCCATCAGTGCTGCAAGAGTTCTCTCATCTGTCAGCTGGGGCAGTTCTTGCAGCCACTAGTGGCTGAGCTGTGCACAGCCCTGACTTTGCTACACAGTGAAGCTGGGAGGTCCTCCGACTGGTGAGTACAATAAGCAGAGTAATTTTCTTCTTTATTCATCACTGGTGGAGATTGTTGACTTTATACAGGTTTTACCCAAACTCTGGTGTAATGGCATCCCACACAGTAGCCCTCTCCTTGGACAGCTTTCTTGAGTCTCTGTCCCAAAGGCCCAGGTGAGATGTAGGGGGGATGCATGAGCCCTGCTTACTGCAGCCCTTTCCTGGGCCAGGGTTGTACAGCTCTTATGGGCAAATGCAGCACTTCTCATCTCTGAACAGTGGGCCCTGGTGCTCTGGATTAAAGTACTGTGAAAAGCTGTGTCCAGCTCTGGACTTCTGATGTCTTCCACCCAAAACATCTGGACTACTTCTAGCTGCTGTCAGTCTTTCCTTGCAGTCCAAACCTGATATATGGTTGGGACAATGGTTTTCCAGCGCATATAGCCTGTTCATTAATGGCACCTTAGATGCTATCGTCAAAACAAAACACAAGTTTATGGCTCTTGCTGCACTTTAACACTTATTTATCCCAATTTACCTTGACACCTGTGCTCATTAGATGTTCATCACAGGGATTTTGCTAGAGCTGAAATGTTTGTATCCATTTCCCCAGCATGGAAAACAAGGACATAAATAGTTTCTCCTGTTTCACCAGGGAGCTGGATCCTAGTGCTTCCTGACACCTGGTAAAATCCCTGCTTCCCATGTGGGACTTGTGCCAAGCCTTCATCATGCCCTCTGTCCACGGAGCCATGTCCTGCCTGGACATGGGGCATAATGAGACAGCTAAAACTCTCAGCTGATCAGCACTGAGGAAAATGCAATTGTGCTGTCACTGATGGGGTGAAAGCAGTTCTGCTGTTCTTTAATCTTATATTGGTAATGCCGCTAATTTAATGCTAGAAACACTATAATTTAAAATATCATGTCTTAATACCCTAATGGCATATACTTTCAGAGAGTGGGACCTCATCACAAACTCCAGCACTAGCATGACCAGTAGGCTGAGACCCCAAGAGGAGAACAAATCTATTTCCTTCATGAGCTCTCTTAATGCACCCTACCACCTTGCACATGCTTTGCACCATACAGATATGGTTTGATGGCCATGTGCCTGGTGCCCTGAGGCATATCTGTGGAAACAGACAGACCCGGCTCCTCTAGGTTCAAACTTGAGTGGATTTGACTGTTCTGTTCCCCTTTCATCCTCTGTCTCTCCAAGCAGCCTGTTCTGGCATGACCTCAGCTCCTAATGCTCTGGAGCTGTTGGACTATTGAGCACATAGCTGTGTTTGTGTGAGGTTGGGTGGTTGCTGCCCTGCTGAGTGCTCTTGATGAGACAGATCTGATGTGCAGAGAACTAAATGTGTGTACCTGTGCAAGAACATGTTCCCACATGTTGTGTCACCTTGGGGCATGTGTTCATCTTGTGGTGTTCATGACACAAGTGTCACAGACTGATGGAGAGGTCCTACCTTTAGGGGAGGTGCATGGTAGCTGGCGATGGAAACTTCGCTGGACATGCTGACTTTGGAGAACAGCATGTTGATGGGACTTGGCTCAGTAGGAGACCCTAAAGATGGGACTTCGATCACTGTCTGCAGTTCTGCCATTCAGGCCACAGGGGTCAGTCTGTGGCTACTCCTGGTGACCTTTAATTCTGTGAGGACTGATGGCAAGTGATGTCCACCCAGGAACTGTGGGACTTAATCTCGCTGAGGGCAGTACCTTGAGAATGTTGCCTGCACACCAAAGTCAGTGACTCAGCTGTATGCTGAAGGTAGAAAGCCAGGCTGCAATGAGATCCATAATCTAGACCCTGCAGTATGTTGTTGTAGGCTGCTCTTCCTGTGACCTCCCAGTTCCTTGCTGCCTCCTTCCTAATGGCTTCTTTGGGGTGACTGAAAATTAGAACTGTACCCGCAGTCACACTTTGCACAGTCTGTAGGCAGGAAAGACCTCTGGGTTCTGGACTACTGTTTCCTCTGCCCCAGTGTCTTTGGGAATAGGCTTCTATGATTTTCACAATGGGAGGACTTTGTTGCTCTCTGTCTGGACTGTGGGGAGAGGGTTTTAGCAGATACGGGCTGAGGTGCCCCTGCTCCTGGCTGATGTGTTTGGAGCTGGGAGATTGGAGCTGCATCCTGGGAAGCAGCAGCACTGGATGAGCACCTGTGTCTATACCTTGCTGTTGCTGAGTGTGGGAGAGCTCAGGCTAGCCACGTTGGAAATGTGTGGCTGGCACTGGGACACCAGTGAGCAGCTCCACTTGGTGCTTGCACTGCGTAGCAGGCTCCAAAGGCTTTCCAGCATGGGAAGGGCTCTTGAGGCTTTCTGGAATGTGATGATCTTCAAAGCACCTCTTTTGGAATAGGATCTCTTATCCTTAGCTCTGGGTGACTGAGATGTCCTGTCAAATTGTCTCCCTTTACCAGGCTTGTATACAAACACCACATAGGAGGATCTAGCTGAGTGTCCTAAGAGAAACTGCCTTTCAGCTGGACTTGGATCTTGTTCATGTAACTTGTCCAGGCAACCATGTTTTGCTTTCAGCACTGGGAATATGCTGTTTTGACCACTTTCTTGCTCATCTTCATTCTGAGGTGCTCAAAATCTACCTGGCTTCACCCCTTTACCTGCAGAGCATGCTGCCGGGAACAGAGTCCAACAGCCATCAGCATGTGCTGAGTTGCCCTTCGTCTGCTTTCCTTGCTGTGGCCAGCTGGTAACTGTACAGAGTGCCTGCAGGGCTGGCTGTGGGCAGGCAGCAGCCAGCTTTGGGAGTGTGCTAGCGTCCCTCAGCAGCCGTGTCAGGCATTGCCTAGGCAAGTACTGGCTGTTCTGTTCCTGGGACCCTGAGATCTTGGGTGGGCTTTAGTGTGTCAAGGAGGGTTCTTTGGGTTTTCCATCGTGGTAGAAAGATGCTTCCAGCCCTTCAGGCTGCTATCAGACCCCGAGGTCAACTATTGGATTTCTTGTTTCCACTTCAACTTGCAAGAGGGCTGAGTCACCAGCATAAGTTTGGGGTGTCATTCTCCTGAGCTGTGCTCCAGCAACTTGTGTGTTTATTCACACAGACAATCCCTGTTCCAGACAAGTGTTTTTCTGGGTAATTTCTGAGGATGTGTAGGTGAGACGGAGATGTAATACCAGGGAGAGAAACTTTGAGGAAAGCCTAGAAACAGTCTGTAGGTGTTTCTGATCAGGGGCAGTCTCGATGCATGGCTGGGACTTAGGATGCATCCCAGAAGACCCAAAAAGAGGTCAAAGAAACATCTGAACTGCCCAGGAAGCTGGTTGCTGTCCAGTGTTTTGGTGACTGACTTCCCAGCTGCAAGACACTTCTCTGTTGAGGCTGAAAGTGTAACTAACACTCAGTAGTGGATCATGGGAGCTCCCTCTTAACTCCCCTGGTCCCAGAGCAGAAGGCTCTCCTTGTCTTGGCAAGCTCGGGCAGCCCTGTTCCAGTGATGGCTGGAGAGACAGGCTTAAAGCAGCTGTGCTGGAATCTGAGCATAGGTCTGTTAAGCTCTGAATTGATTTTGACAGATGTGCTTTGGGATATGTTTCTCCTAACACAGTGGTTTTGACTCTCTAGAGACCCTTGAGAACAGTACATGCCTACCTGATCCCTTCTCCTCCTCCCCTTGCTCTGAACATGCCCCCCACCGTTTTCTGTCTTGCAGCCATGGGGACTCAGGCAACAATCCTTTTCACCAAAGAGCCGTACTCCCAGGATGCCCTGCATGGCCGCAGCGCCATCCTCCGCTGCGAGGTGAAAGAGCCAGCGGATGTGGAGTTTGAATGGCTGCAGAATGGGCTTCCCGTTCAGGACACGGAGCAGCGCTTCAAGGAAGGCAGCAACCTTCAGTTTGCTGCTGTCGATCGGCACCGGGATGTTGGGGTCTTCCAGTGTCTAGTGAGAAACGTGCTCACTGGGGAGGAGGCCCACACAGCCAATGCATCTTTCAATATCAAGTGTGAGTGTGGGGTGAAGGCAACAGCCTGATGCTGCCCACTGTGGACAGGGAGAAGCACTCTGGGGAGGGCCTGAAGCTGGAAACAGCTTTGCCACACTGTTTGCTGATGCTTGTGGGGGTAGGGGTTAGGCAGGGGTTGGACAACTTGGACTGTGCAGGTAGGATTCCTCTCCAGCTAACATGTCCTCTAGACCTCTTGTGTCTTCTGGTGTACCAAGACTGTCAGAGATGCTTTCTTATGCTGTCATTCCATTTGTATATATGAAACGGAGACATTACTGCACCAAGTGTGTCCTGGGCACTGCAGATCTTTTCAGAACACCTCTTATCCCCCAGAGAACAGCTACACAGAGCAAAGTTGGACCTTTGCAGTGTGGGTGTCCCTTTACTCTGTGCTGGCTTGAGGGCTTATGCGTCTCTAAGCATGCTTGTACCCTTGCTGCCTGCTCTGGTTATTTGTGCGTCACCAATAATCATTACCTGGGCTCATTAGGTTTGGAGAGCCAGCTGTGTTGATATTCTTTGATCCTACAGGGATTGAGACAGGCAGTGTGGTGCTGAAGCAGCCGGCCAGCATAGCTGAGATCCAGCCCTCCTCTACAGTGGTGCTGCGGTGTCACATCGATGGCCACCCGCGGTAAGGGTTGCCTCCTGAGGAGTGGACCCTGCCAGGGGTCCCCCTGCACCTTGGCTGTGTGCTCTTCCCCTCTTCCCCTCTTTCTCTCTCTCTCTCTCTCTCTCTCTCTTCCTTCCCTACCCTTTCTTTCTCTCCTTCTCCCCCACCTCCCCTCCTCTCTCCTACAAGAATTCAGTAGAGTCTAGGAAAGGCGAAAGGCAGGATTGAGCCTGTGGCTGAGCACCGTGGGAGAAGGCAAACGGCTTCCTCAGAGCCGCGTAGCGAGGAGCACAGTAAGAATGGGCTGTCACGGTTCCGTCGCTGAGCTGCTTGGTGTGCTGCAGTCACTCTCCGTTGCTTTCCAGTCATGTCCCATCCACTTGGCTGCACGTCTCATGGCTTTGTGTCTGTGTCAGGGCCAGCAGCGGGGATGGAGAACCAGGGAAACGGGCCATCTCTGGGCTGTCTCCTCTGCACACCTGCTCTCTGGGGAGCCCTGACGGTGCCATGCAGCTGGTCACCTTCTTGTCCCTGTCTTGCAGCCCCACATGGCAGTGGTTTCGGGATGGTAACCCCCTCCCCGATGGCCGCAGCACCTATTCTGTCAGCAACAAGGAGCGAACACTGACCCTGCAGAGTGCCAGCCCTGATGACAACGGGCTCTACTACTGCTGCGCCCGCAGTGCCATTGGCTTCATCTGCAGCCAGAACAACTTCACACTGAATGTCATCGGTGAGTTGTGACCCAGCTGTTTAAGGCTGGAGGCTCAGCTGTTTTACTTCCCTGATAACAGCCTCCCCTCTCCCGCAGGACCAGGAGCCAGGCTGCAGGGGAAGTGTCAGGCTAGTGTGACTTTCTCTGTGCAAAGCTTCTGGCCAGAGACAGGCCTGGAAAATCCTGGCCAGATTTGAACCCTGCCCTATCTACAGGTGTTAATTTGCCATTGTATTTTTCTGGAGCAGGTTTATGCTGTTGCCTCTGGTAGTGGAGCACCAGGTTTGGACCCTGGAGGCTGTAGGTGCTGCCGGTTTTGCTAATATTAGTGCCACATGGGTAGATTCCCGTTGACCTTTGGAGGCAAGACCCAAGGAGGGCAGGAAATGTTGACCTTAGAGAGGTATTTGGAACTGGACAAGGGAATTTGCAGTCCAGTGACAACTTTGATCTGTTTGCTAGGAGCCAGGGTGCTCAGGGCCTTGCTGGAAGCAGAAGGGGTTTTCCCCAGAGCAGCTACCACATGCAGTCCTGGGCTCTGATTCCATAACTCCAGCCCTGCTGGAGTCTTGGTCTCCTTTGGGCTTGCAGGGTGCATCCACCTCTTCTTTGAGCTTCCCCCAGAGCACTGGTGAGGGGACACAGGCCATTTTGTTCCTTTCACCCTCCTGTGGTCTCTGCCATTGCAGATGAGAGCTTTCCTCAGGCGGTGATCGTCCCACAGGACCTCATTGTGACCAAGAATGAAGAGGCCATGTTTGACTGCCAGTTTGCAGCCGTGCCCCCTCCCACCCAGGAATGGCTCTTTGAAGACAACCCCATCACCAACAGATCCAAGTAACAGGGACCTCAGTGATGTGGGCAGGGCTGGGAGGAGAGGGGCACTGTGTTCCGGAAGTGACAGAAAGAGGCCAAACCCTGTCTGTGCATGAAGGCAAGCATGCAGCATCAGGCTGGCCATGGGGATTGGTTTCTCAGCTTCGCTGGCTTGGGTTTAGTAGGGGCTTGGTCCTTGTGCATGGCTTTATCTGCAAAGGACTCTTTGTAGTTTGTCCTCAAATGAGTCCATGGGGCTGTCAGTTCTAGATGCCCCTGAATGATGGCCCCTACAGCTGGGGATGTCTCCCAGCCCCAAATGTCTGAGTGTGGTGATTTCATGGAGCCAGGGACTGCTCAAGCTCCAGTCACTGACTTGGGACAATTCACAGTCAGGAATGTGTCCCAGTACCAGATGCCCACACGTGGTGATCCCCAAATCCCCAACCCCCAACATCTGCACAGCAATCACTGGGTGCATGGCTCTCTTGCACTGCCAGATACAAGTGCATGGTGATCCCCAAAGCCAGGAACCTTTCTGAGCCCCAGACACCTAGTCAGTCCGCAGAGCTGGGAACGGTGATCCTGGAGCCCGGCTGTCTCTCAACCGGGCTGTGCAAGGCAAGCAGTGCTGCCCGGGTGCCAGATGCCCTTGGCCCGGCAGCTCCTGGGCGCCACCTTGTGCCCCCTGCCCCCTCTCCTGGCTGTTCCTTCTCTCGGAACTGGCCCAGTTTCGTGATGCGTCTTTTGATGGGAGCCAGCTCTTCACCAGGAAAAAGACTTCTGTGAGCTCATTTCCTCCATGAAGAATGTATCCTGCCATCTCCTTGTGTATGTGTGCTGCTCCCCCCACACTGGGAAGCTTTGGCTCAGCGCAGTCTCCCTCTTGGTTTCGTGGGCTCGTGTGGGACATTGCAGGGCTGTAGCTCTGGCCCATGCCCTGCAGAGATGCCCACTGAGCCCTTCTCTCCCCACGTGCCCAGGACCACCGTGTTCACCAACGGTTCCCTGCTGATCACCCAGGTGAGGGCTCGCAGCACCGGTGTCTATAAGTGTGTTGGCCACGGGCAGAGGGGGAAACCTCTTGTATTGAAGGCGACTCTGCGGCTAGCAGGTGAGGTCCTGGGGCTGGTGACAGGGTGGGCAGTGGGTCCCAGAGTTCCAGTGTCACTCTGGAGCTGTGTGACGATGGTACATGGAAAACTGCTTGGTTTATCTGTGAAATGGTCCATCCTTGCTGCCTGGATGAGGGGAGCAAACATAGCTTGTGCACTCTCTACCTCGAATGATGCCTCCCATTTGAATGATGATGCTGGTGGGTTTCCTGCATGTTCCTGCCCTGTTTGAGCTCTGCTGTCTATTGCTCCTCTCAGAGATCGAAGAAATGGCACCCTTCTCCCCGAAGGTGTTGACGGCGAACCAGGGGCATCGCGTGTCCTGCACTGCCCCGCGAGGTGTACCCACCCCCCAGGTCTGGTGGGAGAGGAACCAGGAACGAATTCCCACTGCTGGCAGGGTGTACCAAGAGGCAGAGCAGCTTGTTTTTACCAGTATCACTGAGATGGATGCAGGGATCTACACGTGCCATGCTGCCAACAAGGCTGGAGAGAAAAAACAGGAGCTGAGCATCACTGTGGCTAGTAGGCAACTTTCTGAGAAGGGGGGAGCAGAAAAGGGGCTGGATGGGGGTTAAGGTGAGCTGGGGCAGCATGGTGCATCACCTCTCTGATACAGACAGACACTTCTCTCATGGTTGAGCTGCCAGGCCCCCTGTCTGGCTGCACACTGCCTGTCTGGTCTGCACTGGTGCTGGTCAGGGGGATAGTGAGTGGCCCTGTGTAACCCCTTACCTTCGTGCCCAGCGGTACCCAAGTGGGTGGAGATGCCCAAGGACAGCCAGCTGGAGGAGAGTAAGCCAGGATACCTGCACTGCCTCAGCAAGGCCTCCCTGAAACCTACCGTCACCTGGTACCGCAACGGTGTCTCCATTTCTGAGGTGAGGTGATGGGGCAAGCCCCTGCTAGTTGTGGGCACTTCTGCTGGGCACCTGCTCTGCTGCTGTTGTTTTTCACCTTTTCCTAGGCCCAGCATCCCTGTCACCCCCACTTTGGCCATGTTCCTGGCACTATCTTCATCCCTCTGATGTATTGATACACAACTGGCTGTCTCTCACCACTTGGCTGCCAGTCCAGCCCTGTGCTTTTGGGGCAGTGACAAGAGAAAGGTCACTGCAGCTTGTCTCAGTTCTCCATGTGGGTCTCAGCAGGGATATGTCTATCTGAAGCATGGTGTGGGCATGTGGAGTGTCAGAAGTGCCACAAGCAAGGGCTGAGCCCAGGGCTAGTGACAGTGTCATTTCTGCCCCTCTCCTTCCCTCCCTCTGGGCAGGACTCACGGTTTGAGATTTCCGACAATGGGACGCTGCGCATCAACAACGTGGAGGTGTATGATGGGACCATGTACAAATGCGTGAGCAGCACACCAGCAGGCAGCATCGAGGGGTACGCACGAGTGCACGTGCTAGGTATGCTGACAGTCACCTCACCTCCTTCCCTTGTGGGGACCTCTTTTGCCTGGCAGGGTGCAGGTGTGATACCTGTGGCTCCAGTGCCTCCTGTGGCTGTGGGGGGTGTAAAACAGCACATCTGTCTATTGCAGAGAAGCTGAAGTTCACCCCGCCACCCCAGCCACTACAGTGCATGGAATTTGATAAGGAGGTTACAGTATCCTGCTCAGCCACTGGCCGGGAAAAACCCACCATCCAGTGGACTAAAACAGGTAAGAAAGACTTGGATGTGATATGTCTGTTTCTGACCTGGGGTCCCAGGAACTTTGTCCCACCTCCAATGTGGGTGAAGCAGCGGTGCTATGGCTGCCTAGGAAGCTGCCATGTGGCACAGTGCTTCATGCATGACTGGTGCATCCATCTTCTTGTGTCCTGCAGATGGGAGCAGCCTGCCATCCCATGTCAGCCACAATGCTGGCGTCTTGTCCTTCCACAAGGTGAGCAGGAGCGATTCAGGGAACTACACATGCATCGCCTCCAACAGGCCACAGGGCGAGATCCGTGCCACCGTGCAGCTTGTGGTAGCAGGTGAGGGCTCTGCAGCAGGCAGGTGGGTTTCCTACTGAGCTGGCCTTGCAGTGGGTTTGCCTGGGCGGCACCCAACTGGCATGCCCCTGCAGAGAAAGCAATGTCTGGCCTGACCCCAAGCTGTGCCCTGTGGCACTCAAGTGTCTGATTTGTCAGTGCTTTGCATGCAGCCTCAGAGGGCATGTGCCACTGTGCCAGTGCTGGCCCTGCACCCTTGTGGGAGCTCAGCACCATTCCCAGGAATTGATAGCGTTTGTGTTGGTCTCTCTGCCTTCAGTTTATGTCACCTTCAAGCTAGAGCCAGAGCCCACAACGGTGTACCAGGGGCACACAGCCATGTTCCAGTGCCAGGCAGAGGGGGACCCCATACCGCACATCCAGTGGAAAGGGAAGGACAAGATTTTGGATCCTGGCAAGCTGCTGCCCAGGTATACAGCCTCCATTCCAAGCTGAAATATGGTGCAGCCTGACGTTCCCCTTGCCTAGTCAGTATGTGGGTGCCAACAGTGCAATCTCGGGTTCCCAGCTTGGTGAGCACATAGTTGTCTCCATGTGCCAGGACCTGGACTCCTCTGATCCCAGGGTTACTCTTTTTGGCACAGCCTGCCAAGCTGTGATTGAGCTGCAGTCATTTGTTCTTGAGTGTTGCACAGCCTGAGATTGAAGATGATTGCACTAGGGACATGGGGCTGAGGCATTCTGGACAGATGGGGCTTCAGGTGCCCCAAGTCTGCCTCTGCCTTCTGGTGTTTGCAAAGAGCTCTGTGTGTGTGATTGGCAGGATTCAGATCATGCCCAATGGCTCCCTGGTGATTTACGACGTCACCACCGAGGACTCTGGAAAATACACCTGTATCGCTGGCAACAGCTGCAACATCAAGCACCGCGAGGCCTTCCTATATGTTGTAGGTAAGGGAGGTGCCCAGTGTTGGGACGTGGCCTCCTGGGATCCCTGGCAATTCTAGGCCTTGCTTCTGGCCTTATATGTGGGTGCTGCATGTCAGGTCATGCCTGTCAGGTAGTCACAACATCATCCCCATAGGGATGCAGCACAGTGTGCTGTGGGATGTGCCCAGCTTGCTGTGCCTGGATGAGGAGGTGGCCACAGCAGCAGGTGGAGGGTGGGGCTTTTCTCATTCCTACAGCACATTCCTGAGCAGGATTTGGGAGATCTCTTTACACCCTCATGTGGTCGGTGCTCTCTGCTCCACAGATAAGCCAGCAGCAGAAGAGGATGAGGGACTTGGCAGCCACACACCCTACAAGATGATCCAGACCATTGGGCTTTCGGTGGGGGCAGCTGTTGCCTATATTATTATTGTGCTGGGGCTGATGTTCTACTGTAAGAAGCGGAGAAAAGCCAAGAGACTGAAGAAGCACCCAGAGGGCGAGGAGCCCGAAATGGAGTGTCTGAATGGTGAGGCTGACACCCCTGAGGGTGGGGATTTCACTGCTGGCCCCTATGCCTGTGCTGGAGGGTCTGAGGGGCAGGGAGTTCCCAGGGAACGGGGCGATTCCTTGCCCTTGGTCTCTTGCTCTTGGTTCTGTCTACGGCTGGTGGCAGAGACCTGCTACTAGGTGAGAAATAGGAAAGTCGGTGTGAAACCTGCGTCCCAGCCTGTCATTGTGGGCATCTCTTTCTGCTGAGTTATGTATTGCTCCTGCATCCCAGCACCTGTACATGGCATCATATACACCAGGGGAGGAAAGGATCCCTATTGCAATGTAATGAAATAGTAGTACTCTGCTGGCCTCTTCAAATCACAGCTCAGCAGCTCCTGGTGCTGGAGAGAAGTTGTTTCACTGAACTCACTTTGTTATCCCTGAAACCCTTACAAGCTTTGAGCATCTACAGCATTCTCCAACAAGGACTTCTGGAGCATAACAGATTATCTAAAAATTCTCTCTTTACTTTTCAAGCTTGTCACTTACCAGCTCTGCACTGGAACACACAACTTTTTTGTATGTCTGGTTGTTCCTGCGTGTGCCTTTTCTGGTTGTGCTGTCACCTTCCTGAGATGGGGAGCCCCAGACAGGATTTGGTGCGTCCACCTTGCAGAGTGACACAGCTGTGCTATGTCTTCTTCCCAGCTGTGCCCCTGGCTTCAGTTCCCTGTTGACAGAGCTGGCTGAGCCCACCACTGTGGATAAGACATTGCTTTCCTCGGGCCTCACATTGCATCTTTGGCTGCACCTCCCAGTTCTCAGTGTCACTGCAGCTGGCCTCTGTCTTTGCTGCTAGATGCACTGGCAGCTTTGGCAAACAGCTGCCAGCAGTACCCCATCCATGTTGGCAACGTGTTGTACTGCCATGATTCCTACCTTCTGTGTGTCCGTTGAAGGATGTTTCCTCATGTCCTGTAGCAGCTGAGCTGCTCTTTAACAGCTGTTTCCATGAGACCCAGCAAATAGATTAAACTGGGTTCCCATTGTGCATGAGCTACAGGACTCCTTCAATGAACCCAAGAGATCACTGGGGCATAATTTTCATTTCCAAAAGCCGTTTCAGCTTTCTCCTGACAACGTGGTTGTCCTTGCATCACTGATACTAGTGAGGACTTGTAAGTGATGGGGCACAGTCGAGTTTGCTGTCCTTAATCCCCTGAATCTCCCGATACCTCCCCATAAGTGCAGATGTTTCCCCTCCCAATTCTCTAGCACACAGCCATGACCTGATCACATGTGAATTGCTGTGAGGGCCTGGCAAAAGATAACTGCTGGATTTGTCTCCTGGTTTTCTTCTTGCATTGGTACTTTGAACAGAGCCAAACCTCCAGAAGAGAAGTCTGGCTGTGGGGAACTCCCTGGGAGCAGGCATGTGGGAGCATCTCTGCAGCTTTGTGGTCTGCTGCTATCACTACTGTGAACTCTTTCTGTGGACAAGTCACAGGCAGCTCACCTGTGTCAGCAAGCACTGGCCAACATCTTCTTCCTGGGACAGGATTTTTTTAAAATCTTTTTTGAGGTGGTCTCAGATTTTTATCTTGGCCTCTCTTTATTATATTTTTATTCTGCCAGAGTTTGCCTCTTCTTATTGCCTTCATCTGTAACCAGTTTAGCTATCAGAGAGATGCATCCTCACTGCTACAAGCAGATCCAGCTGCCCAGATGTCTACATTCCTCTTCATAGCCTGTCTGGAGAAGTGGTTTGTGTTTGCTCTCAGCTCCATTGGAGTCATCCCACTCACCATAGTCTTCAAAGATCTGACTCTATGCCTCTTTTTGATATGGTCCCTCTTAAGCTGAAGTATCTCAGCACCTACCTCAGTAACTACAAGTATTCCCTGGCTGACTACCAGCTGACTTGTCCAGTGCCCTCAGAATCCAGAAAGATTTGACCTTTCTATGGATGTGCAGTAGATCCTTCCTATGGATTTCCTATGGCTCAGTCCACTCCTAACCAGTCAGTTTACCTTCCAAGGTCATGTCCTTGTTGTGCCACAACCTCTATAAAAAAGTGTGCTTGCTCTCAGTATCCCTCTGTCTGACTGTGCTGCCTTTTTTTTTTTTTTTTTGTGAATACAGACATAGCATCTGGGGAGGCTAATGGCTGTGGGGACTGATTTCTGAGGTGGCATGTGCTAATGTCTCTAGGGCAGGATGGCATTGTCTCCTTCTTCAGGTGTTGCAGGCAGGTGGGCAAAGTAGGCCATTTCTTTACACTTGGTTTGCCTCTGGATTGCTGGATACACAGATTAAATTCCTGTTATTTTTGCAGTCCCCTTGTTATTAACTGCCTTTTCCAAGCTCTGTAAAACAGTCTGTTCTCAAAAGCATCTGTTCTTGCTGCCTGCTGGTGCTGTCTCTCAGTGGCAGCACACTCACTCTACAGCCTTCGGGATTTTCTTGGCACTGTTGCAGTGGTCTTCTTGTGTTGTCTTCTTGGCGTGAAGCTTGTAGTCTTAAGACATGATCAGTCATGAGTGCAGACAGCACAGGGTCAAACAGTCCTGCTGATAATTAGTGTAAAAACAGGGAGAGTTTAAGTAGCATCAAGCTTTGATTTATAGGATAGGTGGTGTTTTTTCACTATTGTCTTCTGGAAATCTTACTCCAGCGTGTGAGAGTGTACGGCTGTCAGTAGCCATGGTTCTTAAGTCAACATAACTCAGTGTTCACAGCTGCAGTCCTACCTGTGATAAAGTCATGGTCTCTGTCAGGGTGGCCAAACCTGCTCAGGATGTGCTAGTACCTCTCTTGTACACCTTCATTGTAAGCATGAATGTACACGCACTCCTATGCAATAACCTTTGATGGAAATTACAGGCAGTGGGATTCCTGTTGGAGTTAATTTTTTGTTGGGTTAAGTCTTAATTTTGTGATTTCCTTTTGCATGGCTAAGTGTTTGCCTAGTGCTTGTTTCAGGACTAGCTGAAATGCAGTGTGCACAGTAGTACACAGAGTGATGCTTAAGAGTGTGTCAGCCACCTTAGCTCAGAGCTGTGCCCTCCTTTACATAACAAATCCTGCCTTCAGCTTATGGAAAGTACCATTTCCAAAGTACCATTGATCCAAAATGCCTTTAAAATCAAGGTTTCCTATCTATGCAGTTGTTCCTCTGCAAGCTGCCTGTAAAACGCACGGTTCTCTGCTTTCCCAAGGCAATAATGTTTTGTCCTCTTCTTTGGCTTCTGTTTATGCTAAGGAAATTTCTAGTGGAGTTCCTGTGCAGAAAATTTGCTGGGATTGATTGCAAGGACAGCGCTTCCCAGCATTGCTTTAACGAAGCCAGTTAAAGTCCAGACTGATCTGGTCTTACAGGTTCAAGATTTCCGAAGACATGAGCATTGCTGGCTTGCTGGGAAGTGCGTAACAAGCAGGGACATCAAGACTGCAGCAGCTGAGGCCAGATAGACTTTAGATGCTCTTTGGCATCACGAGACTGTGCTTATAGTGAGCAGGGTTCACTCTGCTCCATCTCTCTGTCATGCCTCATCCTCTGCTGTTGATCTGCGGAGTTTTGTCAGTGGTAGTTTGGATGTAGCCACCGCTTTGGAATGACTGAGTGGCATGGGATGGACAAGACCAGATGGGGCTGGCTGGTTCTGGGACCAAAGCCATTGCTCAGCATCTGATTTCAAGGGTGGCTGCAGGGCTGCCAGAGATGAGGCCGGAACTGAGCCCAGAGGGAACAACTGCATGGAGGCCACTCTGTTGCCTGGGGCTAGACATCAAGCTGGGGTGCTTGGAGCCAGTTGTGAGTGCTTGGAGTGTCAGAGGCTCGGAAGGGGTTAAGCCCCAATATAACATTCTCTGCACAGCCTGGCAGGATGCTGAAGCCATTTGTGCTTCCCTCACAGGTGGTGCTTTGCTGCAGAATGGGCAGATGACAGCAGAGATTCAGGAAGAAGTGGCCTTGACCAACCTGGGCAGCAGCTCTGGGGCCAGCAAGCGGCACAGTGCTACTGACAAGATGCACTTTCCACGTTCCAACCTGCAGACGATCACAACCCTGGGTATGCTGGGCCACCCTGGCCCTGACCCCTCTCCAGCAGGAAATCTGACTGAAACCCCAGCTGTCCTAGCCAAAAAATGGAATGTGCTGGGGTACTGAGGGCCCTGCAGCCACTGGACTGTCAAATACACATGCTGTCCTAACACACGCTCTCTTCCCATGTGCTTCTCTGCACTTTCAGGCAGGGGTGAGTTTGGCGAAGTGTTCCTGGCCAAGGCCAAAGGTGCAGAAGATGGTGAGGGGGAAGTGCTGGTCCTGGTGAAGAGCCTGCAGACAAGGGATGAGCAGCTGCAGCTGGACTTCCGTCGAGAGGCAGAGATGTTTGGCAAGCTGAACCACTCCAACGTGGTGCAGCTGTTGGGGCTGTGCCGTGAGGCAGAGCCACACTACATGGTCCTGGAGTATGTGGACTTGGTAAGGGCCCTACCAGCAGTACCTGCAGTGGAGCAGGGGGATGACAACAGTGGCATGGGGCTTGCAAGTGTGACAACAGGCTGGCAGCACAGGGCAGGCAAGGTGTAGGGATACCAGGCTGAGCTTACTGCTGTTCCCAACCTGTGGAGGAGTCTCAAGGGGAATGAAGTTCTTCTGCAAGACCTGGAGGTGACTGTTCTTTACATCCTCCTGATTCCTGGTTTATGTCCTGGACTCAGCTGTGTAAGCTAAGCTGTGGGACTGCATGCTGCAGAATGGCTGTGAATGCTAAGGGCTATAGGCAGTCTGGAGTTTGTAGGAGAGAAATCAACCTGGGGCATGAAAAACCTCCTGGAGACTTCAGGCCTGCTTGCCCTGATCGTAGCCACTTGAGGCCCAGAAGCAAGATACTGGTTGCCCTGCAAGGCAGGGACCATGGATCAGGAGATGAGGATCTGCGGGTCTGCCAAATCCAGGCACTGCAAGGACTGATGAGACTGGCCGCATGTAGAGGTGCTGTGTCTTAATTGCTCTCTGTCTCCCAGGGGGACCTGAAGCAGTTCCTGAGGATCTCGAAGAGCAAAGATGAGTCTCTGAAGCCACAGCCTCTCACTACCAAACATAAGGTGACAGTGCAGCTTTTGAAGTGCTGTGGGGTTGGGGACCTAAAGGAGGACAGCCAGTGCTGACACCTCTCTGGGGTCAGGTGTCTCTCTGCACACAGGTGGCCCTGGGGATGGAGCATCTCTCCAATGGCAGGTTTGTGCACCGGGACTTGGCAGCCAGGAACTGCCTGGTCAGTGCCCAGCGGCAGGTCAAGGTCTCATCCCTGAGCCTCAGCAAGGACGTGTACAACAGGTCAAGTGGGAGCCTGACAGGGGAATGAATGGGGGTGGAATGGCGCCAATCTCATTGCCTGCCTGTCCTGCCCACAGTGAGTACTACCACTTCCGCCAGGCCTGGATCCCGCTGCGCTGGATGCCACCTGAAGCTGTGCTGGAAGATGAGTTCTCCACTAAGTCGGACGTGTGGTCCTTTGGGGTGCTCATGTGGGAGGTCTTCACGCATGGGGAGATGCCCTACACTCCACTGGCAGATGATGAGGTCTTAGCAGGTATGTGGAGTACCTTGCGCTGTCTCTGAAATTGTAGCCTTATTTCTTTTCGTGTGGTAAAGGTGGCCAGACAAGCTGTGTGATGTCCCTCCTCTTGACATGGTGCTAATCTGTCTGAGGAGGCTGTCCCAGCCTGCATGGAGAATTGCTGCCCTCCTTGCACTCCACAGAGAGGATCACAGCCCTTCCCTATCGCCCTTTGAACTTTTCTTTCATGCCAGGTCTGCAGTCAGGAAAGACGAAGCTCCCGCACCCCGAGGGCTGCCCTTCCCGCCTGGCCAAGCTGATGCAGCGCTGCTGGGCCCCCAGCCCTAAGGATCGGCCCTCCTTCAGTGAGCTCGCCACCACCCTTGGGGACAGCTCAGCTGACAGCAAAGCCTGAGCATCCGGCCCCCTTGCTGGTGAAGGACGTGGCGGGGTGGAAGGGGGTCTCTATGTGCCTGGGGAGCCCCTGGCACTCCTGCAGCCCCTTGCTGAGCCCGACCCCAATGCGCCAGCAAGCAGCTCAGTGCCAGCAGCTGCTGAACTCAAAGCACAAGCCAGTGTACCCCAGCCCCACCTCCCTCCTCCACAGGTCCCAAAAGACAGCCCTTGCTGCCTCCTGCTCTCCGCCTGCTCAGCCCGGTGCCCTTAGGCTGCTGGTGTGGATGGAGCGCAGCTCCCCCTCATCCAGTGAGAGCTGGGGTGTCCCTGCTCACCACGTCCATACCTACCGGCCTGGCCCGGCCTCTCTCTCCGTCCATCTGTGCTAGGCATGCCTGACTTCCCCACACCCCCATGGGTACAGGCCAGCCAACAGGAGCACAAAGTGCCTGGCATATGAAGGAGCTCACTACCTTTCCCAGTTACCCTGTGCCTTTTTTTGTACTATGACTCTGGGCAGAGCCCCCTCTCTCCCTCTCCCTCTTCCAGAGCGCTGACTCCTCCCTACCATAGTATTTCTGTTACTGGAATGCAGCCTAGAGTGGGTTAGTTTGTTTGCTTGAGTGGAGGGTACTGCAGCCAAGAAGGGTTGGGTTTTGTTGGGTTTTTATGTGCTGCTCTCAATAAAGAAGGCGCTTTTTTTTTGGTTTTTTTTTTGTCTTTGTAAGATGCTGCTGTCAGATAGCTGTTTTCTTCCACATAGCTCCTGGGAAGGGTTGGGGCCAGTTCTTCAGGCATCTGTCTCCTGTGTTTAGCCCTTTAGCCCCCTTCTCAGATGAATTTGAGCTTTGTGTTCCCTAAGGGAACACTTTGCCTCAGCACTTACTGTCTCTCTGGGCAGTCATGGGTTGCCTTCCAACAGGAACAGGTGTCTCAAGAGAAAATGTCCCTCTCAAACTCCAAGCAAACAACCACGTTGACAGTCTCCCCCCCGTTCAGGTAGTAATGGGATTTGTGCACATACCTCTGTGGCCTGGGGCAGCTTTGCAGCCAGCACTGGGTTGTGTTTTTGCACAGCTGCTACTACTTGAGGAACACAGAAGCTAGTAGGGCCAGGCCTGTATGGGGATACTGGGGGAAATCCTGCTGTCATATATGGTCTGCAACCCTCTCTGTGCTAATGGCCCAGAGCAGTGGCAGGGTCCTGGCAGGTCTCTTCTTGGGAAAAGAAAGGTGGGCAGATAACGTACAAGAAGCCCCAGCCCCCACAGCATGAACATGAGCCAAGTCCCTTGGAGACATAGTGAGATGCAGGGCTTGACCAAGATCCAGACCAGCAGTTTCACTTGCTGCTCAGCTCTGTGTTGGGGAGGTTATTGAGACAGATCTGAGCTCTTCCAGGAAGCCTACTCAGGCTGAACTGGAGGTGATAGGCATAAGCTGCCCCAGGGACTTTCATGTTGGGTATTAGAGAAAATGCTTCCCCTCGAGTGTAACAAAGGTCTGAGTCCCAGAGAAGCTACAGCATCTCCATCATCATCATCAGAAATGCTCAACTCTGGACCACTTAAGTCCTGAACAGTCCAGTCTAGATGGCTCTGCTTTAATCAGGCATGGACCAGAAATGTCCAGGATCCCCTTCCCACCTCTGCTACGCAGAGAGGCTGCGTAGATACTGGAGGGTGGAAAGGGCTCATTTCTTGAAGTGTGCTAGCTGACTCTGAGCTCAAATTTGGTCCAGGAAATGGCTTGCTTGGAAATTCTGCAAGCAAGTTTGCTGGCCATAGAACAGTTATCGAAAGTGTTTGTCTGTTTTCCAACACTTGTGTGTTGCAGCTGGGAGCTATGGAGTCTCCCCAAGCCAAGGCCTCTTGGCAAGCTAAGACTGGCAGTGGCTGGGTGTTGGGCCCCTCTCTAGAGGGTGACAACCACGTCTAGTTCACTAGACCTAGTGCTCCTGGTGGACTTGGCTGCAGGTTACTGCCACCCTGAACCCTTGCTGCCTACGTGACCAGATGGCCTGGCCACAGCCTGGGACTGGTGGCACTGCTGAGAGGAGCTGTTATAGGCTGTGTCAGGATGTGCCTTGCCTTCTCCCCCTTGCAGCTGCATGTCCCTCTTGTCACCCCCCAGTCCTCTCTCCAGTGTGCACACAACCCTTTTGAAGCATGAGTGTTGCAGCACTGCTGCGTATGTGCTCTCAAACTTGCAAGTGACCTCTCACATTTGCTGTTTGATATTCTTTTGTTCCATTTCTCCCATCCATCCTGTTCCTGTGGACTATCCTATCTGCTGTCCTTCATTTCAGGCAGGACCACTGCACCCTTTGGGCTGATTCCTGCAGCCACTTGCAGTGGCCTAGCCAAGCAGAATCTCAGTGATGCCATAACTAGAGAAGAGAGATGCCAAGGATTTTTTGGGTAACATCCTTGTTCTGGCAGCTTTATTCATGCAGGTATCTTGTGTACTGGGAGGGAACACCATGGCTGCAGTGAGCAGTGTCAGGATTGGGTTATCTTCTTTATCCCAACACATCCTGGAGACTTGAGTACCTGTTTGCTGTGCAGTCGAGACCTGGTGACTACAGGGAAACACCCAAATGGAAAGTCACCAAAGCTAGGACAAACTCCAGACCCAAACAGTGCTGAGTGACGGGGGTTGGGATTGTGTATTTTTGGAAGTGATGTCATGAAAATGTTCTGTATTCTTGGGGATAGGACAGATGTTGGCCAAACTAATTAGAAACAGCAAGCTGAGCAAATACAATCCTAGCCAAAGCCCCTACAGAAGAATGAGAGGACTTGGGCAGTTGGCAGAGGTGGGATTTAATTGCCTCAGCCCAAATTGAAGGAACACCTTAAAGATGTGATTATCCAGGGCCAGGAAAAACAGCATGGCTCCATCAGAGCAAAGGTTCACCTAGTGGGCCACCTTCTGTGGCCAAAATTGAACATTTACTGAACAGTGTAAGAGAAGAGCAAGCACAGGTGTATGTTAGTCCCAATAACAACTCCCTAAAGCATTAAGACCTCCAAACCAGGCATTTCCATCAGTCCTTGATGTTTTTTCTTGCCAGAAAGTTATCCAAATTCCCCTTGCACCCATGTATACTTTGAGCACCCCTGATCAGTGAATGCACAGATCTACTGCGTGGCTTTTTGGTTTACTCCAATTTCATCTGTTGCCCTGTGGATCTTCTGCAGCCCTGTGTCAAGCACCTGTGGGGGAACTAATGGGCCCACTGGTACCCAGTGAAGAGGGTGTTTAATAGTTTCCCAGTTGAAATATGGATGAAGAGCTGGAAAAGGATGAAGAAGGGCTCATTGCAATGGCCTAGAGGAGGATTGAAAAGGGGGCAAGGAGGGTTGGGGTGATGCTGGGGGCATCTGGCAGCTGGGCCCATGCTAAAGCAGAGCCGTTAGGCAACTTGTCCGGAAGGAACCTTGTGAGTAATCAGGTTAAGAGGCTTTTATGGCATAGTGTTAAGTGCTGTGCCTGAAGCTGTGTAAGAAGAGGGTTAGAAATGGGAATTTTATGACTGGGGGGTTGTAAATGAGAATAGCCCTGAAGATAAAATGGGACTGTCAAGTGGTTGAAGACCTGCTTTAAGCTGCTTTCATTGTCACTGCCTGCTGGTTTGGTTAGGGAAGGCGTGCTGGTAACTTGTGTCCTGTGGCCTGTGATGGTGGCTTGGGGACACAGCTTGGCTCTAGAGCGCGCATCTGACTGCCCTGGGTGAGATTGGCATCCCCGGAAGCTGAGGCAGGCTCTGGTCCCATTCAGAGAATAAGCAGGACAAGTGTCTTGGAAAACACCCCCAAGATGAGGCCAGGGAGGGAAAAGATGGCAACAGAAGGGATGAGCCAGCTCTCATCTCTTGCCTGTGTAGACCCTCCCGCAGCTTGGGGAGCAAAAGGCCTCCACATGGCCCTGCCATCAGAAAGCCCAGGGAGAGGAAGGGAGTGTGTAGCCATCTCATGAACAAGAGAAAACCAAATTCTGGTAACCTGCAATGGTTGTACAGTTGTGCTAGGCACGCAGACTGGCCTGGCTCTGGCTGTCAGATCTATGTGTTTATTGTTCCCAGTCTAACTGGTGCTTCAAGCCATGCAGAGGGTCTTGCTGATCTTTTCTCAGTCTGGCATGACATAGAAGGGCCTCAGTCTCACCTGTGCTAGGTGTAGTTTGTGCTCAGCTTGAAGGGAAGGTGGCCAGGGCATGTGATGGAGGCATGTGAGTTCCAGCAGCCCTGCTGGGAGCTAAAAATGGCATGTGTGCTCACTGGAGGAGCATGGCTGACGGGGAGGAGGGGGAGGTGGTGGTGGCAGTGAGGGGGGTGTTTAGTTTTGCAGTTACTCCCTTGCTCTGTAGAAGGTTGGCCCTGGGCTGTGGGAGACAGCTGTGAAGGAAGACTGGTGGCAAGCGTGCATGTCCTCTGAGTGATGAGGCAGATATGGAAAAGGCTTGTGCAAGTTGCAGAACCTTCCGTGGGGTGCCCAGGAGACAAGACGGGCCTGTGGCAGGGCTGGTGCTGTCACAGGTGAGGTCTTGCCCTGGGGTACAGTTCCTGTTTGTAGGACAGGGTGTGAGAGAGCCCTTTCCTCAGCCAAGGATGTGACTTTGTTCTCACAACTTTGAGCTCTGGGGCTGTGGTCCCTCCTGCAGCTTTGCTGACCCACAGGCAGCCTGCCTTGCACACAGTTGTCCTGGCTATGTGGGCTGTCCCTCCTGTGGAGGTCCTGGGTCACACCTGGGCAGAGGAGGTGACCTGTGCCACCTGCTAGGAGCCCTCTGATCTACAGAGCAGGGGTGGGCAGGGGCTGCCACCTGTGCTGGGGCCTGCCCGGCCATCGTCCCAAGTGTACAAAGTGGTCTGTCGTACCCGTGGATGGCTGTCGTACATCCTCATCCTCACCTGTGGATTTGAAGGCAGCTGTGGCCCATCCTGATAAATCAAGACCCTTTCTCTTTGGACTAGCGATCAACCTGTGCTTGGGCAATGTGTATTTCAGACATATCTGCTCAGTCCTGTGTCCTGCACACCCCTCAGCACCCACGTTGCCCACAGATCCCTCCCACTGCCTCTGCAGCCAGAGAGAGACAAGGGGGACAGCACTTTGTCCCTTGCAGGGTCTGAGAGCAGCCGGGGTGGAGAGCTGCCGCGAGCAACAGCTAGTGGCATTACTTACAGGCAGGCAGGATGGTGCGGAGCCCCTCCTGACTAGATCCTGAGGATTGCGAGGTAATCTTTGAGCCACGTGGTGTGTCCCCTACGAGGAACCGACTGCCTGGAGCTGGCGGTAGGAACAGAGGGCGAGGGGAGGGCTGGCAGCGCGGGCGTCTAAGCCCTCGCTTCTCCGCCCTACCGCAGGACGGCCGGGCCGGGCCGGGCCGGGCCGGGCCGAACCGAACCCAGCTGAGCTGAGCTGGGCTGGGCTGGGCTGGGCTGGGCCCAGCCCCGCCCGCCCGGCCGTGCGGTCCCTTTAAGAGCCTCCCTGCGTGTTTCAACCCGGGGGTGACGCGAGCGCGGTCGGGCCGTATGCAAATCAAACGCCAGCCGCCGGCCAATGGGCGCCGGTGTTCGACGGCCGCTAGCCAATGGGACGGCGCCTCCCGGCGGGGCGCCGGCTCGCCCCATATAAGGAGCGCCTTCGCCATAAAAGGCAACATTGTATCGCTTTATATGGGGGCGGCGCGGCGCGGCGGGGGCGGCGGCGGAGCGGGGCCGTGAGCGCGGAGCGCGGCGGGGCCATGGCGGGGCCGGCTTGACCCGGCCCGACCCGACCCGCGCTCGCCGCCGCGATGTTGCCGAGCCAGGCCGGGGCTGGGAACGGCGCCGCCGCCGCGCTGGCCCGCAGCTCTGGGCTGGGCCGGTCGCCGGTGCCGCGTGGGGCGAACGGCGGCGGGGCGGCGGCGGGGGCGCCCGGGGGCCGCCTGGAGCGGGAGGCGCTGTACAGTGGCAGCGAGGGCGACTCGGAGTCGGCCGAGGAGGAGGAGCTGGGCGGCGAGCGGCGCGGCGTGAAGCGTGGCCTGGCCGAGGCGGCAGCGGCGGTGGCGGCGGGGCCCGCGGCGGGAGCGGCGGCGGCGGCCGCCTACAGCGGCGGCGGGGGCGGTGGGGCCGTGAGCGGCGCCAAGCCTGGGAAGAAGACGCGGGGCCGGGTGAAGATCAAGATGGAGTTCATCGACAACAAGCTGCGGCGCTACACCACCTTCAGCAAGAGGAAGACCGGCATCATGAAGAAGGTGCGGCCCCGCGACTACAGCCGGCGAGGGGGTCGGCCTGGCCGGGGGTGTGGGCCGCGTCCCACCTGCCCGTGGGACCCCGGCCGAGCGCGGAGCGGGCCGTGCCCGGAAACGACTGAGGCTTCCCGGTCCCGCGGACCGGAGGGGGCGGCCCGGCACCAGCCCTTTCCGGGGGGCTGCGCGGGAGCCTCGGGCGGGGAGCTGGGCGGCCAGGAGCGGGAACCCCCGCGGCCGGGGGATGTCGGTGTGCCTGGCGGTCCACGGGCGTCTGGTATGCCTGGGGAAGCCCATCCCGGTGCAGCGTCCACCTCTGGGCCGCAGCTGACCGGGGCCGCTCCACGCTGTGAGCCGTCGTTGGGTATTTGGTGGCACAGCTGGGCTGCCCTGCCCCGCAAAGTGGCCCGGCAGGGCTGGCTCCTCGGGCCGCGGAAGGGACTAATGCCACGTCTCGGCCGGTCCAGAGTGCACTCCGTGGTTCCTGGTGTGCAAAGACAGATTAGAAACTTGGGGGAATTTGTGGGCGATTGGAAGCAGCTGGCTCGCCTGCATCCCTGGTGGTGCTCATAGCATCTTCTGAACAACTGGGCAGTGCTGCACCCCAGCTGTGTTGGGCATCATGCACCCTGGGAAGGTGGGAATGGGTATGGGGTTCCACTGGACACATCCTGGGTGTACGGGATGTAGAATTAGGACATCCTGTCTGTGGAAGCTTGTAGTGTGCAGTGATGGCATATGAAGAGTGTACTTCCTAGTCCACCATCCCCCATCTGGGGGATGGTGCAGTGGTGCTTGGGTGCAGCTGTGCTCAGGACTGTGAAGCCTGAGAGAGGAATCTGGGTCCTAGTCCGAATGGAGTGTCAGTAAGGGGAACAAGGTAGCAGAGACATTGTAACATTGTTACAATGTAACAGACATGTAGACCCAGTAACATCTTTTCACAGAGGTGAGGAGGAGAGACATCCGGATGTGTCTGGAGAGGAGAGTGGGATTTCCAGAATGGAGATATTTCATTGTCCCTGTGTTCTCAGACTGCTCTACTGAGGGGACCACTCTACCTGCAGCCTCTTGGCAGGCAGCGTCACCTAAGGGCATGCTAAAGGGGGTGGAGACACAGCTCGAGACAGTTCAACCTGTACAGAACCAATCTTGGGTTGGTTTTAGAGGCCACAGCTCCTCTGGCATGACAGGAAGCCTGAGCTGGTGTGAGGAACAGGACAGCCATGCTGGGAGTGCAGGGACATGCAGTGACTCTTGTCCTGCACTTTATGTTGCCCCTGTCACCTCTTCTGACTTCCCTGACTCTCTCTTCTTCCCTTGTGCTGCTGGCAGGCCTACGAGCTTTCCACGCTGACTGGCACTCAAGTCCTGCTGTTGGTGGCCAGCGAGACAGGCCATGTGTACACGTTTGCCACACGGAAGCTGCAGCCCATGATCACCAGTGAGACAGGGAAGGCGCTGATCCAAACATGCCTCAATTCCCCGGACTCACCCCCACGCTCGGACCCCACCACTGATCAGCGCATGAGTGCCACAGGCTTTGAGGAGACGGACCTCACCTACCAGGTGTCTGAGTCGGACAGCAGTGGGGAGACCAAGGTAATGTTCCTGGGCACCCAAGGAGGCATGGCCTGTGCTAGGAGCCCTGATCATCCCCAGGCCTCTTTAAATAGCAGCTTAGGGAGCTGGGGATGGATCCCCTTTTGCTGCAACTGCAGTGAGCTTGTGCTGTGTGCTCTTGGGAGTGACTCCTTGGCTGACAACAGTGGTGATTTGAAGAGGGAGGGAAGCGGGTGGCAGGTGTCCTGGTCCTGGCCTTTGCAGCATGGCTCCCCACTGGCCCAGCCCACCCCCCTGGCCAGCTTTCAGCACTGTTATCTCTCCCCAGGCGTCTCCATGCTCTCACACTCATTGATAAAAATTTGATTCTGCCTCCATGGCCTTATAAGGCCTGGTTTCCCTCGCCAGAGTCCCTGGCAGGGCCCCTCACATTCCTTATAAGCTGCAGCTGTCTCTTGCTTTGGTGCTGTTTTGGAAGGGGGCAGGGAGGACATGGGGAATGGAAACATTTGGCTGGACAGACCATTTCTGCTCCCTGCCTGTTGTCCTTGCAGACACTGGCCATTGCCTGCTTGTGTTACTTGTGGCCTTTTGCTCAGGGTGGCCTGCCCGTGGGTGCAGAGTCAGGCAATAGTGCTTTTCTGCTGGAAGGGCTCTGTCTTATCCCTGCATTCCCTGATGCTGTTCCTCACAGCTGTTGCAAGAAAGCCATCTCCTGTATCCCTCCTACTTCCTTTGCAGGCTGGTGCTTGGGTCCACAGGTACTTGGAGGTGGGAGGCAGGGAAGTTTGTGGTGCAAGGCTGGGATGACATGCTGAATTTGGAGTTGAGCCACAGCTTCCCAGATCTGTGTGCAGTGCCCTTGGGTGCTGTGAGTTAGAGCAGTCCTGTACTTGTGCCTGTGGCATGAGTACCGGGCTTGCTGCAAAAGTATCCTTCCAGGTGAACTGTGGCCTTGCTCTAGGAGCTCTGCAACCATTTATGTACAAGCCACAGCAGCATCCTTGCCATGCAGTAGCCGCTAAACATTAAGCAGACAGAACCTTGAGATCTCTGTGGAATAATCACAAAGGTAGTGAGTGCAACCCTGACATGTGCTCAGCATGTTGCCTGGGGCTTCAGGGGTGTTCAGCTGCCTGTTTTTATGCTATGACAGCACAACAGCTCTGGTCACAGTGCTGCTGGGTGCCCAGCAGCCCCCCATGGCCACTTCCCCACATGTGTGCAGTGCTGCACCAAGCACAAACTTATTGCTGCTGAGCCCTGAGAAACATCAGCAGTCCCAGAGATCCCTGGAAACAGAGGAGCTGTGGTGGGCCAAAGTGTTCCTGACTGGAGACTCTGTGCAGGAGCCCAGAAGAGTCCTTGGGAAGGCTTCCTTCTGATGAGAG
This sequence comes from Manacus candei, assembly GCF_025592945.1. NCBI lineage: Eukaryota > Metazoa > Chordata > Aves > Passeriformes > Pipridae > Manacus > Manacus candei. The sequence goes on along the minus strand of NW_026138083.1, from coordinate 8,848,613 downwards.
TCCAACACCAGTCCGGGCTATCCCAGTCTGGCATGTCTTCCCTGAGTGCCTCTGATTCTCAGTGTGAGCTGTGTCAGCCCTTTCCAGTAGGCAGAGGAGCCAGCTATCACCAGCAGTCTCTCCCTTGTGCAGCCTATGTTTGTAAGGACTTGTGTCTCTTGGGCTTCTCCTGGATGAAAAGACAAGTTCTGTCAGCATTTTGTAATGAGACTAATTACTTGTGCCTGGAGTAATTTGGAGGTGCAGGAAGCACCGTGCGTGGCAGCTGATCTGTCCCTAGCACGGGACTTGTCCGCATCATATCCCTTTAGATTCTTCCTGAAAGTACTGCTAATTAGCCCCAAATGAACTGTTTTCTTGGGGTGCACTTACTCTGCAGAGATCTTCTTAACACAACTTCTCTTTTCCCACTTTCTGATGCAATATTGCAAGCTCCATCCCAGTGGTAATGCTTAGTGTGGGGTGCTTTGTGGCCACAGCCAGCATTTGATGTGAGGCTGGAGGAGCTCTATGGCCCTGTCTTCTGCTTGACGTTCTGATTAAACCCACCCTGGCCTACTGAGAGTTCCTGTCAAGGCAAACCCTGGGGCTGGGGACAGTCCTACCCTGACCATCCCCAGTCCTGCTGTGCCTTCTGCAGGCCTGGAAGTCTGCTTGGTGCTCTGGCAGAGATCAGCCTGATTCAGATAGACCAAGAAGTCCTTTGAGAATTAAGAGAGCCTGTGAGTGGGCAATGCTAGGTGGCTGGCATTTGCTGAGGGATGGGTGATACACATGGCTGGGTTACACAGGTACCTCACTGGAGGAGGTGGCAGGAGATTCAGAGCCTGGACGATCAGGTCCAGCTGCATAGGATGCTCTGAGAGGCTTTCTGGCCTTCCTGTGTGAACTCTGATTTCCAGATCTCTGTGCGGACAAAACCTGCTTGTGTTCAGCTGCTGCAGCAGAGTTGGGAAGACAATGCAGCCAGGCTGTTACCTGCAGTCAGCAGCCTGCTGGCATTCCTCTGTGCTACAGCCAGCAGCAGCTATGAGACTCTCCTGTTGTGCCAGACCCAAACTCTCTGCCATGGTGCTGAGCTTGGACCACAGCTGGGATTGGGGCATGCTGTATCCTTGTGATGATACTGTTGTGCACTGACCTGTCTCATCTTTTGCAGGCCCCAAAGGACACTGTCTGTGTGCAATCTCTTGGGTGTCGTTATGTGATCCACTCATTCTGTAAAGCAGTGATGTGGGTGCGGGCAGACATCTGCTGCTATGCTGCACCTCTCTGCTCTGTGCTTGTTCCCAGACACTGCTCTGCAAACTGAAGTTTGCACTGAGCTGTGATGGGGAATGGATATGCAGCTGGATCAGGAAGGGAATGGAGTTCAGGGCTGCTGTTTGCCTCAAGGCTTGTCCATGGCCCCTTGGGTAACCTCTGCTGAAGGTGATCCATGGCTTGGCTCCTATTGAAGGCTGGCCTCATGTGTGTAGTCTGTGCTTCGCAGGGTGCGGGGGAAAAGCCAAGGAGCCCAGGGTCACTGAGGCACCCCAGACAATCATGGGTATGTGGCAGCGGGTGTCCAATCCCAAAGCCTTTCCCAGCTCTCTTTCTGTATTGAGAGCTATTGATGCAGCCCAAGACAAACACAATAAAGATGGAAGGAATCTGAGTCTCCCCTGTGTCAGAACAGGGAGTGCAGAGATGGAGTACGCATGGAGTATGCATGGCAACAACTCTCCAAGCACCTTTGCTGCTCTCATGATACTGAGGTTTGCCCTTATGCTTCTAGGGAGCCCTGGGAATCCTCTTGAGTAGAGTGCTGTGAACTTTTTGGGATGTCTCCTCAAGCCCTGAGAGAATAAAGTGCCCTGGGGACTATGTCTCAAGGGTGTACTGCTTTAGAGCTATAGCTGGGGATGTGGAACCCTGGCTTTTCCAACTGGGAACAGGATCTGTCCTGCCCCACTCTGCTCTGGCTCTTCAGTGGGCTGGGGAGAGCTCTGCCCTGTCACCCACATGGGGAGGGCACCCACAGCCTCCTGTGTCCCATGTGCGACGGCAGGAGTTTGTGGTTGAGCTAATGGAAAGTGCTTCTGCTGGGCTCTGCTCCGTTATCACGTGCCTCTTCTAATTTGGACTTCAGGCACTGCGGTGCCAAGGGTGTTACTCTCCTCCCTCCCCAGGCCCTGGGGCACGACTGAGTGCCTGGGATTGGATCCCCCTGTCCAAAATGGGCTGCCTTCCCTTTTTTAGCTGTTCGTTGAGCTGTGAATTCCTTGTTCCTGGCAGCCTGACAAGCTGGGAACAAGGCTTAGCACGTGGGAGAGCTGGACCCACCAGCCCGCAGTGGGAGGGGTGGGAGTGTGGCAGCCTTAACTCTTCCCAGGCGTACTGGCAGCTGTGGTAGGACATGGGGATGGCAGGTCCCTTGTGGCTTGTGACATGGTCTCCTGTGAAGCAGTGCATTCTTAGTGTGCTCTTGGCCAGATGAGCAGGGCAGGGGAGGAACCATGGGGACCCTGGGTATTTGAAAGGGGATTTGGCGGACAGAGGCACGTTAGGTGAAATATGACTGTTAGAGACAGCAAGGCTTGGTTGGTTTCTGCAGACCCAAGCCACATCCAGCTTCGTGCTTTGTGGCTGTGGAAACCAGGGTGTTATGTGCTCTGCAACCTGGCAAACACATTCCTCCCTTGTTTCCAGACCTGGCAGACTAGTCCCCGAAGCTAGTGTTGGCCCAGCACAGGGCCCTTTCCCTGGTGCTCAGCTTCTCTGGCAATGCTGTCCTCAGGCATAGAGCTCTGATGCTCCTTGCAGGACTGTGCTGTGTGCTGGCTGTAGCTGACACGTAGGGTCCTTTGGAAGCATTTGCCTTGTGCCTGTCTCCTGCTAGTAGATTTGCAAATAGGTGCTTTCTATTGCCTTTGCTCCAGGAGATTTGTTGAGGCATTCCCCAGGGCCTGCCAAAGCTGCTGTCAGGTCTGGGTCTCCCTAGTGTCCAGGTTTGCCTTTGCTCACCTCTCCCTTGCTGCTTTCAGCGTACAGCTGCCTTTAAGAACCAGTTCTCAGCTTGTTCTTGGTTGGGTGTTTCCTGCCTTAAGGGAAGTGCTGTGTGTTCCTGACAGGAGGCAGTGTATGCCTTTACGTCTGTCCCTGTATGCCTTTACGTCTGTCCCTGCAAGGACTGCTTTTACCTGTTGTGTGCCAAAAAGAGGCTATTCTCCTCTTAGATGTTTTGGGGACTCCTGGGGAGGGGAAGGGTTGCTTTTTCCCCTGATGCATTGCAGGGAAGGCTCTCAGGGGATCTGTGTGGCCCTGGGCTTGTATCCAGAGTTTATGCTGAGCACTCTCTAGCTCTCCTCATGCTGCATTATTGGGTACAGTTTCCTCATGTTTGTACAAGCAACTCTTCTCTGCTGCCCTGGCTCTCCTCCATGTGCTGGCAGGAGGCTATTGAGGGTATGATTTGGCAAGGGGATGCAACCTACAGAGCCTGGTTTGGTGTCGTGGGCAGAAGTCTCATGGGCTGGTCTGAGTTTTCACCATCTCTCCTTTTGTAGGATGCACTGAAACCCGCATTCGCTGTCACCAACCTGCCGGGAACAACGTCCATCCAGACAGCCCCCACCACCTCAACCTCCATGCAGGTCAGCAGTGGCCCGTCATTCCCCATCACTAATTACCTGGCACCAGTGTCTGCCAGCATCAGCCCCAATGCCGTCACCAGTGCCAACGGGACAGTGCTGAAGACTACTGGAGCCAGTGCAGTGACGTCTGGGGGCCTCATGCCAATACCCACTGGCTTCACCCTCATGTCAGGTCAGTGCCTTTAGGGGCTGAGGGCTGCATCTGTCTGTCTCGGCACCTGGAGTATGTTGCTGTTCTCTCTGGGGAAGAGGAGGCCTAGTGGCAGAAGGGAAGCAGAGTGGGTTGTTGCTGTAAGGTGAACCTGGCTGAGATTCCTTGTCCAAACCCAGCCAGGCCAGTGGCTGGGGAAGGGTCATGTAGTGACCGTTTTCTTAGAGTGCTGCTAGCTGGCCCTGCTGCTGGGAGGTGGTAGGGAGCTGAGCTAGGACCCCAGGACAGCACCAAGAAGCCTGGAGGGAGTGAAAAGAGCTGGTGGTGACAAAGCCTTTCTTTCTCCCTCCTTTTGGCAGGTGCTTCCCTTTCTCCGGGGACCCCTACCATTCCTCTCACTCAGTTACAGCCGCACTCTCTGGCTCTTTCCAGCCAGCAGGGCCAGGTGGTCACGGGTACAGCTGGACAGCTGCAGCAGGCACAACAGACAGTCTTCCGCTTCCCTGCCAGAGCTGGAGGGCAGATCGTGTCGCTGACAGGTCAGCACTCGCTTCTCCTCCGCTTGCTAGAGGTGGGGGGATGGAGGCGTCTGTGCGGGTCCTGGTCCTGGCCACACAGCTGACCACTGACTGAGGTGGGAGCACAGAGGAAGCAGAGCACAGAGTACCCTTGTTGTAGCTTTGGGGGAGAGATGGGAAGACAGGGCAGAGAATGCTTGATGTAGGCAGGAGTGGCATCCTGGGGGATACAGACCAAGGGAAGCAGTGGGTTTTCAGTTTCCTGCTCCAGGGTTTGGTCTGTGGCTAGCAAACACAGAGGAGGCAGGTCTCCAGTGCAGCTGTGCTGAGGCTGAACTGTGGTGCTAGAATTGATGGAAGGATACTGCAGGGGCTCAGGTGCCTAGTGGCTACTTATTGAGTAGCAGCTGCCCTGGCTTTTGTGTTGGGGTCTGCAGTCAGTCACTGAACCACAGTGATTAGGGAGAGACACAGAGCAGAGGAGTGGTGCTGCTGTGCTTCCTTGTGTACATTGTCCTTTGTAGGAATTTCTTCTTGTGCTGAGTCAAGGCTCTCCAGGTGTGGTGCTGTGGCTGGACATGCTCCTGGCTGGAGTTTCAGAACAGGGTTAGGCTCTCCTTTGTGGGGCAACCATCATCTGAGGACCAGCATTGGTATGACAGTATTTCTTGTGTCCTGCCTGTTTATACCCAAGTTGACGAGTCTGATAGCCTGGGTACTTTCTTGGAATGCTTAAGGCTCCCATGGGCCCTGGCAGACAGTATGATCCCACGCAAGGGGTCTGGATTTCCCTTGTGATCTGGAGGAACTAAGAGAATAACTGATGTATGTCTCTCGTTTGATGTGTGGGGAGATGCCCCATCTGAGCAAGGTGGACAGTGATTCCTGCTCCCTGACATCCCTTACTCTTCCCTCTGGAGACAGGACCTCAGCCTTAGGGGAGCTTTCTGTGCTAAGCTCTGTTTCTGGAGCTGAATTGCTTTGCAGTGAGTGGTCTGGGCCAGAGGCTGTGTGGCTGTGCCCCTGCACCTCTAGGATTCAATGCCTTGAGGCCATGTGTTCTGTAATGCCTGTGTAGGGCACTGTGCTGTCCTTGAGGTCACAAGCTCTGAGATAGCAGTGACCTAGAGCCCTGGGGAGGATCAAGCTGATCTCCAGACTGTGAAGGCAGCAGAGCCCAGCTGGTTTGCGCATTTAGGCTCTTGCGGTTCTGCTTGGTGCAGCGAGATGATCCTTGCAGAGCTGACTGAGCACTGGAGAGGCATATGCTGGGCCCTCTCCTCCCAGCATATTCTGTGCTGTGTCTTGGTGGGGCCAGGAATGGTGAGGAGGGCCCCAGATGTTCTTGAACCATGCCTGGAAGTTTGGCAAAAGCTGTTGTGGCCTGTTCTTTACTCTCTGGAGCTCTGTGGGCCAGCTACCTTCTTGGCCCATGTGCCAGGAAAGAACACATTTTGGTTTCTGCCACATGCTGCTTTTGTCTAGCCTTCCCCAGTGCAGTGTCATGCTGTGGAACTGTATGCAGCCAGTGAAGGACTGCAGCGTTTTCACGTGGTCCAGAGTGCCTGTATCCCTGTGGAGCCACAGGCTCATGGGTTCTTCTTTCTCCCCAGGTGGTACCATGGCTCAGCAGGTCCCAGTCCAAGCGATCCAGGTGCACCAGGCACCGCAGCAAACGTCTCCCTCTAGTGACAGCAGCACTGACCTTACCCAGACCTCTTCCAGCGGAACAGGTAACCACCTTCTGTCTGCCTTCCTGACCACTGCTGATAACAACCCACACCAACAGACCTCATGCTTGCTCCCTGCCCAGTTTCCTTCTTCAGACCAACTCTATCCCAGCCTTTCTGACAGTTTCCCAGGTGTCTTGATCCCTGTTGCCAGCTCCTGTGCTATGCCATATCTAGGTAGATGCTGCTGTGCCTAGGGCACCTTCCAAGGGATTTCAGAGCTTCTCCAGATACATCGTTAACTCTTACAGCATGGAGCTGGGAACAGGTTACCCAGTTCTCAGATGGTTTCTTAGTGAGGCAGCATTGCTTCACAAGGCATTGGCTCACATCTGCTTGAGATTTTTACTGTCTATGCAGAGGACATCTCTTTGTTGGCAAATTCTGAGTTCAGGTGCCTGGATGCAGGCTGAATCTAGTTCAACAGCTTTATTAAAGCTTCATCAGGGAACTTGAGATACAAGTTGAATTTAGTCCTGGGATGTTTGACTACTGTGCTTTTCTGCCCCTTCATACTCGTGAAAGGAGAGGTTTGAGCTCTTCTACTTGATCTATGGGACTTTTCCCCATGAGCTTGGGAGACAAGATGGGTATCTTCATGCACCATGCCTCAGCACAGCATGGCTGAGGGGTGCTGAGCAGGCATGTGAGTGTGGCAGACCCCTTTCATGTGGCTCACATGTAGTCTGTCCTGGTGCCAGTGACCCTCCCAGCGACCATCATGACGTCGTCTGTGCCAACCACTGTGGGTGGCCACATGATGTACCCCAGCCCACACGCGGTGATGTATGCGCCCACATCTGGCCTTGCGGACGGTGGACTTGCAGTCCTCAACGCTTTCCCACAGGCGCCCTCAGCGATGCAGGTGTCCCACGGCCAGGTCCAGGATCAGGGTAAGAGAGCTGTCTGGGTCAGTGCTCCCTTAAAGTGCACCCACATCCTGATTTTTCTACTCTTGCATGTATTTATGCTGTATGTTAATTTCCAAGAATTTTCTTCTCAGCAGTCCTAGTGGCTGTACAAAGGCCTGGCAAGGGTGATGCTTGATGTGCACTTCTAGATCTTGCCATTCTCTTGTGCAAAGGATTGCTTGAGCTCTTGCTGGGTAAAAAGGGTGAGGGATTCTGGGATGGGTGGCGTGTGGGGCAGGCAGCAGAGGGAGCTAGGAGACTCTGGAGAGGTTGTGTGGTTGCATGAGGGAACTAAACAGCATGAAGCCATGTGGTCAAGACTTGGATTGAGGACTTGTGCCTGCTTCTCCCAGCATCTGGAAAACTAATGCATGTGGCTTTCTTCTGGAATGCCTCCATGTATGCAGACTGGCAGCTTTATCCTTGTGAAGCTCCATGGAGCTCAGAGAATGGATCCAAGTGGGGAGCACTGTTTAAGGGACAGTGTCATTTGTGCTTCTCTCTGTGGCAGGTGGCGTCCCCCAAGTGTTCCTGACAGCCCCATCAGGCACTGTTCAGATCCCAGTCTCAGCTGTCCAGCTTCACCAGGTAGGCACAGAGTAGTACTTGCAGGTGTTCAGGGGGTACTCTTGCTCTTCTCCTGCCTGCACATCCTTTGTGTACGTGGGCAGACCTGGCTGGGTAGGGTCAGTCCTCAAGGTCTGGGAAAGCTGTCAGTGCTACCCACCTTTGGGTGACGCAGTTTTGTCCTCCGTGGACAGGTGCCCAGGAGGGACAGTGCCCCCCTGGCTGCTGGCATGCATGGTGTCAGGGCATGCTGTCCCCCAGTCGGTCCTCCTCCCTTTTCTCTCTAGATGGCTGTCATCGGGCAGCAGAGCAGCAGTGGCAGCAGCCTGACGGAGCTGCAGGTGGTCAACTTGGACACCTCACACAGCGCCAAGAGTGACTGAGAGGCCTCTGCTGCCAGCCTTTTGTATCTGGCTTGTCATGCCAGTGTTGGGGCTGGTGGCAATTCCTTCTCGTACAGACTGCACCAGTTATTTATTGTTGCCTTTTCACGTTTCCTTCATCCACACATGCACACACACACACGCACTCGCCCACCCCCACGCACACAGGCATGCGCGTGGGGCTGCAGAACCCACCTGGGGTGGAGCGGTGCTGGGGCCATGCAGGGCTTGGGGCATTTGGATGCTGCAATAGCTGTGCTTGTCTCACGCCAGCCAAAGAAATTTGTCTCTCGAGGGGAGGATTGCTCTGCACTGTAAATAAATACTGCGGGCCATTCCCAGCTGAAGGCTCTGGCTCCTTCTGGGTGCTCCGAGTCACCTTGCCCATGAGTGTTTACTCTGCGTGGGGCTCAGCTCAGTTCCAGAGCCATCACGCAGGCGCAGCTCAGAGCAGAGTGGGTTGAGGCTGTGCTGCTGGCCTCAGCAATGTGCCTTTGTGGGGTGACAGGTCCTGGCTGCAGCAACTCACCCTGGGCTCTGGACGGGAGAGAGGGGCCAGCTTGCATGTGCATCTCTAGGTCTGTGCGCCCTCCTTCTGGAGGGCAGGGCACAGCTGTTGGCACGTGGCCCTGTCCTCCTTGTATGCACTACAGTGAGCCCTCTGCCCTTAGTGCCTCCTCACTGGGCTGCCTGGCAGATTTTCAGCCTGATTGGCCTAGCCCCAGTGGCTGCCCTTGCACAGCTGAGGTGGTCTGTAGATGTCCAGGAACACAATGATGCCCTGGAGAGCTCCTCAGGGGCTCTGTGCTCTGCTCAGCCCCACACTCTCAGCCCTCGCACTGCTTGTGGACTCCGTACACCCAGGGGAACGCGGCTGGGTCATTCTTACATCCCCCTGCAGCTCCAGCCGGCGTGTTCTAAATTTCTGTGTCTGATGCAAGGTGGAGAAACAACTCAAATGTCAAAGGGAAGAGCCCATGGGGCATTGAGCTGCTGGGCAGGTGCCAGGCTCTTCCTCTGAGCATCAGGGTGATCTGCAGGCCATCCTGGGCTGTGGAGGAACAGCTGTGATGCCTGTACAGGCTCAGCAAGGCCGGGGGGAGAAGGGCTGGAGCACGCTTGGTCCTGCATGGGAGTTGCTGTGAATGGCTCTGCTACCTAGCCCTGTCCCTGGAGGGAGAGTGAGCAAGTGAGAGAAGCTGCTGAATCCTTAGGAGAAGAAGCAGCTACTGTAACTTTTTTTTTTTTAAGTTAAAGACAAAAGAAGCCTTGGAGAAAAAAAAAAAAAAAGAAAATTACTTTATTTTTCTAAGTGTTAAACTCAGTATTTATGTAATTCTTTAAGGAATAAAAGTTTGGCTCCTGTACAGTTTTAATGGGGTTTGTACCAGGGGGATGGGAGAGGGGTGGGTGGGTGGGCATGGAGGCAGGAAAGGGGCCTTGCTTTTGAGTTTGTATTGTAACCTTGGACATGTTCCCTCAGCATTAGCGTTTAAGCCACACTCTTCATCCACCAGCATGTGCCAGGGATCAAGCTCAACTGAGTGGGATGCTTGTTTCCCACTTATCTATACGGAGGACTCATAATTCTGGGCTCAATGGGCAGAAAGCGAGTGAAGCAGTGGCTAGTTTCTAGAAGTGGGAAACCCATTCCTCAGGAGCAGGGGATTTGTAGCGTGCATGGGAGCCAGAGCTGAGCTGGGTTTTCTGATGATCACCCTGTTCACTTCTGGTCCAGGGACCTGCAGCTGTTCTGTCACTGCTCTTGGTGTGCAGCAGTGCTGCCTGTGACTGTCTAAGGGATTTAGGCATCCCCACTCTTCCCTGGGTGTGGTGAGTGACCAGCAGTGGCTAATCCCTGTTCTCCCTGCTTGCTGTGCGGGTAGCATCTTCTGAACCCCTAGCTGAAGATCTGGGCTGTAGATCCCCCTCTACAGCATTTCTGCAGTGCACAGATATGGACAGGTTCCCTCCAAGCTCCCTGTACAAAGAATTCCCAGAAGGGTCTTTCAGCCCTTGGTCTGTTAACAGCCTGGGAAGGGCTTGTGGAGAGTTGGTGAGAGTGACATTGCATGCTGCCTCCCCTTAGTATCCTTACTCTAAGAGTGATGCATACACTGCAGCTCAGAGCATATGGGAGTGCTAAGCCATGTCCCTTTGCTAGGTGTATGAAAACTGCTCAGTAATGCTTCCAAAGCAATCTGGGTACCTAGAAGTTCATCCAGGGAGAAGTGTGGGTTTGGGGTTTGCGTTGTCCTTTGCCCCAGCACGTCAGTGTGGCCTGGCTTTGCTCTGCTTTGCTTGTGCTAGCACTATGGAGCAGAGCTGTTGGGCCAGAATGGCAGGAGAGCCCCTGCTGCTACAGGGTGTCTGACTGCATCCCCTCCCTGGCTCCCCAAAGGCAACTGCTGGTTAAACGCTAATGGTGTATTTTATTTAAGTGCAGACTTGTAAGAACACTTGTGTATCAGGGATAAAATGGCATTTATTGTGTGGTGACATTTTTAGTTAATTTTACTGGTTTGAGGGGTGTGTGTGTGTGTGCGCGTGCGTGTGCGTGTGTGTGTACGCATAAGTGTGTTTGGGATTATTATTTTTTTTCCCTCCAGTTTCCAGGGTTGTGTTTCTGGAAGGATGTGGAAGTAATCACAGTACTATGTACAGAGCTTTCTTTTGTATTAAAAAAAAATTACTCTTTCAATAAATGTTATCATTTTGTGCACAGATTTGGGATCTCGATCATTCTTTGCGGGAGGGGATGACACATACCTTAGGGGCAACGCATGGGGATCAAAGGCAGATCCTGCATCGGTCTGTTTACTGTCAAGGATGAGGGTCTGTCTGAGCCTGATGTGACAAAGAGGGGTTCTTTGCAAAAGTCTCCATCCCTACTGCCTCCTGCACAGGTGAGACCCAACCACCTAGACTTCTACTCCGGGAGTGCCAGACCTAGTGCAGGACTAGAGGGGGCCTTTGGCTGACAGCAAGACTGTGAGGGTTGTCCTTTCTGAAAGCTCTGGAACAGTGTTGGTGGTAAGCAGGGCATGGTGTCAGTCAAGAGAAGTAAAAACCAGGAATGAGGAGGAATGGGGAATTTTGAAAAAAAATTGTTCTAAATCATGGGTGTTAATAGGGAGGAGCAGGGGGACTGTTAAATTCCCTGCAGAAAACTGCTATGAGAAGATACTGCAATATTCAAAATCCAAACCAGAGAGGCATGAAGTCAGGTCAAAGGCAGATGCCTAGAAGCCAGGTCAAGGGCACATTGGGGCTCAGTAAAGTGTGTAAAGCTGTGAATGAAACCAAAAGGAAAGGGGTTCATTACAATCCTCAGGACTGCTGGGGCAACAGTATGCCAGCTAAAAATGCTGCTATCTAGCATCAGATCCTGGAGCAGATACCAGTATGGTGCAAGGAAAGCTTAGCACTGATAAAAGTCTGTGCAGTGGAGGCACAGCACTTTTCCTCACAGTGCTGTTTGGAGAAAATATGTCAGTGCAGCAGGAGAGAAGGTTGCACAGAAAGTGCTTAGGAGCAAAACACAGCTCAAATGGCTCTTACCCCATTAGGAAGTGAGGTGCTTCACTTTTACAGGTTACACCACAGCTAGCCCCACGTGCAGCATGCCTACACAGGTGTGTCTCGTGGTTCAGCACCACAAACCTCCTATCAGCACAAGCAATCCCATGTCACTTGTGCACAGGGGGCTGTCTGTGACATATGGAGCAAGATACCACAGATGTAATCTTTATTTTTAGGATAAGTGACCTACTAAGCATAGAATCCAGACCATTGGAGCCAAGACATAAGCAGGCCGTGTGAATACCACAGAAAACCTCTCAGTGTCACAAACAAGATGTCTTGATAGGGAATGGGGAAGGAAAATGACATGTTAATTGAGAACATGGAGATTTCAAGAGCATCCATGGGATTCTAGAAAGAGAGCATCAATAGGATCAGAAGAGATTACATGCACTAATGGTGAAAATCAAGAGCTTGGCTTGGAAACATGAACATTTACAGTCCACCACTGGTGCCCCAGCTTTAGAGGATGGTCTCCACAAACTGATGCAGTACTGCACTGCTTTATCCAGCCTACAGTTAACTGCCATTATATTGTTGGGATTAATTGCTGATTGCTATTGTAAAACATGGAAATTGTCTGATCAGTTGCATTAGTTCTGAGGGTAGAAATTAATTTGGGCACATACATGAAGTTGCTCCAGCATCAAATAAGAAAGTAGAGTCTCATCTGTTTAGCTGATTTTAATGTTTGTTTATAATTTAAAACAAATGTTAGCCACAATCCAGGTTTCTATCAGTCTGATGACTGCTGTGAGGCCTACCAAGGAAGGGAAATATGGATAAAGGATAAGAATTTAGATTTTACAGTGTTACACCAAAGGTGGAAAGGAACTGGAAATAGGACAAACTTGTGTGCAACAGGCTTCAACTGTCTCTCTAGCAACACTGAGAACAGGACAGTTTCAGAGCCCCAAACCTGCCGAGAGCCAGCACAACTGTCGCTGAAGCCGAACAGGGTGGATGCAGGGCTGGAACCACCCCAGGGCCACGGGCCTGATGCTGCTGTAACTTTTGATTAAAGGTTATTATTACATTATTATTGCAATAATAATGTTAGTGCTGACATGACATGCTTTTAGCCTACCTACCACCCATTCTGCTACAGCCCTTGATGAAGACGATTAACCACCAGAGAAATTGTACCAACGCACAGTGCAACACATGTTATCAAAAAGCCTCTTGAGCTCTGGCAGGTGCAGTTTTCAGCTCCCATCTCCATTTCTTCTCATTTCTAATATTAGCCAGGAGAATCAGAAGATACTCTGATCTTCCATGTTTTTCTGTCTCTCACCACCGGCAGGGAGGGACAGCAGCCCTGTGACCCGTGGCTGCGTGGCCACAGACAGGCCCCTGCACTCCAGCTGCAGCTGCAGCTGCAGCTTGCATCCCCTCGCCCCAGAGGGACCCGGGAAGGGGAGGCAGCAGTGCCCTTGTGGCCAGGAAGGGCAGTGGTATCCTGAGGTGCATTAGGAAAAGCATTGCCAGCACGTTGAGAGGTGATCCTGCCCCTCTACTCAGCCCTGGTGAGGATCACCTGGAGAGCTGTGTCCAGTTCTGGCCTCCTCAGGACAAGAGACACGTTGATCCTGGAGTGGGTCCAGCAGAGGGCAACACAGATGATTAGGGGACTGGAGCATCTGCCTTACGAGGACAGGCTGAGGGAGCTGGGCCTATTCGGCCTTGAGAAGAGACGACTGAGGGGACCTCATCAATGTCTATCAGTATCTGAAGGGAGGATGCCAAAAGGATGAAGGCAGGCTCTGCTCGGTGGTGGCGAGCAATAGGACAACAGGCAACAGAGAGAAACTGATGCACCTGAACATGAGGAAGAACTTCCTTACTGTGCAGTGACCGTGCACTAGAACAGATTTTCCAGAGAGGTTGTGGAGTCTCCAAGAACTGTCTGGACACAATCCTGAGCCAGGTGCTGTAGGATGATCCTGCTTGAACAGGGAGGCTGGACCAGATGACCCGCTGTGGTCCCTTCCAGCCTGACCCGTTCTGAGATTCCGAGGGACGAGAGGCGCGTACCACGCAGCCTCCGTTGCTCCCTGTCCCTCGCCGCCTCCCGTAGTGCGGACGCGGAACCGCGGCGGGTGGTGCTGCTGCTTCCGGTCCCTCCCGGTGCCGCCGGGGCAGCTCCCGCGGCGGAGCCTTCGAGTCTCGGCCGCGCCGCCGCCCCGAGTGCGCGGGGAGAGCCGAGCCGGGGACGAGACCTCTCGACGGGACAGGCGCCTGAGGGGCCTCTTCCTTTTCTCCGTGCCGGGAGTCGGTCGGCCCCCCGCGCACCGAGGCCGGGCTCTGCCGTGCCCTGCCCGGCCTCGCTGCGGCTCCGGGGGCGGCGGCGCAGCGGTGAGCGAGGGGCCCGGACGATGGGGCGCGGCTCGCTGGGGTGTCCGGAGCGGCCGAGGCACATCGGTGCGAAGGGCCCTGCCCACGCCTGTGCGGACCCACCGTCCCGGCGCGGTGGGAGGCTGGGCTGGGCTGGGCTGGGCTGGGCTGGGCTGGGCTGGGCTGGGCTGCTGGACGCCGGGCCGTGATGCCTGGTGGACTCGGCATCACAGCTCTGACACAGAGTGCAGCGCCTGTGTCACAGCGGTCTGACAGTTCGGCTGTGGGCACTGTGGCCTCCAGTGCACGTCATTCACAGGTGGTGCAGCAATACTTCAGGTGCCCTAAGCCCAAATTTTCCCCTTCCTAGCTACAAGTCCATTTGGGCCCTTTCTTCTGGGCTCCGCTCGAAAGAGGTTTTTTCATGCTAAATGGCATGATGTGGGAATGGGGTGAAGTTACTAAACTTCACAGAGACTTCCATTTTACTCTGATTTTCATTTTATGTGAACCTTGTAGGATGGGTTTTTTTCTGTGCGTATGCACTGTCCAAGCTCATTTAAGGAAAATGATTATTTGGCTTATTGTGTGGCATCTAAACACTGTTACAAAGTACAGGACAATAACTTGGTCTTTTTATTACAGAGACTGCAAGAAGATTCCTATCTGGCTTGCTGCAAATTCCAAGGAAGGCACAACTGAAAGTAGGTATGAATTTCTTGGCAGACTGCTTCTCTCTGCACCTGGAAAACATTTTGAATGTGCCTGTCATAGTCTTTGATGGTTAGTGTCTTCTTAGGTTATACCTGGATTGACTGTTTCTGTTGTATCTTAACTCCTTTTTTGAGAATGACTTGTGTTACCACCAGTGGACAGGATCTTGCTTCGCTGCTTCTCTTACTGGCATGTGTGACAGGAGAGCCTGTTCTTGTGTTTCCCACTGCCACCTACCTGAGCTCCTCTGACAACCTTCCTATCAGACTAATCTGGAATCCTTTGTAGTAGTGAAGTCAATCCAAAGCCAGTCCATGGTGTTTGCAGCTGGCCAGCTGATTGCTGTCCCTCAGCCTTGGACAGCAAACTATTTCCATGCTCCTCTTTGCACAAGTCCAAGCAGAGAAGCACCACGCCTTCTTTGTAGTCCTAAGATATGCAGAACAGTCAGGTAACAGAGAGTAGCAATCTTTTGGGTTTGTTGAGTTTGTCCATTAATGAAACATTGTAAAGGCAAAAAATTCTGAGAAGAAGCCAAGGAGGAAATACTGAGTGAATTTGACCTGATTTGATGTATAGGAAGTAGATCTAAGAAATTGCTCATTATTTTCTTCAGGGCCTGGTGAAGGTCCCTCTCCACAGTGAGAGTGTCTTTAGCTTTGGGTAAAGTTGCAGTCTAAACAAATAAATGGTAATTAACAAGAGAAAAGATAGAAGTGCAAAAGCAGCAACTTGGGAGGGTCATTTTGCGGACAGTGGCAGAAATGAGAACAGGATCGAAGTCTCCTGTCATTATTTACTGTCTTATAAGAGGGACCATTTTGCCTTGTTTTGGGTTTTTTTTTAGGAGAACCTCTGTCTGTGTGTGCCTGTGATGCTGGGAACAGGTTTTGTATATGAAATGCTGTCTTATTTTCTTGGAAGGTGAATGTGAGCCTTTACAAAATAGGTTTTCCTTCAGAGCTTTATCCTGGGTGTAGGGTCTCAGGATCAAAAGCTGTGCCTCAACCAGTTCTACTGTCAGGCAACTGAGGTGCTCTCTCACATTTTCCCTAGGATGCAGCTCAGAAATAAAGACTTGATTCTGGTTCCCCTCTGTCTCTGCAGGCACATCTGCTGCCATGGTGAATGAGAAGCACAATGGCAACCTGCTCGTGCAGCTGGGACCCAAACTGCAGGCCCACCCGGAGAAGCTGCTCCGGCAGCGTCGAGGCCACAACGGCCGGCCTGAATACCTGATCCAGTGGAGTGTGATTAGCTTGGAAGAGAGAGCAGTGGGAGGCAGCAGTGCCTCCTGTGCAGAGACCAAGCCAGAGAACATCTCGATGTGGATGTCTGCAGAAGAGGTCTGTGCCAGCTGCCCAGCACTGCTGGGCAAGAGGGAGCTGGAAGGGCCGTGGGTGAAAGAGGAGAAGGCACCAAGTCCATTGGCTGCAGATGTCCCGCTGGACGAAGCCTCGCTGCTGGAGATGAAGGCTGATGTCAGGAGCCTGGTGCAGCGAGCCATGCGGCAGTTGGCCGAGGCCGGGACGCCCAAGTGCTCCATCCTGAACACTGTGCACGTGCTGAGCGCCTACGCCGGCATTGGCTCTCTGGCGGGTGCCTTCAGGGAGACGGGAGCCCTGGACGTGCTGATGAAGATGCTGTGCCACCGGGAGAAGCAGATCCGCCACAGTGCCGGCAAGATGCTGCGGACCCTGGCTTTGCAGGATGCAGGTGGGGGCTGCTGCTGCTCAGTGCCTCTGTGGAGGTGCTGCTGGGCAGCTGAGGGGTGACAGTCCTTTTGTGGGGGTGAGATGCCTGGGAAGCAGCATGCCTTGGGGCTTGTTGGCAAAAGGGGAAGAATCAGTCTGGATCTTCCAAACTTCCTCAGTTGTAGTTGTCTGGAGTGCTGTAAGAGTTAAAAACCCCTGACAGGTTTCTGAGCTGGGATGCTAATTAATTGTTAGGAGTGTTAAAGAATATTAGGGGTGGCTGTCTCCTCCAGCAGTCCCAGCACCTCTCCTGCTCTGCCACTAGAGCCCAGCCTGAGGAGTCTGGGGTTCCTCAGCCTGAGGGGTGCAGCTGCCGCTTTCCTGTTTGCAGGTTCAACCAGTAGCAAAGCTATCCCAGAGCACAGACACATGCAGGACACTGACAAGGCTGGGCACGGACAGTGGTGCCGTCTTCAACAGCACGTACTTACGAGACTCACATAAACACAAGCACAGACAGCCATGTCCCCTCCTGCTCTTTGTCCAGCCGAGACAGAAGGTCGCTCCTGCCAGCACACACTGCACTTTCCAGGTTCACAGTTACACACACATTCATGGATCCCTTGGGTTCCAGCACGGCCCCTCTGTCTGTCCTGCACCTGTGCCTGGATCCAAGCTCGCCTACCAGCCTCAGGAGTCGCCCTGCTCATCCATTTGTCAAGCTCGATGCTTGCTGACAAACATAGAGCACTCAGACACTTGTTCCTCCCACAGTCCACATTTCACAAGTCCCTTGGGACTTCCAGCACAGACCACCACCTGCCTCATACCTCGGTCTGGACCCAGGACCTCCTACTTTCCAGCTAATCCAGCGTGAAGTTTTGCTAACAAGTTAAATGCACACTCCGTGCCCAGCAGGACTGGGGAAGATAGAGATACTCGCCCTTTCCTGCTGGCACCAGGCACTGCAGTCCTGCTTCAGCTGCTGGTGCTGACCTTCCAGTAGCTTGCCTCCCTTCCAGTAGCTGTATTTTGGGACACACACTGTTCGGTCCCCAGTGGCTGATGGCCGAGGACCCTCCCTGCTCCAGTCACTAACACTGAGAGCCTTGCACTTGCCCCAGTAGCTGGCACCTCAGACCAGGGACACCTACACCCTGATCAGACTTGAGTAGCTTGTACTGAGTCCACTGTACGCCAGTCTTCCCAGTAGCTGGCTCCAGGCTCAAATCCGTGAGACCCTCCCCAGGTCCAGAGGGCAATGGCATTTCCAACTGTCAGTCTCTCCACTTGCTGACTCCACAGGGCTCCCACGCCCCCAGTTAGGCTCCAGTTCCTAGTACCGAATGCAATTCACACAGGTCTCACCAGTAGCTGGCACAGAGTGCTTGCAGTACACACATGCATGGGGCAGAGAGAGTTAGAAAAGATTTAATAAGAGGACGTAAAAAAGTAGGACAAACTGTGTCAATGAAGTACAGGGCTGTCAAACAAGTGCACTGGCTAGCCATGCTTTAAACACAACTGGTGCCTTTTATATTCCTTTCTGTGCACCCTCTTTTGTGTTCCTTGCCAATTCCAATTACTCAGATAATCTTACTGAAAAATAATCATTCTTAAACTCCAGATGTCCTTACTAATTATTGTGACTGACCAGATTTGTTTCTCCTCACTGCCTCCATTAGCATTTGTCAGTCACGTTTGTGATTCTTTATGTTATCGTTTATGGCTTCCTTCTTTCACTTTTTGCAGTGAAAAGGTCCTTGACTAGATACACTTAGAGGAACAGACAGTCTCCTTCCGCATACCCTTGCAATGAAGACTGGTACCAAGGGGCTTGGCAGAAGCCTGGAGGATAGAGGCTGGTCCTCACCCAGTTCTCTCATTTAAGAGGAGCTGCCATGACTTGGAAGTGCCTGATGAGGCTTGGGTGCACCTGGAAGGTTGCTGGTTGTGGTGTATCCCACAAGAGATCTGGCTTTCCCTGTCCTAGTGTCTGAGTTCATGCAGCTCTGAAGTGGGGCAGATGAGGGGCTGATTGAGGTTAAAACTTCTTTTCTTCCCTGGGGCCCTGATCTGTAGTCAGTTATTTAGGTTGCTGCTGTGGGTGAATCTTGCAGCTTCAGGGGTAGAAAAAATACATTGTGGAGCAAAATGTTGCCACTCCAGATGGAAGGATAGAACATGGTTCAGGTGACAGGGAGCAGCAAAGCTGTTCCTTGCCTGTGGATCTGTCTCTCGCAGGGAGGGTGGGGTACGGGTTGTCTTTATGGGGCCTGAAGAGTTTTTGTTGCTGTTGCAGAGAGCCGGGCCTATGTCCTGCTGTCCCTGAGCCAGCAGGATGGCATTGAGCAGCACATGGACTTTGACAGTCGCTGCACCTTGCTGGAGCTGTTTGCTGAGATAACATCCTCTGAAGAGCAGTGCATGTCCTTTGAGGGGATTCACCTTCCACAGGTAGTGGCAGGCCCTGCCAGCCCTGGGCCTGTGGGGCTTCAGGGGCCAGGAGGGGTGGGAGTGGAGGGCCAGGGCGGTGTCCTTGTTTGGGACAAGAAGGTAGTTGGAGTTGGGCAGCTGAGCAGGACTGGCTATTGGGAGAGCTGGCACAGGATCTGGGCCTAGCGTGAGGCTGGCAGTGGAGGAGGGGCACATGGAAGCCTTTCTGTGAGCAGGGAGACGAGGGTGGGCTGAGAGGTCTCTGCTGCTGCCAGCTGGTCCAGAGCTCTCCTGGGATCCTGACTGTGGATGAGCTGGTGGCTTGGAGAGAGCTGGGAGCTGGAGGTGCTCTGCAGGCTGAGTCTGACAGCTGTGCTTGTTGCAGATCCCTGGGAAGCTGCTGTTTGTCCTGGTGAAGCGCTACCTGTGTGTCACTTCTCTCCTGGACAAGCTGAGCGGTGGTGTGGAGCAGGGAGAGGAGCAGCAGGGGTGCGCTGTACCCAGCCTGCTCCCTGAGGAGGGGAGCCGTGTGAAGCAGGAGTTTGAGTTCAGCATGGCCATGGCAAACCTCATCTCGGAGCTGGTGCACGCGATGGGCTGGAACCACAACCACAAGCCAGAGCTGTCACCTCGACAGGAGCTCCGGCCTCGCACCACCCGCTCCATCTTCCAGCAAAAGACTCCAGCCAGCACTGCTGTCCAAATGCCTGTACTCAGTTCAAACCATGGTCCCCACAAAAAGCAGGGCCGTACCTTCTTGACTCTGTCAGACTTCGCAGACAGCAGTGACTATGTGGAGTACTTACAGGCAAACCTGGTGCATGGCATGAGGGTGCGCTTGCTGGAGGACTGTGGTGACGTTAGAGCTGGGGAGGAAGGCGAGTTTCTTCAGAGCACTAACAGCATGCACACAGTACAGGTATGTCATGGGTGGACATATTCTGGCTGGGGTGGCAGAGGGGAGTGACCAGAGGGACTGATGATTTCTAATGATGTCTTTATGTACAGGAAGTTGAACAATAGATGTATCATAATACGTATCACTGTCTACATCTGTCCTAGCAAAAAACTCACTTTTCAGAGCTGGAGGTGTGGGTTGTGAGGAAAGTTAGTCTGGTTTAGTACAGGTTGTGCTGCTAAGATTTCTTGGTCTCTGAAACAGGTGGCTATATCCTGTGTCCTGGGAGCTGGTTTGATCTTGAGGGTGATTTAGGAACAGGCTAGCTGACACAAATGAGTAGCACAGCAAAAGGTACGTGAAGAATTTAAGCCTTAGTATGTGAATTACAATGTTTATGGCACATTGTTGTTCTCAGTGGGTTGAACACAGCCTACATAGTTGTTGCTTTTAATCTGTATATGTTGGGATCTGTTTCCCTTTAAAAATGCCCTTTAGGTGAGTAGACCTCAGCTGAGAGCTTCTGTTGAAAAGAGCTGCGTATTTGCTAAGTTTGTGCCAGAGGTCAGGAAAAGACTTCAATATTTTAAGAGGGGGAGGAATCATAGAGCAGTTTGGATTGAAAGGAACCTTTAAAGGCCATCTAGTCCAGCCCTCTGCAATAAGCAGGGACATCTTCATCTAGACCAGATTGCTGAGAGCCCCATCCAACTTGACCTCAAACGTTTCCAGGGATGGGGCATGTACATCTTTTCTGAGCAACCTGTTCTGGTGTTTCATGACCCTAATTGTAAAGAACAACTTTATGTCCAATCTAAATCACCCCTCTTTCAGTTTAAAACCATTATACCTTGTCCTATTGCAACAGGCATTACTAAAAAGTCTCTCCTCAACTTTCTTACAAGCCCCCTTTAAGTATTGAAAGGCCACTATAAGGTTTCCCTTGAGCCTTCTCTTCTCCAGGATGAACAACCTCAGCTCTCTCAGTGTTTCTTCATAGGAGAGGTGTTCCATCCCTCTTATTGTTTTCGTGATCCTCCTCTGGACCTGCTCCAACAGGTCCATCCCTTGTACTGAGGAATCCAGAGCTGGATGCAGTGCTCCAGGTGGGTCTCATCAGAGAGTAGAGAGGCAGAGTCACCTCCCTCGACCTGCTGGACATGCTGCATTTGATGCAGCCCAGGGTGTCGTTGGCTTTCTGGGCTGTGAGTGCACATTGCTGGGTCATGTCCAGCTTTTCATCCACCATTCTGCTAAGTCCTTCATAGGGCTACTTTCAATCCCTTCGTCCTCCAGCCTGGATTGGTACTAGGGTTTGTCCCAACCCAGGTGCAGGCCCTTGCGCTTGGCCCTGTTGAACCTCATGAGGTTCCTCTGGGCTGACTTCTCGAGTTCATCCGGGTCCCTCTGGATGCCATCCCTTCCCTCAGGCCTGTCAACTGCACTGCTCAGCTTGGTGTTGTCAAAAAACTTTCTGACAGTGCAATTGATCCCACTGTCATTGATGAAGATATTGAACAGTATTGGTCCCAATACAGACCACTGAGGGACACCACTTGTTATTGATCTCCATCTGGTCATGGAGCTGTTGACTTGTGGATATGACCATTCAACGAATTCTTCATCATGTATTGAATCCATATCTCTTCAATTTAAAGAAAAGAATGTTGTGGGATCCATGTCAGAGGCCTTACACAAGTCCAGAGAGGTGACAGTGGTAGCTCTTCCCTTGTCTACTGATGGAGTCACTCCCTCACAGACAGCCACCAGGTTGGCCAGGCAAAACTTGTCCTTGGTAAAGCCTTGCTCATTGTCTTGAATCACCTCCCTATCTTCCATGTGCCTTAGTGAAAGATTTTTCTAGTTTTGGACTGTGAATAGGTGATGTTTCATTTTGGACCCCCTCAAGTGAATAACTGCTTTGCATCTTACTTTTCAGTGGTTTATAAATCTCTTTTCTATTATAATCCAGTCCATAAAGATAAATTGCAAAGGTAATGTATTTCCTACTGATTCTCTCTTTGTCCTTATGCTTCTTGATTTCTGTGTTTTCCTAAAATTGTGGTTTCTATTTCTTATAAGCATTTTCTTGCTTTTACTCTTAATGTAACTGGGCACATGGAAAGAGCACCAAGCTCCTTTCACATTTTTCTCCTGTTGCCTATGACATAAATTTCAAAGGGTTTTTAATTCAGTGTTGAGCTGAAGTGTACTGTTAACTTGATTTCCCTTTGTCCTGTCGGTCCCTTGGGTTCCCTCTCCTGTCTATTTTTCTGTTTAATTAGGTTGAATGAATTTGCAGTTGCTCCATCCAGACTTATTTTCAGTACGTTATCTGTAAGGCTCACACTATTAACAAAACCAGATCTGAATGGCAACTGGGACCAGTCCATCATGAGTCTGTCTCTTACCTCCTCCCATCTTTCCTTTGTTTCTTTGTTTTCTATTGCTTTCTTTGCTTTCCAAGGAAAGAGTATCACTGTTGTCTGGTCCTGCAACCATATCTTGCCATGACTCCTTTGAGATCAAATTTGGTACATAACTAGTTTAGGTCAGGGAATCATTGAAGACTATTTGGTGTTGTGTGTAGTTTAACTCAACTTCTTTCCATATAGTACTTTCCTAAAGTCTTTCAGCATCTTATCTCTTTAGCTTTCCAGCACAATGGGCTTGTAGTAGCACTGGTGTAACTCCAAAAGAGCTCAGTGGAACAGACAAACCATATGTTTTTCTGCTGGTTTTTAAAGCTACTCACATGTTATACTTGCTGTTGCTGAGTTCTCCTTCTGCTCAGAAGGGTAAATGTAAAAGTATGGTGTGGGAAGCCATAAAAAAATCCTTCTGATTTTTGAAGGGCAACTTAAACAAAGCAGAGGAAACAAGTGCTGCATTTCAGACATGCTTGTCAAGAACCCAACACCTGTTTGAGATGAGAGGGTTGGTGAATGACCAAGGTATAAAAGTGCCTTGAGACACTTTATATACAGCTCATCTGCCTCAAGGTGATGTTGGTTATGTTCTTCCTTTATATGCTTTTCCCGAGGCACCTGCTGCTTGGCACTTTTAGACCAGGCATGATTAACTGGAGGCACTCATGTCACTGCTGCTGTGTTAAATGAGATCTGTAGTGTGTAGGTTGCAGGCAAAATTGGTGTTTTTTTAAAAATAAAGATCTAGGTGTAACCAGGGCAACAAGCTAGTAAAGATGGTATGCCTCAAAACTAGACAATGTGTGTGCTGAAATCTGTATGTGAATTGTGTAGTCTTCTACTTGAACAGTGCTTGCTGTCTCCATGCACTGGGGAGCACAAATGTAGCATGAGGATTGAATGAGTGAAGATATCTGATTACTTAGATCTGTTTCACCCACAGGTTTTATGGCGGTCAACAGGTCGAATCTACTGGATGCGTTGGCAAATATTGGAGATTATTGGCTTTGGAGACTGGTGGGAAGATCCTGCTGCTCAGGAAAAGGAACATAGTCCAATAAAGAGCTTTAATCTAGACACAGGTGAGATTATGTGCTGCGTGTGTGTATCATCTCTTTCTTTCTGCTGTGGGATGTTTTTGAGTGGTGATCTTTATACGACCAAGCACATAGCAAGTAGCAGGTTGAGTTTAGAAAGCAAGATTAGTTTGTATGACCATGTAGAGCTAGTTAAGTCATTACACAGCTTGTGGTTGCATGGAGTATTTTTGAACTCTAGACTTCTGTCAAGATATAATAAAAGTAATGGTATAAAAAGCATAAAATTTAATTTAAACTACAACTGTCAAAACTGTGTGTTTGAATTAATTGAACAAATTGCCAAAACACAAATGTAGAATTTCTCTGAGGTGAAGCTGCTTTAGGGACACTCAGATCCCCTTAAATAAGTGATGAGGATTTTTAAAAGCATTAACATAGCAACAATTTGTTTAATTTCATACCGTTAAGCTTTGGACAAGGTGAGTATTAAAACACTGTTTTCATAAGACATCTGCAGCATCTACTAGAATCCTTTACCATTGCCCTTGTACTGGGAGAAGATAAAAGGGGAATCCAGACTTAAGATACCCCTTTCTTGTTCAGGTCTGACATGACCCTGGCCAGGGAAACCCGTTAAAGTAAATCTTTTATCATAGCTCTGATCTTCTTGGACATCTTTTGTGTAGAGTGGTTTGGATTTAACTGTTGCAAGAGAGAGAATGTAGATGAGATCAGCAGCTAATTACTTGCTTTCAAAATATTCTTATTGCCAGTTGAAAAGATGGCTTCTTTAATGGCTTCTAGCTCTTGTAAATAGAGACTTAACTTCATGTCAGTTCAAAGTGTTAAAACGAACTTGGTTAGACTAAGCCTTTCTCTCAGTCTTTCTGATTTTGGGAGAAGCATGAGCTCTGTTTCACTTCTGTGTATACCTCTTCCCAGTCATCATATCCCACAGAGAAATTGAATTGAAATGTGGGGTGTGCAGCAGAGGATGGGGGAATTGGCAGAACTGACAGTGCCCTTCCTTGCTCTGCCCTCCTGCAGTTGCACAGCCATTTTTGTGCAAGCCCTTGGGAGGTCTGTACTCCCTGCCTTACCTGGGGCAGCCGCCGACCAAGGCTGCAGAGGCCCTGAGCCGTGCCGAGTGGTGGGAGCTGCTCTTCTTTGTGAAGAAGCTGGAAGCACAGGAGCAGAAAGAGATCACCTTTCTCATCCAGCATGACCAGGGAGAGCAGGTATGGGCCAGTGCCTGCAGTGGGGAAACGGGAGGGAGAGAGCGAGGGAGAACATTAGGGAAAGGACCAGGACCAGTGGAGATGGCAAACATGAGCTATGCAGGGACAGACTGAATGGGGCAGAAATGGGACAGAAATGGGAGGGTGAGCGGGGATGGCAAAACCATGGGGAGCTTGTCCCAGCAAAGCTATGAGGGGAGATGAGAGGAAATGCAGTCTCCCATGACTGGAAGAGTGACTGTCCAGTGAGGTTTGGGTAGGTGAGGCAAGGCCATGGGGTCATTCTACCAGTTGCAGTTGGGTGGTGAGTGCAGGTGGGAGGTCTGGGCTGGTGGCAGTTGGGTTGGGGACAGCCAGGGTGGCACTGGGAAGTGGCCCCAGGGACCTCCAACGGTGCAGCCTTTCCATCAGTTCTGCCACTGGCTGTCACAAGGGGCATGAGGGCTGTGGCAAGTCCAAGATTAACTTGGCCCCATTGGTCTGGCTGTTGGAGGTGGATGAAGAAGCCTTGATCCAGCTGTCGGTACCTGCGGAGCTGGCCCAGAAGGTGCTGCAGGTCTTGGAGAAGCGGTGCCAGGGCAGCACTCTGCGTGACCTGCGTGGCTGCCGCGTCTATGCCAGATACTTCCTCAGTAGGGGAGCTGAGCAGGATGGTGGGGGGAGCACCGCAGTGTCCTCAGAGGGCAGTGGCTGCAGGAGCATTGGCCGTGAAGCCACGATGGCCAAGGCAGCAAAGGAAGACCTTTCTGCAGCCGCAGTGCCGCCCCAAGCCCCCAGTGTGGCAGTGAAGTCCGATTCCCAGCTGTTCAGCGAGCTCCTTAGGAGTGAAGGGCTGTGCTTCCCAGAGGTGACGGAGGAGCAGATCAAAGGTAATGTCCTGCTATGTGCTGGGGTGCACACGCAGTGCTGGAAGTGGCACCGTTGCCTCAAGAAAGGAAGGTTCTGGGCAGGGCATGGGGGGCCAGGCAGCTGGTGGGGTGCCTGTGGGTGCTGGTTTTGTGAGTGCATGGCACCCTGGGAGCTGCTGGGGGTGTTACTGCTGCCTGATGCCTCCCTCCCTCTGGCCAGTGTTGGGCAGCTCCAAAGGGGTGAGCGAGAGCGGCTCGTTGGCCGAGATTGCAGCCATGGTGGACGTGATCGAGAGCAGCAGCTCAGCGGTGGGGCTGCGCTTAGCTGGGCTCAAGCAAATCTTGAAGATCCTGGAGGAGGAGCCCAAGTCCGAGCAGCAAGTTGGCACAGCCCAGGGCAGGCTGGGGACCGGGAGCGCTGGGTGAGCCGTGGGGTGCTGCACACCCCTCCTGCTGCCTGGGGAGGGCTGTGTCGGCACGGTGGGGGACAGTACTGGAGCTGGGAGTACCGGAGGTGGCAGTGGGAGTGTGCAGACTGGTATGTCCCTGCATGCTTGGCAAGAGGAAAGTGGATTTTGTGTCCCTTTGTCTCAGGCAGGCTCATTCCTTGGGCTGACCCAGCTGAGGCAGAGCCGTGTGGGCAGAGAGGAGGTGGCTGGCAGGGCCCAAGGTGCTGGTGTGCCAGCGGCAGTGCCAGGAGGCTCCTCCTGAGGTATCCTTTCCCGAGCAGGGAGAAGCTGGTGCAAGTGGCAGTGGAGCTGCTGAGCACTGAGGTGGCAGAGAAGGCGCTGGTGGCGGTGACGCTGCGGCTGCTGGCCGTGCTGATGGCACAGCACGACTGGCGTGTGCCGTTTGCCACGGAGGGTGGCGTGCGGGCCGTGCTGGCCTGCATGCAGCAGCACAGCTCCTCCGCCCTGGTGCAGCAGGCTGGCCTGGCGGTGAGTGGCAGAGGGGATGCTGTATGTGGGCAGGCAGTGTGCAGGCTCACCCAGGTGTGGTGGAGATATCCACTGCCCTCTGGACCGCTGCTGACTTCGCAGACCCTGAAGGTGCTGGTGGGAGCTGCAGATGGTGAGCCAGGAGGTGGGAAGTCCTTGTCCTGGAACCATGCTGACGTGCAGATGATGCGGGAGATCTTTGCCAGCATCGGCTCTGCCTCCAGCGAGGGCTCTGCCAGTCTGCTGAGTACTATCCCTGCTGCCCTGAGCACCATGCAGAGGGTCCCAGGGTAGGAGCAGAGTGCAGACAGCAGCTGGGGCTGGGGGGACCCTCCACAGTGGGGAGGAATGAGCACGGCAGGCAGGCGGCTTGTGGGTTCAGGGGAGGCTCTGTGCCTGGGGGAGGAGAGCGCCTGCATGGCTTCGTCCCTGCAGGGGCTCCTCAGGAGTGCAGAACGGCTTGCTGGTGGTGAACATGCTGATGGATGGGCACCGGGGCCTTGCTGAGCAGCTGGCGAGTTGCGACCTCCCGGCGGTGCTGCAGAGCTGCTGGAGGGATGGGCAGAGCAGCGGCTGCCCTCATGCGGTGCTGGCCCTCCGCGCCATCAACCGCCTCGCAGAGCACGGGTTGCCCCTGGGCCTGGAGGCAGCAGGTACCGCGCTGCCCATCCTCCCCATGCCACGGCTCCACGGGTGCCACAGGCAGGGATGCCTCACCTGCCAGGGCAGAGCACCCCGAGATGCTGCTGGCTCTCAAGCTGGTGCCTGAGCTGGGCCCATGTCCTTGTCATGGCAGGCAGAGAAGCCCCACTGGACCTGAAGGGTGTGCGGATGCTTCTGGGCAGCCTGGAGGATGGTGCTTTGTCCAAGGAGGTGGTGGTGGCCCTGGAACGGCAGCTCTGCGGTGAAGGCCCTGTCCCCTCTGGGCAGGTGGCCCAGCTGCTGCAGGACCACAGCTGCTTCAGGCTGCTGCTGCGCAGCTTGGAGCTGCTGGGGGTGGAGAAGGCTGTGAGCCTGAGCATCCTCAGGTGGGTGCAGGGGGATTTGGTGGGGGTCTGGGGCCCCCTCAGCAGGCGTGTGAGTGCTGATGGTGATGTTTGCGGGTCCTGGTGGGGGTGTTCTTCACCAGGGGCAGGGGCAGGAGCACCCCAACACATAAGCAGGTGCTGATTGGGTTGTGCTGGGTACAGGGCCATGTGGGGACACAGCAGGATGTGTCTGGGTGCTGGTGGGGACATGCAGGGGCAGCACAGAACGAGCCTGGCTGCTGATGGGGTGTCCGAGGTACAAGGGGAGCCTTGGTTACCAGTCCCTGAGAGGTGCCTTCCAA
This sequence comes from Manacus candei, assembly GCF_025592945.1. NCBI lineage: Eukaryota > Metazoa > Chordata > Aves > Passeriformes > Pipridae > Manacus > Manacus candei. The sequence goes on along the minus strand of NW_026138083.1, from coordinate 8,821,237 downwards.
GTGGGGCAGGGAAGCAGAGCTGCCTCTGGCACTGCTGTCCATGCGCCCTCTGTCGCTCAGGATCCTGAACAAGTTCCTGGACAGTTATCAGGAGGATGTGCTGCCCTGGCACGAGTGTGTGGAGCCCTGTGTGTCCTCCCTGAGCACCCACAGCAGCAGCTGGGAGGTGAGAGGGCCCTGGGACTCCGGGCAGGCAAGGGCAGCTGTGCTGGCTGTGCCGTGCATTGGCCAGGCCCAGCATTGGTGAAGCAGGTCCCAGCCTGGCCTTGTTGTGTCTAATGTTCTGGGAGAGGTGGGGAGCAGCTGTCCTGGCCGTGTCCTGATGGCCACATGCCTGGCCAGACTCTGGTGGGCACTGGTGCAGTCGGGGTGGGGGGGATGGAGCTGCAGCACCTGCATCTGGGGGGGCCAGGGGAGTTCCTGGCACCACCCCTGCTGCTCAGGGCTGTGGCTCAGCAGGTGCTGCAGGAGGTCGTTGGCTTCCTGCACCGCCTGGCCACTGCCAGCAAGGACTGTGTGGTGGTGATGTGCCACGTGGGCACCCACGAGGCTCTGTCCAAAGCCCTGGAAAAGCACAGTGTGGTTTCGTCGCTGGCGCCAGCCCTGCTCAACCTGGTGATGGACTGTGAGAAGTACACCAGCCTCTACAGGAAGCTGACAACCAGAATCTTGGCTGGCTGCATCCAGGTGGGCCTGGGGAGGCCCAGCTATGCTGGGACTCTGAGCCTTAGGGCACTGAGGGACAGCCTTCTGCTCTCTGCCAGCCGCAGCTCTGCAGTGGGGGAGGGGAGAGGACCCAGGCCCCCCAGTAAGCGCCTCACTCCATCCTGTAGCTGGTCCTGGGGCAGATTGAGGAGCACCGCCGGAGTCACCAGCCCATCACCATACCCTTCTTTGATGTCTTCCTGCAAAACCTGTGCCAAGGTGAGTGCTGGGAGTGGGAACTGACCCCTGTGCTGGCTTGGTGGCTGAAGGCTCTGTGTGCTCTCCCCACAGTGTCCAGCCTGGAGGTGAAGGAAGACAAGTGTTGGGAGAAGGTGCAGGTCTCCTCCAACCCGCACCAGGCCAGCAAGCTCACAGACAGGAACCCCAAGACATACTGGGAGTCAAATGGCAGCACTGGCTCCCACTTCATCACTGTGCACATGCAGTGTGGTGTGGTGATCAGGTGGGGTTGGGCCAGGAAGGCTGAGAGGGCTGTGTATGGAGGAGAGGGCTTTGGGGATCTGTGCAAGCCCTGCCACGGTGGCCCCTGTCCTGAGGGTAGCGGGACATGGACAGCAGTACGTGGGACTGTCGGGGGTCAGGGCAGGGGGGGGGAACTGCTGGGCAGCCCTGTGTTTGCTGTGCTGCAGGGAGATGAGCATGCTGGTGGCCAGTGAGGACTCCAGCTATATGCCATCCCGCGTCGTGGTGCTGGGTGGGGACAGCCCTGCCACCATCAGAACAGAGCTCAACACAGTGAGTCCCCATGGGAGTGGCAGGCTGGTCCTTACTGTGCCCTGTGGAGGTCTGGCCCTGGTGTGAGGCCCTGCATGGTGCTCACTGGGAGGTGGGGATGTGTAGGAGCCTCCTCTGGCCTGTAGGCTCCAGTGGGTGCTGGGGAGGTGGGCACAGGCAGTCTTGCAGCCAGTCTGCAGCAGGCTGGTGTGCTGTAGCTGTGAGCCAGGAGTGGGGCCCTGGTGGGGGAAGCCCCGATGCTGTGCTGGGGCTGCTGGGATACAGAGGAGATGCATGGCGAGTACAGAGGCTGTGACTAAAATGAGGGGTTGGCCGTGGGAGGGTGTGGCATGCTGAGGGCTCACTGCCTGCAGGTTACCATCCTGCCTTCAGACAGCAGAGTGATCCTGCTGGAGAACATGACCCGCTTCTGGCCCATCATCCAGATCCGGGTGAAGCGGTGCCAGCAGGTAGGGGAGCAGGGGCCAGGCCAGCCAGCTGGCAGTGTGGGGTGTCAGGGCTGTGCCTGAGGAACTGAGGGTCATGCTCTCCTGTAGGGTGGCATTGACACACGTGTGCGAGGCATCGAGGTGCTGGGTCCCAAGCCCACTTTCTGGCCCGTCTTCAAGGAGCAGCTGTGCCGGCGGACATTTCTCTCCTGCACTGCTCAGGCTCACGCCTGGGGCCAGGAGATCTGCCGGGACCGGGGGCAACTGCTGCAACTCTTTGGCAGGTGAGTTGTCTCCTGGCTGTGCTATCACAGGTGTCCCAGGGTCCCAGGGGGTGTTGCTGGCAGCTTGCGAGGGGACTGCGGGGCTAGGAAGGGAGCAGCTGGCTGTCCTGCCTGGACAGGGAGGGGCCCTCACTCCTTCCTGGCCACCAGTGCTCCCAGAGGGCCAGGGCCACCTGAGGTTTCCCAGGTTTAAGCTGGGTGTGTGGACTCGGTTAACCCACCAGAGAGGGGTGCTGGTTCCCCACAGGAGCTGGCACATGCTGACATGGCAGAAGTCGGCCAGGCGCAGCAGGATCTCATGGCCACAGGCACTGCAGAGCCCCTCAGCTTGGCCCAAGGGCCATTGCGAGCAGGTTCCAGGGCAGCAAGGGGCCCTGGCTGGTGGGTGTGAGTGGGGCCATGAGCCATCATGCCTGGCAAGGGGCAGAGCAGGGAGCAACCACGGCACTCTGCTTTCCCACGGGAATTCTCCCAGCCATTGGCACCATGTGCTGCCTGGTTGCTGTTGCAGACTGAACCGGGCGCTGCAGCACGAGCAGGGCTTCGCTGACCGCTTCCTTCCTGATGACGAGGCAGCCCGGGCATTGGGCAGGACGTGCTGGGAGGCCCTGGTGAACCCCTTGGTGCAGAGCATCACTAGCCCAGGTACCCTGCGCTCTCCGGGGCCCATCCGTGCTGTGCCCCAGGCAGAGGCAGCTGGCTCTGAGTCTGGTTGGCCTTGCAGACCCTGATGGCATCAGTCCCCTGGCCTGGCTGCTGAGGGAGTACCTGGAGAGTGTGGAGCCGCCCCGCCATGCCAGGGGACACAGGACTGCCTTTGGATCCTGTGTGCGGGGCCTGACCCAGCTCCTGGTGCACGTGGACCCTGGTGGCCCAGAGCCAGAGGAGACAAGAGCAGCTGGTGAGCAAGGCACTGCCCTCCCGTGGGGCTGGGCTGATGGTGGTCCAGGATGTCAGGCTGTGGCCGTGGGGCTCGTCTTGGGAGGGCTCTGTGGCACAGGAGGCTCCTGAGCCAGGAAAGGCTTGTGGTCATGGCCCAGCAGTGGCCATGCCTGCCCAGTGTCCCCTCTGACCTGCTGTGGTCGATCAGTGTGTGGGGCCTGTCCACAGAGCCACACTAACCCCAGGGTCGACCCTTGGCAGGTGAGAAGACGGGGAAGAACAAGGAGGTGCTGGCCAGGGCTGCAAAGGCAGTGGTGAAGTCGAGTGGCCTGTGGGGAATCTCTCAGTGCTGGCGTGGCGTGGTGCAGCAGCAGGTAGAGCTTGGTGGGGTGGCCGGGAGGGGCATGTGGGACCCACACTGGGTGGATGGAGCAGAGAGTGAGGCCTGGCAGTGCCCTGGGAGCATGGGGAGGGCACAGGGCTGTACCAGGCCTCCACAGAGCCCAGAGCAATGTGGGAACAGCTCCGCTGCACTTGCCACCCTGGCATGGCTCAGGTGTCAGCCAGGCCCTACACCCAGGCTGATGCTGCCAGGCCAAGAGCAAGGTACAGTGTCAGACCCCTGATTTCCTACTGGGCTGCTGCTGTGCCTCTGTCATTCCCTCACAGATCCTGCCCAGCCCTCTCCACAAGCTCTTGGCAGCCTGCAGCAGCAACAGGGCCCCGAGTTGGCCCCTGGCTGGGACCCAAGGAGTCAGTGTTGGCAGAGCAAGGCTGGAGCTGCAAACATTCCCACAGGCACATCCCGCTGTGGGGCTCACCCCTCTCGCTCTGTGTCCCACAGGTACAGCAGTTCCTGGAGGCAGCAGGGCAGGTGCCAGACCTTGCAGAGCAATACTGCGGGCTGTACCAGCGCCTGCGCAGTGCCACAGAGGAGCTCTTTGGGCAGCAGGCCGCCTTCATGCTGGCCCTGGGCCAGGGCTTTGCAGGGGCTTTGCTGCAGCTCTCCTTCCTGACTGCCCTGCATGTGAGTTGAGGGAGTGCGGCACCGGCACCGGTGGCCCCAGGCGGGCACAGGCTGGGGAGCTGCCCTGGCCCATGGCCTTGGGGTGAGCTCTGGGTGGGTGGTGTGCTCGTCCCCACCGAGCCACAGAGCCCTGTCCTGCGGCAGCCCGGTCCCCAGCTGCGGGTGTGTGGCGCTTATCATGGTGTGGGCCTGGCCCCGGCACACGTGTGCCTTGGGCTGGTGCTTGGGCACCCTCGGCCCCCACCTGAGAGTGCCAGAGCTTCCCAGCTGCTCCCCCAGGGGACATTCCCCCAGGCCTGCGCTGTGGCCACCCTGTGAGTCCCCTCCACAGCTAGCCCTGTTCCTCACAGGTGAGTGAGCAGTTTGCCCGCTACCTCGATGTGCAGATCCAGGAGCTCCGCAGGGCAGCACAGGGCAGCACAGGGCCGCTGGAGCGGCTGCAGCAGTTCTTGGAGCCCTTTGTCGTCTTCAGTGGCCTGGAGCTCGCCCACAGCTTCGAGCACTTCTACAGGTGAGGGTGCTGTGTCTCTGTGGAACCAGGGGCCTGGTGCAGGGTGGCGTGGCGTGGTGGGGGAGCCTGGCCCAGTGTGGCAGTTGTGCTCCCGCTTTGCTTTTCCTGGCTCTGGTGTGTGGAGGACCCGTGGGTGCTGCCAGTCTGCAGAGGCACATTCCCTGCACACACATTCCCAGAATGTGTGTGCTGCCAGGCCTGTGTGGCATGGGGTGAGGCCGGGGCTGTGTCTGTCTCCTGGCGGGTGGCTGATGACCACAGGGCCGGGGCCCACCCCTGACCTAATGCTGGCGGCTGTGGCAGGCACTACCTGGGGGACCGGCTCCTGACGCAAGGGCCGTCTTGGCTGGAAGGAGGCATCGTGGAGCAGATCGGGCTGTGCTTCCCCAGCCGCTTTCCCCAAGATATGCTGAGCAACTTGGCTGAGTCAGAGGAGCTCCAGCGGCAGTTCTGCCTCTTCCAGCTGCAGGAGCAGGATAAGCGGCTGCTGGAGCTGGACACGGGCCTGGATGAGGTGAGAGGGTGGGGTGGGGAGGTTGGAGACCACCGGCATTCCTCATGGGGATCCTGGAGCCTGAGCTGAGCCACCCTCATGTCCCCATGCCCAGGTGCTGGAGACAGCCTCGGTGGCAGATGTGCCAGAGGTGAAGGTGCTGGCCCTGTCCCCGCGCTGCTGGCCTGTTTCCCCACTCTGTTACATGGATAACCCTGGGAGGTTTTTCTCGGCAACGCTGAGCTCCCCCCTGGATGAGTTTGCTGACTTCTGCCAGCAGAGTGAGTGCTGTGGCAGTGGGTGTGCGTGTGGGTCTTGCTGGGGCCCAGACCCTCCCCAGCAGCTCAGCCAGAAGTGGTGGCGTGCTGGCGTGGGCTGGGAGTGCTGGTCAGGGCTGGTCCCTGGCCCTTGTGCTGACACTGTCCCTGGCAGGCCAGAGCCAGCTGGGCTGGGAGTGCACGAAGCCCCAGCGATTGCAGTGGACGTGGCTGGGCCACGCTGAGCTGCAGTTTGGAGACTGTGTCCTCCACGTGTCCACGTTACAGATGTACATCCTGCTGTGCTTCAACAGTGCTGAGGTAGGAGCTGGGGCCACAGAGGGGGGAGGGAGGCAGTGACTGCCAGAGCCTGGCAGGGCTGTGTCCTCCCTTCCCTTCCAGTGGGGTCTCCAGCAGCATTTGGGGCACAGGACACCCTTGGTGTAGGTCTTGGCCAGCCATTCACCTCCCATGCCCTGCTGCAGGAGGTGACTGTGGAGGCCCTGCTGCAGGCTACAGGGCTCCCTGCTGACCTGGTGCACCACGCGCTGACACCGCTGACCCACGGCCAGGGCGTCCTGGTGCAGAGCTGCACACTGGGAGGTGAATGTGGGGCTGGGGCACCCCTGGGGAGGTGCTGCTCTGAGGCCTGAGTAGGTGCTGGGCTTTGGGGTGCACAAACTTGTACGGCAAGTGAGTAGGCTGGGGTGGATCTGTCTGGTGTTTCTGGGGGTGCGAGTCTGTGTGCCAGGTTGGGGCCATTAGGCCAGGTGTAGGGTTGGGAGTGGTGTGTGGGGCTGGGGCTTGGGGCCATGCTTGGGGTGCGAGTCAGTGTGGATGGTTGTGTCTTGGGTCTGTGTGTGGGTTGGGGACAGGGATGGGGTTGTGTGCGTGGCTGTTGCTTGGGGCCACGTGTGGGGGACAGGGCTGTGGCAGCCAACTGTGGGGGCAGCAGGAGGAGGCCCAGGTTGGGTCCAGCAGCCACACGTGTGTCCTGGGGCTCCTTCAAGGCCCTGCTGGAGGCTTGGCTGACCCTGGGTTGGGTGCTGGCTCCAGGTGCACTGCGGCTGAACCAGGTAGCCCTGGCCCAGGCCTCTGGCCACCACCTGAGGCTGCTGCCTCAGCAGAGATACCTGCGGACAGAGAGGGCTGAGGTGAGCGCCCTGGAGAGGAAGAGGAATGTCCTCTGTTGCCTCATCACCCGCATCCTCAAGGTGGAGAAGCAGCTCCACGTCGACAACCTGGTGTTCAGGGTACGAAGGTCCTGGGGGGCAGAGAGGGGCTGCATGAGTGCTGTGGCACACTGCAGTGTGGGGCTCCCTTGCTGCCATAGGTGATTGATGCCTGTCAGAAGGGTGAACTGGGGCCAGGTGTGCAGTTTCTGAGCTTCTGCTGCCACAGCGTGGATGTGCTGTCCTGTGTCCTGCACCTGTTGAACCAGGGCTATCTCCGGCGCCAGGAGGGGAGGCCTCATGTCTTGGAATACATCTCTGCTGAACCTACGACACCTCTTGGGGGCCAGGCACAGATGACTTTCCAGTGCAGGCCACCACAGGCATCTCCAGATGAGGACAGCATAGACAGCCTGCATTGGTAGGGAGGCATGTCACCAGGTGTGGAGGGGTGTGCATCTCCACCCTGTATGAACATGACACATTTTTCCATGTCAGGTTGAATCCTGGCATAAACAGGGCAGAAGAATATCTTATGGCAATGCTGCAGGTGCCAATGGGGCACACGCTTAGTCCAGAGGAGGCAAAGCTGCTCATGAACCAGACAGTACAGCAGGTCCAGGACACTCTGAGCATATCGGATGACGTTGCTCGGCACCTCCTCATGCACTGTAAGTGGAACGTGGATTTCCTGATCCAGTGCTATGTGGAGAACCGTGATGCTCTGCTCATCTCCTCGGGGCTGCAAGTGCAGGATGTCCAGCCTCCTCCGAGCCCTGGAACCCACTGCCCAGTCTGTGTGAACCGGCTGTGTCCCACTGAGAAGCCACCAACCCTCTGCTGCATGCACTACTGCTGCAAGGTGAAGGTCCTGGGGTCTTTGATTCCTGTGACTTGCTGGGGAATTGCTGCTGCCTACTTGGAGCAGCTGTTCTTTGTCTGAAGATGTTATCAGAGATTTTCAGAGCTGATACATTCTCTTTTCTCAGCTCCCTTTTTTGTTGTGATTCTTCAGCTCCTGATTTGTCCGTTCCCACTTTTGTGCTTTTGAGTACTTACCCATGGGTTTGTTACTTACCCAGGGGTTTTGTGCACCCTCTGCTGGGTGGGGAAGGCTTCCAGGATCACACGACCCTGTTTAGGTCTCATCTCCTCTTTTCTGCCTTCACAGCCCTGTTGGAGGGAATATCTCACGACTCGCATTGAACAGAACATAGTTGACAACTGCACCTGTCCCATATCTGAGTGCTGTGCACAGCCAACCACAGCCTTCATTTACTCCATTGTGTCCTCTGAGGAGATCATAGCGAAGGTGAAGTAGGAGAGGTGGTTGCTTTGTGTCTAAGCTCTGTTTCATTTTGGTCAGCACTATCAAATAATCTTGCTGCTGCTTTTCCCCTTCCTGTTACTAACTCTGGCACTGTGATAATTGAGGCCAACCAGATTTCTGCCCAGTGGTGTCTGTTATCTCTGATTATGACCAATACCAGCTATTCAAGAAAGCATAATATCAACAAAAGAGCACAGTGGTATTTCCTCTAAATATGTCTCCTGCAAATAATGTTTCAGGTGCATCATTAGTTCAGGCCCAGGTGAAAGCTGTGGTAGCAGCTCATGACAAGTATCCTCTACTGGTGTGCTGGAAGCAATTGTAAAATCTAGGACAAAGGAAAACGTGAGCAATTTCATTCTATTGCTGCATTGATGACCTCTATGTTGTTTCTCTTCCATCAGTCTCTGGCTTTGAGCACCTCAGGTTTTTGTGAAGATGGCAGAAATTACCACATCAGACTTAATCTTCACTAAGTGTGTGTGGGTCTACAGACATTTCTAAACCAGGCTTCCTGGTTACCTTAGTCCTTGGTCAGCAGGGGACAGCAGCAGCTGCTTGTTCTGAGGCAGAAGCTACTTTTTCTCTCTATTCTTTCAGTTTTTAGTTATTAGAGCTGAATGCCTTCCCCATCTAATGGCAGAGCTGTAGCTGTCACATGACAGACTATTTCTGTTAACTGCTGGACAGAACAGTCTCGTCTGTTTTCCACTGTTCTGTTGTTTGACAGGTCTCCACTTCCTTTGCTTCTCCAAAAATATTCTCTTCTTCCAACTTCTTACTGTCATTATGATCCTGTATGAACAGTCATAAGGAGAAATGAACAGTAGTCATGAAGGCTTGTCTATCATACAGTTTCTCTTTCAGCTTGCAAGCTGGCAACCAAAATGAGCAAGGCTACAGAAAAGCATTGGTTTAGATGTATCGGTTTTTTGTTTTTTTTGTAAGAAGTGCTCAAAGAATTAGTGCATATATCTGGACAGTTAGTCCTTACTGCCTTTGCAAATCCCTTAGTCACACCTGTCTGAGAGCAGGTTTAATAGCCTGTTGCTGTGTTTTTTTTATAAAAAGAAATAATTATTGAACATAAATCGCAGCTAATTTTAACAAGTTATTTTGATGCTCTCACTGAAATATTATGTTTTCCTTTGCTCAGTAAGTGGTATGACTGGAGTGTTAATGTCTCGTGCAGAGACAGTCATAGAATAATTTAGATTGCAATAATCTGTGGAAATCTCTAGTCCAATCCTGTTTTCAAAATAACTAGATTATTGTGTGAAGATCTAATGCTGAAGTTAAAACATATTGCTCCAAGTTCAACAAAAGGAAATGCCAAGTCCTGCTCCTGGTGTAGTATAACCCAATGCAACAGGATATGCTGGGGGTCAACCATCAAGAAAACATCTCTGCAGGAATAAGAAAAAGGATCACAGTGGACACCAAATTAAACATAAGCCAGCATTGTGCCCTCATGGCTAAGAAGGTCCACTAGTGTTTTAGGTTGATGTCGGAAGAGCAGTGACAGCAGGCCGAGGAAGGTGATCCTGTACCCAGTGCTGATGAGACAACATCTGGAGTACTGTGGCCCTTTCTGGGCTCACCAGGACAAGACAGACATGGACATACTGGGAAGAATCCAGCAAAAGGGCACAAAGATGAATTAGGTTTTGGAGCACCTCTTGAAGTAGCTGGGAGTGGTGGGTTGGTTTAGACTGGTGAAGAGGATGCTCAGGAGTGGATCTTATCAACATGTGTAAATTCACAAATGAGATTAAGGAGCCAGATTCTTCTTCATGATGTCCAGTGAAAGGATAAGAGGCAGTGGGCACTAAGTTATATACAAGGAATTCCATTTAAATGTAAGAATACTGTTTTTTGGGTTGTTGAGGTTTTTTTTAATAGTAAAGGTAATGAAATGTTAGACCAGGTTGGGCAGAGACGTTTGTAGTCTCTATCCTTGGGTATATTCAAAACCCAACTGAACATGGTCTTGAGCAATCCTACTTTGAGCTGGAGGGGTTGGACTAGTTTTTATTTCCAGAAATGCCTTCCAACCTCAGCAATTCTGTGAAATGAAACAGCCTCCAGATATGACATGTGGGAATGGGGAAATTTACACAAAGGGAATGAAAGAATAAACTAATTGAGTGCTGTTTTGTTGTGAGCAGTTGTTTAGTGAGATGTATAGCCCAGAGGCTCCAGACCCTGCTTGTAAGGCCTAACTATGCAGCTTCTCTGCCTTAAATCTCCTTCCTGGCTTCTTATTACAGTATGAAAAAGCCCTCCTCAGACGCTATGTTGAGTGTTGCTCCAACCTGACGTGGTGCACCAACCCTCAGGGCTGTGATCAGATCCTCCTTAAGGATGGACTTGGTTATGGAGCAGCCTGTTCCAAGTGCTCCTGGATATCCTGCTTCAACTGCAACTTCCCAGAGGTGGGGCTGAGCTGAATCATGAGCAATACTGTCTTAGGTTTGGCATGCACCATTCTGCTTTTGTGTGGTTGACTGTCTCCCTTTCAGGCCCATTATCCTGCCAGATGCAGCCACATGTCTCAGTGGGTAGATGATGATGGATACTATGAAGGAATGACAAGTGAAGCCCAAAGCAAACATCTGGCTAAGCTCATTTCGAAGCACTGCCCAAACTGCCAGGCTCAGATAGAGAAAAATGAGGGTTGCCTGCAGTGAGTATACATTTTTGCTTGCTACTGGAGACAGGAGAGGGCAAAAACAGTTAGGTCCACTGTGCTTTGCTTTTTTTTTTCTTTTTTTTTTTTTTGACAATTACTCAATTGTTATAGCAGGTCTGGTTTACAGTTTTAGGAGAATGAGTGATTGCTTTTAATTCCTAGAAAAGCAAAATGTTCCCCAACATTCAGAGTTAAATCTGTTGATGGCTCTGTGATAGAACTGATTTTGCAATACCTTGTGCTCTTGTCTGCTCTCAGAATCCACTATAGCCATACAGAAGTAAAGGGGGAGTGGATAGCTCAGCACCATTTTTTCTTTCATGCTCATCTATTCCTGTAACTTAAAGCAATTTTCTTTTGACTGTTTGTTTTGAATCAGCTTGGATCTCTGGCAGCTTTTTACATGATAGGGGAATTACCTCCAGCTTTGAAGCTAGGGCTTAGGAGTTGCCATTTGTTTCTCTCTTGCACTGGCACAACCCTTAATGCCCACCTGTGATTTGTCCCCACATGTGATGTGTGGCCTTAGGGCTGTGCAGTGCCTTTCTGCATTGTGTGGAGTGCAACATGTGTGAGGGAAGGGTGAGGTGCTCATGTGGATCTTGCTTCAAACTGTGGAATGCTTAGTCACCCTTTAAGTACTTGATAAGCTACTGTGAGATCATGCTGTCAGTTTACCCATCTCATTTTTGGAGACATTGACTGGTTTTAAGCATCATCTGATTCTAGGAAAGGCTTTAAAAAAATATACTGGGTGAATGGGACTGACTGCATGGCACACTCCAGTGCTGTGATGTAGGAGCACTGGAAGGAACTGTCTGCAAGTGGCTCTTAGGTCTGAGTGATTTCTATTGTTCTTTTCCTACCATTTAGTATGACATGTGCAAAGTGTAATCATGGCTTCTGTTGGCGTTGCCTCAAGCCCTGGAGACCGAATCATAAGGATTATTACAACTGCTCTGCTATGGTGAGTGGTTTGCTGTATCCCTGTGGTTCATGCCTGTGTTCAGAAGCACCCAGCCTCTCAGAGAGAGTATCTCCACTTGGGTCCTTTATTCTGGACTTTTGTGCTTGCCAGTAATACTAACAGCATTGTCAAAGACTCTGTGTGTGGTAGCCATTTCCAGGCAGCCCTAGTACTTCAGAGAAATTGCTACAGGTTAGTTTTACCTTTCCTTTCAGGTGAGTAAAGCAGCTTGGCAGGAGAAGCGTTTTCAGGATTACAATGAGAGATGCACCTTTCATCATCACGCAAGGGTAAGGCCTCCTTCCTTTGCAGATGCTGTTGTTGCCTTAGCCCTAGGGATCAAGATAGCTTTTGTTATGTCTCAGTGTCTTTTCTGCTGAGAAGTAGGCTTCAGGTCCAGGTTGGGATGCCTGACCATTTCACCCTTGCTCTGACATAAGGGGTAGTCCTTGGCCTGCTTTCTTCTACCAAGTCTGTTGAGGAAACTGGGCACCTGACTTGTGGCGTTCACAGACTCAAAGTGATGCAGTAGTTGGAAGCAATGGTGATTGAAGGCAGAATTCTGCCTAGAGCTGAGGTAGTATAAAAGGTCAAAGTGATGGCACAGTGACAGAGATGTCATAGTTGGATGCATTAAGTGCTCTGCTGCTGTCTGCATCTTCTGGGATGGCACTTCAGGATGCTTAGCAATTACCTGTGTGGAAGGTGCTGTTTTTTTAATCTTGTAGAGCTTGACACTGACATTGGCTTTTTTTTTTCTCTCCTTTGGTTATTGCAGGAATTTGCCACGAGTCTGAGGAACAGTATTTCTTCCATCAGAGAGATGCCAAAAATTAGGAACTTGACCTTTGTTCTTGATGCCTGCAAAGTGCTAGAACAGGCACGGAAGGTAAGGCTAGATAACAGTCCTGCTGAGGTTTAGACCTAATTGTATTAGTGTGTTTTATGCCTTTCTTAAAGTGAGGAGACATGAGGAGACACGAACCTTGACGTACTCCAAACAAGGGGAGACAGGAAAAGCAGAAGGGGAAGGATAGCATCAGGACAGGGTCAGAGCTCATGTCTGCCTTTCCCTGCTCTCACTCAGAGTTGGGCTCTGTTTGCAGTGTTCCTTACAGTCGGATCATAAGACAACTTAGCTCAAGTTGGCACCATGGAATCAACACAAGGGTCTATAGGGTTTTTATATACTGGGTTTGGTCCATTCCAATTTGAAATGCCCTGGTGAAGATACTTACCTTTTGAAAGCTCTCCTGATGCTGTATTTCAGTTAGGAAGTTCCTCTTGATGTTCATGTTATGATTTTTCTTTCTTAACTCCATTTCATGATATTTTGGAAGCCTGAGTTAATTACTGTATGCCCTGATAGCCACATTAAAAAGGATTTGCAGTGCAGCCACTGGAAGTGTGCAGTAAGCTTGTGACAGCTTAGGCCTGTAATGCCTGCTATCCTCTGAAACATAGTCAGGAGGTGGGAATTGTCTTGTGATATTGACTTGGCATATACACCTTGTTTTTGCACTCAGGCTTGATTTTGAGAGAGGCATGTGGAAGAAGGGTGTCTGACCCTATATTGTCTTTTCAGTACGGTAGCCCCTGTGTTTTCCGGGATACATACCACTGTTGCTTGTTGCTGCTGCTGAATTTTCTGGCCCATTTCTTTAAATGGAAACAGTGATCTTGCTTCCTGCTGGGTGCCTAGGTTGCTTTAGGGGTCATTCATTCATAATAGGAGTTTGACACTTGTTGAAACCCCTTTATCGTGGGCTTTTGGTGCTCCATAGTACCATGCCTGCTTCCCTTTGTGCTCCATTCCCTCAGTTCATTGCCACTTGAGTTCAGCCTGGGCTGCCCAGCAATGCCTAGGTCGTGTGTGCTGGTGGTTTTGACTCTTTGCCTGCTGTTCAGTGACACTTGTTATGCATTTACAGTCTGTGTTTTCATGATGGTTTGCAGGTGGGAACAATCAGTTCTTTCAGACTTCAATATAAAATAATTGCACATTCATTTCCAGTCCTGTGAGTAGCTCTAGGTAGCCTGGCACTGCTGTCACTTGGCATAATGGGTCACTGGGCTATGACCACACACCAGAAGTGCTGCCAGGCTTCTTTCAGCCACTGATAGCAATGAGGTCTGGAAGGGTTTGATACTGCTCACTTCTTGCCCACTCTGAAGCTGGAGGAGGGTGCTTAACAGCATGATCTGTACTGTTCCAGGTGCTGGCTTACTCCTGTGTGTACAGCTACTATAACCAGGACACTGAGAGCATGGATATTGTGGAACAGCAGGCTGAGAGCCTAGAGCTGCTCACTAATGCTCTGCAGATCCTTCTGGGTAAGTCCTGCAGCCTCTTTAAAGTAGCGACTAGTGTTCCAAACTGTATAGTTCAAAGAGCAGCAGCTCTGTAGTGGGACAATAGCGTACACACCAGCACCTAGCTGGCCTCTCACTTCTCCCAGCCCATTTTTGCCTTCTTGATGTAATTTCTGAGAAGTCCGCTGGCACAATTTGGCTGCCAATGGAGATTAATGCAGTAAAGAGCAACATGTTCCGTTCTGCAATGTGCCATATATGCACAGGAGATCTAAGTAGCTGTGACTGGCTTCATAGTCAGAGCCAAAGACTTGGTCTCTGCTTAAGAGTGTGTGATGCAACATGACTTTGTTGGTCTTCAATTGCAGAGGAAACCCTGCTGCAGTACCAGGACCTGGCCTCCTCTCTTCAGCTTCTGAAAGCAGAGCATTTCAGTGCTGGTTTGGAGTTGGTACGCCAGATCAAGGAGCGTCTCTTTGCAATTCTCTGGCACTCCACACAGGTGAAGTTCACATGCCTGATAGTGGCTTATCTTGCTCTGGTCTAATTTGATTGTGGGCAAGACAAGGGGCTTGGTCAGCTGAGGGGTTAGACTCTAAGGGTTGTGTGTGTAGGGAAGGGGTTTGCAGCACAAAATACACCCCAAATTGCATATTGTCTCTCTCTCTCTCTTCTGATTGTTCTTTCATGCTAGCAGGATTTCCATGTTGGGCTCCAGTCTTCAGGAGATCCTGGTCAGAGAAAGTTGAAACTCGCAAATGTGCCTACTTCAGCCCTTGCCTATACAGGGTGAGTTTTCTTAGCTGGATAAAAAGTGGATAAGTGCAGACAAAAAGCAGGTGAGCAGAGTTTTCTCCTGTGCTCACTGACATACAAAAGAGTGAATGAGAGATACTAATTACTTGCATCTTCTTTTGTGGTTTGAGGTAACAATTTAAGTGACAGTGGTGTAAGGAAACCAGCAAAACCTCTGTAGTAGGGCACTATGGGGTTGGGTTGTGGTTGCTTCTCACAACTGGGGCTCTGCTCTGCTGCTCTCCTTCTCAACAGGCAAAAACATACCATCTTGTGTGACTCCCCCAACACAGATGAAGGTGGCAAAGAGGTTGAAGATGAGGAGTATGATCCACAGTGGCAGGAAGACTATGATGATGATGATGACCTTGATGAAGACAACTTTATGATTGATAATGAATCAGATTGTGATTCCTACTTTGATGATGATGATAGCTATCATAGCTAGAAGACCACCATAGAAGTGGTCTGCCACCCAGCCTGCCAACCTGGACCTCTGCCTCTACTCTGTCTCAACCAGTTTGTGTTAGTGTTTTTCCTCAAAGGCAGGGAGGAGCTCTCAAGCGGAACAAAGCATTTCCTCTGGGAGGCTAATTGCTCAGTGACTCTTCTTTAATTTGCAGAAACATTGCTCTGGGCAGCTAGTCTGTGTTCCTGTGGCCACGTCTCTCAGAAAGATATCTCCTTGCCTTTTTTCCTTGTCTCCAATTCTGCCTATAGGTATTTAATTGAGTTAGAAAGTCACAGTCCACCTGCAAAGTTAGGACTACTTGCCACCTGTTAAAGGGCTGCTCATTGTCCTTGGATGTGCTCTTCCCAAGGTCTGAGCACAGGTGAGTGTGGCATGTATCCTAGCATGGCACTGTTTAGAAATGACCAGTGTCTAGAAATGCTGTAGAGTGATGCATTTACACTCAAGTCAAAGCCTTGCATCTGGATCTGGTGGGATTCCCTCCAGAGCCACAGATGGATGTGGTTCAGTTCCTCTAGTTGAGAGGGGCAGCATTTTTGCTGTTGGGAGTTTTCTTCTCTGCTGTGAAGCAGGAAGGACTACGAGTGACACAAGTTTGCAGGACTGTTTAAGTGTATAAACATATGTTATATATATATATATGCAGAGATTGTTCAGATAATACTTTATCTTTGCAAAAAAAAAAAGAAAACCCTGAGGAACAAGGGTTGAAAAATGTTCTGTTTAAAAAAAGAAACAGTTTTCTTCTAGCACAAGCCTCCTTGTTGTCTGTGGGGAACATGAATGGTGAGGGAGAGTAGGATACCCTCAAGTGAGGAGGATGTGACCTTGATGTGCTCATCCCAGGAGTTATTTGTGAAATTGATGTGGGTTTGGAATCCTCACCCAGGGCACACAGTCTGCCCTGTAAAGTGCCTTTTCCTTCCTGGGCAGTTCAGGGAACATAAAGAGGTATGGGGAGGGACAGAAAGAGGATAGTGGACCAGACACACAGGGTGATGGGGCTGGTGTTTCTGGGAGCAGGTGCAAGACAAGACTGCCTGCGTGTTGATGAAGGTGGTAACATCTGGTGCCCAACAGAAGGCAGATGTGGAACTGCTTTCGGGCTTGAGGGGTGATTTGGAGGTTTGTAGGATTGTTTTGGAGATACAGGGCTCTTAAGGCTTGGGTATCATCTGGGAGGGCTCTGGGGTTCTTACGGGATGCTGGGCAGGGACCAACTGCCAGGACAGACCAGGAGAGAGGACTAATTTTTCCACTCCCCTGCACCCCCTAGCTCCTAATCCTGCAGTCTCTCATGGTGGAAGTCCCAACCCTGCTGCCCATATGTGGCAAGTGGGTTCCCTGTGACACCTCTTCGGGCCCTCTTCTCAGGGGCACTGAGGGGGAGAGACATGATGGGGATGCCCAGACAGCCTCATCCCCAGAGTGACCACTTGTTCCTTGCAGGAACAACCTGAATTTCCCAGGTTGTTGGGGGGACAGAGCAGAATGTCCTAGATGCCAAAGTTGCTTATGTGGAGATTCATGCCTTGAGTTCTTCATTCACTGTTTCCTGGATGCCTACTTAAAACCCAAAAGGTCAGAAGGATTGTGTCTCTGCTCTCATGGACAATATTTGTACTGAAAATCAAAATCAAACCTTGCTGTTCTGTTCTGCGGGAGGTTTCTGTCCTCCCTTAGCTTGTAGGACACCTGTGTTATGGTTTGACAGGGGTACTGTCCCAGTCAAGCTACCTACCTGACACTGGAGCTGGTCGTGCCAGGCACTTGGCATCAGAAGTGAGAGCCCTTTGGGACTCACTCACTCACAAACCTCACTGGGTAAGTGGTAGAAATTAGGAGTAGTATTTCACTGGCAACTGGTCTGAGTTGCACAACTGTGGGGGCCTCCCACCTCTGAAGGCCTTCTTCACAGTGTCAGACTAGAGTTGTGATCAACAGGCGCTTATTTCCCTGCTGATTTTTGACAAGCCTGTTCTCTTGACTGTGGTTTCTTTCTCAGCATAGTAAGTAGGGACAGTGAGAGTCTCATTCATCCATGAACATCACTAATTGAATGATGAAGCATTTGCCTGTTTATTAATCACAAAAATGGCATATTTCTCATCCAGGCTAAGTAAGGGAGCCTGTCCATCCAGGTAAGGTTGGTTGATTTTGTTGACAGATAACGTTATGCGGCATGATTGCCAAGTTCTCTTTTATTTCCTGCCTGCTATCCCTTCTACCTCCATTACTTCTGATGAACATCCATTTCCCCAGATCATGACAACCTGTAAACAAAATTTATTTACAATCAAATGACTTTGCATATAAAATGCAAAGGTAGGTACAATATCTACAGACATGCTACGTCCCTACTTTCTTCTTTCACATTCCTTTCTTCTTTTACATTCCTCCTTTCCTTTCCCTCCCCCCTTACTTCCCTCCATCCTCACTGTACATCTGTCCTTCCTCCCCTCTGTTCTTCCTTTCATCCATCCTTCTGTCTATCCTTTCATGTCCGTCCTTTATTGCTCTCTACTTCCTACCTCCTCCTTTTACTACTGACCTCTGTCCTTACTTTATATACTTACACACTTAAATTCCCCTTGTTTTCCTGCCTTTTTGACTTTCTGCTTTCCTCTATTCCTCCTTGCCCACTTCTCCACCTTCTTGACTTCTTAATTCCTATCTTCCTTCTTTTGCTACTTTCCTCAATACCTCCTTCTTTCCTTCTTGCCTGCCTCCCTGCCTGCCTTCATTCCTTCCCTGTTATTTCCCAATTTTCCCTTGCCTCCCTTTTTTCTTCCTCCCTGCTTCATTCTCCCCTCCTTCTTCCCCTCACTTAGGTCTCCCAGGTCCCAAGCCTCCTTGCAGAGTCTGTAGGAGTGTAACAGTACCCACAGTAGCGGGAGGCAGAATTAGGGGCCATTCAGGTCCATTAGACATGCATTAAGTCTTTGCCAAAGGAATGGCCATCCTGGTAAGGTGAGCTTTAAGCTGGGAAAGGTGGGGAGCAGGGGGAAGTTATAGTGACCACCCATCCAGAAAAATAAGGCTTAAGCAGGGATACCTCCAGAAAGCCAAAGATGTGACTATAGGGCATCCTCTTGCACCTCTACACTCCAATCCCTCTGTAAGGTGCCTGTATATACCAATGCCTGCAGTATGGGGAACGAGCAGGAGGAACTAGAGCTCCCTGTGCAGTCTCAGAGCTTTGCTCTTACTGCATAATGGGAGATATAATGAGACAGGTCTCATGACTGGAATGTTGTCATGAAGATGTTTGGGAAAGAGACCAGGAAGACTAGACCATGGAGATGCAAAGGCTGGGAGCAGCCTTGGATACAGCGACCATGAGATTGTGCAGTTTAGTACCGAGTGAGGAGGAGCAGGGTGGCAAGGAAGATCGCAACCATGGACTTCAGCAGAACACACTTATCCTCTTCAGGGACCTTCTTGGAAGAATCCAAAAGGAATGGGCCTTGCAGCGAAGAAAGGTTGCCCTAGTTGAAAGGATAGGAGGTGAAGTTTAGCACTATGTGGGGTGGCCAAATGGTGTATTCTACACCCTCTGTGTCATGTTTGGTGGACTGCCTCTTTCAATCCCAAAGCCGAAAACTGAATGTGGGAAAAATCCCTCTTTTAAATTTAGAAAGATGGCATAATTCAGGGAGCAAAGAAACAAGGAATTTATTTGGTGTGCCGGGTCCTTCTCTCACCAAGTTTTTGGGGAGAAAGACCCTGTGGGCGTACAACTCATACATTTTATAGTTTTCCAAAATCCCAGCTGTGCTGGTTTAAAGGTAAACCGGCAGGGGAAATGAACCCAACTCAAAAGAGAGATTATAAGTCAGAATAACAATTTAATAAAATAATACAATAAGTACAATTATACAGACAAACAATTGGTTTTAGCCCACAAAACCCAAATGTATAAACCAGCACCCTGGGGCATGGACAGAGTGGTGTTCTTTGGGCCCCCTGAGTCCAAAGTCAAAGGAGAGGGGAAAACCTGTTGGTGAGAGTGCTGTTGCAGTCTGGTCAAGAGTGGTGATTGCAGTCCAGTCAAGAGTGGTGGTTGCAGTCTGGTTGAAAAGTGGTGGTTGCAGTCTGGTTGAGAGCGGTGATCTGCAGTCTTCCTCTGGATCCCATGAGTGGTTAAAAAAGTCCTAAGACCCTAAGATTACATGTCCTCCAGTTCAGGCAGGAATGCCCAGTACCTCCCTCAGGGCAGGGAGTTCCGCAGTGGGGGTGAGGACAGGAGCATTCTCTTATCTTGCAGGCCTCTTAACACCTAGTTCATAGCCTGAGGAGTCAGGCTGCTCTGGGCAGAGGGTGTAAATGGTCTATTGATAACAGTTTCTGGGAAATGGCATGGAAGGCTATAGAATACACAGTTTTGGGTTACACCCATTCAGTGATGAACTGGTCCTAGCTGTTCTAACTAGGACACCAGCCTTCTCAGATAAGTTTTAATGTATTCCTTTTTACCTAAAAAGGTTTCTTTTCTCTGAAAAGGGGCTTTCCCTTTATCCCAATTGGCTGCAAGCCATTCCCTGTCAAAGGCGGTGGATCTTTCTTTGTTCTTAGCCCAAGAAGAAAAGGAATCTCGTGTACAAAATGGCCCTAAAAGATTTAATTTTTAAGAATTTTCTCATTTCCCTTATTCCGCCGAAAGAAACCCTGATACCCAAGTTCAGCTCTTGGAACTTGGATATCTTACAACTTCACGATAAGCCTATTTATAAAAAACCCCGTATTTTTATTTCTCATAGGAAGGTTTGCTATTTTTGCTGCTGCACAGGCAGGAGAGGGTGTGTGGGACTGGGAGTCAGGACTGTGTGTCCTCTCAGCACTGCAAGAGAGCTGCCACAGCTGCACCACCACCGCCAGAGCCACCACATCGGCACCACCACCACCGGAGCTGCCTGGGACCATGGCTGCTGCTTTCACCAGCTGCCACTACGCCAGAACCCACACCAGCATCTTGGCAGAATAAATACTTTTGGACAAAATAGGCTTCCAGGTTTTGTTTTGCCCCTGTTCCCCATTGTTTTTGTCTGCCCAGGGAAGGCGTTAAACTGGAGAAACTTGTTTACCGCATTACTTTCATTTTTTTCCCAGGCCACGTGGTGCACAGCAAGGGAATGGGTGCCATTTTTGGTTTTGCCCTAGGGATGGGGGGCCAGACAACATTTTGCCTTTATTGGTTTTGTGGGTTGACCATTTTTCTCTGTACTGTTGTTATTGGTAATTTTACCTCAGTAAAATTGTGACTAACATTTTTAACTGGTTGCAGTCTTGTTTTCTTTGTTTTCCCCTTCCACTATCATACAGGGGTGGCTCGAGCAGTCTTAACTTTTCCTCCCTGGCATTTTAAAACCAGTACAGGGGTCCAAGAGAGCTGATCAATATTCAAACACCATTTCCTCCAAGGCTCAAGAATGGGTCATCCCAATGAGGAAGAAATTGGACAAAAGGGGCAAGAGACATGCATAGACAACCAAGGAACTCCTGTGAATACTCAAATACAAGCAGGAGATATAGAGGACCTGGAAGCAGGGACAGGCCACTTAAAATCAATATAGGGATGTTGTCAGAGCATGTAGAAATGAGACCAGGAAGACCAATGCCCAACCGGAATTAAATCTGGCCAAGGATGTCAAGAACAACAAGAAGGGCTTCTTCAAATACATCAGTAACAAAAGGAAAACAAAGCCTAATGTGAGCCTGTTACTAAATGGAAGGGAAACTCTTGTGTCATAGGTTTACTTGTTCTAAAAAACGAGGTGGGGAAATTTTTTTTCTTCTTTCCCCTGCATCATTGTAAAAGAGGGACATCATTGTAAAAGATTGTTTGAACAAGGGAAGGGGAGGGTGGTTTTTTTCTTGGGTGATTCACACACAAAAGAACTGGCCGACAGGCCACATTCCAGGCTGATGGCCCTCAGAAAACTGGGGGGGGAGATGATGAGGTTTTTTCCCTCCTCTTGGGAAACAGCAGGCACTCCACTTTTGCCCTGACTCAGGGAACGTGTGTGTGGAGAGGTTCCGAGATTCATTTTGTTTTCGACCAGGTCATCTGGCTGCTTCTGGCCCCAGTTCAGCTTCATTCTCCTGCACCCTGTTCTGCCCCCAGCCCGGACCTGCGGGGATTTCATCAGAGAGGCTTGGCCCTTCTGCAGAGGAACCTTTGGGGGAGGAGGCTGCCCCTTCCCTCCTCCGTTCCCATTTTTGGCAGCAGCTTGCGTCATCGAAGAAGGGGGGGAATCCCGGCCAGAGCAAGCCGCCGACAGCCTGAGTTCATGGGAAGAACCCCTCTTCCCTCCCCTTCTGGGTTTGGGGAATCTCCATTTCGGCTCCTCCCGCGCTCCGGGGCCCTCACGCGGCGACCGCCAGAGCCCAACAGCGCCCCCTGCCGGCCAGCAGAGAGCAACTGCAGGCTCTGCTCCTCCAGCGATCCAACAGCGCCCCCTGCCAGCCCTGGCTAGAATTGCGCCAAAAGGCGGAAAGTGCCGAACTGGGTTTTTTTGGAGGGGACTTTGGGTACAGGATTGGTGTTCAGTTGGTTTTGTGTTCTTTTGTTGTTCTGCCTGTACACATATATCCTTTACTAAAGGACTGTTATCTTTTCTTTCTCCATACTTCCTCAATTGCAGCCTCTTAATTTCGGATTTACAGTTGCTTAGAGGGAGGAGCTTGGTCTTCCTCATAACTCATCTTCCTTAGCAAAACACTTCAGTCCCATTAAACGGAGACACCTTGAAACAGAGGATGCAGAGCAGGCAGAGTTATTGAACAGCTTCTCTGCACCAGTCTTCACTGACATGAGTACCCCTCAGGAATCTCCGACACAGGAGACCAGGATAAAGGAATGGTGGAAGGAAGACTTTCCTTTGGTCAAGAGGATTGGGGTAGAGATCACCTAGGCAAACTTGACATCCACAAGTCCATGGGCCCTGATGGGATGCATCCATGAATACTGAGAGCTGGTGCACACCATAGCAAGGCTGCTCATGGTCATCTTCAAAAGGTCATGGAGATCAGGAGAGGACTCGGAGAGAGAGTCCTCAGGAGAGCTGCTGTCAGCCCAGTCTTCAAAATGGGCAAAAAGGAAGTCCCAGGGAACTACTGGCAGTCAGTCTTACCTCAATCCCTGGAAAGTCAGTGGAGCACCTCATCCTGCTATAAAGCCTAATACTAATATTGAGGTTATATTGAGTATGTGGGTTCTTCGTTCTTTCATGACTGGGCTTCGCGAACGAAGATTTGGGAAGGGCTCTACCCACGTTTGTTGCAAGCGCATTGGTGGCTAAAAAGGCCAATATGAGATAGGCATGACCAGTTGCAAAAGGCAAGCAGAAAGACTCCTTAGATGGTGTATTCTGCAAGGCACGATTCTTTCTGCGCTGTCTTTTCCCCTCAAGGGTGATCCTGCGTGCTTTCTCAAAAGCATCCGCAGTGTTATAGATGGTGTGTCTCCAGGTCTTCTGATTGGAGGCCAGAGTAGACCAGTGATGTTGATCAATATGGCCAAGGCTGAGATGTTGTTTCAGGGAGTCCTTATATCTTCTCTTTGGGGCTCCTCTCTTGCGGCAGCCAGAGGCAAGTTCACCATAAAGCAAGATCTCAGGGAGGCAGTGGTCCTTCATCCTTGAGACGTGCCCTGCCCCTCGCAGCTGTGTTCTTAGCAACATGGCCTCAATACTTGTGACAGCTGCTTGTTCTAGAACAGATGTGTTGGTCACATAATCTGACCAGTGGATATTTAGGATTGTGCGGAGACAGTGTTGATGGAAGCGTTCTAAGAGACGCAGGTGGTGGTGGTAGATGACCCATGATTCAGACCCGTAAAAGAGAGTAGACAGCACTATGGCCCTGTAAACACTGATCTTTTCATTCTTTAGGCCATTATCATTGGTAGTTTTTGAACTTTGTTTGCATTTAGAGTGCAGAATATTGTGACAGTTATTAGGAAGTGTAAGTAGAAAGTTAGTTAGGGGGTATTTAACAATTATGGCTCTTCAACCTAAGTGAGAATGCTTAAGATTTTTTAAATTTGTGTTTGACTTAGTCCAATTCAGTCTCCTAGGGCCGAGGCAAGGATTATGGTGATTATATAGTTTTGAGTTGAGTGAGTTAGGAAGAGAATGGTGATGGGAGATGGGAAATTTAATTATGTTTGCTAGAATAATAGCTGTGATTAGGGATTAAGTACTTCTGGGAATCAGAAATGGAATGGGACTGGGACTAGTCTGATTGCAATTGCTGTTGCCAATAGGGGCAGGACGTTGGGTGGTTTAGTTGGCCAATGTCTCATTGGTTATGCTTCAAAAGGCGACTAATGACAAGGCGGCTGCTTGTACAAGGAATTATTTGATTATGGCTTCAATGGTTCGTGGGTGCTGTGATTTGAAGATGAGTGGAATGATAGCAAGGGTGTTAATTTCTATTCCTGCTCAAGCTATGATTCAGTCGTATGATTCAGTAAGATCAGGGAGGAGATTAATTTTGCATGTTACAGTTCTATCTTCACCTTACCATATTGATTCATGTTCAGGTACATACCCTTAAGGAATGAGGCAGGCCTGCAGAGCAGATTGGTACACTGGTGCCTGTTCTATATTGAATCCTAATACTATCTGTAATTCACATTCCAAAGAGGCTCCCTAACGAATAGTGTGACTCTGTTTGCTACCAGCTGTAATAATCAAAGGGGCCTACAAAGTCTAGACCTTTTTGGGCTTGTATGTAATTTAGGACTTATCATTCTTCTAATGTTAAGAAGGCTACAGCAGTTAGAATTGAGATATCATGGGAATAGGGATATGATAGAATATTTAAGAGTAGAGGGTCAGGTCA
Organism: Manacus candei; assembly: GCF_025592945.1. Lineage (NCBI taxonomy): Eukaryota > Metazoa > Chordata > Aves > Passeriformes > Pipridae > Manacus > Manacus candei. The sequence goes on along the minus strand of NW_026138083.1, from coordinate 8,797,306 downwards.
AGAGTAGGTGTAGTGGGGAAAGAGGATTTGAACCTCTGGATAAAAGGATTAAACCTTTTGCATTTGCTGAACTGTGGCATGCAAGCAGACCTTTTCTACAGCAGGGGATAGTATGGGTGCTCACTTGGTAGCTAAACTGAGTTTGTTAGTCAGAAGGAGACCTGTTTGTACTATTGGACTCACTTTTCTTGTCATTTTATAGAAGGAAAGGTTCATCATAGACAGAAACTGACCCGGATTGCTCTGGTCTGAACTGTCACATATAGGACTGTTAATGCTTGGATATGCAAATCCCTAAGAGCAGCTGCACCTTTAGGATGTCCTGATCCAACATCAAAGCTGTAAACTTCCTTGTCTGAATTGGCTCTTGGAAGAGATTGTGCTATTCTCCCTGAGTGGCTTAGTCCATTGGTTGGCTCTACTGCTCACTCTTGTTCACTAGTGGTACTTCAAGAGGTTGCTCTTCTTCAAGATGGATGGTGTTATTTTTTGAGAATTTCTTTTTCTTCAAGGTCACCCCAACCCAAAAATGCAGGCCAGTATTTCAGGGCAGAGAATCTGGTGGGCTTGAGCTTGTGTGTGATGACCACTAATTTCTAGATTCCACAGGTTCTTCTCATCCTCTCCATCTCTTTCTGCTTTTGCATGGAAAGGTCAAGCTCACTGAGGATCTGGAAGGGACAGAGTTAGGTTTAGGGCAGGCATAACCTTCAAGACTTGGTCAGCAGACCACATCATGGGGCAGGATGCCAAGGGACCAGATTGTCACTGAGTGGCCACAGTAGCAGTGGAAGAGGATCCACTCCGGTGTGCTGTACTCCTGTCTTCCTACAGGATGCAGGCAGAGCTCATCAGGCAGATGCTGCCCACTCCCAGACCCTCACCTGGGCATCCCAGGGGATGCGGGGGCTGTACCAATGGCTGCGCACACACCTGCTGCCTTGTTGCCAGCACCTCACTCTTGCTTCCAAACTTTAGGTTGTATAAGAAAGCCCCCAATTCTGGAAGAGGGCAGTGGGAGCCCTAGAAAGGCTCAGCCAGTACGTGCAAGGAAAACATGCACAGGCCTACTCCCGCAGCCCCTTTTCCCTGCAGCCCCTTTTCCCCGCAGCCCCTACTCCTGCATTGGCCAAGAGAAAAATCCTAAGGCAGAAAAGGGGAGAAGAGCAGCCCAAGCTCTCTTGCACCTGCAAACGAAAACATCCACTGCATGGGTTTTGCAACCCCCCTCTTTGCCACTCTCCACAGGTGTTTGTTTTTGTCGGGCTGGCTCCCCCAGCACCAGTCCCAGCCAGATCCTGTTCCACAAAATACATCCCCACCACTGAAGGTGTGGGTGGGAAGGGGTCAGATGTAAATCCAGTGTAGGCATGTACCTTTCAGAGGGGCTCCTGAGGAGAGAAAGGGGAGGGGAGAAAATACTCTCCTGTCTCCTGAGATTCCCTTTCCTCCTTCACTAGCCATGTTCCAATCAGGAAGCACAGGGAGCACAGAGCACTCAAATTGGAACCTTGCAGGAGCCCAGCTCTGCCTGCCCATTCTAGGAGTGGGGGAAGGGTAAGAATTTGGGCAGGGCTTGAGCTGAAATGGCATTTGGTTGCTTCTGATTTTCTCGCAGCTTTCGCAGTGGGGCAAGAACTCCATCCCTCCAAACCACTCGCCTTTTGAATGCCCACGCATTCAAACTGTATGGCTGGCACTTCAGGGTCACTGAAGTGGCTGTTGCAGTTTGAAACAGGACCTCTTGTTGCATTTTTCGAGTTGCTTAACCCCCTCCCAATGGCAATAAAGCAGGTAAGTAAGGATGCAAAAAGATTACCCAGGGGACCAAAAGCTTGGAAAAGGATGAAAGAACACTCCAACTACAATAAAAAAATATTTTTTGACAGCAAATAAACACCCCTCCACCCCCTGCCCCCCCAAATTCGCAATTTCCTGTAATGGGGAACTTGATCAGGTTTCTTTTTCTGCCAGAGACAGAGGAGCGGATATATCACAGAATCATGGAATCGTTGAATGTATTGGTGGGAAAGGACCTTAAAGATCACATTCTTTCAACTCCCTGCTGTGGGCAGGACCAACTTTCACTAGACCAGGTTGTCCAGAGCTCCATCCAGACGGGCCTTGAATACTTTCAGGGATGGGGCACCCACAACTTCTCTGTGCAACCTTTTCCAGTGCTGCACCACCCTCTGTAAATGGTGGTGAGGCAGTAAAGTATTTCTTCCTAATACCTAAACTAAAGCTATTCTCTTTCAGTTTGAATCCATTCCCCCTTGTCCTTTTGCTGCATGTTCCTATAAAAAGTTCCTCTCCAGCTTTCTTATAGGCTCCCTCAGGTACTGGAAGGCCGTAATTAGGTCACCCCTAAGCTGTCTCTTTTCCAGACTGAGCAAACTCATTTCAGGTTTTCCTCATGAGAGAGGTGCTGCAGCATTCTAATAATTTTTTGTTCCTGCTCTGGACCTGCTACAACAGGTCAATGCCCTTCCAGTGATGAGGACTCAAGAGCTCGATGGAGCACTCCAGGTGGAGTCTCACTAGAGCAGGGTAGATGGGCAGAGTCACCTCCCTCAACCTGCTGGACACACTGCTTTTGTTGCAGCCCAGGACACCAGCCCAGGCAAATATCAGACATCTGCTGGGAAATCTTGTGCTTTTATCTGCTTCTCTCCCAGCACACTCTCAGGCAGGTGGCTGTGACAGCAGAGCATGCAGGAGTCCTAGGAAAGCCTTATTTGCAATGCAAGGTTAAAACACACCAAGTTCAACTTAACATCCAGTGCTGTTTAGGGAAAGTGGAAACAGGTGGAAAAGATGAACATTTTTTTATGACAATTTTGTATCCTGTGGGCTGATATATTTTTGTAGTTATACTGAGATTACATTGCCACAGCCACACTGATTTCCATGGAATAATTTCTTATTTGTATTCCTGTAATCAGGCCGAGAAGAATCAAATTTTCTGTTTAAACCATCTCTTCATTCAACTGTAGATTTTCATGCTCTCCTAGATGAGTTTTAGACTAACTGTACAACTGTACAGATGAGGATTGCTGAAGGTATGATGTCCTTCTTGATAATTTTCAGTTTTGCATTTCCACAGATTCAGTCTTATTCGCTGCTAAGACTTGCAGCTCCCGTTTATTTTGGTGAGAATTAGGAATTTCTGGCCTGGCAAAGTTCCATTCCCTGAAGGCTGTGATAAGCAGATATAAACGCAGAAATTTTTGTATGACTCCAATGTCCATCTTTTGTCTATAGTGTCAGTTTGCTTTCAGTTTCTTGACAAGATTAAAAAATCAGAAGTAGAAAAGAGCATGAAATAGCTGTGGCAACATATAAACTGAGAAAGCAGTACCATCTCCTAGTTTACAGAATGAGGAGTTTAACTGACCCATTCTCCATCCCTACATTTTAAAACATCAGTTGCAAAACAGTGTAGATAGGAATCCTGTGTCTAATGCTAACCAGGGCGGGGAGAAGGCGAAAGAGCAGCTCTTCCCACACTGGTGTTTGCTTTTTCTTCTTAAAGATGTGCATGCAGTTCGACATTTGTTTTCAAAAGCTTACTGAGTGCATACCTATCTCCCGGCTGCTGGCCTGACAGGGAGTTACACGTGTGTGTCCTTGCAGAAGGCATGCTGTCAGTCATGGCACTCAAAGGCGATTTCTTAGTCTGAAGCCAAATTGGCTTCAAGTAGAAAAAGGAAACCCAAGTAACTTGACTATGGTGAGAGTAAGCAAAAGTCTGCTTAATCAGAAAATCATATTATGTTTGTGAGGAAATTTGGTAAAACCTTTCTTGGTAGTTACAAAGAAAAGGTGATAGGAAGCACTGTTCTGCATAAGTCTCTCCTGCCACTGAAATGTGTTAAAAAAGCTCACATAGATGTCAAAAAAACGTAATCCCAAAAAATTTCTGTAATTGAGGCTCAGTGAATAAGAGTAACACTATGCGTATGATAATGTACCCAAATGACAAAAAATCCAAAACTTTCTTGTCCAAGGAAATAATTTTTGGCACATGCAAGGCAAGTATCATAGTTAAATGCTTCTGGAAAGGTGCTCTGAGACCCCCGCGGCTGCAGGGCAGCTGCCGGCACTGCCCGAAACCCGTGCGGGAGGCCTGCGCGGGGCCGGGCCCGGGGCTTGGGCGTGGCCTGGGGATGTAAGGCGTGGCCTGAGGCAGCGGGGGCGTGGCCTGAGGCAGCGGGGGCGTGGCCTGGGGCGGCGTGGGCGGGGCTGTGGTTCCGGTGCGCGGCGGCGGCAGCAGCGGGATGAATGAGGTGGAGGGGCTGCGGCAGCGGCGACTGCCCCACCCGCAGGTCATCACCGACGACAGCCCGGCGCAGGAGGCCAAGGAGGGCAGGTGTGTCTCCGTGCGCGGTGCCGCCCGGCGGGACGGGCAGAGGGCCTGCTGTGACGCTGCGGCTGTGGGGCCGCGGTTGGGCCCGGCCCGAGGAATATATGCCTGGGTGGTGTGCTGGGAGGAGACGGGCTCTGCCCGCCTGGTGCGACCCGGCGAGGGAGCAGCAGGTCTGGGTCAGAGTGCGCAGGGAGGAGCTGGAAGGGACTGGCTGGCTGCCCCGCGGCTGTGCGGGTTGAGGCCGCATTTCCTCTCGCGTGGCTGGAGGCACAGGTTGGTGCTGGGTACCCGCGGGTGTCAGCTTGCCGGTACCTCCAGCACCTCGGCTCTCCCCAGTGCTCCTTCTGCTCGAGGTCGCAGACGGGGAGGAGGGGTTGGGACAGCGCTTGCCTACCTGCTTTGCCGAGCTGCAGGAAGAGTTTTTAATAAAGGAATAAAAAAAAAAAAAGCAAAGAAAAGCAAAGAAAAAAAGTTTTAATTTATGGCTGGTTTGTTTTTTTTTAATGTAGATCTGTTTAAGTACTGTTTATCATTTGCTAGTGAGAAGTTAACAGTTATCCCATTGTGGCTTGCACAGGTTTATTGTGGGTGTGATTAAGTCTTGTATAACTGTTTATATCTTAGCAATAGTTTAACGACAATTCTACATGTGTCTGAGTCAGAATAGCTATATAAGCAATCTCTTTGTGGCTAAGTTAAAAAAGATTCTATTTACTATTTTCTGTTTAGGAATTTTATAAATAAAATAGCCTCACTGTAACTAAGGTAATAGCTGCCATAAGAAAGTGGGAGTATTTACCTTTCATTGAATAAGGTAGTTGATGACTTCTAATACTTTTGTTCACCATCTTTTATGTCTCTGCTGATTTGAGTACTTTTCAGATTCTTATATCTGCCCTTCAGAGTCATCAGAATGAAAGACTGTCTGATGGCTTGCAATGTAGTTCCTATTTTTAAAAAAGAACATAAGCATCTCTGAGCTTGGGACTACTTCTGGCTTCAGCCTCTTTTGGTAACTGCTCAAATCAGTTGAATATCAAGGGCTCCATCAATGATCCAGAGTATTCACAGTTCTCGTGTTCTCATGTCCTGCATGAAAACAGTGGAGGAAATTCTAGGGCCTGCCATTTTTCTAGCTGGGAGCCATGGCAGAAACTCTTGAGGACAGTTGCTTTTCCCTCCAGCCCAGCAGTGCTTCTGCCAAGTGGATGAGGCAGCCTGGGCTCCTAGCTAGGGTGACCCATGGTATTGTCTTGCTAGCTTACTGTGTGTCTTCAAGAGCTGGTGTAATGGCTTTTTTTTTTAGTTCACAGTGACAACTAAATTGCTGTTATTATAGCTGGAGTCCTGGTAAGTTGCATTATTGAGATTTGTGGCTGCAGGCCATGTAGGATTAATTATCAGAGACATAATTAACAAAGGATTTCTGTTTTGCTTATCACTGTTGGTGAACCTTTACTTCAGTGATTCTTTCCTGTGACTTACAGTTGTCATTATTCTTTATCATGTCCTTTGATAATGATTCTGAGCAGCTGACTTGTTTTTTTTAAAGTTTTTGGGTTTTACTTGAATTCTTGTGGTTTCAGCAGTGTCTAAACTAGGTCTTGCAATTTGCAGGCTTGAAGTGTGAGTTTGCTTGTCACCTTATTCTTGCTGACTTTTTCCTTCATTGTTAGTTCCTTGCAAGTTTGAATGAGAATCAGAAATATGACTTTTACTGAAATCACGCCTTCAGGAACTTTAATTAAGCTGTGGTAGATGAGTTCCCAATTAAGTTGACTATAGTAGATGAGTTTCCATTCATCTTTATCTGCTTTCTTTTGTGTGAGCTGTTCTCAGCTGTCACAGAAATGCTCAGGTGTCTGCTGACAGTACTTTGAATATTAGAATGTTGAGGCTTCATCTTTTGAAGGACAGTGGAAAGGCAAGGTCAACAACCGAAGTCTTTGTGTAAAATTGGGGATTGCCTTGTGTCTTTACCCCATGCTCTTGGATTCCAAATCCAAGGGGAGACAGACTGGGAGGTTATTGCTTCCTCAAGACATCAAGCAGGAAGTGCTGAATCATTTCGATTGATTGTAAGGGCAGTCTGGCTCTTGGGAAATATGAAGAGCTCAGTGCAGGTGAAAAAGCTTGTTTGAAGCGGTTTCCCAGACTGATCCAGCTCAGATGGAGACAGGCTTAGTGCTGTAACATTGCAGAAGTTCAGGATGGGAATGCTGCGCTCTTGAGAGCAAGAACTAAAAGTTATTTTTTAATATATTCCAGAGCAGGAATACTTGCACATGCTTATGGAAAGGAGGTAGGCTCAGGTGGTTAGTACCTTAGGGGAGCTGAGAAGTATTTGGTGACCAACAGCATCAGTGCTATCAGCACTTCTTGAAACAGGCTGAACTGTCTGTCATGGCAGGCTGTCAGCATCCTTGTGGCAGTCACCTCGTCACAGCCTGGTGGTTTGTGTGGTGGCTTGTGACAACCTGCTGAGTGCTGTGCAGGGCTGGGGAAACTGGGGCAGGACTTCATCCAAACTGCCTACGTCTGCTGCCAGGAGAGAGGGGCTGACAGCAATTTGCCATCAGGAAAGAGATGTGATGAATTATGAATGTCCGAATTTCTAGACATTGTGCATGCAAGCACTGAGTGAATCCAGGCCTAGTTCAGACCTTGCTGTTCTAGCTGGTAATCCCAAAGGTTACCTTGATGCTGATATCAGTACTACAAGTACATGTCATTAGCTCCCCAGTTGTGATATTTGTGCTCTGGGCAGTAGTTCATGTTTCCTACTGTCTGGGTGGTTGGCTAATGAAGAACAAAACAATGGAAGTGGTCCAAGGATTAGTGCAGAACCATCAAGCAGTTTGTCTTTATTTAACTGATACTGCAAAGGGACTGGCTGGCTGGGCCAGTGAATGGTTCAGAACAGCTAAAATTGTGAGAGCTGCTTCACTAGTTCAGGACTAGAATTTGTTGAACTTGGCTCTGTGCTTTCCTCTGTGAATGCCTGATTGATTTCTCTGAACTTTTTGAGAACTGTAGTGGTTTAAAACCAGCTGGGATTAAACTCCAAATAAGATGCTCTCCTTCCCCCTGCCCTCCTTTGGTGAGAGAGGGACAAAGGCAGAAACTATGGGTTGAGATAACAATTTACACACAAAATGGTGCTCACAGTTATTCCCAAGACAAGGACGAGATGGTGGATGTTTCTGCAGCTAGTGCCCCATAGCCTCCTGAGACAAAGACAAGATGGCAGATGCTCTCTGCAGCTGGTCTTCCCAGTTCCTGAGCCCGAGACAATGAAAAACAGTGACGGACAAAACCCCCAAAAGCTGGATCGTCTGTATTGTGCCATGCCGCCCACTCCCCTCGGCTGTGTTTGCCACTTTGGAGTCACGTCTGCGGCTTGGCTGTGTTCGGCAGGATTCAGCAGTGTTTGACTGGGTTCGGCTCGGCTAGGTTCACCACCGCTCCGTTCCCTGTGGCTGCTTCTGGCACCAGCACCCCTGATGGGCACAGTCCACCCGACTCAGCTACGTTTGCTGCCTGGAGCTGCACACTCCTGAGGGATAGGAAGGGACAAGGTCCACAGCGCTGGTCCCAGCAAATTCCCTGAATGGAACAAAACGGCACAGGTCCAGTGTACGTTCACCTTTTTCTTTCCCCTGAAACCACCTCCCCCACCCCCTGATGACAGGAGTGGTATAGAATAGCAACCTCACCAAACCCACATGGCTCTAGGCCCTACCCCCCTGCAACTAGGACAAGAACAAAATCTAGTCTTCTCCTGTGGAAGAACAGTTTTTACTTTTTTTTGTTGTGTGCCTTGATGGGTAAATAGAAGATAATTTCTTTTGTGTGCTTCATTTTGAGTTTCAAACCAGAGTTCACTAAGTTAAGCAACCATTAATTTAACTTTCTCTATGTTTGTTGTATCAGTGGAACTTTTCATTCAGAATTTTTGCTGGGATGGAAACCATGGCCAAAACTGAAGATCAAGTTTAAAAAACCCCAACCAAACAATTCACTTCCTCTGTTTCTTGGTGGTTTTTTTTTTGTTTTTATTTTGGGGTTTTTTTAGTCAGTTGTAACTTGTAGAATGTATGAAACCTGCACGTGAAAATGCTCTACCTCATATGATGCCAGTATGCTGACCTTTCTCTTATCCTAATGTGTTCAAATTGCACCTTGAAGGTCAAGATAGTGGTTGGGCAAAAGTGTTTCTGTTTCCTCTTCTGAAGAAAATAGGCTGCTACAGAATTTTTGAGGACTGTTGCACCTGTAAACAGCTTAACGTGTTAATCCTATTTCTTGTCTGGTTTGGCAGTACTTACAGCAGCAAGGTGTTCCGTGTTACCTTCTTGACTTTGGCTGCGTCTCTGACTGTGCCGCTGCTTGGAGTAACTGTTCTACTGGATTGTCCTATAGACCCTCAGCCTATAAGGTAAACTGTTGCTTTGCTTTGGAGTAAATGTTCCTGAAGCATAACTTCTCCTATGTGTTCTGTTGTTTTGTTTCAACAAACAAGAGTTAACAGCATAAAGTGGTTCTAACTGGATTAAGAAATTGGGGAGTGATTGTGATATTACCTGTAGCCAGTCTGTTTCTGAGCCATCTTGTGTAGTTGTGTGTCACTACTGATCATCAAAGGAGCTGAATTATTAATATGGAAAATTTTCTGCTATCCAAGCTATCAGTGGAGCTTGTGATTACACACATGTGCTCTTGCCTTCTGTGAGACAAGAACTGCAATTTCACTAAGGACCAAGCTGTGCCCCTGATATTATCATTCTGTCAAAGAGAGGCTGCTTATCTGAGAATGAAAAATGAAAGTGGATAACCCGAATGAATTGATTTGGTGCTTTGTATCAGGGGAATCATCTGATGATGTTACGTTTAAATGCAGATCTCATAAAGCAATGCAGCTAGGTGTCTGAATTCATAAACATCTGAATTGAGGTATGTGTCACGTGTAACAGTGAATCAACTACATGAGATGTGACCTGTATTGGGAGTTGTGTGTTAAATGCTTTGACAGCTACCCTAGGGTGGAGTGAGGCTGTTTAGCGCTGCTGGCATTTTGAAGTAGGTAAAAATGCTCTGTCTGATAAATATTTATGATCAACTCGATAATTGCTATATGAAAAGGAACAACAACACTGCAAACATCTCCAAAGTTGAAAGAAACTGTAAATGTGGTTGGGTGGTACTTACAAGTCTTGCAAGTAGGCTATTAGACATAAGCTGCCTCAATGCATATCATAGTGAAATACTTTATACTGTGATTGGGTTTAACAAACCCCAATTCCCTAAAATACATTGCGACTGAACAGTAATTTTAAAAGCCAATTGGAACAGGTTGCCCAGAGAGATTGTGAAAAAACATGTAGGAGTCTCACTGGCTAATAGTGAAGTAGTAAGCCACTGGAAACTATAACGAATAATAGGAGGGAGAAAAAACTGCCTGTGAAATTCCTGCAACTCTGTTTTATTTCAAGTTCTTTCTCTATGAGTCTGTCTTGGATAATATTGATCCCAGGGAGATTTTTCTGCTTGCACACACAACTGTCCAAAGTTCCCAGCAAATGAGTTCCTTATCTGAAGCTTCTTATCCTCATCTGAAACTCTCTAAGCTTGGAAGAAGGGATGGAAAACAAATTTGTGTTAGCACTGTGAAGACAATTCTCCTGTAAATCTCTTCTGTACAGAAGCTAATAATTCAGTTGTTTTTGTCACTGTAGTAATATATACTTAAAGAAAAGTTTGCTGTCTGTAACCAGACAGATAGGAATATGTATTTTTCTCTGTTTCTGAATTATTCGTGTTGTGAACCTGTTTTCCTCAATTGTCATGGCTTTCATAGTTTCCAGTTTGTTGACTTTTTTCTTCCAGTTACTGAATCTTTAGAAATTGTAATGATTTTCACCATATGAGCAGTAGATTTGCAACGTGGTTGGTGACAAATAGATCCTGGATTCTATGAACATGGGTAAATTTTGGAGTCAGACCTCATCTTTTAAAGATTCTCTGGGTGTAAGGCATTTGCTTATGGTCATATAAAGGGTTATTAAAAGAAAAAAAATCAAAAAATTATTTCAAAACTTGGCCTGTGTATCTTTAGCATACTCCTGTGAATGAACAACTTGAAATCCTTAACTCATGGAGACTGAGGGGCTTATGTGTTAAGAGCTTTTAAGAACTTAAGAGGCTGAAACATATTCAAGTTCAGTTAAGGCTGGTTTTGGAGTCTGGTATTTTAGTTAGAGTTGTAGGCATCTTACTGCTTCCCTTCTCTGTATCTCTGTAGTTGGAACCCTAGTTGGCTTGAAACTGATTGTTTATGTGAAGGGCTTGCAAGATTGGGCCTTATTTTGTCATTTTGAGATGGGAGTTCAATACCCTTTAAGTTCATGTGCAACTTACTCCTTTGAGTTGGTCTTTCTCTAAGGGCCTGCATTCAAGTTATGAACAAGACCCTATATTTCAATATGGTATGAAAGCATGTGTGTCCTAGTGTTCAAGCTACTGGAACACTTTTCCCCCTAGCTGTAAGCTGGGGGGAAATAATTAAGTTATTTTTTCTCTGAAAGTGCTGTACATTGTCAGGTCTCAGTGTATTGTAACATACCAGGCTTTTAATTTTTAAAACTTTTTTGCTTATGAATTTGTACATATCAACTTAGGAAAAATATTCTGGTACAAACAACTCATTCAGCTGAGAAAACTGCTATTCTTTTGTGTTATGGCAATGCACAAATCCTTTGCTTTTGTGTAAGATAGGTGAACTGTTGGACTTGAAGATGTAGAGATTTCTTAGGAACACATAACTGCAACTTTTCTGATGAGCAGAACCATGAAATTGTTGTGATCCTTGAAGAACAAGAGTCAATATTTCAGCTTGTTAGCTGTGGGTGTTTTTGAAATATGCTTTATGTAAAGCATAGGTCAGGGTTGCAGGAGTTGGCAAACTAGGTAAAAAACGATCCAATATGTTGCTCAAGAATGTTTGCATTTTGTGCAAAGCATCACGGGGTCTGTATTCTGTTTTGTAGTTTGAAGGAACCTCCCCTCCTGACGGGTGTACTAGAGCCCAATATCAAGTTACGAAAAGCTGAGCGGTTATGGGAAAACCAGCTGTATGGACCAGAGTCCATTGTCAATATTGGGGGTAAGCACTGACAAAATAAGCTTTTAAAGAAGGGTCTTTAAATGTTGCTCCATCGATAAAGAGTTTGTTCAGCAGTATACCTCTTAGATAACAAACTCTGTAAGTTACTTTGAATTTTTGTAAAAGTAATTGTGTTAGGCAGCAAAACCTGGCTGCAATGTACTGCTTTTCTCCTCTTTCGTGAGAATAAAATAAATCTTGTTGCCAGATTAAAAATCCCTGTCCTTGACTGAAAGCATCAGCAGTGTAGTCAGGGGCTACTTATGTTTGGAGGAAGTGGTCCCATTTCATTTGACTAGCTCTTAACTGGGAATTAATATTCACCTGCTCTTTTAATGGTCATTGCCACTGAGGGAGCTGAGTTTCATGGTCTTCATATTTGCTTTTATGACAGAAAAACCCTCAAATTGGTACATAGCATAATATATCCCATATTCATAACTCCTTCATATTCCATATTCATAACTCCTAAAACTTGAATCCTTCCTCTTCTTTTTGAATTGCAAGAAATCTAACCAACACAGGTACCATCCTGTATTTCTTCCTCACGGAATGTGTGTTCTCCCCAAATCACAAACCCATGCCACCTCTGAGCACTTTCTTAATGACTTATCTAGACTTCTAATGGTGTGACCCTCTTAGCAGGAACCTAACATTGTGCAGGGCTTGTTTCCTGTGCCTCCTGAAGGAAGAATAAGGCTAGAAACTACTCTTTACATGAGTCCTTGAGTGCTTTTTCTCTGAAAGGGAAAGGGTGTGGGAGTTCCAAGCAAGGCCCTTCCTGAAAGATCCTTCGGTACAAGAGGTGTTCAGTAATCATATATTTTTTTTTTTCCTTCTGCTTTATCTTCTAATAAATTAATAAAATATTTTTAAGAAATTATTTTACCCAGTAAGAAACTACTGTAAATTCCTTCCTCAGATTACACTTTTTAGCACATTGTAAACAGAGATAGGTAAAAGTGATTACCTGAAGCTATTGATTCTTTTATGTTGCCTGGTTTTGTCAATCTCTTCGGAAACTCTTTAAAGAAACCTTCCTGCAAGGGACTATGACCTATGGATAAAATAATCAACCTGACTGGGAATAAATGTTGGAGTCTTCTTATTCTCTTTTAAAAGTGTAATTAGCAAACCTAAAACATCAGTTAAATTAGAGATGGAAAAGTTCAAGCAATGGGCTCTACTAATCTAACAGTGTTTCATTTAGTTTGGTTGTATGGAAAAGTTTGTGTTGTTTGTATTCAGTTAATGTCTTATGCTATCACACAGCTTGGCATGAATGCAGTAATTTGGCAATGCTTTTGATTTGTATGGTTGTTCGATTGCCATAGTTTTTTGTAATTCATCTCCAGAACTGATACAATATGAGCATTGGCACATGCCCAGCAGCCAACGTGGACTGTATCCGAATGAGAAGTTTTATCTAGTCAGTCTCTCATTGAAGAGTGATAAGATAAATGCAGTGTCTGACCACATTTTGTGATGATGTAGAAATTTACCCAGATGGATCCAATGACTGGCCATTAAGTTATGTTTACCTTTAACTAAGAACTTAGACCACCTGTGGGTGAAAAGCTTCATATCCTATAGACACTCCCAAGGTTTAAATCCTTCCCCTTCTTCCTGAGTTGGAAGAAATCTAACCAAATGCTCTTATTTGCCTTCATTTTTTCCCCTTCCATGTATTTTTCTTTTGCTATGACTGAAGAAGTCTGTCACTTCACTGTCTCTAAAACCTGAATTCTACTACATGCTAGTAGAAGGATCATGTAGAAGGATGTTTGCCACTGTGGGTTTGTGATCAAGCTAATCAGTTGTTTTTGCAGATATACTATTTACTGGGACAGCTGATGGGAAGATTATCAAAATTGAAGATGGGGAAATACAAACAATATCCAGAATTGGCCATGGTCCTTGTGGTGAGTGACAGCTCCTGAACATAGTGTATCTGAAAATGTCTGAGTCAAGGGTATGTGTTGCTTAAACTATGTTCAGTCTGGATTGCTCATGCAAGTGCTTATCTTCCTCTACAGAAATTTGTAACAGATATATTAATATATTTTTATGAATGAAGTATGAGTGGAGATAGGTACATTGGAAGGAAGAGCAGAACAGAGGGCCAAAAGAATTGGAATGGGTGCTCTTAGACAACAAAGCACAGAGTTTCAGCAGTAAAATTAAGTAATGCAGGTGTTTTTGTGTCATGACTACAAGGCCTACACTCTTGTAAGGCTGCAACATGGATGACTTGTTGGCAGAAGATCCTGCATCTTAACATCAGGAGGAAGACGAGGTTGAAGTGCATCACAAACAACATTCCTTTAACTGTTTGTCCATCTAGAAAAAAAAATCTATCTTAAGAAAAAAATGGGCAGCAACCTGGCCTAATATTTGTGGAAGCTGAAGTCAGCACGATTCTGAGGTGAAGGGCCACCCCATAAAAGCTGAGGACTCCTAAACAAGTGTGAATGAATGAACTCTGAAATAATGTGTGAGTGGGAAAGATCAACGTATTTACAGAATTTTGCCTTGCGTTTTGTTGTACCTATTTCCCTTCCTCTGTTTGTAAGTACAGTGGGAATAGTGGCTGCGCTTGCTTTAGCAGAGATCTTGCCTGGGTCATGATGTTTTTGTTTCCTCAACTGCTAAACTGGAGTTATTTCTTGTTGAATTCTACACTTCTTTCTGAATGACTTATTTGCTTCATTTAATGAGATTTCTGGAACTGGGTGAGAAAAACTGGTGGTGACTTGTTGATTAACAGAACCATTTCTATGGGAAGGTTAATGTTGGCCATCTCAGTAGTGCCTAGGCAGTCTGAGAAGCCTGGCTGGTGTTTGCTGGGACTGTGGGTAGTTTTGTTTGCAGTAGCCTTGTAGAAGCTTACCTGAGGTTCTGCAGCCCTGTGCTGGTTGACAGAAGTTATGGTCAGGAACTGTTGCTGTCCTTATTAGCTCTCATTGACACATTCATCGTATTATCTATATAATTTTATGTGGATGTTCACATGAGTAGACTGGACTGATTTGGAAGCACTCTCTTGGCTACCTGACAGGTAGGACAGTCTTGGTGCTGGCAGCCAACAAAGTCTGCTGCCAGCAATAAGAAGCTGGATTTGCAGCTGCTGCTTAGGCAGGAAGGTAGATTGGGATGGGTGTGAAGAATCACCTTTCTCCTGTTCATTTACATTAGACTTGTACAGCTTGAGAGAGGTGGGAAGGTTATGCTGCTCTGTTTCTTTAGGGCCAGAGTGGTAATGGGGTGCCTGGACTTTTGTACTCCTTGAGTTGGGGAGGGAAGTGGAAATGCTGTAGCCAACTGCCTTCTCCAGAAATTTCTAATTTTTCAAACTGTAGATGTTCTGAACTTCTTAGCTCTTCAGGACTCAAGTATCTCCTTGAATTTGTCTAAATTCTTCAGATTTACAGTATTCCCCTTCCTCTTCGTGTAGAAGTATTCAATGTCCGGGTCTTGAGAAAGCAGCTATTTCATGACAATGTTGGACCTTTTCAGAAAAAGAAAGGTTTTTTTAATTAAAAATTAATTTAATTAAAAAAACCTAATTCCACGAACCTGCAGTAAAACTGATTCTTTCTGAGAAGAAGCATTTCATTAAATTCAATTTTCTGATATTTAACCCTATTTGAGGCAGCTGTTAGCTAGTGACTAGCCTGGCAGATTGTATGATTCTCTCTAGACTGGTGAAAACATGGCATGGGGATATCTGTTTCACTCACACCTAGAAAAGTAGGAATCTTTTCTTTAATGAAGGTATGTGCCATATGTATGCCACAGAGATTTTTAAGCTACAGTTTGAGCCAGGTGCCCACCAAGCTGCTCTATCATTCTCCTCCTTAGCAGGATGGGGGAAGAAAGGAAGACAAATAAAACCCCCTCTTAGGTTAAGATACAGACAGTTTACTGAAACAAAAGCAAAGGTCACATGTGCAAGCAAAGGAAAAAAAAAACCCCAAACCCTCAAATGTTTTATTCTCTACTTCCCATCAGCAAATGATGTCTGACTTCTTCCTAGGAAGCAGGGCCTTGGCACATGTAAATTGCTTTGAAAGATGAATGTTGTAAATAATGAATGCCTCCCCTTCCTACTCCTTTCTCTTAGGTTTTATATCTGACCTAATACCATATGATGTGGAATATCCCTTTGGTCAGTTTGGGTCAGCTCTCTTGGTTATGTCCCCTCCCAAGATCTTGCCCAGTCCCAGCCTACTGGAGAGGGGAATGTTGGAGAGAGCATTAATGCGGTGCCAGCACTGCTCAGCAGTAGCCAAAACACTGGTCTGTTATGGACACCTTTCTAGCTACCAAAGCAAAGCACAGCATTGTGAGGGCTGCTGTGGGGAAAATGAACTCCATCTTACACATATCCAATACACTTATATAGGTAGCCAGAATGCCTTGTATTTATTTCTATTTGGAAAACCATTTTAAAACTGTTTCCTAAGGAACCCACGAAGATGAGCCAACGTGTGGAAGACCACTTGGCATCAGAGTTGGGCCAAATAACACTCTTTTTGTGGCAGATGCTTATTATGGACTCTATGAAGTTGATCCTGATACAGGTATGACCTTTCTGCTCAGTTCTTCCACTGACAAATCTGGGCTTCATTTGCAGTTTTACCAGATACTGCAGGCCAGAAAACAATGCCTGTCTTCTTTGTAAAGTGATTTGAAGCTGTCTGGATGAAATGAGTCATGCAAGAACTTGATATTTATTTTCCTGTAGCAGTCACTTCCTCTCTGTATCTGTCTGTCTGGATCAGTTACTATAACTTATCTTCTGGTGTTACATATTTTTGGTTGTCAAAATTGCTACCTCAGAACCCATGAATAAAGCTCTGTGTAGCTGTTTCAGTTTTCATAAAAGGAAAGAAAAAAGATTGTTGTTACATAAACTTTTTGTTGTTTTTGCTGTACTTTTGTTTCTGCCTTGATCTTGCTGTGGTAGTGAAAAGCTTATAACTTCTCTGTAACCTAAATCTACACAAAGGGAAGAAAGATTTATTTTGGTGCAGCTGAAGATCACGTGGCTTGTTCCTGCTGAGAAAGGCACTGTTGCATTGTGCCTTTCAATGTGTCCCTGAGGCAGATCTCAGGGAGCTGTTTAGGAGCTGTGCTGTCAGAAAGTGATAGTTGGTTTTGTGTAGGGTTGATTTTTCTGTCAGTTTACCTCTGCACATTGGCTTCAGGTGGGGAGAGGCTGGCCAAATGCTAGGTGAAATGTAATAGAAAGATTCAGACTGTGTTGCCCTGGGAGAGTATTTGGATGGCAGACAGCTGTCATAATAGCTCAGTCATGACAAAAACAAGCATACAAACCCAAACCCTGTGCCTGAACATGACTTAATTAGATTTTGGTTGATTTTTAGAGATTTGACCTTAATAATTGACCTGGTAGTTTGTGGCAGAGCAGTTCAGTGGACCTGCTGATGTTTTAATGCCTAGAAAGTATTACTCTTTGTTCCTACAGGTTTATAGGGAGAGAAGGAGTAGTGATTGGCTTGCCTGCATCCTTGCCTGCCCCCTGCTTGCCTGCAGGTTGGGACCTGAGTTTGCACTTTGTTTCATATGAACTTCAGAAATGTGAAAATTTGGCACTTATCATTAGGGAACATAATCTACTGTTTCAGTTTTTCTGGAGAGTATTTTCTCCTGGTCATTCATGTTGAGTTGTTCCATTACAGGCCAAAACCTTATTGCTTAACAAAGAGGCAGGAATTGAAAAAAGTGAACTGAATTTCGTATTAGTATTTACTCATTTCCAAAGCAGGACATACAAAAGCTTGTCTTGTGAGTCTTTTTTTTGTTTCTTTTGTAACCAGGTGAAACGAAAATGCTTGTGTCAACCAAAACAGTAATTGAAGGTCAGAAGTTGTCATTTGTAAATGATCTTACAATGACCCGGGATGGGAGGAAAATCTACTTCACTGACTCCAGTAGCAAATGGCAAAGACGAGACTACTTATTCTTGATTATGGAAGGCACAGATGATGGGCGGCAAGTATCTCTTCTCTGAGGCATTTAACTTACTGTAAGCTCAGTTGTAGGAATGGACTTCACCGCTTCCTTGGTCTTCAAATTTTTTCTCCTTATAAACCACCTGTGCAAACACTGCACTGCTCAGGAGAGGTAAGAGTATGTGTGGATGTTGCTAAAGAGACCTGCAGCAAAATAAATGAGATTCTTCTTTTTCCTTCAAGAGGACTTGCATGGAACATCTGTTTTAGAAGTGAAGGTGTTAGCATTACCTTCAGCTCAAATCCTTCACGAATGCTGCCAGTCTCAAGTGGCTTATTATTTCTTCTGTGTTCATAAACAAATGCTTCCTGGCTATTCTGCCTTTTTAACTTAAGTGAAGTGCATTGAGAAAAGATGGAATGCCTGGAGAATGAAACAGACATGAATAAATATTTGTGTTAACTCAAAAATGCTTTTTTTTTAGCCTCCTTGAATATGACACAGTAACAAAAGAAGTGAAAGTCTTAATGGTGGGGCTGAGGTTTCCCAATGGTGTGCAACTCTCTCCTGCAGAAGACTTTGTCCTGGTGCAGGAGACAACCATGGCTAGAATCAGGAGGTGAGTATGACTTCACTGAATTTATTACCAATCTCTGTTTAGAGATTGTTTAAATAAATGAGTGGAATGATAAAAGAAATCCTACACTTTATTTATGCCTAGTTATAAGTGACAGAGAAGGTGGCCTTCCTCGATACTTGTTTTTTTTTTATTTTGCTGTAAAAATCTGCAATGCGTAATCTTTCCATCGTGGGCTCCTTACACATAGTGGAGTAAGCTGACTTTTTTTCTGGTGAGAAGAGTGTGGCTGTATTTCCCTGAACCTGAGGAATGAAAAAAAACCCTCTTTTTGAAATGAAATAATTTTGGGACTTTTATTTGTTATTTAGACTGCTTAAGATGTCCTAATCTACTATCTATAACTTTCAGGTATTATGTATCTGGGCTGATGAAAGGTGGAGCAGATATGTTTGTTGAGAACATGCCTGGTCTTCCAGATAATATCAGGTTAAGCAGCTCTGGAGGATATTGGGTAGCTATGGCAGCTGTCCGGCACAATCCTGGATTTTCTTTGTTGGATTTCTTGGCTGAAAAACCATGGATTAAAAAGATGATATTTAAGGTAAAAAAAAAAAAATTAAAAAGAATTTTTTTAAAAAATCACCTTTAGTTTAGGAATCGAAGTGCTAAATATTTGTTTTTCGTGTTTCTTCCTCTTCACAGGAAGACTTAAAAAAATGTTTTGTGTTGTGCTTAAAACTGTTGTTGCTGTCCCTGGGTAGAACAGTCCTTTATATTCATAGGTAGTAAAACAGAATATTCTGAGTTGGAAGGGAGCCACAAGGATCATCTAGTCCAACTCTTAAGTGAATGGCCTGTACGGGGATCATACCTGTGACCTTGGCATTATTAGCACCATGCTCTAACTAGCTGAGCTAATCTGCATTCTGTAAAACTAACGTTTGCTTCTCTGAGTAGCGGGTAAACATCTCTTAAGTTGTCTTCCATCTTGATCTCAGGAAAGAAACGGGACTGTCTCTACTCTAGTCATGCAGCAACACAGGATCTACATTTGGATATGTGAAGACTTCACCTTTGTACCTGAAGTGCCTAAAATACTTATTGCCAGGTGTCTGAGGAGTGTTTGGGAAGTCTGGCCTGTTCTAATGACTACCGTAGGCATCTTGGGAGACAGTGTGTGTGTTATGGATGGTGTTGGGTGACATTTTGTTCTGATTCAATATGCCTTTTGTTGTGTCACACCCTGAGGATGAGGATGAGCAAGAATAAGGGCTATCTGATGCTAAAGAAACGGCATGGTGCTTTTTGGACAATACAAAGACATAAAAATACTTCTTCTGTCCTTGAAAAAATAAAAATCAACAAGTGGTGTTTAGAATGGAAGCACCATTTCAGCTAAACAAGCTCTGTGCTGTCCCTGTCTCTCCTGGTGCAGTGCAGGAGCCTTAACAAAAAATGATGCTACGGGCAGCAGAGCATGATGGCTGCTTGGCTCAGCTGCACCAGAACAAGCTGATGTCTCCTGCTTGGGCAACCTTTCAGCCTAGCTCTGGAGTAGAGTAAGCTTCTGCTGGTTGTTTTGTTTCTTTTCAAGTTGCCTTTTCACATATTAATGCATTAACCCTGTGTAATAGTCTTTACTCAAATTGTGTGCTTATGTTCTTAGCTGCTTCTTCCAAGGAGTGTGGAATGGTCTTTGCCTGTATAAGTGGCTGAGATATAATTGTGGAGAACAAAATCTTTTGTTAATTTTCTGTTTTTCTTTTCTTTTTCTTTTAGTTGCTGAGTCAGGAAACCGTGACAAATTTTGTGCCCAAATATAGCCTTGTTGTTGAACTTACTGAGACAGGATCCTACAGAAGAAGCTTTCATGATCCCAATGGAGTGATGGTAGCTTATGTTAGCGAGGCACATGAACACGATGGATATCTTTACCTGGGTTCCTTCCGGTCTCCGTATATTTGCAGAATTAATCTTCAGCATGTTTAACTGTCCCTCCATGATGAAGTCCCACTGTCCTATAGTATTCCAGAGGTACAAAGGAAGCATATATTAGAGGCAGTTTGTGACCAAGGACAAAAAGTGAAAGTCTGTTAACGTGCAGTAGCACTGTTGCCATAGGAAAACATACAGCTTGCTGTACCTGTTCTCTTCCTTGATTTGACTGCTCATGTTTTGGAGTTGGTGTGCATAATTGTTAATATCTGAAGAGTATGGTGGGGCATCTTCATTCAGTTATTTGTTCCTCAGAGAACTTCCACTGCTTTTCCGTGCCCAGCCCTGTTTGGAGTCATCTTAAACAGACATCATCGTGTTGCCTTTAATGCAACTGTATGTCTTCTTACACTGGAAGGATTTGTGATATATGGAATTTAATTATGTAATATTTGAATTGAAGATAATGGCTTGCATGTGTTTATTTCTGTTTTAGAACCTGCTGTTTAGGATTACAGTATATATTCTGATGTCATACCATGGTGCTGTGGTAGAGGCAGCAACATCCAGAAATCAACAACATGTGTAGAAATTTAGTTAGACCATTGGGTTTCTTCAATTCCAACCTGTGTAAGTAACATTAGACACTACAATTAGCTGTTAATCAGAACCAAATTTCATTGTTACCTGTGGACTCCTGTGTTTTTTTCTAGCATTGTGATCAGATGATGAATGAAAGTTGCATTTTCTATGTTATTAAGGGCTAGTCCCAGCAGGTTTAAAAAGGGTCATATGTAGTATTTCTTCCATGTTTATCAGGTCCTGTAAGTCTGTTGTTGATTATCTAGGTGACCATTCCTGAGAGACAAGTGAGAGAAGAGGGCCAGCTGCAGGAATCCTCTTCAACATGCTTTTTATGGAGAAATGGTAAAGATTTTGGGGAAGACTGGTGTCTGAAGATGGATGTGGACTCAAAGGCCCCCTGTAGAATCTAGTAATGGTGGATAAGGAAGGCTTTGGTGGAAGATTTTGGAATGCAATAGTAGCTCATGGATGCTTTCTGTCATTCCAGAGGGAATGATATACTTCCTCTGTTAACAGATACTCTGCTTGGTAAATCCAGAGAATGCTTTTCTGTCAACTGTTGCAAAGGAAAACCTGTGCCATTACATTTTGTGGCTGGAGAGGCTGGCAGCACAAAGGAATTCCAGGCACCTCAGACAGTAAGTCTTCAGAGGCTCAACTTAAATGCCTCTATGCAAATACACATAGCATGGGGAATAAGCAAGAGTTAAAGATGTGCATGTACCTGCCTGTGGTCTCATTGGCATCACAGAAACGTGGTGGCATGGCTTCTATGGCTGGAGTGTTGAAAGGATACAGGATCTTGAGGAAGGACAGGCAGGAGGCATGAGGAGAGGGTGTTGCCCTCTGTGTCAGTGACCAGCAGGAGTGCATGGAGCTCTGCCTGCGGATGAATGAGGAGCTGGCCGAGGGGTTAAGGGTCAGGATTAAAGAGAGAGCAGGGACAGGTGACGTTATAGTGGGGGTCTGCTACAGGCCACCCAGCCAGGAAGACTGAGTGGATGAAACTGCCTATAGACAGGAGGGGCCACACGTTCACAGTTCCTGGTCCTCGTGGGGGATTTCAATAACCCTGACATCTGTTGGAGGGACAACACAGCAGGGCCAAAGCAATCCAGGAGGTTCCTGGAATGCACTGACAGTAACTTCCTTCTCCAAGTGATAGAGGAGCCAAGGAGGAGAAGTGCTATGCTGGACCTTTTGCTCATCAACAAGGAGGGGCTGGTGGGGAATGTGAAGCTCAAAGGGAGCCTTGGCTGCAGGGACCGTGAAGTGTTGGGAGTTCAAGGTCCTTAGGGCAGTGAGGAGGGCACATAGCACATTGCTGCTGCCCTGGCCTTCAGGAGGGCAGACTTTGGCCCCTTCAGGGGTCTGGTTGGTAGAGTGCAATGGGATAAAGCCCTGAGGGAAGAAGGGCCCAAGAAAGCTGGTTGATATTCAAGGGTCACCTCCTCCAAGCTCAGGAGTGATGCATCCCAACAGAGAGAAAGCTGGGCAAAAATGGCAGGAGGCCTGTGTGAATGAACAAGGAGCTCCTGGACAAACTCAAACACAAAGTGGAAGCCTACAGAGGGTGGAAGCAGTGGCAGGAAGCCTGGGAGGAATACAGAGATTGTGTGAATAGCCAGAATCAGGTTAGGAAAGCCTGAGAGAATTAAACCTGGCCAACAACATGAAGGGCAACAAGAAAAACTTCCATGTGTATGTTGATGATAAAAGAAAGACTAGGAATAATGTGAGCCCTCACTAGAATGAAAGGGACAACCTGTTTACTGGGACATGGCAAAGGCTGAGATAGTCAACAACATTTTTGCTTCTGTCTTCACCAGCAAGTGCTCCAGCCACACTGCCTGAATTGCAGAAGGCAAAGGCAGGGACTAGGAGAATGAACCAGTCCGCTGTAGGAGAAGATCAGGTTCAAGACCATCTAAGGAACATGAAGGTGCACAGGACCTGTTGAAATGCATCCATGGGTTCTGAGGGAGCTGCTGGATGAAGTGGCTAAGTCACTATCATATTTGAGAAGCTGTGGCAGTCTGGTTAAGTTCCCGTCATCTAGAAAAGGGAGAAAATAACCCCCATTTAAAAAAAAAAAGGGAAAAAATGAAGACCTAGGGCACTACAGGCCAGTCAGTCTCACCTCTGTGCCTGGCAGGATCATGGAGCACAGAGAGACTGGAACATGTTGCCCAGAGAAGTTGTCTTGAACCCTGGAAGGGGTTCAAGGCCAGGCTGGATGGGGCTTTGAGCAACCTGTTCTAATGGAAGATGTCCCTGATGATCTCTTAGGTCCCTTCCAACACCATGATTTTAAATAAGAGGTTTTTGCATCTTGGAGAACTAAAGGGTTCAGCAGCTTTGTAATTTAGTGCATTGATTTGTACTTTGGAACTGAAGCTTTTGCTGCTCTCTCCTTTTCTGCCACTGGGTGACAGTCAAATATAAACGTACGTTATTGCTCAATTTCCTCATCTTTGAAAAGGAAATAATTAAGTCTTGCTGTATATGTAATGCAAAGCACCATAGACGGGGAAGATGATAAAAATGTCATCCACTTTCACTGGCCTTCTATGCTTCTCTCTATTAATGGAGGCCTATGCGAATGAAAATTATTCTTTCTTGTCAGTGCTTCTGTCACCTTGTTCTGTGTTAATTCCAGGCTGCAGCAGTCCTGTGGCAAGTAGAAATGTTTATGGATGATGGTTGCTGGATCAGGCTGACTTCTTCCTGTACAGGCCAGGAGCTGCAAACCCTATTGCTTAGTATGGTGGTTACTCAATTTGGGAGGGTGTTCAGTAAGATGCCAAAGAAGCTTAATAGATGAGTTGCTGCAGGCTCTGACCTTTGGTGCAGCTGAACCCTATCTTAATAGTTTGTGGACAGAGATGGAGTGATACTGTCGTAACTTTGAAAGGCTGGAGAGGTGTGACTGCTACGGGCATGGGCAGACTTACTGCTGTGAGAACTCTGAAGAAGGGCTGAGAATGGGACATGCTTGCAATGTCTCTTTTTGGGAAAGCCCAGCCCAGGGCGGGCTGTTTCAGCATCAGCTGATTAACACTGCTCTGCCAGCCCTTGGAACTATTTGTCCTGTTCTGGACGGATGTGAAAGTTGAACTTGATGGGATCTTAAACTGGGGTTGAAAAAGCAAGTCTGCTGTGGTGATTCTTTTATGCTGATGCTTTGGTACCCGAGGGGCAAGCATGGCTTTGCCTCTTGAGACATAGTTATCTCTAGTGATTCATTTGCCAAAGTATCCAACAGGAGGTTTTATGAGAAACTTTTCCTGACTTTTGCAGCGAAGTAGACCTCCACTGTTTTGACATGCCAAATGTGATGGCTTTTGTGTGACTAATTCCCTTTTAAGACAGTTTCCCCAAAGTTATGAAGTGGGAAAGCAAATAAGTTGTAGTGCTGTGGATGCTCAAGAGGGTAAGTCATATGAAAACTTGTCTCTTGGGAGTTTTTTAGTTCGGATTCTTTTTCTACTCCTCTAACCCTTCGCTCCTTCCTGGCCATTGTTGGAGATAACTTAGTACACTGTGGTCTTGTCTTTTTTAGTTCTGTTTGAGCTTTGGAACAAGTACAGCTGACCCAGAGATCATCAAATAACTTGCTTTTCTTGGGGAATGGGAAAAGAGAATGCCAAATATGAGTAGTATTTAACAGAGTGTGGCTTTGTCTGGTGTGACTTTTGAGTGCTCTAGTCCAAGCTGTCAAACTGTGGCCAGGTGTATCTCAGGGGCAGGTGCAAGAAGACTAGAAATGTTTATGGCAGAACTGAAGCCCAGAAGCAACTTCCTCTAACCTGAACATAGCTAGTGCCCTTATTCACTGGGGCTATTACCTTCTGAGCTCTTCTTTTAATCCTGTGATAGCAGGGAGGGTTGTTCTGCCAGGTGCCACAGTCAGGAGAGAAGGCTGGGCACCACGAACATATTGGAGCTGTCTGCACAAGAGTCTTCTGAGAGGGATCAATTTGCATGTAAAATCTGGCAAGTCAGTGGTGAAAGCTAGTGCTGTGGCAGGGAAGAAGCTGAGCTAATGCCTTGGGTACTTGGGTTCTTTGTTGTCCCTGATGTCTCATGGGAGCTCAGTCACTACTTTTCCATTGTGGCTGGTGGTGCAGGTTTGTTGCTGGCCAGACCTTTTCAGCTGTGAAATGCAGCTCTAACCACAGCTGCATTTGAAATAACTGCAGGCAGACACCCCTTTGCACTGAGAGCAGGATGTGAATTCTGGGAGTAGGGGTCAGAGGCAAGCAAGAATTTGTGCCCATGAAATTTGTAGTTTCTGATATCTTGCCCTACCTGTCTTTCATCCACCTCGGGCAATAGAATTTTTCCATCGTTCTTGTCTATGCTACATTGGCAAACAGCTGCATAACTTGTCAGTCTAAATGAGTTTGTCTAAAGGTTAAGCGTTTGGACAAAGTGCGGTTTTCAGTTAAATTTCTCAGAATGAAAAAAACCTGATTGTTGAGCCTGTACAGAGGGAGTTGATTGGGTACAAGTCCAGTCAGTCAGTAGTACCCTTAAAAAAACATAAAGACTGCTGAAGTCTGTAAAACCCCAAATATAAACTCTGGTAGGTGGCATAATTCTAAGCAACAAACTTTGCACAGTGACAGGCTACTTAACCAGGCCACTGGCATTTAATTTGTTGTAAGAACCTTAACATCTTAACACTTAGTTTTATCTGAAGCTTTGTCTACATAAATAAACTGTGTTTGGCCCTGCAAGTCAGAGGTCAACCTGAAGTGGAGTGGGATTGTGGTATGTGAAGCACCAACGTCTAGGAGAAAGCCAGCATGCTTGATGCTTTCTGGTGAGAGAGATGCCTGGCCCAAGATGGCTGATGCTTCCATGGCCACTAAAATGGAAAGGAGGCCAGTTACTGTTGTGGTGACAATGTTGGTGGGGGACCAGAGTGGAACTGCAGAACCAAGAAGAGGTATCATTGTGCAGTTTAAGGATATTATGACAAGTATCTGAATGCAGGGTCTGCATACCTCCAGTCCAAGGAGACCTGAAGTGTGCTGAGGCTGAAAGGAGGTGCCTTTCCTGAGAGCAGATGGTGTTGTCTCCCATTCCTGCTGCTGTGCTGGATCCTGATAATGCAGAAATGGGGTGATCTGTTGACTGACACACAGATCTCTCATTATTCGGCATAAGGGGTTCTTAAGGACAATATTTTTCTAGAAACTCGGGGTTTTCTAATCCTTAATAGTTCCTCAAATACAATTCTCCTAGAGTAAAAGAACAACGCTAAAATGCCTGTGGAATAAACAAACTGACATAATCTCCTCTTGATGCTTCCATGGAGACTAGTTTTACAGGCTCGTTCCACTTCCACAGAGGCATCAGTCAATGGCATGTTGGTTTCAGATGCACGTGTACATACCTGCCTTGTGCAAGGAGAAAGCTGGAATAAGTCAGGCTTGAAAAAAACCAGCCAGTCTTCTTGATGATATCAGTGCAGGAACATGACACCTTTGCAGCTCTGAGACTGTTTTCTAGTGTGAAAACATGGCCTTACTGGAAGCAGCGAGAGGTATCCAAAGATCTTGCCAGAGCGAGATTGGTTTTTGGTGGCAGAAGAAAGGGGCTGCAGTTCCCTAAAAAGGGAGGAAACCCTGTCTGCATAACTCCCAGAGGAACCTGAGGCTGCTTCCTGTGTCTTATCCAAGCTTCTTTTGGGACATACTATGGCATATGAAAGAATATTGCTCTGTCTCTTGAAGGACTTGGTGAAATTTTTGCTTTAGTGTAAAGCCTTGCAGTGAAACAATGTAAGGCAAGGAACTAAGCTGGAGTACTCCGTGGCTGTGCATTCTAAAGATGTTTTGTTTTGCCTTGTTGGTGGAACAGATGTTCCTGCAGGGCACAAGTATCAGGAAGATTTTGCTGAAGCTATTTAAAATGTTACTCCACAGCTAACTGCCCTGTCTCTTTTCTGTAGCAAACTTCTCCTTTAGTAGAGCTGCTGGAAGATAACTCACGTATCCCTCTGACACTTTTATGCAAAAGTTGGTTTCTCAGTGTAAACAGCTGATGAAAGTGATTGCAAAGCCTTGGCATAAGTCTGATTCCTTTAAATCTGTGTCTGCTTTGTGTCAGTGACCTTTGGAGGTGAGATGATGACCTCTAGGTCTGTCTGTTCAGTGATCTCAACAGAGATCTGATGATGCTGACACCTGGGCCTTCTTATCTAGCTGCAAAGAGCACATAAGGCAGCTAATTTCTGCTAATTTGTTTGAGGTATGGACTGAAAAATTTTGCAGTAAGTGATTGTAGTTAGCTATATACAAGGCTTTTTCCTTGTAGCCAGCAGCAGTCGTGTCTCCTTATCTAGCTGCTGCCGATTAAACCTTGTTTTGGTTCTGTGCACTGCACGTGTGACTCCCCTAGCTGTGAGTTCTGAAGGTCAGTGAGGTTGTGAAATTGGGTACACCTAGTATAGGCACGACTTCCAAGTCCTTAATGTAGAGCTATTGATGTGAAGAGAATGCAAAGTGAAAGTCTGTCAGTAAGCAGACTGGTGGCAGGCAGTTTTTCCTGTACAGTTTCAAAAATGAGAGTATCAGAGGAAGTATTTGCATAGCAAAGCTTTTGAGCAAATGCAGATCTCCCTTTGAGGATCACTGAGCACTGTGAAACTCTGGTGAAACTCAGGCTAGCTTGGTTTGAGTAGCACTGGAGGTCTCCTCAGTGTGCAGCCAGTCCTTCCATGTGGCAGACTGTTTGAGATCTCATCCTCACATGCAGCTAAGTTTCCTCTTAAGTAGATGAGCCAGGAAACTGTGTCATGCATTGAGCCCATTGCTTCCAGCATACTGGAGAGAAATCTGAGGCTGAAGTAAGCCACTCCTTCAGCTTGTTTGTACCAGTCCTGCATGAACCCATACTTCAGAAGCACCAGCTTTGGTTGTTCACAAGCTCTTAATGTCACTGCTGGGATGTTCTTTTTTCTCCAACATCCAGGGCTAGCAAGAACAAGTTTTTCTTTTCACCTTATGCCCTAAATATTTACTAGAAATATTTTTATTTAATCGCCGTTGTAACCTGGAATAGACGTCAGAGCCTTGGCAAGCTCTGCAAGGATGTGAACTCCTTGGAGTGAAGTGATGAAGAGTTAACCTTGGTGTAAATTCTAGCAAAGATGCAGAGGGCAGAGACATTGGCTATTTGATTGCTGCATGTCATTGGGATTAAATGGTATTTAGCTCCAGTTCTTTAGGTCAGTGCTAGCAGTGTCCTCTTCTTTAATTTCCCAAATCTTTCCTCAGCGAAGTGCTCTGGAGTGGTACAAAAAGCTTAGTTGACTTTAGCTCTGCTTATTTCTTTGGTGCTCATGAAAGTTCTGTTATCTACCTGGGGAGATGATGCAGCTTTAAACATAAGGCTGACCTGTCTTTCTCAGAAGGTGCTTGTCTGTTTGGATAGAGAGGTCCAAACTGTCTTGCTGCATTTTCCTGGACAGAGCAACAAGATCATGTTGGGTTTATCAGCCTGCATGATGCTAAGTTATTAGAGAACATTATTAAGGTATTAGAGAGTGTCCAAAGGAGGGCAGTGAAGATGGTGAAGGGCCTTGAGAGGGCTGTATGAGGAGCGGCTGAGGTCACTCTGTCTGTTCAGCCTGGAGAAGAGGAGACTGAGGGGAGACCTCATTGCAGTTACAACTTCCTCCTGAGAGGAAGAGGATGGTCAGACAGTGATCTCTTCTCTGTGGTGACCAGTTGTTGGCAGGACCCAAAGGAATGGCCTGAAGTTGTGTCAGGGGAGGTTTAGTGAGATATTAGACAAAGATTCTTCACCCAGAGAGTGGTTGGGTGCTGGAACAGGCTCCCCAGGGAAGTGGTCGCAGCACCAAGCCTGACAGAGTTCAAGAAGAATTTTGACAATATCTCAGGCACATGGTGTGACTCTTGGGCATGGTCCTGTGCAGGGCCAGGATTTGGACTCAGTGATCCTTGTGGGTCCCTTCCAACTTGGCATATTCTGTGATTCTGTAAAGTTCACTTGGCTTTAACTTTTGTTGCTCTGACAAATAGAGAATTGGCTCGGTGAGGAGACTGCGACAAAGCTGCTTGTGTCAGGGACTTGAAGAGTCACACATGGGACACTGTTCTGTGGTGTGCTTACTGTCTGCATGTGTCTCTGCACAGACGTGAGCCAACAGTGTGCTGCCTTTCACCCCCACTGTGGCATGTGAAAGGTGTATGACATCCGTTACTGTCCTGCTATCTGAAGGAAGAACCATTCTGGGCTAGACTGTGTAGGGCCAACAGCCTGGTTGGAAGCCCTTGGCATTGTGTGAAACACTCAGCTGAAGGGAGAAAGGGATTGAGACCATTCCTAACTGTTATGGTGAATATTCATACCATTACGTCATCTGAAGAGGGTATGCCGTGTTCGAGGAGGGGGGGTGTTTTGCTGCGGGGAAAGAGTTGATCCAGGGTCTCAGCCATGGCCAGAAACCGTCCCTGCCTTGCTGGGACAGCAGCAAAGCTGGGAGCCACTGACTCGCTGTGTTGTGCTGGAATCAAAGCAGCCCAGGGGTCACCCCTGCCCCAGCTGCCACACTGCCACAGTCTCACCGGCGCTGCCAGAGTGCCACCCGGGCCTGCCACTGCCAGAGCACATGGAACTGCTGCTGTTCACTTGCCATGTGGAATCGCTGCCTGTGCCGGAGCCCCTGCTGCCACTACACAGCCCAGTCAAGCCAAGTGGGCCAAGGCACTGCATCGGGGGTAACATGTGGCAGAGAACAAGGAGACTCTGAACTGGTACCACCACTGCAGTTTTAGTTTAGTTAACTAAATCGTATGGAGTGGCCAGTTTGGTGGTGTGGCTCCTGTGAGCAGCGCAGTTCTGGTTTTTTTGCTTTTGCCCCTGTTCTTCCATGGTTTTCTTTTGTTTGGTTGGGTGGACAGGGTGGTTGGCAGGGAGGACCCTCCACCATTCTCTTTCCCCTTTGTTCCTGGGGGACTGCGTGATGCGGTAAACTCTTTTTTTGTGGGTAAGCCATTTCCTTTGTATCTTTGTGGTGCTGCTATCTTTCCTTGTTAGTAAACTGTTATTTTTTCACTTAAAACCTCCTTGCTTTTTTTTGTCTCTCTATATTGGGGGGGGGGGCTAATAAAAAGGGGAGGGAATTCATTTTATTGGAGTTCTCCTCCCAATATTTGTCTTTAAACCAAGACACTAACCCCTTTGAGATTCGAAGAGCAGTCTTGGCTTCTTGCCTTCCTACAAACTTAGCTGTGGCTTGACTTTGCTGCTTCCTGAACAACTCAAGCCACTATAGTTGACTTTCTTTCTCCTTGTCTTTGGCACCAGGCTGTCAGTGGTAGCTTGTGTGTTGGGTGAATGTAGCACCAAATTACATCCTTTCATGACCCTTCGGGAGCTTTCTTTTGAACACTGCTTTTTTTTCCAGACAAAAGACTGCTATTCCCAAAGACAAGATGCAACACAGCTGCCTCTTCAGCACTGGATGCTGAATTTGACCTGCTGGTGGGTCACCTGCTCATCACAAATGATGTTTCTGAAGCAGGACTTGAGACTTGCCCAGCTTGCAAAGGTTTGCTTTGGGATTACTTGGAGCAGAGACCTCAGCTATGCTGTTAATAGATCCATCTTAAGATCCCCAGCCCTTGGCCCAGAGCTCTTCACTGGCCTTTCTTGACTGAATGCTTGTTATAAAGGCTGAAATTGTTACTGCTAATACGAGTTGCAATATTGCTGTAGAAAGGCAACAACTCTCAGAAGAGGAGTGTTTGTGGGGAAAAAAACATGCTCTTTGTGGCTTAGGTCAGGGCCCTTTACATTTAGAAGTGCTGGTCTATGAATGACTGAACATGGGGTCAGACTTTATTGCTGTTTTAAGGGACCAGCTACCTGAATCCTTGCTAATAAGGACCTTAGTCCAGTGTAAGCAATAATCAGCCCATGGATGAAGAGTGAAGGCTGAAGGAATGGTAGATGCCCACGTAAAGAAAACCATCATTCTCCTGAACCTGAATATAATCTGTGGTCTGCCAGAGATTAAATATCATGTGTTAACCTACATGAAACTATTTTGTTTAACCTCAGCAGAATTATGCTTTGGGAATATGATTAAGTTTATTCATCTTGGCATTTGCAGTGATGCCCTTTCATAGTGTAGATTAGCTTTTGATTAAAGTAGAAGCAGTAGTTAGACTGTGTCATTTCTGGGCTATCTATGTTTCAAGACATTCTTATCCGTACTTCTGTCTTGAAAAAAGAACTTCTGTCTACCTCTTGCATTCCTGATAAATATGTCTAACCTTTTCCCTATCACTGGAGACTCTTAAAACTTGTGCATGTGTGTATCCCCAGGCAAACTATCCCACTGTTGTAAAGCTTTCCTCGGTGTTGTAGTCACACGTGCTGTGGTTTAGACTTGCTTCCATCATGGCTTTGTGAAGGTTATCACAGAATAAAGCAAGTGTAACGACTTCCTGGGTGTGCTTGAAAATGCAGCCAGAGCGTGGATGGGTCATTACTGAATCAATGAAAACATGTGTTCATGTACACTTTAGTTTTGGAAAAAGAGATACACAACTGGATAGCAATACATTCAGTCAAGGCAGGTCTTGGTCACTTTTGAGTATCGTTCTCAAGGAAAAAACAACCATGCACTTTGAGAGAAAAGCTCTATGGTGGTTCTGTACATTCTCCACTTTAGTATTGATGTCAACAGTCCAGATAAGGAAAAACACATGGTGGTAGATCCCCTGTAAGTCAGGGTCTCATGGGGAAAGCTGTTGGTGACAGTGGACAACAGGGACATGTACATTCTGTAGCCAAGGTGTTATCCAGACCTCAAAATAGCATCTCAGCGTCTGCAAATAAATGGAAAATTGGTGAGAAAGTTCAGGTGTCTGTTGGTCTCAACCCCTCTCTGTGGGTTGGTCTCAGCATTGCGGGCCATGATGGGGCAGGAGAGGAGAGCATCTTTTTGTCTGCCCACTTTATCCCAGGAAGAGTACTGTTTGCTAAGTAATCATGTCTAGCAGGAAAGCCTGTGTAAGGATTTCCCCCACCTAGAAAACCTCTAGCACCTACTGTATTTCTGCACACGTTCACCCAGGGATATGGGCTAGGTGGATGTGTCCAGTTCAATTCTTTGCAGACAAGAGCTGGCCCTGGATGCTTGAGAGATAATAATCCTACCTCACCCTGGCTGGCTCTACAGAGAAGAGGCTTGTACATCTATGGGGACTTGGCAGAGCCGGTCTGAAGGTGATTATACAGCTAGAGATGGCCAAGAATCACCTCCAGTTACTCCAGCAGTTATTGAATACCCAAAAGGAATTGGACACACCTGTTGCAGGTTTTTTTTCCTCTGGAAGTGACAGCTGTCCAGGCTGGAGTGCTTCCTCTTCTCACACACAGTGCGTTTGATTTCCACATGGAGCATGTATTTCAGCCCTCTGACAATCTAGAGAAAGTAGTTTCCTCCTTTAAAGTAAGGGCAGGGGAAAGAGATGCCAAAATTTTGGCTAGGAATCAAGTGCTACATCTGAAAATTGTGTGTCACTTACACAGAGCCCTCCTGTGTAGCAGGGCGATAGAGGGACAGCTTTAGGCATTCATAGCAGTCCTGAGGAGGATCAGGGCTGCCATGTCTTGGGTGTGCCATAGGAGGGTCAATTAGAAAATGGGTTGAAGGACCTGCAGAAGTGTGCTCTTCTTACCTGTACCATGGCTTTGTTTATTCGTGAATCCTTAAACAGAAAGAGGTCATTGGAACTGTTGTTGTATCTATAAACCCCAAAGCGAGCTGCTTTGCGAACACCAGGGCTGTTGATGTTCGCTGGGATAGGGGAGCCAGGTTTCATGGTTGAATGAGGTGGTGGTACATGTATATCTGAAACAACACGAAACATGACTGTAAAATACATCAGCTGCCTGAAAGGGTGGGACCTTTAACCCTCTTAACGTTCTTACCTGTCCAATGCTTTTTGTGCTTCAGAAGGACTCTGCTCACATCCATTAAAAGTAATTTTCCTTTTTATGTTTGAAATGGTGAAAGAATCCGGTGGAATGAAGTGACATAAAAAGCTGCTGCCAGAAGTGATAGCAGAGCTCAAACTGACTTAGAAGAAGCCAGAGTATCACTAATATTATTTAAAAGGTCTCTGGTACAACTCCCAGTTTATAGAAGGACTGACTTTGAATCTACTTATAAAGATAGATCAGGTTGTTCTGAGTACAATACAGTTTTGATAACATATCAAACACTGGCTAGAGAGCCCTGCTGCTCTTAGTTTGCATATCTTATCTTGCAGATATAAGTTCTTTCTCACCCACACCACCCTTAAGCCTTTGATAGCATCTTGAGGTTTTTATGTTAGAAGCATTTAGATAGTGATCAAGGTGAGGGGAAGATGCCCTCATTGTATATACTGACAAAAGACAGGGTGTCCCTCTTCTCCAGCTGGGCAGGGAAGGGCCTGGGGCAGAACTTGGACTAGTTCCTCACTGTAAAATGAGCTGCTTTGAGAATTGAAGTGCTGTTGCCCCGACCCAAATGTCAGGGACCATCTTCTGTCAATGTCAAGATCCCACATGGAATACTTCATCAAACTCTGGGGCCTCCAGCATAAGAAGGACATAGACATGTTTGAGCAAATCCAGAAGAGGGCCATGAAGATGATTAGAGGATGGAGCACCTTTCCTATGAGGAAAAGCTGAGAGAATTGAGATTGTTCAGCCTGGAGAAGGTTCTTAGGTGACCTTATTGCAGCCTTTCAGTACCTGAAGGGAGCCTACAAGAGACATGGAGAAGGACTTCTGACAATGGCATGTAGTGACAGGAGGAGGGGTAATGGCTTTAAACTGGCAGAGGGCAGGTTTAGATTAGATATTAGGAAGAAATTCTTCACTGAAAGGGTGATAAGACATTGGAACATGTTGCCCAGAGAAGTTGTGGATGCCCCATCCCTGGAAGTGTTCAAGGCTAGGCTGGATGGGACTTTGAGCAACCTGGTCTAGTGGAGGGTGTTCCTGCCCATGACAGGGTGTTTGGAATAGATTATCTTTAAGGTCCCTTCCAACCCAAACCATTCTATGATTATCAAGGTCATGAAGTGGAGAAACAAGTTGTGGAAGAAATGGAAGTTGGGGGGTGTGAAGGTTAACCCATTGCCTTTCACACTAGAGCACTTCATAGAATCATTTATTGTATATTTTTACTTGGTTGTGTAGCTATTTCCCCATGCTCTGCTTATTTTTCAATACTTGAAAAGAAGCTGGAAGCTTACAGTTGATATCATTATTTCATCCCCTTTTACATTTGGCTTCCTCTCCATTTTCCATTTTCCCACTTCTGAAATCAAAGAAGAGTAAAAAATCCTCAACCTGCACAAGGGGCCGTGCAGCCACTGCTAATGCTAAGACCTGCCAGTGCAGGAGATGATGCTCAAGTTCATGCTGTGTTTGTGTAGGCAGTGATCGTGTGCACACAGAACTTGTATTGAATCCATTGTGAAAGTCAAGCTTTTTATCACCTCTAGTGGTTTTTCACAAATAGATTACTCACTCACAGCCAGTTACACAGAGCATAGACTCTAAGCCAATTTGCACTGAGAAACCTAAGTAGAAGACAGGGTCTTGGTGATCTATTTAAAAAATAGATTATTTAAAAAAAACCCCAAACCAAACCAGCATTACATGTCATCATCAGCAGCATAGAAATTTGCAAAAATTTATCTTACAGGTTGCTTATATATGTCCTAGTTACACTATCACATCCTCCTCCACAGGTGTTAATTGCTGCACCTACTTGCAACACTGTTCAAGGATTTACATCTTGACCTGAAAAGACTCAGTTCTACATCCCTCCTCAACCCAAGGATGTCCAAATTCATATCTCTTCCTGGCTGATACCACAGCT
The DNA here is from genome assembly GCF_025592945.1 of Manacus candei. Taxonomy (NCBI): domain Eukaryota; kingdom Metazoa; phylum Chordata; class Aves; order Passeriformes; family Pipridae; genus Manacus; species Manacus candei. Next base: position 8,762,766 of record NW_026138083.1, on the reverse strand, counting down.
ACCTTAATGACTTCCATGTTTTCTTGCAGATGGGAGCTGAGAGACCATGTGTTTGAAAGGAGCAGATGTTCTCCACGTGGCTTTGTGTTTGGTGTGGAGGTGATGAACTTTCCTATCCCATGTCTCTGATCTATGTTGGGACTGGGTGTGCAGCCATTGCTGGGCAATCTGGTGGTGTTTTTTCACCTAATAGTCCAGAATCCACCTATGGGTCCCAAGATTATTCTCTATGGGATGGTATTTTCTCACTGTAGCAAGGATGGGATTCAAGAGTCACAGAAGCTCATGACCATGGAGCCTTGGACTGAAGGTATTTCTTAAGCAAGCACATTTTACCCAGTTGTCAAAGGGGGTTAAGGCACTAGGATCCACAGGTGATTCAAGAGGGTCATGCAGGACCTGCCTGAAGTCAGAAAAGGAAGTTTGAGGTAGAGCCAGGCTTTGGTTTGCCCGTAAGGCCAGCTGTCCTTTCCCTCAGGAATGCCATGCTTTTACCTGTGCCATCAATACCAACCCAACAGCTTATAGGAATCAGTTTTATCCTGAGCTCACCTAGCAACTGAAATAGTCTGCCAAGCTAAAAGCAGGTCACTGCCCTGGGTTCTTCTTGCTGCTCACCAGGACCTTGCTTGAATCTGTGCTTTCACACCTGTTGGAAGGTCAGGTGTGGCAGTGATGGGGGTGTTAACATCAGATACTCTTCTTTGTAGAAGAAATCATAGGCTTTTTCAGTCTTAACACAAGGTCCTTTTGTGGCTTTTGAGAGCCCTCAACACCTCTTGAGTCATGGTGATGTCTTTTACAGGCATGGGGTGCGAGGGTGAGTGAGACTGGCTGAAATTACACTTTATAGGAAAAAAACTATCACCTGTGTTACTCAAACCAAAAGTCAGAGTCCAAAGTGACCTTGTTCCTGACTCCAGTGCCTGGTAGATTGATCAGTGTCACATGTGGCTACATGTCTGAAATGCATCACCTGGAGATCTTTACCCTCCTATTTTCCTTCGATGACTCAGATTCCTTAAGGTTAGGATTCAGTTTTCTTTGTGTGCTTTGCTTCTCATTCAGGATGGTCACTGCATGGCACACACACTGGACTGAAGTCACTTTTAGTGTTTGAAATAGTTTGCAGTACTATATTTCCAAAACTCAGAAACTCTCTGATGTGAGGCACCTGTACTCTCTGCAACCTTTTCTGTCTGTTTCTTCCCTAGCTTGGCCCTTGAGTGCCATTACCTTAAAAAGTTGAATTTGTGTAAGGTGATGGTCCAGCTCCAGGCACAAGGCAGAATGGCTCAGAGGGTCAGATAGCAGTGCAGGGCTCTAGGCATACCAGCATTGCTGAAACAATTGTAATCCAGTCCTGGGCAGGAGCAGAGACACTGCATGACCTGCCCAGGCACCTACAATACTTAGAGGCCCAGAGGATGTGATCTCATGACTTGGGCAGAAAACTCTTGTGGGTCTACCAGGAGATGCTTAGGGCCAGAGCATACATATTTCAGACCCCATCATTGCTTCTGGATTTGTAAATGTGAAGAGAGAGAGAACGAGAGAGAAGCCAGCCCTCCTCCTGCTCCTCCTCTTGGATGATGGTAGGGTTAGATTCTTTTCTTGCTCAAACTTAACAAGCAAGCGAGGACTGTTCTTGCAGAGAGGAGCTGAATGTTGTATTAAGAGGACCTCTTTTGTGCTTTCTTCCTTAAGTAATACTTTCAGGACCTCGTTTCTGCAGTATGAGAGAGCAATCCTGTAGATGCTCCCTCCCAGCCCGCAGTGAAACAAATAGGCAGATTGAAACAGGTTGATTTTTTTTTTCTATAAGGCGCTTTCAAAACCTCTTCCTCGTTACTAGAAGCAATGCTAGGCCTTATCTTTACACTTAAGATGCACCAGAGTCCCTGCATGCCTCTGCAACACCTAAGGAAAACCACAGCAGAAACAAAAATCTACTGGCTAACCAAATACCATCCCCGAGTGCATCAGTATTTTCAGTATATGGGAGGCAAAGTGAAACTGAAGTAGAACTAAAACCTTCAGAGAAAAACACTCCTGCTTGCAGCTGCCATTCTAAAGATTTAAGGGCAGCTGCAATTAAGTTTCCTTGCTCAGCAAAGAAAGAAACGATACAGAATAATGCTTCATTAAAGTCAGCTAATCGGCACTCAAGTGCCCATCTGTACCTAGCAATCAAGTTGTTACCCACAATCTTTAGATTTAGTATTTAAGGTCACGCAGAGTTAAAACCGTTGACTTTAAAATCCTTAAATGATATCCATGGAGATAACATGCTTAACTACAAGGAAAGTCTTTTAAGCAGTTGGATTTTCAGCTGCAGTCTCAACCCTGCAGTGCTGAGCCAGCATGGGCAGCAGTTGGAAAAGAGCTGTTATTGACCAGTGCATTAGGTAGCAGCACTCACAGAACCTAAAACACAAGGACAAAAGCAATTATTTTTCACTCTTACCACATGAAGTCCTGTTGAAGCTCCAGAGTGTTAAGCAGCAAAGTACAATACAACTGTAGATGAAGTTCACTGCCATCTCCACCACTTCATAGGAGCCTGGCAGACAGGGGAGTGACTGCCCTACTTCCTGCTGGAGAAGATATGCCTCTGTGAGTGCTCTTATTGGCTGTGGGGGAAAGAAAAAAATCACCCTAAAACCCCCTGAGTCATCACAGCTCTGACGTAGATCATCTGCCTCTTGCTGATGACCACATACATCGAAGTCCAGCCACAAAGCTCTGGCTTGGTAATAGCAGCACCAGCCTTGCATTAGACAGGGACTTTTGCTTTGTGATCCTCAGGGGTTTTGCAGAAGCATAGGCAGATATGTGTGACCTAATACTGGGAAATGGTGTGGGGGTGAGGAGTGTAAGAGTCACGTGCTTTGAGGGGGAAACTTAATCCCTAAGAAATGGGCAGTGAGCCCTGTGGATGTAGGTCTTGGCTTGTATATGTGCATCTGCATGTGGAGAAGCCTGACAGAGATGATGAGTCCAGTGTCTTACTTCTGCTGATGTAGAGATGTGGGGTTTGGGTGAAAGACACACAAAAGTTTTAGGGCTATCTACCCAAGAGGACTGAGTGGAGCAAAGCTGGCAGGAAGAAGATTTTGGTTTTGATGGTAGAGGAGAACATCATACCCTACATTTAAGAAGGCTTTATGACAGTAGGAAAGGGCTGTGTTAGGTTCAGAGATGAGGAGTTTTTCTCTAGGTGCTCTCCAGAAACCAAGGGAAACATGAGGAGAGGGGTATTTTGTCTCTCTGCCTTGCAGAGCTTTTCAGTTCTAGGGTTGGATTCCCCAGTGTCAGTATATGGTTTCCAGAGACTTGCTCTCTAGGCAGTGTTGGCCCATGCTGAGAAGCTTGAAAAACTGGGGAAAAGGCTTAGCTTCCAGATTTGTGGTCCACCTGAAATAACCAGCTGACAGATTCAGGAGACCAGGAGATGAACTATTGTCTCACTGAAGGGCTTAGAGGGGTGGACCTCAGTCTGTGTGTGGGCGTTTGCTTCAGGTGATACTTAAAAGCAGCAGAAACAAAGTCCAGTCTTGTTTACTTGAGATACATCTCTTATCTAATTCTCTAGGACTTCTCTAAGATTATTTGAGAATACCGGAATGCTGTGAGTAATGTTTCTATTCCTCCTATCATAGGTGAACAGGAAGGTGATGGTTGCCTTTCACTTGCCCCGACAATGAATCCTGCTCTTTTTTGACCAAAGGCTGCCTCAAGTAAGGTCCTAATGCAGGGCAATGTGCATGGTGTATAAGAGGCTTGAGGAAAATAATCTTAGAGTTTCCTTGTAGGAAGGGATTAGTAAACACTCTATTGAAATGTCCCACCAGGAAAGAAAGGGGAAAGCATGGTGTGTCATATTTATCGTCAGCCCTTCTTGCACAGTCTGCTGAATCAGACTCCAAACCCTGCGGAAAACACTGAGATAGAATGAGAAGGACAATATTGACTCCTCCTCCTTTTTTTTTTTTTTTTAGAGCTGACATAGTAGCCTGTCCCATGACTGCGACACAGGTAGAGACTCAGTCAAGTATTTTCAGGCCTCCCTTTCTCCTGAAGAACTGTGCTCTACAGTTTCTACCTCACTGAGAGACTCTGGAAGAGTGTCTTCTTAAGCCTATAAGGCTGTCTGGTCCTCTAACATGCAAGAAAGATGTGGTTGAGACCCTCATCACCAGATCCCTACCATGTGATGCACCAGAAAGGGGTTCAGGTCCTGCAGGACCTCCATTGCATCTCCTTTTGCTTCCTGGTGTGCTCACAGTGGCCTTTTGATTTGAGTTGAAAGGGGCCTGCTGTGAGTGATTTGGGGGGATCTTTCTGGAGTGCAGATTCCTTCCTCACTTTAAACAAGCGCCTGGGGCACCACGAGCAGCCCTTTGACAGTGTTTGGTGTGAGTGGGGATGGTGACTAGCAGAGGTAATGCGTGCGCTGACGTGCACGGAGCTGTGGTGCTGTGTAGGTGTGGAGTTGCACGGCCACCTTAATTCGGTGATGGCACTAGAGGGCACCAGGCGGTAATTCCCGGTGCTGGAGCCCAGCCTCCCTCTTCGGAGGACGTTCTCCCCGCCTTCTTCCCTCTCCCCTTCTTTCCATAAAATCGATCATTTATAGCTCCTCCACATCAAGTTTTGTATTTTTCTATTGCCCCTTTTATGATTTTGTTGAGGAAATTTCTCCTGTTCTTTTCTCCTAGGAAGTAACAGAGTGCTCACTAATGAGTAGTAGTATTAATAGTGCTGAGTACCATTATGTAAAAAGCACAAAGAACATAACATCAAAAATCCCACCAAAAAACTCCCTTCCCCCAATAACAGACAAACAACAGCAAACTCCTCTATATGGATATACTTGGTTTTTTCCTTGGGAATTTTTGTGCTGTGGAAAAATTTGTGACTGGAGACTGGGACTATTGTCCCTTTGTGATGTCTCATTCCAAACAGGTATCATTTCCTAAGATACTGCTCTTGCCCCAAATCCATCTGCAGGAGGAATGGAGGAGCATGATGTCTTGTCTGACATCGAACCTCAGAAAATGAGTCAGATACTCTTATCATTGAAGGTCCTTCAAGGTCACTGATAGGACTTTCATCCACTTTCCCTGGAACACATGTGTAGTTCACTTCCTGCACTCCAGAACAGGGCATGTGGGGCACTCTGTGGAGTAGTTTCCACTCGCTAAATTTCCCATTATGTGACTGTTTCCTGTGTGAGCAGACATCCTGAACAGGGAGAGGATAAGTGGGCAAGGAAAGACTCACTGATTATCCCAGGGTAAACAGAGCATTTGCTTTAATCAAATAGCTAGTCCTGAGCCAGTCTAAATCAAACTTGTGATCTTTCTGCATCGAGCTGGATTATATAGGCCTTAAAAGTCTTGCACACACATGAGAACCCTTGTGTTTGTTTTTTTGTGTGAGTAGGAGATGTTTGTTGCAAGTTTATACCAAGCCTGCTCTCTTTTCTGCAAGGGAATTTGCAGGGTCATTACCTTCTTTCTCTCACTGTTAGTGTGAGTTACTAGAGGCTTTGGAAACAGTGGGTAACTGTGAGGACTTTTTCGATTAAAATAAAAAAAAACCACCATACTTCTATTATCTATAAACCAAGGATATAATTATATTCTCCTTTTTACTGAAGAAGCAAAATCCACAGTATTGATATTTGATTTTCATGACATTTGGTGCATGACGGGGACTTCTTCATCATTGCTTTTTCCTTCAGTTATTCAAGGCCAGACCTTCTTCCAAACAGCACAACCAAGCAGTTGCTACCATGGCTTCCTAGAATAATGCCAACTGGATCTGCAAGAGATCCTGTTGGAATTATACTCCTGTAAATGCAAACCACAATATTTAATTTTCAGTTTTTAAGCCCTAAACTTGAAAGAAATGGGTATGACATCTTCCACACTCAAGACCTGCACTTTGCAGATGCTGAAATACGTTGAGATGCAGAGGAAAGACAATTCAAGAAAGAAGGACTAGGATAAACAACTGAGGTGAGGACTCAGCTGCTCCTACAGCAGGAACACCTCACTAGCTCACCTTTTGTAAGTGGAAAACCATACTGTTCATATAGCAGCAGCTTTACAGTACAGGGTAACCCAGACAAGCCACAGAATGCTTGAAACCCTTCTGAGCAGGTATGTGGCTGAACAAGTTTGATGAGGTATATGGGAAGAGGAAAATGGTACAGAGCATATGTCCCTATGTAGCATAAAGTCAGCAGTGTGAATATGTGAATATTCAGACAGTTGTGAATATGTGTCTGTGTACTCACTAACAGTAGGATGAATAGGAGAAATTGATGAGTTGACCTCAAAGCAGAGAACTTGTCTCATACTCCCTTGCCTTTTCTGCCAGGTGTTCTGTAGCTCACTAGCACACCCCACCTGTGCCTCCACTGCAGAAGTAACTGATTTTTCAAAGGGATCAAGGCTTATGCAGTTGCATCTGTTTTTTAATACCAGCAATAACTTTTGAATTTCCATTAAATATGAAAGGAGTCTGGAAGACTTGAAGATAATCTGGTTACCATACATTTCTTGAGAAGAGAAGAGAGGAGAGAAGTGAAGAAGAAATTACTGGCTGGGCTGAGGAGTACAACTGTGACATCATTCAGTTTATCTGCCAGCAGCACTGTCAGCTGCTGTGCAGATATTGCCTATAGATTGCACTGTGGGTTATTTATAGGATGGGTCATATGTTAAGACCCCTCCATGTTTTACCTTGAGGCTATTTTAGTAATTTTGACATTAACAAACCTCCCATGCTCTCCATATGAAGAGCACAGAAGCATTAGTTCTGTTAGCTGGCTGGGGTCCTGTTTGGAGACTGACCTAGTTAAATATGTCTTATAACTTTGGAAACTGCCTGAGCAGAGCCACAGGCTTAGGCAGACAGTTAATCACAGAATGTTCTGAGTTGGAAGGGACCCACAAGGATCACTGTGTTCAACTCTTAAGTGAATGGCCCATACGGGGATCAAACCCACAACCTCGGTGTTATTAGCACCATGCTCTAACCAGCTGAGCTAATCTCGGGGTCAATGCTGCTAAATGCTTGAGTTTCAGCAGTGCTGGAGGTTCCTGCGGTGGACTACAATCAGTTGTGCAAGAGGTCCATGGAAAACACTCACCAAATGAACTTGTGAACTCTGTTAGACACCAGCTACCACAGCAATCAACTAAGAGTAGTTAGCAAGTCTCTATCTAGTTCATGGATGAGAACGCTTACAGCTGCTGATTACAGATGCTTTCCCTCCCTTAGAGTCACCCTGAAGGAAGCAAGCCACTGTTTCTTTGAAAAGAGGGAAGAGGTTGTCTCAGAGGTGGGAAGTTGTGTGATATGAGCTCAACAGGGGAAGTTGCAGAGGGTTAGAGCTGCTAAACAGCCATTTAGATGGCCAAACTAGGGGTCGCAGTGAGAGACTGTCTCAAGATGGCAGCTATCAAGAATTGCTTTTCAGATGAACACTGTGTTTTCTGTATTCAGGATCAGTCCTAACACAAGCCATGAGGAAGCACGTGCACAACACAGTGCGACATATTGGCGCTGCAATGTAGGCCTATGTCTGCAATGCAGCACATGCTGCAGGTCTCCCAGTATGAAGGAGGATAAATCTGTGCTCTCCAACCGTGTTTGAAAATCCCATTCACAACTTGATGGAGCTTCTCTGTCTGGCAGGTACCCAGCTATTCAGCACTGATGAGACTTGGATTTAACAGCCCCAGTCTGTGTTCTCCCACAGAGAGCAGAAAATTGTGTCCTTAATAAAATTTAAACCAAACAGACCTGGGTGCTTTACATTGATACACTAGGCAGAGTGTTAGCTTTGCAATGCCCCTTTCCCATGTGAAGTACATGTGGAGCCTAGGGTGAGGGCAGCAAAGTCCCTCTCCCTTCCCAGCCACTAGGCTTCTCCCTGCAGTTTGGGCAGAGACTTGAAGAGCCACACAGATATTATCTGCTGAAATCCATTGCTTAAAATGTGGCTAAGCCAGTTCTATGCAGACAAAAGTGAGGAATCAATCAAGGCTTAATGATTTTTCCCAGAACGCAACAAGGCCTGTTTAACAGCAATCTTTGCTATTCCACCCCTCCTGAAAGGTAGTGCATGTATTCACTACATTTTCCTGCATTCAGCTTCTTTTCCCTTTAACATCAGATCGCTTAATAGAGAAAGTATTACAACAGAATTGTAGTAGAGAGAAATCTGTCATGAGAGAAAAAGAAAAAGTTTGTACTCATTATATTTAGAGAGTTCAGTGTGTGTGTGAATCAACAGTAACATCTTTCCCTGGGAGGGAGCATTTGGGGCTGGTCATAGAGCCTGTGCCATCCACTGCCTGTAGAAGTGGCAGTAAGCTAAAGCTTCAAGGCCCTTTCTGGAGGCAACAGGGAGTTCTCAAAAACAGCTCCACCTGAGAGGACAGTTATGAACAGCACCTGCTTTGTTAGTGCCTATGAAGCAAACCAGGTATACAACAAGGATGGAAGAGCTGTGCTTAAGTTTCATAAAAGAATCCAGAAATGACACTAGCCTCCATGCTAGGTGCCATGTGAGCTGAGCAGTGGCGGTTGGGGAAAAATGTGATGCCTGGTTACCCTGTCCTAATAGGATTTCTGCACTTTTCTTGGCAGAAGCAAGTGCTGCTCACTGTTATAGACTGGTAGAATAAATTCAGTCATGCTGGAGACACTGGTTGGGAGTTTTCTGTGGAAAATGGTTTTTTTTTGCAATGTCAAAATATATTGCTGTGAAATGAGCTTTCTCAAATATCTTAGATTTATTTTTTTCTGTTTTCCACCAGAAATATACAATCAGAGCAAGTCAGAGTGCTTTGAATTGTGCTGCCATTAAACAGGGCTGCTGTAGTGCCTCAAGGGAGTATGATAAGATGTGCTCTGTGCAGGATGTGGGAAGGGGTCAAGCTCTGTGTCATCTTTGATCTCCCTCTGGGGCTATATTGGTTTTCCATCACACATAGTATACCTCATTTTGCAATATGCGCCCTGGGTGCAGCCAAGCTCCATCACATCCCCCCTAGGTCCATGACCAGAGTCCTTGCTCTGGCTCAAAGACGCTTCTTCTGTATAAGACCAATGGAGTGGGAAGCTGTGTGTCACTGGTGTTGCCCTGTGGTCCTCATTGTTTTTGCTGGCTGTGCCCGAGGGTGAAAGCTAAAAAGTGAGTCATCTCTGGCAATGGGAGCAGAGATGCAGGAGGGGAGCAGACCTTCTTGACACTGACCCTGTAGTGATCAGGTTTTCCCATTATTTTCTCTTACTTCAGGCTGCTGCTCTTTCTGAGGCAGTGGGATGTCAGGCTTACAGAGTTTCAGTAGAGACCAGTGAGCAGCTTTCTCTGTCAGAAACAGCTTTCCTCAACAGAAAATAACTATGGTTACTTTGTCCACAAGCTGCCTGAGACAAAATAAGATTTTGTCTTATGTAAAATGAGACCCTGCAGATTTCCTCTGTGAGATGGAAAGAGCTGGAGAACTTAATATGAAGACTGAGGTGTGAGAAAAATCCCCATGACACTCTGGGAGGTTGCTCTTTTCCTCCTTGCTAGGCAGCCCAGCATCATCACCCAAGCATAAGGAGACAGAGAAAATGGGAACAACAGGCATGGGACACCCACCAATGAGCAGTTTCTCTTGGTGTTATGCCAGTAGTTTGGTCCCCATCTCTTTCTCATTACATATGTGCCAGCAGTGCTCAGCTGACAGAGAGGATGGGTGGGAAGCAAGTGGACTTACAATGCCCGGGTTGAGGCCAGGGTAATGTCATGGCTGTGGCTGCTGGCACTGAAGATAAGTGGTAAGGAGAGCATCAGCCAGATTTGAGGCATTGAACCACTGTCATCTCATGATTCAATCAGTAGAGACTTTGATGAAGGCCCCTAAGCTGAGGCTCCTAAGAGGAGAAAGGAGTTGTCCTCCATAAATACACTGTGAAGGCAGGAATAGCAGAGGTGAAAAGGGATCTGCCACTTGCAGGACAGAATGGTGCAGCTACCAATTAGTCCAGCAATTCCTTGGAGGAAAAAGAAAAATCCTCAAACTTGGAGATTTACAGAGTAGATGTACAAGTATTTAAAAGTAGCTTTGTCCTGTGGAAATACAAATGTCTTTAGCATAGGAACCCTCATCGTCAACTAACTTGGACAGAAGCTCTAAAGGGCTGCTTGGTTGTAGAAAGACATTATTCAGAGCCAAAGAACCAAGACATTTGCATGAAAACTCAGGGCAGCAGATGTGTCACTGAAGAGCTGGGAACACCTGTCTTTTCTTTCTTATGGGAACATATTTTTCTATGTAAAACAGCAGGCTAAAAAGTAAAAGGTGAAGAAGAGCTGAGCTCAGTGTCTGTAAGCTACACTTCTGCTCTGAATAGGGCTGAAGGTCCAGGATCCTGTGTGTCCTGTGCACTGTGGACAGGGGTTCCTCTTGCAGTTGATGAAAGATGACAGGTGTTAACCTTGGAGCAGACAGAGCTTGGCACAGAAGGCTAGACTTTTTTGGGATTCATGGAGAAGCAAAAGAGTTAATATTCCTCTGCTGGCCTCCCAGCAGAGAAGCACTCTGTGCCCAGCTGAACGTGAACCTTCTGTTGACATAAATGTAGTTTCCATCCTAGAGCTTACTTTATATCTAATTAGTGTCAAATGGTAAATCATCTCCAGTAGCTTGATGTGTATGCCCAACCTCAGCTCTGGGACCACAGTGCTAAACTCTGCAGACCTGCAAGAAAGCCAGAGTCAGTAAAGAGGAGGGTTTTCTCTTGATTTACAGGGCCTGTGACCCATAAGTCAACACCTATTTAATTCTATTTTGTTTCTGTCTTCTGTAGATCAGTTTAAATGGGAGAAGCAACCGTGTACTGAAAGTGAGTTCATGAAAGGCTCTTGGCCTGTGTATGTGTGAACAGGATAGCTTTTTGCTTTGATTTGGATTTGTTCATGTTGTTATGCATAAACAGCAGTTATTAATGAGGAGCCAGCTGTAAAACTACTGGGATGCCTTGTGTGCTAGTCCTGTCACACACAGAATTTGCCCAAAGTCTCTTATTTGAAGTTGCAGATGGTATGGACACATCAACAACTGCTGGTTGCTCGGATATCAGATTAGGCTTGAAAACCTTCTCTCCAGGCCATACATAAATGTTTGTGTGACAGTGTGTCAGAGATATCTCTTGGGCTGGAGACGTGCTGGGGGATGGCAGTAAACCCTATCTCTGACTCAGTTCACCTAGAAGAAGTGAAGCCAATCCTTCTCCATTTGGGTTGGGAAGACTGACAATGAGCCTGCTCTCTTGAATCAGGAAAGGCAGTGCTGCAGGTTACTGTCACCTGCAAAGGCCAGGGAAGAAAAAAAGGGACCTATAGAAATATAGAGACTGGATGAACACTGGTTCCAGCTAGGAAGAATTATAAACCTGGTGGGTGTGGGCTTTCCCTGGAAATGGGGAACTGACAGGGCACTGCGGCCAGCCTGACTCTGGAATCAGGTAAGCCATGCCCTAATAAAAAGCAAGTGCTCTCCATGTGGTCTAACTATTGAAAAAAAAACCCATGAGGAAAGGCCATCCTCCATGTTCAGCTGGGAAACCAAACCAGGACCAGCTATGTTAGAAAGAACACCTGCACCATGGCTCTGAGCAAACAAGATGAATGTTTCCCTTGACCGTCTCCTGGCTGGTCTTTATCCCCTAAGAAAGTCAGTCAGGGGCTCTCTCCAGCTCCCTCTTTTCAAGCAGTCTAATCCTTCAGTGAGCAGGGGTGTGAGCTGTTCCACTGCAGCAGAAGGAGGGATGGCTTTGCACACAGTCAGTTTTCCATACAGAGGATCAGATTGCACAAAGCCCTGCTTACAAAATACCCTCAAGAAAATCTGTATGAAGCTGGGAGTTGGAATGGGGGAGGATACTGATTTAGAGAAGAAATCAGAGGTTTGTTTCTCAGTACACACTAGATGTCACTGCTGGAGGAAGAATTGGAGCATACCTTGAAGCCTTCTGAGTTTAGTGTTCTAAAGAGGAGGCCACTTCTCCTAAAAATGCCTTGCTGGGTTGCTAGAGAGTAGTGAAGGAAGAGTTACAGAAATGCTGTGTCCAGTAAGTGTTTATGTCTGGCACTTGTGCAGTAAAGGTTTGAAACCTTTGGTGCACAAGCTTTCTGTGGAAGGGGGAGCAATGGAGCTGTGTGATTCCTGTCTCAGCAGGATTTGAGCCTTTGGTCACACTGTGACTTGGACACCTGCAACTTCATCCCTTACCCCTTCATGGGGTTTGGCAGTTGTGCTTAAGGCCAAATGTGATCTGATGCTGCTGTAACCTGAGATTAAACTGGAAAACAAAGATGAGAGAAGCTTCTTTGTCATCTCCTCTCCTTGGCTGTGGATGTGAATAAAGTCAAGTCCTTGCCTACAGCCTGAGCTGTGCTGTAGGTATGCCTGGCTCTGTACCCTGCTGACCTTTGTGTTGCTTTGTTGATGTGGCTTCCCAGTTTGACCATCAGTCTGCCTCTTCAGCATAGGGCTGTCTGGGGATCACTAGACTGTAAGCATTACCATGGGTAATGTCACTAGACTTGTCTCTGTGTTCAGGCACTGTGGTACTGCACCCTGGTTGGTGAGGATAGTGCCCTGTCTTGCTATGACCCTGGGGTCCCAGCTCTGTTTCTTTCAAGGAACAGCCCCTGGCACAGCCTGTAGTCACCATGAGAGCCCATACAAGTGAGTCTCTAATAACGCTTTTCATCCTCCTGACCCTACAGGATGTGGTCAACAGATCTTTCTGACAGTCTTTGGCAAGTGAAGAAGGTTGAATGTGGATGGAGTAGGTGCAGATAAGCCCACAGGGAAGGAAATCTGGAGCCTGCTGTACTACTTGCATGTTGAATCAAGGAGGCATGCTGATCCTTGTCTGTAAGAACATCCTTATCATGCTGCTGCAGACCCTGGCCTCAAACCCCACTTCAACACAGTATGATGGGGAGTACTGGGAACAGAATGTCAAGCCATTGAGTCCAAGAAAAAATAGAAATGTCTTGAGACACTTTTGGGGAGAGCAGGTTAAGCTGGTATTTTGGTAGCTTAAACTAAATATAGACTTTTCATTTGGTACGTGAAGTTGTCCTACCTTTCTAGTTCTAGAGCTCCTCAGTCCTTGAAGAATGCTTTTCTTCAAGGCTCTGGTTTCATTCAGGACATCAGAACAAAGGCCACCAGCACAGGACCTTAGTTACAATGGGGTCAGAGGAGGATGAATGCTGCCTCCAAATGCACTCTTCACCTGCTGCCTGTCAGAAGGCAAGGTGTACGGTTCTGCCCTGGGGATTGGAGGGAGAGTACTGGACTACACAAGTGCCTACTGCATCCACATGGCAATATAGGCTGCCCTCATGGAAACCACAGTTCTCACTTGCTTTCTATATCAGCTAAATAGACTTCTGTTCACAACACATGTAAGTCTCTCTCTTAAAGAAATGAAACCAAACAAAAAAAATCCCACAAAAGCCCAGAATCTCCACAAGAATCTTCTGGCCATCCTACCATGTTCCCATTGCGACAGTGATGTTCCCTTAAAGATGATTCCTATACAACTCACAATAATCACATAAGAGTAGGGGCTTTTAGAGAAATAACAGGCTGATTACAAAGCATGTTTTTGTGGTTAATTTGTATTCCATGTGGCATTTTTTCCCCCAGTCTTTGCCAAATGGGAGCTAGATATTTTCCTGGAACTACAGGAGAACTACAGGAGCAGGGTCAGGACTGTACCTGCTGTATTGTGGTGCCTAAATAAGACTGCAAGACTATTTACTATGTCAGAAAGAAGTCTGATGAAATGACTGCCAAGGGAGAGAAAGTACTAGAGGGCTTCTTAATAGGACAGGATGTTCCAGTGACTGGTATAAAGCCCTGAGGTCACTCGATGTTTTTTAAAAGGGTCTCAGGTACTTTGATACTCTGAGGCAGCATGGGGGGAGAACAAAACAAAGTTCTCAGGAGGTTGAATAACTGACTCTTACTTGAAAACTTTTGACTATCAAGATAGCATAAGGTACTTGGCAAATTTTAAATCAACATCCACTTAAAATAAGGCACTTCACAAAGCGTTGATTTGGCAAACTCTAGCCCATCCAACTTGAAGTTACCCAGATTTCTAGAAGAGGAAGTTAGGAGAAGAAGGAGAAAGAGTGAGAGAAAAGAAAGGGACAGACAAAGTCACCACATGAATCCAGTGTCGTCTCAGTTGCTATAAGAGCCAAGATGGTGGCCAGTGACCATGTGTACTCTTATGCTATGGCTTTTATCTGCTCTGGTCTCCTGGAGCCCTTCCCCTCCAGGCATTTCACAAATCAACCAAACAAGCACACCAGGCATCCCTAAAGCTACATCTCTGGGTGAGCTGGGTGGGGGCAAGAGGCTGTCAACAGACATAAGATAATCTGTGCAAACTTTGTTTTTTGACATTCTTCATTTTTCAAGGATATCTTCATACTGGGAACTCTTTCAGAGTGTCTTTTGTAAGCTATTGCACTGACACTGATGACCTGGAAACTATTTCCATTTTAGAAAAAAATCTACCTCATATTTCCACAGTAGACAGATGAGGTTTTCAGAGAGAACTTGTGTGAGCTGTCATTTAAAATTTCCCAGCTTTCAGTTGCTCTTAAAAAAAAATAAATCTATAATATTTTAGGAATGGTGTATTAAAAGAACACAGTATTGGAAGGTGGCATTATTAATCTGGAAATGGTCTGGGATGTACTGTGTGGGAGCATACCTCTGCTTGGCTCACATTACTGGTTATTACTGGTTACAGCACAGTGTCCACAAGCAGAAATGCAGTGATAAAAGGTGCAAGAGTCCTTTTACACCAGAACAGTTGATTTTGCCTCCCAAGGTGGAAGGACATATATAACCCTGGACATACTTTTGGGCCTGATAACCTTATCCACCCTTCAAGGATGTCCCACATGAATTACACTCCACAGGCAAAGCAAAGAACTTTGACCTGCAACAAGGTTTGGTAGCCAAAGCCTGGGTACATCAGTGGAAAGGGCATTGGTAGGTTTAGAATAAAACCTGTTGCCTGTAGAGCATAAAGTTCAATAGAAGGCAGCTCTCTAATAGAATCTTTCCCAGCCTGGTGCTCTCGTTTAATGCACAGTCATCTCTGAGCTATTTGCATTATACCACTTGCTGAACAACTTGCCATTGTCTGTACATGAGTTCTCTGCTTACAGGCCCTCTTTGCTTACAGCATCATATTTCAGATATTCTTTGAGCATGGCTTCCTCTTTTTTGTATCATTAAAGAAAGAGAAGTTTCTTTGCCCACCTCTTCTCCTTAAACTTCTGTATTGCTTCCTTTTATGCTGCATACATTCAGAGGGTAATAAATTCAGTTGTTTTTGGTCTAAATGTAATTCCTTAGTAATTGCCATGTATTTATTTTTTTATTGGTAGCAATATCTTAACCTTAAGAATGCAAGATCTGAACTCTTTGATCAGTGTGCAAAGGCTTGCTTAGTAAAACTAAAAATGCATTTGAGAAGGTTTAAATTAGATGGTTGCAGAGAACTCTCTTTTTGTCATGGAATCATAGAATCATACATAGAATGGTTTTTGTTGGAAGGGACTTTTAAGATCATCTAGTTCCAATCCCTCTGCCATGGGCAGGGACATCTTCCACTAGACCAGATCACTCAAAGCCCCATTCAGCCTGGCCTTGAACTCTTCCAGGGAAAGAGCACCCACAGCTGCTCTGGGTACCCACTGTGCACCCACTGTGCCAGTGTCTCATCATCTTCACAGTAAAGTGTTTCTTCCTAAGTATTTTTCCTATCGTCTAATCTAAACCTACTTTCAGTTTAAAGCCATTCCCCCTGGTCACTCCATGCCCCTTTTTAAAAGTCCCTTTCCAGCTCTCTTGCAGGCCTCCTTCAATAACTGGAATGCTGCTAGAAGGTCTTTCTGAAGCCTTCTCTTCTCCAGGCTTGACAACTCCAATTCTCTCAGCCTCTCTTCACAGGAGAGGTTCTCCAGCCCTCTGATCATCTTTGTGGCCTCCTTCATACTCACTTGAACAGGTACATGCCCTTCTTATGCTGGAGGTCTGAGAACTGGATACAGTACTTCAGGTGGGGTCTCATGAGAGCACATAAAAGGAGCAGAATCACCTCCCTTGACCTTCTGGCCATGTTGATTTTGATGCAGCCTAGGATGTGGTTGGTTTTCTTGGCCCAGCTCACAGTGCTGAGTAATGTCCAAACTCACCAACTAATATGCTCAGGTCTTCCTCCTCAGGGCTTCTCTTAATCCTGTATTTGTGCTTGGAATTGCCCTGACCCAGGTGCAGGACCTTGCACTTCACCTTGTTGAACCCCATGGTGTTTGCACAGGCCCACCTTTCAAGCCTGCCCTCTGGATGGCATCCTTTCTCTCCAGCATGTTGACCACACCTCAGAGCTTGATGTCATCATCAAATTCACTGAGGGTGCACTCAAACCCACTTGTCCTCATTGCTGACAAAGGTGTTTAACAGTCCCAGTTCCAATACCAGCCCCTGAGGAACTTCTCTGGACTGGCTCAACTTCTCAAATATTATGGATGGTGACTAAAACACTTCATCCGTCAGTTCCCTTAGTCCCACCAGGTTCCTTAGATGACCTTGAACCTGACCCTCTGATAAAGAAAGAAGTTCTTCATTCTCCCAGTCCTTGACTTTTTCCTCTGTGCCTGGGGTGGTGTGGGTCGAGCTGTGAGGAGGTGTAGAGCATGGACAGTGGGATGGAACCCTCCTCTTTGGGAAGATTTAGAGCATCTGAATGATGCCTTGAAAAGTACATCTGGAATGACACTTGAACGATATTGAAAGGCAAAGGGTATTTTTTATTTCAGCCTTGTCAATAAGCAGTGTCTTCAACAAAATTCGTGACCTTCCCATTCTCTTCCATTGTATAGTAACTGATGGAATGGTCTCCTACTGATGTAGTTTCCTGATTCAAACTGAGCATGGCCCTGTGAACACTATTGTTGTAATTTTCCCATCCCTTTTGCAGTTTTCTTTCTCATATTTTGATCTGTCCACATTGAGAGAACTAAACCTTCCAAACTCACTCTGACCCACATGCACATGCAGCACACAGTATCTTTTTTTTGGTAATCACACTGAGCAAACTTAAAGAGAAACGCTGTGTAATTTTCATCTCCATTTTCATTTCCATTTTATAATCAGATCATTAAAATGAGAAAAGTAAAACACCTCAGAATAAAAATGACAGTCACAAAAGAAGGTCTTTAAATATTAGCACCTTTAAAATTATTGTTTGATAAAATATCTTATTGACTTTTGATTACAGGTGCCTTTTACAAAGTTCAACTATTAGATCTTAATCTTTTACTGCGCACTACCAGGAAGATAAAACACAGTTATTGCTAGCATAATTTGGCTTCTATACCCTTAGTAAAAGTGTCTATTCCTTGGTTGCCAAATGCTATCAAAAGGGATATGATTTTATTTACAAGTCAATAAAGTCCCTTCCCATTTTCATGGTAATAGACCTAAAAGAAGTTATTTTTACTCACTAGGACCTCTTAAAATGTCAGTGTTAAGGTACATATTTAGGCTACTGAAATTCATAGAGCTGTTTTTTTGCAAATCATGTCAATTCAGCCCCTACCTCTCTGCTCCCTGGTAGTGGTTTCTGCAGAGGGACAAGCAGGATCTTGCAAGTCCTATGTGCTGAGCTGTCTGGGACTGTCACTTGTCCCATGACAAAGAATGGGGACAGCACTACCAGTGGGACTCTGTGTGTCTGTCCATGCACAATGTTCTATGTATAGTTTCTGCTGCAGGAAGGAATGCTTCTGGTTGCGTCCTTCCTTTTATTGCTGCCTCCGGCTGTGCCCAGGAAGCCATAAAGTATGAAATGTGAGAAATAGCCCTATGTTGCTCATAAACACTTACACCTGCTTTTCAAGAGGAGTGCTTAATCAAGGGAATGACAATATAAAATCTCTTCCAGCTGTCTTGGGTCATAAATGAGCCTTTTAGCAAGGGTAAAGTGGGGCATACAGAGAATTGCTGTGGTTTTCACTGGCTGAGAAACTGGCTGTAATGATGGTTCTTAGACAACTCCATCTCATTAGTAAGGTAGGTCTAAAAAGACACTTATTTCCTGGAACAGAATAGGGCCACAACCCCAGTGATGTTACTGATGATGAAATGATAAATCTGGACTCTTCTGGTGCTTAGTTTTAAAGCATTGCCCTGACCATCCTGACAGAAGAGAGAGCAGAAGTGCCTCCAGAGTCATGCCTTTCCTATAGCTTGTTCTCACCGCCGCAACCCGTGTTCGATTCCCAGTCAAGGGAAACTCCCCTGGGCAGATGGAGCTCATCAGCCCTTTAAGACCATCCATCTTAGAGAAGGTCACCCTAAACAAACCTACGTCCTGAGGACCTCACTGCCACTGTCCAAGCTTGCTCGGCCCCGGCAGATGAACCTCAGGATTAAAGGGTGGGCTCAGTTCAGCGCACACTGGGTCTCACCTAAAAAAAAAATCCACTGCGCAGGCTCGAAGGGTAAAGACCTTTCCCAAATCTTCGTTCGCGAAGACTGACCATACTATACTCGAAGGGTGCCTACCTTTCTCTCCCTGGAGAGAGCATAGAAGTAGAAACCAACCTCCTGACTCTAATCTTGAGCACCTCTAGCTTTCACATTGCCTTTGGAAGTCAGGCTGGTGAGCTGTGAGTGACACGGAGATATTAATTTATACATTCATGGTATAAACCATGTGCTAGGATGCATGGAGACCACATCCCAGACAAGTGTGGAAGAGGATGAATAGGAGTTGTTCAGACCAGAGATGAGCACGGAGACATAGAGAGAGGAGATGCAGACCTTCAGTTCAGCAAGCAACTGTGTGCCATTGTTCTGCACTAATTTATCTGGAAAACTCGTTGGGGGTGTTTCAGTTCATGTGGGTGCTGCTCTGTTTGGGCAGTCAGGAAGGAACACTGCTTTGCCAGAGCCTCGGACTGCATGCTGGATGAACATCAGCATCAGGGAAGAAGAAACTGGTGCCATTAGCAACTAAATGGTTTTGCATCTGTAGATGACAAACTTGCTGCTTCTGACAGCAGTGACCATGCCAACACATTGCTGGCAAGTTACACACGGGCAGATTTAGCACTGGGGACACATGCTGTTTCACAGAGAAGGGCATCTTTACGTTCCAGGAGAATGGTAGCATGCTTGTATGAGTCTGTGTGGGGCTTTACTCAGTTTTTTGGGGGACTTTCCTGCATGAGCAAACCCCAAGGTTTCATTTGGGCTGTTAGCAACTCAGATGCTATTGGAAGTGCAGAAGCAGAAGTGGGTATTAACACTGTGCCTGCAGCAAGCTGTGGAAAGAGGAAATGGCCATGAATAAAAACATCAGAATCTGGCCCAAAGAGACTTCCATGTAGCCAGCAGGCTGACAACAGTGAAGTCCAGGAGGGACAGCAGTAGTTAGTTTGACTCATTGGTTATGGCAGGCAGCTGATCTAAATTCATTTGCAGTGCAAAGCCCCGGGCAAAGGAAGCGTGAGGCCTGTGAATGTTTGCTAGAAAAATAAACAGCATCATTTAGAGCTAAGAAAGTGCATGGAGTGTGCTGAGTTTGGGGCTGTTGGCACTGAGAGCAATTTGCGGAACAGGGAGGACCTTCTGCCTCCAGGTCCTCAAACTGCGACACAGATAGTGACAACTGCTCTAGGTCTACTCCCTGAAATGGTTCATCTTGCTGTGCAAGGAGGTCCTGATTCTGCAACGGGCTCTGGACAGGGACTGCAGCATACCTATATGAGGCAACTTACAGGATTGGGATTCTATCCTGAGTTTAATCCTAAAGCACGTATCTAGTTTGGTGATGTGCCTTTACATACTGTTTGTGCCTGAGCAGAAAACACTCACGCGGTCTTGTCAGGGAAAAAGTTTCCTTGAGCCCATTCTGCAGTGACACTGAACACTTTGCACTGGCCATGGTGTTAGAGTCTGTTTTTTTCTTTAATGATTCTGTGCACACTCCAAAGAGAAGAAGCCAAAGCATGGGTCGAAAATCTTGTTGCAGGGGAATAGCTGTATTTCTTAGTGCTTACACTGAATCAGTCAGTCCCTGTGGCAATACAAAGAACTCTCTTATAGTCTGTATTTGGGCTGATAGCTGTAGTTCACAGAAAACAAATCAGCAAGGTCTTTTCCAAAAGCTGCTAAGAACAAAACCTGTTTAATAGGAAGCTCTGGGTAATGGACTTTCAAGGAGGAAGTTGATTTTAAAAGTGCAGAGCCACTCTTGCCCAGGAGAGACCCCAGATGGTCCCAGTGCATGCAACCACCATGTACTGTCACTTCAGTAGGATAGAGAACGCTAGGTATCTGGTGAATATGCCCTAAGATAAAGTCACGTGCATACCTCAAAGAGAGAGAGGCCAACTCACCTCTTCTTTTCTTAGTTACCTTTCTGTGAAATGTCAGTCTTCTCCTCCAGGCTTCAACCCAGCAGCCTATACAAGATCAGGCTGGAAAAGAGATATTTCCATGCAGTCTGTCCTTTACTGGGATTTTGCTGTGTCAGAGCCTGAAGATCCAGATTCCCTCATTGCTGGCAGTTGTGCAGGGAGTGGGCAGTCTCATACTTGGTGCTGCTTAAGTTCCTGCCCATTGCGATAATGTTGTGTTTGCTCTCTGAAGTAGCAAACAGTTCCTGACCCAGGGTCTTAGATTCCCACAATAGCATGACAAACACAGCTTCTGTGGTTTTTTGCAGCCTTTTTCACAGGCCATCTGGTAAGCCTGGCAGTTGGTTTGCCCATGGGTGGAGAGCAGACATTCAGCAGACTTCACTTTAAAGGTGACTTGCAAAAAGCACACACTGCAACAAAGGGTAATGAGAGCATCTGCTAGTGAATATTTGGCTTGGAAAAATAAAACAAGCAAAGCAACAACAGAAAGAACAATAAATCCAAAAGAAGAAAAGACTTCAAAAGGTTCTTTGTTTTTAGATTCTGTTGCAAAGCACAAATGAACTTCTTACTACCAAGATAGACTGCAAATAGGTGACAGATTGCTAAGCAAACATCAGAGAATTCATATGGCACTGAACTAAGCCATCTACCATTATTTTGTCCATTGCTAGGAGGAGACTAGGACAGCCCAAATGCCAGGACCTGCAAAGGGCATGCCTGCAGAGAGTTACATCTCTTTTGTAGCTTCCTGACTATGGTTGCTTAGCAAAAGGGAGTGGTGGCAACAATTTATGTCATTGACTGGAAGCCTGGGATCCATGTGCGCAGCACCTCCTCCTGTCATCGGTGGATGAATTTCAAGCAGTTCAAGTTGATGGATGTGGGAAACAGCAGGCTGTACTATGAGACTGGAAAAGCGAGACAGGCTGCTGGAGATGTGGATGAACTGAGGTTTATTGTCAAGAAACAGATTTAGTTTCAGTGTTAGGACTTTTGCTCACCTCGAGCATGTCTCTGCTGTTCATGTTCCCAATGGTCTGAGGTCAAGGCAGCTTTGCTGAAGGATTGCACTTGCTGACCCATGGATACACAGGGCTGTGAAGCTGGGGATGTCCTGGAATGGTTATTACTTTTGGGAATGAGGGCAGGAGGGAGAGAAATGATTTTTTGTGTGACATAGGCAGCTGATGCCCAGCAGGTTGAGAGCCACCACTTTTTTTTCTTTGCTCAACCTGTCTGCAACGACTTCTTGAATCCCAGATTGCACAACATCTTGTACCAGCCCCTGGGATGGGGGACTCCAGCCAAAATTATGCTACTAGTCAGAAAGAATGTGCTTCAGGGAAAAAGTGGAGTGTCCTGTGAATAACGAGCTGTACCATGCTCTGTCACTAGTTTTGATATTGTGAACTCTGCTCCTTGTGGCACACAAAGTAATAAATGAAACAGTGCAAGTCAACAGTTCCAGGCACTCGCCCATCACTGTTATTATTACATTTTTAACATTTGCTATCTGTTTTTTTGGCCAAGGCCAACCTAATACTTAATTCTCAGTCATGAGCCTGATAGATGAAAAAAAGGTGGAGCAAACCTGTGATGGAACACTTCAGGATGCTTCTGGAATTGTGTAAAGCTTTTTATTTTTTGTTTAAAGGCATTGTAGGAATGTCCAAAACATTATGGTATGTTTAAGGGAAGGGCCAGAGACAGGGAAAGGAGATATCAAAGTGAATTGGGAGAATGGGTAGGAGAGGGGATAAAAGTGTTTAACTGCAAGTGGGTACTGATGAATGTGCTTTTCTGTCTGAGCCCTATGTCTGCACTTCGGCCTGTCCTGTGCTCATATTAAACATGCTTTATAGTTTTTTGTTCTCTCTCTGTCTTAGTGCATGTGAATATATGTATGTTTCACTGGTGAACTTCAGACTCAACTAGTTGGTGATTAGTAAGTGAAACACATATCTGTATATGGAATCTGGATGGAGTAAGTGTCTGGGAGTGGAGGTTTCTGCTGATGCATCTGTTGCCTGTAGAAGAGGAAGATGAGGAATGGTGTATGTCAAATGGTGACCTTCAGTCCTGATCAACTGGTGCAGAAGAGCAGAACAGGTGGGGCTACTCATGGTTGTTTATGTGAATACTGCTGGTGGTTTTGTGGGGGCCACTAAAGGCACTTTTCTTTGTTTGTGTTGTTCTGTGTGGCCAGTTAGCCCACTGGATTCAACTTCTCCTAACATGATGCTTTCTAGAACCATCTTTAGAAAATACTGTTCCTCACCATCAGAATACATTTCAGCCTTGCA
Organism: Manacus candei; assembly: GCF_025592945.1. Taxonomy (NCBI): domain Eukaryota; kingdom Metazoa; phylum Chordata; class Aves; order Passeriformes; family Pipridae; genus Manacus; species Manacus candei. Next base: position 8,739,906 of record NW_026138083.1, on the reverse strand, counting down.
CCATAATGACTTTCATGGAAGATTTGTTACAAGAACAGCAGATTTCTGCAGAATAGGAAGTTCCAAGTTGGAGTCAGCATCTTGCTGTTGTTATGGGACAAGCTAACAAGAATTATCTGTGTATCCAGATGGACCATTTCTTTCCAGTTAAAACTTTGAATGTGACAAGTTAACTACAAAAAATAGAAAACCTTCATCCAAAATTCTTGGGAAGTGCAGTATAGCACCTGTTTTATGGTGAGACTGAAATGGTTAATGATTTACACATTGTAGGAATGCCAGGGGACTTTTGCAGGCTGGGAAGAGGCAGCCGTTCACCCAGCAGGGCCCATCCCCCCACCAGTGCTTCTGAGGGTGAGTCCTGAAAAGGCGGGAATAGCCATGTTTGCCATGCCTTTCAGGTGAACTCAGTGCATCTAGCCTGGGCTGTCGGAGATGGAGACATTGTGGCATGGCCCATCAAAGCCCATCCCCTCGCCAATCCTGAAAGGCAGGAAAAACCCTTTTACCCTGCCCCTCACAGGAACTCTGCACATGCCCAGGAGATGTTGGAGGCTCGTGGCATGGCCCTTGACACTATTCCATGGTAAAACTCCCCACCCCAGGGAGGTACAGGGTGTTCTGGAAGTATAGAATAACTCATAACTTCTTTGAGTGTGTGGCTTCCCTCCCCCACCACCAGCAGACCAAGACATCGCTTTTATGACTACTAAGTTCTATTGCTGGATCCAGTGGGCAGTGACTATATACATTTTTCCACCCTTATCCTTTTTTTCCCTTACTCTTTCTTACCATTACCCTGTCTTTTCCTTTCTCTCCCTTATGCATTTTCCCTAAAGGTGATATATGTTTTTCCACCCTTATTCTTTCGTTCCCTTACTCTCTCTTACCCTTATCCTGTCTTTCCCTTTATCTTCCCTACGCATTTTCCCTAAAGGTTATCTTTATGCCATATTGCTGTAGAAGATAGATATAATGTGGGGCCCCCTGGTGGTCTAGTGGTTAGGATGCGGCACTCTCACCGACGCGGCCCAGGTTCGATTCCCGGTGAGGGGACTTCCCCGGGCAGATGGAGCTCGTCAGCCCTGTAAGACCATCCATCTTAGAGAAGGTCACTCTAAAAACAAAACCTACATCCTGAGGACCTTGCTGCCACTGTCCAAGCTTGCTCGGCCCCGGCAGATGAACCTCAGGATTAAAGGGTGGGCTCAGTTCAGCGCACACTGTGTCTCACCCACTGCGCAGGCTCGAAGGGTAATGACCTTTCCCAAATCTTCGTTCGCAAAGACTGGCCATGATGAGATATAATGGTACAATCCAAAATGGCAACATACCTGTTTACCTTTGAAAAAAATTGTTCTAAAATAAACCCTACATATATATGTTTTCAAACACCAATTATTCAGTGTTATTATTTCACTTAATACACCTCAAGGGATTTATTAATAAGAACCTGGGGTACCCTCCCCTTTCTGGGGTGGATCGCAACAACACTGTGTCTTCCCAACCCGTAAATGCATGCTCATATTCATGTTCTGTGCATACTTTATAGCTGGTGTTTGATGCTTTACGTCTCAGGAAGGCGATGCTTTGCATTACCAACAGTAAAATAAGTGGCCCAGATATGTTCTTTCTTGTAATATAATTGTAAATGGATTTTGCTTTTAAAACACTATGACATTGATTTCCTACAAAGTGACAGTCTTGTCTCATTACTTTGATTCTTTTGTTGTCTGATGGATTTTAATAGCAAAGATCTGAAATTTGATGATTAACGTCCACCCCCAAAAGAAAAAAAGAAGTTCAGAGCTGTGTCACAGCAGCAGCTTCAAAAAGAAGCAGCCAAGCAGTTTGGGAAGAAATTCACACTATTGGTAGTCTGATGGCAGGGAGTCTCAAACAAAAGAAAAACTTTGAAGAATGATAGATAGGGGAGAGAAATATTTGATGGGAGAGGCTTTATCATGAAACAGGCAGGTGCAATGTTCCTATCAAGAAAGAGCAGAACTATCTATATGTCCAAATATCTTTTGCTCTGACTTATCCCCTGCCTGTGTTGCGGAATTACTTCCCTGAAAGCATTCTTTCTCATATTTGGGTCTTCACTGATTTTATGCGCCACAGTGTTAGATTGCCTGGGATGTATTTGGCTTATGAACTTAGATGCTGCATCAGAATTCCAGGATGGAGTACAAGCCCCATGGGAGAAAGAAGACGTGAATATAGCGCATGTACAGAACATTCCAGAGGAATATTAGGAGGAGGAAGAAAAGCCTTTGCAGTGGACAGAGACAGTGGGTTGAGGTTAGCCCAGTGTCCTAGTTAGAACAACTGGGACCGATTCATCACTGGATGGGTATAGCCCAAAACTGTGTATTCTATGGCCCTCCATGCCATTTCCCAGAAACTGTTGTCGGGAGGGGGCTGCCTGTGGGGGGATGTTCCTGTCCTCATACCCTTTTATGGAATTCCCCGCTCTGAGCATCCTCATACCCTTTTATGGAATTCCCCGCTCTGAGGGAAGGATTGACCATTCCTACCTGAACTGGAGAATATATAAACCTGGAGTTTCAGAACTTTTCTACCACTTGTGGGATCCAGAGGAAGACTACAGCTCACCACTCTCAACCGGACTGCAGCTCACCACTCTCAAACAGACTGAGACCACCACCCTCAATTGGACTGCAATCACCACTTTGACCAGACTACAACAGCTCTCCCACCAGCAGGTTTTTCCCCCCTCTCCCTTTACTTTGGACTCGGGGGGGGGGGGCAAGGAACACCACTTTGTTCATGCCCCAGGGTGCTGGGTTATACATTTGGGTTTGTGGGTTAAAACCAATTGTCTGTCTGTATAATTGTACTTATTGTACTATTTTAATAAATTGTCATTCTGACTTATAATCTCTCTTTTGAGTTGAGTTCATTTCCCCTGCTGGTTAACTTTTAAACCAGCACACCCAGGGTGTTTTAACTTTCCTTTATTACCCTAGCTATCTGGGATCTCTGGGCCCACCTCCCTAAAACTGGCAGGTAGGAAAACAAATTATCACTGTGAGTCTTTTAGGATGCAAGCTGTATTGTTCCATCAAAGTGATGACTGCTACTATAACAAGCCACATTAGCCCCAGATTGATCCTCCCATTCACAGCATGAAAGATCAGTGCCATTTGCAGCATTGAAGGTCTATCCTCTCCGGGGTTCCTGCTCACTGATTGGGCCTATCACAGCCTACAAATACTCTGTATTGCCCGTAAATCCAAGTCTTAATCTACTTGAGAAATGCTTCATGTGGCTGGTGAGTCAACACTGGACTGGTGTCACTAGTTCTCCAATGAGCCTATGAATCAGGCAGTGAGAGTGATGATGATGGGGGATAGAAGGGTGCAGCTTTGCTGAGGAGGAGGTACAGACAAGAGAGAGAAAATCATGACCTGCTGCATGGTTGGGTTCTCTGGGAAAGCTCAGAGCATCAGGAATTGAGGGCTCAACGCTGCCTTGTCTGAATACTTTACAAGGACGTCTCCTATGAAGGTTCTGGGCTCACACCAAAGGCTATTGAAGTATTTTGCTTAACTGGGTCCCAGAATAAGAAAGGTTATGTGCAGGAGAACAGGAGTGTATGAAAAATTTATAGTTAAATGAAAAGCTGGCATACAGAGTTTTGTCTGACTGGTTTCTGAAACCCAGAAAACCACACAATGCCCTTAGGCTGTGCCTGCCTTTATTTAAGTGGGAAATATTTTGGGATGCCTAGAAGAGAGCAAGCTCATATGAAAGCAAATGAAAAATGTGAGGCCTGAAGAAGTGCCCTTAACTTCAAGTTGGAGGAGACCCAAAATTGGTGCAAAGGCTATTGTGAGGCATACTGGAGCAATCTTGGTCCCATGCACTAAGTGAGTTGTCTGGGGCTACTTTACCGTTGTGCTTTTTCAGGTAGACTCCCCCCAGCCTCTGCTCCCCTCACCCTGTGACTTGGCTCAGAGGAGGCAAAAGGTGACAGCTTTTGATAATTTTGAAGACATTTTGAACAGATCTGGACAAAAGGCTAATTGTGAAAGAAAAGTGAAAGACTTAGGCTGGAACTATAAGCATACAGTCAAAAATGAGGTGAAGCAGGGAATAGCAACAGCAGTTGAATCTTTTACAGTTTCTTGCCGAGACTGTATCCTAACAGGCCAGCATAAAGTCTGTGTTCCTGTGCCAGTGATGACCAGATTCATATTTACTGGGTTCCTTTGGGTTTTACAACTTGAGACTGCAGCTGGATCCACGGAACTAAAAGTGAAGCTATTTTCAGAAAACAGACTGATGTTCTTAGCTGATCTTCATGCTTTTAAGATCCTGTGTCTGACCATCTGTCTCCAATTAGTCCCTTCAGCACTGCAAACTTCTCTCTTTGAAGTTCTCACACTTCTTTTTTTGCTACATTAATAATGAAAGGAACCTCAAAGCACTCTCAAATTGTCATTCTCCTCACTGAAGCAGGATAACTTCACCCCTCTGGGAAGAGATGGGACAACACAAATGAGGTGAATCTTTTCCCTGGACTTCTCTTAAGAACCACTTTTTTTTTTTTCTCTCTAAGCTGTACAAATTGGCTGAGACTGTCACGCCAGAGGCCCTGGGCAAGGCACAGAATAAGGATTCAGGAGATCTGGGTTCACTCTCAGCTCTGCAGAAATGTCTATTCCCCGTTCACCACATGTGAGAGGCTGGATTCATATCTCACTAGATTGTTTAATTATTGTGTTGGGTCAACCACCTTGTCTGTGTGTGTGTCGGGGGCACGGCCATGGTTGGGCCTGAAGCCTCATTGCAGTGTTGGGAGGAACATGGTCCACAGCCAACACAGCCGAGTCCATGGAGGGCACATGGCAGTATCAGGAGCCATGTGGCTGAGCTGTCAATCAAAAAGGCTGGCCAGGTAGCCCGCCCACACCACACCTCTGGAGCATCTGACTGGCTATAGCACCCCTCACTTCGGCTGGGAGGGCATTGAGTGGTCAGTCAACCAGATGTCCTGCCTGGGAGGGGTGGCCACAGTAGCCAAACCATACAAATATAGGCACAGAGGGGCTCCATCTGTGCCTGTCTTCTCTGCAGACATCTGCCACCATGTGACCTCTTGGTGGTAACTATTTTTCTTTCTGTCTGTCTGTCTGTCTGTCTGTCTTTCCCTAATCTCTTGTGGGTAACTTAAAACTGATGGGTCTTATTTCACTTATTTGTGGGTTGTTGTGTACTGAGTGCTTTGTGGAATGCTTCTCCTTGATTGGTTGTTATTCCTGTAAACCCTTTCGCCCAAATGCCCATTTTCTCTCTAAATTAAAAGAAGTTCTCTTGGGAAGTGCTTGTAGTGAATCATAGAATCAACCAGGTTGGAAAAGACCTCTGAGATCATCAAGTCCAACCCTTGATCTAACACCACTGTGGTTACTAGACCATGGCACTAACTGTCACATCCAATCTCATCTTAAAAACCTCGAGGGACAGTGATTCAACCACTTCCCTGGGCAGCCCATTCCAATGTCTGATTACTTTCTCTGTAAAAAATTTCTTGCTAATATCCAACCTAAACCTCCCCTGGCACAGCTTAAGACCATGCCCTCTTGGCCTACTGCTGGTTGCCTGGGAGAAGAGACCAACCCCCACCTGGCTACAACCTCCTTTCAGGTAGTTGCAGAAAGTGATGAGGTCGCCCCTGAGCTTCCTCTTCTCCAGGCTAAACAACCCCAGCTCCCTCAGCCTCTCCTCACAGGACTTGTGCTCGAGTCCCTTCACCAGCCTTGTTGCTCTTCTCTGGACCTGTTCCAGCACCTCAATATCCTTCCTGAACTGAGGGGCCCAGAACTGGACACAGCATTCGAGGTGTGCCCTCACCAGTGCTGAGTACAGGGGAAGAATCACTTCCCTGGCCCTGCTGGCCACACTGTTCCTGATCCAGGCCAGGATGCCATTGGCCTTCTTGGCCACCTGAGTGCACTGCTGGCTCATGTTCAGCTTCCTGTCAATCTAAACTCCCAGGTCCCTTTCTGCCTGGCTGCTCTCCAGCCACTCTGTGCCCAGCCTGTAGCACTGCAGGGGGTTGTTTTGGCCAAAGTGGAGGACTCAGCACTTGGCCTTGTTGAACCTCATCCCGTTGGAATCAGACCATCTCTCCAGCTTGTCCAGGTCACTCTGAAGAGCCCTCCTGCCTTCCAGCAGATCAACACGCCCCTCCAACATGGTGTCATCCACAAACTTGCTAATGGTGGACTCAATCCCCTCATCTAAATCATCAATAAAGATATTAAACAGGACTGGGTCCAACACTGATCCCTGGGGGACACCACCAGTGACCGACTGCCAACTGGATGCAGCCCCGTTCACCACCACTCTCTGGGCCCGGCCCTCCAGCCAGTTCTTAACCCAGCACAACCTGTCCAAGCCGTGAGCTGCCAGCTTTTTCAGGAGTGTGCTGTGGGAGACAGTGTCAAAGGCTTTGCTGAAGTCCAGGTAGACACATCCACAGCCTTCCCCTCATCCACCAGGCGGGTCACCTGATCATAAAAGGAGATCAGGTTGGTCAGACAGGACCTGCCCTTGCTAAACCCGTGCTGGCTGGGTCTGATCCCTTGTCCATCCTGTAGCTGTTATGTGATCTGCTCCATAACCTTGCCAGGAACTGAGGTCAGGCTGACAGGCCTGTAGTTTCCGGGGTCCTCCATGCAGCCCTTTTTGTGGATGGACGTGACATTCGCCGACTTCCAATCATCTGGGACCTCCCCAGTGAGCCAGGACTGTTGGTAAATGATGGGGAGCAGCTTGGCAAGCTCTTCTGCCAGTTCCCCATCACCCTTGGGTGGATCCCACCTGGTCCCATAGACTTGTGAGGATCCAAGTGGCTCATAACTGTTTCCTCCTGGATTACAGGGGGGCTATTTGGCTTCCTGTCTCTATCTACCAGTTCCAGAAGCCCGTTGTCCTGAGGACAACCTGGCTTACTGTTGAAAACTGAGGCAAAGAAGGTGTTAAGTACCTCAGCTTTTTCCTCATCTTTGGTGACTGTTCCCCTCCATGTCCAACAAAGAATGGAGGTTCTCCTTGCCCCTCCTTTTGCTACTGATGTATTTGTAGAAGCGCTTCTTGTTATCCCTAACAGAAGTGGCTAGATTGAGTTCAAATTGTGCCTTTGTCTCTCTAATTTTCTTTCTACATGACCTAACTATATTCCTAAACTCTTCATGAGTAGCCAGCCCTTTTTTCCACAGTTGGTAACCTCTCTTTTTTTTATCCTAATTTCCTTCAAAATCTCTCTGTTCAGCCAGGCTGGCTGTCTTCCCTGCTGGCTTGCCTTTTGGCAGACTGGGACAGCCTGCTCCTGTGCTTTCAAGACTTCCTTCTTGAAACATGTCCATCCCTCCCGGACCCCTTTGTTTTCAAGGGCTGTTTCCCAAGGTACCCTCTGAATCAGACTTCTGAATAGGCTGAAATCTAACCTGTGGAAGTCCAGGGTAGAAGCTTTATTGATGGCCCTCTTTGCATCCCTGAGTACTGAAAACTCTATAATTTCATGGTCACTGTGCCCCAGATGGCCTTTGACCACCACATCTCCCACCAGCCCCTCTCTGTTTGAGAACAGAAGGTCTAGCAGGGCCCCACCCCTGGTAGGCTCCTTTACCAGCTGGAGCAGGAAATTATCTTCCATACACTCTAGGAATATCCTAGACTGCCTCTTCTCTGCTGTGTTGAGTTTCCAGCAGACATCCGACAGATTAAAGTCACACAAAAGAACAAGGGCTGGCAATTTTGAGACATCCGCCAGCTGCTTGTAGAATAATTCATCACCCTCATCATCCTGGTTGGGTGGTCTGTTACAGACTCCTACCAGGATGTCAGCCTTGTTGGCCTTCCCCCTGAGTCTGATCCACAGGCATTCAACCGTATCATTACTGACTTCAAATTCTACAGAGTCAAGAGACTCTCTAACACATAGAGCCACTCCTCCACCTCTCCTACCTTGCCTATCCCTTCCGAAGAGCTTGTAGCCACCCATGGCAGCATGGCAGTCATGCGAGTCATTCCACCACATTTCCGTGATGGTGACTACAGCACAGCTTTCCTGCTGCACGATGGCTTCCAGCTCCTCTTGTTTGTTACCCATACTGCGTGCATTTGTGTACATGTACTTCAGCTCGGCTGCTGATCTCACTTCTAACTCTGGCTTTCCACCCTTGGGCTCATCTCTGGAGAGCCTGGTTTCAACCCCTTCCCCCTTCAAACCTAGTTTAAAGCCCTCCTGATCAGCCCTGACAACTTATGGGTTATAGTCCTTTTGCCCTTGCTAGATAGATGAAGCCCATCTGACTCTGGCAGGCTAGGTACCATAGAATTTGCCCCCTGGTCAAAACCCCCAAAATTCTGCCAGTGGCACCAATCCTTTAGCCACCTATTGATAAGACGGGTTTTCCTACTCCTCTCCTCATTCATCCCTGCTACTGCAGGAACTGAGGTGAACACCACCTGTGCTCCTGTCCCCTTAACTAATTGACCCAGAGCCTTGAAGTCCCTTTTAATTAGCCTGGTACCTCTTTCATTAATGTCATCACTGCCAGCCTGGACCACCAGCAGTGGATAATAATCAGAGGGATTAGCTCAGGGAGTCTTCTACTAATATCCCTCACCTGCACCTCAGGAAGGCAGCAGACTTCCCTGTGGGATGGGTCCGGTCAGCACATAGGGCCTTTAGTTCCCCTCAGAAGGGAGTCGCCTACTACCACTACCCTTCTTTTTTTCTTTATAGCTGTGGTTGTAATCTGTCTGGTAGATGCGTTGCAACTGGAAAACCCTTCAGGCAGATCCTCTTCTTGACTGTCCTCTGCCTGACTTTCTGGGTCCAGGGCCTCATACCTGTGTTCTCTTTATGTGATTCAAGGTATCAAAGATCTTAAAGGCTTTGCAAGAGTTGATGTGAGTGAAACTCTTGGAGTCTTAAATAAAAGTAAAATGCCCGGGCAAGCATGTGTATTTAGACCCAGGGCTTTATGCCACATAACATCATCTGTATCATTATTTTCTTTTGCTTCTAGTGCTCTCAAGACTTCAGCAAACAGAATCGAGCTCTGCACATTCTGCACCCCCTCCTGACACTGTGACTGTTTTCAAGAGGGCTCCAATAGGGTTCAGCTGCAACCTGAAATCATACTGTTGGGAAAGAAACCTTGTTCTAGTGGCTGAATTTCAGCTCAGGCTCTTTTGTTTGGCCCTTCCGTGAGATTGCTTTAGATAGGCCGATTCCTGTACCTTGATGATCCTGACCTGTTTGAGTTGACTTCACTTCCCTGCTTGACCTTGAATTGCTCTCATGAGTACAGAGGTGTCTGGTGATGACTGGTGTCCGGTGATGACTGGTGTCCGTGGTTGCTCTCACTGGCTGTGGTCTGCTCTTCTCATTCATGTTTTGTGGAACTGTCTTCATTAAAAAAAGGATATTGAAGAAAGGGAAGCTCTTGTAGAAGAGGTCTTGTCTTTCTGACAGTGGCCAGAAGAAATGAGAAATACAAACAGTTGTTTTTTCTTGAAGGTCCTTCCCAGCTTCTGGCACTTGGGGTAGGAGCTGTTGAGCCTGAAGATACAGCTGTACCAGGCAGGCATTCATAAGCCTATCTTCTCTGAGTGCAGTGAGGGCTGTAGACCTTAGTGTGCCAAAGAACTCCAAGCAGCTCCCTGCCTCTCATAGATTCAAAGGCCATCTGTCCATCTTTGTTAATTTTTCAGGGACAGATTCTCTGCCAATATACATGAAATTTCTACCATTTTGGGTGTGTTGGGCTAGCAGTTCAAACAGTCTAAATGGCAAGTATTGCATCACTTGGTGCATTGTTTTGCCACCGAACCCCAAATCTTAAAAGCTTTCCTTAAAATATCCACCTATACTAAGTTCCTGGCTCTGAACTGGGAGGTGGCTGATTTTCTTCTTTTTGATCTATTTTGTCCAAAAGACATTAGGTGGAAGATATTTACTTGGATGCCTCTGAATTTGCTAGCTGACTCCTCTGCTTCATTATTAATGAAGAGACTTTACTGTAACCTGCTTCATGCACAATGGGACATAATACATACTGTACATGTAGAAACCAAGCCTAAAATGACAAGAACAACCTTTAAATAACTCTTGTGTCCCATTAGCCAGATAATAACACCTGATGGGTAAAAGATACACTCACAGAGATCTCGCAGAAAACCCCTCAAAAATGACTTCTGAAAACCTCTAAAATTGTTGGCATGTGTTTATTTGTGAAATTAATAGACAGTATTTTTTCCACATGGCATAGTTGTTAAGAACGACATGTTCAGCCTCATCTTTGTGTTGTATAGGAACACTCTCTGAGACTCTGATCAGATTAATTGAACCTGTCCTTTATCATTTGCAGAACTCCAAATGATATGCGTATACCTGAATAGTTAATGAATCCCCTGGACTCCCCTCTTTCAATAGGAACAGCTTTAAGTTTCTCCCTTTCTCAGTAGAGAGGAGTCAAAGAAGAGAAAAAGCCTATGAACAATGGGAGAAAAGGAGGTTGAGGTTCACATTTGCTGTTTCTGGGGGGAAAGCTAAGTTTTGTTTTCTGTGTATGGCCTTTCTCCTATTGTCTAGGAATTTGTCCCAATGGATCCAAAAATCACAAAAGACATCTCTGAAGACTGTCTGGTCCAAGTCCCAAACCGGTGTCATCCAGAATAGGTTGCTCAGGTCCTGACCCATTAGCTCTCAGCTGACTCATCATCCATCTGAAAGGAAATGTTCATATATTCCTGCTTTTCTCTCCTATTAAAGGAAACTGCCCATTATAGAATCATAGAATTGTTTAGAATGGAAAAGACCTTTAGGAACACTGAGCCCAACTATTAACCATCTCTGGTCTTCTGGCCTATTCTGCCTAAAGAGCCATACCCACCCATCACAGCCCTCCAGGCACATGAGCCTGGAGGCATCATGTGAGGCACCATATCCCCATGATCCAAAGGAGATCATAACCATGGAACTGCACACAGACTTTTAATTACTCTTGTTTGTTCCCCATGCTGCATGAATCACTATTCAAGCACTTCAGAGAAGCATCCAACTTTCTCCATGATGCTGTCCTGTAGGAACATCCTTAGCTGTGGTATACTCTGGGGCTGAGCCCTCTTCAGCCTTGCATTGTTGAATATGACGTCTTTCTTCTCCATATCACCGTGCTGTCAACCCACTACACCACTGCCTTACTTAGCTGGTTATTCCACCCTCCCCTAATCCTTCCTAATTTAAAGGTCTCTTCACCAGGTTACCAACTCATTTACAGAGATGCTTTTGTTCCACTTAGATGAATTCAGTCTCTGTCTAGCAGCCCATGATACTCAGAGAGGGTCTATGATTGTAAAATCCTGTTGTCATCTTGAGTTATAGAGCAAGCTCTAGATTGACAGGATCATTCTGCTCTTCCTCAAATGTTCTCCCCCCTTCCCATTCCCTTTTAGAGGCAGTACTGAAGAGAATGCCACTTCAGCACCTGTGTCTTTGACAATCATCCCCATGCGGTATTACTTGATACCTTCCAGGTCTCCAAAGGAGATGTTGTCTGTGCCCACATGTATATGTAGTGGGGATGTAAGATTTCTGAAACTCTTCCAGTCTTCAAACTATCTTCAGTGTCCTGGATCCCTCTAAATCCCTCTAAATCCTCCTAGGCAGCATCAGGCTGGCAGCATCAGGCAGGCCTCTATCCTGCACAGTAGGGAGTATCCTATTATTATTCACCATTCACTTCCTTCTGGTGCTACCATTTGATTTACGCTCAGTTGCCTACAATGCTGTTCTGAAAAGAACTCCCAACCCCTCATCTGATACTATGGCACTAAATCTATTTTGTAGTTGCTGATCTGCAGCTGAAGCTGCTGCCTACCCTCCTGGTGCCAGAAGTCCTTCATGGGAGTCTTCTTTTCCCAACCCACTGAGTACAGGCTCTGAATCCTCTTCTGCCTGTGCAATTAGGTGTTCAGACTCTTATAGGGTCTTGGAGAGGATTCTGTCCTCTTTTCTATAATCTCTGACACTGTGCAGACTTCCCATCTCCTCTTCCAGCTCTCTAACAAGTGTTCACCTCCTGCAGGCAAGAAGACCACTTCCCCTGCTCCAGCATCCCAGAGGTGCCCCAGGCTTATCCTGCAGTCTGGATCTGCAGCACTGCATCCATTCTGGGGAGTTCAGCATATGCCAGGAGCTGCTGTTGATGTTGTACCGTGCTGCAAGACCATCAGTGTTGAACACACACACACTGTCGTCAGCACAATCTTTAGCTCCCTTCTATTTGTTGTTCTGTGCAATCTGGTGCATCTGTTTGCATCTTCCATTACAGCAGCACAGCCCAATTTTTGATTCTGTGTGACACATTGCCAACTTAAGTGGTGGAGATGAAAATCTTTTATTCCTGAGGAGCACAGAAATCCTGCAGCAGAGGGAAAACTCAGATGGCACTCCTTCAAAGCAGAGGTTCATTCTCCTCCAATCTGCTCTTGTCTGTGTAGAGCTTCACCACCTTTTCATCACTTCTATTTCAGTGCAGCTAACAAAAGCCCAGGCCTACAAATCTATCTGCCATGCAAAATGTTTCTTAGGGCTCATCAGGGGGTTATAGCTGCTTCAGTGGTAAGGCAGTAACTGCAATAAGGAAGAGGATTCTTCCAGCATGCCTGACTCCTAGGAGCATTACATTTGATGACTTCTGTGCAAAAATGAGAGCAAATGCAAAATCTGAGCTGGTGTTTGATGGTAAAAGTAGCAGTCCCATTCAAAGCTGTGATATAGAAGGAAGGACTTCCCTATTATCAACAGACTTGTTCCTGGACGGGGTGTGCTCAGCCTTCTAGTTCAGTTTGTTTTAGAGACATCTCTAAAACAGACATCTTCTACTGTTCTAGAACAACTTTCTTCCATGTGCAAATATGGACATTGCTACTATTGATGTGTTCTGTGGGCCACTTTCATAGACAGAAATTGAAGGAGAAGTTAAATTCTTTTCTGCACAGTGATGGCTGAATGAGTGAAAGCTACTATCTGAAGGCTAGGCTAGATGAAAGTGTGGGACCTAAGATTGGAACAGGTCATGATAATCTGTGTGTCTGTTGGAGAGGAGGGAGAGAAGAGAGAACTTGGCTTGGAATGAGGTAGAGGACAGAGAAGGGTGAGTACTTCTAGCAATAATGAGAGGAGAAAGTCAACTATACTTTCTCGTGGCTTGGAATTAGCAGATATACTGTTTTTTCTCTAAAACACACTTTGAATAAATAAGATGTTGAGATACACTCTGTAAACATAACAGCTTCCAAGAAAATTTAGCTTATGCATTTGCTTCTTCTTGCTAATACATCAGCCTAAAAAACTCCAAAGATGGATTTGCTGCTTATTCCAAGAAAGTCAATAGTATCACACTGGGAATAACTTGGAGTCAGACAGGGCTTAATGTAACATGGCATGTGTAAGACTTCCAAGCTTGATGCCATTTGCTCACAGATGGGATCACTGTAAGAATGCCAACAAACAGGCTTGAGAAGCTTGTGAAAATGAGGAGGGAAATAGCAAGCTCCAGGGTATATGAAAAATAAGACTTTTCTGTGTGGCTCTTGTACTCATGACATTGGCTAGTATGTTTTCTTTAATTTGCTCACTTCCCACTGTCCCTGGGGAAACGGCTGCAACAGTAGAGACATGAGTCCTTGAGTTAAGCTGAGAGAAATATGGCAATGAGACTAGCAGGCTAATCAGATAAAAAAATACCTTTCACATGGTCTTTGGAGACATCACTTGTAAATTACAGAACTAGGGTTGGTGGGTTAGTGGAGGAAAGCAGCTAATAGGCCTTATAACTAGCAGCTATAAGATCTCTTTGATGCAGCTCCCAATATAATTTGTGAGGTACCTTGTTTAAAAAAAATTGTAGAAAAATATGAAATTTAAACCCCACGTTGTAAACGTAATAGGAATGTTCTTTGCTCCAAGACTCAAAATAATTGTACTTTGAGATATTCTTTTAGTCTAACATTAATTTTGACCTTTCTGTGAATTGTGACACAAACATGTTTAAAACAGATAGTCATGCCCAAACCATCTCCATTATCAGCTAAAAAGATTTTTGTGTTATGTTGTAGTTAAGCTGTTTTAAACAAACACTCTCTCTTACTGTGCTATTTTCATGCTATAGTGCAGGTACTTAACAGACTGCACAAATTTATCATTTCTTCCTCCTGTGTAGAATATACGACTTTGCTGTTTTTCAACAGCTGATGCTTGAATACATAAAAAATACTTTGTGTATATGCAGATTATCTGTCACAATATTTAGCTACTTTAAATTGTTGCCCACTAAAGACTAATCTTTTCCTGAACTCCTATTCTCCTTTCAGCTGTGAGAGGTATAGAATAGTTTAATCAGGATAAGCAGGATTATTAATATGCATCAGATTCTGATTACTGTCTTATTTCCCCTACCAGCTACTTGAAGGGCAGTAGCAAGGGTGATAAGGCTAAATTATTCAGGCAGTGCTAGCCAACATGCAGTGTTCTTCAGCTAAAGTGTGGGAATTTGAGTTGGTTGCAGGAGCACAGCAGGGCCCGGGAGCAAAGGGGTGGGATCCCTGCCCTTTCAAGAGATTTTCAAGAGTCTGCTGGACAAAGTGGCAACTGGTCCGATTTAGTTTTGGGGTAGTGTTGTTTTGAGAGAGATATGGGAGTAGAGAACTGCTTCTGTGAGTGTATGATCACATTCCTCCTCTCCTCTAATCTTCTTCAGTGTTGGAGACCAACTTCATTATCTCTACCTCATGACACCTGAGCGAGAACAAAAGTGCACATGTATGTCAAAGCCTAGACTCATCCTTCTCCATTGACATCTGCTCCTTGGTAATTCCTCCAGGGACAATTTATGCCCAGTGTTTTCTAGAAGTCAAGACTAAAAGCCTTTTGCAAGAGTAAAAAGCTGGGGCTAAGCGCAGGCACGTGTTTGAAGCCATGGTCCTCCATGGAGCCCAGAGAGGGATTGCCTTGCTGTTTGGGAGAAAGAAGGGGCCTGACACAGAGCTGTGTTTGTGTAAGGTCAACGGGCTAAGGAGAGACTGGGGGCCATTGTGAAGCAAAGGGCAGTCTTAGAAGATTGGGAATGAATGAGCAAGGCTGCAAAACTCATATGTGGACTGCAGATCATGAGCTTAATGGGGTTGGATCCCAAGCCCATTGTGCTGAGCAGTTCCCAGTAAAACATCCCAGAAAAATATTCTTGTCTACCATTTGTAGTTCAATATTTCTTCCTCCATCGCCACATCTATGACTTACTTTGATGTGTGGCTGTCCTTGAAAGACAAGAGGTGAAATGAAACAAACAAAGATGAGGTTACAGTCTTGGTACTGCTGGAAACTAATGTTGTCTAGAGCAGTGTAATGGTAATGTCACTTGGCAGTTTATCAACATCAGGTTTTCCCTATTTTACTTGATCTCTGTTTCAAAAAAAAAAAAAAAATCAGTATTTGTGTCCTAAGAAAAATGTACAAGGTTGCTTTGGGTGCTAACTGTTAGATCCAACTGTTTCAAGTGTAGGCCCTGGAAGCAGAGAAAACTCATGCTTTATTTATGTGCTAAGTGCCTGGGGCTAAGCCATGTAATTTCTGAACTTGAAGAGAAGTTTTCTTTGTGAATCTAGGGTATAAATTTTTGTGAGCTAAACAAACCTATAGTTTTTCTCACTAACTTCTTTTATTTATTTTTATGAAGTACACCTGTCATGTGTACAGAACATTGAATGAATGGATTTTACCTGATGTTCAAATAATGAATTAATTTTTAGTCTGTTATTCTCTTCTGAAGCTCAATATTTTGTTGCATAGTGTTATCAAAGCTGTAACTACTCAGAAGATGATGCAATAAAAAGCAAATTTGGAATATGCCTGAAATGGAACATGGGGTGGGGAAGGTGGAAGAATAGCAGATTTTTTTTGACACAGACTTTGAAAACAACTTTTTCATAGACCTGCTTTTATACTAATATTCATTATACAGTAAAAACGGATCTGGTGAAAAGGCTTAAAATGTAGTGCAGTTCTTTATTCATATTCAGGCACAGCAACATGAGCTATGCTTGGTATTTCACCAAGAAAGCCGGGATGAAAAGATTCTGGTTGCACATTTTGGAAAGCTCCTTTTTTATACTTCACTTGTACAGTACAAAAGGCCTTTTAAAGAGAAGTGCAGGGCACCACAGTTGTACTGGAGAACAGGCTGCCAATGCTGAATTTTTCAGTTGAGACACCTTTCTGTGTCTGGAGCAGAAGGGGAAGATTTGGTGTAAGAGATGCTGAAAGGAACAAAGGCTGTAAGATATGAGATACATCAAGCAAAGCTAAGTAACTGATCTTCTAGAGCCTTCATAATTGTGAAAAGGCAGAACTATAGCCCTTAAACAAAGATATGGGCATGAGGTAGACTGGTTCCAGAAGAGCCATGGACACAAAGTCCAAAAATTACTCTCCACCAGCCTGTTGCTGCCAAGTGTGGCTTATAGAGGTGGTGCTAAACTGTTGTCCCTCTCAAACCTCTAGCTTAGAGTTGTTTCTTCAGTAGTTTCCCAATTCTGCTCCTTTAGTAATCATTCAACATGGCTCTTTCTTCTCCCCGGGACTTGTTGCATTAGTCACGTCTATTGCTTTAGGGCCTGAGAGTTTTCTGAGTAAAAGGAAAATGTTCAGGTGAAAGGTCAGACTGGGTTTTGCTGTTGTCATTTCTCTTCTGTGTTGTATGTGTTGAGACCTTTAATTTCCACGCACAGCTCTCCTGGGACAAGCCAGAAGGGACTAGCTAGCCTTGTTTATTTTTTTTGGAGATCCCTCTGTTAGCAAGGGCTAGCCTCTAAGCACCCCTGGGCATCTGAGTTTATCTTCTCTACAACAGCAGCAACAAACACACTCCCCATGTGTCCCAGGCTTGATCAGAATAGATCAACTTCTCAACCTTTCTTCCCAAACAAAATGCAGTCTCCGAGTCCTGCTTGCTTTGATGGAAGGGGGAAGACAGACATATAAAACAAGAGTTCAGTACGTATGCTACACAGACATACATCTTGAAGTAGCATGCTTTACTCTTGACACAGCCTTGCACTCCTGGTGATCACAATCAATCCTGTAGCCACTTCACTGCCCCGAGATTGTCCTCTAAGCCTGGCCTATGCTTCAGGATACAGAGGCTGAAAAATTCAACCCAGTGCTCCTGTTTTTTTTCCCCCTCACTGTCTCTTTGAGTCAGACACTGATGTCATGATCTTGGTGTGGCTTACTGCTATGTCCTTGCTTATCTGTTTGGACACAGGAATCTCCTGACACCAATGTAGGTATCGTTTCTGCTGGTGAGACCCAGGCCTGGGAAAAAATTGGCAAAAGCTACACCTCTTGCAAGCAGCCTCAAGCTTGTGCCCTTACAGACAGAAATCCCTGCACTAGTTCAGGGTCTGGCTTGCACAAGAGGAACCGGAGACAAGATTTATTTCTCTGTGGTGGAAAAGATAAATGAATAACTTGTGTCTGGTCATTCACGCAAGCCCAGCTCAAGTGGACAGCACAGGGCACAGAAGTTGGTTGGAGATGTAGAAATATGCTCTTCCTATTATCCCAGTGTCCTTGAGATGTTGCTTTCATGTTCTCTCAGCAGTGGCTCCAGTAGTCTAGGCATGGGATAGCAATGGGATATTTTCTACCTCTCAGGCAATATCCTATAGACCACAGACATTGAGGGACACTCTGGCTGCTGCATGGAGTGAGTTTTCATCCAGCAGCTAAATGAGCCGTCAGTCCTGGTACACAAGACTAGAAAACACAATCCAACCTCCCTTACCTCCCTTCCGGTTGGCACCTTTCTTCTATAAAATGAGCTCTCAGGCCTTCTTTGCTCATTCCCCTTCTAAGGATGAAGCCCTTTCAGTGCCCATTTGTCATAGGTTTACTTGTTCTAAAAATCCAAGCAAAAATTTCCCTGTCCCACTGTAAGAGAAGGAGGTTGAGTGAGGAGGGGAAGGGGTAATTAACTATACAAAAGAACTAGCTGACAGACCTGCGTTCCCAGCTAATAGCCCTTCTAAAAAACTGCAGGGAGGGGGGAGGAGATTTTCTCCTCCTCTCCTTACAAACGAGGGACACTTCACTTTGTGCCTTAACAGGGACAAGGTGTATTGGAAAAGCTTGGAGGCCATTTTGCTCTTGACCTGGTCATCTCTGTTCTCCGTCCTCGGTTTGTCTACGGTCTGCTCTCTTGCCAGCCGAATCTGCTCAGATTTCATCGTAGAGTTTGTGCTCACCGATGAACAAAGGGGGAGTCCCGTCTACAGCCAGTCGCAGACAGCGTGAGTTTAGTGGGAAAGAAACTGCCTTTCTTTTCCCTTTCTTCCCCTTCCCCTCCTCGGTGGGGGCGGAGATCTCCATTTCGGCTCCTCCCGCGCTCCGGGCCCCCACACGGTGACCACCAGTGATCCAACAGCGCCCCCTGCAGGCCACCACAGAGCACTGCAGGCTCTGCCCCTCCAGCGATCCAACAGCGCCCCCTGCCAACCGTGATTAGGATCGCGCAAGAGGACAGAGAAGTATCAGGCTGTCTCCTTTTTGAAGGGGACTTCTGGGTACAGGATTATTGCTTAGTTGTTTTTGTGTTCTGTTACTGGTTTTGACAATATACATATATCCTTTAATAAAGGGTCGTTATTTCTTCCTTTTTCCATACTTCCTGGGTTGGAGCTTCTTAATTTTGGCTTTGCAATTGCTGAGAGAGAAGAGTTTGGTCTACCTCATAACTCATCCTCCTTAGCAAAACACTCCAGTCTCTTTAAACAGAGATGCCATTGCAGTTAATTTTCTACCAAGGCTGATTTCATTTTGCATAGTGCACAACAGCATTTGAGTGGTAGAGGTGAGAGTTGTGGTTGTGCAACTTCTTATCACAACTGGACAAATTGTGTTTCAAGTGCTGAAAGTCCATCTCCTGCAGCTTTGTTGGTCTTTCCACATAAACCCCTTATGTGAGGCAAGTGAACTGTGCTCTTCCCAGTTAGCAAGCAAAGCAATGTGCTTTGGAGCAAGATTAGGGGACATCTTTCTGGGTTAGTCTTGTGCTTGAGATAGTGCGTTGCTTTCATGAAGAAGTGAGTTGAGAATACATCCCTAGCATTGCTATGTCCTGGGCTGGATTTGCAGGCAATTTGAAGGCTTACTGCTGGTACCATTTCGAAAGAGCAGGCAGCTCCAGGATGAAGGTTTTCTGACTGTTTGCATTGTGCAGCAGTGCATGGTTTGGCACAGGAATGCAGAAAGGAGTCTGGAATGCTCAGGGATGCAAAACAAGCAGCAACTTGCTTCCCGTGTCTTACTTTTGTTGTTGAAAGGCCCTGAGATATCCCAGTTTTCTTTGCTAAGCACAGGATTACTGTTATGGTACAGAGCAGGATGGTATCCGATAGCAGCTATGTGTGTTGGGAGGCTCAGTGTGAGTTTCTATCTGTCACCTGTTCAACGGGATCAGTCAGAAGGTAGAAGTGCATGTTCCTTTGTCTGAAGGGTATGAGCTGAACTTTCTGCCAAGCTAGACACTGTTGAACTTGGTATGTCACAGGCGAAGCACAGCTGTATTGCAAATCTAGACATGACTCTGCAGAGAACAAATTCATAAGTGACTGGCCCTAGGGTCTTTGAGCAAATAGACAGCAGAAAGATCCATGATCCTCTTATCCTCTGTGCAAAGGGTAATCAGTCTTTTTTTGAAAAGGCTGCAAAATAAAGAAATAGGTAACTGGGTCCCTTTAGTAAATCTTTAAGTGTGCAGGCTTGAGCCTTGGTCACCCAGCTCAAGGGGACATGGGACGGAGCTGGAGCTCCTGCCTTACACTGCAAGCTTGGCTTGCACTTTTATTGCATTCAGGGTAATGGCCTGTGTCCAAAATGTACCTTGGATATAGGTCCCTACCGCACCTGGGCAATGTACCAGGATTTCCTCACTGGGATGATGCCTCAAACATGGTAGGGGCTAACCTAATGAGGATTACTATATTTTTATATTGGTACTGGGAGGCAGTAACTCATTATAAAGTCTGTGCTGAAGTGGATGCTGGGAAAGGTGACATTTAACTTCCCCAAAAAGTTCATTTCAAGATGAAATTTAAAGCAAGTAATCTAAGAAACCTGAGGAATGTGGAAATTCAGGCAGTCTAGAGACTAGGATGGCAGAGGATTGTAATTCTGGAGAGGTGGCTGGGCGTGCTAAACTCTGCACAGAGGGAATGACTTTTGGGCACTGGTTTACTCCAGGTACATCGATTGTTACGTGGGTGTGAGGTAAATATGCTCCAGATTTTTAGGGTAGAAAATGTTTTTCTGCCTTGTTAATGTGTCAGACCTCATACAACAACATCTGAGGTTTGTGTTTGAGTTTTCTGATTGTTTGTTCGTTTCTAATTTCCAGAAAGCTGAATGAATGGAGGTAAAGGACATGGCTCCTTTCTATGCATCTTCCTAAAAAAGGCAGAGAGAGGCAGTGCTGTGTAGTCCTGGGTCCAGTCCTCTCCCGAAGGACCTGTTGAGTATTTCAAGCTCCCCACTAAGGAAGTCACTGTTTCCTGCTTGTCCATATTGCCAGCTGGCTGCTGGTTATGGTTTGCATAAAGTTTTTTCTGGTAAAATAAACAAAGCTTTTTATGTCTCCTGCTCTGGAATAGGGTATGTTTCTGCAGCCTGCTTTCTCCTCTCTAGTGGCCAAGACTCCCTAAGGTGAGGCCTGTAGAGGGATGCTTGTCAACATTAGCTTTCCATGCAAGCTTCCCTTGGTCATGCTGCCTGGTGTGTTTTGGGGCATAAAAAAGAGTTCTTGCGCTTCTTTAGGAGTGTGGCCTCCGTATTACATTCAGATATGCTAAAATCAGTACATCACTTAGCATGTATGAACGAGCAGAACTTTCAGCAACAAGAAGTTCCTTGAGTGGGTCACTTTGACAAGCAGAGCTTTGTTCAAACTGTTAAGCCTCTAAGGTTAACGGAGTTTCCAGGCACACAAATTTATCTGGGGCTGGATATCCTGAATCCTGGCAGACAGAATCCCTCCAGGGGGGCCAGCTGGGACCTCCAGGCTCTTGCTTGGTCCCAATTTGAAATGCATCTTGCAGTTCCAGGAGAGAAACACAGATTGCCAACCCCTCCCTGTGTCAGGACATCTGCTGCACAGACAGTACTGTAGGCACACCCAGCAGGCATGGCCTCACCTATATACACAAGATGAACCACGTGTCACTGACTGCTCTTACTCCTCTTACCAAGGCATGCAGATGGCCTGCAATGAAGACTTTTTTTTTCTTGCAATGAGAATCTGCTGGCAGGAGAGTTGCTCCTGGCTTCACTTTGTGAATGAGGATGTGCAGAGAGTTTGAAAATTGAGAGGGGGGTTTACATACTGTTTTAGATGGTGGAAACAGCAGTGCTCTGCAGCTTCTGCAGGAGAAATAGAGAGATGCTTTGGGAGCACATCTTTTCTGACAAGTGCAAGCTGGTTTGAGTGAAAAAGAGCAGAATACAGCCCCACATATTGCTGTGTGAATGGACCCAGGCACTGTCTGTGAAAATCTTCCTGAGGATGTCTGTTGTATTTTTCCATGGGAGATCATAGCAAGTCATGTGTCTTATTTTGGAGAGCCTGTGTGTGCTGATTAGCACAACAGCATCCTGGTTCCTGACTAATGCTTCCTCTAGTAATCTGTGATGTTGAAAGTTGAACCTTTAAAATGTAAAGCAACCATTTTGCAAAAGCAAATGATAAAAATGTTGACATTATTTCCTCTTTGGAAAAAGCCTACCTCTCTTTGGGAGCTATGATGTTTCCATGGACTATGCCACAACTCCAAGCAAGGTGACTGAGTAAAATTAGAAGTTGGAATATCCATTAACTGCTTTTTTTTTAATCATGGTGACTGGAGGAAGAAATTATTTAGGTCTTTGCAGGGAAGAATGAAGAGCATTTGTAGAGAATATGGTCTCTTTTTCTAGTTGGATGTCTGGATCCAGGGATCAACATTTGCACATTAGAGCAGTTCTGGGAGTGGAGTGACTATCATTTTACAGAATTTTCCTTCTATATGTCTTTCTATGTGTTATCCCACAAAATTACCCATCTCGATACCAAAAGGGAAAAACGTACTCTGGTCAAACAAGGGAGTGGTGTCTGCTGTAATACTTGAGATAAAAACCCATCTTTTAAACATGTGCATCCCACACCCTAATCTTCCCTTTTCTGAAAGTCACCATGTCTTCCATGTGGTAGAACTGGTTAACCAGGAAAGAACATGTCCCTTTTTCTCTTCCAGGTTTCTCATATAGAAAATTATATTGCAGTTGTATGGGAATAGGGGTTGAAGGAGTGGATGTGTTCCACTAGATCCCAGACCTGCTGTTAGCCACAGCAGGAAAGGACTCTGTTTTCTGTGTGAAACCAGTGTGAATCCTCTTGCACTGTTGATTTGTTCCTCTATGGTTTAGAGAAGTCCATCTCTAATCCAACACAGCTGTGTTCATGCAAACTGTTTTAATTGCAGTATCCAGCTTTTCTGTACTTAAGCCATCCATCAGGATGGCTGTTTAGTATGTATTTCTAGTGACCTTCATTTTAATTGCCTAATTGCTTACGGTTAGACATTTGGATCCTAGCTTTGATTAAAATTGGTTTCTTTCCAAAAGTATTGTTTCTTCCTCTCATTTCTTTGCATAAGTAAAAGAAATACTTAGATGAATGCTGAGGTATTGTGAAACTTTGCTATGAAGAGCTGAGGTACCTCACTTCTTACTTTCTTGGGGCAGTTGGGACTATTGCTTCCTGTGCTCACAAATGCTTGCTGCCTTATCAGAGCTCAGGGATGTGTCAGCGCAGATGTGGAATAGAGGAATAGAGAAGGGCTAGGACCTACCTTGAGTCACCCGGAGGTGCAGTGGCGGAGCTTGAATGCATCCTCCTGTTCCTGGGGGTTTGGCTCTGTGGTTCAGGGCCACCTTAGGTATAGGGTGAAGGCATTCAGTTTTGAAGAGAGCTCTCAGAGGAGGTGCTGATAAGAAGCCCAATGGGAACTCCTCCGGACTCTGATTGCATTTGGCTTTTAAGTTGAAGGTCTGTGCCCCTCCTACCTTCTGTACTAGGATATGTGGGACTGCATCCTTTTTGGTGATGCCATTACCT
The DNA here is from genome assembly GCF_025592945.1 of Manacus candei. NCBI lineage: Eukaryota > Metazoa > Chordata > Aves > Passeriformes > Pipridae > Manacus > Manacus candei. The sequence goes on along the minus strand of NW_026138083.1, from coordinate 8,716,651 downwards.
CTGCTCAGAGATAACCCCCTAGTTATCTTGCTCAGCTCCTGCTCACCTTTACTCATGGAGAAGCCAAGCCACCCTTGCCGTTCCCTGCTACTGATGAGTGTTTGGGAGAGATCCAGTCTTCCTCACTTCTGCTTTAGCCACCAAGACAAATACTCTAGCAGTGAACAGAGAACCTAAGGGTCCTGCCTCTCTGTATTTTTATCTGTGCACTTTACCCCACCATATGAAACAGCCTGTGTCTTCTCTTCACAGGGTCAACCACAGCAGAGCACCCTGAGTGGGGAGTTGCTGAAGCTCAGAGGGGTTAGGCTGAGCCAGCCACCTGATGATGATGATGGTGGTCCCTGAAGGAAGGCAAAGGTTTCCAGACAGTCAGCTGTCACTGTTGGATAGAAACATAATGCTTGGAAAGGGTCTCACTGGGAACTGCCCTGCACTGTGTCCTTGTGTATGTGGTGGTGCGGACAGAGGCTGAATGAGGTTTGACAAGTGTAGGCTTCTCTGCAGACACTTCTGGAAATAAAATGTCCATGGTTTTTTTGACTCAGTTCAAAAGAGAGAGTAGAGTTTCTCATAGGATTTGAGGCTTCCAAGAAGTCTCACAGAATTTCAGAATTGAGGTCAGAAGAGAGTGCTGGAGCCATCCAGCTCCCTTGTTCATGTGGAATCACCCAGAGCTGGTTGAGTAGGACTATATCCAGCTGATTTTTGAATATCCCAAAGGATGGAGACTCCACAGCCTCTCAAGGCAACCTGTGCTAGGGCTTGATCACCCTCACAGTGAAAAAGTTTTCCTGATGTTCAAGTATAACCTCCTGTGTTGCATTTTGTGACCATTGCCTCTTGTCCTTTCATTGGACATCATTGAGAAGCGCCTGGCTCTGGCTTCTTTACACTCCCTCTGTCCTTGGATATCTCCAACATTCCAAAACCTGTCTGGACAAGGTTCTAATCCTGACTGGACCTGCTTTGAGCTGAAGGTTAGAATACAGACCTCCAGAGGTCTTTCCAAACCTTTAACTTTGTGTAATTTCATGGTGGAGACTAAGGACTCTACCTTAAAGGTGCTTCCTCAGAGACCAGTTAGGAGACCAAGCTCACCCAAAAACTGCAGTACTGAGCAAAAGAATACAATTATGGGCAATTTTGCCCAGGTCCCTCTTTAGTCAAATCACACTTTTTTTTAAGAAGTCTTTAAGTTTGATTACTGCAAACACTTCAGTTACAGGCACTCAGCAGGTAGCTATGGCAACCACTGAGATAAGTGGTCCAAAATATACCAGGTAAAATAATGAGGGGATAATAATATGGTTTTAGTTCAAATGAACTATTGTGTGACTAATGGTTTTACATTTAAAAAATATTCATACACCATATTTCTGGGTTAAAAATTAGTCACTGTTCGAGGCCCATTGTTCATCCCACTGCTGTAGGAGGTCTCCAATGAATACTGTTAATATATGCCTCCTGCATTTGTTAACCCAGCACTCAGAAGGAGAAAAAAAAAAGTCCTGTAGCTCCAGAAAATAAAACCGTTAAAGGGAGAGGAGAGAGGGGGAGCTCTCAGGTAGGAAAGATTATCCATGCAGAGAGAGATACAAGCCCTTCCCAGAGTTTGACCTAACTAATTTAATGTGGCTGTCTCCTCAGTACTCTTTTTTTCCAAACCATCTGTATTGAACCCAGATCAAAACTAGCAATTAGCAACTGAGTGATAAGTGCTATGCATACTCAGGATGGGACAGTCATTACCAAGGAAAACTTATGATTTAAGTAGTCTAATTTATTACCTTGAATTGTGGTGAAGGAAAGGACAGCAGGGATTTTCTGTTCCTAAAGAACTGGTAGCCTGTCATTACTCTTCCAACAGCACTGATATTCCGCTAGTGATGGGAAATTTCAAAAAAGTGGAGCTGAAATTTGATGTTTATGGTAAATAGCAAACCTTTAGACATCATGATTTTCAGAATATACCCACAACAAAATGAAGAGGCCATCTTCCCTCTTATCCTTCTTTTCTCCATTAGATTTCCTGTCATCAGCCTGCCCTGAGCAGAGCTGTCCCTTCTAAGCTTTACTTTGCCTTTCAGCTATGAGTCACACAGAAGGAAACAGACCTGTCCTAACATAAAGGAAGAATTCATCGTTCTGGCTTGGCAAGAACCCCAAGGATTTTGGATCCTAAATCCTGCAAGAATCTTTGCAGCTTCTTTAGTTGGTTCACCTTGAAGCATCTAGTATGTAAAAGATTATTATGCTATTTTTTTCACAAAGTACCAGCATTATGAAGCAGACGTTGTAAACAAAAAGTGAGATCTATCTATCTATCTATGTCCCGTTTTTGGGTTCTTGGGTTTTTTCATTTCGAGATAGTTACAGAAAACACAGATCATAAGAAAAAGGGTTTTTTTGAGTTAGCCTTTCTTACAAACAATGAAAAATACATTTCAGTGTATTTTAGACCAGTGGAGCTGGTCATGTGAGGAAAAACATAGTTCTCCCTGGGGTTACTTTTTGCAATAGATTTTGTCTTTTTTTTTTTTTTTTTTCTTTTTCCTTTAAGATGCTCTTCCTGAACAATTTAACTTCCTCCTCCAGGAGCTCTTAGTATCTCTGTATGCTTGCTTTTGTCAGGCATAGGCTCTAAAAGAAGACAACTATGTATCACAGCAACAGTGTTTTAAGTACTGCAGTATGAAGTGTTTAATCAGCCATTCCCTGGCGAAAGATTTTGCAGTTAAGAAAGGGAGGAGAAGATAAAAGTCCATTCTCTTCCAGAAGTGGGTCCCAGCAGTTGAGGGCAGTACACTTTCAGCCCTCTGCACAACCCAGTATTTTTTCCTTTTGACCAGGTGGGCTCTCCTGCTCTTTCCCAACTGCTGCTCTTCATTAATCACCCTACAGTGCCTTGGATCCTTTGCTGGTTGAGGAGAATTTATAACATCCTCCTCCCTGTTAGTAGCCCCTGCTCTCTCTAAGGCATTTTGAAATGAGGTCTTGCTTCCTCATAGGAATGCTCTGGGCAGCTGCAGTCTCAGCAAAGCAGGGCACTCTCTTAGACCTGGAGTGAGCTGGAGATCGCTGTTCTGCATCTGTCTACTAGTCTGGGTTTCAGACTCCCTTTGCTCACTGAGTCTCACCCCACTGGGCCTGACACAGTGTGGTTAGTATGTCAGGCAAGATGATGCCCAGGAGTATAAGCCCTTTCAGCCCCTGCTCTTCTTGATCATTACTTGTCCCATTTTTTTGTTTCTTCTGATTTCCTTTTGCTGCCCCCCCCTTGGACCACATTGAGCCTTTCGCAGTCTGCTCTCACAGGCTGTTGAAAGGCTGAACAAAAAAGCCAAAGTTTTCCGAACAAAGAAAGCCAAAGCTGAAATCCGCTGTTGAATTTTAATTCTCTTGTTGGCTGTTGGCAGAGAATTAGCCTGTGAAAGTCAATAGCACTGACACTTTCCTGCTATCCAAGTGCTTAACTGAGTGTTTTAGCAGCAACAGTCAGGCCATGCGCTGCAGTCCCTCAAATCTCATCCTGCTCCATCCTTTCCCACAGCCCTGGGGCCAAAGTTGTCTGGGTGTCCTTCTTCTGCCTTGAGTGCTGACTCCCTGTTAGCCGTAGACCGTGCAGCAGGAGACCCTGCAGGAAATGCTAGCAGTATAAATATATTAATTCTGACTATTATTCAAATGACTTTTTTTTGTTAATGTAAACTAAGAGCCACAAAATAAGGGGTAAATAAAAGGAGGGCAGATGGGGTAGTTCTGAAACCTCCCATAACGTTGGAGGATTAAAAGCTATGGGAATAATAGAGCAAAAAATTCTGCCCCAGTGGCTCTGGGCAATCCTGCTATGGGAGTTCTGGTGAGAGGTTGCAGATCTGGGAGAGAAAGGCAGTCTGCAGGACTGTAAATGGGAGGTCCTCAGTGTTGCAAAGGTGAAAGTGCTGTGCAACATCACACAATACTGTATCTGCCTTGCTTATTTGTGCTCACTCTTGTAGCTGGCAAGTTCTGAAGAACAGCCTGATTTAATGGAAGTGCTGGGAAATTGCCATATCCTGGTCCCTTTGCATTCCTGGACTCCAAAGCATTGAGCTGCTGCACACTGAGAGGTGTAGTAGTGGGTGTTACTCTTGTCAGCAACATCACCCTGCTTCTTCACATCTGACTCCGTCTGGGTTGTGTCTGGTTTCTGTAAACATGGTTTTATTGTACCATCCCCCATTTTTCTTTCAGGGAAGGATGTAGTCTCATCAAAATCCATCTTCCTATTAACCTGTAATAATAAACCCAGCACCTCAAGAAGCCAGGGAGGCCTGATGCTTTCCCAGGACATAACTGTTCTCATCAAAACCAGCAGTCACTGTAAAATACATACTTGTGACACTGTCCCTTTCCAATGGGCAGTTCTTTTGCAGCTGTGCTGCGGCTTGTCACAATGCTTAACCTGGGCTCAAGCAGTGTGTAAAATGCACTGCAACAAAAAAGCCCACAAAAACAAAGAAAGGCAGAAAAAAAGTAGATCAAAAGTCCCCTGCCCCAAAACCCTAAAAGAGAAAGAAGGCAGAACTGTGCTAGTGGTTTCTCAAGATGAAAGGGAAGGGAGAGGTGACAGCTTGTATAGACAAACAGATGTGTGAAGGTGCACATTTCTGAGGGACAGAGAAGACTGAGAATGAAGGAGTGTTGACAGATTAAATTTCCTAGGCTGTAGAGTGGGATACTGCACAGGACTGTGTCATTACACCGTAACTTTACACTGGAAGAGAGATCAATGGACCAACTCTAGAGCTGCTTTAAATGAAGATAACAAGCCCTGCACGAGTGCCATGCCTCCACCTTGTGCTTTCTGCAGTAGGGAGCATAAAAAGAGAATTGAAAGAATATTGCATGCTTCAACATCCTTTCCTGTTAAAACACAGCTTAATCATGTCTACTGCAGTATACCATGCAAATATTTATAAAACTCAAGTTATGCCCACTGTTAGGTGTATGCATGAGCACTTCAGAGACAAAGTGCTCTTCACCCCTCCTTTGGGCTATTTGGGGATACCCTGTCACCTTGAAATAGGGCAAGGGCTTGATCAATCCAACTCTGGAAAGGTGTAATGTTTAGTATTTTTCTGTGATATCGATTTTAAGTAGTCCTAAAGTTTTATTTCCTACTCTATTTAAAAGTAGGAAATAAAACAAAATGAGAAAAGATTTTCTGAAAATGTCTGATATGTCTGATACGTCTATATGAAGTGTGAAATGTAGAGGATTTTTTTTCAGCTATTGTCTGAATCACCCCAAATCAATTAACTGTGGAACTGCTCATTGATCTCCATCCCTCATTAATTAAAAAAGAGACTTAAACTATTTTTATTTCAAAGTAATCCCAAACCAAAAAGCAAAGGATAGAAGGGATGGAGTGGGAATGGCACACGACAATTATGTTATCAAAACTGCCTCTATCCCTAAGAATACTTTCAGTTGGTTATAAACTTCAATTTTTTTTGTGGAGTGTGGAAATAATTTCCTGCATGTCTTTCATTGTTGCTTCAGTGGACAGAGGCCGCAGAGGGGGAGCTGGTCCATGTGCCTTATGTATGCCCACTCAAAAAGTGTATTACGTTTCTGTGCCCCCCTGAAGAAACTTATTTGTCCTGCTTTTCATTGCCACTTCTTCTCCCTTGTCACACACTTCTGTCTAATTTTTCCTTCCTATCCCCTGTGGTTGCCTCCTGCCTCCTCCCCAGTTCTTTCTATCATTGCTTCCGGTAGTGATGACAAAGAGCAGAAGCAAAACTGTGCAATTGGTAGTGCCTCAAGGTGGCCTTTCACAGCAGCTGCAGACCTTATCAACTTGGTTATGTGCTTCCTCCACCCAGTGTATTACATCTGTGACTCTACAGTTCAGTGAGTAAACAAAATGCCCTATGTCATGTGTTATAGTTAAAACCTATTCTGTTTCACGTGGCTGCTCTCTATATCCCAGCTTGCTTTAAGAAAGAGCAAGGAAATGCTTTGTTGAAGTGAAAGGCCACTTAATGTTTCTGTAAGATGCCGATGAATAGACTGCATCAGAAAATGAATTCTAGTAGTCTCCACAACTAAGTGCTTTAATTTTGGAGTGGAGACATACAGAAGAATGGGACTGATCCTCTGCTTTTAGTGCAAATTCCTTTGTAATTGAGCTGCTAATAGCAACTACGGAGCTGTGCACTGTGTGCTTTTATGTACCAGTAACAGATGCCTAGGGTCACTACAGGCAATGAGTCTTCAGCCTAGAATTTTACAAGGTCCTTTCTGTGGTAAAAGCAGTTTTTATTGTCAGGTGTTACAAGGCATAAATCGAGACATCTCTTGCTGCTATTGTTCTTCTCGTGACCAGGAGTGCGCCAACCATATCTTCTCTCCGTGCTCAGTAGCCACAGGTGCACACAAATGTGTACATATTGGGGAGCTCAGTGGAGGTGTTCACTGTCACCATCTAACAGTGCAGGTGGGCAGTGTGTGCACACATAAGTCAAACAGGATCCTGGACTGAATCAAGGCCCCAGTGCTGCTGCTTTGTTGCTTCCCAAAAAATACAAATATGTCCTATTCTCTAGCAGGCAGGGAGCCTTTTGACTTTGAACCAGTTTAGCAAATGGGAGAAATGTTATATCACAGATTCGTATAACAGTTTGATGTAAAAGGGATGTTTTAAATGTCATCAGTCCAACTGCTTGGCAATAAGCAAGGATATCTCCAACTAGACCAGGTTGCTCAGAGCCCTGTCCAACATGACCATGAATGTTTCCCGGATGGATGGGGCGTAGCGGGGTATCTACACCTCACTGGTGTTCCAGACTTTCACCGCCATTCTTGTGTAAGAATTTCTTCCTTTTATCTAGTCTAAATCTACCTCTTTAATTTTGAAACCATGGTGATATAAAAAAGATTCAGGTGATGGAGGGAGCAGAATGGGAAGGCATTTAATGTTTCTCAAGTGAGAAATCACTAGTGAAATGGGAAGCAGAGTGTGCTTGAAAATATATGTGCTCAAGTGTTTCAAGCCAGAGTAGAAACTCAAATCAAGGCATTCTCCTCTTTGGAAGTGCAATGAAGAAAAATTTCCAATACTTTAAGAAAGAGTAGTCTATTAACCATAGCCTATGCTTACCAAGGGCAGTCAGTTGCGCTACAGCGTGTGAGATGGATAACTTTGTAGTTCATACCTGAATTGATACTGTACAGAGTTCTTAGATTTTTTTTCCCCACAGAGCTCTGCTTCGTCTGGGAAGGGGCTTGTGTCTCTGTTGCTCTGTGCACTCTTTTTCATTCCTAGCTGATAACAGGTTTCAGGTAACAATTTGAGGATACCAGAGAAAGCAGGTGTTCCTGGTGCAATTCATGCCCAGGAGCTACATGGGACGATGAATTAACATGTGCTATTAAAATGCTACCTGGCTCAATGCCGGTTTTTTGTTGTCACATATAGAGGCGTAGGAATTTGTGTGAAAAAATAGCTGCTGATTTAGAGGTATTAATACTATTAAGAAGGTGCATTAGCCTATACAGTGGTAGTGACTAGGAGTTTTCCCTTTTTGACTCATTTTCTTTTTCCTCTTTTTGTCCCTTGGCAAAAATATTTGCTCAGTGTAGAAAAGCACTACTATCTGTGCCATATACTGTAGTGAGTATAGCCAAATTTCGTTTCAAAATATTAGTTGCTGTGTTTCTCTCTGTGTGGCAAGGGAGATTTTGATTGTTCGAAAGAGAACTCTGGTTAGAAGGCAGAAAAGAAGAGCCTTTCTATTGAATAGCAGGAAAGATGCTAAATGAAACTTGTGCTGGTCTCTTTAAGACATAAAAGTAAATGAAGGCATAAATCTGACCCCATTATAGGTCTGGTAACAAATGTGGTGATAAATCAGAGGCAGCTGATGCCTGTTTGCAATACAATCACCACATGATATTAAAAGATAAGTGTCCATTTACAAAGCAATGATGAAGCTATTCTGGGTGCCTTAAAGAACACCTTGTAAAACTACTGTGTGAAAGAAAGAGATGCCTGAGTTGAATCCAAAGGAAGTGCCAGTGACACTGGAGCACCTAAAAGAAGGTGGACTGCCTTTGCTTCCCCAGCAAGGCAGCATGAGGAATGGGGAGTCTGAGCTGGTCTCCCCAACTTGCAGTTCCATATCTGTCTTTGAGATGAAGAATCCTGACAAGCAAGGACAATGTCTGTCTTGCAATGCTGCCAGAATGAAACTGTGCCTAAAAAACTACTGTGAGGCTCTCATAAAGCATGTAGTAAATACACACATCAGTTGTGATTGTGATAAGAGGAAATGACAGCAAGAACTAACAGCCAGGATTAACAGCCAAAATTTTCGTGTGGCTCTATAAACCTTGGGCTAAGCAGTGAAGCAATGAAAAGGGCTGCATAATTAGAACCATAAAAGTGCAAGTGTTCTCAGCACATTCAGAGAAGAATCAGATGACTACTGCTAAGCTTGGGAAGCTGCTAATTTGTTTCATTTCTGTAAATTTCCATCCTGTAAGCTGTATCCTCAGCTAGTTATCCTTACTTACTTAGCTTAGATGCAGTGTATGCAGTGGCAGTCAGGGGAACTTGCATCCAAGACAATGGCTGCTGCCAAACTGAAAGCAGAAGCATCATACATAGATCTTAAAGCTGTGTCAGCTCATTATATATCTGTACCCTTATATATAATAATAATATAATTCATGCCTTGCAACTTTACTCAGCAATTTCTATATTTAGCTCACAGCTTCTGATTTAGCTAGGATGGAACCTTTAGGCTGTAAGACCTCAAGTAACAGTGTCCTGAGGGAAGCTGCCAAGTGACTGATTTGCCAAGCGATTGGATGATCTCCCTGTTAGATATGTTCAGTTTTCAGTGTTGCTTTTTTGGGGGGGGTGAAAGAATTTACACTTCTCAGAAACTTTGATAACGTACATTGATATAATTCAATATAGGCAAGACCTTTGGAATACATTTCTCTACATAAGGTATCTGTTCCAGAACTCTGATGGGTTTTTTTTCTCTTTTCTGAATCATTCTTTCTTCTTTAACATCCATCTTAAAATATAAATACAGTCTACAAGCACTACTTTGTTCTTATCTGATGTTCCCTATGTCTGGACAAGAAACATTTTGCCTGGAGTTTTTGTAGCTTTTCTTTTTATTTTGTAGCTTTTCTTTTTATTTTGTAGCTTTTATTTTTATTTTGTAGCTTTTCTTTTTTTTTTTTTAATCTGAATTTATTTCTTCTTTCGTGTGGTCAAAAATTCTACTGGGGCGGGAGCAAAGTTTTTGCTCAAAACTGTAATTCTGTGAATTACAAATATTCTTTATGCCTCACTGCTGTTCTCTATCTCCTTTCTCTTTTTGTCACAGTTTACAAGGCACTGTGCATTACAAAAATGTCATATCTGGGTCATTGTTTTTCCTTTCTTGATCCCTTTTGCTGTCTGTCTTTGAGATGGGTTGGGTGAAGCTAAATAGCACATTAAAAATTTTGACAATACTAGATAATGATCTTGGGCTCTTCTGGAGCAGATGAAGATTGAATTGCTGCATGCGATCGTAGCACTAGTTGTTCCTCATTCCTTTATGCTCTGGGACCCCACTTAGTGGATAACAGCACCTAAGAGAGATGCTCTGATCAGAAAGGTCTCACATCCGGATTTCCATCTCCCTCGTCCTCTCTGGTCACTAGGAGTGTTTGGCCACGTATTTTGTGCCATGTTTTGGCCTGATGATGAGCTACATGAAGGTATAGGGCTGGAGACCATCTCCAGTGTCACTGTATCTGCTCCATGCTGAGATCCATCTTGTGTTAACCAGATCTCGAAGGCTGATCTAGAACAGCCTGATATTAAGATCATACATAAACCCATGGGGAGAGCCTGTGTTTAATTTAGGTTAATTAATTCTGATCAGAAAAACTGTGTTTCTGTCAGTTTCCTTCTGTAAATAATAGAGGTAGTATCTGTCTTCTTGGTAATGAACTTAGAGGATTGGAAAAGGCTTTAGAAAACATAGTATCTAATGCATACGTATGAGGAGTTGACAAGCATCCCCTGATCTGATTAGACATGTTTTGAGCAGATGGACAGGCTAGCTGACCTCTGGGAGGTCCCTTCCAATGTAAATTGTTCTAAAATTCAATGAATATGAGTAATTTGAAGCTGTGGTGCTATTTTAACCTGCTTGTATGTTTTTAATCCGAGATTGGCAGTTTCATTTGCAAGATTCACTTAAGCAACTGGCTTGGTATTTTTAATAGTTTCAACTTTTTTTTTCAAGTGCCAAAGCAAAACAATCAAGATCAGTTTAACACAGTGATAAATTATAAAGTGGAGCACTGCCCTCAACTGATAAAAAGACCAAGGTACTCAGTCTTGTGTGACATGAACTAATGCTGTCTCAAACATCAAAACTGAGGAAACCTTTGGAATCGGGGTTGGTTTCCCTTCTCTTCAGCTGGCTCAGAACCACTCTGTTTTATGTATGTGTACAGGTTCAGGCTCCAGCCCTTAGTCTTGCTTTTTCCTTCTCCTGAGAAGAGTGCATTGGGAGCTGTTTGTTTGTCCCTGCCTTTTTGTTTCTCAGAGGCAACTTGCAAGCTGTCTTCTTGTAGATTGTGTATGTATCATAATTTCTGTTCAAGAAAGCTCATGGGTTGAGATAAAGACAGGTAGATTGCTCACCACTTTCTGTTGCAGACAAAATAGACTTAAATTTGTGAAAATTGGTTTGTTGCCACTGACTCATCCACCTCCCCCTTCATTCCGAAAGCAGTGCAGGAGGGATGGGGAATGGGGGAGCTCTGCTCTGTCACTCACTCCTCCTCACACTTTTCTGCTGCTCCTGCATGGGTCCTCTTCATGGGCTGCAGTCCTTCAGGAAAAATCTGCTCCAGTTTGGGCTCCTCCACGGGCCACAGTTCCTGTCAGGAGAACTCTCTCCAGATGGGATCTCCACAGGTTGCAGTTCCTTGAGGAACTATCCACCTGCTCCAGTGTATTGTTCTCAATGGGCTGCAGTATCTGTGGTCCTATTCACAGGATGCAGAGAATACTTTCTCCACCGACATCCTTTCCACAGAGGGGAATACCCATTCTGGTGTCTGAAGCACCCCTTAGGTGAGGCTGACCAGCCTGTAGTTTCCTGGATCCTTCTTGATTTTTTGAAGATAAGAGTGACATCTGCTTTCTTCCAGTCCTTAGGAACCTCTTCTAATCACCATGATTGTTCAAAGATAGAGATTGATCACAAAATTATATCAGCAATCTCTCTTATCACTAATGAGAGCATCCCATCAGGGCATGTGGTCTATTGTGTGTCCAGTTCCTTTAAGTATTCTCTGACCTGATCCTGTTCTATCTTGCTCCAGACTTTCCCCTTGGTCTCCAGGGTCTTGCATTTCTGAGGCTGATTTTACTAATAAAGACCAAAGTGAAGAAGGCATATCTCACTTTTTTTTAGCATGTCCTCTGTCCTCCATTCAGCAGCAGGCTTACATTTCCATCTTCCTTTTGCTGTGTGCACCCTTAGAGAAGCCCACCTTGTTGCCTTTGACACCGGTCACCATGATTGATCCCAGGTACTATTTAGCTTTCCTAAAAACATTTCTGCATCTCTCCAACAGTGTTTCTACATTATTCTCAGGTTACCATTCTTTGCTTCCAACTTGGACTTTCCTGAGTTGTGTGTTGCACATTTTTCTTGAGAGATTATTCAAAAGAAGGTAATTGTGTATTTAATTATATATTTAAATTTATATACTTATATATACTTATGTATTTAATTAGATATTATTTTTAATTAACTATAATAACTCAATAACTTCAATGTCGATGAAGCTATCTCTTACTGGCAGATTTAATCTGCTCTCCTCTGCCTTCCATTGTTTTTACCAGTCTACTAAAATTAGATTCTCCAAGGAATATTTGCCTTAGCTTCACTCAGAAAACTTACTTGTTGAAAGAAAAAAACAGTAAGTAATCCTCTAGTGTGGGCACTTGGGCCAAGTGCCTTATAGCACTTTTCTCTTAGAATTTAATTTGTTCTAGTGATTTAAAGTGCAGCATTCACACTGAGCTCAGGAGTCTCTGTGCTGCCTCTCATCACTACCTTTATCATGATCAAATGATAAAGGGCAATGAGACTTCTCCACATTATTTATAATGATTCAGACCTATAGGGATCCTGCTTGTTTCTGGCAAGGGACATCTATCTGCAATGGCTCAGGAGCAATTATAGCCCTTTGAGCTTGCAGGTGAGCATCAGTCAGTTTAATTCACACAGTTCTTTCACACAACCCCTGCCACCTCAGCCAACTAAGAAAAACACAAAAGGCAGAAATGTATTTTTTAGCTTGGCTGAATCTGGAGCCTTCAGTAGGTGATAGTGGGCCATTGCAGGGGAAAACACTGCAGTGCGGTTGCTTTTGGTTGTACCTGATGTTCATATGACTAAAGACACTTAATTATCACTTTCTTTACTTTCTTTACTTGTTATGAGCATCTTATAAATCACTTTCAAACTGGAAATTTGGGCTGACTCAGGCCAGTCAATTGATAAACATCCGAAGAAGATTTGTGGGGTCTTTCAACAAGTAATCAAGCTCATCTCTGTAACTGAAGTATACATTTTTTTAAGTGTGCATTTATTCATAATTCATAAATGCAGTCTACTTGCAAGAGAAGTGTACCTTAAAAGGATATTGGAATTCACAGGTATTTATTGTGTTTACAGGTTCTTTGTTTTTAAACGCCGGAAAAATGATCCCAGCCTGCAGGACAGTCTACTGTTTTTGCCTATTTATTATACTAAGCCATACAGTGGTTTAAACCTTTTGTGCATCCAAACTGAGCAAGAAATTACTACAGTTGTTATAATTATGATCAAAATTTCTACTGTAAACATTGTCATGAATTTTTAATCAGAATATTGAAAGTAGAGGACAACGCCTAGTTTTAATGTTGTGAGCAGTACATTTTAGGTTTCTGAGGGAAACCTGTGCCATGTGTTTTAGAAGTGCAAGGGGTTGGCTGTAGGGCAGCTGTTTGTTCTCATTGCAATGGTAGAGAAAAAAAAAGCTTTCAGCCAAGTGATGCTTCAGGTTACAAGCATGCAGGTTTATCTTGCCAGATCCCACTGTACAGTTGCCATTTCAACCCTGCTAACCCATATGCAGGAAAATATCCTGGACAAATTTTCCCCACTGTGTGATTTAATATTCAATTTCTGGCAGCTCCCACCCAGACACCTACAGATGAACAGCCCTTTTACTTTCCCAGTCCTGATGAAATTCTCTCCTGAGCCTTTCAGCCCTTGGGTGCTAAGACAAGTTTTGCTCTCCTCGGCTCTCCAGGTGTCTCAGTTTAAAGAGACTGGAGTGTTTTGCTAAGGAGGATGAGTTATGAGGTAGACCACTCTTCTCTCTCAGCAATTGCAAAGCCAAAATTAAGAGGCTCCAATCCAGGAAGTATGGAAAAAGGAAGAAATAACAACCCTTTACTAAAGGATATATGTATGTTGGCAAAACCAGTAACAGAACACAAAAACAACTAAGCAATAATCCTGTACCCAGAAGTCCCCTTCAAAAAGGAGACAGTCTGATACTTCTCTGTCCTCTTGCGCGATCCTAATCACGGTTGGCAGGGGGCGCTGTTGGATCGCTGGAGGGGCAGAGCCTGCAGTGCTCTGTGGTGGCCTGCAGGGGGCGCTGTTGGATCACTGGTGGTCACCGTGTGGGGGCCCGGAGCGCGGGAGGAGCCGAAATGGAGATCTCCGCCCCCACCGAGGAGGGGAAGGGGAGAAGGGGAAAGAAAGGCAGTTTCTTTCCCACTAAACTCATGTTGTCTGCAGTTGGCTGTAGACAGGACTCCCCCTTTTCTTGAGCACAAACTCTCCAGTGAATTCCAAGCAGATTCGGACTGGAGACAGGGCAGTGCACAGGCAAGCCGAGGATGGAGAACAGACAGATGACCAGGTCAAGAGCAAAACGGCCTCCAAGCTTTTCCAACACACACACACCTTGCCTCTATTAAGGCAAAAAGTGAAGTGTTCCTCGTTTGCAGGGAGAGGAAGAGAAAAACTCCTCCCCCCTCCCTGCAGTTTTTCAGAAGGGCTATTAGCTGGGAATGCAGGTCTGTCAGCTAGTTCTTTTGTATAGTTAATTACCCCTTCCCCTCCTGGTTCAACCTCCTTCTCTTACAGTGGGACAGGGGAAAGGAAAATTTCTACTTGGATTTTTAGAACAGGTAGACCCTATGACACCAGGTGAAAAACAACCCAGTTGCATCCCAGTCTGTGAGACATGTGAACTGGTATAAGGCCTTTCTAATGTTTTTTCATAAATCCTCTTACTTGATCTTCCATATAACAGCAAGAGATTTTCTACATATGCCCCAGTGTGATAAGCTCTTGTTCACCAGCAATGATTGTAGTAAAGAAGTCATGCCAGACACTTACTGTGGGGCAGAAAACGTTTTTTCTGCATATCCCACTGGAATCTAGCCTTCCCTGAGACAGAAACTGTTGTCAGTGTCTGCTGGAAAACATGGCCTGCATAAGAAATATTGACTGCAGTATGGGTACTGGAAAGGGAAATGAGGTAAAGTGTATGGAGAAGACTGCTCCATGAGTAGGACCATCCATGTAGCTGTATTTTTGCATAGCAGAATGGAGTAACAGCATCCCAAACAACCAAAGCAGACAGACTCCATTAGAAGATGACCCAAGTACACACCAGCCTACCTGCCCTGCAGCCTGTTCTGCTACCTACAGCAAGAGGGTCCTTTTTCCATTCTACTTATGGCCTTGAGGCAGGGAAAATCCTTCCTGAAGGGCACACAGGTAAAAAGAATATGTTGTAAAATTGAAGCTGAAAAACTGGATGGCAGGATGGAACGGCATAAGAGACATTAAACAATTTGTAGAGTCTAAGCTTGTGATGCTGTTGTCCGTCCTCCAGGAAGTTCCTGCCTGCACTTTTACCAATGAGATGCAGCTCTCTTAGTGAAGGGCTATAGGTTGCTAATTTCTTTCTCTTTCTTTACTGTATTTCTTCTTTTATCTGAGGGGTTTTTTCCTTCTCCTGAAAAAAGAAACAGAAACCCAACACAATTTTCAAAGTAGTGCTGTCTGTCAGTCTCAGGATAGCACTGCTGATCTCACTTGGCAAGCTCTGCTTGGTTAAACAACACATTTGGCAGCTTCTTGCTGCTTTTCTTAAAGGAAAGTCTGCCCTTTTTGGTTTATTAAGCACCTAAAATGCCCAGGTGAGATTACAAAGGGATCTTTTAATGATCCCAATTTCAAGACATCTCACAACTGGTAGCAGACAATTGACATGCAAATGTCTCATTTGGGAAAAATTGGAAATTAGAATGGTTAGAAAGCTGCAAATTAGGGAGAGGAAGCACAGGTCATTATTCTCAGGCCTGCTTGTGCGACATGGTGCACTACTGAGGCTTGAATATCACTTCAAGTGATGTCTGCAGATCAGTTCCCTACCTGCAGCAAGGAGCTGTGTGTGAGAGGCTGGGTCTGGTCTGCAGTCTCCATATGGTCACAGGGCTGTGCTAGCCCAGCCCAGAGGAGCAGGGCTATGGGTGGATATGGTCTCTGCTCAGCATCTTGGCTGTCCATCAGGATGAAAAAGGAGTGTATGAGAAGGGCAATGCTCAGAGAAATTAGGATGTGTATGTTGAGGGCCTGTCACAAAGCTCTCAGCAGCTCAAACTATCTGAACCTCTCTGCTAATGCACTCCTCTTGCCATGTGCCATCCCCTAGATAGTTTAGGTAGCATTTTCCTCTCTATCTTTGACATTTTCATGCTTTCTTGATCCCCAGATGCCAGAAGACTGCATTGTATCCCAGGACTGGTCTCCTCATCTCAGCATGAAAAGTCAGACACATGCAGTCTGTTGGTAGATAAGGATTGTGCCTTTTTGCCAAATCCCCATTCTGGGAGGTCACATTCAGTCCTGTGGCCATTGCAACCCCTATTTTGGGGTACAGTCCCCGTTACATGAGTTTCTCCTTGCTAGACACATGACTGTAATATTCAAGTCAATTCTGTGTACGTGGTCCCCACTCCCTCAGTGACCCAGATGTCTTGGTATCACCTTATCACTCTCTACTGATCTGCTGCCATTTGCATCACTTGCCAGTTTTATCTGCATCGATTCCCAGAGCACAGTTGAAAGCAACAAACAATTCTGGGTATAGTCCTGTTCTTTATGTCACCTCACTAGAGCTGTTCTTGTTTAGGGCTGGTTTCCCCTGACTAGGTATCTATCAGGTAGGCAGTTCTTAATTTGTTTAGTTCATGCTTTATTGATACTATATAGTACAAATTTTTTAAAACGAAATGTCATTTGATACTAAGTCAAAAGCGCTCTGAAGAGCTAAGCCTATTACGTCTGGACAGTTCCCTTTATCAATCAAATTTGTAATCTCATCACAGAATGAAATCAAGTTTATTTGAGAAGGCCCATTTTCCATAAAAAATGATTGATTTGCCTTGCTGTATTCCTTTCTTTAATTCTTCAGCTAATGGAACCTGTATGGAGACTTCTTTAACATTGTCCTGGATTGAAATTATATATCCCTTTCAGTCTGCTTGTGTTTTTACAACACTGGTAAGACATTAGTACACTCCAAGACTTCTGGGTGGGCTGTACTGCTCTGGGAAGACAGAAGAAGTATTCTCAGAAACCAGACTCCCAGCTGTGCCCCAGAGCAGAGGAGCAAGGGATCCCATGGGGAGCAGTTTCAAGGGCAAAGGAGCTTAGAAAGGAGGACAGCTCTTCCAAATGCAAGATTGTACCATCTTAATGACTCACAGGACACCTCCCACCAAGACACCAGGAATCAGGATGCAGTGCAGGAAATGCTCTTTCTCTGTATTCCCTAATGAGTCCCATACCCTTAGGCCACCCTTATGAGTCCTAGACATCATTGTCCCCCAGCCCATGAGGCCATGGATTTCTTGCAACAGCCCTGGGAGGTACTGGGGTAGGGTATCATTCAATATCCATTATCTGAGATTCTTGCTCTGTGAACTGAGAGCAAGATTTTTGTCAAGTAACCTACAAACTGAGACTCAGAAAGACAAACAGATGTATGAGGAAACTGCCTTAGCTAGGCAGAGGAATCATGGTCTGATCTGTTTCATGCTCACCAAAACCAGAAAGGAACAGAACTGAAACCAATTAGGTTTTTTGTGGGAGATGTGCTTTTATAGCACTGAGAACCTTGGGACTTTGAGCTGGGATGGGGATGATGGGTGGTTAGTGCAGCACAGACAATGCATGTGACAACTCATTATAGCTGTCCCTAGTCACCTGAATTTGATGAACCAGAAAAATCCAGATGAAGCTGCTCATTTTAATGGCAATCAGGGCATTAAATACAGCTTCTTGCCATCTTTACCTTTTTTACTGAACCCAACACATTAGCAGTGACACTGGGAAGAAAACCTTAAGAAGACTTTGTAAGAGCTGTCAATAAATTAGCTTTTGTAATTCCTTAGAGGTAATCTGCTTCCTCCCTGCCTGCTACGTAATAAAATGGCAAAGGGAAGATGACAGAATGTTCAAAAATCCTACCCTGATCAGTGCAGACCTGTCTGATGTGAAACAACTTTGATAAGAAGTATAGGGAGGTGTGGTGACTTTACATATCCCTCTGTTACTCTGTAGACTTCATTAAGTTTACCTGTGACCATGTTTTTTTTCCCCATCTTTCCCTGGAAATCCCTGGTGAACCTGGCCTGTTCTAATGGGCTGCTTTGTCTACTTGTGATGTTCTTCTTTTGGGTTACTGCCCAAGCTACATAAAAAGTGGAAAAAGTGGATGTCAGGATAATGCCTCCCAGGACTGAGCAGAGAGGTTTTCTTCTTCGTTGTACTGCCAGTTTTTAAAAACATGAACCTGAGCAAGGATGGAACACCTAAATCTCAGGGGACCTCAGTTTTGGTGGCTTCCTGGAGAAAAGATGATTTTCAGGAGAGATTTACTGCTTATAAGGAAGAGTGCCTGCCTGGAGTTTGGTTATCAAAAACTTTTGCAAAAAGATACCTGGTCTGCATGACCACCAAAATAGCATGGAGGTGAATCATATGTGAGGAATTCTGGGAAAAGACTGCTGCCTCTGCCCAGTTTTGGTTGGGAGGTGTATACAAGATTTGTGGGGTGCTGTGTGTTTGGCCACAGTTCCACTTTGACTGCATGGCAGAAGGTCATGCGGTAACTTCTGGTAGACTGCTGATAGGGGTGAGACCGAAAGCTGTTAGATGCTGCCTTTGTTTACCGACAATATATCCCAGAAAGTGGGACCTCCGATGAAACAGACCCCCGCCTTCTCCTTCATTTATTTCCCTCCCCCTAAACTATGAATTTTGTTGAAATTAGGAGGCATCTGAGTGAAGTAGGAAAATAAATAGTTTTACTAAAAAAACGGAGAACAAAACCATCAAACAATAGCAGAAAAAATGTCACCTAAAACCACTCTCTTGGTTCTATGCTGCCCAACACAGTCCCCACGGAGTTCCTGTGCAGAGCCGAGGGGCAGTATTGGGTGCGGCGTGGCGGCAGGGGTCGCGACAGTGGCGGTGGGCGGGTGGGCCTCCAAGATGGTGTCCAGCAGTGGCTGCCATGAGCAGCGAGGAGGCGGCGTGGCTGTCACCAGTCACAGTGCACCAAACGGGAAAGGGGCATTCCTGGATTCCTTCCAACACGGCTGCTGTGGTGAACGGGAGAGCCCCTGCCCAGCATGTGATCCACGAAGCTGGAGCGTGGGGGAGCTCCAGGGGCACAGTGGCTGGCGACTCCCTCCAAGTTGACTCCCCAGGAACCAGAAAACGAGTTCCAGTAGTGCCAGGAAGTTTTATCTCCCTAAACTGTCATGGTACTTCCCGTTGGGACCTCCTCATCCCTCCCCACCCTGCACATAGAGAGGAGGGAGGTGTCCCCCACGACGAAAAAATTCAACAACAAAAAAATCTTCATCATTTACCTAAACTCTAACAGATGCATATTTGGCTTTTCTCAAATTTAAGCAGTGGGAGAAAACTGTAAGCCAAAAGAGCCCGGAAGTACCTGCTCTTGAGTTTCTGCATAATGTTTTGCCACGACAAACATCTCATTACACTTGTCTCACCCCTGATTCAGCATTCAGGATCCACCTTTGCCCCAAGCATCACTGAGTGGACAGGTAGCCTTGTGCCAAGGACTCCCACGGAAACCAGATGGCTCAGGACTTTAGCAAACTTGGGCCACTTCTGCCAGGTAACTTATAATCGGAAGCATATATATACAATACCATTTCAGGTTTGCTGGGATCAAAATAAACCAAAAATAATTTCTAGAGGAGTTGGAAGCCAGTTTTAATTTAAAAATCCTCTTTCACAGCAAGACATGCCAAAACAGACAACTCAATTACCAGCTCATAGTTGAAACCAAATGTTGCATCTAATATGAATTTTTTCCCCATTGTTTTCATCCACTGGATGATATGAGATCAAAAAGGAATTTCTTTCAAAACAGAACATTTATCTTCCTCCATCCTTATTCTTCTTCACCAGTGATTTGAGTTTGTGTGTTTCTTTAGTGCTGTGTCACTGTAGTAAGGACTATAAGAGGGACTCTTACGGTACAAGATGATGGAGGTGATCATTAGGCTGGAGAAGCCCAGTAGACTTTTGTATATCAATTGATAAGACACAGACCCCTGACTCTTCTCACGTTTTCTTCTCTCCCTGTTGAAGTGTTCCAGCTTAAAAGCACATGAGAAAATTTAGCTTCCTTGAGGCTTGTTGCATTTTGACATATGAGAGGCCATGAAGGCTTGCATTTCTACTTGTAGCAAAAGGCCCAGCTATTGTTTACATCACAGTTGACACAGAGGTGGTTCTTCATAGACCATGTAATTAAACTATTTGATGCTAGACACTGTAGAACTTAAATGGTGTTCAATCACAGCCTCTCTTGTTAAAAATTCTTCCAGAAATAATTCTTCTTAAAGGTAACCACACCTGGGAACTGTGAGCCCTATGCTTTCTACTGTGAGCCCCTCTACCTGATTTGGGAGAATTGCCCACCTCTCACTGCACAACAGCCTGGAGAAAGAAGTTTTTTTCACTTCCAAGCTTGGCAGATCATACAACTAAAAGTAGAAAATGTTTTTTTTTCAAATGTGAATGTTTTAATTTATGCGTCTGATTGATATTATGCAGTAATTAAATTATATTCCCATTGTGCCTCTAACAACAGGGTTGTAATAATACAATTTGCTCAGTGATCAAATGGCGAATTAGCTGGCCAACAGTGTCTGAGGTGAAGAAAACCAAGGAGGAATGAAGAAAAGCTAATTTGTGCTGGGGTGAAATGAAAATAATAGGAAATGTTTTTTTAAGAGAACTCCCCTACCAAAGAAAACAAGAATGCAATCTTAAAAGATGCTCTGGGCCATAGTTATCAGCCTGCAGCTCAGTTCTGGGAAGATACTCCACTTTGACATGTCACACCCTGCCCTGAGTCCCTACCAATGCTCATGCCTCTTATTATGTTCTGATGCAGAACTAAATAAAGGGTCAGTACAGCAGCACCCACAGGGTGTCTTCAGCCAAGGAATGTTCCTAAGCTGAATGTTCCAACTGAAAATTGCTTGAAGATAACAAGTGATAATGGCACTTCACTGCACTCCCTCAGAGTGCCGGTGGCACTTTGGTGTGGGAATTTGGGAATGGGTTCCTAACCAGTTGCTCCCACTAATCTCAAGGTAACTACAATGCTGCAAAGACAACTTTGAGCTGCAGAAATGTCTGGAATAGGAAGACCCAGGCATCAAAAGCAGTTTGAAAATGCATCTGGGCATAGGACTCAGGAAAGGCAACATGGGTCATAGGAAATGAGAGTAAGTATCTTGATGGTGCTGCAGACTTTTCTCCCAAGGCTTCCTCTCTAGCCATCAGAGAATCACAGCCAACATATAATTCAGATTAATTCCAAGCATTTATCTCTTACTCTGAATTTCCCTTTGGAGGCATTGATTTCTTTCTGTTAACTACTCAGGAGTCAGAAGAGACTAGGCCTCCTGCCCCAGTAGTCCCTGAGTAGGTCCAAGAGGAGTTCAATGTTCTGCTGCAGTACAGTTCCTAGAGATATAGGCTCTGTATCTATCTTCAGTTCAGCTCTAAGGATGATGTACTAGCACCTGAGTAACATGAGAGCTTAGCAAATCTTTGCAAAAATTTACAGTTTAGGGTATGGTGAGATCCCAAAGGCAGAAAAAAAGCCGCTGTCTGTTCCAGAGCTGGATCAGCTGAGGGCATTGGGTCTAACCTTCAAAAGAAGTTTGATGTAAGGACTGGATGGGAGCCAAGGGCTTCGGCAGCATAGGTTGCCCAGTGGGAGTGTGTCTTCGTGCTTGCAGCTTCTTTCCTAAGAGCACCACTGTGGAGCAGCTCCACAATGTGCTCCCTGACATGAGGTCGCAACTCTGTCCAGCACAAGCCCCATCTGCCAGCACTGAAGTCTTTTTTCTCTGAGCTTCTGTTTTTCGCTCTAAATGTGTGGAAGCAGCCTCTGTGAAGGGAGAACAGGGAAAGAGAAGAATAGAGGAGAAAGACATAACCAAAGGATTCAGCTTAGAGCCTCCTTTTTCCTACCCAGATTACTCTCAGGCCCCTGCTGGCAGAGCTAGGTCCTCCCTTTCAAACTTGGAAAGTATTTAGGACAGTGGAAATTTGTGGAAGTTATATGATAGTAAAGAGGCTCTGCCATTGCACACACTGGGGAGCCTTTCCCAAGGCAGAACTACATACTCTGGAAACATAGGCAGTGGACGACAAATCCTGGCCACAAGGAGCCTTCTTGGGTCTTCCCTCACACTGTTGTTGAATGGTGTCAAGTGATGCTTCCTCAAGACGTGTTTTGTGTTGGAAGTAGCCTGATTTCCCCTTTACATCTTCCACTGACCAAGAAGCTCACCTGTTGCTCTTTCTTTCCTGACTTTCACCGCAGAAAAAAAGAGTATGTGCTTCCAAGGAGAGGTTACTCAGTGCAGAGGGCTTAGGACAGCTGTTCTGCACAGGGCCATAGAGAATTTCTCTACAAAAAGATAAAGTATAAAAAGATCTGTGCATCGGACTTCCTGTATGATAGGTAATATTGCAATCTGAACAGTTCTTTCTAGCTCAAAACAGAAAAATATTGTGCTTTGGCAATTCCCTCAGAAAAACCCAAACAAACAAAGTATTTTTAACAATTTCAGTTTTGATCTATCAAACAAATTCAGTTAAAAGAAAATTGAAGATGTGCTCTTGCCAGCTGGACTGCAGTTGAATCAGTATCAAATATTTTAGAGACAAATAATTTCAAAAGACCATACCCTGTCCAGCCTCTCAAAAAGGTCAGTGTGAAATATTCTGTGATTTTTATTTTCTCAATTACAAAATGTTATTGAAACCAACATCTTCCTGCAGCCAGATTTCCCTTTTGATTAAATTGTATTTTCCAATGAAAAATGTTCTAAGCAGACATAAAATGATTGTTGTTATGTGCCAAGTGTATACCAACAGGTTCCTTTCTTGGGGGGCAGCAGGAAAAGAGAGGTGTAGTAAATTGTCAGACTTGCTATAGAGTTGTTTAATTCAGTGTCAAATTGATGATGCTGCTTGAGAAAAATATGAACAGGGCCTCTCACTGATCCTGCACCTGGCTTGAGCAAGGGCTAACACTGAAATGATGTCTGGGGTGGAGTCCTCATGTCCTGATGTTTCAGTGAGGCATAGAGGAGCATCCACACCAGCCATTGGCCTCACTCCCACTTCACCTTGCATAACAAGGCTTATTGTAAATCTGGTCCTTTGGGGAGATCAGGATGAGCGCAAAGATGCTTTGGTGAAGGTCAGGCAGCCTTTACTGCTGCCTCAGTGGGTGGAAGAAGACCATATTGATTATTTTACCTTTTATATCAACTATAAATTCTGACCAAAAGAAACCAAGACTCCCTTTAATTCCTATTTGCATATTAACTTTCACACCCCTTAGAATACAAATGAAAAGAGAACATGCCTTACATGTATGACCACAGTCACCAACAGCCTACTTATGACACAGAATTGATCCACCTTTTTGGGAAGGCCCAAAATTATTATATAAAAGAAGGGGGGGTTTCACAACAAAGAAAAAGATAAGAGAAAAAAAAAGAAAGAAAATGAGGGGGATAAAAGCACCTCTGCTTACTCGGGATCAGTCAAAGGACTGTGTCTCACCTCCTCCACTGAAGGGATACCTTTAGGTGAGACTTTTTGCCTCCAACTGCATTGGAGCAGATTCAGGAATATTTTAATCTATCTATCTAATAGATCTTTGTTACTATACCTTCTGTCCTAACACATATTCACACACTGCAGTTAGTGTATTTATTACCAGCAATCCTGGACCTACTCTCTTTTTGCTTCAGTAAACTACACTATTTGTTATATCTGGAATGTGTAAGCTTTTATTGCGCTAAGCCAGACCTACAGTATAAGTAAATCACACTATTTGTGAATCTCTGATCGTGAAATCTCTTATTGAACATGACCAAACTCATAGTGCTGAATTGGTAATAATCAGAAACAAATCCTGGCTGTATCTGACCCCTCAGATCTCTGAGGCCCAGCAAGGGGGGTTTATTTTGTCCCAGATTTCTATATCCTTAAATCAGCAAGAGGTTGCTTGGGCTTTTTTTTTATTTTTTTGAGGATTCAACAAGCCAAGGCTGCTTGAAAGTTACTGGTAAGAGTTCACAGGTGAGGCCCCAGACATGGTCAAATGAACAAATTAATCATATGAAATAATAAAGGAAGGACATGTTGTATTGGGTAGACTAATTTCAGTTGCTTCCCAGAATCCTACAAAAATATGAAGAAATGGGAGAAGAAGATAAATTTGTGTCTAAGATTTAGGGTGGGATCAATTCTCTAAAGGCCTATTATATCATGATGGAGAGTGATTTATCAAGGTGTTTGCTGGCTAGAATGGAAAGGAGCCTTGCCACAATGCATACACCCATTGCTCTATCTGAACATGTAAAAGTTTATTGAGCAATTTGCTAAACTGAGGACTACCTGCATCTTCATGTCTGTCTTTTTTTTTTTTTGTGGTTAGAGAGGGTCTCCTCAGCTTTGATGTGATGACGGAAGGTGGCATAACGAGAATTTGCAGTACCCCAGTCTGCTACCAGATTCAATTCTAATCAATATTCTCAAGGTTCAGGTCATCTAATTACTTTCAAATATGATATTTTTTCTGCAGCTTCTACTTAACTGACTGTTTTCAGAACTGCCACTGCTAGGTGTCATCTTAAAAGCTGCATACCAGAGTGTTCAATCTTCATGAGATGTTTTTGGTTATTTCATGATTCAGTTTTGTGTTTGCCATTGGGTATCAACAACATTTGTTCCTTGCATACCTATGTCACAGGAGTTTCTGGGGGCTTCTGGAGCCAATCAACCCTAGGACTACTTCTCAGGAGCACAGGAAACTGGGACTTGGCATTCCCAGCCTTCTGACTGAAATCCAACAGATCAACCCCATCTATCTTTCCTGTGTATCACAGAGGAGCATAAATCAAAAGTAGTGACAGAAAGACCCAGAGAGTCATGGTGAATGGCATTGCATCCAACTAGCAGATGTCACAGGTGGTGTTCTCCAGGGCTCAGTATTAAGGCCAGTCCTGTTTAGTATCTTTAACTATGACCTGGATGAGGGGATGGAGTGCACCCTCAGTAAGTTCAGATGACACCAAGTTGGGCAGGAGTGTTGATCTGCCGGAGAGTAGGAAGGATCTGCAAAGGTATCTGGGCAGGCTGGATCAATGATTAAGGCCAATGGTATGAGGTTCGAACTGACAGATCCTTGGGTCACAACAACCTCATACAATGCTAACAGGCTGGGGGAAAAGTGGCTGGAAAGCTGCCTGGTGGAAAAGAACCTGGGGGTGCTGGCTGAACATGAGCCAGCAGTGTGTCCAGGTGGCCAAGAAGGCCAAGGGCATCCTGGTTTGTATCAGCAACAGTGTGGCCAGCAAGACCAGGGAAGCGACTGTTCCCTGTATTCAGCACTGGTGAGGCCACACCTCAAGTACTGTGTCTAGTTCTGGGCCCCCTCACTGCAAGAAACGCACTGAGGTGCTTGAGTGAGTCCAGAAAAAAGGAATGAAGCTGGTGACGAGTCTGGAGTACAAGTCTGAAGAGGAGTGGCTGAGGGAACTGTGGGTGTTTAGCCTGGAAGAATGGAGGCTTGGGGATGACCTGTTGCTCTCTACAACTACCTGAAAGGAGATTGTGGTAAGTGGGTGTCAGTCTCTTCTCCCAAGTAACAAGAGGAAACAGCCACAAAAGTTTCGGAAGGAAGGTTTAGATTGCATATTATGAAAAATTTCTTCACCGAAAGGGTTGTCAAGCACTGGAACAGGCATCTCAGGGAGGTGGTGGAGTCACCAACCCTGGAGGTATTTAAAAGATATGTAGATGTGGCAGTTAGGTATATGGTTTAGTGGTATACTTAGCAGTGCTGGGTTCATTTGGATTCGATGATCTTGGAGGTCTTTTCCAACCTAAATGATTGTATTATTCTGTGAAAATTTGTGGAATCATCCTTCCCACAGGGATGCTGATAGGCTCTTTCTTCAAGCATGCATGCTGGAATATACTGAGGAAAGAGAACGATGCAGTAGTTCGTACTCAATTTCTCATCAGGGATGGACCACCTGGACAGTGGGAATGGGGTTGATTTTTCTACAGACCATTTTATTTTAACTTCTCATGTGAGATTTTTTTGTTTGAGTAGTCTAGCTCTGCTAGTCACAGCTGGGGACACTCCCAAACCTGCTTGTTGTGGCCCAAGGAGGTGATTGAGCACAATGTATGCTTTAGAGAGCTGTGAGACCTCAAAGAGAGGCTCTTTGACTCCTCTCCCCCAATTTTTTGCTGACTGTATTTTTAGCAGTATTATTGCATGCATGTATTTTTATGTCTGTAGCAATTTTATCTATGTTCTTTCTGGTGTCCAAGATGGCTCACTTCCTTGATGTGGTTGTTACTCTGTCACAACTTTTAAGTTGCTCATAACAAAAGAAATTTAGTAAGAATACAAGCTGTTGCTTCATAAATCTCTTCTTGAAAAAAACCCTCTAATATTTCTTATCCTGTGTATTGGCTTATTTGAGCGTTTATTTATTTCCTGTGATCAGTCTTGCCTCTTGAGTATGTCTCAAATGAGTAGAAAATAATGAATATGCCAGGACTGTAGTATGTCTTGTTAAAATGTAATTGATAAACCACTTCTAGGATGAAGAAATGTAGCTCTAGTTGTAAATGTGAGTCATTCACAATCCCCTGGGTGCTCAAATTGTGCTTCAGTTTTGGGGAAATTCAAAGAGCGGAGTTGCCACTTCTTCAGGGAGGGGACCTGCAAAAATGGTGTCAGCCCACATGCTTTTTTGTCTTTTTGTTTTGGTTTGCACATGGAAAATTAGTTTCTGTGGGCCGTGCAGTAGGTTTGTGGAAGACAAGAGGCTGGGAAAGCAGGCGGTACACTGGAGGACAGAGCTGCCTTTCTGATAGACCTGGGCAGGCTGGGGAAATGGACTGATACAGACATTGGGAAGGTCAACAGAAGCAAATGTGAAGTTATGACTCTGGGGTAGAATGATCCCATCTTGTGAAGTGTACAAGGTAGCTAACCAGCAGTCAGCACATGACTCTGCAACACAGGAGGCCTTGGCTGTATAAGCAAAGAGTGCAGTGAGCAGTGCAAGGGGAGTGATTAGAGTGATTACAGTGATACTAGTGATTATAGTCTCCTCTACTTGGGACTGGTGAGATCCCACCCAATCTGGGTCTCCCCACTACAAGAGAGAGAGGATCAAACTGGAGTGTGTCCAGTGGAGGTCACCAAGTTAGTCGTGCCTGAAGCACAGAGCATTGAGCAAGCAGAAGGCCAGAATGGAGATGACAGGATGACTTCAAACAGCTGGTAGACAGATTAGATGGGTTGCCAGTCCCTGAAGGCTTATCAAAACACACAGTGAAAATCCATGGACAAGCTGGACCTGCATTCCTAGGACTGTGTCCTTTCCACTGTAAAACAGTGAACAGCATGCTGCTAAGGATGTGTCATATCACTTCCATGCATGACAACCAGTTTGCCTCCTCAATGCGAGTAAAATATGGATTGGGCAAGGATGGCAGGGAGCAAAAAGCAGCAAACACTTGACTCAAAGCACAGGAGTACTTTCCTGTAGGCAGGAAAGTAGCAAAGCCTAGGGCTGTTGTCCAGTTTTTAGGTGATTATTTATCAGTTATTTTTATTGTTGAAATCCATTGCAACATTCTCCTTGATGGAGAACAAGTCAGCTGATTTCCCTTTCAGCATTTCAAAGATACATATGTGTGAGATATGGATATGTACATGTACATTTACCTGAATATATGTATGCACATGTATGTGTACATATATAGCACTAAGAAACAGCATGAGTCTGAAAGATGGGGGACACCTCTGAGTATTCTTGAAGGACAAACTGAATCTGAGAGGTATGCAAATGCCTGACCTTGTTTTGGAAAGGGAGGGCTACTGTAACCCATCTGGTACATTCTTCAGATTCTTTGCCTTTGCACAAGCATAGTCTGTTATTTGTCAGGAAAGTCTGTAGAGGGAGGGCTTTGACCACAATAAAAGAGCCCACCATAACAGTTATCAGCCAAAAGAAGATGGCTTTCTCCCCAGGCACAAGGCACTCTGGCTGTGTGCAATCATAGCTTATAGTAAATTACAGATTCTCTCCTACCTCTCACCCCATAAAATCTATCTCATAGAGTCTTTCCCACACCTCAGCTTCCTTGCACTGACAGCTACACCCTGAAATGGCTAGAGCAGCCTAAGTACACCTGGACGTGTCCAAAGAAAGAAATGTGATGGCACGAAGAAGTAGCACCTACCTTCTGACAATGGTATGTAGTAGGATCACCAGAGCTGCCTCATGATCAGTAAATAGAAACATATGTTGTGCTCACCATACCACCATAAACTGCAACAGTGTTGGCAGGTCCTGCCTTCATTCATTTGGCACAGCTGTGATCTGCGATCCTGGTGCCTGCAACACTGAGTTGCGTGCCATGATGTCTGAAGCAAAATCACTGTTCTGTGCAGCACAGCGATCAGATAGCCTGAGGAACCATACCATCACAGCATTGCACTGCCTGTGAGCAAAACCATGCAGCCAGTAAAGAGCATCCTCTGTGCTGGTCTGATACAGAAAGCAGAGTTGGTGCAGTGTGCTGAAAAAGGCTAGGTTGGTTCAGCTGAGAAAACTGACACTGTTCTTGTAATCTCTCTCTGCCTCTGTCTTGGATTTGAAGTTGTCTAAGCCAAGGATGGCTACTTGGACTGCATCTTGCCCTGAAGAAACGATGCACATAACAAAGTCTCTAAGGCGCAGGCCTTCTGCAAATACTCACCCCGTGGTCTTGCATTGTACATTCAGGCAAGTGTAAACAACTTTGAGATGAATGAAGCCTGTTCTCCTCCAGACTGTATTGCGGCCTTTTGTGCACTCTGATTGAAGCTCCACCTCTGGTTGGGGATTTTAACAGCCTCTGAGTGTGTCTGATGTGTGATGCAGAGTGCACCCTCTCTTCGTGCCCTTTCTCTGGGAACAGTGATTTGATACAACTCTTCTGTTGCACTACTCCTTACAGTGAAGTTTTAGGCACTTAATTGCATTAAGTTGTTGGCTGACTGTGAATTTCCTTTGCAGCTCACCAGGTGGCATTCCCCAAACTGTGAAGGGTGTGTGTCAGCCAGCCAAGAGAAGGTAGTTGCTGCTGCCACCGCTGTTTCAGCCTTGGTGAACCATGATGTTCCCAAACCTGAGCATATGCCTCTTGTTGCCTCAGCAGGGGCCTCTTGCAAGGTGTTGCGTAGAAGATGGGACAAATTCATTTCAGACTGACAGAGCAATGAAAAATGCTCAGGGCTAGGAAAATTCCCAAATGAAGACACAATGGAGGTATCAGGGAGTTATGAAATCCTGTCAGATGGCAGATGTAATGTCTAATTAGTCTCTGACCCAGCACATTATTTGCTGTCTCTCTGTTCCCTTGAGCTCTGAGACTGTCACAAAAGGGGCTTTTTTCCCCTTCCCTTTCTGTTATTCTCCAGAACTCCCCATGCATCTTTTGAGGGTAATTCCCAATGACATCCTATATTATACAATTAAATTGGAACCTTTGGTCCCTGGACTTTACAATTTGGTATTTTTCCTTGTAGTAAATCTTAACTATCACTACAACTTGTCATCTGGTTAAAGATGCCAGTGCCATTTCTTTAACACCTCCTAATTGAGCCAATATGGCATAAAAGTCTCACTTCAGAAAGGGCAGTAATGAGGCAACTGTAGTGTTTGGGAGACGGGCTTCTCTCCTCTCTTTCTGGGATGGCAGAGCTCTATTGTAAACTAGACAGGATCTCCCTGTATCCAAACACAGAAGGGCAGAACACTCTGCTACCTAAAAAATTACGTTTGTTGGAAATAAAGATGCCATTAAGCAGAGAGAGAGTACAGAAGGAGCAGTGGCTTCTGAATAACAGGTAACTTTAGGGGCAAGTTCAAGCTGAACTGAATGACAGGTATATTAACTCAGTTTCAAAAAACTGCTTTTAAAAAGGAAAGTACTCAGAGCAATTCTCTTGCTGTCTCTCTACAGATAAGTAAGACTTCAAGGGTCTATATCTACCTGTCTGTACTTCCTCCTTACTTCTTCCTATTCATCATTCACAGCAGATGTAGGATCGCTGTCTCTCCTCCCTGGTCTCACAACCCTTCCCTTCCGAAACGAGGGATTTCAAACAGAATAATTATCAGCGACAAGCAGCCAACAAAGAATAATGTTTGTCCATGCTGTGTTCGAGTGCTTTCTTAGCTCAACAATTTCATAGCTGTCTTGAATGGCGTGGCTCTAAACAGCAGGACTAATTGCTATAGCAAGTTATGAAGATATTCCTCTATCTGACTAATTTCCCAGTTCATACAGATTTGTACATTGTGGCATCACTCAGAAATAAAAACATCATCTGGACAAGGCAGATACATGGCAGATGCTGGTCTTTCTGCAAAATTTGCCTGAATATACAATAGGAAGTTCATGCCAAATTTATTATGGCTAGGGGAAGACAGGTGGGACCTGCTCTGACACAGAGCATATATGGAAAAATAACGACAGATTTTTTTTCATATATCTGAACCAGTGGACTGTTTGTCAGTCCATAGCCTGTGGTGGTTTGGAGCTGGTACTCAGAAACCAAAGCTGGTGGTGTAGTTTCAGCTGCAGTGTGGGTCACACACTTATTCTGTGAATAAGAAGACACAAATCTCACATTTCTGCCAAGTCTTAGAGCTTTAACAATCTTGATTTTGATTTCATTTACACAAAGACCCTCCTCCCTTCTGCTGCTGAAAAAGGCTAGGAATCTCCCTATGTGTGTTTAAAAAGCTGTTTCCTGAATTTGCCAGGCTATGGTTTTCATAAACATCAAAGTCATAGACAGCCCAAGGCATCACTTTTACCTTTGGTTCTTACTGTTCCTCTTGCTCTCGCATATCTTTTGAGAGCCCTTACCACGTTTCTCTCTGCTCTTTCTACCTGGACAGGACCTTACACATCTCTCAAGTTGATGCACAAAGAAATATTGGTATGTGGTAGCAAAATTTATGTCCACAGCTGTCATTTTCCAAGGGCATCCCTGAAGACAGTGAGATACATAGCACACCCAAAACTGGGTTGAGCCTCTCTCTCTTCAGAGAGGCCACATACACATGCAACCCTGAAAGTATTTGATGTTCCTTGTGTGTGTGTGAATGTGCACATTCTTTGCAAGGTCATCTGCTCTGCTCCTCCAGCTCTGTGAGGATCAAACCCATCTCTGCCACGATGGTCCCACAGTGTGCTGACCTGAGACAGCCCAGAAAACACCACAAAGATACAAGAGAATTTGTTTCAGGTGCTCAGGTAAAGGAAAGATAGATCCCAAAGTCTGTGTCTGCAACAGTGTACTTCAATGTCTCAGATGAGTGATAGTTTATAGCTGCCTCCTTGGTCTGGTCTGTTGAGGTAATGTGAACAGCGTTTTGAGAACTAATGTTTAGAAAGGCAGCAGCTGAAATGCTGCATCAGCTCCTCATAACCCACTGTAGTCTGAGCAGAAGATACTCCTGGCAGGAAGGAAATCCTCAAGGCAAGTGCATCTTCCTACGAGATGTGAGACAGCATGAGCTCACTGTATGTGGTTCTTTGCATGTGGTCTTTCTTGCTCCTCTGCAAGGACCATGCGAGAAGGACCATATGGGGTACACTGCTCCTGTCTCAGTGAGAGCAACTACCTCTGCTCAAAGGCTGTTCCTTTGTTTCAGCCATATCACATTGCGTTTGGCAATTCCAAAGCCTGAGCTAAGTAAACTCCAAGTCAAATGCTTCCTCTGCAGTGTCTCCTTCAAATTACTCCTTCCTTCATCAGAACCTTCCTGACACTGAGAAGCAAACCTGTTGCACTCAGCTTCAAAAAGTACTTGCTCAGACTGTGCTGTACCGCTGTCGTCAGTGGCACTTTCTAGTCTTCGTGCCATAGATTTAGAGCATTTGGATCTTCAGAGGATTGTATCTGTTCTGCCAACCAGATATGCTGCAGCAGGACATCACTCATCTTAGCAAGACACAGGTTCCTCTTCAGCTCCTCACTGACCCACAGTCCTGGGTAAATAACCATGCTGCAGATAATCAGCAAACTGGACACATACTAAGGCACAAAAGCTATCCATGGGAGCTTCATCCCCACTGCAGTAAGGCCCAGGTCCATCTTCCCAGGATGCAAGCTCCCTTTAGCTTTTTTGCTCAGCCCCCTGGACTGCCATGCCAAGTGCCAGCTCCCTGTCACACAGTGGGTTGCTCCAGCATGTGCGGCACAAGGGTATCAACTTTCTGCCTGGTGATGCTTTCAGGAGTGCTTTTGCTATGCAGATCTTTCACACAGTGCTGCTCCTGTTTATTGTCTGTTGGAGGTTCCTGGAGACATGGAAGCTGTCACTCCCCAGTTTGGGATGCTATTTTTAAGGCTAGATGCAAGGGCCTCTATGACATTTTAAAGCTGCCCATCTGAGAAAGTTTCTTCTAGCTCCAGAGCTGGCTTTTACTGCTCAGGTCAATATTCAGCCTGCACCATCATCATCAAAAGGCAGACTCTTCAACCACAAGATGGGTTTAAAAATGACATTATTAATATTTTTGGGCTTGTATCTGTATTTGCTAATTTTTTTTTTTAACTCCAGGTTAAAAGCAGATCAAGACTAGGAAATATTAGCTCCTTTCCTTTTAAATGACTGATCTGAGGTTTTTTTAGTTCATGTGCTCCAAAGTTCAGCCTTTGAGAGAAAGACTGAATTTCCTGTAAATCACGCATAATACATATGCATAAGGGAAGAGCATGTCACACATGGCAATCCACTTCCTTGGCTGTGTGGCTTTTTTTGTGCTGACCTGTGTGTCAAGGACAAAGCACAGGAACCTGTGGTGAAAGCCAAGTTCTAATAGAAATGTGTTCCCTTGCCCAAATTATGAGACAGCCATAACAGTACTGCTAGGAGTGCAGTTGAGGGTGATGTGCCCCACACTGTTTGCTACTCTACATTTTCCCACCAGTATTTGTGCTTATTTTAGATGGAATATTAATGGGAATGTACCCAGATGGTAAACTCTTCATTTAAGTTAAATAAATAACTACTATTTTCAGTCCTTGCCTTTTTGTTGGATAAGGGCATTCCTGGCCTCAGACAAGGTTTTCTCTCATTGCCCATTGGGGAAAATATGGAGTGGGGACTGTAACTTGCCCTCTCACTACTCCCTTGCTTCAAAGGGAGGAGTTTTCCATGGCACTTGCCAGAAACAAAGATTGAAGGAGACAAGCCAGAGAATTGACTCTACCATAATAGGACAATGCAGCCAAAAACTGCATCTGCTGGGACCTCAGCTTTAGCAGTGGCTGAAGATGAATGAAGATGACTACGAGTTCATTGCTACTCTCCAGGCTTAGCTCTGAAGCCCAACAATTTGCCACCCAGTGAGTGTGGCATCCATGCCCATTGCAAGGGGTTGGAACTAAGTGATCTTTAAGATCCCTTCCAAATCAAATCATTCTATGGTTCTTTGAATTCAATTCAAAAGAAGAACTGTCAGTGACTGCAACAGGTTTTTGGGTCCCGGTTCAGTACGAGTTGGTCCATATGGGTACAGAATCACAGAATCAACTAGGTTGGAAAAGACCTCTGAGATCATTTAGGTCCAACCTATGACCTAACACCACCATGTCAACTAGACCATGGCACCAAGTGCCAACTCCAGTCTTTTCTTGAACACCTCCAGGGACAGTGACTTCACCACCTCCCTGGTCTGCCTATTCCACTGTCCTGTCACTCTTTCTGTGAAGAACTTCTTTCTGATGTCTAACCTAAACCTCCCCTGGGCACAGCTTAAGACTTTTCCTCTTGCCCTATTGTTGGTTGCCTGGGAAAAGAGACTGATGCCCACCTGGCTGCAACCTCCTTTCAGGTAGTTGTACAGAGTACCTCTCCAGCTAGCTGAACTTGGGGTACTGGGACAAGTTTCACTCTTGTCTAATGCTTCACATCTGCCCAAAGTAAGTGTCACACAGAACAACAGTAGCTGTATTTCATGTGTTTTAATAAACTACCAGAAAAATATGTTTGGATGTGTTTGTTCTCCTCCCATTTAAACTAAAATAGGTCAAATTAAAAACAAAACAATACCAACCCCAAAACAGGAGAAAAAAACCTGTCCCAGAGCAAAGATGACACACAATACTGAATTGCAGAAAAAGGTCTTTGATGAAATTCATGGGTAAAGAAATCATGTTTGTAAAACACAGTGAGTAATAAAATGGTTACTGACTTGATTGGTTTTCCTCTCTGTGTATATCTGTGTAGTTACATATGTATCTATGCTGATACACCCTTAGTGGGATGAAATGGTACTTCTGTAAGGCAAAACAAAAGTTGATTGTGGGGAGGGAGTAAAGAAGTAAATAAATATATCATTTCAGTCAGTGAAGTAAAGACAGTGCTCTAATCCCCTACAATGTACCATTGCTCTGCTTATCGAGGGACAGGCTTGTCTCTCCATGGCTACGCAGTGTCCCTGGGCCACAGATGAGCTGGGAGCTCTGAATGGTCTCCTTCATTGCTCTGTGTATGAGTAGGACCTCGAAGTATATGAAGCATTCCTTCCTCTGGTTTTATTAGTACTTCAGTTTACATTTTTTCCCCTAAGTTTCTTGCACTGACCGCTATGCAGGTCTCCACGGTAAGGTAGAGCAACCCAAATGAGCAATATGCCACAGGAAAATGCTATTATCACAATGTGACTGGATGGAGGAATTCATTTTACAACAGATCTCACGTTCTTCAACCTTGCACTCAGTCTGTGGAGCCAAATCATGCAGTAACCTCAGCAGTTCTTTATTGAGTGGACCTGTGTGTCACACCTTAATCCAAAAACAAGGAAGGGAAAGAAATATACTTTTTATTTCCTTTTCTCCTCCCATGGAAACCTAACACAAAAAAGAAAATTAGGCAATACCACTCTACGCTGAGGTGTCTGCTTCATTCTTAGGCAGATGAGTCCTGCATTCAAAACACAAAAAAAGCCATAGTCTTTCTCCTATTGTTACAATGCTCTTTCATAGAACCAGCCACTGTCCATGCTTTCCCAGATCTCAGTGCTGTGCTTAACAAGCAAAGGACAAGCTCATGCTGGCTGCAAAGTTCAGGTCACCAAGAAGGTATTAAGAGAACAGCTCAATTTGCCAGCTGCTTGCAAACGCTGTATTGCAAAGAAGGCAAAGGCGAAACACCCCTCTCCACACCTCTCCCAGCTTCCTTCCTTTTATTTTTTCTTTTTTATTTCTTTCTTTTATTTTTCTTTCTTTTTCTCTCTTTTACTCTTTCATTCTTTCCTTCTTTCTTGTACAGGGGTTCATGAAGAAAAGCAAGACTTGTGCATCACAAATGGTGGAACCACCCCAAGCCCAGACAGCTTCCCACCCTACAATAATGCACAAGCCCATCTCATCCTGTACCTGTCCCCAGAAGGCGGTTTGTCTCTTGATCTTTTT
This sequence comes from Manacus candei, assembly GCF_025592945.1. Lineage (NCBI taxonomy): Eukaryota > Metazoa > Chordata > Aves > Passeriformes > Pipridae > Manacus > Manacus candei. The sequence continues at coordinate 8,681,398 of NW_026138083.1, read as the reverse complement.
GGAAAATAATGCAGTCTGATCTGCTGGGGACTTCTGCAGTTCAGGTGCCGGGAGGCTGGTTCTCTCCCCTTTCCTGAGGCTCATAAATGATTGTTTTTAGAGAGATAAGCAATAAGAGCCACAGCCACCCCAACATAAATGCCAGTTCCGATTGTGATGGACAGGACAGCCAGGAAGAGTGCTCGCCGAGAGCTGGAGCTTGCATGGTGGAAGTCCCCCTTGGCTACTGCTTTGTTTGTCTGCAAGAGATACAACAACAAAAATGCAGTATATTTATTTGTTTTATCTGGAAATGAAGATGTGATGTGTGATGTTAATTTCTAGGCTGAAATATGATCCTGGGATATGAGAGTGAACTGGTTAGAAATCAGACACTTTTTTAGTCAGATGACGTTATTTATACAATAGAATGGTGATGAAACCAATGGCATCTCAGAGGAGGGTGTCATTTTTATAGACCATGGTGTGGTATCAGCAAAGGTCATCTGTCAGGCAGTAACAGATCTGTCACCTACAAGATAGGTCTTGTAGAAGCATATGAGCTCCATAAGTTCTGAGACAGTCTTTGTTCCCTCATTACAATGAATGAGGAATTCACAATGCTTTAATTGTATGTCTCCACAAATGCTCAATTTGCTGGAACAGTTTCTTCTTTGGTATCATCTATTACTTTATTTTTGTCTTTTTGTTTGTTTTTTTTTTTACTACCTTGCTACTCAGAGCAATTTACAGCAGCCAAACTACAACCTTCCACACTGAAAAAAAAGCTTATGGCCTTTCTGCCAATGCCTTTATTAACAGAACCATCTCTTTGCATTCATCAAACTAATTTTTTAGGCATAATGCTTTATAAATGTTTCGGGCAGAAACAATGTCAAACAATACATATTTAAGGAGAGACAGACTAGGCTGCAGGCTGGAGGTAAAATATAATTTCAAACCAGCAAAATATAAACAAGACCAGGCTGACGCCTGCTGTCATGTCCTTTCGTTTAGGTGGGGTAAGCATCCTACTCACTTTGCAAAGGATGTCCAGCCAAGCCCCTCAGCAGGGTGATCAAGGATTTCATGAGTTTCTTATCTGGGACTTCTAAACACTCAAAAGAGCAGCCCTTTCCAGAAAAATTCCTGGGGCTTTGGGGATCATGGCTATATTTGTTAGGGTTGCTTAAAAGGCAAGGAAAGCAGAGAAAGCTTTAGAAAGAGCTGGTCATTCAGCTCTCCTGAAAGATTGTCTTCAAGCACCTGCTGCCCATCACATCACTACTCTTGAGCAGAAAGGCTTCTACTTACTGAACTTTGGTCAGATTTGTCAGGCTGAGGTAAATGCACAGCACTGGAGCTATTTAAGCTTTTGGATAAACCAAGGTAAACAGTTTCAACCCCCCAAATGGAGGGAAAGTTTAAAAATGATGAACATTTAAATTTTACATTTTTTAAATGTCACATTGTTATGGAAAATTCTGCAACATTTGGGTTTACCTCTTTTAAAAGAAACTTTGTAGAGTTTCAAACCAGTATTTTTTCACTTAAAATTAGATGGAAACTCAAAGGGAGAATAAAACATTAATCACCATGTCAAATAAACTGAAAATTTGACAGTATGTCTTGCTTGCTTCAACAGAAGAGGTTGGATCTACCAAAAATGACGAGTTGAGCAACCCAAAGGGTTGCTGATTTGTCAGATACTAACAACCTTTTCCCTGATAGGATCTTCAACCTAGCGACAAACTTGCTTTCAAAGAACAAGGTTTTTTCTCGATGAGCTCTCTGAGGACAGCCTTGAGCTTCGTGAAAGTATTTGACCTATTGTGAAAACCCAGCCAAAACTACATGACTTGTATTAGTCACACACTATCATGAACTTGTTGAATTTTGCATCTCCTGACATTATGACTCAGCATGATTTTGCTTGGGGAACAGGCCTGTGCTTTCACAGAAATTCTAGTTTCCAACAAATTATCTAAAATGAGTGTATTTTTTTCCTCTTAACCTAATGCATATTTTATGATTTAGCAAAATCAAATCCCTCCTATATGGAATTTTGACTGTAGACTGGTAAGGCACATGAGAAGGATAATCTTATATTCCTCCTTTATTCTATTCAGAAAGATTTCCATTGAGATGGAAAAACTATCAACACAGAGACCATCCTCCATCAGTGAAAGACTAGTCTGAAAGAACTTGCTTATCACTAAGAAAATTCTTTGATGCTATTCCCTAATTAGCAAAAACATCACATTCTACTCAATGTCACTATATGCAAATTACAGCATTTCTGCAGGTTTAAGCTAAATGGATCTGAAAAGACTTAGTACACAAAATGCAACTAAGGCCAAATTTAATATTTTAGCATCTGGCAACTAATAAATGGTTTTCCTTGACTTTTTTCTTTTCAAGCAGAGATCAGATCTTTGGTATATCTGTTCACTTTGAGAAAGTCCCTTGGTTTTGGTACTAATCCAGCTACTTATGATCCAGCCCACTTGATGCCTGACACAAAGAAATGACACTCTGTAGGGTATTTCCACATCAGGGATGTCTGTGCTCTAGCAAAATCCATGGGACAAAAAAATGTCTTGTGTAGATCAGAGAGCTAAGTCAGACCCAGTTTCACCAGCTTTTCCTTGGTGTTGTAGAAAAGGTGAAAACAATGGTCACTAAATCTAAAAAGAAAGCAGGACATCTCAATGCAGACAGTGGTCAGGTTGTTTGCTTGACTTCATAGTGTTTCAGGTACTGTTAGCTGAAAGATAAAACTTGGCTGCTTAAAAGGACTGTCCACCTGAGCCCACAATTAAACAGGTACAGAGAGTGATATCTTTTGCAGACCCCTCTGGTAATTGCTGCCAACCACAACACTGGAACCTTGGGCATCAAAACAAACTCAGTCTTCATTTTTGACATGTTTTTGGTTCAAATGAGAAAGGTTTTCATCGTGGTTAAAATTCCTCAGAAATAGGAAAAAAATAATTTTAGCTAATTCAAGAAAAAAATGTATTTCAGATAAAAATATGGAGTAAGTAAAATACCCCACCAAATTTCAGTTAAAATTGTGGTCACATTTATGGTGTGCTAGAACGTAAACTAGTGGAAGTGCAGTGCAGATGTGTGTCTTGTGTTGCCCCTCCTTTCACTAAACAGCCCTGCCCTGAATAACCACAGTGACTATGACGGACATGCTCTGGGCTGCCTGGCTGCTACGGACATCGCAGTCTACACAGATGCCTCTCCTGAGATGACAAATCCCTGCATCCACCCAGGAGTTTCTGCTCATTTAGAGGTAGGGATGGGGTAACATGTACCACCAAGGCCCTACCCAAGCCCCTGGGGCTGATGTGCCAAATAGTACAAAGGCACTGTTTTTCCAGCCATTCATACCCAGCCAGGAAATAAATTTCTGTAAGCTCCTCTTTCCAGATTCAGCTCTGTACTCACTATAGCAATACTGGCTTTTGTTATTTCTTTGCCCTGAAAAGGAAACCCCCAGCTATGAATACTACTGGGCTGAATACTTAGCTGGTAGTAACTAACCATTCATGCTTGATTCTGAAGAGTAGTGCAGCCAGGACTGGTGCAAGAATGAAGATCCAAATGCCCTACAAACAAAGGACTGTATTCACTACAGCCTCTTCGAGCTAAGTGCCTCAATTTAAGTAATAAGGAATACAAACAGCTATTCTAATGGGCTTGAAAGTGACTGCAATAGTTAGTGCTCTTCCTAATCAAAACTGTATTATCTGTGGAGTTTTATAGTACTTCTATCCATTCACTTTTTCCCTTCCCTGGTGAGACTGTGGCCTGTGACTGATAAACTAATTTATACAGTCCTTGGGTAGCAGCGGGACCAACAGATTTGATAAACAGAGCTGGGGACAAGTGCAAGACATGGGATGACTTACAAGTGGGGGATAATTCATGGCATAGCACTAGGCAAGTTTCTCCCTGCACAGCCAGAAGACAAGACACTCTTCTTGCAAAAAGTTTGTGTCCTTAAACTACCCCTGCCCAGTGGTTCCCCTTGGCCTGTGTACTCTGGATGCCCAGACATAACCATCAACTTTGGGCACAGGCTGTGACGAAGGCTGGGTACTACAAAGTTGAGAACAGCAATGTTAGCTCATATCAGTCTCCAATCAATCCTCTCTTTAGAAGCTTTGGAAGTAAGTCAGGAAAGTGAGGGGGGGGTGGGAGAAAAAGGGGTAAGGAGGTCTGAAAGGATTATTTTCTTTTGTTTAACTAACAAAATGAATGTCTTGTTTATAAACACTTTCAAGGAACTTCCCTGGAGTTTCAAGTTGAACTTCTGCAAAACATATTCATCATGTCTCTGGGCTGCATGTTTTACAGGCAGAGAAAAGATGAATACGGTACCTCCAAGCTGCAAGGCCAAAAAGTTCCGCTACATCCCACAGTGATTTATATATCATACTCACAAAATACCTTCACAAAAAAATGCACTATCTGGAAACAGAAACATCTTGGACACAATTATTTATCCTGCCTCACCTACCTAAGGCTGGAGAGCAGGATTGGCTCCACGTAGGATGAGAAGAGGGTATCCTGACCCCTTTGGTCAGGTGATGAAAGGATTTCTTTTTGTTTCAGGGGAAGAAATGGCCAGCCGAGAGCAGGGATACATAGGCTTCATGAAGCCACTGGCCAAACTCTGAGTCTTAGTTCTTCAAAGAACATGCAAAAAAATACCACAGAATGAGGAGCAACTCATGCAGAGAATGATTCTGCTCCTGTATCATCTACCTTTCTTCCAGTCAAAAGCTCTGCCTACTCTTTTTAACTTGCCTAACTTGCACTTCTGCTGATCTCAAATTTCTGGGCAATATATTCCACCTTCAGGCTTATGCCACCTTTTATTTCCACTGATGGTAAGAAAAAGACTCTGGTCTTTGCTAAAGATAAGGATGGGTAAAAAGTGAAGCTAGGATCTAACCATGAATGACAGCAGGGAGGTGCCAGTCAGCTGGAGAAAGCATGGGGCTGGCAGACACCCAGTGCAGGGGCTGAGACGTGGCAGAAGAGTTTTCAGTCCTGAGAAGAGCATCAAAGGTACCATGGAGTCCCATCAAACAGCTCCACTGGCAGAAATGGTGAACTAAATGACAAATTGTTCTTTGCTCTGTCAGGCATTTGCAAATTCCATTATGTCCACAGTATAACAGAAACATCAGCATGTGGTAACTTGCCTTTCAGACACCAAAGAGCTCTTCTGGAGGCTTGTCTAAGTTTAAAGAGACTGGAGTGTTTTGCTAAGGAGGATGAGTTACGAGGTAGATCAAACTCTTCTCTCTCAGAAATTGTAAAGCCAAAATTAAGAGGCTCCAACCCAGGAAGTATGGAAAAAGGAAGAAATAACAACCCTTTATTAAAGGATATATGTATATTGTCAAAACCAGTAACAGAACACAAAAACAACTAAGCAATAATCCTGTACCCAGAAGTCCCCTTCAAAAAGGAGACAGCCTGATACTTCTCTGTCCTCTTGCGCGATCCTAATCACGGTTGGCAGGGGGCGCTGTTGGATCACTGGTGGTCGCCACGTGGGGGCCCTGGATCACGGGAGAAGCTGGAAAATGGGAGAAGCCCTTCTCCCACTAAGGAGGAGAAGGGGAACAGGGGAAAGAAGGGCAGTTTCCGTCTCACTAAACTCACGCTGTCTGCAGCTTGCTGTAGACAGGACTCCCCCTTTTTCATCGATGAGCACAAACTCTCCAATGAATTCTGAGCAGATTCGGGCTGGAGACAGGGCAGCGCGCAGGCAAGCCGAGGCTGGAGAGCAGCCAGATGACCAGGTCGAGAGCAAAACGGTCTCCAGGCTTTTCTAACACACCTTGCCCCCGTTAAGGCAAAAAGTGAAGTGTCCCCAGTTTGCAAGGAGAGGAGGAGAAAAAACTCCTCTCTGCTCCCTGCAGTTTTGAATGGGCCATTAGTCTGGAATGCAGGTCTGCCAGCTAGTTTTTTTGTATAGTCAATCACTCCATCTCCCTCCCCATTCAACACCCTTCTTTTACAGCGGGACAAGGGAAAGGAAAATTTCCACTTGGATTTTTAGAACAAGTAAACCCATAACAAGGCTTCTGTCATTTCTGCTGGGAAGATGGCCTAGAAAATGGACATGAGTCTCAAGTGAAAAGAAGGGGCCTGAGTAATGGCACTTCTACAGCCACTAAATTAAATGATGCTGTGTTGGTGGAAGGGGATGTACTGGGAACAACATTTATCCCTGGAAATGCATGACAGGTTCAGGAGAAGAGAGTGTGAATGGGGAGATGAGGGTGTAAATGAAGACCAGTATGAGTCTACCTCTTCTGCATGATCAACTTTCATAACATTTGGATTTCAGCCATGGGATCATTTTGATATCAATGTATTCTGCTGGAATTTGAAAATACAGGCAAGGATGTGATTCAGTAGCCGGCTGGTGCTGCCTGTGGCAGTTGTGTATTTGAGTACAGATAAAACTATAAATGTCTGAGTGAGATTTCAACACTTGGAAAAACAAGAGCATAATAATGAGAACAACAGGCATAAAAGGCCTGAATTAGCAGAATGCAGAGAGATGCTTTTAGACAAGCTCCACAGCAACAGCAGTTCATTTGATTGCACTTGAGAGAATGAGACCTCAGCCTGTGATATGAGGGCAATTCTGTTTTCCTGGTGTATACAGGAATTTTGGATGTTTATGGTAAAGAACATGATTTTGCCCCTCCACTTTGCTTCTAGCCCTTAAGCAGATGTTGCCATTTTGTGATGAAAGAGAGGAAAATTTGGAAAAGGTGCCAGGTGGTGAAGCCTAGTGTGTACAGACACATACAGACTTATATGCAGATGCCTTGGGTTTGTGTCCACGCATGTAGACATATACATTATCTTTCTAGAGGCTGGAGGCAACTATCTATGAACAACTGAAGTTTATCAACAAATTATTAGTGATTACTTCAGTCACAAGGGGCTCCTTTACTTTTCCATTTAGATAGCTGTTTGTTTCCTCTTTATTTGAAGACATGGAGTTTAAAATGTGAGCATTAGTCAGGAAGGAGAATCTGGAAGTGATTGCTATTTTTCAGATTCCATTTTGTGCGTGGCAAGAGGTTGTCCTCATCTCAAGGGACATCATAGGGTACTTTCTGCCTGTGGTGCCTCTACCCTTGTCACAGGCTCTGTATTGAAACTGATTGGACAGTGCCACAGATTGCCAAGATCTAACAGTTGTACAAGGTTGTGCAAGGTGTTATTGACCTGTCAATTTCTTTATACACAAATGTGCCTCTGTTCACAAGGAAAACCAGGGCCCTGTGATGACTTTGTTAGGGCTCTGCTGAAAGACTGGCTGGACTTGGGGAAAAGCTGCGGTCATTATATTTCTACCTCTAACTTGTTATGTAAGGTTGGTGTGGAAAGTGGATTCCCTCTGTCCACATCCATGACTCCCTAACTCCATTTGTATCAAGGTGCAATGCATGGTCCCAACCTGGGTAGTTGTGGATCTCAGATCTCACCACTGAGACCCTTTCTGTTCATGGGACTGGCCACATGATCGCACATCAAGCCACGTGAGTATATATCTCATGTGGAGTGGTGGCATCAATCCCCAGTTCCAAGCTGGGGGCTTATCATTTTGGCTCAATTTACTACCCCGTGGGGTAGATGAGCAGATACATGGTACTGTTGAAATTTGAAATGTCCACTGTATCCAGTGGGAGAGAACACGGTGAGGCACCAGCTCTGTCCTTGTTTTGCTATGGTTCCTTCTATCTGCTTCTGGTTCTCTTCCTCATTTATGATGGGAGGAAGACCATGTCAGTGGGTACTCTACATTCATAGCAGTGGTTCTTCCCTCCAACATGTGTCACACACCACAGGATAGGGTGGAAGATGCTGCTCAGTGCTGCCGGAGACAATCTCAGCCCTGGATCCCCACTTTCCCTGCTTGGAACAGACAAGAAAGGGGTGGTAGGACAGGGAGATGATGGGCATTTCTGCCTTCGGCACCCTGAGCCACAATTTGGGGAAGAACAAGAACAGGTAAAGACAGACAGTGCAAGTTTAAAAGTGCCTCTGGGGTGGTTTCTCCTCCTGACAGGAAGAGATTTGATCAGAGGATGAGTTCCTCCAGTTCTGAGCTCTCAATTTTCTCACTCACAAGTGCTCCTTTTGAGCCGAAATTAGATCTCTGGGGTTTAAAAGAATTATACAATCTCCTATACAATAGACCATTAACATTTTTTGAGACAAGTTTAAGAACTCTTGAGGTAAGATTCACTTGTTTGTTGATTTCAGTAGCTTTCTCATCTACTTTTTTTTAATATTACAATCACCCGTGATTTCCCTACATGTAATCTGTGATATACTGTTTATCTACTCAGAATTTCATGTGTTGAGAACTTTCAGAGTAGCTCATTCTGATTTGTGGTTGGCAGAGCCTGGTTTCCTTAGGAGAGTTTGTTTTTTTCCCAGCACATGAGTGCCATATCAGTTATATGGAATTGTCACTGGAGGACTGTTTCCTGGGGTGCCATTTGCCAGACCAGCCTGCAAACTCCGCAAATTCGTCTAATCCCCACCAATGCTGTTGGTCACATCTTTCTAGGCAGGAGATGCAGCCCAAGACATTTCTGAGAAACATTTTGTCATTTGATATGTTAACTAGTAGTCTAACAAGTTATCAGGCACTGTGGACTCTGCAGCATCCAACAATGAATGTGAGGTAACTTATTCCACTTGTTTACCTTGAATGAACTCAACTTTTCAGAAGTCACCAAAGATCAAAAGATGAAGATTACTTCTTTCATATGAGAAGACCCTTTCTCCCCTTTTCATTCTTCCACTTTCTTGAAGTCCATGAAACCAACAAAACTGGGGAAAAAATCCCCAAAACTATGTTTTCTTACATTACTTTTCTTGTTCTCTTTCAACCTTAATGAACTTTTCTCCCCCTCTCCTGGAGAGGCAACATAAGTGATGCAACTGTCTTTAGCAGACTGACAGAGGAACTTTATGACTATAGCGCTGATTAATAGGAAGCAAGAATTCCACTTCTCTGAGGTAGATCCACGGACTGTCTTGAGTCGTATATGTGAAAAATGCCTGACAAGCAGATGTTGAGAGAAAGGTCCCTAGGACCAAATGCCCTCCAAAGTCATCTCAGTATGGCTGCTGTTGTTGGGATGGCCAAGGATTTGCACCTCAGTAGGCAGATGGTAAGGTTTGGCATTGAGGAGACTTGAAGTCTGGCCTTGTTTGTGCTGAGGAGTGCTCCAGGTGACCAGAGACAGAACATACTGCTTCATGGAGCCTGGATCACTTGATGGCATCAACCAATGTCTCTCCAACCTCTCCATCCCCATTCTGGTCCCTTTGTTTGATTTAAATTAATGCCCAGTTTTTATTCAGATTTTTAAATCAACCAAACCACCTTCAGGTGAAAACAAGGAAACAGAGGCAGGGATGGAGAAAAGGAGTGATCCTGCAAGGATGAGCAGAAGCTTCAGTAAACTCAGGCTTCTGAAACGTATCCAGATGCCACTGTAGAAGACTGTTCTATTTTAAAATAGACAACTGTCTTGTTTCACCATTGCCTGGGTGTTGTTGGAAAAGGCTTCTGGTTAGACAGCGGTTGCAAAAACAGGATGTTCATTTAACCTCAACCTTCACACACAAGATAGATCACATGAACGTTGCATGGATACCAATGCTTCAGCCTATAAACTTTAAGCGCATCAGGCAAATGCTGCGTGGACACCAGTGCCTACGCGCAGTAAACATTATTGCTAACTATGTGGTAGACATGCCATTGCCATTGCCTATCGTAAAGTCTGCTGCCCAGACTCTATATAAGCAAACACCTGACCTGTCCCAATGGAGATCACCCCCACCACAGGACTGAAGAACAGGTCTTCGGGACGCTGCAGGACCCATGGTGGTGACTATCTTCTGCTTTTTTTTAATTGCTCTTGGCTTTTTCCTACTTCCCTATTTTCCTCCTTTCTCTCCTCTTTCATAGATAATAAAGTTAAATTATTGTTCAGGACACCAATGTTTGACCTCGCTTGTCTCGTAATCTCGCTTTAGCTATTTCTGAACTTTTCTCTGTATGTGCTTGCGGATCAAGACAAAATTTGCCTCTCCACACTTCGTGGATTGGGACAGTGTATTGGGTCTGGCTGAGATGGTGTTCATTTCTCCATAGCAGCCCTCATAGTGCTCTGCTTTGCAGTGGTAGCTAGAAAGGCATTGATAACACACTAGTGTTTCGGCTACTGCTGAGCACAGCACCAGCACTGTAACACTCCTTCCCCAACTGAGGGCAAGATCCTGGGAGGGGACACAACCAGGCCAGCTGACCCAAACTAACCAAAGGGATATTCCATACCATATGACATCAGCTCAGACACAAGAGCTAAGAAAAGGAGCAGGAACGGGGACATTTGTTGTTTCCAATGGCCGCCTGCTAAGAAACCATTACGTGTTGTTGAAGCCCTGCTTCCTGGGATATGGCAGGACATTGCTGCTGATGGGAAGTAGAGAATAAACCTTGTTATTTTCCACTTTGCTTTTGTGCATGCAAGCTTTTGCTTTTTCTTGCCTTAGTAAACTGCCTTATCTCAACCCATGGGTCATTTTCCACCTTATTCTCTCTCCCTTTTTCCAGCTGGGAAGGGGAGTGACAGAGCAGCTGGGTGGGCACTTGGGTGTCCAGCCACAGTCAATCCACTACACTTAGCCACTAAACTTCTTTTATTTTAAAATCAATCAGAAAGAAATCTAACTAAATCACAAATGACACAGAGTATTTGCTGGTTTAATTGTATTTCTCTAAGAGGCAAATCAGTTTGCACTCCCAGAGCTTTTCATACCAGTTAACTCTGCAATACATTACCTTTTAGAGTATGAACTAGGCTGTTCTTCCCTGCAAAGAAAGACTTCGCTTTTAAAAAGATTCAAGGATCTTTGTTTAGGAATCTTGAGAGGAAAGTGACTCTAAATTAATTTGGGGTCTGCTGTTAGAAGAATGCATCTGACACAGTAGGAAACACTGATGGGAACCTGCCCTTGCAGGAATGCCAGATAGCCTGTGTGTCCATTCAGCTTGGATGCTGGGGAAAATCTGCCCAGCATGAGGAATGAATGGCCTTCCACCCTGCATATGTGAACAACAAATAGATTTCACCATCTGCAGGAGCCCTACTTGCTCTGCTTACTTGATGAGAAAAAATAGCCAATGTATTGTTATTAGTGAACACTGATGGACAGATGGATAAGCAGATGATTGCAAAGGCCACAAAAAATTAACACAAGCTGCAAGTTTCCCTACTCTAGTATATGGGTTACATGTGTAACCATTGTACCAGAAAGGAAATGCTTGATTATATCAGGAATGTACATGATAGATCTGTAAGATAGCTAAATAGCAGAGAGTCCTAAATTCAGCCCCTGAAAGCTGCTGGTGGTCTGCATTCCCAAGGGTGAGCAGGAAGTGTCAGGCATGGTCCCACAAAGCCCAGCCCACAGAAGAAAAGCAGGACTGAAGATGTTTCAGTTCTTTCTCTTTCTACTCACCACAATTCCCCGACACCAGCAGAAGCTATTTACTCTCATAGTCGGAACTTTCCTGCCTCCTGACTTTGGCTCCTAGCCCAGAGGACATCAGCCAACCCTGTTGCATGTCATGAAAACCTTGTTTCAGGTGCCTCAAAGCCCTGTGAGCAGTTATAGAGAACAGCCCTGGGCAAAATTAACTCCTTCTGGTAGACACTTAGGTTTCTTGATTTGGTTTAAAAAAGTTAATGTGCTACCTTTCTTTTCTGATTAAAATGATTAACATGTCATCCCTCTATAAAACAAAATGTTTTGGTTTGGTCAATTCATTTAATTCCATGCACCTTTTTTTTTTTTGATGCTTGATTCCCTGAAAAACATTGAAGAAGAGCATAAAGGACTCTGTCATCTCCATATACTGCTACTTCTAATATTGGAAAAGTGAACTTGTATTTTTTTCCTTTTTTGAACTCAGCAGCAAAGTTCAAAGAGACCATCTCAAAGGTAAAATTCTATTAGAAGCTGTTTTTCTGAATTAATAATTAAATTTTATCAATGGATATAAATTTATCAATTTTATCGTGGACATTATTTGGGAATAACATCACAGAAGTATTACAGAATCATATGCTTACTCTGTTCTTAAAATCCTCTCTTCCTATCTGCTTATGACACCACTGGAGGCAGGTTATTGGCTTGGATGGACCCCTAGTCTGGCCCAGAATTTTCACCTATTCTTTATAGAGTTCAGTTCAACACTGTTGGTTTATAATGCAAGATGATATGCTCAGTTAATCCATTATGCTAATATATTACTATATTTATTTAACAAAGGACTGTTGATTTTGCCAACACAAAATTTGCACCTATTTAGTGTAAGAGCTAAAGTCACCACATTTAGATCAAAAAAGTCTGTTTAATCTTGATCAAAAAGTACACAAATAGCATTGTAAACTGTGCGCTCCCTTGGGCTTTCTCTCAGATTTCTGTTCCCATTTTTCCCCTGGAACTATTGATCTGGTAACAAGTATGGGAATAGGGCAGTGGATTTTTGCTTTTCTTATAGATATACTTCTTATAAAACAAAATTTTGTCTTTCTCATCTCTCTTCCATTTTAAAATATTATCACTACTTTTACAATAGATCCCATATTTACAGGGCAAAACAAACCCAAATTGACCAAAGTCCCATTAAAATATAGCTGTGACATTCCAGAAGATAAAAACTCAGGAGGAATGTTTTGAAAGCTCCAGATGAGAAGAAAAGAAGAAAAGAGAGATCTTGTAATAATTTTAAAACAAATCAAACTCCATTCAAGATTAAACAGAGATACAGGCAAGGGTGTGAGCATGAAATGTGACATTTCTTTCTGACCAAGGGCAGAAAATAGTGTCAAAAAATATGTTGAACATAAATGTTCAACATTTTTTTTTAAATCATGGAAATTATTTAAGTATTTTATATAGTGCTTATTTTAAAGTATAATTCTGAAATATTTCACTTTAATTTTGTGCTTCTCTGAGTTTTTTCTATATATATACATTAACTAAACCTTGCAGATGAAAAATTTCCTTGCAGTTGAAAAAAGGGATTTGTTCTGTTCTGCTTGAAAATGTATTGATATGGGATGCTCCAACCTTTTCAAAATGTTTTTGAAAACCTTCTTATACAAGAAATCTCAAAGAAACTCTTTTCTGACATCCTTATATACATATATGCACACAGAGTCTTAACCAATCAACGAAACTTTGGTGCCTAAATTCTCATTTGAGTCATTACGCATTCAACTTTTAATTGCTTTTCAGTAGTCAACACGTTGCTTCTGAATAAATGTGATCATTCTGAGGAAGCTGCTTCTCTTGTTTAAGCTGGGAGGTTTAAGTGAACAAACTCCTGAGAAAAGATATTCTGGATCTACAGGGTATTTTGCATCTGCTGCTGGAGGCAGACCTGAGACTGCCTTTAGTACCCGGGAAAACACTTAGGCTGGAAGGGAAATTATTCCTGTCCAGGCTTCTTGTTCTGGGGGGGGAGACTTAGTAACTGCATTAGGTAGTGTAATCACTGCAGTACAAAGAACATACTCTCCATCCTTTGTGCCTAGTCCTCAAAACAATCCTTGGATGAGGAAAGTGAATAAGGAGAAAAAAGTGTGCTTTAAGACAGGTATCCTACCCAGATATCCACTAGCATCTACTAATGCCAGTAACACCTCTGCACAGGCTGAAGAAACTGGAGGATGTGCTCTGGAATCTCTGGATTCAACTCCGTACTCAGTACAGGAAGACTCAACAAGATCTAATTTTTCATTATGGGGAAAGTTCATCAGCTGACCTGGAACAATTAATTTGTATTCGTCACCATCACTGTTGGCATGGAAATGGAAGGTCTAACCTTGTATTAAGTTGTCAACACCCTGAAATGACTGTTCTGTCTTTCCTATGACTCAGCAGCTGCAAGACAAGAACTCCATGTTCTCCAGCAGAAACACATCACGGTGTTGTCATGCCAGCAGATACTTGCCTCTAATCTCTTGTGCACAAAAGTCCTCCCTCCTACAACTACAGGACTCCCACGCAGGCGGTGCTGTGTTTCAGTGGGGCAGGACTTGCATGTGTGTATGTGTGTGAGTCTATCAAAGAGCTTTATTACTTCTCCCATAGACTTCTTAACCTTCTCTTTCTGCTTATTTCTGCTCCTTTTGTTGCCCATCTGGTCCTGATTCATTCTCCCTTTCTGCTATGCAAACATCAACCCTACTTTTGCCCTTTGTGGTTACTATATCCACCCTTTTAAATTGGGTGCAGGTTGTCTGAAGAGTGGAAGATGTGGTATTCTGCATTCTTCCACTGAGTGTTTCAGCAGGGCTGGGGTGTGGGTGTACAAAAGACACTCAGGCAGCAGCACTATCTTCCCAGGGGTGGCAGCTGCCCAGCAGCAGCCATAGTGAGCTAGACAGGCTCTGCCCATCCTTCCACTGCACAGTGAGCAGGGAAGAAAGCTGCTGACATATAAGGGGAGTTCTCCAGAAAAGCTGCTGCTGAGGAGTGAGTCACCTGCCCAAGCACAAGTAACAGCCTCTCCCAATGCAGTTTGTCTGCTAGCATCATAGAAAGACCCGTGAGACATCACAACTGCAGTGTGTTAAGAAGGAGTAAATGAGGGAGTCTGCAGGCCTTGCAGTACAGGGCTGCTGGTTTCATTTCTATCCTGCCAATGTGCTTCCATCATGCCTGAGTCAGCTCCCATTCCTGCCCCCAGGAAGAAAGCAAACTGGCTTGAGGCATGGATCAACAAGGATTTTTTAACTTTGGTACTCTCTTTTCCTCCTGCATCTCACTAATGCCTGCTCCAACCATCTTACAATATAGTTTTCATGCCAGGCTTGCTCCTTGAATCTCCTCTTGCCATACTAAGAGAATGGAGCAGGATGAAGCAGAGCTGGAACAATTCTTATTTTGGCATTCTGGGACCATTTTATTTTTGATTTATTGGGCCTACAGTCAGAATGCTGCTTTGATGATAGCTGGTGAAAAGAAAGAGGCCATTCCAAAGGTCTCTTTTCCCTTTAACAAACTGCTTCCCAGGGGTACAGTTCTTCCTCACTGGAAACCCATTAGCACACAAACCTAAGTCCTCATTGTCCAACAGGGAGAGCAGAGATTGTTAATAAGGATCCTTCCTAGTGGTTCTAAGGAGTCATCAACAACCTGCAAATGTTTTCCAATATCAAATTATTCCAGACTGTACAAACAAAGACATGGTCTGCTTCTTTTTTTCTTCCCCTCTCCTTTACTCTGTTGCATACATCTAGCAAGTATCTCGTTCCCCATGATTTAATTGGCATTGCTGTGTATGCCAAAAGTAATGAAGAAGCAAAATCAAAAGCTCCCCTCTTTCAGTCTATTGGCTTGTCTAGCAGAAGGCGGGTCAAGCCTGAAGAGCAGCTGCAGGTGCCAGGTCCCTGTCATCATGAGGGCTGTGTGTCTGTGTGCGTGGCCCTGACTGCACACCCTGCACCAAGTGGAACTGCTGCGGAGAGGCAGGAAAACACATTTAGTGTGGGAGGATGCGACCCATATGCTGCACTCTGTGAAGAGGAATAAAAACCTTAGCAGGACACCCTGGGCGAACACAGGACTAGTCCTGTCAAATGCAAACCTCAGAGTCAGGGCAGGTTCCCTTTGTTTGAAGGGACTTTGCTTCTTGCTCTCCAGTCCCTTCCTTTTAAGGTAAGGGGAGTAGGGTGTGCTACCCTGGGCATCTGGCAGGATGGCAGCCTCTACAGAGGAAATCTCTTTCACATGTAGTTGGGCTATCTCATGCCCAAGACTACTCCATCACATACAGGCAGGGAGAGGAAAGCTATAAGCCTGCTTTTGCTTTTTCTGCAAAATCCAGCTGAAGACCTTCCATGCCTGTTAAATACAGGACATTGCTTTTCATGGTAGGGATCAGAATGCCACACCACTATAGCATGAGTTGCCATTCATCAGCTGAGCTTTTGACAGTATACGAACGAGTCAGTGCTCTCTGCCTCCCCCATCTTCCAAGAATCAGTGCCCAGGCATTGTGGGCTGAGCTTCTGGGCTTCATCTCAGCCTGGAGCAGTGCTTAGCGATCTACAGCTTAAGGAACATATTATCTTGAAGTTGCTTGTGACAGGGTTTTCCCAAGAGTTCAGCCAGCTGTGAACAGAGGTAAGGGGCAGGCAATGTCAAACCATTGTTAAAACCTTCCTCCTCAGTGAGAGACGAAGAGCATAGGAAGATCTGGTCTGCCTTGGGGGACCAAGTCCTCAGAACTTGTTCAGAGTGATTCCTACCTCTTGTTGAGGTCAACAGACCCATCTGATTCACACAGCAGCACAAAAGGCTACGGAAGGGGATGGGCTACATCAAGTAGTGGCAGCAAGTAAGCAGGTGAGAGTCTGGATGCAGAGATATAAACCATGTTGATGAGCAAGTATCATCTTTCACAGTGCAGTGGTGGAGCTACTAAAGCAGGGCTGCACTAGTGAGACCCAAAGCCTATCCTGGTCTGATATATCTGATGCATTTGTCCATCAGAAGAGTTCAACAGGAGGTCATTCACGTGGAGAAGGATTTGATAATTAATTATTTCAGAGTTTACTTGCTCTCCTCTCCTCCTCCCCCTTCTTTCTGTCTCTCCGTGCTATCTCTTTGCCCCACTGGGCTAATACATATTTCATGACTGAAATACATCCTCTGTGAAAATATTCCATTAAAATATTCATGAACAACTCTTTTCATTATTTGTTCAGTGCTTAATGGTTTCATGATAGCTACACAGCCAGAGGTCTAAAGCGACAGTCTGCCTTAGTGACCAGCACTCTCCTACTGTCTACTCCCTCTCTATCTCTCAATTTTTTTTAACTGTAAGTCCTTCGGGCCAGGCTCATGAATTTTCTTGTAATTTCAAGCGTGTTAACTTTGATTTGTAGTGCTCCTAGTACAATAGGGATCCTCTTCCTGAACTAGTGTTGGTGGCTGTAAAAGAGATACAAGCATTATCAAGAGCATCCTAGCAAAACCAAGCTAATTGTCCACACTTCTCCACTAGAAAACAGCAAAGGGCCAAGCCCTAACACTTTTTGGAATAGGATACAAATGTTATTACAGGGTGCTCTGAGATGCTTTGTTACCCTTTCAATTCAAAAAGGAGGTTCTCACAGTAGCAAGGATGCCAGTCCCAAAACCACTCTAAGTAGCAGGTAAGATATATTGCACTTCTGCTTACATTTTTATCTCCCACTACAGAAAAGCTCTCTTATTGATGGAGGAAATATTTTTTCTTTGTATATAGGTAGAGTTATTCCTGCTCAGTTGGAGTTACCCTGTGGTTCCTTGTGCCAACAGGAACACCGTACGCAAAACTTGCAGAGATGGGAAATCACTCTCACAGGGCACAGCTCCACCATTCTTCATGGGAGTGGGTACTGCATGACCCTGTCCCTGACTCCCTCAGAAAATGTCTCTGTGCCATTTTAAACCTCCAGCTGAGACAGATTTAAGATGTGGTCTATGGTGTCTGCTGGAGGGTGAAAAAAAGACTATCTACTTCATATACCCTCTCAGAGAATGTGAGCAAATATGTCCCACACACTGGTACCAGCCAGAAACAGGGCCTTCAAATGTCAAGAGACATCTGGGATGATGAGGAAGGAATGGAGTGCCAGGAAATAGGAGGTTTTGAAGACAGAACGCCTTCTGCCATCTTTGGTACGTGGTGTGGAACAGCCAAAACTGTTTGTGATTTTGGCAGCCTTGGGCAGCAGGACAGATTGCTAGTGGTGTGCACACTACTAGAGGTGCCTTGGTTTGTGCTGGACTCCAGCAGGACTGGAGACTGAAACTTCTGTTCTGCAGCCCAGTGTTAGGTAACATGCCAAAGAGCACTGTGCAGGGAAAAGGGGATGCTGTGGAGACTGGGAACAGCAACCTGCAGAAAAAAAATATTCTGCACAGCTGCCTCTCCAATGTCCAAGACAGAAGGGGGTCCTAAGCCCAGCAGTGAGATAGCAGTAAGGTCAGATTCCTGCTATGAGCAGAAGCTGTCTCACCAGGCTGGAATGAGTCCCTGTTGTAGTTTAACCCCAGCTGGCAACTAAATACTACTATGCATCCAGTCTCTCACTCACTCCTTCGCCCTAACCCTAGTGGGGGAGGAGAACTGGAAAAAGATTAAACCTGTGGGTTGAGATAAGAGCAGTTTAGTAACTGAATAACTGAAATAAAGTAAAATAGTATAATATAACAATAATAATAATAATAATAATAATGAAAAGACAAGAGAGAGAGGAATAAAACCCAAGAGAAATAAGTGATGCACAGAATTGCTCACCACCCACTGACCAATGCCCAGCCCATTCCAGAGCAGCAATCCACCCCTCTTGGCCAGCTCCCACCAGTTTATGCACTGGGCATAATGTTCTGTGCTGTGGAATACCCTGTAGCCAGTTTGGGTCAGCTGTTCCAGCTGTGCTCCCTCCTGGCTGCTTGGGCAGCTCCTCACTGGCAGAGCAGGGGACACTCCAAAGTCCTTAAATTACATTAAGCACAACTTAGCAACAACTAAAACATTAGTATAGTACTCATCCTAAATCAAACACTCAACACTGTACCAGCTACTAAGAAGAAAATGAACTCTATCCCAGACAAAATTCAGACAATCTCCTTTCATACGAACTCTTCACTAGGAAGAAGTGGTATTATTATTTGCATCATGTGGCTTGAAGCAAAGCACCAGATCATGATAGCGATCTCCAGGGTTTCTGTGCCATTGCTGCTGTTGGAGCAATTAGGCTGAGTCACATCAGTGCTCTTCAAAAATCATCTTGCTTTCTCTGTAACTCCTCATGTGAGAGAGAACTAAGGTTTGGGTCCTTGCCCACAGTAAGGAAAGTAATGAAAGGCATGTCTATGGCAATTTGAGACTACATTGCCTTCTTTCATATTCCCAGTGTTTTTGAAGAGTCCTAAATTATGTGCAAGTGCACATCTTCCCAGACAGTTCTTTGCTTTGCTTCTCCCTATCTGGTCCCTAAAGGTTTCGATTTTGCAGATATGCCACTGGAAGGGTAAAGAAAGAATTGTGCTTATTTGAGTAAAACAAGGCTGATTTCCATCCATCATTGTGTAGTCTCCCTGCCTTTCATGCAGCAGCATCTGAAACCCTTATTGACATTGTGACCCTGCATACAAGTTGGATGAAGGGGTGTAAATTTACATCATCAGTGTTTTATAGCCTTTGAAGAATGGTTGCTCTTTGATACTTGCTGACAATGGGGCTTGTGAGGTCTACTGGCTGGCCCCAAGTGGGGTCGTCTCCCCATGGTGTCCTATTCAGTTCTGGCTTTTCTGGAGTTTGATCTGAAACTAGGTGAAATGGATGGGACACTTCCCAGTCGCTCGAGGAACTCTGAACAGGTTTCTTAGAGAAGCCCTACAGATCTGAATTCCTTTGTAGGTCTGTGCTCATTTTGCAGTCATCTCTGCGCATTTCTCCTAGCTTTGGTCTGAAAAATCACTGTTTAATCTGTCTGGGGCAGCAGAGAGGAGATGTCTGAGTGTACGTAGGAAATGATAATCCTCTTGAAGCTGTTCTTGTATGACTTCTTACAGTCACAGGATTATATATTCAATTATATAAGTCTAGGATTATATGTTGATGAGAATGCCTTTGGTTTTCAGCTCTAATGCTACTATCTTCATTCTTCAGCTCAGCTGTTCCTTTCTAACACTATGATTCCTACTATGGCACCTGCAAAGGCAGCTGACTAATTCAATTACAGACAAGAAGAGAGCTCAATTTTCTCTTCCCTACTAAAGAAGTGATTTCCTTTCATAGTAGCAAGGGCAACGTGAAGCTTATTCAAAACTGAGCCTTGCTGGAAAGGTTATTCCAATGGGATATCGACCACTTCTTATCATAGGGATATTCACCTAGGGATAGCATTTCTCATGGCTAACTTTATTCTTTGCTTCCATTAACATTTTATTGTGATTTACTCTTGTGTTTGCATTTTGCAATAGAAATTTTGTACTTTTCAATGCCTCATCAAAGAACAGAGATTATTGGGGGAATATGGGGAGCTGGGAAGGGGGCACCTGACATGTTTCCATTAACACCTCCAACTACTGCATCCCAATGAGCACTTTTTTCTGTAATGTACAGGCAGATGAGGTGGAATATGCACATGGTGTTGCCTAAAGCATGGTAGAGTGATACCTACAGCAAAGCATAAAAGCTGAAATACGTCTGTTGAAACAATGTGCCCTGAAGTCCTGTTTGCACTTAGAAAACCTATATATATTTTAAAAGGAACGTTTTTAATAATACAGAACATTGGATATGACCATTGCTGAAATCACTGAAATTTAAGGAAACAAGGGTATAAAGACACCTGTTAACCCAAAAGACTTAGGTGACACAGTTATAGTTATGGCCTAGGGTCTCCACCCTGTCCCTCTGGCACGTCAGGCTTTTCAACAGCTTCTGGGAGCAGGGCTGTATGACAGCTACAAAGAAACATAGCCCACCCACGTGGAGCCAGCCTGATATCCAGGGCATATGTCTGCAAGCCAAAACCATGTGAAGGTCCTCCAATGAAATTCAGGGATTCATAGACTAGAAATCAAGGCTGATATCCTGGTGTGGGAAAACAGAGTCTTTTTTCAAAACTAGAACTTTTACTTCTGAAATCAAATGGTTAATATGGTGGACAGGTGGTAGTTATTGTATTGGATCATGGGCTTGAATTGAAAGATGTTTAAAACCTGTTGCCTTACAGGCACGTGAAGATTTGTCTGCTGCATAGGGATACCTGTCTAGCTCTAAAGTAGAAAGGTGGATGACTGAAGAGCAGTCTATTCATGACAGTATGGAACACATGGCAAACTGAGATCTCACCACTGCCATTCCCTGAGTGGAACTGGGTTTACCTGCTTCCATGTGCCAAAGCTGGGTACCAGTCTTTGGAAGTAAAGAGTGTAAAGGAGAGGTTGAAAATATTGTTGACAGGCAACCCACTAACTTGTTGGTTGTCTCATGCTTCAGTCTTCTGGAACAAACGAGGACTGGAACTGAGTCTCTGGAAAGAAAATCATAGAATATCCAGCGTTGGAAGGGACCTACAAGGATCATCATGTCCAGTTGAACAGGACAACACCAAGAATCATAGCAAGAAGAGCCACCAAGCAACAAAAGTCAAGGTTTTCCCTGAAGACTAAGCCTGCATTTATACCAGTCATTCAGGAGGTCAATGATACTTTCCCTGCACATGCAGATGCTTAGGATAGCATTGATATTTTCATTTTATGTGTAGCTGCTTATCTTGGAGTTGAAGAGTGTCAAATGCAGAGACGACAAAGGTTGCTAATTGCTATGCCATTCAAGATTGTAGTAAAGGAGAGAGAAAGTGAAAGAAAAGGGAGAGGCAGAGAAGACAGAGAGAGAAATGAGTTTATGAACTATAGCATTGGGGAAGTACTCCATAATTGCAAGAGACTGAGAAAGATAAGAAGCCCTGCTGGAAGTAAGAGTCCAGAATAAATAACAGGAGAACTTAAGTAGCTGTCTTTGGTGGCCCTTAACTTCTCTGGAATCCGAAATTTATTGTCATTTCTACATTTTATTCAAAAATCTCCTACTGGCAAATTCAACAGAATGGGAATGTCTCCACATCACCTAATGGACTGGCAAGGGTGTCCTGATACAGAAAAACACTGAGCACTTGGTCAGCTCTGACTTCTACCCTGCCTTACAGCTCCCTTCCCAAACCCATGAGAATGTCAGTACTGAGCCTGTCACTAGCGGCCAATGGCAGGGGTGTTATCTTCCCCTTGCCTTGTTTCTGATCAACTGACACATCTGAGGCCAAACTCCTTTGGCTCAAGTTTTAAGTCAAATAATTCCCGGTTTTAGGGAAGAAATGACAGACTTCCTGCCACTGTCAGCTGATCTCTGTTAGGAGCAGATGTGGCATTCGTGTTTTGCAAACGGGCCTTGGCTATTTGCATGGAGTTGCAACTCTTCTCACTGTTGTTAAGCTTCTTTTGAAACTTTCTCAAACAGTTTTTTACAACCACCCACCAGAGAATGACACACTCCCAGGGCTGTATGGGGAACTTAGCAACATCCTTCTGCTGGGAAGACACACTGGCAGCAGCAGCAGCAGCCAAATCCGAGGCACCTCTCAATGCCTGCACCAGCTCTTCCCCCCATCTTCCCTTAGACAACTGCAAGAACACTTCCATGCCTTGTTGGGAGTCTTGCCTCAAAGAACATGATCTGTCCTTTGCATCTGTCATCCTGGAGTGCAGCTCATGGAGGGAGGGCAAAGCAAGATCTCAAGTCACACAGCAGAGCCAAGAGCAGCCTTGGGTCCTCTATGTCCCAGCCTTGAGCTGGAGTGGCCTGCTCTTCCTCTGATAGGTCTTGGAGCATAAATGGGCCGAAATGGCAGCTCCTCAGAGCAACAACACTTGGTGATGAGGCACAGCTTCAGCTGGGAGAGGATACAGATGTGGTAAAGCACCAGCCTAAACTACATGAGAGTTTGTCCATGTCTTTAGTGTGCAATATCTACCTCTGCTTGCTGTAGAGGCATGTGGAGAGTTTCTCAAGTTCCTTCCATGCACACAGATGTCAGGACATGCTCCTGTAGAGAGACAAAGGGAGATGGAGGACCAGTGTGCATCAAGTCTTTTTAGAGGTCTGGAAAAGTGTGACTCAAAAAGCCCTAGAATTCCCCATCATGGTCCCTTCTAAGGGAAAGCAATACATGAATCCTTGTGAGATAACAAAACAACTACAAGAGGTTAGGGGAAGAGAGAGAGATGACAGGCAGGCAGACTTTGCATGTATACCAGCTATGACAGACCTTGCTCTTTCCCTAGACTCTCCTCTAGCATCCCCTCACCTAGTCTGCACAGCCGGTGGACTGAGTTCCTGTGTCTTCCAAGCAGCAATTTCCCGGAGACCTCTGTGAGCACTTCCCCAGTTTCCCTAGTGGTACAACAGAGATCAGCCATCTATGGGGCAGACCTGAGGTGGCCCAAGGACAGAACACCTCCAAGTTTGCTTCTCTGGCTTCATCGTATGAAAAGAAGTCCCAGGTTCAGGCTGCTTTGTTGGTACCCAAGAACCCAAGTAAGGATTAAATGTGGTATTCTCATCTCCTTGGAAATCTCATCTATAATGCTACCAGGCTTGCAGAAGAGACTGTTTTTTGAGATCCAAAAAAGCGAGAGATCACTGCTTACTCCAGCAGCAGTACTGCTGTTCCTCAGCAAGTCTAAACCTGGAAAAATGAAGAGCTTGCGTAACATGAAAGAACAGAAATAAGAAGTGATGCAAGTCTTCAGCAGTGGGAAACAACTGATACCCTGGGGTATAAAAGGGCTGAGCAAGCACACTATGTTATTTCACCTAAAGAGTCTTCTAGTCTTCAAGGAAGGTTGCCATGGAACAGGAACGATTTAGAGATCTCAGATCCCTTTGTTTGTTTTGTTCCTTTGTTCATTTCTTTCTGCAGTGAAGATCTCAGCAGAACCATCAGTGTGGCTAATATAGTCCCTGACAGATCTTAAATAATAATAAACATATCTGCCTTCCGTAATTTGGAGCAATGCTCCAGGTGGGGGTGCTGCGAAAGCAGCTGTTTGCTTGAGTGATCTGGTTGAAGAGGATGTGCACATCAAAAGAGGGATGTGCGGGATGCAGAATTTGCAAAAGAGGGTGATTAAAATAGCTGTGACTGCTAGCAGAGTATGGACTAAAAGTGCTCCTGTTGTATGTGGATAATTTGCAATAGAGGAAATAGCCGTTAGCTGGCATAGATATAGAGCCCCAACAGCACAGAAATACAGACCTCTGGGGGAATTTGTCATAGCCTCTTCTTCACCCGTAAGCTTGCAAAGCAGAAGCTGAGAATTACAGAAACAAACAGCAGAGCCTGGCTGGGAATTTTCTCTCAATGTGTTCGATGTTTGTTTGCCTGTATATGGCATTTGACAGAACACAACTGCTCTCTGTGAAGATATTCTTGGGGATGTGTAAATCAGTGCTGAGAAAAGGGAAATACCTTTGTTCCAATACTCTGCTGCAGCACTGCTCCAAGGCAGCTGCAGTTAGTCTGCTGAGGGTCTCCCTCTCATCTGAGGACCAGTGTTCTCATTGGGACTGCCTCTCCACCATTATGCACCATGGCCAGGAAACTCCAGGATGCTCCTGCAGGGAGTCATACCAACACTAAATAATGCAAATATAAAGCAGGATAGCAATTCTGTATGGAAACATGTAGTCTTTTAACTGCAAACTTGGGTTTTCTTTTGTTTTGCTTTGACTAGTGCATTCTCATTGAAGCATTTTTTCTTTGGTTTAAGTTCTTTTTTAAAGGGAGCAGGGAAAAAAGGGAATGCTGTGCTTGGACTACCTGTCAAATCCTTTTTGATGGCTGTAAATGTATCAACACAGTCTGCTGGTATGAATTGATAACTATTCTTAGTCATTCACTACGGCTTTACTGAATATTAAGAAACCCATGATAAACAGTTTTCTTCCTGCTGGAGGAAACTACCTATCATTTTCAGAGTATAGGGGGTTAATA
This sequence comes from Manacus candei, assembly GCF_025592945.1. NCBI lineage: Eukaryota > Metazoa > Chordata > Aves > Passeriformes > Pipridae > Manacus > Manacus candei. The sequence continues at coordinate 8,656,709 of NW_026138083.1, read as the reverse complement.
CAATAAAGAGCCAACTAAATGTTAGTCCCAAAATATACAGTCTTGAACTCTGCAATCCTAAAAAAGCAGTTTGGTCACCATCTAGGAAAGTCACAAATATAGTACACTATATACTGTTTGCATATGACATCAGACCAAGAAAATCCAAGTAAGTTACAAACATGACAGAGCTCTCTTGTCAGTTCGGTAAGATTACCAGTCAAAGGACACAAAACTTGCATGAAGTGAGACATACAGTATCATGCAAAGAGAAACACTATACCTGAAAGCAATCACAGAAAGTTTCACAGATATCAAGAATAATTCAGAAAGGATCAACCTAGAGTTGTGATCTGTCCCATTACTCAGAAGGAGAGTACAGATCTTAAGTAGAAAACTAAACCCTAGAGCCTTATGCACCCATTTATGGCAAATGGAGACCCGTCACCTCATAAAGCAGGGTGTCCAGAGCTGCAAATTGATTTCTAAACATCACACCCACCTCTTTCCCAATTCTTCATGAAAAGAATCAAAAGTTCAGAACTGGAATTTCATCCTAAGGTAAATTTTTTTTTTTTTTTGGCTCCAGTTAATGGAGAAACTACTGGTGGGAGGAAAAGAGGCACCAGGTTTTTACTGCCAACTCTACTCTGGTCTTTGGAGAAATGAGCTACTTTTCAGGCCTATTCACCTGCCTCTGGGATTTGAAAGAGTGGGCATTATGTTTGCTAATAAAGTTGGTTAGGAGAGAGAGACAAGACAGCAAGTAGTCACCAACCCCGAGATCTGTAAATAGGTTCATTCCGAAAAGGCTGCAAATGCACCAGGCTATTAAGTAGCCAGTAAACTAATTTAAGATGGAGATAGATTGCTGCTGTGTAAAATTAAACATTACTATGCTTTTTTCCCCCACTGAGATTACCTACAGAGCAGAGGTATGTTAATAAATCAGTTCCAGTGTATAACAAACTGGCATAAGAGAGTGTTGTACAAAACAATTAAAAGCTCGTAGAGCTCTTAAGCTCTGTCTATAAAAGCTGCAAAGCCATTCCTGACGGTTCATCTAAATGTTTTGCACATCTCTGCCCAGGTGAAGTGGTATTGCATTTCCCCCTCTTTACAACTACAAAGCTTTTTCTGAAATCAAACTCAGACCCATCTCAATGGAACCTAGGACTGAGAGGGTTTTAGCCAACCTGAACTGGATATGGAGAAGAGTATAAATATTTCCTGCCTGTCACATAATTGGAGAGCATTCCTGAATTTCTCCCTCTTCAACTCTTCTCCAGACTTTTCCTCTGCTCTGCTCTACAGCATCAAGGAGCCCTAGCTGGCATTTAGACAACGGTAACACTGCCACACACAGTAGGCAACAGCAGGAAGGAAGGCATTATGCTGAATTTTATGTCAGGACCAGAAGGCTCTTTATTACATGATTTTCTTCTTTACAGCTCCCAACAGAGCAGCAAATGCATACATTAGACTGTAAATCTCTATTGTGCAAATCACAAATATAAAGCCGCGTAATGTTCCCTCATGGTGATTCAGCATCATCAGCACAGTCGACATTATTGCTTTCAGTGGCATGTCTCTGCTAGCAAAGGACTTCTCCTTTGCTTGGGTTGTACCCCCCAGTCCAAGTAGCCTCAACAGCCACTGCTAGATAAGGGACCAGCAGCTCATTTTGTCACAGAGATGCCGGCATGAAAGCTGACCCACACGATTGCGTAAACAAAGCCTTGCAAAGTCATTCCCAAAGGTTCTTGTCTCCGGTTGGAGGTATCTTGGAGCTGGTGGCTGAGCTAAGCCCTAGAGAGTGGGAACTGCAAATGCTTGAGGGGAACTTCATGCTTGCATAACAGTTAGCCAGTGATTAGTGGTTGGAAATTACCTTTTAGTCAGGAGAAACTGAAAGGGATTCAGTGAAAGAGATTTTCTGAGGAGAGGGCATAGCTAGCAGAAGGGACCACGGGTATCTCTCAGCACTCCCAACACAAGACAAATATATTCTCAATATAAGCAGACTTATTAAAGAAATTTGAGAAGATGAACAAAAGAAGTGCCAAGACAAGTGTTACCCTTGACTTGAGGGAGAATGAAGCCACAACAAAATGAGTTTAATGATCATAGAGGACTTAACTTTATTCCTAGCAGGGGTTTTGCAACAGAAATGAGTTCTCTGCTCCTAATGTGTACAAAAATGCCCAGTGCTGCTGTGTCAACACCATCATGGAGTGCATGATAATCCAGTCTTGAGTTTTGGGGGGACCCTAAACTGTGGTTTCTTGCTTATTTTCCCGCCTGAGGACTGAAAGGAGATGTGGAGGCAAAAGAGGGGCACATATACCATTGCATGGGAATGCCTGTAATCCAGGACAGAGGTGGCATTTTTCTGATGTTAGGGATGTTTGTGCCTCTTGCAGCACCTGCAGGAAAACAGCTCACACGTTTCCTCACACTTGAGCAAGTAGATTCACTGACTGTGAGAGATGCTGTTGGAAGACATTTCACTAGAGGAAAACTGTCTTGTGAACTAATGAGGAGCCCTGGATGCTGAAATGAAATGATCAGTGGCACATAATTTCTTGTTAGGAGGCATTTGCCTCCTGAAGGCCATATTAATGGAGTAGAACTGGGTGTTGATTTGGTTATCCTTCACTTCTAGGTATAGAGGTATCATTTTCCACAGGCAGGCAGGCTGCATGTTAATGATCTTTCCTTGCAGGGGCTCAAAGGCAGCAAGCACTTGCAGAGATCCCTACCACAGACAGCTAATCAGAGAAGTCAGGGCATCCTCGTGGAGACAGAGCAGTGGAAGGAGGCAGCTCTCCCAATCATTTCTGCTACAGAGGAAGGATTTAGCCCATGTCTATATGGTGCTGAGGCCACAGTGAAAGTGTTCCTGGGAGCTCAGGGTGAACTCAGCAAGTGCTCTGGGAGCAGTGTAGGAACACATCATTGGAGATGAGTTAGGTCTTCACATATTGGTCTGTGGGTTAGAGCACCCACAATTTCCAGTGGGTTCTGATGATGTTAGAGAATGAATGTGTAAGGAGGAGAGGCAGGGAGTATGACTGGCTTGTGTGTAACTGCAGCTCTTGAGAGGCACTGCTGCAATGCACCTGCTGAATAAATATACCATTTGTCTGTACTGCACTTAGAGTTCCAGATGTGAGTTGGTACGTGTGCTGGTTTAAAGGTAAACCAGCAGGGGAAATGAACTCAACTCAAAAGAGAGATTATAAGTCAGAATAACAATTTAAGAAAATAATACAATAAGTGCAATTATACAGACAAACAATTGGTTTTAACCCACAAAACCCAAATATATAACCCAGCACCTTGGGGCATGAACAGAGTGGTGTTCTTTGGGCCCCCTGAGTCCAAAGGAAAAAAGTGAGGGGAAAACCTGTTGGTGAGAGTGCTGTTGCAGTCTAGTCAAGAGTGGTGATTGCAGTCTAGTCAAAAGTGGTGATTGCAGTCCAGTTAAGGGTGGTGGTCTCAGTCTGGTTGAGAGTGGTGAGCTGCAGTCCAGTTGAGAGTGGTGAGCTGCAGTCTTCCTCTGGATCCCACGAGTGGTAAAAAGATTCCAAAACTCCAAGATTATATATTCTCCAGTTCAGGCAGGAATGCTCAGTCCCTCCCTCAGAGCAGGGAATTCCATAAAAGGGTATGAGGATGCTCAGTCCTTCCCTCAGAGCGGGGAATTCCATAAAACGGTATGAGGACAGGAACATCTTCCTATCTCGCAGGTCTCTACTGACAACAGTTTCTGGGAAATGGCATGGAAGGCCATAGAATACACAGTCCTGGGCTACACCCATCCAGTGATGAATTGGTCCCAGCTGTTCTAACTAGGACAGTATGCCATAACCCCACAGCTCTGAAAGATGGACCCTGCCCTACAGAAAGTCACTGATGTGCATCCCTCATCTTTGTCTCAGGGGCATCAGGGTCCGGTATGACAGGTTCTGTAAAAAGGTATGATAACAGACCCTTTCTTCTTCACCAGTTTTTGTTCTAAGGCCTGCCTCTCATACTCTGGATTTCTGGCAGATCACCTTTCTTTCTAGGAGCTATATTTTTGACTGTTCAACCTGACACGTTCCCAGTCACAGATGTCAACCATCAGGGATGCTCTAGGGCTTTACTGTTCCCACTGAGTTCAACCAGTGGTTCATGAGAGCCATTAGCTCTGAAAAGTAGTTCACTAAATCTAAAAGTCATCAAAACCAACACATGACAAAAGTGTTGTAGGAAGTGATGCCACATGGCATTGAAATCATTCACATTGATTGCCTCTCCTTTCAGACCAAGAGTGACATACAGAAATGAGTAAAGAATTTCTTAGTACTACCCATTCTTTTAGAGATGTTTGTCTCTAATATGGTTTTCTTGTTTACCATTCTGAGTAAGAACATGTTGTGGCAGACGGATGGGCAAAATGAACTTAAAGGTCTTTGCCATGCATAATGTCTAGGATGTTTCAGTCATTTCAGTCAGAAAAAGAGGAGATGAAGTGTTTGAATGGAGCTAAAAAGACATGACATCATGGTTCTGTTTCCTTTCTTTAGACTTAGTAATAAACTAAATTACACTCAGCCATTTATTATTAACAAAAATCTTTAACTTGCTTTCTCCAAAATATGTTTCCCCTCCCTCTTAAATCAATTCACTAGAGAAAAGCAAGAGGCTTTCTCTTGTATACGCAAAGCAGAACAATTTGGCCTTTGAGTAACTAATAGAATTTCAGGTATCACAAATTAATCAGCAATGTCTCAGCCATAGGTACATTCTAACACCAACTAAAATACTTAACTGCTACCATTAGCAGCACTTCTTGTTCTGGTTGTTTAGCTTAACATCCCATTCTGCTGGGTTGGCTAAAATGCCCTGATGAGACCCTCTCGGCATGGTTGTTTATGTCTTTTAGAGTACTGCTCTCTCTATCTTATTTTATTTTTAAGATGAGAAGTCAGGATTTCCCTCAGCGGACTTTATGGCACAGTGAAACTCAGAGTGACGCAGTGTCACGTGAAGTTGTATTCACCAAAGTGGCCTGAACTGATTCAAGGACTCTGCATCATTTGTGAGTGTTACAGACAGGGGCTCACTGCCCCCACCCTCCCAGCATGTCTCTCCTTTCTCCACTGTCTTGGAGCATAGCAGGCATTCCTCCCAGCACAGCCTGTTCCCTCCTGTCAACTCCTAACCACAGTCCTGTTCCAAGTCTTTGATGCAGAAAAGGAGGATCAGAACCCCATGAGTGATGGAAGGAGGAGCATCTTCTGCTTCTCCTACACTCTAATGTTGCTTGAAAGCACTGCCTCCTTACAAGAAGGGATTTGAGACAAAGACACAGCAGGAGATGGTGGCAACCGACTAGGAGCTGGAGTTTCATGTGTAAATGCTTGCTAAAACAATATAGGGATATTGGAGAATAATTCACCTCTTCTTCATAGACTACCCCTTCACTGCTGACTGCTCAGTGACCCTTGAGCACAGGTCGTGTTTGTTGACTTGCCCCTTTTAAAATGCTGGCAATGAAGAAAGAACTTCCCAGCTCATGTTAAGGTTGCTGTTTTGATTTTTCTTCTCTGCTTGTCTCCTGAAACAGATCACATGATTCCGTTATGCATGTGGTGCAAAGAATAAATAAGAAGTTGCTATATATAACACAGTGTTTGCTTCTGTAGCTGTAGGGCTGTACAACCGACCTCAGAGAAGTCGTACCTAAACATCACATCTTACTGGGCATTTTGTCTTCCTTACATTGATAGAGCTTCCTAATCAAAATCTTTGCCCCATATAAGGCCAGACTGTCCTTTTCCTCCTTAAGTCTTTCTTTGTCCTTGCTGCTTTGCACCACTCACACCAATACCATTCACACCCTTCCATGTGTTGCTGCACAGAATGACCCCATCTGCTGAAGGTTTTTTAACCACAATAAAACCCTGCTTTTGGTGTTCACAACCACAGGCTGAAGATAAAAAGCAGACACTAGACACCAAACTCTGCAAAGTATCATCCTAATCTACCTCTGCGACCAAGTAGGAGGATATGCCAAAAATGGCAAGATAGCAAGTAGGTCTCCTGTTTAAAGGAGCAGGTGTCCATTTGCCCCTGCTGCTGAATAACTCTTCTGAACCAAGCAGGTTTCAGGTCCTATGTCACCATCTTGTAAGAGTCCAGACATTACAACTCACCCTACCTGCACCTCCCCCCGACAGGAATGCCTTCCCAAATTAGCGATCCATGTCTCCAGGAGACATCATGCTCCAAATATCATTGCTCTAGGGAGAAAGGTAGGTACCTGTCATCAGGGCTTTGAAGGCAGCAATGGGCTGTGCCCAGTGGTACAGGACACTGCCCTGCCTTAGTGTCACCCCTGGCATCCTGTTCCCCTTCCATAGTGGGGTGACCCTGATCTTGCTGCTCCCTGATGCCTCTGAGCAAGGGAGACCATCAAGAAACTATTTTCATGTGATAAATGAAAATTTGTGTGAAAAAAAGGTATTATATAGCCTACCAAAGTTTTACACTCAGATTTACCTGTGCTTATGGCATCAACTTAACGTTATTCTCACTGCTGGTATAATTCCCTGCTCCATCTGGTCACCATAAAATGGAAGGTCTGGGATGCCTAGTCTGAACTAGACAACATTTCCTCTCCTATTCAGCTTCTATTCCATGCTCCTTATTCAGTAAAATAAATACCAGGTGCAAGCACATATAGTGAAGACTCCAGGTTGGTGAGGTACAGGCTAGTAGATTAAAAGAGAAGCTGAACATACTGGAAGAGTGATTTAATGCTGACAATACTGTCACCACCCTGTTCTCATACTGGAGATAGTAGATGATGCATATCCTGCCAAAGAGATTTCACAGAGGTTGTAATTTTCCCTCGTGCAGAGCTATGACAGCAATCTCTCCGCTTAATTGGCAAATGCTGAAATATGTCACATTTCGTAGGAGGTAAATTATTCTGGCCTTATCAAATAATTTTCAAACATGCTGTTTCCTTTGTGGTCACAAAAACATTACAGCCTCAAATCCACAAGGGAGCTCTTGGGGGGGTGCAGGGGAGGGATTCTGTGGTAATAGCAGAGCTCTCTAGCAAAACAGCAAATGCAGGGAAACAAATCTTTGCTCCAGATTTTCCTGTGACATTGCTCCCTGTGAAACTGTTCATTTCCAAAATGAGTGGAAGCAGCTATTTCCCCCAAATCACATTATGGCAAAGAGCAAGTAAACATAACCTATCTGATTTCACATACAGTTTTATTCATCTCCCCTTTCCTGAATACTGGAAGTGGCCATCTGCCCAAAACAAAAGCTCCCCCAGCTGCAACTAGAGCTGTAAGTCTGATACGCAATGTTGAGAAAAGTTTAGATTCCCACTGCTTGATCCTTTTTCTCCTAAATACATCCTGAATATATATGCTTGATGCCAAACTGTGGCATCTTTTATATCTAAAGCTAGAAACCTCAGCTATGACTCTGATGGATAATTCTACATGAGGACTGTGGAGTAAGGCCATGGAATTAGGAGGTAGAAATGCCATAAGCCTTCATATACTTATATGTGTATTTATGTCTTTATTTAGGCCTGATAGGAAGTGTGGGTCCTGCAGGTTGAGAATAGAGATAATGTGAGATCAGAGGCAGACCTGGAAGGAAGAATGATCTTGCACTGGAGGCACCAACCCTGTTTGCCAGCTCTATAAGCCTGGAAATGAAGTAAAGAGCTAGGCAGTAAAGCCAGAAATGGGACGATGAAAAAGCGGATGGGAACCCAACATAAAGACAGCCTTCAGTGGGAACAGGAAGTGCTTCACAGGTCCCCATAAGCCTGCCTGCATTGGCTAGCCTAGCCTGTGCAGAGATGTACAGAGATGATGGCTATTTCTCTTCCTTCCCACTGTTCACCTCCCTTTTAGTTGTTGCAGTCCCATGAAGGACCCATTTGACTACCTCGATTGGTTGTGCAGAAACCCTCCTGAATGCCTACTAAACACGACACCACTGACTAACTCTTTCCTCCCTCTTTCCTAGGTGGCCTTCTCTGATGTGCCAGGTGACCAGAGAGAACAAAAATCTCTCAGCCTCCATGAGTTTGACACTTTTTACCTATGAAGTGACTAATGAATACAGGGTTGCATTTTTCAGTGCTGATGAACAACTTGGCAGCTTGAGTCCCACTGGCTTTCAATGTGATCTATGTTCCTCTACTCCTCTATGATTTAAAGATAAGCAGAAATGTCCCTGGCATCAAATGACAGGCACAGATCTCAGCAGTGCAAGTGGCATGCTTCCATTGCTGCATCTAGCAGGATGCTGATTTCTCTTTCAAGTTAATTGTAACAGAGCATGCCAGTATATTTGTGCTTCCTGCAGGACAGATTACTCCCTTCTACACATACTCTTTTATCTGGGAAGACATTTTCTACTACAAAGGACTTTGATACTAAGCTTAGATTACAGAGATGGGCTGCCTGAAGTATGTTGCTTTAATTAAAACTATAACTTCTGCTTTCAATTAATCCCTAAGGGATTTTGAAGATTGGATCATTCATTTATCCTGGGCCACAGTAAAGGAGAAATGTCCAATTCAAGGAGTCCTGGACCCAAGAGGCAGAGAGAGCAACAAGAATAGCAAAGCATGGAAAGGGGAGCTGCAGAGTGGTCAGAGTGTCCTAGTCATGATCCCCTTCCAATGCCATGTATTTTGTTCTCTGTAGATGAAAAGGAAGCAAAATTCAGGTTCAGGCAAAACCAACTCCATGCGAAACCTAGCAGAAGCACAGTTAGACTTCAAATATACCTACTGCTGCTTTGTACACTGACCGATGAAAGAAATCGAACTGAAACCTATGCCATTAGTAAATGTATTAGAGGTTGAATATATATATATATAAAAAATATATAAATGCAGGAGAGTACAAGTTCTTCCAAGAACAAGCAAGTGATATCACTGTAGTATTTCTACCACAGGTTGTTCCTGCTACCAGGGGAGTAATGTCCCCTCTCAGTGCATTGGCAAATCTACTTGATGCACTAAGGAACCTTCAGAAATGAACACTCTAGAAATTCACTGTGTTTACACGTCCCCTTTCCTGAATACTGAAAGTAATTGCCTGCCCGAGCATGGTGTGTTCCGGGTGTCCAGCAGTCATGGATGCTTGGGATCCTAGAGGAAGGCATTATCTGCAGAGAGCTGCATCATCAGGAGATGCAGGAATGCTCTTATAACCTTCCCAAGATGAAGGCCTTTCTGATCCTGAGACCCCAGTCCCCTCAATGAAGGAGAGCCCTGTTACGCCCCATTTAGACATACTGTGCACGGCTGACTTGGGTCTAATGTTTACATAGAAATACAGGAAATCTGAACTGAGACATCCATCCCATGCCACAATGAACAGTTGCTCCCTGAGCTCACCTTGAATTTTGTTTAACTGACACTTCATTCTTCTCTATTTTCAATACTTCTGCTCAGTAACTTTAAGAAATGTATGGAAAGCATAACACTCCACTTGCAGTTCATGAGAAAAAACCCAGTAAATAATATTACCAATTCCCCAGGCTGAATCCAACACCCTGAAATACTCTGAGATTTCTTGATGTTAATAAAGAAATTAAGAGGAACTAGTGCTGCTCATTTCTTTTCCAGTATACAGCTGTTGAAAACCTCTATGATGATCTGTTTTCCCATCAGAAGACATATGAAGTGTGTATTATGGTTTTGTTGTTTTTATACAACACAGAAGTAAATAGAAATGGGGGAGGGAGTCATAAGGCATCCCCTCCATGCCACGATTAGAATATCTATCTGAAGGTTTTAAACAAGGTTGATGGGGGAAAAATTGCTGAAATGTTGACAGAACAAAGATATAAGAAGAATTCTTATTCTTAAGAATTCTTATTCTTATTCTTAAGAATAAGAGCCAATGTCCATGGGATTTGAATATTCATTTTCACTGTGGGAATACTGAAAGTCCTGGGAAACAAGAAATTTGTATTCTCAACTATACAATGATGGTCACAGGATAAGCTGGTCTTCACCACATTTAACAAAGTAAAGTTTTCAAATATGTAAGACAAGCAGAAAGCACATCAGAAAAGGCCCAGGTGATCGTCAGAGTGAGTCCAGCTTAAGCTTAAGCTGAACCAACCTGTCACAGCTGCGATTCTGGGTGGATGTGCTGAAGCTGAAGGGTTAGCATAGACAATTTGGACAGTCTTGGGACCAATACTGTGACAAGGTCCCCTGAGGTCTCTGAAGCTGTTGTTTTACAATAGCTTTTGTGTAAGTGAGGGCACCTAATTAATTAGGATTAATTAGTCATAGCTTGTAGAAACCTGCTCAGAACAATGCCAGCAGTGAGACAAGGTCAAGGAATGAGGACACATTCAGAACAATTACTGAATGTGGTGTCTTGAATGAAATACAGAAAGCTCAGGCTGGGACAGTTACTATTTAAACTAGTACAAAGGCCCGCGTGCCTCTGGACACCAAATTCCATTTCCTGGGTTATCACACCTGGGAGGATTTGGATTTTTGCCATTATCAGACCTTCAGTCCCCATTGTGAAGGGGGGACATGACTCTTTCTAGAGATTCCCCGTCAGATGAATGAGCAACAAAAACTGCAAATCCCAGCCACACAAGGCTCCCTAAACAAAACTAGGAAGAAAAGTTTTGCCTTTCCTGATCCCATCACATTTCTACACCTCTTGTTAGAGACAGTAGCTGTAAGAAGAGATCCCACTTGGGAATATACCTCGTGGTTCTGGGGCAGACACATCCATTGGCCACCTTTGGGACTGGAAATTCTGGGTAACAGCTGATTTGAATTGCATCCTTTCTCCTGGACTTGATGAAGCACTCACTTCAAGGAAAGCAGGATGAGGAATAGGGTAAAGCAGGGACTGCCAATTCCATCCTTCTTGGACGATGCTGTGACATCTCTTCTTTAACTTCTGGTCTTGCCCATCCTCTTGGAGGAAGCTGTGTCCCTCTGTGAACACGTGTGGACTTGCATTCACACAAGCAGTGCTGACTCTTTCACACGTCTTGGAAATAATACAAGAAATGGCAAGATGTGGAAATGTCCTCCATAACTCATTGCCCATTGCATCCCATAATGAGTGTATTTTCATAGTATGGGGGAAGGGAGAAGAAAGATTTTCCCAATATGAAAAAGTTAGTGGTTTTTTTTCAGTCCAATGACATAAAATACTACACTAGTTTTATTACCAAAAGTACATCATGTGTCTTGATAAGTGCATTTGTCCTGCCTACCTCTGTGGATAGACCTGAAGGCAAAGCATCCAGCAAATGCTATTGTTTATATCAGGAAATAGTGTTAGGAAACAATGTGATACTATTAGAAAATTAACTAACCTTTTATTTCTTAGAGAAAGATTTCAACCATTTCAGGCACAAATAAAACAAGGACTAGAAACAGGGTACCACAGAGACTGGTACGAGGCAGGGTCACTATTGAGGCCAGAGCTATGGAAGGAGGATGGTACCTATACATCTGTATGCCACAGAAGCCTGAATTTCTACTGGCTGCCTCAGGGAAACAGTTTCTACTGGGCTCAATATTTTGTCCAGAGCCATGGGAATAAAGTACAATCTCTCCATCTGCTTTAATGGAACAGGTTTATTTGTTGCTGTTCTTATTGACTCTTGACCTTTTTGGCTGGCACAGAGTTTAACTTTAAAGAAGTCCCCCAGGGCACTGCCACTAGTCAAAACATCTGTCTTATACTACACTACCTTTCAGGGTTCCATGATTTGACTCCTTTATATGTTTTAGCTTTTACTTGAATAAGTGAAACTTATTGCACTCAGTGGCACTCAGTGGCAAAGTCTGTAGGCTCACTGTCAGGACAGCCACAGCAACCATTTGCTCTGGAGGAAGACCTCAGTGCATAACCACTGAGAAGGTGTATGGTGCTCAGGAAGAATAGCTGAAAACCAAGAGTCTTTTCCCCTCCTGCCTCAGATATTTTATCAGTTTTTACAACGGTTGTGTTCCTTTCCCAGGTTCTGCCTTGTAGTGGGCCCCCCTTTTCATATGACAGACAATTCAGTGTTTATTTTAGGCTGAAGAGCATAATCATTACTTGTGGAAGTGCCATGCCCAGTTTTAGATGAAAACTGCACAGCTGCAGGTAGATCCTAGTCCCTTCCTTTTCAGCTTGTTCTTGTAGTTCCCCCCAATATAAATATATAAAAACTTGATTTCTTTCCTACTGCTGGGAAGTCAGTCAATTCAATGAGAAGTTGTCTGGCAGGCATATTTGGGTGCCTAGCTCACAAGATTCAAATCTTCAAAGTGTTTTTCTGTAGCCTATTTGGAGAAGATATGTAGATTGTAATCAGAAGTTATCAACTCCCTTTGCTGTGCATTCAAACAAAGCAGTAATTCAGTGACCCTCACCAAAACAGCTGCTAAGAGATAGCAAGCTGTGTATTCAAGATCAGAATACAGCCCTGAGTCTCTGGTACACGATGTTAATCTCTCAGAAGAAGGAAAAAACCCTGAGTATTCTGCAGAGCGATAAAAGGCTAACCTTAAGTCTTTGCTGTTGAAAACATTCATTTATTTACTGCCGCACAGACTAAACTTCAAATGTGTGTGCCTGTATTCATTTATTTTTTTTAAAAGGGGGCTGCCACAGCCTGAGATGAAAGAAAAGTCTCTTATATAAACAGTACCCAAAGAACTATTCTAGAGAAACACCCTGTTCTCCTACCCACAGAAGAATTCCAAGGAGATCATTTAGCACTTTGAATGTGAGGAGTTTTGACACATCACCAGGTTTCTGAAGCAGTATCTAAAGCTTTTTGGCCTTTCTGACAATGGAAGCAGCCATTGGAATAGCCATAATGAGGAGACCATGTTCCATTTCCAGACCTGCAATGAGGTCTCTTCTTTTCTTATGCCTCTTTCAGCAGGGCAAAATAACTAGGGAAGTGCAAAATCATGTGGACTGGTTTTGTTCTTGGACTGGGAGCATGCTCCTTCTGTGCCCTCTCCTGGAATATATTTCATCCTGGACACTCTGCAGATGCAAAAAATGAAGTATTTAGCTGAGATATGTGAAGATTATTAAGAAAAGCCTCTCCATATTCCTGACAACGATTCTAATTCCATATCCCTACTAACAAAATGCATCCTTTCTGTCTAAACTAAAAAAAAACCAACCCACTAAAAAATCCAGTGTCTAAGACTAAAAAATTGTTTAAACTTAGTCAGAATTGCCTAAATGTCAGGGAGACTGAACCCCCTGATGAACTGCTGTGGAAGATTTATTACCCTACTCTTCAGATGACTGCACCAGACAGGCCTGTGAATGACTTTGTGAATTCTACAGACACACCAAGCTTAGTGGCAGGTGTGCACTGAAACAATCCTCACTGTCTCATAAGCTGGTGAAATAATGAGCCAATAGAGGAGCAACAAAAAGTAACAGCAGGATGAAAAGAGGATGCCGTGAGGGAATAATGTTTTATACCCTTCCAGCATGATTATATTGACGTATCTCTGGGCTCTGGCTGGCTCAGCATAAAGTGTGAAGCACAAATGTCTCGCACAGAACAATTCAAGTACAATATTTGCCATTGTGCAGGATGTTCCTGATAATAAAAGAGATCTCTCATCTCCTCAAACATTTCAAGTTGGTTTCTCTTCTGTCCCAAAACTTCCTTGTAATTAAACACTTGCATAATGAATTAAATTCTCAAGAGAATGTTATTTGCCAGCTACCTTTCCAATTATTTAAAATTAGCTTAAGGGCTAAAGCAATCAGGTCATTCATTAATTTAATCCCTTTTTGTAGCTATAGTTTGTGAATTGGAAATGTGACCACAAGATCAGAAGGACAAAGAGGAATGAAGAGGGAATTATACAAGACACTTATAAAGTTCCCTAACACAAGACCATATCCAGAGTGCGTTGAAATCAGCCTCTGCTGATACACAAAACACTCTAAATGGACACTTTCTTCTGTGCACAAACACCTCTCTTCTCAGGAGACATCTACCCAAAAGGGAAAACTTGGCATAAGCAAAGTCTACCCACATGCAAACCACTGGCTGGCAACCAGCTCCCATCTGGAAAGTGAAGAATTAGAGGTGCTGGTAACTAACAAACCCCACCTCAGAATGGCTATCATTGTCCGAGGTACACTCTGGGCAATGAGGATCATGAGATATCCTCTGTCACTCCATCCAGGACAAGGCTTACCCTCACCTCTGAAAGGAGCACAAGTTGCAAACTTCTTGAATATACTGAACCACTTTTTGCAGAACCAAAGGATGTCAGTTAAAAGTCATCAAAGGCCAGAGCATGGATGCAAGTCAAAGCACAAGATATGTATGACTGAAGAGCCATATGCAAGTACAAGACAGCTGTCTTGTGACAGCTAAAATTATGAGGTCATCTGATGATCTTGAAGTGCCTATCCTTGCAAGCACAATGTTTTAACAAGAGCGCACACATATGCACTCATGCAGAGACAGTTGCAAGCAGAGCCATATGAGCAGTTTGCAAACAGTGTTCAAATTCATATTTTCTTATATAAAACCTTGTTTTCAATGGTTTCAATCTCTTACCAAACTTCAGGCCTGAAAACTAGTAGGCCAGTTCTCCAGAGCTACTCCTTTGTGACAAATGTAGCTGGAAAAACTCACCTCTTAATTGGATCAGTGAAGACAAGTCCCAGAAAATACAGCTGATCCCAGTAAGTAGCTAAGCCCCATGACATAAGGGTCTGGGAGCCACAGGCACCTAGGGGTGAAGCCACAGAAGCATGGACCGCCCCAGCATTGGTCAGGGAATCTGACCCTCTGTATGAGTCCTTGGCTTAGTCCTCTCCTCAGTTATACAGAGCTGACAAAGCCAGATATTCCACAGAGAAGTGAGTAAAGGGGGAGTGATTACCACCAGCTGAACAGTTGGTACATCAAGAAATAATAAATATTAACTAAACTGAAACTATATTCATCAGCTATTAAGACCGAAACAGGCTCAGAGGAATCCAGTAAGTCATGGTATCTGCCATGTCCCGAAGTGGGAAATAGGCTGGTGACCTCCCAGGTCCAGGACTCTCATGTGAGGACAGCAGCCATACCATCAGCCCTTGGCCATCTCAGCAAGACACTGGCACGACTTCTGCCACAGAAGACCTTAGCTTTGCATGACTGTCAGCAGAGACAGGGCTGGGCAGCTGTAAGACCCCAGGCTCTTACCATGAGCTCATCGAAGATGTTTTACATTAAAAATATACAAGGCTCCAAAACCCACATGATGGATTTATTAAAAGGGCCTTCCGTTCTTTTATATCCTGAGGCTGTGCATCGGAAAAATGCTACGATGTTTTTCAAGGGGTCAAAATAACACACTTTTACTGGCAAACTTTGGAAAATAAAGGAACTTGACAAAAGTTCAAAGCAAACATTCAATCAATTTAAAACATTTCACAAAGCATTAACTTAGCAAATTCCAACCCATTCAGGTTTAAGTTTCCCAAATATCAAGAAAAGGAAATTAGGAGAAGAGGAAGAAGAAAGAGAGAGAGAAAAAGAAAGAGAGAAAAAGAGAATTATAGCTACCGCCCTAGATTCAGCATAGATCCAGCTACCAGGAGTCCAGAAAATGGCAGGGCTGCGAACCGTGTGGTTGTCTCATGGTGCTGATTTTATTGCTCTGGACTATGAGTCACTGCATTTCTTTCAGTCCCTCACAGTAGCCCCAGAATATACTTAGTACCCTATATCCAATTGGTGTGACTTGAGGCAACAGACCAGCTTCAGTTCAAGAATTGCATGATTTGGCCCAAGACAGATACTAAAGGACTTTTTCATGTTATATTTAAGGTTACAGCTCATCTTCTTTTGACAATCTTTTGCACAAGCACAGCTTCATCCAAGAAATAATGCAGTGCTGAAAAATCAACAATATCTCTTGAAAATGCAAAAGCCCACTGTCTGCTTTGCTAGCATGGCTTCAGCAATGCTGACCAGCACACCTTGCAAGTATACATCTTGGCCTGTCACTGCCAAGTAAAGAAAAACACTCCAGATTTTTCATTTTGCCTGAGACTTTTCATCTCTGACACAAGAGATGAAATCACCAGTACAAACATACGCTTAGGTTTGTGGATGTCAAGTTCTTTATAATAGAATGTATTCGGTTTTCTGATGGAGTAGAGTGGAACAGAGAGGAAAAAAAGAAAAGGGTGGGCTCATAAAGCATTGAAAGGTTCTTACCAGCACCACTAGCTAGTTTGATGGAGTGTGGCACATCACACTGCTGAACCGCCTCATGGTTTTCTCTGTTGAGATGGGACTATGAGCCACATTTCCAACGAATAAATAACAGATAATACCTGGCTGTTACTTCTCTGTTCTTTTGCAGCTAGATGTCAAAACCTGATGCAGAAAAGCAGAGACAGTGAAATACATTCATACGTGCTGAGCAGAACCTCTGGTCTCTCATAAAAATTAAATTCATACTGTCTGCTCCCTCCCAGTGGAGGCACAAACATTTGTTTCTTCTTCCCAGTGACCACTGAAATATGTCAAGATACAGATTTTTCAAAGCCTCTGTCTTTGAACTGGATGGAAATTAGCCAAATATTTCAGAAGTTATCGCAAAGAAAGACAAGTTACTCCTTTGTCTGATCACGTATGTCTTGTGTTCATGTGAAAACTCAAGAAAATCCTTTAGTGAGACAATCTGAGCAGTGGTATTTGGAGCTGTGTCCAGTAAAGCAGTTTATGGGCCAGGGAAATAATTACAGAGCCTTGCATCCCTCCATCACCCTGCAAGGGAGGTAGTTACAGCAGCAGACAGGAAGTGATTGCTCACATGTGCTTGGATTGCAGTCTGCTGCCTGGCAGGTCTCACCTGCTGCCAGAGAGGAAAGCGGGATTTTTCAGGCATATGTCTATGTCAGTCTGATATAGCTTCATGGGTCTTGCATGGAAGCTGGATGGAGGTATTGTACATGCTCTTGTTTCTGCCTGCAAGAGAGCTGGTAAAAGTGAATCTCATTCACACCAGCACAGGCTTAGCTCTCTGGTAATGCATTTCTTTTTACAGGAGAAAAAGGAATGTAAAAAAAAATGGTGTTGCTCTCTTCCCTAAAAATAAATGCAGGGAGAAAAAGAGGATTCAGGCAAAAAGACTTTGCAGGAT
Organism: Manacus candei; assembly: GCF_025592945.1. Classification (NCBI taxonomy): domain Eukaryota; kingdom Metazoa; phylum Chordata; class Aves; order Passeriformes; family Pipridae; genus Manacus; species Manacus candei. The sequence continues at coordinate 8,639,515 of NW_026138083.1, read as the reverse complement.
TATTACTGCCACCCCCCCAGTCTCCCCTCAGTGGAAATCCTGACACAGCCCCTGAGAAATCAACTGATAGGTTTAAGGGTAAACTTGACAAGACAAAAAAAGATCTATTTTTAAAGTTCTTGCTCTGATTTATGAAGCTTCACACTTGCTTGCAATCTAAAAAGCTAAAAACTTCAGTGAAAATAAAAACTGAGATATCTGCCTGATTCCAGAGGGTGGAGATTTATGAAAAAATAAAAATAATGAGGTTTTTCTGATCAGACACTGTGGAGGAGAGTTTTTGAAAGGCATAATTTACATTTTTTTTTTGCAAAGATTTCCCTGCAAACTGCACAAAAACTCCTCTGACTGAGCTCAACTATCAGGTGTTTGTTAGAAAAGCAAACAATCCAAAAAATTGCAAGCCTAAAAGCTCACATTCCCCATTTGTAGAAGTGCGGAAAATTAGTGAATAAACAGTGTCTACTGTTTAAAATCAGAGTACTCAGAGACGTTATCCCTCCTGAGAGGTTACCCTAAAGCAGTGGCCTCTGAACATGTCACTGGAATGGATGATGTGTGCAAAGCCCCTGTATCCCTGTGTTTTAGCTGTGATAGCTCAAGTGAGTAGGCACCTTGGACACCACTGAGCATGATGTCAGTGTGACCAGGAGGACACATAATGCCTGTGAGGCAATCAGCAAGAGCCTTGGTGGAAACAGTAAGTTCCACATGAAGCAGAAACAGCATCTGCAGGGAAACACATTGCTTTCACGGAGCACAAAACCCCTAAAACTAAATCATTCGGCTTGTAAAGAGCACCTCTAAAACCTTATAGCGTCCATCCCTGTATATTTTTTTTGTACCATGACACAGGCATACGCAACATAAATGTACTGTTAAGTGATGCAGGAATAAACTGAGAGCACCTATCCCTTTGGAATGAACTGTACTGCAGACACATCTGCAAATCAGGCCTTTAGCTGCAAATGCATTGCACACCTAGAGCAGACCATTTTTTTTTTAAATAAAGTTCATCACAAGTGCTCTATTCTGGAACAAAGAATCCATCTACCATCTCTGAAGTTCCTATGTGTTACAATTTTTTCCCAGACTGGGACTTTTTAGTAGAATTACCCAGGAGACTTTTGCAAACACACAATTTTCAGGAGCTCAAGCAACGGCAAAAAAAGATCTGAACACAAGTGCCAAGATTTTATCTTCAGTTATAGTTCTGACTTTCGATAAACGATGGGGAATGTTAGACTATCGTTTTGAATTAAAGAAAGAGAGATCTCAAATGTTATTCAGAAGTGTAAGCTGAAAGACCTATATAAATAGAAACCCCTACTAATAGGACATAATGTTTTGCTCCCTCACATATAAAACCACTGTCAGTATAAGCTTAGCTAGGTGCAGGGGCTTGGTTGATTATACTAGCTATCTCAGCTAGTTCTCAGCCATATAAGGTTTCGGTCTTAATTTTAGTTTCATTTTTCTACTGGAAAATGCCAGTTTGTTAGATGTGGTGTTTTGCAGAAGAGCCACTTTCTTGGGGCTGTGAAGGACCTGCTGAAGGGGAAGGCAGGCAGCAAAGGTAGCTGCCTGGGAACTCAGGGAGTGGACAGACAGATGTGCTGGACTGGGACGAGCTGGACCATCTTTCTACAAGAGATTTGAGAAATGAGTTCACAGCTGATTCTGCTATTGTGGTCAGAGAGCTAAGAGAAGAGACCAGAGGAAAGGAGCATGCAGAGATGGTAGTATTATCATCATTTTTTTAATAGGGAGAGATGGTAATATTTCTATTTCCAATACAAAAAGAAGAAGCAGAAGTCAAAATTCCTCAGAAACACAGTATTTTCTCCTGACTGGATTTATCCACAGCTTGCCTTGATGCATCCTAGGGGTCAATTAACAAAGATTCATTTACTGTCTCTCAACCTAATAAAAGCAAAGCACCTGCCTGACCTTTCTTGCAGACAGCTTCTAGGTTTAGGCAGCCACAATCAGTTGTTCTCCATCATCATGCTAAACCAAACACCACTCAAGTTTTCATTTTCCGGTGCCAAAATCCTTCAGCATAATACCATCAGCTTTCCCTGTGTTTGTGTGTCCTTTTCTACCTTCTGTACTCTCCTGTTGAAGTCATAGGGTCTTATGGATTCATGCTAGCCCCTGGGATCAGTTCACAGCTAATGTAGATGCACTGGTCTTTGTACACTGGCTCTCAGCACATTCAGCTTCTCTGTCATACTGCTTTTTAGTACTTAATTACGTTGTTTGTTTTGCATTTATTGGAGTGTGCTGTGCTTTCACTGCTTAGATAAAACTAGCTCGAAATCCCTAGGGCTCCTGAAGGAACACTACCACAGGAAATTAACGAAAGCACTATTTATCCCAGCACAGGGCAAACACACTGCTAATGGTGACAAACTCTCAATCCTTCCTTGGTGGCAGAATTGGTGAAAAACCCTGCCCAGTCCATATGTGTGAAGAGATGTGGCCATTGCAACTGCTGGTGCATAGCTCAGTCTGAAGGACCAAATGGCAGGATACTAAAGTGCCTGCACATCCCACCTAATGCTGTACTTTCTACTGTCAATGTCATCAGGAAGATCCCTTGACACAAACTTGAGAAATTAATAGCACTCAAACAAACAAAACTTATTATTTTCCACTGGACAAACTCTAATTGTCTCAGAGGCTTTCAAGTCCAATGACAGACATTTCATTTAAAGCAAAAAATAGTAGTACTGTATCTCTTTTTTTGATCTTGAAGACTAGGAGTCTTCAGATCTGAAGTGCCTGCCCTGATTTGACAAATAACCAGGGCTGGTAGATGTTTAATGCAGGCAGATTAGAAATACAGCTGACAGCGTAAATGTGGAGGGTGCTGTGGAGTGCAGACTGCAGTTTGCAATAGGCACCGGAGAGAAATATAAGCAAATGCTTCCTTGCAGTCACTGATGAGAGGGCCAGTGTGGCTCCTTTTCTGTCATGTTACATTATCTGCCATGCTGGGAAACTCAGTAATTACTCTGCACTCACATACTTGTTGAAACAAACCATGAGCATACAGTGATTGTAAGTTAGACAATGTCAAGACTGCCTCATGATGGAAACAAACAAAAACATTGTCATTTTTTCGATAAAGAAGTATTTCCATATTAAAACTGGAAAAGAAGAACTGACTGAACAATTTTTCACGGGGAAAGGAAATGGTTCCTGGAAAGCAAATTCATTCTGTACAACAGAAATTATTTTTCTGCTCCTGGAAGAATATTCCAAACTGAGGATCAATAGATCTGTTTGCCCAATGGGAAAGCCAAGTGTTTGAGATAGCAAGGGTGTTTTCTATTCAGAAGACATGTCCACAGAAAATTCTTAGCTAGACATTGTATTACCTGATGGAACCTGACCATTGTCAACTAAAAGCTAAAATATCTTGCAGATGTCTCCTCAGCAAAGTGTCTCACAAGTCAACCACCATTATTATCATAGAGACATATCAAGGTGTGGGACACATCATCCTCTTGAACTACCCTCCCCTATCCTCAAGAATGTCTTGCCCACATTAGGGTTCTGGTGAACTTTCCCTGTGGTGTGGAGTGATGGCTACTCCATGGATGCAAAACTGAATTGCCAGGAGATGTTGTAACATTACCTCATGAGACAGATAAAAGGCAGCAATTCCCAGTGGCCAGAAGCAGCAGAGCATGGAGAACACAGTGAGGCCAAGATGATCTCTTGGTGGCATCATCAGGAAATTGTCTTCACTTTCGGTGTCACTTGAGTAATCGCTCTGGAATGGGGAGAGAGAGAGAAAGGTAGAGGTGTTGGTTAATGATATTATTGCTTTTCCTCCGCCATGGGCCAATTCTCTGATCATTTTCCCATTTCTCCTACTGTATCACAGCACTGCTAGCAGGTGTCCTCCTTGGGAATGCCACGGAATCTCCACACACCTGCTTTGTCACAGACTTCATCACTACTGCATTAACTTAAAAGGAAACGTATGAGAAATGACAAGTTATTTTGAAAATCACTGCAGGGAGCATGAAAGAAAGGGACCCTCTAGTCAGTTGAACCAGGGTGAACCTGGGTGAGTTGTCACTTTGGAAACATGACGTCACATATCTAATGCAGAAGGAGCTGTAAGCATTGGGTGCTCTGCATCTCTCAACTCAAATGCCAGTCTTCTGAAAGGTCACTGTTCAGGTGACCAGACATTACCCACTGGAGACAAAGTGACAAATGTGGTGCAAACCTAAGCATAAGGGACCAAGGTACAACAAGCTTGAAAGAGAAAAAAGCATGAGTTGCTCCAGCAGCAATGGGATGCTGCCAGGTTCATAGTGTTAAGGCAGAAGCAGCTGCCCAAGCATGTTTCTCAGATGCCACATGGTTAAGCTGCAACAATCCTGACCTCACAAAAGTTTCTTTCAAGGTGATTACAAGGACTGGTCCATGGCAGACCTGACTGCCCTGCTGCTGAGCGAGGCCAGTTCTCCAGCACAGCTTCCTACTTGCTCACAGGGAGTCCACATGCAGGAACAGACACCAAGGATGTGTTATTCCAGGCTTTGGAGTTACATCTTTGGTGCAAGAAGGGTCCTTAAAAGCTTTTTAACTCATTCTGGGAGCACCTCCAGCCTGAGATGAGGCAACCAAAAATCCTCTCAAGAAAACTCTTTTGTAGTTGCGTGTTCTTCACTGATTGTAGGAGAAATGCCGTGCAAAATCTGACTGGCAGAAAGGCATCTGTGTCACATTTAGAAACTTAGCATTTTGACCATGGGTTTTCTGTTCCACTGACAAACTTGGCAGCCTGTTCAAGAGCTTTTGGCCTTTGGGTCAAAACAACTGCTGAAGTGACATTGCTGTATTAGTGGCCTGTAAGATAGAAACTCCTGAACTGGCTGCCAAGTGTGCAAGTCAGGAAAATGAACCTATGCACAAGAAGGTAAGTTTCTAAACATGCCACGAGCAAGCCACAACTGAGAAGGATCTAGAAAATGCTAGCAGCCCCAAGGTATTTGAAAGACTTGGCAGTGGGCAAAGAGATTGCCTCCTAAGACAACCCATTTGGGAAACATGCCTGATGTCATGACCCATCACCTGTTAAGATGTAAAGTCTGCTTTGACATATATTGCTGTCAAGCACCTGCCACAGACCAGAGGGGCCTGGGAGGCACAGATAGGGGGATAAGACAGGTCCCTCATGCACTGAGATTGTGTGCTGCATGGCATACCAGCAATGCACATATTTGTATCAGTATCACAACTCTTGATGCCTCATCAGAAGTGACAAAGCTCGATTTGGTACAACCTCAGTAAAATCCCACTTCTGAAGGGACACCTGCTGATGCTGGAGTTGGAGTGTTGGAGTTGATGACTTCCCTTTCTGCTTTAATTTTCAGAACGGGCCACACAAGTAATTTTTAATACCAATAGTACCTTCTTTCAAGAGTAAGGGAGGCAGGAAGAGAGAGACAATCCACACTATTGCTGAAGCCATCCCTTGAAACAGTATGCTCATCTGAACAGATGACATAAAAAATCAAAACTGCTTTTGATTTTTCAGTTTTTGGCTGAGTAGTGTGCTGGCAAAGTATCTGTGGAGACTACCTGACTCATATTTGAAATTGCCTTTTTCTTGCAGATAAAGATGAAATGGGACAAAGATTCCTCAGATAACTTTGATCATCAGAAAATTATCGGTTATGCTGCTTTCCAAAGGGACTAACCATTCTCAGGGTGGTGCGTCACATCTCAGGCAGCTTCCGTACCACCTGGAGGTGACTGTTAGTTTGCAAGAGGATAACTGTGGAAGTTTTCGTACTTATGCTACAATGAAAGGGATGTCAAGCATTGGAATAGTCTGCCCAGGGAAGTAGTTGAGTCACCATCACTGGAGGTATTTAGAAGATACACAGATGTGGCACTTAAGGGATGTGGTTTAGTGGGGGCTTGGCAGTGCTGGGTTAATGGTTGGACTCGATGATCTAAAAGGTCTTTTTCAATCTAAAGGATTCTATGGCTCTATAAAAACCCATAAGGGTTAATCTTCCATGAGGAAGATTAAGTCACTATAGGCTCATACTAATTGAACAGAAGAGTTACACTGTGAATGCCATTTTGATGGGCCAAGTCCCCACAGTACACATGGGATCCGATGACCTGTTAATTACCAAAAGTGACAGAATAATTCTGATCAGAAAGTCCTGACCATGTAGACCACATATGAACCAGAATGGTGGGTGTATCAGTTCTGGTTGAGATGAAGTTCATTTGTCCATAACAGCCCTCATAGTGCTCTGCTTTGCATTGGTAGCTAGACAGGCAGTGATAACACACCAGTGTTTTGGCTACTGTTGAGCACAGCATCAGCACTGTAACACTCATTCCCCAATTGAGGGCAAGATCCTGGGAGGGGGGACAACCAGGTCAGCTGACCCAAACTAACCAAAGGGATATTCCATACCATATGATGTCAGCTCAGACATATAAGCCAAGGAAAGGAGGAAGAAGGGGGGGCATTCGTTGTTTACAATGCTTGCCTGCTGAGGAATCACTACGTGTTTTGAAAGCCCTGCTTCCTGAGAAGCTGCTGATGGGAAGTAGAGAATAAACCTTGATACCTTATGCTTTGCTTTTGCATGTGCAAACTTTCACTTCTGCTTTGGTAAACTGCCTTATCTCAACCCACAAGTAATTTTCCATCTTGTTCTCTCACCCTTTTCCAGCTGGGGAGTGATAGAGCAGCTTGGTGGGCATTTGGTGTTCAGCCAAGGTCAATCCACTACAGTGGGGGAAAAAAAAAGTCATAAATCACAGAAAGCAATTCAACAGCAAAAGGTACTTCTTAACCTTTTCAGCTAAATATTCCTTTCTCTGAACAAACCTTTCTTCCTAACATTGTCTCTTACAATAGGATATCTGATCCTGAGCTTACCGAGAGATCTTCTCAGAAATGTCAGAAACCTTTCTGACAATGGGATAACTGATAATTTGGCTACCTGTCTGTCTTCACTTGTTCCTGGTTCTGCAAGAGCTGTACCCCAAAACTGGAGAAATTAGACATTAGTGTTGAGAAGTCAGAATTACATTCACGAGTTAGAGTAGTTTTGTGTTACCAAACTAATTTTGCATATTCACTAATATTCTTGTCCACAGCATTGCTCCTTTTATTTTAACAGTCCCTTTATAAATTTACGTGGAACTTTTTACAATTACAGCATTTCACTGATCTGACTAAATGCTTTTAACTCTTGTATAAGTTAGGGAACAGCATAACTATCTTATTTTCAAGATCTGGATGATGAACAAGACTGCACAGACAAACTTTTTCTTTATTTAATGTTAAGCTAGGCAAGTTTAAGCAATCTGAAATAGCAAACCATCAAGTTTTTTTCCCTCTAGATGTGTACCACCAGTGTCTTCTTCAACCAAGCAATAAGCAATTAAAAAAGAACTTATGCAAGCATTAAAAAAAACCAAACCTGGCAAAGGGCATCCCTTTCTTGATTGAGTTATTCTGTTCATGTCTAGAGCAAAGATCAATCACACTCTCCTAACAAATTCCAGTTATGCCAGACTTTTTACTGAGCTGGTAAAAACACAATCGACTCATTCTCTTTGAACAGAGTTCTTCGATCTGTCAGACAATATCACTATCTTCATGATGCTAGAAAAACCTTAGGAAGAAACAAGGCAAAATACATGCTGATGGAGCTGCAATTACCTAAGTGTCAAGAGAGTGCAGGATCATGGGGTGCAAAGGAACAACAGCAGCAAGTTAATACTCTCTTTGGGACACAGAGGGATTGACCCCTTTTCAGACATGACATCTGGCTCCAGCAGCTTCCACTGCAATGACACAACCACTTCTAACCAGATCAATGCATAGAAAGTACTTACAGAAGGCAGCACCTTTCTATGGTAAGTCAGGTTCTTGGAAATGCATCTTTGCACTTTAATGTAAAAGATGTACTCTCAGCAAGGTCCACAGTCCTTCCCCTGGCCACAGAGCTGTACTCACTGCAGCCCATGCAAGGTGCTGCTGTGAGAACAGATATCTATACCAATGGCCCTGTAGCAGAAATTACTAATTTGAGAGTAATTTGAGAAATCTCAAATTACTGAGCACATAGTGGGGGTTTCCTGCTTCCAGTGGATTGGTCGTAGCAAAGGCAGTTACTACAGTGATGACAACCCTCCTCATCCCCACTGATTACATCTCTCGTCAACATACTTGGAGTTCAGCTGAGAAAACAACACGGGATAAAACTACCTCAGCACACTCAGTTCTTACACAAGCCTTTTTGTGGCTGTGATGAAGAGGAGGTGACCTCAGGAGAGTAGGCAAGACTGGTGTTACCAGGAGATGAAGTCCCAGAGGACATCACCCCAGAGCACGAAATTCCTGCAGACAGAACACCACCCTGCCCAGATGAGTGCCAATTACAGGAAAAGACAAAGCAAGCTTCCCTTCCCTTCCCTTCCCTTCCCTTCCCTTCCTTTCCCTTCCCTTCCTTTCCCTTCCCTTCCTTTCCCTTCCCTTCCCTTCCCTTCCCTTCCCTTCCCTTCCCTTCCCTTCCCTTCCCTTCCCTTCCCTTCCCTTCCCTTCCCTTCCCTTCCCTTCCCTTCCCTTCCCTTCCCTTCCCTTCCCTTCCCTTCCCTTCCCTTCCCTTCCCTTCCCTTCCCTTCCCTTCCCTTCCCTTCCCTTCCCTTCCCTTCCCTTCCCTTCCCTTCCCTTCCCTTCCCTTCCCTTCCCTTCCCTTCCCTTCCCTTCCCTTCCCTTCCCTTCCCTTCCCTTCCCTTCCCTTCCCTTCCCTTCCCTTCCCTTTCCCTCTCCTCCCCTCCCCTCCAATCTCCTGTCACATCCCTCCTATATATGCATGATTTTCAATGGTGCATATTTCTGAAGCCCTAAAATGCATTGTGTATGGGTGATGTGGGCAGGACATAAACTGGATTTCTGCAGGAACTGTGGATGTGACAAAGGATGAAGAGGAGAACTGAACTTTGTTGGGAAAAGGGATCTGTCCATGCTGGAATGTGTGGGATTTTGTAGCAGCTGGAATTTGGGTATTAGACAATTCAACAGGAAAATTCCACCTCTGTATTCAAGGGGACTGATTCTGATGCTTCCCAAATGACCTGCATAAGAAGTCATCCTTGAACATCATCACAAATGTTGCCACCCCAGAGACTGACAGAATGAAGCTGAGACATCAATAAATTTTAATCTGTGAAATTCAACTAGCTGCTTCTGTTAATAATAATGCTTCCTCAGCAAATGAATTCAGAGAAGAGGATATTTAAGATGGGATACTGAATCATGTAGACACCCCATTCCTGAAAGGACCATGGCTTGAGAGTAGGAATCACCTTGCACAGTGCAAGGCTCTGGACACAGACCTGAATGCAGAGTGTGCACTTTTGGCTGTGTTTCATGAAGCAGCAGCCCCAACAACGACCACTTAGATCAGAGTGTTCAGTCAAGGGCAAGCTGAAAATAAACCTCCTCTACAGTGCACCAGAGGAGAAATGCATGTGATCCACAGAGAGGGAAGGAAAAGAGCGGTACTAAGGGCATGTATATAATGGGTCCAGTTCTTGGGCATTTCCCAAGCATGTAGGAGAAATCAGGAATCAGAAGGTACACGTCAGGTCACAGAAAAACATCTACACAGGAAGAAAGGAGAGAAGCCAACTTCACTTGCAAGACAAATTTAAGATGTAATTTCATCACAGTCTGTAAGGGCCTGCATGAGTAGGTAATTTCTGATCAGAGACATCTCTGTCATTTGGCAGAAGTGCCAAAGAAACCCTGTGACCGAAAGCATAGCAGATGAAGAGCAGACACATGGTGCAGATTTTTAAGAGCTGGTGTTGAACACTTTTCTGCAGTTGTAATGGATTCTCTATTACACAAAGCCCTTTCTTATATCGAGGCTAGCTACCTCTAAAAGCTATGTGCTCTACCTCAACCGAGACATTATGAGCAAAGAGAGGCTCTGCAGACAACCTGCCAGGGGCTGCCTGTGACATATCAGAGACGACTTGTTGATGGTCACATAATCTCTTCCAGCATTAAAACGCTAAGCACACTGAAGATGTCAGACAACAAGGTCTGCTGCCAGCAAGCTCTGATGGATATTCAGGAAACAATCCTTTTGGGATTAGTCCTTTTTCCTTCAAAGCAACCAATTCAGTAGCATGAACACACTGCATCCAAAACTAATTTTTCATATGGCCCAGTGGGATCTGCCTCAAATCCAGATGGTCCAGTGGGCTGTTTTTGACAAAGACCAACACATGATGCTGCTTTAAGATAATATGTGCTGTTTCCCTCCACACAATGCCCGTCTCAGTAACGTCGTTAAACATGATGCCCTATTCTGACCAGCACACTGCATCCTTTTGCTCTATCGCAAGCAGTCTGAGTTCATCTCCATGCAGCAGATGTCAAAGGCAGCATGCGGGATGGTGACTGTCCCACCAAAGGTGTAGTTTATCACTGCTCTGCCTCAACACACTTGTCACTGAGCAGCATCTCACTGATGATCTCTTACTTAGGAGGTGATGTCTCTAAAGCCTGTTGCCGTCGTGGATTCTTTGTCCTAGCAACATATTATTTATTTTGCTGTTTATTTATTCCTTTTCGACATTTTGAGTTTTGCAGTTGAACTCCTTCAGTTTTAAAAGTATTTAAATGATTCACAATCCACTAACTCTGATCAGCTCCAGCTCCTCATTTCCCCAACTCCCAGTCTTAAACTTGCCTTATCAGTCAAGCAGCCAGCCTTGCAAAATGGGCTCACAGAGGTCTCTCCTTGCTTGGAAAGCTTTTCATATCTAACTTTGCAAAACCAAAACACATCAGGGGCTAAAAAACCCGGATGCAGCTGTCCAAGCCCTTTCTTCCTCCTGTCCCCCTGGATTCTGATCATCTCACTTGTGATGTTTTCTAGACACATACAGCCAGTCTGCCCCTAGCTCCTCAGTAACTTGCATCCAGCTCATTGCCACTGGAAGGGGATTACTGCAGACAGCAATAAACAGATTCACATTAAAACAGGCCAGCTGCCATAGTCCCTAAATCATATCCTTTCTCAGGAATCACAACCATAAAGTAAACATCTCTAATATTTGTATGAGTGATAGGGTTTCCCAACAACCCTTAGAATTCATGGGGAAGTCACGTGCCTACCATCGCACACTTATGGCTGGCAAGTGGGCCAGCAACCACTACAGAGAAGTGACACTCAGCAGTTTCTGCTCTTCGCTGTTGAAATGGGTGAAGCTGCAGTGAATTCAATGCACTTCATTGATGCTGTCCTTCGTGGCATGAGGCATCACTCCTGCTCAGGGAGAGGAAGACCTCCACAGTCTGCAGACGCAGGTTACTGCCAGGGGAACCAGAGTGCCTGGTCCCTGCAGAGCAGATGGTCTCAGGACTGTCTGTTAAGGAAGGTTAGAGAGATACTCCTCTTCACTGAGCCACTTCAGCAGGGAGAAGCTGCTCAAGCTAAGGCAGGTGGGGTGGCCCTTCACAATTGTCCTCTTTTTGCTTCAGGGTTGACACAGCTCCCTTAGTGGTGTAGTCCTCAAAGAAGTGTGCCCCATCTCCACTTTCTGTAAATGACATCACGAAGCTCATACAGAGCTCCTGCCACTTACAGGCTGGATCCCAGAGATCTCACTGCAGAGGGTTAGTCTGAAATTTCAGGCAAGTGATGATGAAAAAGAGAATTACCATGGGCCCTGGCTGCTATTAACAAGATTCATAGGAGGGCACTTGGAGACTGCTGAAGGTGACTTCCCTGACGTGCTCCCTTCACCTAGAGCTGGTTAATAGAGGTTAATATCCCTTGGCAGAGCTCAGTATATCCAGACTTTTTTCCTTTAAAGGAGAAAAATAAATCAAATGCAAATGAAGTGTAACCACTCTTGTCATCTGTTCCTGTGAATGGAATATAATGTAATAATGTTCCTGTGAAGGAACTCAGGGATATAAAGTGTGTCCTGTGGCGTCAGATCATTGAGCAGCATGACAACATATCTGAGTAACCAAAAGAAACTAACACAATCTACAAACTTGAATGGGTCTAAGAGTCAAAACATTTTCAGTATTTTCCTGTGCCCTTACCCCATGTCCCTTCTTTATCCCGCATGTTCTTCTGAGCATGTGCCATGAGACAAAAAACCCAAAAATTATCTTCCTAGATCCACTGCATGTCCCTAGGTGAGCTTGGGCAGGACATTTATTGCCCTATTTTCTTCCATTCCCGGGGCACAGAATGGAAAAAATACTGTTTACTCACTTCACAGGAGTGCAACCATGGCCAGTGAATTAACTCGTGAATACAAGGTGCAAGACCCTGTCTTTGCCCATGCTGCAGAGCTCTCTGGAAGAGGAACCCTATCATACTCAGCTCCCAAGGGGGTGTTCAAATATGTTTTCTGGATACCTACTCCCAGGGAAGGCTGAGGACATAGCAGCACAAGTGTTATCAGCACAATTCAGGATCATCAAGTGCAAGCTAGAAGCATTGACAGAAAGCATGCATGTCATGGGACTTGATGGGCATAAATCTCCTAAGGGCCTTCTTTTCATGTTGCAGAATAAACACGGCCAGGAGGTACTTGGGAATGTTGAGAAGAGGGGTTGGCTGGAACAGGATCCACCTTCTATCTCTACACTTTCATGCTCAGGTCCAAAGGATGAGTTTCACAACAGAATCCAGCAATTTGCAGGGAAACAAAAGAAGAAAGGTATAGCTTGAAAGCACTACATTTCCTTTCTTCTTTTACTGCCCGGAACATTCTACTTATTTTGTTTCCAGAGACTGTTTCGGAAATTGCTGGGAAAAAGAGCAAGAGTTTTAAGAGCGAGAGAGAGCAGATGTATTCTTTTATGTGACACATATGAATAATTTAATTTGTTGCCATGAATAGCTTGGGTTTCTCTAAATAAGCCATCTATCTAGGGGTTAGAAGGGAAACTAGCAGTAATATGGAGTAATATAGGAGTGTAGTATGACAAATTATATTTCTGGATAAAAGATGGCACTGTATTTATACATGAACTCTAAGAGAAGAGTATTTCAGCTTGTAACTCATATTTCACTGTCGCCACATTGGACAAGTCGTCTATCTATTTACTTGTGGCATAAAGAACTCATAAGATATTTATAAGTGATCCAGAGATACCTAAATAGGGAATCATTTGATTTCAGAGATAGGCACCAAAGAGAGCAGTTTAAAGCCCTGACAGAATGTGCAGCCTTCTGCTTTCATGCTTGGTAATTGCTGGAGCAAAGCAGGGCTGTATATGTTAATGAGATCTGCTCCAGAAATGTTTTTTCCCTCCTGACAATTATGATTTTCTTAGGCAGACTGAATAACATTACACCAGGACCAGGACCTGAGAAACACTCCTAGTAAAAAAAACTCCAATAAGTAAGTTAAATGTGCCCACATTGTTGCAGCAATGTGTAGGACCCTTAGAATGTCTCCTGCTACATCTCCCAAGTTCTTTGGAGTCCCCAGGCTTGGGGAAGGGAAGAAGGAGTCTCCTTCTAGGCAACTTGTCAGTGACATGGTGAGCTGGATACACTCATCCTGAAGAGGGTCACAGGTAACAGAGCAGCAACTCCTGCAACTTATCTGGATCAACTCTTCAAACCAAAACCAAATCACTGTCATTCAAACCAGTTGGGTTTTTCAGAACCTTTCTCTACTGCAAAGTTTTGTGTAAGAGAACAGCAACCTTTCTGGTTATCAAGAGCCCCACTCTCTTCAAAAAACAAAATCCTGGTAGAAATAGTCTGGCTAGCAATAATATTTTCTGCATGTGTCCCTCCTGAAAAGATTGCATGGAGGGAGTCACTACAAAGCGATGAGTTCAATTTTTTGGCATTTCTAAGAAACTAAATATCCATCCTGAAAGACCCTAGGCAGGCACTCCGCTATTAGACAGGCAGTGCCACGGAGATATGGGGGAAAAGAAATGACTCACAACGCCATGGTTGTTCTGTCTTCCAGAAGGCATTTTACTGAGATGTCCAAGTTGGGAATCCACACTGACACATGGAGAACAGGAGGTAGCCCTCAGTTTTCAACAGACAACAGCTCTTCTGCACAAAGCTCCCCTATTTGTTAGAGTTGCCAAAAAGGGGCTGTTTTTACAGTTTTCTCCCAGAAAGAAGTGACAAAGCAAATACGTTACAATAAAAAACCCTTACAAGAACTGAGCCCTAAACTGCTCTTACCCTACGCAGCTCTCATGCCTTGATGAGCTGTGGCATGACAGTCAATGCAGCACGATATGCAGCAACGTCTGCATCCTCAAGAGTAGAATCAAATCCTTTAAGGCTCTCACTGTGGTGAAGCAAATCTTGCACCTCTGCTATATCACGTCTCCCATTGCTCCCCTTCTAACTTCTGCTCTCAGTCCTGGTATTAACCCTTTCCACTCCACTTTGAGTCTGTTAGTAACTTTAAAAAGTATTTGCTTCTTTTCAGCAATTGACGGGGAAAAAAATTTTACTAGTGGGACACACTTGTGCTGTGTGATTCAGGTGCTGTTTTTCTCATTTGGACATATAAGCAAATTTTTATGTAGTGAACCATCTGGCATGGTTCACTCCCCTGTTCAGTGTCTGCTGTCCTTAAATACTTTTATTCCATTCCTGGAGTCTCAACACATGAAGTTGGGTCTCTAAAGAACCTCTGTATTAGCCAAGCCCAGGAGGCCCTCATGCATCTGGCCACAATGATACCACATGTGAACCAGAGGAGCACAACACAGCAGTCACCTTTTCTGCTGGTCTTGTGCTGCCAAATGCATCTCTCCTCTCCTACCCATCTTTCTGCATGACCAGTTGCATCTGCAGAATTTGGACCTTCCTGGAATGGAAGTTACTCCTCATGCTGAGATTCCTTGTGCTGAGCGCAGCATGTTGATCATTTGGATTTGGTTCACAGAAAAGTGTGAAAATCACAGTGCTGTACAGGGTTGGCCAAGTAGCACAGTAATGAAGATGTATACTGGGCTCAAAGCAGAGGCTTCTAGCAATGCACGTGGTTTCAGCTAACCAGGTTCCTACCCAAATCTTGCCTTGTTTTCTCCTCCCTTGCTCTATTCTCCTAGTGGAGAAGAAACCTTGATAGAAAGGAAGATGCATGGGTGGTGTGTACTTTGTGAATGTCTTCCTCTTCTCAGCACTTTGTATATGTAGGTCAGGATGGTTGTCCATACACCTCTCTGTTTATTAGAGCAGTAACATCCCAAAGGGTTAAGTGAGGGTGGGAATCCATGATGCCAGATGCAGTACATCCATTTAAGAAGTGACATGTATGATCTCAGAATGCTACAGTCCAGAGAAATAGGTCAGAAAGAAGAAGGAGCCCTGGAAAATGATGCACACACTGTCACAGCATGGTACCAAAATTTGCAAACACTGTCTCCTTTCTCCTCTTAAGATCTGAGACAGGGAAGGAAGTTCTACAGCTGGTTTTTTAAACACGAATGTTCTTTATGAAAAGCTGATCAGGCTCCTACAGCACTACTTTGAAGAGATTGAGGGTTCTATATTGCAAAGACACTTTAAAAATCCCACCAAGACAAGTATTTTTGGTAAAAACATTTTTCCTTATCCTGCTTAATTCCCCAGCCTTTTTTTAGCTTGTTCTCCAACAGCTGGCTAAGGAAGGAAGGTCTTGTTGATTTGGATTGAGAGGAGGAAGACTTTTTTTTACTGCCTAAATGCCAGGCCAGATGTGTCAATCACACCATTAGGCAATTACGTGTGCTGCAGTCACTTGTATTACTACTGCATGAGAGAAACTGGAGCAAAAAGACAGCAACTAGGGATTTTGTTTTGATTAAGAAAATTATACTTCCCACAGTCAATTCTGAAATGCTGTAGAAGGGTGTGATTCGAGCTAACACCTCACATGCCTCAGAGAGAAAACTTTTTGTCTCCCTGTGGAGGCATTGAATACTGCATTACTGGCACACACTGGGAAAAACACTTCTCTCTTCCATAGCCTGCCCCATTACTTTACAGTGAGCAATTAAGGAAGCACAGGAATCCAGAAGAAAACACTGTATTTGGATCTAATGAAGTGTTTCCCTCCCTCAGAAAAATATCTTTTATTTCAGAGACATGGGATTCATTGCAGCTTGAAACCCAAGGACTGCTGATTCTGTGTTCAGTCAGAGACAGAAATGTTATGTGTTTGAGCCAGCGTGAGAGACTGGATTCAAATCTCACTGGATTCTTTACTGGGTCAGAACAAACTGTGTATGTGGGGGGAAGGGGCATGAGAGCAATAATTCTCTATTGTTTAGTAATGTTCTATTGGTCTTTACAATGTAAGTTTCTGTTAAGGTAGTTGCAGAATAAGCAAATTTCTGAATGCTTTAGTTAAAGCAGCGGTAACATGAGTATCCAGGTTTTGGATAAGAGATGCTGAACAAAGGTGCTTTACAACCACCTGTAAATACGCTGCTCAATGGACGAGGTCAAGTAGAGTTCAAGCTTCAAAAGACCACCAGAGACCACTCAGGTTCCACCAGAAGACCCCTAGTGACCAAATAAGGACTTCCAAAGAACTTCTTAGAACTAATTAACATATGTATGAACTTCATAAGAGAAGTAGTGAATATGTAAGATATTTACTGAATATGTAAAACTGTGAGTAAATATTAGCTACGCTGAGTCAAGAAGGGACACACACATGACTAGAGGAGCGATCCTCCTGTGTGTTCAGTGCTGATAGTAAAAGAATGCCTGACCACTAATGCTCACAAATTGAGTCTTAGAGGTTTCTTGTTGTCGATTTACAGTAACAGGCCAGGTTGAAGCCCATATGGCAGGGCCGGACATGGCAACTCCAGCATGGAAGCCGCATGGCAGATCTGTCAATCAAAGGGCCTTCCTGTTAGCCCACCCATACCATCCCCCCTTGAGCCTCTGATTGCCTGCACCACCCCTCACTCTGGCCTGGAGGGCTCCGAGTGGGCAGTGAACCAGACCCTGGGAGGGGTGGCCAGAGTGCTCAGACCATATAAATACAAGGGCACGGAGTCTCCACTTCCTTTTTCTCTCTCTTCTGTGGCTGTCACCATGTGAAGGATTCTCGGCAGTAACTATTTCTCTCTTATTCTAATCTCTTTCTTTACTCCTTCTCTCTTCTTCTTTCTTTTTACTCATGTTTCTTCTCTTAATCTCTTTTCTTTCTTTACTTTTTCCTTAATCTCGTTTGGATAACTTAAAACTGACGGGTTGTATTTTACTAAGCTGGTGTGTGAGTTGGGTGGAATGCTTTATCTTGGTTGTAGTTGCCCTGTGAACCTTTTGCCAAAATGCCTATTTTCTCACCAAATTAAAAGAAATCTCTTGAGAAATCATATATTGCACTTTCTCTTTATGTGATCTCAAGATATTAAAGAACTAAAAGACTTTGCAATTTTGAGCATTAAATATAAGTAATACTCCCAGTAAAGCTTGAAGTTTCAGGACTTGAGTCTTACAGCCAGTATGTAAAACATTCTGCTCTTCTGCTCTATGCCCAGTTCAAGTTAGGTGAAGGGAAGAGAAGATGTTGGCCTGCTGAGTAATACAAGCTCCATGTGGGTGGACAGATGCTCCCAGCCCTGACCTTACACGTTTTTTAAGCACATGGGTCTTCTTCAGTTTCTGACCAGTCCATTCAGAGGCAGGAGGCAAATGCTGATCTCCATTAGGGCCAGTGGGAATTTTGCCATTGGTATCCACAGAGCTGGGACTTTACGCAACAAATAAAGATGAGTGATCATTCACTGTCTGGTTGGAGGAGAAAGTGATAGAGCAGACCCCATGCAGACTAGCTTACAAAGCAGCTGATCCCCTGCAGATCAGCTCTTGGAGGCTTAATCTCAAATATGCCCTCCTCCTCCCAGCCTTCCCCACATATCCCAAATGACATCTGACCTCTAGCTCCTGGAAATCCTCTTCTTCCTCAACATCATAGGAGAGGGTGTGAATCTTGATGTCATCTGCTGACAGATCGATGAACTTGCTGTCTGGGTACTCCAGGCTGTCTTTGGTGGGAGAGCGGTCCTCGATGAAGGTAGTTTCACAGCACTCCGAGCTAATGCTCTCACCCCACGAGCGCAGCACATTCTCAGAGTAAAGGATGATGTTGGGCCGGTAGTGAGACTCCACTGTCTGCTGCAGCATGTTGGGGTCCAGGAGCTGATGCACAGGGTCATTCCTGCCGTTCTCCAGGCAGCTTGGAGAGGATAGGCTGCCCACTTGGTGACTCTGGTACTGTGGAGTCGAGTACACAGAGACCAGACCATCTCCACTCTCTGCCATTAAGTTCCTTGTATTAATTAAACCATTCCTTTTCCCAGCTTCAGTGATCTTATTGTGCATTAGCATGCTGTTCTGCTCAACCAAGCCATCCATACTAGGAAGTGTCTGAGGCAGTGGGACAGGTGGCCTTTATTTTGTTGTACCTTAGAGACAGTTCACACTGGGGCAGTGGCTCCCATTTTCCTGATGAAGAAAGGAAACCGACACCAAGGTGAGGACAAAGGCAATGAATAACATATCACGGCACTCAAATCAGCTCATCTTTCATATGATCTCAAGAGGAAATAATGCCCCACATATGTGCACACCCTGACCTAGTTCTTAGTTCTTCCCATATATGCCCACTTGGAGAGCGATAAGAAATGGCAAAAAAGACCAAAAAGAAAAAAACAACCCACAAACTCAAACAAACAAAGAACCCCCCAAAAAATAAAAGAACTGTTTTTTGTTCTCAGAAATCTGCAATTGCAAAGGGCAGGCAGCTGGTGTGTTCAGCTGTCAGTGCCTGCAGCCACCCTTCACCCTTGGCAAGTGCTTCACTACCCTTTGGAAACCCATCCTAAGAAAAATAAGCAGGAAGTGTTCTTAAAAATCAACAAAAAAAGCACCCAGGGAAGGTGAGATCAGATCTGACCCAGAGGAACTAAAAAAAATATCCAGAACTCCTCTGGACAGGGTCTGAAATCCCCTGATTTGCTCTGAGTGCCCTACTTCTTCCAACTCCTCCGAGGCTGTTCAGGGCAACAGACTGAAGGGCTGAGATGGGGCTTGTCAGTGTGACCAACCCCATATAAATGCACCTAGAAAGCCTGAATGCACAGTCACCTGAGGTCCAGGAACTGGTTGCCTCCTTTTGCACAGGAACAAAAGCTCTCACCTGACCACCAGTCTGCCTCTGTATTGTGTGGGCTGCACTAAGGCATGAGAAATCAGAGGAACAGATCAGAAGGCTAAAAAATACCTTTTTTCTAGGCCAAACACTTTCTCACCAGGATGCTAGTTTTTGCTAGTTTTCCTCAGATGTAGCCAAAGGAAAATGCTTTTTGAAATACAGATATATCTGCCACAGCAACAGTAAGTTCAGGGGTTTGTTTCTGTGCCTGACCACAGAAACAACAGAAATGCTCCTGGCTTCAAAGAGCTTCATACTAGATCCTCTAAGGCCAAATTAGTAAAGTAGGATTACCTATCCCCAGTGTGCTGTCTGGAGGAAACCAAGAATGACACATACAAACACACATACCTATGTATTATTTTTACTTGATGCATTCTCTCTATTTCCCTTTTATATCAGACAGCCTCTAACAGAGAAATGTCTAGGAAAAGCTTAATTTTATTTTCTCTAAATAACTCCTGACTTCAAATATCTACAATCTCCCTTTTGGATGCAAGAGATATTTAAACATTCAAAGAGCTGGTCTTCTGTTCTAACACTACCAATGAAGCAAGAAACATGTTTAACATACAAGAGAGCTCAACTCAGTATGCTCACATGTTTACACTCGCAGCGTTTGGTTTAACATGCAGAAAACCCATTTTATTGTGTTGTGAAATAGTTAGTGCTTCTCCTAAGTGAACCACCAAGAAGGCTACACAAGAGAAAATACACCATGGTGGGATCTTGTGGAATTTACACTACACATGTCTCAGCCTGAAACCTGGGGAACCTGTGAGCAAAATTAAACCAATTTGCAGATGAGCTTGGAAGCTTGGTTTCACCAAAGGATTAGTCCAAAACCCCTCAATTCATTTGCATCAGATAAAACTGAGAGCAGGTGCCCTGCCTCTCCAAAGAAAACTCATTTCCATATGCAACCATGCTTGTGCTAAATGAATATAGGACCATGCCCTCCTCCTACTCCCAGTGGGGTAGCATCAGCCCATGTCAGCACAGAAGTACTGGTGTGAGGTGGAGCTGCTTTTGGAAGAAGTAAGTGAAATTCAGCAGACAAGAGTGGGTGGGGAGGCCAATGTGCCGACATCGGCCTTAGGACTGGTTCTTGCAGAACAAGAACCTTCCATCCACTGCTCCCCACTGAGTGCTGGCAACTGGTATGATCTCCTGTGGGCTGTTTCAGAGATTATGTGGGACCAGCCACAACCTCAGTTGGGGAACACTTGCTGCTTTACCCAGCTAGGTATATAATCCAGGTACCAGGATCATTCTGCTGTGCCTCCCATAGCTTGCCCACAAACTTTCCACTTCTTCCTCCAACCTCTCCCAAAAAGCCAAAATGAAAGTACATCACCACTGCCAGAAGCTGAGAAAAAGTCCACAGCTAAAGAGTAAGTTCTCAGATTTTGCTCAGTTCCCCCGAGCTGGGTTTGGAAGATGTAAAAGACTTCCTGATGTGCGACATCAACAACCAACTCTGCTGAACCCAGAGAGACTTCACCCAAAACTGCAAACCATCTCACAGGCATTCTTAGCTCTGCCATTTGTCCAAGCAAACTGAAACGGTTAGCAGGAGTATGCCACAGATGCAGTAGAAATTGGAAAAAGATGCACAAATCAACAAGTCCCCTTCCACAAAAATGTATGAAGAGGTCAACAGTTTGCCAATGCATCAATGGCTGCAGCAAAGCCTGGGCCATAGGGGACAATGCTTTAGTATGCCAAAGTGACCTTTTGCCCTTCCAAGTAAACTACAGGGAATTTCATAAGGCAATGCAACTAACTCACACTGGGAAAATTAGGAATTCATGCATTAGTGATAGCTAAAGGTTTCACTGCTAACAGTGGAAGTAAAAAGACCTCCATGCTATTTTAGTCTTACCAATACGCAGCAAATCCAGGAGCACTTCAGAATGTTACTGGGATGTCGGTGTCACTGTCACAGGACTGCCCCATACCATCCCTTGCTCTTTAATGATCATCAGCTTATATGATGCAGGAGCCAAGTCCCCCGTTAAAAGGAGGCTCAAGACTCAACATTGTTACAAAGGTGATTTTGCTCCAAAGCATTTGGAGTTACTACAGACAAGACTCTGAAGAAGACCTAAACCAGGACTGCTCATGACACTCTATGGATATCTCTATCATCCCAAGAAACTGAGAACCACTACGTTACAGGCTTATACATCCTCCCTAATCACCCACACCAGCAAAGTGTCAGCAAACCATCTCATAGCCTGGCTTCAACCTGTGCCCTCTCCAGACAACACCTATGCTGCAGTAAATAAGTTCCATGCCTAATCTGAGAAGCCCAAAGAGGAAAACTACCCTGTTTTGGCAGGTAAGAGAATTGAGCAGCATGAACACAATTGGTGTGGGAACATTCAGCCTATGGACAACAGAATGTATCCTGGCATCCTTCACTTTACTAGACAGGATAGCGTTCCTCAGTCCTACCATGGATCTATCTGCCAGCTGCTTACCTGCTGTGCATTTAAACCAGTCTTGTAAACTAATCTTGCAGATTCTAAGTGACACCTTCCCCTAGGGATGGGGGAGAAGGAGAAGAAAATACCCAAAATTAAGCAAGGACAAGACAGGGAGATCCTTCCCCCACAGAGCTCATCCAATAATAGGGATAATGCATTGCTCAATACATCTTCCTCAGAGTCCCACATAGCAATGCAGCTAGCATGCCTCAGGGAAGGTCAGCAGAGAGATACATATGGCAGCATGCAATCAAGCAGAGTTATTTAATCCTAGAGCCATTTCAACCTGTAACTGGCTGGCTACTTCAGCTGAGCCTGACTCAATGTTCTCAGCCCCGCAAATGTACTGCTTAACAGTAAGAGGCTGATAAGTCTCTTATGCCTTTTGCTTATACTACCTTAACAGGGGGGAAAAAAAGGAAATAATAATTAATGATAACAATAATAATAGCAGTAATAATGAGGCATTGATTTTTCTTTTCTGGGTGAAATTCCTGAGTGGCTGGCCATTAGATTTAAATCAATAGCATCTTGATTTCCAGTGCATTTTGATGCATAGCGGAAACAAGGTCAATTGCTGTCTAGGGAAACTAAAAAACAGTTGAGGTACTGAGAAATTATTCATCAATGAAAAGGCAGGATTAAGAGTATTGTCAGTCTGTGAGACACTGGATTATTATATTAATTACTGGCCTGGACCAACTCAAGTGTGTGCATGGGGGGGAGGGGACAGGTCAAATTTCATGAAGGTGAAGTGGTGCCCTGGTCCACATCCCAGCCCCTTGAAGCCTCCTTTGCCACCCCCAGAGCAACTGTCAGTCACTGGCACACTTGGGAGCATTGTCCTACACCCTGTCCTGGAGCCCCAGTCTAGCCCCCATTTCACCTCAGGTGCAGACACCTGAGCATGTTTCTTGGGAGAAATTAACTGCAGATATGCAAGGTGCACAGGTCCAGTGGGCTCAGTCTCCCTTTGGAGTAATGATACCCCTATAAAATACAAGAGAGACCTCAGCTTAATACTAACCTTCACATGAGTGAAGCAGGTGAAATGAGTCCCTCAGGTTCAGCTGGAGGTGTGACACATGGTCATGAGTGATGCTTAGGGGCAAAAGACAGCAAGTGCTTCTGCAATGGCCCAGAGCCTGTGTCCTGCCTGCAGGGACTCTTTGGACATGGATTCAGTCACTACACTTTCACTAAGGGCTTTCTTTGACGTGACCTGGGCCAGGCTCACATGCCTGTGACTCACAGGCAGGTCCTAAAATTAAGATTGCTCCAATTTCCAGGTTAACTGCAGCCCAGAATCCCCAGATGGCAGTGTGCCTGAGCAGATAACCTCTAACAGACCACCTGAGGAAACTGGAGGATGCCTTCTCTGCAGGGCTCCAATACTCAGAAAAAAGCCACTCTCATTACCTAGGACTGCAGTGAGGTTTCGGAATGATGCTGACAAGAAAATGAAACTCACCAGAGCCCTCTCAATAAGAGAGTTGTTCAGTCTGCTCCAAGGTGCAGAGTTAATTTAACTGGTTTTATACAGGTTTCATCTGTCTGCACAGTTTCAATTTGTCCCAGAAATCAGTCACTGGTACTAAGGCTAACCAAAATAATTCTGCATTTTCAGACTTGAGGCTGAAATCAGAAGGGAAAACCAAGTTCCAACAGATAGTACATCAACCTTCAATCTAATGTTTACCTTGGGGATTAGAAATTTTTACCCAGGTCTCTAGTACTAAAAGTGAATCCAATAATTATTGTAAACTCTTTTCAATTTCTTGTGCTTCTTTCCCCCCCTTTTTTTATTTTAATAAGAAACGGCGACCAGTGCCAAGATATTTAGTCTGCAATGCTGTGGTTTATTAAGCTATCACTTGTGTTACAGCAGAGCCCAGCTACAGTAGCTGCAATGAGAGCTATGCTCTGCTGGGTGTTCTGCAGCCTCCTGCTCTGATGACAGTGGCTGACAAACTAATTAAGCAAAGGGTGTGAGACAGAGAAATGCCAGCAGTAGAGAGCACAAGGGGAGAACAGCTAAATGCTGTGCCCCAGGTTCTGGCAGACAAGGAGCAGAAGCCAGCTCTGTTACTGCCCACCATCCCAAAACTCCTTTGTTCTCCTGTGACCTGGCAGGATGCTATTTTCCTCCTCTTTCCATGGGACTTTACACAGCTCAAGCACAGCCTAAGGGTGTTTCAGCCTTCTGGAGATCCTTTTTACGTACCCAAAGTTCCTGTGTGAACAAGCAATTCAGGAACTCTGAATTCAGAAACCTTGAATTCTGAACAAGCAACTCAGTTGAAATACTAGGCTATGGCTGACAAGTCCCAGTCATCTTGTCATAACAGATCAGAAAGACACTCATCCAGCCAGACCAGGCATTACCAGCCCAACAGCCTGGTTTATTGGCAGGAGATGAAGGCAAGTCATGGTGATGCTGAAGGCAGAGTTCCTATCTGCTGTCAAGGCTTACGGATGTACCTGCTGCCATTTCCTGCAGATCATCAGCCAGGAGAAAAACGCCATATGCTTCTGCATGGGGGTCTTGGATATCAGGGGAAATCTTTTCCCCATGAAGACAGTCAAGGATGGGAAAAGGCTGCCCAGGGAGGCTCTGCAGTCTCCATCCTTGGAGATTTCCAAGATCCACTGAGCAACATGGTGTGACCCCATTGCTGATCCTGCTTTGCGCATGAAATAGAACTAGAGACCTCCTGAGGTTCCTTCAACTCAATTATCCTATGATACAAATCCCTCTGATCCTTACAGATTCCCACCTGTCGCCCATGCTCCCAAAAAGACATTCACTGCTCCCACGTCCCTCTGCTAATCCCTCAGTGATTCTAAATCTAACACTGCATGGCAAGAAGTGGCAATAACGACCCTTCACAGGGCTGTGCCACCACCAGAAACTAATTCAGCCTCATGACTATCAGATTCAACAAAATGCCCTTGGGTTTGATGCTGGTTCTCCCACTGCCAGGACAGAGAAAGAAGAGGGGAGAAAGCTTTCTTGAGGAGCAGGCAAGTCAAATGGTGAGTGCTGCAGCCTGAAAAAAAACACATCAAGAGAGGTCTGGGGGTTGCAGATTTCCTGGCACAAGCTCTCATGTAAGAGGGAGTTTTTAATACCCAATGCAATAGGCTTCAGCAGGGTTTGAGGTATTTCAGACATTTGGAAACTGCAACAACAAACATGGACCTTTGCATGAGAGAAATCACAGGCAATAAATGGATCTGGAGAGCTGATTACAAAGTGAAATATTTAACAAAATGAAGGAAAAAATATTTCCCACTTGTATTTGTCTTCTTTGATTTAGCTGGGCTCATTAAACTAGGTTTTGTTTTAAGGGAACACTATATTTCAGCAGCTGAAATTCCTTTTGCCCTATTAAGTAAACTACAGGGAATTTCATAAGGCAATGCAACTAACTCGCACTGGGAAAATTAAGAATTCATGCATTAGTGATAGCCAAAGGTTTCATTGCTAACAGTGGAAGTAAAAAGACCTCCATGCTATTTCAGTATTACCAATATGCAGCAAATCCTCTGTGAAATGTGGGCCTGTCCTTCCCTGAAGAGGAGGAACTTGGAGTACAGTGAAACACCCAAGGTCATGTTGAACAGAGTAGCAGAACTGGAAATAAAATCCAGGTCTCTTGATTGTCTGTCCAGAGATATATTTAAATGTGGAAACAATTACCATATGCGTATTAGATCTGCCTGAATAATTGATTGCTTAATTCAGTAGCTTAACCAAAGAACAGAGTGGGGGAGAAAAGAGGAATTACCTTGCATTGACCTAAAACATAAAATGTTATCCCTGCAACAAAATATTTCCTTTTGAGCAGATGGAAGCA
This sequence comes from Manacus candei, assembly GCF_025592945.1. NCBI lineage: Eukaryota > Metazoa > Chordata > Aves > Passeriformes > Pipridae > Manacus > Manacus candei. Next base: position 8,613,912 of record NW_026138083.1, on the reverse strand, counting down.
TCTTGTCTGAGCCAAAATGTAATGTTTTATTTATTTTTATTTGAACAAACTGGTTTTTAATTCAAGTTATCTCTAATTAAAAAAAAAAAAGACATTCAGGCTTTTCTAGCAATCTTCCTTCCTGACTTAATTTTGTCAGCCTTGACTCTTTGTGGAGTTCAGTCTGAATTCACAACTTTCTTCATTCAATGACAAAACTGCACTTTCCAGATAATGAATAACTGACCTGACTAACAGCACCTTGCTCTGATGTAAACAACCCTGCCTATTGTGGAAGGCACAGTGTAAAAACACCATGACACCTGTACAACTTATGGTAATTACTTTGTGAAGTGAAAGCAGTCAAAAAATCAGGCTCTGTGCATTTTTAAGCACGGTTCTCTTGTGTCTTCTCCTTCTGTCCTGACTGCAAGTATGTACCCTCGCCTCTGAGACTGGCTATCTAGTAGCACACAGAGCAAAGGATGCCACCACACCAGTTTGGATCACTGCATTCAGAGGCTCCCCAATACTGCAAAAGGGGATCACTTGACAACCCCAAATGTATCCAGCCTCACCTGTGAGCTCCCCTCATCCATTTCGAACAGGGGAGATTGAGTCATGAGGAGAGATTCTTGCTTTAAGACATATTTCTCCTAATAGAAGGCTAAGCTGACATTTCTTCTCCCTCCCTCCATCCAAAAAGCTTTTCAATAAAACTCTGTGATTATGCCCAGTGCTATAAAACTAACCTTCACAATATAATAAATAGACGCATAGTGAAATACCCTTCAGCACTGTGGTCAGGCTGAAGGCTGCCAACCTGAAGAGCAGAAAATTGTGCTGTCTTTCACTTTCAAAGCAAGTGAATATAGCTGTTTTCTGGGGTGTATAATTGTATCCCTAATTGTTCAGAGGGCCCTCATTGAGAAAAGCTTCTGAAATGAGTACCACGACTCTCCTGCATGGAGTGAAAAGCACTCATAGCCTCTGCCCAAGAGCTGCTCTGGCTTTTGGGAAAAGCTTGACTCAGACACACACTTATCATGCCACGTTTTGGGCCAGAACAATCGATCTTATGGATTTAACCATGACCCACGTTTTGCAGAGTGAAGACTGATGCACAGTTGAACTGTGTGTTCCATTGAGTGTTTACGTGATGGACAAGCTTCATGCTTAGGCGAAAAGATACAGTCTCAGTCCTCTTGGTCTCTATGCATAGTCTGGATAGTTTCTGAGGGTGAATCTAAATTTAAATGTCTGGGAAAGGCTAAGTTATCACCAAAACCCTCTGCCTAATTTTAGTGGTGACTTGTGTTGCAACAGAATTTAAATTCTTCAGCTTAGAAGAAGCTACCTGATGCTCTGCCCTGTAGAAAGCCACAGCAAGGCAAAGTCCCTGCTGCACAAAGTAGAGCTTCTAAAAGAATCACAAGAGTCTCTCCCAGGAATACCAACATCACAGTATCACCTGGCCCTCTTGATCTGCCTGTTGGCTGACTCCAGTGCCTCCCCTTTGACCTAAAATCCCTGTTTAACTGTGTTTGTGACCAGGCTGGCCCACACACAGGAACATCCAAATGTGGATCCGGGACTGACCCTACTAACTCACATAAGTCTCATTCCTGATGGGCAGCCAAGCCCCCAGAGTACCTGATTCTTGCACGCACCTTGCTTATCTGGCTCTGCTTGCATTCCCACATTGCATGCAGGAAGCAAAGAAGTACAAGATACCTGCCTTGCACTTCTGCATGTAACCTACCAATGCTGTGCTCTAGGCTGGGACTTTAGATATTCCTGAAGCATGAATGATAACTAAAGAGATGACAGAACAGGAAGACAGCCTGGTGGTGCAGACTTGGTGCAAAATGAAGGTGTCTGTACTTCCTGCCCCAAACAAAGCACCCTAGGGTTGTAAGTCACTTTGCTTGAAAAATGCTTCTGTGATACTGTAAAATTGCGAGTGCCAGTTCATCAGGGCAAGGATGATTAAATAAAGCAGCCACTCCTGGGGCAACAAAATCAGCTGTGCTTCATCAGGCTCTAGAAGAACTGCAGAGCTAGGAATATGCTGTGGGACAAAACCTTTACAGAATAAGTGATTTAGCCATGGCGAGACTGGTAGCTGGAGGCAGACAGGGCAGGCAGGAAAACACTGAGTAGTAGCATCAGTGGGCATAAAAGTGACCTTTACAGACCTTTCTTAATCCTGTACTCACCCCTCCCTGCGGAAACCAGAAGGGATATGAATAAGGGGGTGCATTAGACTCAGGGCATTGCCAGAACAAGACAAAAAATCCTATCACCTCTTGCCTCTGGGAGGAGAAGGAACATAGGACCCTGGAGATTTTTATATGGGAGGCACAGACATTAGTCTGGCAGAATATCCACAACACCAACATTGTCTCCATGATCTTGCAAGCTACATGGAGTTGGAAGAAGAAAGATTGTTTTGTTGCAAAGAGCACAAGAATGGGGGCTGGAAGGTAGGTGGGTGGGTGGGTGATGCGGGGACACCACGTGCTGGGAGAGGACTGGATAAGACAATGCATGTAGCAGGGAGCTGCTGTGGGGTATGTCCTCAAGAAGCACATCAGTCTTGTAGGGCCTGACACCAGGCTGGATGTCTCAAGGAATCTGGGAAAGTCAAGTCCCTCCTAAAGGAGCTGAACTCTTTGATTATGCCCCACCTCTGGCAGTTTTCAATGTCAGATTGGATGTGGCCCTGAGCAACCTGATCGAGTGGAAGGTGTCCCCACCCATGGCAGGGGGCTTGGAAATAGATGATCTTAAGGTCCCTTCCAATCCAATGACATCTATGATTGTCTTCCAAGGAAATTATCCATTTGCAAACAGCACTTCAAATCTCTTAGTTCTTTCTGGGGATTTTTAACGAGTCTAATCACTCAGTCAAAGCACATAAATTCCTGTTAGAATTATGCCAACTTGATGTGAACAGTCAGTTCAATCTTCTTGTGCCCCAGTGAACTAAAGAGCATAAGGACAAAAATACTTTACAGCATGGATTTGGATGGTTGGTAAATGAGGGAACTTTACACATTAAGGTTTTATATAGATACACACACACAGATAAACTTCTATAGGGATGCCATATATAAAACTGGGAGTGCTAAAGGCATGCATGGACTCACACCTCTCATGTACTGCACCACTACTTCAAAACATCTTTGCTAGTCCAATGAAAATAACCAGTTTGTCACTCTTTTCACTTTATGATACCAAATACAAAGCACAAAATCTTTTGATTCTTAGTTGCTACAGGTTAGACTAGCTCCACCTAAATCCTCAAGGTCACAGGCATTTACATGTGAAGAGGAGAATTTTGCTGTGATCCCATTACTCAAAAGTAGTTTCCAACTTTTACTAGAGAAAGAATATTGAGAAACAATTGATTTGATAGCCAGAGGATATATATTCAGACATGAACAGCTATGCTCACACACTTAAGACACTATTCACATTTGTCAAAGCAAAGCCACTGAACAAACAGAGTATTTTCCTCCTGTACACACCTCTGCAGTTCTTTTCCATTTGCACCATACAAACAATAACCTGTAAAAATTCATCTTCAAAGTGAAGAAAACGAAATTTGGAAATCCCAATATGCAGTCTGCAATCTTAATAACCACACAGGCAGTATTAAAAAACTCTCCTGGAAGCAATAACAGCTGGCTGCAGATACAAATTTACACTAGAGAGAAAGATAAAAAACCTTATCCAACTATGTTGCACCTTTTCTCTAATACTATCCTCAGAAGCAAAAGCATTTTAAATCCTGAGAGCAGCCTTCATCAAGTTAAATGTGTTGTGGTGGTGCCTGTATACACTACATACTTTATTACATCTTCATTTGTACAAGGAAGAACCTTCCCGTGCATGTGAGATTTATTCCAGAGCATACAGCACCAGTGGTGTGAGATGTCTGCTTGCCCACTTAATAAAAGGAGACTTCATTTAATTCCTACAAATGCATTTATCCTACATGCACTCTGGCATGACCTGTAGTTACCAAACTGCTAATAAAATGTCAGCTTATCCTGTAAAATCAGAAATGCCTTATTCTTAGGAGTGAGGTAATTTTAAATTAATATGGAGCATCTATATGCAGCTCCTTTGAAGATGATAGCTCATTAACTATAATTAAGAGTAAATAATTTAAATGCATGAATGTAAAAAAGTGCATTCTCTGTTCTGACTGCGTTTTATAATACAAAAAAATCCCCCTGTAAGTATCAGTTAATGCATCATCTTGAGTTTAAGAATATCAAAGCACCTTTTAATTTTTGTTAATGCTCTGTTTACGCTGGAGTAATGTCTAATTAATTGTAATTGGAATATTTAATCTCCCTGGAAAGTTCAGATTTTTTTATCTTCTTTCTCTTTCATTACACACTGAGACTACAGTCTCCCTCCAGTGATTTTGAATGCGCAGTTCAACAGATTGCTCTCCGAAGCAACTCCTGCGACTAGGTAGCTCCATGTTCTTAGCGGGGGTCAAACCCCATCACCATTGCCAGTCCCATACAGACCCTTGCACCTCTTCTCTTGCAGCTCACTCTTGATCAGCAAGCACTACCAGTCCTTTTCCAGGAAGGCTTGCACTCTGAATTGCCAGTTCCAGAAAGATTTCAATGCATTTACCAGGCTCTTCCTACTGAAGGGCTGACCCCCTTGCGGGATGCTTTAGTGATACCCGATCCAGAAGGATGGTGCAGGCATGAGGGACTTACCCAAGGTCAACCCCTCTCTGCCACCGAATAGCAGGGACCACTGCTGTCTCCTTGCCTCAACCATCCCTCTCTCTCCAACTTATCTATCACTGCTCGCAAAGTAGAGAATGGGAAGGAAAAGAAATTCAGTCTGGCGCCTCTGGAGCAGGATCGTGAGGGAACCGGTCAGCTGTGGCTGCCAAGAGCCCAGCATCTCTGCCGCCTGCCCCCCGGCTCTACGCCGCAGCCCGCACGGGGCCGCGCACCCCCGCATCTCCCCCTTCCTGGGCCAGACACTGCCCTGGGCTGGCAGGGTGTCCGGGAGCTGGGAGGGAAAGATGCTCTGCCACAGTGCGCTGTAGGGGATTCCTCATGGGGAAGAGGAGGGACGGGAAAAGGAGGACCCCACGCACACTCTCCTATCCAGTGCTCCCAACCCACACCTCGCCATGGCACTGGAAAAGCCTTGTCCCTCCCCAGTACCCCAGCGGGCAGGGCAGATTATGCTAATTTCGACTCTCACCGGAGCATCGGAGAAGCTCCTCTGCGGGCGGTGCCCCGCCGCCCGGTGAGGGAAGGCTCTCTCCAGTCCCCGCGCTCCCCGGGGCTCCCGCCGGCGACTCTGCCGCGGCGGCTGCGGGCGCCGCGGTGCTCCCGCCTCTGCTCCGTGCCCGGCGGCGCCGCTCCGGAGTATGCGGCGCGGGGAGGGGGAGGGGGTTTAGTGTTTCCCTTCCCGGAGGGAATAGGACAGGATGGGATGGGATGAGGGGTGGTCACTCACCTCCCTGCAAGGTGACCCGCAGCGCGGTCTTCCTACTGTGGGCTGCCGGAGAGGCGTTGTAGCTCCGGGCCGGCGGTGGCTCATAGCCCGGCCGCGCCGCCCGCCGGCATCCTGGCTGCGGGGGCGGCGGCGACAGGGGGTGGCGGGGGAGCGGGACCGGCACCGCGACCGGCACCTGGACCGGCACCGGGAAAGGGCGGTCGGCCGGCGGGGCTGCGCTGCCTGCACCGACTAGCTGTACTGTGCGCTCAACTCGCGGGGAAGAGGAGGAGGAGCAGGAGGAGGCGGAGGAGGGAGGGAGAAGGAGAGAGGCAGGAGAACCAGCCCTGCGTGGCAGCGCGTCCAACTTTCCTTATGCAGCAGGAACAGCCTCCATACCCTGGTGTGTAGCCCCCATCTCGGGGGAGTATGGCAAAACCCGCCCCTCTCTGCCCCCTTCCCCCCATCCTTCGTCCTCCTCCCTGGGCCTTCCTCCTAGACAGGGATCTCTTTTGTTTCCCACCCACCGGAGCTCAATGACCCTACAGAGGCATCGAGTCCGCTCGCCCCAGCTTGGCTGACCCTACACCTTGCCCTGCCGCAGAGAGCCCCCGGTACTGCTCCCACACAGGCACCTGCCAGCATGGAGCTGGGCACAGCTCCCCAAGGCGACGCGGACGCTCTAGCAGGTCTGAAGAACTTTATTTTACTTGTGGTTTATATTTTAGCGTAGTGACGAGCACACCAGGCTGCGGCATTGAGGGGTGTTCCCAGCTTTCCTAATAACTGTGCATAATATGCGTAAGCAGTGTTCATTCGTTCCTCTTTCCATCCCTAACAGGCCTGATAGCCAAGTCATTTGCCTAAAAGCTTCTCTGTCACCACTTCTTTCTAGATGCGTAAACATCCATTGCTCAAAGTGTTGTTAGGAGATCACATGCCCCTTTTAGATCACTGCTTTCCTTTGCCAGGGCAGGGAGACAAGAAGATGTACAACCCTGGTGCATTTTGGTTGCCTCCACTTCTCTCCCAGGGTTAAAGCTGTTTTCTCTCCCTACTTGCCTATTATTTGTTATTCATAGTCCCAAAATAAGCCATGCCAAATCTTTGCTGAAGGAGAATGTTCAAGATTTAAAATACACATTAACTAACTTGAGTCCATCATAGGGATTTTAAGCAGAAAATCCCTCCAGCCTCTGCTCTTCCACAACATTTCAATTCTCTTCCAAAATCTCACTTGTTTTCAGTATATCCCAGTGGTATTTACAGAACATTTTTCTCTCCGTCTAAATATCTGGTTCCTTGTTCATTGCTGACTTGCTCCAGACTGCAGAGAAAATGGTTTCTTCCTTAATGTAATAGGCACTGGGACAGAATGTATATGTAATCAGCAGAAAAAAATAGCCCCAAATTATGGTCACCCTTATTCTCTAAAGTATTTTTCACCTTTCCTTTGTTGAGAATAGAAGCCTTTAAATCACACTCATTATGGCTTTACCAAGTAAGACTTTTAGGAAAAAGACTATCTTTCCATTCTCCTTGTACAGGAACATAACTGTAGGGGGGCTGGCTTGCAAACAAAGGACTTTGAGATGCTACAGGGCAAATTTATCAGGCATTACTACTGCTGAATGGAGATATCAGCTTGCTTGGATGGACAGCAAAATACTGGTTTTTATTCCTGGTGAAATACAATTTCTTAGTGACCAAATGCATTTGTGAAATAGGAGGAAAGCCAAAAAGATTTGTTAGAATTCTTTTCTTGGAAGAAAAAAATGGCATTTATAATGGAGTGGGGAAGGGATTTCTGGGTCATCAAGTCAAATTGTCTTGCTTCCAGGCAGCCACATCCTGTGAGCTTGTTTGTTTCCTTTTGACACTTCCAAAATGTGGGGGCTTTCTATGTTGTTATCAATATGAGGTTCAGTGACATCAGGGAAGTAATAATTTTCCCTAACACTGTTCCTCCATGTTTCCCATTTTCCCTGCACCAAACTAAGCCCATTCGTCTGGGAAGACCATGGAACTTTGTGTCCATGAGGAAATCAGGCCTCATTTAATTTAGTTAAATTTTGAAGCAGAACCAAGAAAATCTAAGTAGTGAAACAATTACAATCCAACAACCACAGTGGGTGTAACTGTTGCTATTGACTAGGGCATACTTTGCCTTTTTTTCTTGTCAACCTTTTCTCTTGCCTAAAAACATACAAGAGCTTACCAATACTCTAACTGGAGTTAATTATGACACTTCCCTATTGCACTAAGATTGACATAAATTGGCCTATTCCTGATGCTGGAAGGCTAATGACTATGCCTTATTTGATTTTGATATTTGCAGCTCACTGGTACAATTTGATTGTTGGAGAAAGTTTTTCAAAGAGCAGTAGAAAGGGGCTTGTGGTGCAGTGAACTGCAGCAGACTAGTTTGCAATTTGGAAGTTTCTCTTCAAGTCTAGCAGCATCACTGAGAGTCCTCTTCAGCACCAGGCTGTGCAGTGCATCCTTAATGCATTGTGCCAGCACATTTCACAGCTTCTTGGCAAGAGCTGTGGGTGGGAAGAAATCGTGGAGGTTCATGCTATGTGTTAAAGGCACTTTTCTCCAGAGCTGATGCAGATGCACCTCAGTAGGAAAGCTTCTGCGTAGACAAAAGCACAAAGCATCACACTGATGGAGAGCAGCATGAAGAGATGTTTGAAAAGGGCAAGGCAGGGGAAGAAAAAAGTCCACATCCTTTAGGTCTGATGGCTCTTGGAAGCTCATTGCAGCTGTTTGCCATTCTAAGTGTATGTCAGCAACCTGCTAGGACAAACTACATAGCAGTCAAGGACCCCTTCTTGCTTTGGTAGCAGGGATCTGAGTAATTGCTCCCCAGGGCCTCTGAACAAGGCTCAGGTGCGACCTGAGCTCCTGAGAAGCTACTCTTCAAATACTTGGTGAATAATAATAAGAATAATCATTGCAAAGAGAAAAACTGAAAGGCAAGGCTGCCCAGGGCAGAAGAAGAAGAAATGAAAGGGATGCAGGGCAGCCCATGTTGGCTTGGGAACCTCCATGGATCCTGTACTCTCCTGCTCTCAGTGAGGAGCTAGGGATTTGGGAGACATCAAGACAGGATGTAAAGAAGAAATGCCACCTGGAAGCAGAAATTACAAGAGAAGTACAAACAGCTTTTCTTACAACATGGGGATTTGCAGAACTCAGGGAAGGGATGAGACTTTGCCGACATATTTCATTATAGCTCCAGGGAAATAATTTCACCACTAATTGTTCTGACCAGGGCTTTTACAAAGACTAATAGTGACCAAACAATTGGCCGCTGACTTCAGTGGAAGCACCCTAAGGAACAACACCTTGGCTGAGGAGTCACACAGTCCTGATCACCTTCCTTCTCTTTTCTCCACTGGGTACTTTGCATCACTGTCAACAGTCCATCTGTGAGAGCCCTTGGAGTGAGAACTGCTCTAAAAGCTTCCTGGCCAAAACCGCATGGGAACCATCACAGAATGGGAGCAGGAGAGAGTCATGATCTGGAAACCACACATCCAGTGCTTCAGGGAAAGAGGGTGAGCTTTGTGGTAGCCATGAGGATTTGGGGAGCATCATTAGCTGGTGGATCTGCTGATGTGCTAAAATGCTCATGTGAGCTAGTGGGAGAAATGTTATGCTGTGGACCTCAGCTGTCCAAAATCTGATAATCTATGATGTGGTGTATGCTCAGGACACCCCGAATAGTAAAGTGTAAAGACAGTAACCTGCAAGTGCATTCCTGGTCTCTAGGAAGAGCAGCAGCACCACCTATCACCAGAAAAAGGAGAGATGATAGACAAAGTGCTACTCTTTCTCCCTGTTCCCAGTATGAGACTGGAGCCCAGGCTTTCTAGATGATTGCAGAGAAACTTCCTTCTTCCAGCAGAAGAACCCAGCTTAAATCTTTTCCTCCATGCTTTCTGCTAAAGACTCCTTCTGTGAATGGCTCTGTGAATGTCTCTTGATTTGTCCATCATTGAGCATCTTTTGCTGCAGAGGGAATGAAATGTCACTTAATGACTCTAAAGCAATAGCTGAGTGGTAGACTGTCCCCCAAGGTCACCTGAGGCTCAACAGGAACAGACTGCAGTGAACATGAAAACGCTTGTTGGGTTAAGTGACATAGGCCAGATGTGCTCAGCCTTAATAACTTGGGTGTGTGGTTGTGGAGTGATCTTGCTGTGGTACAGAGCTAGCAGGAGATAGAAGGGATGGAAAGGTGAAGGTCTGGGGAAAGAAGCGCTAAGAGCTGGTATTTACAATGACAATGAGCCAGAAAGAAACCCAAAATACAAAACCTCAGGTCTACAACAACCAATTGTTCATCATTCAGAGGGCACAACTAGGCTCCAGGACCCTGTGCTCTAAATTGTGCAGAGCTTTTGGCTTGTGGTTCGGCACATAAGGGTTCTGTCTGTCAAAAATCATGGCAACATAGGTACTGGTGTGGTCATGTAGCTTGATTCTGAGTGATGATACAGAGCAATCAGGAAGTAGCCCAAAGTTGTAATCTCTTCCTGCCAAAGGCAAGAAGAATCTTTCCATGTAATTGGATCCAACCCCAAAGGTGTAGCCAGGAGTGCTTTTAACTTTCTGAGAAACAAGAAGTGGTTAGCTGAAATGACTGAGCTGTTTGGGTGCTGAAGTGTTGATTTGTTTGCTGGTAGTTCTGAAATTAGAATAAAAATGAGAGTTTGGGTTAACCCAAGCTGAGCATTTTTTTTTTCTTATTCTGTATTCATAGCAAATCAAAAAGGAAAAGATAGAATTTTTTGGCTGAGTGAATGATGTAACAAAGTTCAAGATCAAATGTTTCATTGCTTTGAACTCTTCTTTGCTCTTATAAGCTCGATATGTGCGCTTACTTGTAACAGGGGAAAAATAAAAACACAATCACTGTCACTCTAATGTGAACCAAGAACGAGTGGCTGCTAGATATCATCTGCTAGGAGGATGAAGTAAACAGGTCTTTACATCTGATACTAAATTAATTTGGAAGAACCTGTTAGGAAAAGTGATAAAGGACCAACCTTTTATATACTGAAGTCCTCAGCCCAGTCCCTGGAAGGGGTTGTCTTTATCTCTTTTGCTTTAGACAAGTTACATGAATTCTGCTAAAGTGGCCCAATTTTTCATACGTCCAGGAGCTGAGAGACTCAGAGTCTCAGAAAAAAATTGCATTGCTTTTATTTTGCCATCTGTGCCTCATCTCACTGCATGGAGTTCTAATGTTTGAACTTTTTGGGATTCTTCCAGGAAGCCTTACTGCAAGCAAGTGGCATCAATGCTTCCCTGTTTGTAAGGCAGGTCTTTGACCAGTTTGGGCAGCTCCAAGGGAGAGGGAACTCTCTCATTTCTGTGCTGCCTTGCATTGCTGGCCTTCAGAGGTAGAGAGGAAAGGCTCAGGTTAGTGCTAATTGAGATGTGGTCACCTGTCAGACAGGAAACATGCTAAGGCCACCTTCTGATTTTTTTTTAAGGGAAGGAACCAGTCGTTGGTGACAATATTTAGGTGCTACAGATCTTGAACAGCATCAGATAAATATCTGAGATAAAAATGGTTCCTCTTGGATATGATTATGATCTCCTGAGTTGTCCAGCATCTCACTTAAAATGCCTTTTCATCCACTGAAACTGCAGCATAAGTGCTTTGTTTAAATCAGGTACTTCTTTGGAGCTGAGTGCCATGAAAATTGCCCTATTGTTTGTCGTATGGATCACTCAGGCTCCCAGTACGTAGGGGCATATGCATAAATATGCTAAGAGACCAATCAGTCCTTTCCCCAAAGACCTGATACTTTAAGTAACCAGGACAGTAAAAGTGGGGGTTGAAGGGAGGCACCTAGTCCCACTGAGCATCTTGGACCTATATTTGTATATGGACATGTTGATGCCTAATTGGGTAGACATTAAGTTGAATTAAATGGATTGCACCTTGTTCACATTGGGTTGGTTCAGCCCCTTAAAGAAAGATGCTTGGGCCTGTGGAGAAGCATTGTGTCATCCAAGCAGTGTCAATGGACTCAACACAAGTCATCTGGGAGAGCTATAACTCTCTGGAGTAGTGGCTGGAAGCAGGAGGATGCTGTTATGACCCACCCCACGAGGGCGAGGCTAACCCAGGTTCTTGTTAATAGATCCCTTGGGGTGGATTACAGTGAAACAACACTGAATGATCAGTGTTTGTAAATGTACATATATGGGGTTTATTTTAGAACAGTTTGGTTGCAATGGAAAGCAGGTATGTAGTCATTTGGGTTATTATTATCTATACTGATATGGCAATATGAAAGCACTCAAGAAATTGGATAAGGGAAAAAGAAAGGAAGGAAGAGAAAGAAAGGATAAGAGTAGAAAGATTCATAATCACCACCCATGGATCTATGATGAGACTTGATTGTTGCAATTTAGTTGTCCATTGGCTGAAGTCGTGATCTGGATACCTGGAGGGTTGCTGGTGGGCAGGGAGAGGGGAGCTGGAAAGCTTAGACAAAAGTTACTAAAGAAGCCCTGCCATTGAGTCATGAGGTGCAGAAAGTACTCCTTCACTTTCTAAACTCCTTCTCAGAGAGGAGCCTGGGTGCCCCTGAATCCAATCTTAGCCTTGGATTATGTCAGCAGTTTAAATTTAGGGAATTATAGAGGTGTTAATAAATCACTTTGTCCTACAGGTTTTAATGATGCCAAATCAGATATACTTATATAAAATGAATTATTTATTATGACAAATGACAAGTGAATAGATGAAAGATCTTAATCAGAATTATTTACTACACAGTGCAAAACCTACTAGTAGTGTATGATAGCACTTGGGTGTTTGAAGTTTGGTGAACCAGACTGCTTTTTAGAATAATGCAACACCAAAACAGCACTCTGGCACCAGCAGTAACTCACCACAGATAGCTTATGTGATAGTTTCACATTCTCTGACCGGATTCTAGGCCTTATCAGGGTAGGTCATCCTGTTCCAAGTGCGGGGGAAGAAACCTATGAAGTGCAATGTCCAATGGGTTGATATACGTTCAGGCCAGGTGGGAATGCCTGGTATCTCCCCTGGGCTGTAGCAAGCTTTCAGTCCTCTGGTGGAAGGCCTCAGAAATGAGTCTGGGGGCACTTTGGGGGGTCTTTGATGGTTTATAATCCCTTCTAAGACATGACAGCTGCCTCTCATGTCAGCGCAGTTGATCCAGTTATGCCCCATCAGACCTTCCCCAAGGAGAAGGGGGAAAGTTTACAACTGAGTAGAGTTGGGTAAAGGATGACAATTACCATGATTAAAGGCACTATCCAGCCTTGCAGGATTTGCCTCTTCTTGGCCTCAAGGCTGAAGCAAAATACCCTGGTGCCTCTACAATTGTTTTAAGTCATTAACCATTAACAATCTAGTCTCTCACAGATGGCCCAACAGTTTGGGAGCTGAGATGAGCCCTGTGGATTTGATTTCCACCTTGGCAATTCTGATTTAAGGAGAATGCCATGCTCTTTTCTTGTTGCCTGCAGTCTAAACAGTGTGGGTGAAACCTTAGAAGAGTCAACAGTAGCTGTGCACAAATGACATGATGGTTTCCAAATTCTCCATCATCCTTCAGATTTATACTAGTCAGTCCCTGTCCTGTAACATTGGAAAAATGCTTTGGGGTTGGTGAGAAACTAACGAAAAGGCATTTTTTGTTCTACACTAACAGGCTATGAAAATAAAGAGAAGTTCAGATTTCCACCTCCAGTCTCCTGCTGCATCTCGCATGGTAAGGACACATTCCCACTGCTCCTCAGGATGTCAGCCAAGAGCTTGCAGACCAGTTAAGGCATGACAGGACCTGACCTCAGTGTTGGCTACACCTCTCTACATGAGAAGCTGATAAAAGTTACAGATAACTCCATGATAAACAATCAGGTTTCACTGGTGGGGAGAAAAATAATATCATGTATGTCTAGTACTTTTGGCAGTTTGGGATGCCACAGAAGCTCAAGAACAACGGTCTGGGGTCAGACTAAAGGTCTATCTCCAAATGTGACCAAAAGCATGTGCCGAGAGATAGCTACAACATGGCAAACATGATGATATTTCTTTTAAACTCTGTACTAGCTCCCAGCACTTTGCAGCTCAGGCTTTTCTAGACAAAATTTTTATCCATTCAGTATCCTTCACTGAATCTCTTTCGTAAACCTATCGCATCTCCTCTGGAATTCATATGAGCTGTCTCACCTGCACATCTTTCAGCAAGATCCTCCACAGATCTGCAACCTGTTGTAGAGAGAACCCCTTCCCTCTGGTTGTTTGCAAACTTGTCACTTCTTATCTTCATTGATGTCAGCTGTGGTAGTTAAAAAACAGCCTAATTCTATGACAAAACACACCTTCGTCTGTTCCCTTCTTGCTTGGGGGACTTAATAACACATCTCCCCTTTTCTTCCATCTCCCCATATTAAAGGCATATTTTATTCCCTTTATATACAAAAAGGGCAAGCACAGTCTACATACAAGAAATATGGTCCTTTCCCCAGTAAACTACTTATTTTAGCTTCAGTGGATTTTTCAAACAGGCCTTAGGTAGCCTAGGTGACATTCTGGCTTTACCTAAATCTCTTGTGCCACCCACTGAAGAATAATGTGTCCGGTATCAGGATATCCACAATTTGAAAGGGCCATGCTATCGCTGCAGTCATCCACTTGACAGCTGCTCCTGTCCATGGGCTAGATCTGCCATTTGGAGTCACAATGTGAAAGGCACTGTGGATCCAGGTGGAGTCATCCTGCTGCCGCAGAGGTATGAGTATGTTTGGGTGGAAGGCAGGCAAAAGGCTAGAGGGCTTAAAAGGGGAGGACAGGATGATGAGCTCTGCATCAGCTCTTTTTCTGCACACATAATATAGTACTTCTGTCAAAACAGATCTGTGAGTATTTCTGATGAATTTGGTTATAAAAGGAATAGGATATAGCAGCGACTATCTGTGCCCATTTGGAAGAAATCACTAGCATGTTATTAAATATTTAACCTTCCAAATTTAATTTGTTAAATCTGCTGGGAGCAGTTTCCAGATTGCTTGCCATGCGCTTGGGGAGCGGTTCCAGGTCAGCAGGGGCTTTAACCCTGCTTGCTTACCCTTACTCTGGAGCAGAAGGAACAACATAGAGTAATGAAGGATTTGACTTTTTTTTCAACTCTCCCTTTTTAGAATAAATGGCTCAGCTCCCCAACTGGTTGTAAAACCAAGTCACTGCAGTGCAGCTGTTCTGATTTACACCAGCTGAAGGCCTGGCCTCCAGTACAGAAGAAATGGGCTGCCAGTTTAATTATTTCATCTCTGGTATGGCATTATGGGAATAAATTTAATGCTGCTAAGTAACAGCAATACAGAAGATTTTGTCACATGCATGACAATTAATGTGTGGTGCATGGTATTTCTGCTTCTCCTGAGTTCCCTTTTAAATGATGCTCCTTGTGATTTGAATTTCAAAGAGTACTTCTCCTAGTATTTCTCATTATTGATGTTTGCAGGAGCAGCTCAGTGCTGCTTTGTTGGCTCATCAGTTTTGATTCCATGCCCAGATGCTAAGGACAGAAGCATGCAATTAATTTGGAAGCACAATCCTTCATTGATTTCAATTGGGAGATTTTTCTTGAACACCACAGGCCTGATTTGTCCCTGTCTACCTTTAATATTGTCATTACATGGAAAATGTCTTACTTTTCCACTGTAGACTGCTTTATGAGCAGCAATCTCAAAATTCTGCTTCCCTATAGGAATATACAAGGAGACCAGTGATCCCCTCACTACTGTGAGGAAAAAGAGGTCTGATTTTTGGGACACTGATGAACAAAGTGAAAAGGAAAAGGAGTTTGAGATCAGACCTCTTCCCCTGGACAGGAAGGACAGGAGACAAAAAGCAGCCTTTTTTTTCAAGATCATGCCTTTTTATTTACCTGGAATGATAGGGGCCTTTGAGGATCTAGACTTCCTGAATAGCTTCCCTGTACACATTTGTCCCCACTCCCTGGGGCTCTGAGCCTCAAAGCTCTGGCTAGGTTAGGACAAGTGGAGCACGCCTGCCTCAAAAGCATCTCCAATCATCAGAGCAGGGTGCCACATTGGGAGCTAAGGCACTAGGAAGACAGCATGCAGATGAGTCACTCCTAAGCTTTCTGCACACAGGGCATGCAGAGAATCTCCAGAGTACCTCTAGGGTATTTGTTAGGACATTTGCTTGGGAAAAACAAACCTGTCCTCTGTCTCTTACAGCTACTCCAGGGGAGAAAAAAATCATCATATATAAAAGGCAGATAAGCACAAGGAAATTAATAAGAAAGAGAAATCTATGTTCCCCTCTGCAATTCAAAGTACCATCAGTTATTTCAATGAGCATTCTTGGCAGCTAGGTATTTTTCAGCCAAGATGGATCAATTCCTTCCATTTCATTGAAGTGAAATGTTAGTGGGACCACTAAAGAGTATTCAAGTCGTTTCTCCTCAGCTACACTACTTACTAACCATGATGTCCTATCATTTTGGCCTGTCTCCTCATAGAATCAGCCAGGTTGGAAAGGACCTCAGAGATCATGGAGTCCAACCCTTTATGTTTGCCCTTCCACAAGTTTTCCTATCAGCATCACTGTATGGCAGCAAAAAAATGTGTGTGTGTATTCAACAGATACCTCTTCCAGAAGAATTTTTTTGCCTTTTTTTTTTATTTCTAAGGTAGAATTTTCTGAGAGTTATATACTCGTCTTCAGTTAAGACTGAGTTTTGTAGGCCCCATCTGGCCCTTACTGAAAACTGGTAAAGTTTTTAATTAAAATTGCTTCTTAGCAGAAATTCTTGGAAGCTTGGGAGGTTTTGTGGTTTTGTTCTTTTTTTCTTTTCAGCAGATGTTTGTTCTCTTAGAGAACTTCTACTTTCAAAAGGAAAATCAAACCTTTCTCTTCAATGTTTAAGTGTTCCGACTTTTCACATTTTCATTAATGGAAAGTTTAAGACTTTGGGGCATATTTTGGAAGAAATATCACAACATCTGATTAAGAACCCTTCCGTATTTCATGGCTCTTACTTCACTCGTGGGGCTATCCAATTAAAGATACTTTGGATGAATAACCCAATACTTTTGAACTCCAAATGTCTGGCTTTTTGGTGCTAGATCACTGCCAATCTTTTTCTTCTTCTTTCTTCTTCTACTGACAAAATACCACTATATTATACCAGTCTTTATGGGTGTCTTGTAAATTTTTCTTTACTTGATTAGTACAGATTCTCTCTTAAAAAATAACTTGTCTTCGTTACATGCATCTTGCCGGCAAGCAATTAGTCTGCCATCTTTATCCAGCTCTTGTAATCTCCCTGTTCTATAAATTACTGGAATAACTGGGTCAGTAACCCTCCTCTTTCTTACATTTCTGTGTAACAAGAAGGGAGGCAAATAGAATTCAAGCTTTGGGATTTATAGGAATCATTGCTTCATAAATAATGAGTGATAATATTGAAAAAGTGACTTTTTCTCTTTTTTCTTTTTTTTTTTTTTAGTCCCAAAATCTCATTTAATCCAGGGAAATGCAGATCATGGTCGCATAGGGAAATTTTCTACTCATCACCAAGAGGAAAACTTACAGCAAACTATGCTGAGCATAAAAAATGCAGAAATCAGCACAGTCTGCTCAACACAGTTGACAAAACAGAGTTACTGAATCCAAATTGGTATGTACAGCCACAGCTTTAACCTCAGAGCTAGTCAGTTGAAGCTTATTGGGGGTGTGCTAGTGCTATCACCTCAAGCTACTGTAATTTCCAACTACAACACACCTGCAGGAAGGGCTGGGAAGAATACATTTGCACTTCATGAAAAACAACTTCAGCTGGGATGAATTGGCATGACTGATGAGAATAGACTGATTTTCATCTGGCAAAACCCTAAGGTTCCTATGGACCATAACCCTTTCTTAACTTCACTGTTTGGAAAGTATAAAACACATGAACAGTTGGCTTTACATTTAAACAGAAAACAGAAATATGACTATATTCTCATTTTTTCATATGCCGAAAGAATTGGATGCAGATTGCAGAGACTGTGATTTCAGGTGGTTTAGTAAGGGTTTATGTTTTTTCATCTTTCTTTTCCATCTCAACACATCCTCTTTTGATTATCATTACTTCTTATTTTTCTGGAGGAAGCTAAGGAATTTCAGTAGAATTATTCTCTGGGATGCACTGAAACCCAAAATGGTTCATTCTTTAGGGCCAGTTAAACAGGTAGGATGAGAAAGTACTCAAACATCTTGCAAAAAATCCTGAGGAAATCCTTATCTTTCATCTCCATGAACATCTGAAGCTTCAAGGAAAATGTTCACTGAAAAGGCAAATTTAAAGAACACTGAGGCATTCACACTTTGATGGAGTGTGTGCCTTTGGTGTGTGTGATAAGGCCTTTCTCCTCCCACCACTACAGAATGTCATGCATTGCTTCTTCAAACACAGATTTTGCAAGTGTCTCAAGTACCGGCTGGAGTATTCTCCAAAAATGACTTGCTAGCACTCCTTGCTGGTTAGGACACAATACTTCTCCCATTGAAGGCAGTGGTAAAGAAGGATCATGAATTTCTTTAATTCCTTTGGACCTGGGATTCTACAGTTTGCTCCACAATGACCCTTGAGTATAGTTTTGCTCCAGAAATAATCATCAGGGAAGACTATTACATTTGTCTCCAGCCTAGTCCAGTTGCTCTCCTCACATTTCAGTGTCTTGGATCTACATGATGACACTGGGAACATAATATCTGACAAATTTTCATGTGTGATGCACATGTACAACTGCAATGTATGTTCTGTATACCTTTCACTGGGATTCTGGCCATAGCAATCATCCAAAGTCCATCTGGCACACTTTTTCCCGGGAAAGATTGCTTAAGCCTAATTTTCCCATACGGAACCCTAATGAGTTCTGCATGAATTTTGTTGGGACACCAACTTTTGGACCTTGGTCTGAGTTCAAGAGAGACCAAGTGAAATACAGCGCAGTTACGTGTGGATTCCAAATACTGTGACAACTTTTCAGAGAAATTGACAGAATTTATATCTTTTATGAGATCATACTGACACTGAAAATCCTTGGGCTACTTGACACATGTTCTGAAACCTAGGCCATGGTCAAAAGGAGAATCCCCAAGTCAGAGATGCACCCTGCCTGTGTTCTTGTTGTGATGATGAACCCAAAGGAAAGTCGTCTATTGTATCCATGTGAAGGTCATGCACCACATGCAGCTGGTTATTTAAGTTGCTGCTGCCTTATGCACTGCCTCTCTGCCTGTGAAACCAAAAGCAAGTTTCCTATCTGTGAAGGCAGCACATAAAGGGCAGCATCATCCTTCTCCATTGGGGTGTAATTCAGCAGCTATCTCCACCATGGCAAGTCTACCTTTCTGAGCCAGGAACATGTAGTAAGAAACTTGTGCAGGAAATACAGAAGAAGAGCAGATGCTCTATGCTGTTGATACACCTTCTTCAAGCTGTTGTCCAATGCTTTTATAGTACTGCAAATACAGACCAGAAATTCCATCCTCTGGGTAGCAGCTCAGAGCCTGGATGTCTGGGATGAGCCATGGCTTCAGTCAGGTTATAAAAGCTGTACTTGCTTCCCCCAGTTCAGTGAGGAAAATATGCTCTGTCATGAAGCTGAAAGAAAGCAACAGCAAACCTGATCTACTGTAACACCCCAAGCTCTTATCACGAGCTCATCAACGGGGTTTTACATTAAAAATATACAAGGCTCCAAAACCTGCCTGACGGACTTATTGAAAGGGCCTTCAGTTCTTTTATACCTTGAGGCCACACATGGTGAAAACACTACAACACTTTTCAAAGGGTCAAAGTAACACACTTTACAGGCAAGCTGTGGAAAATAAGGGAATTTGGCAAGAGTTTAAAGCAAACATTCAATCAACATAAAGCATTTCACAAAGCATTGACTTAATAAATCACAACCCATCCAGGTTTAAGTTACCCAATTATCAAGAAAAGGAAACTGAGAGAAGAGGAAGAAGTAAAGAAAGAGAGAGAGAGAGAGAGAGAGAATTATAGCTACTACCTTAAATCCAGCATAGATCCAGCTACTAGAGATCCAAGAAATTGTGAGGCTGCGAACCATGTGGTGGCTGCCTGGTGCTGATTTTATTGCTCTGGACTCCTGTGGCCACTGCCCCCAGGTGGGGCTTTCAGTTTGCCAGCCATATAGGGTTGGGTTAGAGATCTAGGGGGTTTGGTATAGGGTTTCAGGTGTGCCAATGGCTAATAGCCATTCTGAGCTGGACTAAAGGCTCTGGGGACAGGGAGGGGGAATGGGACAGTGCACTGTCCAGCCTTGGCCCCTCCCCCACCCCCTGGGGTTGTTTCAAGCAATTTATAACTTTAATAACCTTTTTCAGTCCCTCACAGCTGCCTCCTCAGCCTGCAGCTTCCACTGATGTTATTGGAATTTGCAATAATGGGGACACATACTTGGTGCACAAATGTGAATCACACTGGTTAAAAGGGCAGAAGTTAAAGGAAACTTCACCAAGGGAAGTAAGTTAATTTTCAACTGTATATTTCCATATTTCCAGCCCTTGATTGAAGTCAGAATTTCAAAGAATCGTAGAATCATAGAATAGTTGGGCTCTGAGGGAACCTTTAAAGGTCATCTAGTCCAACCTCCTGGAACAAGCAGAGACAACTTTGTCTTGTTTAATGGCAGTATACTGGGGAGGTGGGACCTCTAATGAGATGACCCCTCCTCCCCTTATTATTTCTCTACCCCCAATATAGAGAGAAAGAAATAATTAGGAGGAGTCTGAATGAAGAAAAAATAACAATTTTACTAAAAGGGAAAAAAACCAACAACAACAGTAGCAGAATATTACCTAGCCCCACCTCTCCAGTCTAAAACAAAACCTGGAAGGCTATTTCACCTGAAGGGTTTTGTGCTGCTGAGATGCTGGTGTGAGTTCCGCTGTGGGAGCAGTGTGGGTGCAAGGGGGACCCGGCACGGAGTGGGCCAGGTGTGCTCACGGGCTCTGGGTGCAGCAGCTGAGTGAGCTGGCGGCTGTGGAGCGATTCCGAGGCTTGCTGTTGCAAGTGGCAAGGGTACTGCGAAACAGCTCCGAAAGCAGCGTCACTGCAGGGGCCAGGGTGACCTCCAAAGTGCTTCAACACTGGATGACTGGGTGCCCCAGCAAAGACTCGGAGAGTCCATGGTGGTCTGGCAACCAAAGCCAGGTAAAGACAGGGCCACTTCTGGCCTGTGCTCACTCTTTATCTTCTGTCCCCCAAGCTCCTGGGGCTCACCTTTCTGGCAGGTTCTGAAACTTCTGGAAAAATTTTCCCTAGTCCGGCTGCAGTAGGGGAAGTGGTGGCCCCACTTTTGAGTGATGTGATGGGATGAATATTTATTACTGAAATTTGGTTCCCCCCTCCCTCAAATTAACTAAACTGTAACAATCTTCTGCTAGATCAGGTTGCTCAGAGCCATGTCCAACCTGACCTCGAATGTTTTTAGGGATGGGGCATCTACTACCTCTGTGAGCAACCTGTTCCAGTGGTTCAGCATCCTCATCATAAAAAATTTCTATCTTGTACCTAATCTGAGTCTCCCTTCTTTTAGGGTAGATTTCTTCAGTGCTTTATATTTCCTAAGGAAGGCAGTGTAAGTATCACCTCAGTGCTGGCACAGACTTGATGTGCGCAGGTGGGCTTTGCAGGAGCCTCAGGTCCAGCTGAGATATTGCTGCATCCTGCCGATGGATATCAGGGGTGAAGGAATTACGACAGGAATTAATTTGATCCCTGAGCAGACTGTAGGATGCTGGCACCAATCCGCTCCAGGGTGAGAGATGGTTTCCACTGAGACATTGAGAGTTGTAGCTCCCAGGCAACCCTATATTTGGGCAAGCACACAGGGACACAGAGAAGCAGTGGTTACAGCACTGTAACCACAGTCACAGCAGTTTGGATTGGATATGGAATTGTTCTTTGGATGAAGCTAAGCTGAATGCTGAGGTTGAGGTTCTACTTGTTCCCTGGATTTGAGACAGCCCTGTCTGAGAATGGGAGTCTGTGTCAAAGCAGTTGTTCTCTCCTCTTTGCCCTTCCCTCAGGTCCTGTGTCTGTCCCAGGATGGGTGCTGAGCAGGGGCAACTAGAAACACTCAGCCAAGTGCTAAATGTTTTATGCTATTGCCTGATTGATTTTAAACTGTGCTTACTTAGCAACACGCCTCTCAGGACTGGTTATGTAAGATTAGAGATGTTTTTTCCTAATGCGGCACTGTGACTTGTAAACCCGTTGTGCGCTGGTAACAGCTGAAGAGCCTGCATTTAAAACTGGAGCTGCAGCAGCATTTGCTGCATCCTTGTTAGTACTTCACAACTGGGTTTTTTTTTCAAGTTTTGCTTAATTATCTACAATAAAAGGGAAGGAGTGAGATAAAACAATGTAACTGGTGAGATCGATTGTTGTCTTGCCAGATTTTCAGAAGTAGCCTCTAAGGAGTCTCAGAAAGGAGAAGGGATGGCATAGCAAACATGTCTGAGTTGCAAACAGCAGCTTTGATGTGTGAAATGGGAAGAGCTCGTTTTTTCCAGAAGATAATGTACTTTTTATTGCATTTTTTCATAGTCCATTCAAAATGTGAAGGACCAACCATTACAGCCAACAGCATGTGCCAGCATCTCAGCTGTGATGGATGTCAATCAGCCCTTGCAGTACAGACATTTGCTCTTCTCAGCGTCCTGACAGGAGAAGTGCGCTAGCCAGACAGAGGTTTTGGCAGCCCTCAGCCCTTCACACATCTGTGAGGACGAAACAACACCAGCTTTCCCAGCCTCTGCAGCCTACAACACTGTGCAATTCTTTCAGGTTTGAAAGCGTAGAAAGTCACATCAGTACTGGGTAGAAACCTGGAGCAACTGAGAGCAGAGGAAATTGATGTTGACCTGCCCTTTTGCCATTACCTTTTGCCATTACTAGACTGCCTGTACACTGACGGTCACTTCAAAGAAAAACTGTTTCCTGCTGGTGAGGTGAGATTCCTTTAATTTGTGCCATGCTGGAGTTTGAAGCTCGCTGGCACACTTTAAATTTGTAATTGGCTGTTAGCGCTAGGGGAACCTGACTGGGAAGTCGTAATCTGATGACACTATCTACAGGGAGATGAGGAAGGCCCAACTCTTTCTCTTGGTGAGACAGCTTTGACTCTTCAGGAGATGCTGTGGAATATAGGGAGGCTTCCTAAACTTTTCTCATTAGCTCATTTCAGTAATTGAAACTGGTGCTAGCTGCATGCTTAAGCAGACCGTCAATCTCAGCTCTGCGCACCACCAGATCTGTGACAAAAGGGAAGATGGGCTAGGCTGGAATAATAAATCTGTGTAGAAACAAAACCAGCAGCTTCTGCTTCTTGCATATATTGAGCCATGGCTTGTGAGCACACTGGGAAGACAATGACTGAACATGATCTAGGTGTGTTCATGTGAACTCCTCGGCCCTATATTGTATAGCACAGCTAGCCAAAGAGTGCTTTTGGGTGCCTTTTCAGGATTTGAGGCAGATGATGAATCTGTTCTGCCTTACTGTTTCTAGGAGAGCAAGAGAAGCTTCCTCCTGCACAATCCCATTAGGACTTATGTCGTTATCGGGAAGCCTGATGAAGCGGTGGAAGCAGACACAAGAGCAGAAAAGACAGTTGTCTGAAAAACACACATGGGTCTCTTCGGTGTCTAAAAAGGAGCGAGATCGATACTGGAACTGTTACTTATGTTTATTCCATTCCCACTCTGTTTTCTTTATGCCTCATCAGAATAAGGGTTAGCTTCATCGGGCTGCAGTTACAAATCTGGTTATAAAGAAGGAGCATTGTGGGGGGAATCTTATCCATGTCCGGCAGTATTTTCTGAGTTGCCTCAGCATGGGAAGAAGGGCTAGGCTAAACATATCTGTTGAAATATTTTAGTGGGTAGAAAAGTCATTTTTTGACAAGATGAAAATTCCCCTCCTCCCTCCACATTTATGTTCCTTTTTTTTTTTTTTAACATCATATTCGTCAATAAAGATTTTCAGTTAATTTATTTCCAAATCAGTTCTTACTAACATTCACTCTTCGGGGGGCTGATTTTTTCCGCTCTCTTGGTCACCAGATCGTGGCTGAGGGTCAAGGGACAGTAGAGTCTTCAGCACTCCTTTGGGATTAACCTCATGCAAAAAAAGTGTTGCTTAGAAGCAACAGGGATCTCAGCATAAAAAGTATGAATGTTTAAAATATCTGGGTCGTACTGACTGTACGATCCGGTGATGCCTTCTGCTCCCCAGGGACCGTGTTAGAGATCTGGCCGAGCCATGTCCATCTCTGTGTAGTTGTCCACTGAACAGAAACCAAGATGTGTCTTTGGGCCCTGCAGGCATGGAGACAGCAACTGCTGCGCAGCCCAAAAGCTGCTGTGAATTCCAGGCACCAAGGTGGGTTTGGCTTGGGTCATTCAGTATCAGCCTAGGAAGGTTCTTGCAGCTGTGCTCCAACTCCTGGTCCTCCCAGCCTCTGGAGAGACTTGGACAAGGAAGGAAAGAAAACTATTAGCTTATACATATTAGCTGTTCCCTTCACATTCAGTTTTTTTAGATGGATGGTATTGGTTACTTAAGTATTAAGGATTTTGAAAAGCTATTCACACAAAAGAAAGCATCTGAAATAAAAACATTTTCAAAGAATGGCTTTTGCATACTTTCCACTAAGACAGCAGAGTTTGTACTTAGCTGCAGGACCTGGCTGGCATTGCCTCCAGCAGCATCTGCCCTAGCTAGATGCCCGGAGCAAGAGATACCTGACTGACAGGAGCGACTAGGCAAACTGCAACTGCTGCTGCTGGCAGGTGAGGCACAGGGGTGGTGGGAGAAGTTGATGTGAGTGACCTCATATAGGGATCAAATAGGTAAATATTCAAGTTTTGATTAATATTCAAACATATTTACTATTTTCATTGAGTATAAAGAGGTAATTTACTTTTTTCCCCCCATACTTTAGACAATAGATCTGCAAGGAAAAGTAGCCTGTGTTGCAGCACTTCTGTTTTGCACCTGGTCCACCCTGTGCATCAGCAAGCCACCAGCATACATGAGTGGGGTGAGTGCTCACCATGACTGATAGAAGGAGAAATGTGTCCAACCAGAATGAAAACCTGAGGTACTTGATGGAGGCAACTTGCTCACACAACAGCTGTGGCATTTGATTGATTTCCCTGCCTGACCTGTGTCATGGGTAATCAATCAAAGGGTTATCTCAGCTGACTGACACAACCCACTCTGGAGGGACATGGCTAGGATGTCCTAGCTGAATACATTGAAAAAATAATTTTATTACTCTATTTTTGTTATTTATTATTTACTTTTGATATCACCAGAACCACCTGGAATCCACACAAAAATTGTACAAGTCCAGACAGTGCTGAACTGTTCACTCTTTACTCCGACTGCATGAACCAGACTCATCCCAGGGGAATGGAAGGGGCAAAATAGGCTTGCTATATTGCAGAATGGAAGTAGTAAACACAAGAACAAGTGGGATATGTCAGAGAAAAATCAACAAAATATCATATCATCAGATCAATTAATGTTCTTGGAAGAACTCTGGATAGCGGGAAGTCTTACCTGGTCTATGTTTCTTTAAAAATGTAGTAAGCAAGGTCCTTCTACAAAGATACCTCTTTAAATCCATCAAGGAAAAACAGGGTCAAGCATGTTACAGATTTACGGTCAGCCCAAGGTAGGGAGTAAGAGTTTGTTTTTAAAGTGCAAGGGGATTGCTGAAGATATCTTCCTTTCTCATTGACCTGTTCTACCCATCATATTCATATGGAACATGAGGAAGAACTTCAGTAGGGCAATTGCCAAGACGGTAGATGATACAGAATTACCTAGGATGATGGTGGTGTTCAAGTGAAGAGCGGAAAACAGGTCTCTTGAGTAAGTGGTCTGCAAAATGGCAAAGGAAATTCAGTGTCAACTGGAAAGAAATTATAATATGGAAATCAGTGTTTACAATACACTAATGGTACACTAGCTATTAAGACTCACAATGCAGAGCTGGAGTTACGCTGAATAGTGTGGTTATCTGAAAATACAGAAGAGGTACATGAATACATCTCCACTGCTTTCTCCATTTTCTGGATTAGTGTGTAGTCTGTTCAACCCCAACTGTGGGTGGTGAGTTTTGTTCCAGGGTCTGGGAGTGACCTCAAATTTTCACACTCTGCTCTAGATGGGGAAAAATGTCTATAACTTATTGCTCAGGTCAACTCCTGTGCTATTCATGGGTAAGGGCCCACTACAACCCTCTTCTGCACCAGTCTGTGGAGGATATAAGCTATCTCCTCCTTCCCATGCTGAGGCTTGACCTCCTCTGCCTGAGCTGTCACCTCATGTGGTTTACTTCAGCAAGTTCTTGACTTGATCTTTGGTATGTTATATAGGAAGAAGCCTTCCAAAACAGGGAGGTACCCAGCATGAGAAGCATGTTTTGTCTGTAATCTTGCACACTGAACGACACTTGATTTGGAGAAGCTGAGCCCCGAAGAGATAAAGTTTGAGCATTAGAAAGAAGGACCAAAAAATAGGAATTTGCTTTGCTTCCTCCTGCTTCTCTAATGTCTTCTGCTGACTTCTAACTCCTTTCTCTTCAGGATCCAGAGCCTCCAAGGAAACACCGTGGTGAAGACACAGCTAACTCACATCAAGACAACAATGACCTGAAAGTGCTATCACGTTCTTCAACATCAGGCATCCTCCCTGTCAGTGTCTTGTATTTTGAAACACCTTCCAATTTACACATTTTGACTCCCCAGCACAAAATCCCAGGACACTGTCCTCTTGCCTTTATGAACATCTTTGCACCTGTTAAAATTGTTTAGATTTGCCCATTTTTTCTCACAATCCTGTGTGCCCCATGGAACAGGTTCTTCAAAAGGCAGAGAAAAGACCAGGGGCAAACAGCATCCTGCCTTTTATCAAAACCTTTCTTTTATGTCTCGTATATACCTCATGAACAGTGTGAAATGAAACATTCCATCTTACAGTTTGGCTTTAATTTTCATTTAATTTACTTGTGATCCTACAGTTTCTCTTTTATTTCCGGTCCTTATTTCTTGCAGAGCACCCCAAATACATCAGTTTATCAATATGGCCTGCTCACATATCTCACACTGGGATGATCATCTTTGTCCTAAAGAATCTCATGTTCACAGTCTGTTTGTTGTGGTACTAAAAAAACCCTTCTTCATCCTTTCTTTGAGAAATCATCCCTGTTTTCCACCTTCTTCTTAAGAATTAAAGGAAAAAAAAGGAAAAGAAAATACACAAATTCTCCACATGATGTTCTCTTTTTCAACAGTTCATCACTGTGTACCTCATTTGTTATCTTTCTAATGTATTCCTCCAGCAGGATTATGCACCTTCACTAAAGTTTTGACCTGTTACTTTTCCACTGTTTATACAGTTATCATTAAATGTTCCTGTCGTATCTTAACACTGTTGTTTTTTCTCTTCATCTTTCCCAGCAATACATAACCTGCTCTTGCTTCAGTGCATGGGCATTAGCATACATAGCACAGCTTCTGCTGTTGTTCTTATTACCACCATAGGTGGCTGAGGCAAGAAGAGAGAAGCAGCCTTAGGCATTGTAAAAGTACAGACAATCCCTGACCAAAAAAAAAAAAAAAAAAGGGATGGGGAAAGTTCTAGTCTTGTACAAAATAATTCTGAAATTATTCCTGTAAGTATCCTACTCTTCCTTTTAAATATCCATTTTTACCCATTGGAAAGCTATTACTAAATGCAATGTGTTCAGTCCTCCATTTTTTTGACAGTCTACTATTTTGCATTAGTTCTCCCTTACAAATGTCGTGACGGAAAGCTCTAGACACCTCAATGTGAGAATCCAGGAACTTCGTTTATTGTAGATTGACAGCAGCTTAATATACACTCTATAATAGGTTCATGAATATTACAGAAATTAGGCACATTACTGGTACTCAGTTAGGTGGTGATATCATCTTAACTGCTTTCCATTGTTTACACAGGTGGCTCGTTAAGTGTCTTTGTTTTGGTAATGCCTAGCTCCTGTTTTTCAGCTCAATTTAGAATACCCAAGGACACTGCCACTTTTTCACGGCCCTGCTATCTCAGACTTTCTCATGGGCCTAGTGAGACTGCATCTTATACTTTAGCAGCTCATCCATAGCCTTAGCCATGTTCATATGTCCTCGCATTTCTAACCAATCCTCTACAATTCCCCTGTTTTTATTTTGGGCCAACAATGCTTTCTTTATCGTAGTATTTACACGTCTAGTAATACAAGAAAAGGCAACACGAGCTATTACTAAGATTACAATAACTGTCAATATCCATCATAGGCCTTCCTTAATATAACTTAGAGCTCATTCAGATATAGAACCAAATATAGATTGAAGCCATGAGTCTATAGGACTAGTTGCTACTGTCACTTTCTTTGTATGATCTGTTAACCATTGCAGTTGTTTATGTATGGAGTTACTGTGATCTGAAAGATTAAAACAGCACATACCGTCAAAGTCCTTACAGCCATGGCTTTGTGCTAACAACAGAAAATCAATAGCAGCTCGATTTTGTAGGACGGCATGACGTAAACTACTAACGTCTTGTGCAAGTTCTGCTATTACTCGGGTGGTGACATTTGATTGTTTTACAGCCCAGCATGCAAGTTTTCGAATGGATGTTAATGCCTGTGCCGTGCCTACACCTGGGACAATAGATCCAAAGACAGTAGCTGTTCTACCCCATAGCTCTACTTTGTCATCACAATCTGAGGAAAGTTGATTTAGGCTCCTCTTTTGTTTGCGTGATGAAGTTAGATTAAAAAGCTGTAAAAAGAATGGGGATAACAGCGTAAATGACCCTATATAGCAGGGTCCTCCGAAGGCACGTACAGGAATGCCAGGCCAAGCTCTGTCACCACAAATAAGAAATACACCTGGTGGTAAGGCACGCGCAGTGTTGTTAACCCAAATACCTGGTGAGGAAAGTTTGACTTCAGCTCCATATGCCCCAAGGCCCTGGTTGTTGGTATTGTTAGTGCCACAATAGTCTCCTACATTTTTATAATTAAACCCTGGGGTACGTGAAGTGACATTAGTCCATCTAGACAAATCGTGGCTTTGATGTGCACTTAACCCAGAATGACATGTTCCCAGCATAAAGCAAGTTTGAGTCCCATTATCACTTGTATTACGTACAGACAATGATCCCATTAAGTCTAACTCTTGGGGACTCTGGGGTAAAGAGGTATTGAGAGCTTTTATAAGGCACGCAGATGTATTAGAGATAATTATTTCATTCCCACACGATGATGAAACCCAACCAGCAAATAGTAAGTTTAACTTATATACCGAGTTAAAAGGCATACCAAATAAGCAAGTACGAAAAGGATCTGAGGCAGATGCCAAGGACAAGCAAAAGGATGATTGTCCTGTTTGATTTGCCCAGGTGACCCATATGTTTTTCCGAGGGTCAATGGTGTGAAGAGCCCCAACATTGGCAATCATACCCGTGAAAAGAAGAAAACCTATTACATAGCTGTACAATGAAATAGACAGAAATCCTAACATCTTTGCTATACTAATACACAAAAACAGTAAATCAAGTCTGGGTACGTAAGTCTTGCAGTTCCTTTGTGTACAGTTACTCAGTTAATTCAGATGCTGTTCCAGTGTCTCCCTCTTCAGCAGGTGCAGGGGAATCAGGTGTTGAAGAGGCTGGAGGTGGTGGTGTAAGGTCAGGTGAGGCTGCAGGCACCGCAGGTGTCTCTCCTCCTCATTCTCCAGGGCTCTCAATCGCTGGCTTGACCCAACGACTGGGAACCCACAGGGTACCTGTAGAAGTAGACACACAGAAGTAGTCTCGGCCTATAAAGATGACTTCTGCTGGACCTTCCCACATCCCAGTTTTAGGATTCCGATAATGAACCTTCATGGGTGGTCCTTTTGACACCTGCTCTTTCTGATTATGTTTGACGATAGGAGGTACTGAATCATCTTCGAAAATACACAAACGGTTAAGGACAAAAAGAGTTTTGCTAACTCTCTCTCGGGCATCTCTGATGTCTTTGTATTTCTCCAGGTAGCTTTTAATTGTTCCATTCATTCGCTCTACTATAGCTTGTCCAGTAGGCGAATGAGCTATGCCCGTAACATGCTTTATGTCCCACTGCTGCAAGAATTGTCCCAGAATCCTGCTAACATAGGCAGGTCCGTTATCTGTTTTTAACGTTTTAGGGACTCTCATGACAGCAAAGCAATCTGTCAGATGACGCTTCACATCTTGGACCTTTTCTCCTGGCTGCAGCGTAGCCCATACGAAGTGACTGTAGGTGTCAATTGACACATGCATGTATTTCAATCGACCGAAAGCAGGAACATGTGTGACATCCATTTGCCACAACTCATTAGCTTTTAGTCCTTTGGGATTAACTCCCACTCCGAGGCCTACTCCTTTATTTTGCTGACTGCAAATAGGGCATGCTTTCACTATTGCTCTGGCATCTTCAACTGACAGTCCATATGAGTGACTGAGACCTTTTGCATTTTGATGATATACAGCATGAGCTTCACGTGCTCTCAGGAAAGGAGATATAGGAGCTTCTGTCACTGTTGACACTAGACGATCTGCTCTAGCATTTCCTTCTCCCAGCCCTATATTCCATTGATGACTCCTGATATGCAACACAGCATATCTGGCTGACCGGTAAGCAATTGCTTTGTGAAGCTGCTGTAATAGTTGCATGAGTCTGGCATTCTTAACTTCTCTAATGCTGGCATCTTCGATTCGACTAGCCACTCCTGCAACATACATCGAGTCTGTAACCACATTAAGTGTTTGATCTAGCCAGTGAGATAATGCCCACACAACAGCTGCAAGCTCTAATGTTTGTAAAGAGTCCTTTAAGTGAGCGTTTAAGAAGTGTTGATGCCATCGCCCTTCGTGCCTCCAGGTGGCTACGGCATGCTGCGATCTTTTTCCAGCGTCAGTGAATACGGTGATTGCATTCTGAAGTGGTGTTGCAGATCGCTTTGGAACTTGCAGCCACGCCTGGTTAGTCATCCAGGCTAGCGTCGGTGACTGCAAAGGACGGATGTTAATGATGGCATCTGACACGAGTAGTGCTCCTTGCAGCTCAGGAGAATGGACTAAATACCAATCCAAGTCCTCCTGTCTTATTGGCACTTGTATCTCATGTGGTTCTGACCCGGTCGCTTGCACAATCCGGTTTCTGCCTTTTTTAATGAGCTCTGATAAAGTCCGAATCCTTTCTTGGACTGTTCTGCGTGGTTGCAAAGACGTTGTCAGCCATTGTAACACAATTTGTTGCCCTTTAATTGATGTTGCAAGCCGCTTTTGATTGTCCCCCGTTTTTATTTTTTGCTGCGTGAGGGCTCCCATAAAATGCTTTTCTCCTGCCAAGATAGTAAGATTGACAGGTACACCCTCTATCCGTCGATGTGTGACATGATCAACAATACTGACCGTAATCTGATGTAAGAGGTTTCGCTGTTCCAGGGTGACAGTTACTGCTGTTGAAGGGTCTGTACCCTTTAATAGTGGCCTGAGGGGTTCTAGCCACTCATTAGGTATTCCCACTACTGGACGCAGCCACTGTAAGTCTCCTAAGAGTCTCTGAGCATCGTGCAAGGTGGCAATCTCTATATTGACAGACAATTTCTGAGGTCGAACGACAGAGTCTGTGATTTGCCAGCCTAAATAATGCCAGGGACTGGATTCTTGAATTTTCTCAGTGGCTATGACTAAGCTTTGCTGCTGCAACTGATTAACCAGCTGCTGTTTTTGATCTTTTGTAAACTTAGTCGGCTGGGCGAACAATAAATCGTCTACGTAGTGGTAAATTACTGTCGAGGGCCATGATTTTCTGATTGGCTGTAATGCAGCGTCTACGTAGAGCTGACAAAGAGTGGGAGAATTCTTCATTCCCTGAGGCAACACAGTCCACTCATAACGTTGCGCTGGTCCTTCCTTGTTTATAGCAGGAACAGTGAATGCAAAACGCTGACGATCCTGCTCATGTAATGCAATAGTGAAGAAGCAGTCCTTGAGATCGATTATTAACAGGAACCAATTTTGTGGGATCATAGCTGGATTTGGCAGTCCTGGTTGTAATGCCCCCATCGTATGCATCTGGGCATTTACTGCACGTAAATCATGTAACAGCCTGTATTTCTCAGATTTCTTCCTGATCACAAAAATAGGAGTATTCCACAGGCTAGTTGACAAACGCAAATGCCCCTGCTGTAACTGCTCTGACACCAACACATGTGCCTGTAAAAGACTTTCTCTTTTTAAGGGCCATTGCTCTACCCACAACGAGCGTTTCTGTCTTCCATTGGAGTGGGATCGGGAAAGTCCAGGCAATGGCCGTCATGCTAAAGGCGATCTTGGTTCGTTGGTCAGAACTACCCCCATCTGAGCGAGAATGTCTCTCCCTATTAATGCTTGTACTCCATCGGGTAGGGGGAGAACAGACACTGTACAGTTCACAGTCATTTCATCCAACGTGATAGTTATCGGAGGGGACCTTTTCGCCAGAGTCAGACCACCCACTCCTGCAACTGTTGCTCCTGAGTTTACCAAGGGCCACAATGTGGGCCACTTGCGAGCTGCAACAATGCTGACGTCAGCTCCCGTATCCAAAAGAGCAATTAAATGTGCAGTTTGTGAGTTCCATTGGAGCTGGATAGCTTTTCGTGGTCGTCTGGCCAAATCTATTGTTAGCAGAGCCGATGCACCAGTAGATCCGAAGCCCTGATCTCTTCGTTCGGGCTTATCCGATGGTCCAGGAGCGATCTGAGGGAGCGGTATCAGTTGTGCGATACGAGATCTGGCCGGTATATGCAAAGGTGGAAATAGTGTATTTACCATGATTGATATTTCTCCAGTGTAATCGGCATCAATCAGTCCCACTAAAACAGTTAATCCAGCCATTGTGGACGAGGACCGACCTATTAACAAAGCCCCCACTGGTTTGCCGTCGATTAACACCGGCCCGTGCACTCCTGTCGGTATTTTCTGAGGACGCTGGTCTATTAGGGTGCAGTCTATTGTGGTTGCCAGGTCCAGCCCGAGGCTCCCTCTGGTTGCGGGATGCAGTGTGAGGTCTGAGCCGGGAAGCTGTGAGTAGTTGGAGCCGTCACTTGTGTCTTGGCGCGGGACCCCTTCGCGCTGGCTTTCCCGTTTCCCGACCCACGCCAGCACATAGCAGGAACATGCGTGTTTTGCTGGCAGCGAGAACACCACACCGGACTGGACTGGCACTCTCTTCGTACGTGTCCGTATGCTCCACACCGAAAACAGTGTCTTTGTGTTGGTCTGCTTCGTTGCGTGGCTCTGGTTGGAGCTTGTAAGGGCGCAAGCGCGGCTAAAACCTGAGAGCTAGTAGCCTTCGCCTGCTCCTTTAAACTTTCACCTAGCTCTTTAACCACGTTCACTAACATAGCATTAGGCCCCTGGGGTATTTGCGCCATTTGCTCTAATAGCTCTTCAATTGACCAATTACCCGGGAGCGTAACAATGACATTGCGAGCTGTAGAATTACAGTTCTGCAGTGCACACTGCTTTAGCAAAGCGCCGTGCATATATTTGGGAACCCCCGCTAACTGGATGGCATTAGCAACCCGATCTATAAACGATCCAAAAGGCTCGTCTCTTCCCTGCTTGATCCCCATATATGACGGAATTCCCCCTGGAGCTTTGATCTTATCTAGAGCGAGACGGGCTAGGCGCATAGACTCCCTGATCTTATCCGGCCCTATTAACGCTTGTGCTTCTATTCTGGCATACGGTCTGAAGCCCATTAATTCATCTAGCGTAACCCCGTGCAAAGGGTCAGCTGCCTGTCTCTGAACTGCTACGGCCTCCTGGCAAAACGCCTGCTAGTGCGCACTATGTAGCATTTGCTGGTGCTGTGAAAGAACTAACTTCATAATGCTATTAATATCTGCTGGTAAAAGCAAGTTACTACCCCAAATATAATTTAACATTTGTCGGGTAGGCTCACCCTGGATTCCACTCTCATTAACGGTAGCACGCAATTGCGACAACAGCTTCCAATCAAGGGCAGTGATAGTCGCTACCAATCCACCCCCTTCTGCCGGAGCATAAACTACCGGAAAGGCATTAGTTAAAGTTTCTGCCACTTCTTTATCTCCCGCTTGCAAAGCATCTGCGGCAATGCCTTGCCAGAGCTTTCGCCGCTCTGCCGCGACAGTACTCGATATATCGGGTGAGGGGAATGACGCCGTCCCGGTAGACAAGGTCTGCTGGGACTCAGGGGACGGGCTAGGGAACTCTAGGGAAGGGGCAGTGGGAGTAATAAGAGCTTGCTCTTGGGGTTCAGGTGGGATATGTACAACATTAGTCGAGGGAGGCAGCGGGCACGGAGACTCAGCCGCGAAAGGATTGCCGATGTCTCCCAAACGCTGCGCAGCGGCTCGAGCAGCCTGCTGCTCGGCTTTATGTTGTTGAAAAGCATTAGAAACAGCCTGCCACTGCTTGCCTAACTTTTTAGCTACTTTATCATCATTCAATAAATCTTCTCACAACTCATCTCCGTACCGTTTCCATTCACCTTCATCAAAGACTGTATTGGGGTCCACAAAACACCCTTTCGCAAACCCCACCTTAAGCAATTCCGGTAAATCTTTTTTTAAATCTAACCCTTTAACTCCCCGCTTTCCCAGAAAGCATTGGAGCAATGATAGTGCCGCCTGTCTCTCCATTACCTAAAAAACGTGTTACCACGCTTTGTGCAGCCCTTTCTACGAGACTTTGCGGCTTTGTCGGCGGGCCTCCTTCTTCAGGAGTCTTCCCGGGCGCCAGGTCCAACTATTTCGTTGCTGGGAACGCGGAACTTAACTCTTTCGCCGTCCGAAATCCCCGAAAGGGAGGCGTCCGGCGGTGGCAAGTTGAGCTCTTTTTCGTCCAACCCTTTCGCCTTCTTGTGCTGCACGGCAAGACCGACTGAAACTCCTACGTCCGACCGCGGCTGTGAGAAACTGACTTGGCTCTCGGGAGTCCGACTTGACTCTGACCCAGGAGATCCGACTTGATCCCCTAGGGACCCCCTCTGGTCCCTGTTCGGGCGCCAAAATAAAATGTCGCGACGGAAAGCTCTAGACACCTCAATGTGAGAATCCAGGAACTTCGTTTATTGTAGATTGACAGCAGCTTAATATACACTCTATAATAGGTTCATGAATATTACAGAAATTAGGCACATTACTGGTACTCAGTTAGGTGGTGATATCATCTTAACTGCTTTCCATTGTTTACACAGGTGGCTCGTTAAGTGTCTTTGTTTTGGTAATGCCTAGCTCCTGTTTTTCAGCTCAATTTAGAATACCCAAGGACGCTGCCGCTTTTTCACGGCCCTGCTATCTCAGACTTTCTCATGGGCCTAGTGAGACTGCATCTTATACTTTAGCAGCTCATCCATAGCCTTAGCCATGTTCATATATCCTCACATTTCTAACCAATCCTCTACACCTTACCACCTCCCTTTCTAGCTAGTTTTAGCAACAACATTGGAGCTATAGCAGGCGATCTCTCTAAGACTTCACTTGCCACAGGTTTCCTATGTGCTTTGATACATGGAATCCAGCCATGTATTCAGTGCTGCAATAACTACAGGTTCACAGGTTTTTGAGACACCTAGCCTTCATTTCATAGTTTTACATTTGTCTGTCCCCCTTGTCCACCTCTCTTGGCAGAAAAAAACCCTGCTGGATTGGCTTGTTTTATCAATGTTTTGGTCCTGAGATCGGATCTTTACATTGGAAATGCATTTGTTCCCAGACAGCCACCACTGCCCGGTGCTGTTTAGTAAATCAGCAGATTGAACTCATGCACTCAACCCACTTTCTGCAGAGACACATAGCACTGAGCCCCAGTGAGCAGAGTATAATTTGCCTTTTCGGATAGTACCAGCACTCTTCTGCATAGTTCATCAAAGGCAGTGGCTGAAATATAGAAACAGCTTGTAAACAATCATCCTGTGCTCATTAATAATGATTGATTGCATTGTTTTCTTTCTCCTTAATTCATTTGGGAGTTCGTCTATATTGAGCTATTCTACAGAAGTGTGGATTCACCACTGTGGCATAGAGAAGCAAGATTTGGGGCCTCGGATGATAATGTAATACTGGGCTGGTACCCAGGACAGATGGGAAAGCAACATCAACAGTCCTCCAGTGTAAGCAATAAAACATGAAATACAATGGAGCATAGCAGCGGGGCTGGAACTACATGGTCTTTAAGGTCCTTTACAACCCAGACCATTTTATGATACTATGGTATCAGTGATTTCCAAGTTAGTGGGCAGCTCCCCGACTCTCGGAGATGCAGCCACCAGACCAGGATCTCCTGGTTCTTCTGACAGCAGGAATTTGGTACCTTCATGTCACCCCCCATCCTAGCTTCATCCACTTTCTGCAACACATCACCCACTTACAGAGCAGACCAAGGAAGTCTTTACATGGTAGGAGCAGAAGGAGAAGAGTCACACAGCTACAGACAGCTTGGAGGGAAGCTAAATACCATCTCATCCTAACAGGAGAGCTAGAGACCTGTATGGACAGTACGCAAGGCATGCTTGGGCCACTGGTGAGTTGACATTGGATATTAGGGGGAAAAAATCACTGTAAGGGTTGTCAAGCATTGGAACAGGCTTCACAGAGATGTGGTTGACTCATCGTCCTTGGAGGTATTTAAAAGATGTGTAGATATGGTGCTTAGGGACATGATTTAATGGTGGACTTTGCACTGTTGGCTTTACGGTTAGACTTGATGATCTTAAGAGTCTTTTCCCTCCTGAACAATTCTATGATTCTGTAATTCTGTGACAGTGGACATTCAGGAAGGTTCTCAGTCTGTTCTGCCCTCTGGTGTTGATTCTGGGAGGTTATTGCAGCAATGCTGTTGTTTATTTTCTTTGAATAGGGATTGAAGAAAAGGAGGACACGAGGGTGAGGGAACTTCAGGATGTGGAATTTTCAAAGCCTGTCCCTGGTTCGGGAGGTATTCTCTGGCCAAGACAGCACTCTTCGCTTCTGTGGAATGACAATAATATTTGTGGCTGGTAGTGGAACCCTTAATTGATTAATATATGGAAGACACTATATTAATACAATGTTATTTTCCCTGGAAAAAAAGGCAGGCTAAAAATAGTGTAGTACATTTTGACAGAGCGTTTCTTATTTTCTTTTTATGTTCAGTTCCTTTGAGTCTGTCTTTTTCTTGTTAGGAAGGCTTAATTAACATTTTAATTTTCATTTCATTACCGGACCCAGGTTTTGGTACTCTCTAGGCAGCCACTAATCATTTAGTCCCCAAAATGAGATGAAGGCTTCTTGGTGCAAGGAGCATTACAGATATAGAGGGAGCAGACCTTGCTCTAACTGGAGGCAGTGGAGGGAAACTGACCTGCCTGTAGTCAGACTGGATATAGGTCTACAGGTGTCCAGTTTCTTACCTCTATCACAGTATGTATGCCTCTCTGGTGAATAGGAGGCACAAATGTAGATGCAGACACACTCTCACTTGGGACTGGCATGGAAACAGCTAAAAGATCCCAGCCAAAAGCTCTCTGTACTATAATTAGAACAAGGCTGTCTTGAAAACTTTTCTTGTCTGTGGCAAGGCAGAGCTCTAAGATCCAACTATAAAGAAAAGCAAAGGCTTTCTGAGATAGCTTTCCCAGCTCTTTAATGCCGTCAGTTTGGACCAAAGCTCTTAAACTCTTTTGGCTTTGAAACAACCCTGGGGCTGAAAAAGTGTGCTTAGCTCTGTGCCCCCAAGTCACTTGATGCCCAGCTCAACAGGCTCCCATATTAGCGTGCCTCATGGAGAGTCTATATGGAGGCAGGGAAGGAGCTGATTAAGGAAAACCAACCTCCAGGTGCTCCTCCATGAAACAAGGGAACAACTAGCTGTAGTGAGTCAATGGAAAACAACAAGATCTGTACTCTGCCTCCCATAGTTGTTTTTTTCCCAAATTATATAATTTTATATAAAACCATATAAAATAAATTTTATATAATTTATATAAATTTTGTGTAAATTCACTTAATACTATTTTATAATGTTATATTAATTTTATATAAAGCATTTCTGAAGGTCTATGAAGGTTGCAGTGGGAGAGGAGGTATTTAGGGAAGAGGGCTGAAGAAGGAGACAAAAAAAAATTAACATGAGGAAGAGGAAGAACAGAAAGAGGAACAGAAAGAGCAGGAGGAATACCTCCTTCTCTTGCCAGCCTGGTTTTCATGTTCCTTCTCACAAGATAGGCTGCAGGTATGGGGTACACCTAGTACCTCGTTAACACTGCCTCTGTAACTAGCAGGCTCAAACATGAGGTAATAAGCTTGAAATTTAGGATGCTGAACATTGTGGCCTGGGTCCCCTCCTCTGGCTGAGGAGGCAGGTCCAGCATGATGAGGTGGAGTTATCTGTTAAATCTAAATAAATAAGGCTAGGAGGGCGGTTCAAGCACTATACACTAGTCATCAGCATTAACACTTCCCCTTGTCATGGCTTTAACATAGTCCCAAGTGGCAACATGAGGGAGGAAAAGATAATTTAGCAGGGAAAAGGCAGTGCCATTTACTCTTTGGGCATGGCCCCTGCTTATTTGCAGGGAGAACATAGCCCTAGGGGCTGCCAGGAGCATAAGATGGTAAGACTCAGTCTTCATTTCAGCATTTGAGACAACCTGTCCCAAATTTATTACAGCAAGTACCTCCTGACTTGGAAGTACCAAACAGCTTTGGGCAAGACCTGAGATAAAGGAGGTTTGGGGGTGTGAGAATTCTTCCCTTCATTTTCTTCTCAACAGTGTCAGCAATGAAAGATGCTAGCACTTGGATGAATGACCTGTCTTCATCTGACAGGCAACTGCATGAAAGTTTTAACAATACCATTAACAGTTATGCATGGGCTAACTTACATGGGAACCTCCTGTAGGAGGCGTGTCCAAGGCACAAGGGACGTGCTGGGCCAGAGAAGCCCAAAGGAGCGTGCATCTAAATGGATAACCCTACTGGTTAAGAAAGTCACATGATATCAGGGTATAAAGGGAAGCGCCAAATTTGAAATAAACCTCTTTGTTTCACCACCTCACGAGGAGTGTGTATTTTCCTTATTATATAAGGACACGTGCCCCTACATATGACGCACCCAAACTTGGGACTTTGAACCTATATTAGGTCAGTTTAGGATATCCTGAATCAGGCAAAGACTCGGTAATTCTGGTATCGTCTCAATTGTTTCGAGATGGGAATTTTCACCAAAAAAACCATTGACGTCAGTAAATCATTGTCTCAGTGACACCTGAGAAACGGAAAGTTAAGATATTGAGCTCAAAAATATTAGGGAAAGAGCACAGGAAAAAAGAAGAAAGAACAAAGAAGAAAAGAAAAAGCCAACAGGTCGAGGCAGCCGGAGAGAGCGGAGCGGGGTCCAACATAAACCGGAGCGGTGAGTCACACTGAGAGGCAGCGCCAACATTCCACGTGGCAAGGACTTTTCCCTAAGCGGTACTGTGTCCGCAGCTCGGAGACCCAGGCAGTGGAGCACCTTAAAACCGTCGGGGAAGCCCCGCTACCCACTGCTTGCCACGGCTTGGCCGTGTGCGTAAAAGCGGCTCCACCACTGCCACCTTCTAACATCCTCAGCGCCACCGCCAGACCCCACGAAGCCCGCATCGGTTTTCTGCCTAGCAGAAGCTGCTGCAGCTCACCGCCACGCCTGCCGCCCCTGCCGGCCCCACGCCACGCTTAAAAGCCACGTGAGACCCACCGAAGCCACGGCGCAACCCTGCCAAGCACCCCCCCCCCCACATTCAAAACTGCGTGGGACCTACTGAAGCCAAGCCGAATGCGCGCCACACCACAGCTCCCCGCCACAGCACCGGAACCCCCGCACCGCCCAGCGAACCGCGGGAGCCCCGGAGCCACCGCTGCCGCGCCGGAGCCACCGCCGCGTGACTGAGTGCCGCCGCTGCCGTTCGCCGCTTCAGCAGCCCGCGCACACACCGATTGCCTGCAGCCCCAAGCCGCCGCTTCTGCAGCCAGCCCCACGCCCATCGCTACAGCTGCCCCGTGCCTGCCGCTGCCCTGCACCGCCGCTTACCGCCTGCACCGGGACACCAGCCGCCGCCGCCAGGACGCCACAACCCAGCCGACAGAGAGCCAACACAAATCAGCAAACCGACAGACCCTCTTCAGCAGCACACGCTAGCAGCGCCGAGGCTTAAAGGTAACATGGGAAACTTCTTTCCCACCGAGGTCTCACAGGACACAGATGCACTAGCTACACTGCTGAAGCCTTATTATGTACAGGTTACAAGGGTTGAATTAACAGAGTTGGTGCGGTTCGTTAAGGCAGCCGTACCAGAACTGCCTCTGGTTGAAGCCCTCAACATTCACATCTGGGACAAAATAGGAAATCTTATCAAACTCAAAGCTCAGGGAGGAGACTCCCAAGCAAACAATGCTTACCCAGCCTGGCAAGCTATAATGACTGCATTAAGCAGAGCCCACCAAAGAACGACAAACACACACACCCCCACTCATGCTGCGAGCAGCAGCCCAACTCTTACGCGCCACAGTTTAAACACACAAAGCTCGGCGGGAGGAGGGGGTGGAGCCGTTCACAATTCCACTTCGGGGAAGGGAACCGGGAGCCCTAGGGACACGGGTCGGCAGGAAGGAGCGGGGCCCCAGATGCGAGGTCCCAGTCCGTGGGACAGCCTCAGGGGGTTCTGTGATGGCGATGGGGGGGCTAGCCCAGCTTACTTGCCAACCCATTCTGCGGATGAACGCCGAGCACGCGCCCAGGGGCGGGCACCGCCATCTCGCCCACCACGCAGAACGGACAGCAACCCGTCCTTCCCTGCCCCCGCGCCGTACTCCCCACCCACCACCACTACCCACCCACAGCCAGCCACTTTCGCCAAAGCTGCAGGGGGGGAGGATGGGAGGAATGGGGGGAGGAGGAACAGGAGCAGGGGGATTTCAGGATAGCTCTGCCGGGAGGGGAGGAAGCAACATACCGAGAGGGTTCGATTGATAGATGGGCTTTGTGCAGAGAGGAGGCATTGCGAATTGGGGACTTAAAAGTTATACAAGCATGTCCAGTAATTATCGGGCCATGTCAAAGCCGCAGGTTTCAACCATTGCCACATGAACTAACCAAAGAACTGAGACAGCTGATAAGAGAAACTGGTGTATCTTCCCCTAACACACTTGCATTTTTAGAAACACTGAGTTCCACATATATTTTCATGCCACATGATTGGAGAAGCCTATTAAAAATAAGCCTCACTAACACACAGTATAATGTATGGATGAACGATTTTAGAGAAATCTGTTCCGCTTATGCTAATGACCCACAAGCAGGGGTATCAGCACACCAGCTCACAGGGGATGGAAACTACCGTTCCATAGATGCACAGACCGGGTACAATACAGAAATACATGAAGTCATAGCAAAACATACCATGCGGACAATGAGAAAACTACCCACATCAGACAAAGACACAAACTTGTCATTTACAAAAATAATACAGGGCCCAACAGAACCTTACACACAATTCCTAGATCGGCTGCAATCTGCCCTAGATAGGCAGATTGAAAATGAGGAAGCCAGGGAAATACTTAGCAGAAGACTGGCTTTCGAAAACGCTAAGGTTGATTGTAAAAGAGTTCTGCAAACCCTTCCTAAAAGGGAAACTTGGAGCATCTCAGAATTAGTTCGTGCCTGCCAAGGGGTTGGTTCCTTGACACACCAAACTGATTTACTGGCAGTAGCACTGAGTGCTCAGTTAAGGACACAGCAGGGGGCCAGACCCAGAAATGGTTGCTACATTTGTGGGGCCCCCGACCACTTCCAAAGGGACTGCCCTCAGAAACCTCTAGTAGTGGCACCTCGAAAGCAACCCAAAGTAAGGAGGGTACCAGAAAACTGGAGGAGGGGGCGCTGTCGCACGCCCCGATACAGCAAACACATGTGACACAGGGGAACAGGCTGGCAATTTGTGCCCCCCCACTTCAGCCAGCAATCTGTGCCCCTAGACCCCAGCAAGTGCTCTGTGCCCCGCCACCCCAGCCAGCCCTGGGCTGGACTTATCCAACAGGGACACAGTCTTCATAACTTCCACTGAAGTAGTGCTAATCCCGACTGGACATTGGGGTCTCCTTGGTCCAGGGGTACACGCACTGCTGATTGGAAGATCCTCCACCACCAGAATGGGTTTGTTTGTGCTGCCGGGTGCAATAGATTCCGATTCTCATAGTGAGATTCTAATAATGGCATGGACCCCTTCACCCCCCTGTTTCATCCCAAAAGGACAGAAGATTGCTCAATTAATCCCCTTTTACAGTGTGTTGCCTGCAGGGGAGGGGGGGAGGGAGCGGGGTTCAGGGGCCTTTGGCAGCACGGGACAACCACAGGTTTACTGGGCAGCAACCATCACAGCCACACAGCCGCTCATGACATGCCAGATTAATGGGCACCGATTTACAGGCCTTGTGGATTCTGGGGCTGATGTTTCCATAATAAAAGACTCTGAATGGCCACTTCACTGGCCTACTGTTTGCCCAGCTGCAACCATTCAGGGGGTGGGAGGTACACAAAGGCCCAGACAGAGTGTTCAAGTACTCACTGTCTTGGGACCAGAGGGACAATTAGCAAAGGTAGCTCCGTTCATAGCTCCAGTCCCTTGTTCCTTGTGGGGACGAGACAGTACTTTCACAATTTGGCACAGTCATGCAAATGCGTCCTGCAAGCAGCCAGGTTTTTCAATAGGGGCCATTGGTCAGCCGTTCCAAGCACCCATTAAGCTAGTCTGGAAAAGTGACCAGCCGGTCTGGGTAGATCAATGACCCAGGAAAAGGAACAGCTTGAACATTTAAAAATGCTTGTAAAGGAACAATTAGAAGCAGGACACATTGTGCCAACAAACAGTCCCTGGAACACTCCTGTATCTTGCATTCCCAAAAAAA
The DNA here is from genome assembly GCF_025592945.1 of Manacus candei. Lineage (NCBI taxonomy): Eukaryota > Metazoa > Chordata > Aves > Passeriformes > Pipridae > Manacus > Manacus candei. The sequence continues at coordinate 8,571,311 of NW_026138083.1, read as the reverse complement.
ACTGGGAAATGGAGGATGCTTCAGGATCTCAGAGCAGTAAACGCAGTAATTGAGTCTATGGGGGCACTGCAACCAGGGTTACCCTCACCTGCTATGCTCCCAGCGAACTGGCCACTAACAATAATTGATTTAAAGGACTGGTTTTTTACCATCTCTCTGCACCCCGAGGATGCCCCGAGATTTGCATTTTCCATCCTGGCATTAAACAACTCACAGCCTATGCAAAGGTGTCACTGGGTTGTCCTCCCTCAGGGGATGAAAAACAGTCCTACCATATGTCAAACAGTAGTTGCAAATGCTATTCAACCCATCAGAAAACGTTTTCCCTCTGCAATAATTTACCAATACATGGATGATATTTTAATAAGCATGGCCACAGAAAATGAACTGCAAATTGTTGTCACTGCCTTGACTGATGCTGTCCAAGAAGCAGGCTTGCAGGTTGCAGCAGAAAAAATCCAGCGATCGCAGCCCTGGAGCTATCTTGGATGGAGAATCATGCAACAACAGATTTCCCCACAGCCGCTGCAGCTCGAGGTAAAAGACACTTTAACCTTACATGAGTTGCAAAAACTCCTGGGAGCTATTAATTGGTTAAGACCTATTCTAGGCTTAACCACAGAGGAGCTACACCCTCTCTTTGTGTTACTTAAGGGGGACTCTGATCTAATGTCTAATAGGGCCTTGACAGCAGAGGCCAAACAGGCGTTGAACATTTGTGCCAAGGTGATAGAATGTAGGCAGAGCAGGAGGAGAGATCCTGAACTGCAAATCTGCCTGTCCTTAGTTCCCAGCAGGTACCAACCATTTGCAGTCTTGTTTCAGTGGGACCAGACTGAAAAGGACCCACTGCTGGTACTAGAATGGCTATTTCTGCCCCATACTCCACCTAAAACTGTATGGACAGCTAATGAAATGTTTGCTAAGCTTGTTATTAAAGGCAGAGGACGACTATAGGAACTAGATGGAAAAGATCCAGCGGTTATCTACATTCCAGCCACAAAGGACAATTTAGCTTGGATGCTGGCTGAGGACGCCAAGTTCCAAGCTGCCTTATCAGGTTTTGATGGTGACATTTCAGTTAATCTCCCTAAGCACAAACTTTGGGCAGAAATCAGTAATTTGCCTTTAAGAGCCATGACTAGATGCAGAAGTGAGCCAGTAAAAGGCCTCACAGTTTTTACAGATGCATCTGGGCGATCACAAAAGGCTGCAGTGACTTGGGTAAATCCTGATACAGGACAATGGGAACAAGAAATACAAACCATGAACGAATGCTCTGTGCAGGTTCTGGAACTGGCTGCCATTTGTATTGCCTTGGAAAAGTTTTCTGAACAACCTGTTAATATTGTCACTGATTCTTGTTATGCTGCAGGGTTAGTTTCATGTCTGGAATGTTCATTTCTTCGGGATGTTTCTAACCCTCATTTGTTGTTTGAAATGCGTTCTATTTGGTCTCTTGTCAATCACAGAAGGTTTGATTTTTATGTAATGCACATCAGATCTCACACTGACATGCCAGGGCCAATAGCTGAAGGGAACCGGGAAGCTGACAAAGCAGCAATGTTCAACACAGTACCCAGGACCCTTGAGCAAGCAAAATTGTCCCATTCATTTTTTCACCAGAATGCACACTCTCTAAAGAGACAATTCAAAATTACAATTAATCAGGCTCGAGATATCATATTGACTTGTCCAGACCGTCAAAAAATCACCCCCATGCCATCTCAGGAAGGCGTTAACCCCAGAGGGTTAATATCCAATGAGATTTGGCAAACAGATGTCACACGCATTCCGGAATTTGGCCCCTTGAAATATGTACATGTAACTGTAGACACACACTCACAGTACATCACTGCTACAGCACACACAGGTGAGAAAGCCAAGGATGTAATAAGACACTGGCTAAGCTGTTTTGCTACCCTTGGCACTCCAAAACAGATTAAAACCGATAACGGACCGGCATACGTCTCTGAAAAGGTAAGGAATTTCCTATCAGAATGGGGAATTTCACATATTACAGGGATCCCACACTGACCTACCAGACAAGCAATTGTAGAAAGGGCACACCGCACACTGAAAGAAACGTTAGTAAAACAAAGAGGGGGGGAGAAGCTATATAGTCCGCAAGAACGTTTGTGGAAAACCACATATGTGATCAATTTTTTAAATTGTGACAGTGCTGAAAGAAGCAGATATGAGAAGCAGCACAAATCTCAGGCGTTTGCCTCTCCCAGGCCACTAGTCATGGTAAAAGATTTGATCTCGGGACAATGGACAGGACCTTTAGATCTTATGACTTGGGGGAGAGGTTACGCTTGTGTGGCAACAGGAAAAGAATTGAAGTGGATTCCCTCCAGGTGTGTAAAGCCCTACTTAGATACACAATCACAGCTGCAAGAACCAGATAACACAGGAGTTTAAACAGAGTTATGTTATGTTTCAGTTTATATTAATGACCAATGTGGTAACAAGCAATCTACAAATATCGTTGTGTGTATGTATGTGCGTGAATGATGATGGCCGTCAGAGTGTGAGATGAGTGAATGAATAAAAGAATTGTATGACTGGACAAATATAAAAACACAGAACACCTCACAAAACCACATTACCTACACCACAAGGTCACTTTAAAAGAATTGAGTTTTTGCTGTGTTTACCCTGTTTCTTAATAAAGTTTGAAATCCCCAGTTATTATTAAAAAACCCTCAGGTTAATAAAGGTTATAGTTTACACACAGTTCGGCTAAAGGCCCTAAGTTAATAAAGTAATTATCCAAGTTGCACTACCCTATAGGAATATAAGAAGGTTTTAAAAAGGTTTACATTAGAGTTAAGAAACTGAGCAAAGCAATGTGCTGGGTCGCTGCGAAGCTTGGTAGTTTACAATGTTCTGGTTGTTTGCACTGTTTTTTGCACTGTTTTTTGTGACTTCTTTAGATAATTAAGAGAGGGGATATGTGGGAGGCATGTCTGAAGGCACGAGGGATGTGCCAGGGCAGTTAGGCCCAAGAGAACATGCGCGGTCACATATAACTCTATTGGCTGAAGAAGTCACATGGTATACCGGGATATAAGGAGCGGGAATTTTGAAATAAACTCTCTTTGATTACACCACCATGAGGAGCAGATCATTCCTTTTTACACAAGGGCCTCGCCGTTACAGGTAGCAACTTCATGGAAATCTCTCTGGCTTGTCAATTGATATCCTTTAGTAGAGATCTCTCCAAGGTAGAGCAATGAAAGGTGGTACAAGGCACAGCCCAAAAGCATCCTGCAAAACACCTGAGGAAAGATCTTGAGAGAAAAGAATTTCATGCAGTGAGACAGAGATACTCAGATAAGGCACTGCAAGGACAGCATGGCTTGGCATTAAGCTTCAGGCCCACAGATCAAGGCAGACCTCTGTGCTTGTCAGCAGTTTAATAAGGGCTGATGGTTTTACCTAACTTCCTTGTTTGGAGCCTTTCTTTCTGGTTCTCTCTGTAAAAGAAATAAGAAAACCCCACTGCCAACCCACACTTCCCTCCCTCAGTTATAAATACTTCATATGGGTTATTTTCTGTTTTAACATTGTACCATTTTTGCCCGTAACTTGCAGAAAGTGAGTCACTCAGAGCAAGCTGGAGACAGGCCAAGGGCAGTCTAGGGAATGCTATATTCCCCTGCTGTGACAGATCCCTTAGACTGTGCCACTGAAGGGTGAGCACTTCTCTTGGCTCTCGTGTGAGGCCATATGGTGGGAAGTAGGTGAAGAAGAGAAGTCATCCAAAGAGAAGTCCTCTTCTGTTGTGTGTGCTCAGGTGGTAATTCCTGTACACCCTGCATCTTTTCTCCACTCCCAAAATGAACCAGCGCGGCAGGACTTGGCTGCAAGGATGGTCTAGATGAGAGAATGAGTCCTCCCATTAGAAGTTTGGTTTGAACAGTCTCTGGGGACAAAAGGGGCAGGGAAATGCCTGAAGGCTTGGGGTTATATGGCCACGAGTTTCTACTTGTTTATATCTGCAGACCAGGAGAAATAAACTCCCTAACCTCTGGAGCAAAAGAGAGCTGCTACATTTTGCAGGAAGGAGAGGCTGGGTTTAGTGCTACAAGGAGAGAGAGGCAGGCCATGCATCTCTATAGTCCTGCTTTATTGTCAGTCATCCACAGCAGGACGCAGTGACGGATAAGGCAGGGCAGCACATCTGCTGTGCTGGAAGCGTTTTATTCTCGCCATGTGCTAGGTCACTGTGTGAGCCTGGGCAGGATTGAGCCCTGACATCTGCGCTGCTGTGGTGAGAGTAGCTGTGCTCTGAGAATCATAGAATCATAGAATCATAGAATCATAGAATAGATTGGGTTGGAAAAGACCTCCAAGATCATCAAGTCCAACCCCTGAACCATCTCCAATTACTATATTGTGGCACTAAGGGCCACGTCCAATCTCTTTTTAAAAACCTCCAGGGATGGTGAATCCACCACCTCTCTGGGTAGGCCGTTCCAATGCCTGATAACCCTCTCTGTAAAGAATTTCTTCCTAACATCTAACCTAAACCTCCCCTGGCAGAACTTGAACCCATGTCCCCTTGTCCTATTGTTGGTTGCCTGGGAGAAGAGACCAACCCCTGCCTGGCTATAACCTCCCTTCAGGTAGTTGAAGAGAGTGATGAGGTCGCCTCTAAGCCTTCTCTTTTCCAGACTAAACAACCCCAGCTCCCTCAACCTCTCCTCATAGGACTTGTGCTCAAGTCCCTTCCCCAGCCTCGTTGCTCTTCTCTGGACCCGCTCCAGCACCTCAATATCCTTCCTGAACTGAGGGGCCCAGAGCTGAACACAATACTCAAGGTGTGGTCTCACCAATGCAGAGTACAGGGGAAGAATCACTTCCCTGCTCCTGCTGGCCACATTGTTCCTGATGCAGGCCAGGATGCCATTGGCCTTCTTGGCCACCTGGGCACACTGTTGGCTCATGTTCAGCCTCCTGTCGATCAGCACCCCCAAGTCCCTTTCCGCCTGGCTGCTCTCCAGCCACTCTGTCCCCAGCCTGTAGCGCTGCAGGGGATTGTTGTCGCCAAAGTGCAGGACCCGGCACTTGGCCTCGTTGAACTTCATTCCATTGGAGTCAGCCCATCTCTCCAGTCTATCCAGATCCCTCTGCAGAGCCCTCCTGCCTTCCGGCAGGTTGACACTCCCCCCCGACTTAGTGTCATCTGCAAATTTGCTGCTGATGGACTCAATCCCCTCATCTAAATCATTGATAAAGATGTTAAAAAGGACTGGGCCCAGCACTGACCCCTGGGGAACACCACTGGTGACCGACCGCCAACTGGATGCAGCTCCATTCACCAGCACTCTCTGGGCCCGGCCCTCAAGCCAGTTCCTAACCCAGCACAGAGTGCCCCTGTCCAAGCCATGGGTTGTCAGCTTTTCCAGGAGAAGATGCTGGAGGCATGATTTGTCCAGAAAGGTAATATTTTTTATGGGAGCAATTTACAGAGGTGGATAAAAGGGACAAGCTTTAGAGTTCCCAGGTCCTTCTTTATGTCTGAAATAGGATCCCCAAGAGACAAGCCAGGGAACTGAAATTCATAACCCTGGACACTAAACAACATGGTTTGATAGAGATATTGTTTTTACAGCATTTTATGTTTCTGATCCCCTCCTCTCAACTTTCAGTTTCTTGTTAAACCAGCAATAAATTACCTGCTGCTCTCATTTTTTCTCTCCCTCTCTTTCCCAGAGGACTGAATGACTTTTTTATTTGTCCTCATGTTAAAAAGGTCCCTCCTACACTTACTGGGTACCAAATACCTTTTCTCACCTAAGATGTCACCAAGTTAATGAATGCATGTGCACAGGGTCTTGTTTCCAAACTTGGGCACTTCGAACCACAAATTTTAACAACCACTGTTGGATCCATCCCGCTATCACTTCAGGGGCTTAGTCACTTGGCACAGGCAAATGAAGTACAGATCATCCCTCAGATCTTCCCACAGATGAGCCTGGGAATGGCAGAAGGAGACTCGGGTTTCATCCAGTCCCCAGCCTGTCTGAAAGGACAGGCTTCTCTTTGTTAGGCATCTAGAGTTTAAACAGTGTAAAACTGGACCTCATAGGGCTACTACATAGGCAAGTGAATGCTAGGGGATTGTTAAAGAACAGCAACAGTGTTTTTTCCTAGCCTCAAGCCCTAGACAGCAGCATGTCCAGCCCAGCTGGGCATCCCAGGATGCCTCCTGCTTTTTGTGAGGATACAACTTTCGCAAGATATGACAGCAGAACATGACCTGGCATTTGCAAATAGGGGGGCAAATAGGGGCTGGGCAGCCCTAACATTGCTACATTTCATGATTCCTATATGAGCCCATGAGCACCACCCAGTACATCTTCATGAGGGTCACAAGATAACTTCAGCCAAATAAGGGGCATGCCTCTGAGTCTTCTTGGCCCTGGTAATACCTGTTTTGCCAAATATGGTGAATGTAAGCTGAAGGGAAATAGAGGAAGTTTGAGAAAGCATTTTTGTGATGTGATTTTTGCATCAATGTTAAAACAGTAGAGGTGATTGTTCTGTAAAGAAAGACCTCTGGAGGAACAACACATCACAGCTTCAAGAAGTCTCTGTGAGTCAGTCCACTTCTCTTCCCATCCCTCTTACTCCTTGCTCTGCACAGCTTCTGCTTTCAGCCAGTTCTGGAATGCCTTTACAAATGTGTTTCAGGGACATGGCAGCCACAACTGTTGTTTTGGACAAGTGTCAGTTGTTTTGGACAAGCTCAATAAGCTGCCAAGGGATGGCAGTTGGAGGTGATGATATTTAGTGTGAATTTGGTGAAAAGATTAAGCAAGAAAGTGGGGAAAGAAATAGGACAGCCAGAACTATTAATTTGAATGCTTCTTTTAAGAGAGCGTTTGGGTTTTTTTTTGTCCCTTCAAAATAACCTTTTAGGGATAAATTTAACTGTGTTTAAAATAAATAAAGAGGCCTTGAAGTAAAGAGTCACCATCTCATTTCAGTTAAATCAAATATCTCTGCTCACTGAAAATATTTAAGGGAGCCTGAGGTTTCATTTCAGACAACTTAAAAGTATTTCTACAATTATTATGTTGTTTTAGCAACTGAACTGAAAAATTATTTATTTGCACAGCTCTAATTAAGGCAGAAAGAAACTTATTTAAATGCGTTGATTAATAATGCCTCTATTTCCAGCTGAACAGAAGTGGGAATTCCAAGTCAAATGAAAGTATTGCTTCCCTTTTCTTCACTACTTTGGCTCTGAATATGCATATATTCCCTTCCGCTAGGGTAAGTGCTGGGGTCTGCTTCAAAACTGAAGTGTCATTTACTTTTTGTCTTTCCCATGCCTATTGTGGCAGGGGCTGAAGTAGTTTGTTTCCAGGTCTCAGTGGCATATTAATGCTAAAAAAAAAATGCATCTCTTTTTTATGTTCACCCTATTGTTTTCCACACTTCTCTTCTAAATGTTTCACTAGCGATGTACTATCTGGGGGTCTGGAACAAGGGAGAGGGAAATAAAAGAAAGGTGCAAATTTGAATGCTGATATAATTTCAGCTGAAAATTGCAATGTTTTGGTTAATAACTGAAGTGTTGCTACTTGGAAACATTCCCTGTGCTTCTGCAGGTTCTCTGCTGCACCCTCTTTTCCCCTCTACAGAAGGGGCAGGAAGGAATCTCTCAGAGGAGTACCTGGACCATGGAGTTTTTTGGAAGCTTTTTGGTGGTGGTGGGAGGAATCAAAATGCTAAATTCCCAAAACGTAGAAGGAAGTGCTCTCTCCAGCTGCTGGCACAGCTGGCTGTGCTACCAGTTGTTCTGCCTGCAGGCACTGTGGTTTATCAGGGGAACGTACATTCATTTCCCATACATGAGTGCTAAGGCTCTACTTACCTCCTCTGCTTCCTTTAAAACACTTTTCGTATGACAAATGGTCAATCGATAGAGCTATGACTTTCTTTTTTTCTTTTTGCTCAAAACATCAATAGATGTAGCTGTCTGCTGTCAAAGATGTGATTCACTGTGACTCTTACTCAAGCTGAACTGTTCTGAAATAATTTCTATTCTCCTTAAATTGCATTTCAGTTTCCTTAAAAGCAGCTGCTTGATGCTTTAAGGTCAAGCCCAGGGCTTGACCATTTCTCACAATCAGAGTTTTTTCCAATAAGAAAGTGTCTTAAGGCTCTGCACTCCCTTCTGGACCCAATCTCAGTAGTATTCCTGCATTTGCATAATTCCACACCTTTAGGGACTGTATCTGGAAAAGCAGCCTGCTGCCACAGAGAACCAAGAGAAAGCAGAGTTGCCATGGAAAGAAACACATTATTATGGCTTTTGTTTTCAGTATTGACTGGCCAAAACTTTTTTGGCTGACATGAAAGAGTATCACCAGTTCCTTACACACTTCCATGCCTGTGGGACCTTCTGTAGTGGGTTGACCCTGGATGGATGCCAGGTACCCACTAAAGCCACTCTCTCACTCCGCTCTGTAACTGGACAGAGGAGAGAAAATATAATGAAGGGTTCATGAGTTGAGATAAGGACCAAGAGAGATCACTTATTGGGCAAAATATATTCAAAGTGGGGACATTAATTAAATTTATTACTAACATAATCAGAGCAGGAGAATAAGAAGTAAAATAAATCTTAAGAACACCTTCTGCCCCACCCCTTCCTCCTTCAAGTTCTACCTCTTCCTCCCCAGTGATGCAGGGAGATGGAGACTGGGGGGTTACAGCCAGTTGTTGTTTCTACCACAGCTGAGGGAGAGAGGTCCTTCCCCTGCTCCCCACGGGGTCCCTCCCACAGGAGACAGTCCTTCACAAACTTCTCCAATGCGAGTCCATCCCACAGGCAACAGTTTTTCACTAACTGCTGCAGTATTGGTCATTTTTCCAGGGGGTACAGTCCACGCTGCTCCAGTGTGGGTCCCCCACAGGGCCACAGATCGTACCAGGAAAACCTGCTCCAGCATGGTCTTCTCTTGCCATAGGTCAGCAGGTTCCTGCCAGGACCTGGCAGCTTGGGCTTCCAATGAAGGAGGCCACAGCCTCCTTCAGGAATCCACCTCTTCTGGTGTGGGTCTCCTCCATGGGCTGCAGGTGAATCTCTGTACTCCCATCGTACTCCATGGGCACAGCTGCCTAGCTGCCTCACCATGGTCTTCACCACAGGCTGCAGGGGAACTTCAGCTCTGGTGCTTGGAGCACCTCCTGCCCCTCCTTCTCCACTGACCTTGGTGTCTGCATATTCTCACTTGGCTCTTCTCTAGCTGCAATTTTCATCTGCACAATAACTTTTTTTCCTTCTTAAGTATGTTGTCACAGAGTATGTTGTCATTCCTCATTGGCTCAGCCTTGGTCAGCAGTGGAGCTAGCTGACATTGGCTCCTCCAGACACGGGGGAAGCTTCTGGCAGCTTCTAACTGAAGACACCCTGTAGCCCCCCGCCCCACCCCACCTCGTACCAAAACCTGGCCACAGAAACCCAATACACCTTCTCAGTAGAGCAAATTTTTCTGCTTATTGTCAGACAGTTCTTCTGTTTGACACTTACAGAATCAGAAATGCATAGTTTTTCTTGAGATTATTGAAATAGGCATTGGTAAGTACTTCTCAAGAAAAATGCAGCTTTATTTTCTGGACATGACTGATAGAAGATGACTTCAATAAGCCTTGGCTCTCTCAAAGAGACATGTCCCACCACTTCGGAAATGTGATAAAACTAAGGCAACAAAATGACAGAGGTGGACATCTGTTGTAAGCAACTCTCAAATTCTCCTGATCCATCCTTTTCACCTGCCAACCAAATTAAAATTGTAAGGTACCGGGTCAATAAGACATTTTATGACACTATGCACCTTTAAGCCCTTCTCTCACATAGAGGTAGCAACAAAACAGGGCTCTGGAGATTTAGTCACTTTCCCTTGGGGGAAAGAAGATCTGCTATTTACAATAAAAATCTCACCACTAGACTCAATACCCTTTCCTTGCCACTCCCACTGTGCAGTCCAGGTAGGGATGCACATGAGGAAATAGTGATAATATCAGATGGAGTGAATGGCTGGGTACAAGTGGACAAGTACTATTTGAGGGAATGGGCCTGTGTGGCTTCTTTTTCAATACATAGTGGTCCTGGAAGTTGTTAAATCAGTATATCTTAGCAATTCCCTTGTAAATTTTGAAGTCTCCAACAACTGCAGTGATGGTCCAACAATTTGTAGTATTTTCTTATACCACTCAGGAACAGGGTGACCCAGTCTGAGATGTGCGCTATGTTTCTACTGGTCTGCTTCCTGTCTCAGACTTGGGAAAGTAAATAGGTTGAAGGGTGAATAGACACATAATTTTGAATCTGCCCTTGCTGGCCAAGTGACGCTGTGCGCCGGCCGTGTGGGGCCACGCTACCCTTGCCGATGGCGTGGCACTGCTGCCGTCGGGGATTGCGCCCTCGTGGGAGAGGAGAGGGGGAGCTTCGCTGGTGGGGATTGCGCCCTCGTGGGAGAGGAGAGGGGGAGCTTCGCTGGTGGGGATTGCGCCCTCATGGGAGAGGAGAGGGGGAGCTTCGCTGGTGGGGATTGCGCCCTCGTGGGAGAGGAGAGGGGGAGCTTCAAAGCACACCTAGGTTTGCCAGTCCGGTTTGGGGGAGGGGAGGGACGTCGGGCAGGCCGTTGGGGGTCCTTGGACTGGTGGGAGGGTGGGTGGGGCAGTCCTGTATGGAGTGTCACAGGTGAGCAGTGCGAGGGAAGATCCGTGGTAACACGGTGAGGAGAGGATAAGGTCAGAGTGGATAGTGGGTTCTTCTCGGGGGTTGGGGGGTTTTGGATGGGCTGGGGCCATGGGAGGTACCTGAACCCCAGGTGGGTGCGGGGGCCGGAACGGTTTGGTTTTGGCTCACCTGCAGCTACTGCCCAGGTTCGCTTTGTTTTGGATTTATTTATTGCATCCTGAAAGGGTGGTCAGGACAAAGGGATGTTCCTGGGTATTTCCTTGGGATTGAGTACAGATGGGTGGCAGAAAACTAGGAAGTGAAAGGCTTACCCTAACTGTCTTAGTGGGAAAGAAGCCTGTGTACCCCATGCGGTTGTGAGCTATGCTGGCGATGGTACATGCCTTCGGTAGGGTCTCCCATGCCAGACAGGACAAAGCCGAAGGGTCAGATATAATATGTCCATGGGCAGGATGAGCTCGCTAGCCTTCTGGCAGTCATCCTAGGAGAAGGACAACTCTAATTCCAAACCCGGGCAGATGGAGCTTCCTTAGCCCTGTAAGGCCATCCATCTAAGAGAAGGATACTCTAATTAAAACTACGTCTTGAGGACCTCGCTGCCACCATCCAAGCTCACTCGGCCCTGGCAGATGAACCTTAGGATTAAAAAGTGGGTCCAGTTCCATGCATAACTGCGTCTCACCTAAAAAATCCACTGCACAGGCTTGAAGGTTTTACCCACATTTGTAAAGCCCTGTAGCAATGGGCGAGGGTCAAAACGGCAGGTGATAAGGTGCACTGGAAACTGCAGACCCAACCCTGCATGCAGGCGGTTCAGAACATTGGTTGCTAGGGACTGACTCTGGAGATGACAGTCTCTTTCAGGAGCATCCTGAATGACAGCCTCTCCTTGAAAAGGAGTATTAGGCAAGCATGGTGTTGGAAACTGCAACAATAATGGTCGCCTTCTGCTCGAATTCTGTGCGGAGCAACAGCTCACCATCACTAATACTATCTTTCAGCAGAAAAATAGTCTGAAGACAACCTGGATGCATCCTAGATCTAAGCATTGGCACTACATTGATTATGTCTTGTGCGATGGAGAAATGTTCACGATGTCCATCATACCCACATGATGCCCAGTGCAGAATGCCAAACAGACCATCGGCTTGTGTGCTGTAAACTTAACTTCAATCTTAAGTTCAAACCTAAAAGCGGCAGTATCCCAAGGAGGAGACTCCAAGTTAACAATCTCCAATCAGCCACAGTGAGAGACAGATTCCAGGCAAATCTTCAAACTAGGCTCGAAAATCATTCTATAGATTCTATAGATCCCTCTTCTGAAACACTTTGGCACCATATTAAAAACAGCACCCTGCAGTCCTCTGAAGAATCCTTGGGGTTCTCCTTCAAGAAGAACAAGGACTGGTTTGATGAAAACAATCAAGAGATCCAGGAATTGTTGAGGAAGAAGAAATCTGCTTACCAAGCACCCCTTTCACTGCCATCCTGTCATGTAAGAAAAGCAGGCTTTCATCTTGCATGCAGCAAGCTCCAACAGAAACTCCATGACATCCAGAACAAGTGGTGGATCAATCTAGTTGAAAAAACTCAACTATGTGCAGATACGGGTGATCACAGAGGATTCTATGAGGCCTTGAAAACAGCATATGGGCCTACATACCAGGTACAAAGCCCTCTACCTAGCACAGGTGGTCAAACGCTTCTGACAGATAAAACCTCCATTCTGAATCAATGGTCTGAACACTTTCAGACTCTTTTCAGTACTAGCTGTGTAGTTCAAGACTCAGCAAGTCAGTACATCATACAACAACCAGTGAAGAATTAATTGGATATTGCCCCCACTTTGGGAGAAACTCTTAAGGCCATACAGCAGGTGAAAATTGGCAAGGCAGCTGGGGTTGATGGAATTCCACCTGAAATGTGGAAACATGGGGGCCAAGCACTCCATACCAAATTTCACGAGTTTGTGGTGCGCTGTTGGGAACTAGGCAAACTACCATCAGACCTTCGTGATGCAGTCATCATCACTTTGTATAAGAAGAAAGGAGTTAAATCAGATTGCTCAAATTACCACAGTATTACTCTGCTCTCCATTGCTGGCAAAATCCTGGCAAGAATACTTTTGAACAGACTGAACTTCTGCTATTGCAGAAGGAATTCTACCCAAAAGCCAATGTGGTTTCAGAGCCAACAGGAGTACCACAGACATGATATATGTTCTCAGACAACTACAAGAGAAGTGTAGGGAACAGAACAAAGGTCTCTGTAACCTTTGTTGACCTCACCAAGGCTTTCCATACTGTGAGCAGAAAAGGCCTATGGCAGATTTTTGAATGTTTAGAATGTCCCCCCAACTTCCTTAAAATGATCATCTCACTTCATGAGGATCAGCACAGCCAAGTCAGATATGGTGACGCACTTTCTGAGCCCTTTCTAATAACCAATGGTGTGAAACAAGGCTGCGTTTGTTTCACAACCCTATTCACAATCTTTTTCAACATGATGCTCCAAAGGGCCACGGCAGACCTCGATGATGAAGATGGTATCTACATTTGATATCTTACTGATGGAAGCCTATTCAACCTAAGGTGACTGATGGCCCATACTAAGACCTTAAATCATCTTGTCCGGGAGCTGCTTTATGCTGATGGCCCTTGTCGCCCACACAGAAGTAGCTCTGCAGTGTTTAACTTCTTACTTTGCAGACACTGCTGAGCTTTTTGGGCTGGAAGTCAGCTTAAAAAAGACAGAAGTTTTCTATCAACCTGCACCTCAGGATGTCTTCCATCATCCCCACATCATCATTGGCGAATCAGTGCTCAAATCAGTCCAGCAGTTTAATTACCTAGGTAGCCTCATCTCCTCGGATGGTAAGAGTGACGGAGAGATAGACAACAGGTTAGCAAAGGCATATAGTGTCTTTGGAAAGCTTCATAAAAGAATTTGGCAAAATAAACACTTGAAGAAAAGTACAAAGATCAGTGTTTACAGAACCATAGTGCTGTCAACTCTCTTGTATGGATCTGAATCATGGGTCATCTACCGCCACCACCTGCAACTCTTAGAACGCTTCCATCAACGCTGCCTCCGTACAATCCTAAACATCCACTGGTCAGATTATGTGACTAAAACGTCTGTTCTAGAACAAGCAGAAGTTACAAGTATTGAGGCCATGTTGCTGAGAACACAGCTGCGTTGAGCAGGACACATCTCAAGGATGAAGGACCACCACCTCCCTAAGATCTTGCTTTATGGTGAACTTGCCACCGGCTGCCGTGAGAGAGAAGCCCCGAAGAGAAGATACAAGGACTCCCTGAAACAACATCTCAGCCTTGGCCATATTGATCAACATAACTGGTCTAACTCTGGCCTCCAATTGAGAGGTCTGGAGACACACCATCTATAATGCTGATACTTCTTTTGAGAAAGCACGCAGGATCACTCTATAGGAGAAAAGACAATGCAGAAAGAATTGTGTCTTGTAGAATATTCCACCTAAGGAGTCCTTCTGCTGTGCGTTTTGCAGTCGGACATGTCTATCTCGTATTGGCCTTTTTAGCCACCAGCGCGCTTGTAACAAATGTGGGTAGAGTCCTTCCCAAATCTTCGTTCACGAAGCCTAGCCATGAAAACTGATCCCTCTGGGTCCTTGTCTGGTGATGCACAGATGGACTGACAGACAATTTCAGTTTCAATAATTATCTCTGTAGACCTTCATGACCTATCCAGCTAGATAAATAACTTCAGTTTTTCTGCTGATACTCCTGGGTAAAAAGATAGCTTCAGATTCTGGCCCAGTCTCTCTAGCAGGCCAGTGGATAAGCAAACAGAGGGACAATTCATCTCTCTTTTCCATCCTTCCTCCCTGCCTGGCTTCTGATTTGCCATACAGCTTCAGAAGTGGTACACTAACTGAAACCAGTAACGGAACCTGAGGGTGGATGGAGGTACATCCTCTGTGCTTCCCAACTCTCACTCTATGCTACAAACATCTGGAATGAGTCAACAGGGGGGCTACAAGAGGGGGGACTAAACAGAGATACAAGCATGTGGTTTGCAAACCCCTCTACTGAGCTCCCCAAGCCTCAGGACACTCAGCTACACTGCTATCTGAAGGTGCAGATATCAGCTGATATTTATCTGTGATTGGCACGGTCCCCATTTGCCTAGGTCACTGCTAAACTCTGTTCTACCTATGAGAAATAAAAATATGGTTATTTTTATAAATAGGCATATCACGAAGTTGTAAGATATCCAAGTTCCAAGCGCTGAACTTGGATGTCAGGGTCTCTTACGTCGGGATAAGGGAAAATGAGAAAATTCTTAAAAATAAATCTTTTAGGGCCATTTTGTACACAAGGTTCCTTTTCTCCTCGGGGCTAAGAACAAAGGAAGATCCATCACCCTTGACAGGCTTGCAGCCAATTGGGATAAAGTCCCTTTTCAGAGAAAAGAAACCTTTCAGGTAAAAAGGAATACATTAAAACTTATCTGAGAAGGGTGGGATTTTGGAAAACTATAAAATGTATAAGTTGTACGCCCACGGGGTCTTTCTCCCCAAAAAAATCAGTGAGAGAAGGACCCAGCCTGCTGAATAAATTCTTTGTTTCTTTGTTCCCTGAATTATGCCATCTTTCTAAATTTAAAAGAGGGATTTTTTCCCACATACCAGCCAAGACTTTTTCAAGCTGCCCTTCCTCCCCATTCAGGATACCCCAAGTGTGCCACTTGCAGTTTTGCCCTCCTATCGCTTTTCATGGCCACCCTTGCAAAGGTGATGAAGGCCACATCCATATTGATGCTGTTGGGACAGCAGTACTTGTCCTTTGTCACTGTCACTAGCTTCAAATGTGGGGTAGTAAAGAGGTAGGAGGTGATGCAGGTCTGGATAACAAGGATGAAGATCCTCAGAAATGATCCTTCTTCTATGGGACACAGTTAGAAGACAGTGCTGCATTTGTGATGAAGATAAGAAAGGGTTACTTGATGACCTTGTGTGAGAGTCTGAAATGGTTAATGGCTTAAACATTGTTAAGAACACAGAAAGACTTTTGTCCACCATAGCAAACAAACTGCAAAGAAACAACTGCTCACAGAAGCCCACCCCTCCCTGAATAGGCCTACTAATTTGGATTGTGATGGGAATTTAAGATAAGATAAGGGTAGTACTGTTGTCCAATTATCCCAGGAGAAGAATGTAACCACAATGTGAGACTGGAATGCTAATGGCTCAGACAATTGAGATGCAAGCTGACTATATGCAAAATAACCGCCCAGATGCTGAGGGTGAGCACACCTGCCACCTCAGCCTACAAACTGGGTGTTGAACAAGATAAAGAGAGAGGCAAATCCTGCAAGGCAGGATAAGTGTTTCTTCTAGTGTCCCTACACAGATGATTCGGCTGTGATAACTCCCCTCTGGAGAGCTACCAGAACAATTCACAGTAACCTGAAGATACTCATCTCTGTTGATGGGCCATCATGGGCCATAATGAGCTATAATGGACTTTAGATAACAGGCAGCTGTAAAGTCTTAGAAGGTATCAAAGACTCCTGAAACGCCCCCTGCTCCAGTATTACAGCATCCATTGTGAAACTCCCTGCTCCAGGGGTGGTCATGGGGGGCATTCCCACCTAACCTAAGCATAATAAAACTCACTCAGGATTTCCTTCACTTTGGCCTTCTTCCCTCAACACCCAGACTTCGCTCACCACATAGGACTTCCTTTATCATCATGGACTTCTTCCTTCACCACCATGGGCTTTTTCCCTCATCCCTCTGGGGTTCCCTCAATGGATCCAGACTGCAACCATCACTTCGACAAGACTTATCACTGAGAAGACCGCAAGAAGAGGATCAATGGGGCGCCACTGGAATCCATGGAGAGGTGATTTTTTTTTTTACTTAATCTGTCTGTCACTCTCTTTCTCTCCCATTTTCTCTCCTTTTCCTGTTTCTTTCTATGTCTCTCTACCTCACATTTACCGTTAAATAAAAGTATGTACTATTGACTTTGGCATATGGTCTCATTTGCACCTTAATTTGAGCAGAGGCATCTCTTTTCTAATGATTTTAAAGAATTTGATCATAACACCTGGATGTAAGCAGATCCTGCTTTTCATGCCCTTCCTTTGCTGAAGTGGGGTTACAACTTCAGTTAGCAAGTTTGATGAAAAAAACCTAAATTTTGTCCCAACTTGTACTAATGTAAATCTACCATGCTGAGAATTACTACCTTTATTTTAAGAACTGCTAATTTTTTGAAAGATCTGCTTAAAAATGGAGTCTTATTTCCTTTATTGCTCCTAACTCTCATTTAAGTACTTTTTTAAACAAAAAAAGAGTATATTTGCAGAAATTCCCCCTTCTATTTAACATCCAGATCTGGTGATACTATTAATATGAGACATCAGATTCAGTTTCCAGTTTGGTTTTTTGTTGTTGTTGTTGGGTTTTTTGTTTGTTTGGGTTTTTTTCCTACCCCCCTCCCTTTGGTGCTGTGGAGGCTATTCCTAACTCTTTCTCCAGCCCCAGCCTGGCTCACCTGAATCTACCTCCTTGTCCCCCAGAGGACAGCTCAAGGACAGTTTAGGGTTGAGGAGTCCCAACAGACCCACGGCTTTCAGGTGTCAAAATGGCCATCCTGTGCTGAGAATCTGTGACTCGAAGTCACTGTCATCTTATGGTCATCTTATGTGACCAGCATCTCCCTCAGCTCCCTTTGTCTCCTCAGTTTGGACTGCAGGCTCCTGTACACACAGTGTATTTCTTTCACAATGATTTTAACATCTTCCCTGCCAAAGAACTGAGGCATCCTGACCCTCAACCCTTCCCGTACTTTGCTATTATACATCAGTGTAGGGAACTGAGGTTTCACAGCCTTCACAAGCCAGCTTTTCCGTGAGGGAAAGGAACCCAAGTGTCCTGGCTCCCAGGTCAAACTGCTCATGGTGAGCTCTGTTTTGGATTTTTGCTTAGCTCGAGAAATGCAATGTACTAAACAGTGGATTTAGGAATGGAGGCAGAGGGGTTTAATGCTACTATTTTCTGTCAGACATAGAAAAGTTCTAAAGGCTGGTGGTTTGGTTTTTTTCATTCATTTAAAGCTGGTAGCATAAATTCTGTTTAAAATGTTTTATTGAGATAGCACATGTACTTCTTTCCTAAGAGGATAAGTCTACTTAACATTTTTGTCTTAGACCACTGACAAATGCAATACCTCTTAGGAGCTGTGATTTTCTCTTACCATCTCATTCTTTTCTCTTTTATATTTTCATAAAGAGTATGTTTCCTATTAAAATAGCTAATTAAAAACATTTCATTTAGTGAAAAAAAATCCATATTATTTTGGCCTAGGATTGTGGGATCTGTAGTAACCACTGAAAATTTGACCTCATGTCCTTCCTTTTTTTCCTGTGAGGAATTCCCTGCTATACTACAAGTCTGCATACATTTATCAGTTTCTCTTTTGGGAGAGATAATAACGAGAAAGACAAAGTACACAGTACTTTCTGGGACATTTTCTGAGATCCTGACTCAGAAGGTCTTGATCCAAAGCCATTGCAGCTCCTTTTTTTGACCAGATCCTTCAGGTTATTGCAGAGTTTTGGGCAGGCTTTAGTGTCAGCATATACTCTGCTTATAGTTTCAGTTTGGTTTTGGGTCCTTCCAAATAAGCACAGAGCTCTCCTAAGCTTCTCTGAGAACTTACAACCCCAAGAATAATAAGTCAATCTCCCAACTAGTGAGATTAATTTAACCAGTTATGAATTGAAAAATAAATATCTAGAAAAGCTGAGGTTTTTTGTATATCTTCTGGATTTGTGGCATACTTTTCATCCTAGTTCCCCAGCCAAGCGCTGGAAAGACATTGTTTAGTTAACAAAAGTTGAATTAGTTTTGTCATATCTTGACCCTAGGGACTGAGTCTTAATGAGAGAGACTAACAATCAGATGAGTTTAGTACATGCCAGTGATGTAGTGAAATTCAATTAATTTGTTTGCTCTACTTCCCAGAATGAGAAACAGACATGGCGTAAATGTGAATGATGGCATCACTCTTGGTTCAGTGTCAGCAAAAAAATGCAATCTGATGATGTTTTGAAGTCCCACCATACTTCCTGGGTCCTCTGATGCTCCAGACAAGATGGCAGAACACGACACAAGCACACTTTCCCTGGTAGAGTGTTGCAGACACCTGCTTTAGCTTACACACATAAGACCTGTCTGGGAACAGGTCTTATGGAATGGGATAGAAGGCTCGACTTGGGGAAGAAGTCCTGTTGCCTTCCCAACTGCTGCATTTCCATGGACACAGGAACTAAATGGGACAATTGCAATCAGTTGTCTTCCCATGCAAAAAAGCCCCACCAATGATGCTGCAGAAATGTTCAGAATATTCCCCAAAGATGTTGCAGGAAATATTTCAAAGCTCTAAGCATGGGAGAGCACTCAGCCTGAAGTACTCCAAATCCTTCTCTTCTAAAGCAGTTTTTCAGCCCCCATGGCATGGATCACAACACCCTCGGTTCTCAAGAACTTTGCTGCCTGGCCTTGAACCAGGCTTTTGGTCTGCACCACTTGGATGGAGAGGTGGTCTCTGTGTTCTGAGATAAACCTGCAGGAGGGAGCATGAACTAGAAAGTCAGGAAGTTGCTGTGTTGAGGATTAGTGGGGTAAGACTCTGCGTGGTAATATGGGTTTGCTGTGTTACTGATGTGAGGAGGCAGAGATGATAAATTCAAAAAGAAAATCACAGGAGGAATTGGGTGGGAAATGGTTTTAATCCAGCTGTCAAATTCTCCTTAATAAAGAATATCTAACAGCTTTTTCCCAAAGGAGTGGAAATCTCTGTCCTTATAGTTATCCTAAAGGTGTCAATGCTTTGAGAATTTGCACATCATGACTGGAAGGTATTTGGACCTAGGAACCAGAGGTGCTCCTTGTTGAAAGAACAACAGGTTATCTAACAACAGATAGTTGCCAAACTTTTGTCCCTCTGTGGATGCTGTTATGTGACAAAAACCTTTGTGTCTTCACATCTTCAAGGGAGCACAGGGGAGCAATGGCAGGAGGGGGACCCCAAGTCCCAAGGGCCATCCGCCTATCAAAGCCCCATCTGTACAAGCCCAGCAAAGCATAGAGTCCCAAAGGTAGGGGGAAATCCAAATTACAGACTCAAAGGAGGCAGCACCCTATCCAGGCACCTCACAGGGTTGTTCTTGTAGAGCCTCAGCCCCATGGTTCAGGAGTGATACCCATCCAGGGAGTCTATGGCAGCAGATTTCTGGAGCGCCCTTTGGACTGAGCAGGATTACACTGCATATATAAATTTCCCAGTAAAATGTGTGGTTCTTAGAACATATACCAACACTAGCTCCAGACAAGCTTTTTGCAGCTGTTGGAGCATAGCAAAAATTTAACAATGTACAGGAAATATAATAGTTAGAGTAGTGGGAGAGTGGAGTGAAACACTGTGATTTAATCTATCCAAGAAATTAAGTCACTGTAGACTCTACAGCTAACTGTTCCAGGAAAGCTGTCAGAAAGTAATGAAATCAAAAAGGATTTTGTTAAAAAAAAAAAAAAGAAAAGCAAATTCTCTGTTATCTGAGAGAGGAAATGCAATCAGTTTAGAAGAGAATGACAGAAGATCTCATATCTGACCTCTAAAACCCTGGAGTATATTAGCTAAGGAAGATTTCATTCTGTGCCAGCAGCACAGCTGGTAGAGTTAAGAAATTTCACCTGGAGTTGGAAGAACTTCGATAGCAGATAAAGGGATAAAAAAAAATCCAAGCAAGCAACCAACCAAAAAAAAAAGAACAACAAAATACCAGGAAAAAAAAATACTTTCCTGACATTGAGTTTCTGGAACAGATTGTAACAGCATCATAACAGAAAATAAAGCACCCCCATAAGCCCTCTGTGCTTTGATGAAATTACAAGAAATAGTATCAGTTGTGTAGAGTAAATAGATAAGAGTGGGGATTGCCTAGAGTGCTGGAGTTAGAAATACAGGCTATTGGCTATTGCTCACCAAAGGAGAATAAACTACCAGTAGTGATAATCCAAAGAGTAGTGTGGCTGATTACATTTGCTTGAACTAATTTCAAGGAATCTTGATTGAAATTAAAACCCAAAGTACTGTGAACAAGCTGTTGTGCTAGCTTGGGAAGCAGAATGGTTTTGATTGTGCTTTAAAAGTGACAGGGCAGGGAGACCCTGCCAGCTGAGTGAGTGTGACAGCTTGTTTCAAATCAAAGGCAGGCTTCATACAAGCTGTAAGCCAGCAGTGTATCTCAGATGAAACTGTGGGCATTACTTAAAGAGGGAAAACTGATACGGATTTGTTGATGCCAAGATACATCCTAAGGTCTTCGTTTCACTAGATACACAGCCAAATGCTGGCATCTGTTCTCCAGAAGAGTACAAGCATCAGCTTCCTGGCCAAAGTTCTTGATTTGGGCCAGAAAATAGTACATGCTTCAAAAGAAGGAGAATCTGCCTGCAATATAAAATTATTTTACTATTAAAAAATAAAAAGAAATAAATTATTATCTGTTATTGATGGGATGGAGAAATGATTGCTGTATGGGGATGAAACTCTGGCTTTGGAAATAAAATAACACAGGATGGATGATGATGCTGGACTTCCTCACAAAACAAAGATCATCCTTAAAGGAAATCCATTGAAGAAGATGGCATGGGAACTAAAGGCAAACCAACACTGATGCAATTAGTGGTTTAAAATCCCAACTTGGCATGTTAGAAGCACAGACCACACAGGCATCTAAAGCAGTGATAATGATGTGAGGTACCTAGAATAGGGCATAAGGTCTCGTAATGGTGGTATTTGTGAATATTGTCTTGGATATGAGTGCAAAGAGCAGGGAAGATCACAGAAGAGAACAAAGTCCCTCCGGTATAGAGAAGGCAAAGACAAAGCTGGGAGCTCTGCACACGCTGGTTTTTGTCATCTAAACAGGAAACAAGAGTAGGTACCTTAGCTGTGAAAGGAAATTTGGAATATGTTTTCTCAGTAAAATAAAAGCTTACGACTTTCATAAAGCGCCAGAACAAGGTATTCGTGGTCTCTAATCATGGTGTTCACTATACAACAGGAGCAGTTATAGGAAATAAAAGATGTGCCTGACCTTAAGGCTGTCGCTGGAATGTAAATCCTTCGGCAAAAGATAGAGGAGAGTCCAGTTTCAAGTAAAAGAAGTGGTGATGTTTTGGATGTTCCCATATCAATCCAACCCTATAAAGAAGTGGACCATTAGCTCTGATATTACTGAGGAAAGCTGAGCACGACTGTAGTACTCACATATCAGGATGGTAATATTTCAGTTCATTTAACAGTGGGATGTGTACTTTTTATTATGTTGCTTTGTTGAAAGTGGAAGTGCTCTTTAATTTTCCTGGGAATCAGATGCTTCTTCTAGGTAAATATACCTGTTATGGCTTTACCAGACCATTATGTTATGAGGAGTTGAGCTACCCTGGAAAATTTACTGCAGATTAAATTTGAAATTAGGCTGCATAATCAAGAGATAAAACCTTTACAAGTGAAAGCATTGTGAAAAGCAAAGCACTTTGGTTGAAGGGGCACAGGCTAAACCCAGAGGTTTAGGAGGGGGGAATCTGTGAGCAAAAGGCATGTTCTGCACATCCTGGAGCCATGATGAACCATTTGTCAAACAAAGGAAGTCACTGGCTGGCACACAGCAAGGCCCAGAGATGATGGAAATGCAGAACAGATCTCTCATCTGCAGATGTTTTTTTTAGCAAAACAGACCAAAATGTCTTTTTAGTAGTCAATTCAAACTAAAATTTTGGCATCTTAATATTGCAACCCTCACAAAGAGAGGGAGAGAAACTACCTGCAATTCATAAACATAA
Source organism: Manacus candei (assembly GCF_025592945.1). Classification (NCBI taxonomy): domain Eukaryota; kingdom Metazoa; phylum Chordata; class Aves; order Passeriformes; family Pipridae; genus Manacus; species Manacus candei. The sequence continues at coordinate 8,548,674 of NW_026138083.1, read as the reverse complement.
CAAAAGTGATTTACAAAATTGAGATCTCCACATAGCGGATTGTCTCAGAAATGAGCAGTAGTCTGCATCCAGACACAGCACTGGGAGAAAATGGAGAAAAACTTCTGAGAGGCAGCCGTTCCTGGGTTTTGCATAATACAGAGGGTTTAGGTTTCTACCCTTAGAGGAGAGGGTATGCTGCCATCATGGAGTCATGGCTGAAGGCAGTTGCAGTACTGTTTCAGTATGTTATGAGATTTTTGACAGCTGGATTACTTTATTAGTTCTGGAAGGGTGCCATGGAGAAACCTAGAGGTAGCTGGAGGCAGCTGGAGCTACTAGTGGAGGATCAGTGGGAAATGTGGCTCTGTAAGAGAACTATTCATCCTTCTGCAGAGAAGCCATTAAGCTCTAGTGGATAATTTGGCTGTCTGCTAGAATTTCTTATGTCTGGGTTTCACTGAAATAACAGGATCATTCTGTGAGAAGATGACTGTCAACAGCAAATGGATATCTTGGATTTCAGAAAATAGAATCAAAAGGTGGGGTCAGGACTCTGGAGATATTTCATTTTAAGAGTTGGTTATTTTTTCAAGATGCTAATAAATGGCTTTTGGCAAGCTCATGACCTCCAGGTATAGTCACAAATCAGAATTAATTAGTTTTTTCCTCCCCTTTCCATTTATTACATATGTAGATCTTCTGTTAAGAGACAAGACTTACATCTGCACCATGCAAAAAATATGAAAATTGTAGTAATTGATAAGTGGTGAAGATCCAATCCCCATAAGTATTCCTGGCATTGGCCAGAAAACTGGAATTTTTAGTTTTGAACAGACTATAACTGGCAGAATGTCATGATTAATTTTTTTTTAGTGGAATCTTTTTTGCTTTGTAGGTACTACGGTGTGTGAACTGGTGCCTTCAAGTCTGCAGAGATTGAGGTCACAGTGCCCTGCAATTACTGATATTTTTAAAAGATAATTGTCTAACAAATGAAAGTGGAAGTGGAAGAAATCGAAGTGTGGGTTACTTAGAATACTTGTCATAAAACAGCAGAATTAACTGACCTTGATCGAGAGCCCTTTTAAAAATCACTGTATAGGCCCTGTTGGCTTTGAAAAGAGGCAGAAAAGAATTTGTTAAGAGTAGCTACTGACTTCAAATCTTTGGACATGTAGATGTTAAACAGAAAGCTTGTTTCTTGAGTCATCCATGAATAAAAACGATCCCATTATTAAATCTATTTTTTTTAATATTCCACAAAGTCTTGAAACAATAGGAGTTTGTTTCTCAGTTAAAATGACTGCTCAAATGCAGTTATTGTAATTTAATAAAAATAAAAATCAATGCTTTGTCTCAAACTACCTAGAAATGTGTCAGTTAAGAGCTATATGAAGAGATGGGAGGTGAAATCTTTCAGGCAGCAGGTGTGTCCCTGTGCAAATTTCTAGGAAAATGGGACTCTCCAGCTCTGATGAGTTTTTACAGCATTGCCCTGCCAGCACTTGTGTTGTGCAAGCTGGCTCCTAGCTGCTGTGGGGAACCATCTGTGTTCAGCCTGAGGCCATGGCAACCACAGCTGTTTCTCGCTGGTCTGTGCATCCTGGCACAGCGTGGACAGGTGGATACAGGTCGGTAACCATGTGTACCCACATTCTCTATTTTTTACAAGAGAAAGCACTTCTTGAGCTGCGGTAGAGAACACAAACTCTTTCATGAATAGTGTGGCAGCTTGCTTGTGTTCTCCTCAGGTTAAACACATTGATTTTGTCGAAGGTGGCTTTTTGGTTTACAACAATGGATCTATGAAGAGAATATCTTCTTGTAGCTGAATCCCTCTAGAGGATGCAGAGGAACCCATCCTGCACATCTTGTTTCTATGGAAACTAGTGCAAGGGTGGGGGTGGGGATGACAAGGGAGAAACAGGGAGAAGCAAAATAAAAACTAGAACAACTAGTTAACAAAGTACTATAATTCTGTACCATTTGTTGACATTTGTCATTGAAGGTTTTTGTATCTCACTGAGGGCTATAAGGGAGTCTCCCTAAATCCTGAGGCAAAGAAGACTTTAATAATATGATGCTGGACTCATGAGATACCTCATAGAGAGTACTTAGTGCTGATTGTCCTCCCCCCAGTGACTTCAGGAGCACTAGATTGGAGCCTATAATTTCTGACATCCCCATAAGAATAAATATTAAATTTCTGGGATGGAGTCTGCTACCAAGTGCAACTTCACTTTTCCTTGGCTCTGCTGGGAACATCTGTGTAGCTGAGCATTTCTACTCCTGAGAAAGGATGCAAGGACCTGGCACTGTATATATGTGCTTTTGAAACTCTGCGTTTTGTGCAGAAATCCTGGTTTGCAGAGCAGCTTTGTCATCAGGTCCAAAGAGTGCCATTGACCAAACCTCTATTTCAGTAATTAGCAAAGGTTCTAGTCAGCTTGGGTTTGGATCATTAAGAATCCTGTAAGATGCAGGAAAGCTTCTGGAGATATCTGAAAGGCACCTGCAGATTAGATATCAGTTGGTACATCTGGTCCTTCTGGGCACCCCAAATGCCTTAAGATGCAGATCTACCTTCACCTTTAGACATTTACAAAATCTTTTCAGATTTGTTCATAGATCAGTTCCAAATATGGGAGTTGGACATCTAGTATCCTATTTCAAAAATCTTGCAGTCTCTCCCAGATAAACCAGGCAGAAGAAGAACAAAAAGCCCCTCACATTTTTTCCATCTCCCAGTTAAATGTATGGTGCAGCACATTGTGCTTTCCCTATGGGTCTACATAATTAAATAAAGCAATCAAATGTGATGCCTAATAATCATAGCTGTTTCCAGAACAGTCCTCTGCAGTGTCCAGGCCAAACATCCCCAAAAGCCTTTATTCAGCTGTTTTTTCCCATATGCTGCAGAGATTTATTACCTTTATTGACTTTCCAAATGTTTATACTTGGAACATTCATCTGTCAAAGCTGCTTGCTGCATCCACAATCAATCTCAGTGATTTCAGTGCCATGGACATCAACAAGAAAACCTTGTTTTAAAGATCACCTAAACCTAGCATTAGTCATAGTTCCAAAGTAAAGGAAGCTGGAATAATTTATGCTGAATGTGTGTTCAAAATTGTGTCAGAGAACCTGACTAGTATAAGTTGTTGTCACAACAGTTTGAGTGTTTTGGATAGACAAGTTTCTCTGCATCTTTGTTCAGCCATGGTAAATTGCTGTCACAATGGACAGATGCAACTTCGCTTCCCACAGTGCCTCCAACGAGGCTGGAAACTCTTCAGAATAAGGAAATTGAAGCTCAGTTTACTGAGTATTCCCCCAGATCTTCTAACGATCCTGCCAGCAGTTTATCCTATGGGATCATTTCCAGTGTCTTGGCAAATTTCCCCTAGCCTTAAGACCAAAAATGCAGGCAATTGGCTCTTAGATGAGAGAAGGCAGGCCTTCTCTTCACTCTGAATGCCATTGGAAATAAACCGGTGTGCATTAGCTGAATTGCAGGCTTTGACCTGGATGTATGGGCCAGCAGTCGTCCTTTGAATGACTTCATAAACTGTAAACCCATCTGCAGAAAAATGCTTTCTGCTTTCCTGGTAACATGGTGCGCTTGAGTGAAGTCTGCTTGTTTTGGAAAGACTGTGGGCTGTTTTTATTTTTCACTTGACTTCAGCCAGCAATCTCATGCATTTATATATCTTCCCCAAGTGCCTGAGAAGCTCCCAACCTCCTACAAATCTCCTCTCAGACATCCTTCCAAGGAGTGGCAGCGGAAGCAACCTTGACTTATGGATAGTTTGGATTTAGGTCATCAAATTTTCACCAGTGTGACAGGTGTTTTGTTTCCTCCTGGCTGTTTCCAGGCCATGACAAGGTAATGAGAAGCACAGAGGCTTGGGTGGATTTTAGGTCTTGTGGTCCCTTCAGCCCTGAAACATGGCCCATCTCAACTGCAGTCCAGGTGACCTTTCAGTATGTTTTGCACAAGGGCTTTGTAGCAGACCAAGGAATTAGACTGAATATCCTGACATGGACAGATGGCCAGCTGCTATCCATTTCAACAGCAAGATGAAACCCATGAACTGACACACCAGCCTGGCATTACCCTCCCTGCTAGCATGGGAAATGCTGATCTCCAGCTCTGTCCAGTTGGAGGTATAGCATACCCTGGTTTTGCTGCTATTTAGGGTCATAGATTTAAGTTACTTCTTGGGCACTAAACCTACTTAGTTGTGATGAAGGAATGTCTTCAATCTGTCCATGCCCCGTCCCATGATTCATATCTATGCACTTGCCATCAACACTCCCATTCACTGCTTTTGTGGTACTCTGAGGACAACTTTCCACTGATAAAACATCTGCACTAGCTTTGAGATTAGCATGTCATTGCCCATCCACCTATCCATCCATTTGCTCACTTATCCTCTTATGCTGTTGAGCTTTTTCTGTTATAACGTATTTGTCACATACCTAAGGGCTGCAGCCATCCCAACAGGTGATTGGGAAATAGACAAAATCATCTAAAAAGCAGTGGCATTTCCAAGCAACCCTTCCCTCCCCACTGCCTCATTTACCAAAGGATTTGTCACTCTGGCTCTTATTCAACTGGACCCTACTTGGGCATTCTTGGAGTAAGATGCCGTTCCAAGCCCATTGTGAATATCCAGCATCCTTGTGCTGCTTCCTTCCCTAAGGAAGATGAACATAGAACCACACTCACAGCAAGAAAAAGTGGATGCCAAAGTGGTAAAAATAGCCCTGGAAGAGCTCTTCCTGTCCACTCTGCTCCACTCAAGTTTTAGTTAATTTTTCACCTTCGCCTTTGCTGCCTTCTATTCATGGGCCAAGGAAAACATACTTTATCTAATGCCAAGCTTCTTTTGTGAGAAGTTCTTTCTTTTTTTGGAAAAATAAAGTTCCCGCATGGATTCTGTTGCCCACAGAGTCATGGAAAGAACTAACTTCTCAAACCAACTACCTAATCCTGAGCACTGTAAAATAAAATATAAAATAAAATCATCTGCTAAAGACTCAGGCTGAGCCCTGTCTCTGTTGTCACCGGACTTTGCAACAGAGATTTTTGCTTTTCTCTCAGAGAAAACAACTGCAGCCTGGATTTCTTCTTCCCTGAATGCTAAGCCAGGCACTTGCATGCAGTGAGGGCATATTCACACTTAGACTGAAGCTGCTAAGTTTGCCAGTACTTTCAGGATCCCATGAGGGACATTGCCAAGAAGGAGAGCTCAGATGGTGTTAGCACTGATGCTGGAGCACACTATGAAGATACAGACAAACCATTCCCTGAGCCCCGTGTGACCCAGGTGTTTCAGGTGTATGGCACAGAGTTGCCTCTCCTTCCTGTAGGACTGATGATTTCTGCAGGCATCTCCTCAATGCCATGAGAGTTCAGAGGTGGTTGTCTTTTGGAGCTCTAGGAGACCTTTTCATAGAAGACCAGCCCAGACTTTCAGCTATTTGGTCACTGGACAATCAGAGACAAAGCAGAACAGCCCCAAATTTACAAGAACTAGAAATTGAATTCTTTCCCCTCCCCTCCCCATCAAAAAAGCCTGTGAAACTAGCCATCAGGGGATAGTAATAGGAGACAAGCCCACATTAGCTGCTTTTATCATTAAGGAGAAAGTGCTGAGTTTCAGCAACAAAAATTTAGATAGCAACCCTTTGGAAAAGTTAGGAATCCACATCTCCCAGTCTTACAGCATCTGCTACTTGGTGGAAGTCAGGAAATAATTTTGTTTTGGACAGATTGCTATTTCCTAGGGGGTCTTATGCCTTCCAAGTAGCAAAAAGGTTATGAGCAGTTATTCAATCCTTTACAGCAATTCTGCTTTCATTAGCATTTCATACTCTGCACTGATTTCCAACTGCAGTCACCTGCGTCCTGGGGATTTGTACTGCTTAGTTGACTATATGACCAAATTATTATTTGGTCAAACAGATACGTTATGCAGAACCAAAGATCATTTATGTTTTCAGTACCTTTCCTAATACTTTCATTAGTGCTAATGCCTTGAGCAGTTCCAGTCTCTCTGTCTCTCCTCAGTGACTAACTCTGAGAGGAGTAATAGCTCCTCATGGCCAGGATAAATACATTTTTCTTCAGCTGCCATTCACACAATGCTCTCCCCAGCAGGCAGCTTTGAGAGCAGTATATATAAATGAATCTTTCCTTTAGATCCCATGGGATATGTTTTCATTCTTCACTGTAATTAATATTATTCATGTTAATGGGATTCTTTAAATCCCTGCATATCCTGCTGGCACTGTCCCCTCTGTATGCCTTACATGGAGTATGTATACAAGTGAAGCAAGGATCAGAAATAGACAAAACAGAGGCCAGAAAGTGTGAAATCAAAGGCATTATATCTGAGGCATACACTTGCACCAGGAAATCCCTGCTTAGATGTGGGCTTCACTTGAAGTTATCTTACTGGAACACCGGTTTACTCCCAACTACGGTTGTACCCATCAGGGAAAGCTTCTTCTGGAAGATGTGAAAATGGAGACAATAAGATGGGCAGTTCTTGACAGAGCTCTATACCCTGAATCCCTCTCCATAATTTTAACTGTGATTCTTCCCTCACCTTGATGCTCATGCAATAAGATGGCCCTGACGTTATGGCACCCCTTCCTTCACTTCCTGGGACCAACATCATGCTCTCCCTGCAGTCCCAGAACCTTCTGGTAGGGTGCCATGCTACATCCCATGGACCTAACCTGTGCCTCACCAGTCTTCCCATTCTTGTTGGGTTCACCAAGAGCTACCACAGCTGTGGTAGTAGGAAAGAGAAGCACCCAAAATCATAGTCAACAGGGCAAGCTCAGCACATTGTATGGCTTCTTCCTGCTGCTTTTTCCCCCTCGCTTGATTCTCTTAGGTATTGCTGAGATATGGCTCCAGAGATGGTATGGTGAAGTCAGAGGCTGTCATGTTACATCAGTAACTGTGCATCCAACACATCTTTGCATTACAGTCCTCCCCCTTCTGGCATTACCGGCACCATGTGGGATTGATCGCACACGTACATATGTCTAGGGAGGATCTGGGATGTGAGGCTGAGTGCTTCCACAAGCAGCTTCACAAGCCCTGCAAAGATAGGGCAGGGCAACATCAGATGTCCCTGTGTACTCAGCTAGCCATGAGGCAGAGCTGCTTGAGGGTGACAGGAGATACTAGTCCTCCTGTCCAGACATGATTTTTAATATTTTTGTATCTCTGTGTCTCACTCTTGTTGCTCAGTCTCAAATGGAAGGCTTCACACTTGGTTTTGGGCTTACTTAAAAGCTTTTCAAACCAGTTCATTTCTTCTCCCTTCTCTTTTTTCCTCCCTCAAAGATAATTCTAAACTACAAATGCAATTCAGAAACAATTGGCATTAGATGCAGCTGAAATGATACTGCTAAATGAAAATGTTTTCACAACTTAAAATATTTTTCCACATTTTCTGCTGAAGCAAATTAAGAAGTAGATTTTTTTTCCCTCAAAACTCCATTTTTTGTGCAAACTTATTATTTTTTATAGAAACAAAAGAAAAGCTCCTCTGTCAGCTCACTTGCTTTTAGTTAAGTGGGCCTGCTGTTCATTATGAGTGTAGGGAATTGTAAAGCCCCGGTCTCAAAGCCTCAAGCTTTACTGGAAGTTTTATTTTTATACATATACATACATATATATATATATATATAAGATTCTTTTATACCCCAAGATAGCATCAAGAGGATAAGCCACACACTTGTTCTCAAGAGGCACTTTTACTGATAATTTGGGGGAGAAAATAAGGGAACTTGGCAAAAGTTCAAAAGGGCACCACACAATCTAGACAAAACATTCCACCTCAGTACCAACCTAGCACATGTAGTCAACCACAACATGTAGTCAAAGTCCAATCTCTCTAGCTTTAAGCTACCCAAAGCATCAAGAAAGGAGCAAAGAAAGAAAAGAGGGAGCAAGAAGAAAGAAGAAGAAAGATGGAGAGACAGATGAATTGGAAAACTCTTATTGAGTATGGGGACTGTAACCTGGGCTGGATCATTAGAGTAGCCATGGTCTCAACCCTATATTGGACATTTCAGTTCTATGGGAAAAGATCTATCAAGACATTACAAATGGAACTAATTTTGTGTTTGTAATTTTACTAAAATAATAGGCTGTGATTTTAACTATACAATTCCAATAACTACTGAGCAACTAATTGAAAATGATTATTTGTTGTATCATGATGTTCCTAAATTACAAATAGGGATAGATATAAGTCTTTTCCAGAAGATGCTTGAACACCTAGATATAGAAAAGATGGTGCAAGAGGTAAATAAAACCACCCAATGTATGATTTGGCAAGTGAAATATGATACTGAAAGTATAAAGACCACATTGACAAAAGTAGAGCAAGTAGGAGAACATAATTGGTGGGACATCTTTACAGGGTATTTCCCCGCAGCAACACAGGTGTTTCACTATTTGATACATCCAATATTGGTCCTAGTAGTAACTATAATTCTGCTATCCCTCTTAAATGTTTGGCTGTGATACAGATTGAGTACCATAGTCAAAAGGATGCAGATAATGTGGGCAATGATAAAAATCTACCAAAACTCTTTGCCCTTGAAACTTGACGAAAGAATTCGCAAGTCATAAGAAAAAGGGGAACTGAAAGAGGAGCCAGGCCTAAAAGAGTTAACTGAATATCTTGACCTGCTAAGAAACCCCAATACTTCTTTTACTAGAGCAACATTTTAGGAGCACCGGTGAATATCATGTTCTGTTCTGCTCACTGGACCAAAGGCTTTATTATAGAAAGAATAAGAGTGGTACACAGTAGTAAATTAGGTAAACTAGACATTTGAATAAGATATAGAAGGCCCAGAGCCAGGATTTTGCGAGCTTGAAGAATTCAGGTCACCTAATTGAAGAGGTCAAATTGAGGAAGATGTCCATGGCAACCACCAGAGGGACGAAGGTTTGAGAAGAAGACCCCCACAATAGAAGATTGCACATGCGTGGTAGTTTTAGTCTAGGCCTTCCTTGGTGACCAGTTTGTAACCAAGAAAGTGACCATATACCCAGTATTCCCTATGATTTTTATGTAAGCCAGGGGTATAAAGAAAAAGGGAGGAGAGACCTTCACTCTCTTCCCTTCTGGTGGTTCTGAAGGTGCAGGTTCCTTGCTGTTGGTTCTGCTGTGTAGGGGAGTGAGGCCTAGTGAGGCCTTGTAGACCTTGGGAGGTGGAGGGTGCCGGCGGTCATTCAGCGCAACTTCTGCTGTCCCAAGGAGAGTAGTAAGATATTCTTTTGCTAATTCTTTATTCTGCTAGTCTCTGAGTTTTTCAGTTGTGCATATCTGTTTTGTTTTCTCCCTTTTTGTCCCTTTTCGTCCCTTTTTCCCATTTTCCCTTTCCCTCTTCCCCTTTTTGGGAGTTGTACATAATATTCTTACTGCATATAACTGTAATATATGTAAAAATACATATATTTTTTGATATGATTTCGTTGGTTTTGATTTCTCTCAGTTTCTATAGGTTTTTTTTTCCCTTGCCTAAAAGCCGGGGTGGGGGAGGGAAAAGGCTTTTGCTGAGCTTTGGAGATTTGGCAGGAAGCCAGCTCTAAACTTGCTCATCATGTCTGGAAAGACTCTGCCCAGAGACTAGCCTACTTATTAATATGTATGTTAAATGATGTAACCAGGTATCTAAAGTGTATAAAGTGGCTTGCTTTTGCACTTTCAAGTCAAGCAAGTTTGCCACAACAAATTTGTTCATTTGAGATTTCTTAAAATTAGCATATAGAAAAGGCTGAAAACTGTATGTGGGCATCTACATTAAAAATCCACCAAGTTAAATACTGAGAAAAATTAGCTTGCTTAGCAAAAGGATGTGTTTCATAAAGCCAGTACTGGATTTTTCCAGGGGGAAATATATTGGTAGGTGAAGAGGAACCCATGTGAGAAAACATATGTAAATGCAAGAGAAGATTGTTTCTCTATTAAAATCTCCCAATTTACACATTTAAACATTCACTGATTTAACATTTTACCTTCAGAAAAACCTTACCAAATCATCAGAGCAAAAGCAGCATTACAAATAGCCACACTCTGCATTAACCTCTGCAGAAAAAGTTTGTGTAATACATTGACGTGTTCCGGAGAGAAACCCAGCAGCACTCACCACGAAGGAACACACAATAGCTTGAAGTTCTGGAGCTTGCATGGCAATTTTCATCATAGCCTGGAGGAAATCAGGAACTGATTTACCTCCAAAGCTGTTTCCACCAAGCTTTAAGTCCCAGAGATAGGTTTAAATATGAATTATTTCCCTAGTTCTCTCTTATTTTAAGGGGCTAGGAGCAAATCTGCAACTCCTGGAAGGATGTGATTCACATGGATCCCCTCCTCACCCCACACCTTCCACATGGGAGACTATCATAGTATGGTAGTATTCCAGCTGTATCTATTACTGCCCCAGCTGGTCAAGAGGTTCCCTCTGGCCTCAAGATAGCTCAAGGTTACATTTTCAGCATGCTCCTCGACTTTTGGTTTGCCAAAAGACAGTTTTGCCTTCTAGGAACCTCTTCAAGTTCAGAGCTGCATTTTTTTGTGCACAGGAAGTGCAAAAGTAACTTAATTGTTTGGATCTCTATACCCTTCCCTTAGCAGGAGTGGAGCATGTGCTTTCATGAGAAATAAGTCTCGCTGCCATCATCACAGGTGTTTTACAAGAGGGGTTTGCATAAAGTCAATTTGCTAGTCTTTAAAATGCAGGCAACTTATCATAGTGAGCCATGAAGTAAGCATTGGGCAGGGAAGATAAATTTCTTCATTTTTACAGAGTTAAATCTTGCTAATTAAGGACCACATTGCTGCTTGCCAGAGAGAATTTGCAATGATATCTAATATTTCCCACATGTACTTACCAGAAATGAATGTCTCAGCCTGTCTGAAACACAGTTACTAACTTCCTCTGCTTCCCAAGAGCATCACTTTTAAGAAAAGGACCCCTTACTGATGTGAAGGGCTATGCCTCTGTAGACCTCTTTTTTTGAGAAATATCTCTCCAGTGTTGTTTTCGGTAGGCATACACAGTCAGACTTGTGCCCCCCTCCCCATCTGAGAGCAGGGATTTCATGAGGGCATGGGAAAGATAACTAGAAGAAAAGGAAGAAAAGAAAAATGTTCTCCCCTAAATGCTTCATTGAGCTGGAAACCCTGATACTGCCTGCCACTCAGGACACATAGTAAAATGAGGCCTACATCTCCCATGTGCCACTTTCCAGCTGGGCAGAAGGCAGAGAGAGAGAGAGAGAGAGAGAGAGAGAGAGAGAGAGAGAGGGAGAGAGAGAGGGAGAGAGGGAGGGAGAGAGAGGGAGAGAGGGAGAGAGTGGGAGAGAGAGGGAGGTAGTGTAATGGTTTCACTCAGGCCTTCCTGGAGACCAGCTTGTAACCAGGAAGGAACTAGGATGGTGATCACGGAAGTATTCCATGCTATTCCTTTACGTAACTTGAGGTATAAATAAAGCCAGCAGGAGGAACCTTGCTCTCTTCCTTTCCGACGAGGTTCGAGAACGGTGGGTCCCTGTCTCGGTCCGGCTTATCTGAAGCTGAGGCCTACAGCAACTGCTGTTATCTGCCACGCATGAGGGGAGAGTGCTGGGCCATGTCTAGCCATCCTGCTTGTTCAAAGGGAAGTGGTGCGATTTTTGCTAATTTACCTTCAGTTGACTGGTTGACTTGTTTGGTCTTTGTCTCTTTTTGTCCTTTTCCCTTCTCCCTCCCCCTCTTCCCTTTCTGGGGAACTGTTTGGGATTTCTGGAGTTGTGGTGTATAGTATTCTCATTGTATATATCTGTCTCATATGTAAAATATATATATATTTTTGCTATAGCTTTGACGGCTTAAGTCGTTTTTTTCTCTTCCCTCTCTGGGAAGTAGGTCCTTGTTGTCGAGTTTCGGGGACTTGGCGGGAAGCCAGCTCAAAACTTGCACAGGTAGGATCCAGACTGAAGCAACTGAGGAATGAAGTATGCCTCTGGGACTAGTATTCACCTGAGAGATCACTTGCATGGTCCCATATTCTGGAGATTCCCAGCTGAAGCATCTCCTGTGCATGTTGGGCCCTACCTAGCCCTAAAAGCACTCTCAAAGTAACTTCTAATTCTCGTGTTTCTCATCATGACAGCAGTGCTGACCCTCTGCTCTGACAGCAGTAAATAACTTATCCAGCAGGGACAAGCAGTGAGCTAAGCAGGTGATAAGGTTCAAGGAGGTAGAAGACGGTTTGGACAGCAGAATAGGGGTATGCCAGAAATGTTTGCTAAAAAAATATCAATATGCTAATTGATTGAAGACTTCTGAATGCCAAACCATTAACATGTGTCTGTATTTGTAACTGAAGGGACATGAGAAATGGATCTTCCACCACACTGTAGGTTCTGGTGTTTCCAAACTCTGCTTTAATTCATAACTAGAACAAACAGTCAAAAAGGTTGAAATTTTATTGCAAAATCCCTCTTTTTCAAACTCTCAGTCCAACCTGGTGCTGGACAAACACATAACCCAAACTTTGCAATAATGTTGATTGAGGTTTGCATCCCGTGATGCCAAAGCAACCCAGAGCAATGTAGGCAGCACACATTTGGCTTTAAAAATGTTGAAGCCAAAACACTAATTCTGCAAATGGCAAGGTCCATTCAAATGAAAATTACTGTCAATACGTTTGTGTAAAGCCAAAATGGAACTTAACAGAGAAAGTTGTGAAGCAGCACTTTCTGTCACTGGAACAAATCATCAGGAGGACTGAAACACACTGGCTTGACATTATTGGAATGATTATCAGAATGAGCTGGGCAAGATGGAAAGATTTGTCTTGATATTTTTTCATGTCTGGATAATTTTGCTAAATGAATTTTGTTAGGGGAAACCATTTTTTATTTTTTTTGTGAGGGTTCAACTTAACAAACCACCAGGAGAGACCAGTGAAGGGCACTAGAACAAAACCTGAGTTGCTGAGCCTCCACTACTCTGCTGTCTCTGGCAGCAACACTAGTATTATTGCTAATTCTTATTTGATTATAAGCCTTGTTGGTTGGCAGGTTTTGGAGTTTTTTTCCTTAAATTTTCTGGTTTTGAAGTTTTCACAGGCCAAGAGAGATCCAAGATGCTGCTGCAGACCAAGAAATCCATGATTTAAAACAAATAATGGCTCCTTTCTCAAAACATTCCAGCTTTTTCCATGGGAAGTGATTTTCTGACAATGGCATGTGTGGTTTCCCATCCTCTCGTTCCCACAAAATTCTCTAGTTATTAATAACTTTGATAATTACAACATTGGGCTGGACTCTCTCACAGACATGGGCAGCAGTCCTACAACCACAAGTCAGGGAAAGCAGCACCTTCCAGGGTAATGTGTAGTTCTGCACAAAGTGGTCGTGCTGCTGCACCCAGATTAGGGATATCTGGGTTTAAGCCTGAGAGCGGGGCAGTGCTGGGTAAATACTTGTATCTCTGGAAATCTCCTCTCAGCTTCTCCAGAGACCTCTACTCCCTGTTCCATGTTTACTAACATATTTTCTCAGGCAGGGTGGCACCTGTTAAGCTCTTTTGCAAATCCGACCCCTACAGAGAAACTCCACTCTTTCATAAAATCTGCTATGAAAAGAGTGGAATGGAAGCATGCTAACACCCATGGGAAGGTCCTTGGTGGTTTCACCAAGCTTTGGTCCATGCTGATTCATTTTTCTTCTCTATTCTCAGCAAATCAGAGAGGTTCTAAAGATCAAGGTGAAACAGGGTCATGCACTTCACCATTGATGTAGCACAAAGAAAATACATGCAGTCCAAAGAATAATTGAAACCACACTCTCAGTTCTTAACTTACTTTAATTGAGTATATAAAAGAAGAATAAATTCCATTATCAGACTCATCTGGAAAAGCCAAGTTGGAGGGAGATAGTTCTTTATTGATTCACAGGGCAGTGGAGGAGGGAACCCAGTAAATTCACCCCCTCAAGCTGCAGATGAACAGTGACCACATGCTCCAGTACGGGCGTAGACATCTTGAGCACAAAATAGACCAGAACCTGACCTATCTCTTCCAGCCACTCAGCCAGCTCGTTCCAATCGCGGGCATGGGGAGGGGGGAGGTCCCTTCCTGCCGCATCAGTCGTCCTCTGCCACACAGCTACGGGGAACCGAACATACCGGGGCCATGGGTGGAGAGACATTAGAGGATGAGGGGGAGGGACCAGAGGTGGTCCCCCCGGGGAAAGAGCGAGAGGGCGGGCACGGGGAGATCGGTCAACTGGTGGGGTACATGCTGCAAGGAAGGTGGGAGATTTGCAAGTGATTCATGCATGTCCAGTCATATTCCGCTAATGCCAGGCCCCTCAGTTCCAACCTTTGCCCTATGAGGTAACAAAGGAAATGAGGCAGTTAGTAAGAGAAACTGGTGTTTCCTCGACTAATACGTTTGCATATTTGGAGACGTTGAGTTCAACTCAGGTGTTTACCCCACATGATTGAAAAACTTTGCTGAAACTGGTCCTAACAAATACACAGTGCAGTGTTTGGTTGACGGATTTTCGTGACAATTGTGCAGTGTATGCGAATAATCCACAAGCAGGCATAACATGCAATCACTTAACAGCAGAAGGGGATTTTGCCACAGTAGACTCACAAACAGGCTACCCCCAAGAAATTTATGAAATTATTGCAAAACTGCCTTTAAGAGCAATGAGAAAACTCCCAAGTACAGACAGAGACAGTAATATGTCCTTCACAAAGGTTTTACAAGGTTCTACTGAACCCCTCTCTCAGTTTCTTGATCGGCTGCAGGCTACTTTAAACAGGCAAATTGAGCATGATGAAGCTAGAGAAATGCTTTTTAAGCAACTGGTATATGAGAACTTGAATCCAGATTGTAAAAGAGCTTTGCAAGCTCTCCCTAAAAGGGAAAGCTGCAGGGTTGCTGAGATGGTTCGAGTATGCCAGGGTGTTAAGTTGGTTGAACACCAAACTGCTTCTCTGGCTACAGCTTTAAGCACGCAGCTGAGAGTGCAGGAGGTGGCAAGACCTAAAAGCGGTTGCTATAAATGTGGTGCTGCTGATCATTTTCAAAGGGATCGCCCTAAGAAAACCCCCATACCAGTGTGCCAAAAGTGTCAGCAAGGGAAGTAGGGGTCAAAAAACTCCTCACAGCAGGGAAACTGGAGATGGGGGCGAGGTCGTGCGCCCTGGCACAACAAAAATATTCAGCTCAGGAAAACAGACCGGCGATCTGGCATTGGGCTGGATTTATCCAATGGAGAACCAGTAAGTATAACATTTACTGTTAGTGTTAATTCCTACAAGGGTTTGGGGATCGTTGGCCCCAGGGGTACATGCACTGTTAATAGGGAGATCGTCAACCACTAGGATGGGTTTGTTTGTTCTGCCTGGAGTGATAGACTCAGACTCACACAGTGAGATTCAAATAATGGCATGGACCCCAGTACCCCCTGTTACATCCCTAAAGGACAAAAGATTGCCCAATTGATCCCTTTTTTCAGCGTGTCTCCTGCTGGGGAGGGGGAGAGGGGCTCGGGGACTTTTGAAACACAGGTGAGCCACAAATCTATTGGGCAAGGTCCATTACAACAATGCAGCCTAAGATAATGTGCCAAATAGATGGGCATAGATTCACAGGCTTGGTGGACACAGGGGCCGATGTTACCATCATTAAGGACACAGAATGGCCTCCTGACTGGCCTACTGTTTACCTGGCTTCGACCATTCAGGGGGTGGGGGGTACACAAAGGCCCAGGCAGAGTGCTCAAATATGCATAATGCTGGGGCCAGAGGGACAAGTGACCAATATAGCTCCTTTTGTTGCTCCTATACCATGCACGTTGTAGGGGAGAGATATCTTGGGACTGTTTGGCACAGTCATGCAAATTGCTCTTGCAGATGACCAGGTTTTTCAGTAGGGGCCATTGAACAACCGTTCCAAGGACAGATTAAGCTGGTCTGGAAAAGTGATGGGCCTATATGGATTGATCAATGACCCATAAAAAAGGGATGGCTTGCTCATTTAAGAGAACTTGTAAAAGAACAGCTTGAAGCAGAACATATCGTGCCAACTACGAGTCCCTGGAATACATTCGTGTTTTGAATCCCCAAGAAAAGTGGCAAGTGGAGAATGTTGCATGACTTAAGGGCAGTTAACTCAGTAATAGAACCCATGGGGGCATTGCAACCAGGACTCCCTTCACCTGGTATGCTTCCAGCAGGATGACCATTAATGGCAATTGATTTAAAGGACTGCTTCTTTACCATCTTTCTGCACCCTGAGGATGCTCCACGGTTTGCTTTTTCTATCCCCTCTCTGAACAATGCACAGCCCGTGCAGAGATACCACTGGGTTGTTCTTCCTCAGGGCATGTGAAACAGTCCGACCATATGTCAGAATGCTGTGGCAAAAGCTATTCACCCCATCGGAAAGCTTTATCCCTCAGCAATCATTTACCATTGCATAGATGACATTTTAATCGCCACGGCCAAAGAGACTGAATTGCAATCAGTTGTTACTGTTCTAACTGATGCTGTCCAAGATGCAGGATTGCAGGTTGCTCCAGAAAAAATCCGGTAATTGCAGCCCTGGACTTACCTTGGATGGAGAATCACACAGCAGGAGATCTCGTCCCAGCCACTTCAGCTTAAGGTAAAAGATACCTTAACATTAAACGAATTGCAAAAACTTCTAGGAACCATCAATTGGTCAAGGCATATATTAGGTTTAACCAGAGGAGCTACACCCCCTGTTTGAACTGTTAAAGGGTAACTCAGACTTGATGCCTAGCAGCTCTCTGACTGCAGAGGCAAAGCAGGTGTTAGAAACACGCTCCAAGGCAATCAAGAGCAGGCAAGGCAGAAGGAGAGATCCTGAACTGCAAATCTGCCTTGCTCTTGTTCCTAGCAGGTTCCAGACATTTGCAGCCTTGTTTCAGTGGGATCAAACTGAAAAAGATCCACTAAGGGTCCTAGAGTGGCTGTTTCTGCCCCATTCACCCCCTAAAATTGTGTGGACCACTAACAAAATGTTTGCCAAGCTTATTGTTAAAGGCAGAGGACGTCTACAGGAGTTGGACGGACAGGACCCTGTGACCATCTACATCCCGGTGACTAAGGACAGACTCGACTGGCTGCTGGCCAAAGATGCAGAATTTCAGGCTACCTTGGCAAGCTATGATAGTGACATTTCTATACATTACCCTAAACACGGGCTTTGGGCAGAAATGGGTAACTTACCCTTAAAAGCCACAACCAGATGCAAACACCAACCAGTAAAAGGCCTTTACTGATGCATCAGGATGGACAAGGAAAGTTGCAGTGACATGGGTAAACCCTGATACAGGACGGTGGGAACAAGAGGTGCAGACCATGAACCAAAGTTCTGTACAGGTTCTGGAACTGACTGCTATCTGTATTGCTTTGGAAAGGTTCTCAGAGCAACCTGTTAATGTTGTAACAGATTCTTGCTATGCAGCAGGTTTAGTATCCTGTCTCAAAGGTTCATTCCTTTGAGATGTTGTAAACCCTCACTTGTTGGTTGAAATGCGTACTGTTTGGTTTCTTGTTAACCACAGGAGGTTTCATTTTTTACACTATGCACATAAGATCGCACACAGAAATGCCAGGGCCCATAGCAGAGGGGAACCAGAGGACAGATGGAGCAGTGCCCAAAGTCTTAGAGCATAGAGATATTTAACACAGTGCCCAAAGTCTTAGAGCAAGCGAAATTGTCTCATTCATTTTTTCATCAGAATGCATGCTCACTGAAGATACAATTTCAAATCACACTCAATAAGGCTCAAGACGTAGTTATATCATGCCCACATTGCCAACAAATAACTCCAATGCCATCTCAGGAAGGAGTTAACCCCAGAGGATTAGTGGCAAATGAGATTTGGCAAACAGATATAACACATATACCTGAATTCGGCCCATTGAAATATGTACATGTTACAATTGACATACACTCAAAAAACATCACTGCCACTGCCATGGGCAGTCTTCGCAAACGAAGATTTGGGAAAGGTCTTTTACCCTTCGAGCCTGCGCAGTGGATTTTTTAGGTGAGACACAGTGTGCGCTGAACTGAGCCCACCCTTTAATCCTGAGGTTCATCTGCCGGGGCCGAGCAAGCTTGGACAGTGGCAACGAGGTCCTCAGGACGTAGGTTTGTTTAGAGTGACCTTCTCTAAGATGGATGGTCTTACAGGGCTGACGAGCTCCATGTGCCCAGGGAAGTCCCCTGACCGGGAATCGAACCTGGGCCGCGTCGGTGAGAGTGCCGCATCCTAACCACTAGACCACCAGGGGGCCCCACTGCCACTGAACGCACTGGGGAAAAGGCAAAGGACGTGATAAGACACTGGCTCAGCTGTTTTGCAACGCTGGTTACCCCAAAACAGATTAAAACTGACAATGGACCAGTTTACATATCAGAAAAGGTAAAAACCTTCCTGTCAAATTGGGGAATTTCTCACTCTACAGGCATCCCACATTCACCTACAGGACAGGTCATAGTAGAAAGGGCACATCACACCTTAAAAAACATGTTGCTTAAACAAAGGAATGGGGAATCCATCTGTAGCCCACAAGAGCATCTGTGGAAAGCCACTTATGTCATACATTTTTTAAATTGTGACAGCACTGAAAAAAGCAGGCACAAAAGGCAACACAGACCTCAGGCATTCTCCTCTCCCAAACCACCAGTCATGATGAGGGATCTAATTTCAGGACAGTGGGGTAGGACTGGTAGATCTTGTGACATGGGGGAGGGGTTATGCATGTGTATCTACAGGAAAAGAGCTGAAATGGGTTCCTTCCAGGTATGTTAGACCTTACCTAGGTACATCCACACAGCAGCAAGAACCAGAGTAATGCAGAGTTTAAAAACACAGTTATGTTTACCATTTGGTAATGATGTTTACATTTCAGGTTTACAATTGAAGATGACCAATGTGGCAAAATGCAGAGTTTATACAAAAACCCATGAGTGTGTATGTGAAGAGTGAAGTGGCGGCCACCCATGTGAGTGTCTGCGAGTGAATAAAAGAGTTATGTGAATGTATAAAGCACCTTAAACACCAAACACCTTATAAGAATATCACTACCTCAGCCACATGGTCACATTAGGAGAATTTAGTTTACTGCGTTTAGCTTGCTTTTGAAATAAAGTTGAATTTTCCTATTTATATAAACCCTGAGAAAAATAAAGGTTACAATTTATAGGTACTACACAGTTGGGCCAAGGCCCTTAGATTAATAAAGCTGTTTTCCCAGGTTACACCATACCCCTTAGGGAAAAAACGGTTTAAGGTAATGCGAACGGGTTTAAAAGGTTAAAGAAAACATTTTCTATAGATATATAAGCTGTTAAGGAACCAGAGTGAGAGGTGTGCTGGATCACTGCAATGCTATGGTAATTGTATAAGGTAGTGTTCTGTTATTTGCAGTGTCGTTATTGCACTGTTTTCATGACTTGCCTTAAATTGGATGGGAGGAGATGTAGGGATGTGTCCCAAGAATGCAGAGGGAAGCATTCTGGGAGTTGAAGTCTCTGGACAGCCTACTGGGGCACATGAGCAATGTGTGCTGTGCTGTCATTGGTCAGGCGGTCACATGTCCTGCAGAGGGGTTATAAGGAGGTACTTTTCTTTGAAATATACAGATTTGGCTACTTGCAGCTACCTGCTGGGTCGTGTCTCTTTGTATTACATTAGTATATCACAGACCTCACCTTTCTTTCCATAATGCTCTGATTTCAGGTGTCGCAATTGACAGTGGCATGGAGCTCCATAGTGCAACCACCTGCTGTGTGAGAAGACAGTAGAAACAAGATTTCTTCATGTCCCTTCCTTTTTGCCCCCCCATCCAAAATGTATCTTTTGAAGGGGAAAGCACTGTCATGTGCTGAAGTCCTACTAAAAGCTGGAAACTCTCCTTTGTTCCTTCTGTCTTGTGCACCAGTGGTACTGCTGCAATCCAAAGTAAGATTCCAACACCTGTGAATACTCTTCTTCCCACTTTTGATTTCTCTCTCATTTTCTTATTTCTTTATTTCCTCTTGCAGGAGGACTTGCAGGCTCTACCTGGACTGTCATCAGGTACCACATGTTAGTAAAGTAACTTGTTAGAAGTGTCAGAGCTGAAATTGTAATTCTATTCATTGTGCCTCTCCAAAGAGAAGGTAATTTGAGGAGAGATGGAAGCTGTGGACAATTCATTAGATGCACATCTCAAAGGAAAGTGTGCCAGACATGAGAATGTGATATGTTTCTGAATACCTGGATTTGATGTTATGTTACTGTGGAAAGAATAGCTTTCACAGTTTTGTATTTTGGAAAATTTGTCTTTGACTGTGGGAAATTGCCAGCTGGTCTGGGTCATGGTGGATCTGAGGCTCATGTAAATGAGTTGGCATGGATGTATTAGGAAATAAAAACCAATATCCACGAAAGCATGCCATGAAATTTGGAATAAATCTTGTAACTGAAAATTAATTGGTATTATACTAAGAAATGCAAAACAAGATGGTGTCAGTTCAGATAGTTTCCTTTCTCAAGTACCAAGGACAAATTAAGTTTCTCAACAGTATTACGCAATGAAATATACTTACATCTGACATTGAGAAAAGACTGTCCACTGTGGAAGCTCTAAATGCAGCTTTCTCTTCAAGGCTGTTCTACCACTTCTTGCAATAAGAAACACAGAGTTCCACAAAAACTCTGAGATGTTCTTACCACCCTCGTACATCACAGCACCTCTCTAATTCATGAGAGGGTTGATGCACATCTTTACAGAACACCTATGCCTCCTGACAGACCAAGCCAAACTTGTCATCTCCAGGTGGCAAGAAAATCTGGCACTCTGAAACACACTCAGCTCCAAAACCATTGCAACAGAAATGTAAAATGGAACAAAACCAGACATACATATTGCTGCAGATTAATAGAGGTGGAATCAATCAACAACTCTCTTTGAGGTTAACTGGTTAGGATGTGAGAAAGTCCAGTTGTTCTTGTGAAAATGAGAAGTTTTTGCCGATTTTTCTTCTTCTAGCCCCAACAAAGAGAGTAATTAGCCTCTTATCTCTTTACTACCACCTTTTACCTGCTAAAAAGTAATTGAAAGTCTCTGTTCAGTCTCTTCTTTTCTGGGATAACAAGTTCTTTCCTCACATACTATGTATTACAGATGACCCCTCTGTCTTGCTCTTGCTCTTTTCTCTGCACTGGCATTTTTGCAGTGCCCCTGCATAGTTCCTGCATCACAGCTTCACAATTAGGCACAAGACTTGAGTCAAGACCCTACCATCTCTGAGGTGACCAGAGCAAAATCATTCTCTTTCAAGTTGCATGCCTATTTGCACTGCTCCAAATCAGCTCTGCCTTTTTGCTAGAGCATCCTGCATATCCAATAGTCTGTCCTTTGCAATCCCATCTTCCTGCTTCTCAGTGTCTTAATCCATGTCCCTATTTTTAGGCTACTGAATTCTCCTGCCCTGTGTGTCTTTAGCGAATGCCACCTGAGGGGCTGCAGACGCTTTCCCTAATCCATGCAGGCAAGACTGACTAAATCCTGTCTCTCAGAGTCCACCCTCCACCTATCAGACTTCGTCTGGGACATGTCAGTTAAATCTTTCTGTATTTAATAAATCTATTAATTAGAATCAACCATTGTTTGTGCTTCCTGATGACCTCACCTACACTATGTATTAACTTGCTTTGCTGGAAATAGCATCAGAAGACTTCACTCATGCTACTCACTGATATCCACCACTTTCTCCTTCTTTTTCAAGCAGGTCACCCAGGCAAAGAAACGCCATCACTTTGTTCTGGCATGACTTGTTCCTGATAAATGCAAGTTGACTGCTTTTAACCCTCCCATTAGTCTTCATTAAGGACTTGTGTAAGAAATGAGTGAATGTAAGTATCATTCTGGGCATTGTAATGCTGTTGTGTCTCTACCTTCTTCCTCTCCAAACAAGCACCATTTCCAGTGCTATAGGCTTGTAGCCAGGCCCCAGGAGATTTCAGAGATAATGGGTTCAGAAAGGAACACTTGAACTTTTTTCTTCTAGCCCTGTTTCAAAAACAAATTTCCTTTGAAATTACCACATTCAGAAGTAGTCTATTTCAATGAAATAGCATTTTCAAGGAGAAATATGTTCTGTCACACGCTTTTTAATTAACTCTATCCCTAAATCATGTGAGGAATAATGCAGTATTTTTCTTTTCTGTTTTTGGTTGGTTGGTTGGTTGGTTGTTTTTTTGGTTTTGGTTTTGGTTTTGGTTTTTTTGGTAAAACTTAGGTGAAGAAGATTGCTTGTATTTCCCCTATTCATGCAATCTGGTTTGTTGATGAAGTGCTATTCATTGTGAAAGAGTTTGGTTTCAATAGATCTTAAACTACTTAACACAGGAACCTTAACTGATCTTGGGTGGAACTAAACTTGGATGATTTCAACATTGCCTTTGCTGAGAGCAGTTGGACTAGAAAATGTTTGAACTTACCACAAATCAAGAGAATCAAGAGCTTTTCAATAATTGGTGATAAAACGGGAATGCAAAAAGTCTCAGCTGTCCTGTCTCCTTCCAAGGGCTGGGCGTAAGATGTTTAATGGAAAAGTTTCTTGTTAAATGGCAGCCTTTTGATCAACACATCTGGCTGGTGTTTGCCATCTAAGCTCTGTGCTGATGATCTCTGGGTGACTAATCAGATCTTCAGTTAAGTGTTGTGTTTCCCTGTTCACAAATCACAGACCAGGGCTGGATTGGTCCCTGGCAGTTTTTACACTACCAGAGCACTGGGTTGTTGGTGGAGAGTGTACAGGTGAAGACCTGCTGTGAAGTACTGATATCTTTTGCATGTAGAAAGAGAGAAACAGAGAGGCAGAAGAAGAGCCGGAGGTGATGGAAAAAGGAGAACCACACCCAAAGGGGGGATGTCATGCCATGAACAAAGCAATTCACCTTCTCCTCAGCTTGTGGACTGGCTTGAGTCATTGAAGTTTCAAGAAGGCTTATGAAGGAGACCAAAGATGAGATGAACCGTCCTAGTGCCCAGGGATGAGCATCTGGATAAAGTTCAGTCTACATCTGAAAGAAGAGCCCAGAGAGCTGATGGAGGGGAGAGCAAAGGACTTGACTGCTCTGCAGGTTTCCATGGATTGCCCCTTGACTGCGTATGCTCAGAAGGGAATATGCTTTAGTCCCCGACAAAGTATCTCCTGTTAGAGATTCCCCAAAGCATCCTTGCTCGTCAGACAACCTCCTCCCAACAGCTGAGGTAGTGCAGCAGACACTCCACAGGCTGCAAGTCATAAGCAAGGTCCGCACTGGCACTGCCTCTACCAAGCTACAAAGAGTGAACTCAGTCTCAGTGTGCACATTCATAGCAAAGGCAGGGAAAGTCCACCCTTCTGCCCCAGTTCCCAGCAGAGGAAGCCTTCACACAGTTTTCCAGTGCATGTGAGTTTGTCTGTCTTTCTCTACCAACTTGTTGTCCTGTCACCCAGTGTTTCCCATCCTTTTGACTCATTGCAAAGACCGTCTTCATTAACACCATTTCATGGAGACACAAAAGCTTCTAGCTGGGGGATGAATGACATTGCTGGCTGACTGCTGCTGGTGTGGAAGGAATCCTTTACCACGTTGAAGCTTCTCTGCACAGCTTTCTAAGACAAGGTCCCTGGTCACATCTTTTCAGATATTTTTCAGTAGAACAGTAAATTAGATCTACATTAGGTGAACTGCTGCATGACTTCAGTCCATCTCTTCCTGTACAGAAGGTTCCTCACTCTGTAGATTTTCCCCATGTGTAGGTGTTTTTGCAAGGACTTTTGTCTCAACGTCTGTCAACCCAGCAGAACGGTCTACATAAAAAAAAAAAACAAAACAAAACAAAACTCACAAAAACCCAAACATCTCCTCATGAGATTAGGCCTAACAGGTCCACAGGACCTAAATACCCTGATAATCACTTGGTCAGGCATTGTGGTTATATGCGGAAAGACCAGGATGACAAGATATATCATACTGACATCCTACAACTCTCAACATTCCTACTACATGGACTTCTAAAAAAACTAGAATGTATTCCACATATTGAAACAAAATATTTACATTCCCCTTCCTTATTGGAGACTATTTACTGGACCAGCCTTTTGCCAGACACTTGACTTCACTTTACTGCTAACTGTGACTTAAGTACAATTTATGCTTCAAGTCAAGAGCTTGATCGCATTTAGTTTACTAGTGACAGAATCAATTCATTCTGGGTAGGAAAAGTGATGCATTGCTTGTCAGCTCCTTACTGGTCCACAGATTATTAAGAAACCTAGTGAATGTATTTCTATGTTTTGGAGACATGGGGTTCTTGCTTAAGTAGCTTCATGATTACTGAAATTCAATATTCTTCTATTCAGAGGAGATTATAGGAATTCTCACATAAAGGCACAGAGTGAACATATCCTGGTTTGCAAAATTCTGGTGCATGAAGCACAAGAGGACACACATATGACTGTTCAAACTGCTGCAGAAGGGATAATGCTTCAGTATAGCAAAGGAGGATGCTGTGCAGTGGACTGGCTCTCAAAGAAGATCTTAACCACCACTACCCTGTGAACTGCCTGTGATCCCCCACTTCCCACAACTGTCCATCAAACATAGGTGTCCTAAGCAGTATCACATTCTAGCACCGTGTGTCAGAAAGAGCCTTAGCTGGGCAAAAGTCTTGCAGTAGTGGAAACTGTCATATCCCACAGCTTCTGCCTTCCTCTTGACCGGAAGTGGCTGCCCTGTAAAGAAGCTGTCTGGTGAAGCCACCACCCCCTTCCAGGGTACCTGAAGTGTAAATGGGCTTGGGCAGAAGCCATGTTGGTCAGTGTTACAATCCAATTATTAAAATTATTAGAGAGATGCCTCTGTATGAATTAAGGTGTAAATGAAACCATATGCCAAAGTCAATAGTATGAATTTTATTTAACAGGAAATGAGGGGTTCAAGGAAGGAGATAGATAGGGGAAAGAGGGGGGTGGGGGAAGAGAGGTAGAGAAACAGATTAAGTAGAAAAAGATATCACGACTCTGTAGATTCTGATGACGTCCCATTGGTCATCTTCTTCTGGTCTTCTTGTGGTTACAGACTTTATCTGTTGAGTGGTGGGGGAAAGAGTGCACAAAACTCCTGTTTCATGGGGTTTGCATTGTGCAGAAGCGGGGTGGAAACACCTCGTACCTTCCGTAGATGATGTTATACTGGATCACAGGACATTTCAGGAGTCTTTGATGCCTTCTAAGATGTTGGCTGTTGAATCAATCATGGTCCATTATGGTCCATCAACTACAATGCATAGCTCAGGCTTAGTGTGAATGTCTTTGATGCTCCCCAGAGTGGTTTTCACGGCTGAGTCATCGCTTACGGGGAGGAAATTGGCATGATAAGGACTATCCCACCTCAAATGATTTGCCTCTTATCAGCCTCTTCCTTTATCTGGAAATCCAGTTTGTAGCTTCACTGTATGGACACCTTTCTGCACCTGGGAGGTCACTCTGTGCATCACTAGCAAAGCAGCCATCCAATTGGTCGAGCCATTAGCACCAGTCTCTAACAGGACCTGGGCAGTTACTGCAGGTGGTCAAATGTCAGCAGTTCAATCTCTTACACTTGTGGATACATTATTCTCCTTTGACCTGGGATAGCTGGACCTTATCTTACCTCAAAGTCCTTTCGCAGTCCAAATTAGTAAGCATATTCAGGGAGGGGTGGGCTTCAATAGATGAGCAGCTTTGCAGTTTGCTACAGTGGACAAAAGTCCTTTGTTGATCTTAACAATATTTAAGTGGTTAACTATTTTGGTCTATGACAGTCAACCTTGATTAGACACTGGGTTTTTAATGTGAAGCAAATATCAGTTATAGCAGAGAGTAGGGAGGACTGAGGGCAGGGGAAGAAGTGGTTTTGAGGACGATTTAGAAGCAATATTGGTTGGAGCTTTTCCAGCACAAGTTTTCCTCCAGAAAGGAAAGGGCAGATTCCTTTAGTTTTCTCTGAAGTATATAATTCTTAATAAAATTACAAAGAGAACAGGGAAAGTACTGGAAAAAACTCTCAGTAAGTTTCTCTTGATAACACCAAATCATCTCGTCCTGCTGAGATAAAGTAAATAAATTCCTTTTTCAACTCACCCATTTCCATTAATTTCACTTGAACTTTCAGGATAATATAAAATATTAATTTTTAATATTATATTTATGTTGTGTTATCAATATTTGCTGGTATAATGTTTTGTTATTATAGAATAAAAATGCATGTACCTTATGGAAATGGAGCATTTGGGTATTGATGAAGCAAAATTATTTGATGTCATCAAGACCATCCAATTTGTTTATTCTCATAAGACATTTCTGGAACAGGGAGAGGGAAGTGCATTTTACGTAGAAATTTGAGTCAAGACAAAAATTACTTCTGAAATGTTGGGATTTTATCACTGTCTGAAAATGCTGGTACTGGCAGGTATTTCTGCCAAGAAACAAAGAAGCCAACAAAACTAGGCACAAAATGAAAAGGAGCAAGGTTGCTGATGGTTGCTGATGATCTTGTCTGGGGCTGCAGAGGTTACCTTGCTGGTCTATAGATAAGGCAGAGCTGCTGCAGGGAAGGCTGTCAGAAAATAAGTTACTCCGTTCTACAAATTAAATGTCTTAGCTTTGTCTCTCAACCTACCACTTGCTAGAAGGCTCTCCAACATTTTGCACACTGCTGAGCAGGCCGGGGTGAAGGACAGCCTTGTCCAGACCATCCTTATGTCCCCATAAGCAGCCAAATCAAATGGACGCAATAGGACTGAGTGAACAGGCTGAAATTGAGCAGACCTGAGGGGGTTCATGGAGATGTGTAAATATCTAACCATGGGAGGTGGACCTAAGGATATGCTTAACTATTTACATCCCAGAGAAAGTTAATTCCTGTGTTATCTGTCTGGCACTCACTTATATTCCCAATGAAGACACAGCCTGAAAGTGCCCTTAAATAGCAGAGCTGGATGCAGTTAACATGAGGATAAGGGGAGTGGGATGACCTTCACTTCCTAATGGATTCGCTCCTGAGCTAAACACATCTAAGGCTTTGGTTGTATCTATTCATCAAACTAATGGTGTGCTAGTAGTTGTGCTTATTGGATTAAATTGTCGCTGAGAGATGGGGTTATGTTAACAAGCAGAAAGTTCCCCAAAGTCACTCAAGTATGTGATGTGTACTGGCTGCTCCTCCAATAGCAATGGGAAATGTGTCAGAAGATACACCATAAAGTGTCATAAAGACTTTTATATATGTATATATATGTATATTTTATATATATATTATATATATATATATATATATATATATAAAATAAAGAAGTCAGATTAAAAGTTTACTAATGCCTGAGTAAAGGCATGCCAAAGTTTCAGACATGATGACTACTTGCTCCTCAACAGACCCCATAATACATAGGACTGTCCTGGTCTCCTTGGGAGCACAGGCAGTGTGCTGTCTGTACCCATGCAACAGGGTCTCCTGAACAGACCTCTGTGGAACAATGTGGCAGCATTTTATACTGGCCTACTCAAGTCTGCTCTTTTTCTTCCAGTAGTTGGAAATGGGAAATAGGTAGGAAGGTTTCCATGCACTAGAAAAAAAGGAAAAGTGATGTGTGGCACTTTGTGAATCCTACAATGACAGTTGCTCAAACCATCCTGGAGGGGACTAATCTGATGGCCTGGGAGACAGGAAAGCATGATCACACTCCTTTGGGTCCAGACCTATTTTGTGTAAAGTGTATCTAAGGCAGACGACAAAGACTGAACAGTGACCTACAGTGCTCTTTGTTCTTGACAATAATGCTCCTGCATACAGGATACTCCTTCAGAAGTGCATTCCATCCGGGACTCTCAGTTTACTGAAACAGGAGAGCGTTTGATCCCACTACACACCAACATACCTTCTCAGCTTCAGTTAAAGTTTTGCTTTAAGCTATGCACGTGCTCTTTTGCTAACACAGGTTTGGACTGAGGCACTCCCAGGCACTATTGTCCCTAAAATTCTGCCTCCCCAAGTTCTGCCAATTTTCCTCTTGTTCGTTATTAGTGACATCTAGTGACCGTCAAGAATCATGCAGCAAATGAATGGAACCCTAATTAATAAAGGTAGATTGAACTTACATGACAAGAAAGTACTTAGACTATTAATTTAACAAGTATTTCTCACTCCTGCCAGTAAAGAAATCAGTCAGGCAGATCTCTTGTGTTCAAAATTATCCTTCTGCTTTTCAGCCTTTTGTAGAATGCCAAGGGCTACCCTAGCTCCTGCAGGAGGTCCTACGAAGAAGATCCTTGGCTAAGATTTTCCAGAATGTTGTATGATCCAGATAACAGTCTTGCAGTTTGAATTTTGATGTGCTTGAAAGGGTCTGATTTTGAGGTAGTGAATTTTCAGCTTTTCTTATAAATCAGGTTTCTTCAGGATATCTCAGTTGGGCATCTAAAACACTAGGCAATTTGTAACACCCTTTTAAAAACTCTTTTCCTGACAAAATAAGAATACTTAATTGCTTTATGTGTTGCCACCATTTAGCTGAGTATCTACCAGCTTGCAGCCCAAGTGACACAGTAGCAAAAGTCTCTGAGGTCACTATGCTCCTGATATGTTTCGCCCAAGTAGGAAACCACACAGAGCAAAGTGCCTGAGATGGCTCTACAGTGAGAGAGGCTGCAGCAGCCCTGAAATCCTAACTAAATCCAAAAAATTCCATTTGGGAAAGAAGGCAAGTGGGAGAGACACTTTATACGTAACCCAGTCATAGCAAAACACCACTTGAAGTTCATGTCTTCTGGTACATAAAATAGGATTTGAGATTCAAATCTAGATGAAAACGGGTTTGGTTTGGTCTGGTGATTGCTACTGCAAGAATAATCTGTAAAAATAACCTGAGAAAGAGGCTATAATCTTAAATCGTTTGTGTTACCTCTTTCTTCCAAAGTAATGCTGCACTGGGTGAACAACAGTGCCCAGCCGCAGAGTACCCCAGGTCTGAGGCTGTTATGATCTGATTAGGGAGAGATGCCTCTGCCCAAATTAAGGTGCAAATGAGACCATATGCCAAAGTGAATACTATGGATTTTATTTAAAAGTAAATGTGAGTTAGAGATATAGAAAGAAATAGAAAAGGGGGGAAGGAAGAGGGAAGGGAGGAGGGGGAGAAAGAGAGAGATATATATGAAGCCAAAGGTAGTCATCACTTGAGGATCCAACAGCGTCCTGTTGGTTCTTCTTCACCTTGGGCTTCTTGGTGGTGGGGGTCCTGGAGTTGTTTTTCTGGAGGTACCACTCTTACACAGTCCAAGTTCTGGGTATCCACGAGGTGGTTGCAGATGTTCTCATAACTTGGGTTGGCATTTGTATGAGCAGTTGCTTCCTTTCCCCCAGTTTACCACAGTGGGAACTTTTGTTGGGATGCATTAACCAGGATATGCTAAAAGATCTCACTTCTGCTAGGCCTGGAATTAGCACCTTCTTATTGTAAATTTTTGCCATCTCTACTTATCTCAAGTTCCTGCTATGGTGGCTTATCTTATGGCCAGTTCCTTCTGTGACATTGACAATGTTTTACAACAGGCAACTGTATTTTTTAAGTCCTTACAGAGGCACAACAGGGAGACAGAGATGTGAATGCTCCACAGTTTTCAGTTTTTCTTGCCTCTTGGGGATCTAGGGAAAGACCTGTTTGCAAAGCAGTCCAGCTGAGGAATCTAGCTCCCTGGAAAGATTTCAGAAAGGTTTCTCAGCAAACAAGCCTCCACACTGAATGGAGATTGTGCCTCAGATAAAAAGCATTTTAAAGGAGTTGAACCAACACTGGTTTTTGAGTTGCACACTCACCAGTGTATCATGCAAGATATGAACTCTGTGCTATGCCTAGCTTGCTCCTGATACCACCACAGTAAGTGGTGTACCATGGGGATAGCAGAACTGGAGACACACTCAACTCTCCATCTAGAGCATACTGCTGGTGCACCTCTTATAATTTTGGTTAAACGAAAAAGACTGTTTGCTCAAATTTTCATAGTATCATCCAACCCAAGCGCGCGGGGCAGGTCCTCGAAAGTAATACACTGCGAGGGCTGAGAGGGAAGCGAAAAAAACCCCACAGCCTTTCCGGAAGACGCTCGTTCCGGCAGGGTGTACGAAGGCAGGACTGTGGTCAGATTAATTTCTGGTCGTGGTTCTTGTCTCTGGCTGCCCCCTCTCCCCCCCCCCGCCCCACAGCTGCCACCCCGCAGCTGCCACCCCACAGCCAGGACCACCACCCAGCTCTGCGTGTCATCTCTGTCGGGACTGCGTTGCCCTCTCGGTGGTGTAGAACTGAGTGGGTGGTTTAGGTGACATTTTTTCTGCTGTTTTTTTTGGTTTTGTTTTGTTCTGTTTTGTTCTCTGTTTTTAATAAAATTCTTATTCCTTTTCTACGTCGCTCAGACACCTTTAACTTCAGAAAAAAATCATAATTTAGGGGGAGGGAAATAAAGGAAAGAGGACAGTTTCTACCTCATCAAAGGTCCTATCTCCTGAGACATATTGTCATTTAACCAAGAAAATCTCTTCTGCTCTAGGAGTGTGAAATACCAGCCCAGCACATGGGACCCAGGAAATCTGCAGTGCTGTGCTGAGCTGAACTGGCATGCACAAGCACAGTGAGAAAGGGGAAGCAGGGCAGCCATGGGCCAGGAGCAAGATTCACAATTCTCTTTGTGTCCCTGCTGTACTGGTTAGTCCAGTCCTGGGTCCACACTTGTCCCCAGGCTGCTAGAGGGGTGCCTAAGGACTCCACAGATTGAGCATGCTCCAGCCCACAGTCTGGTGAGGGGAATGTCTCAGCATCATTTCCTCTGACAGATACTGCAAATGATATGACTAGTAACAGAGTGAATACAAAAAGTGTTGCAGCCTCCAGCAAAACCAGAGCTAAAAGGGTCAGGTCATTATACTACTAGTCAGAGCAGATGCTTGTGATATTGGCAGTGACCTAAAACCACTAATCTTGTTACTCAGGGAGGGCCTTCAGCCATGGGGCTGGCAAGTGTAGCATACATAAACCAGGTCTTCCTTCCTTCCTTCCCTGAACTGCCTGCCACTTTCAGCTCTCACTTAAGGCAAAGAGAATAAGGAAACAGTGGTGACAGCTGACAAGCAATGCCCTTCACAGCAAAGCCGCTGGTGGAAACAGCTGCTGAAACAAATTTCAGTCCAGGGCTTGTAGCTTGATCTCCTTTACTCAAGACTCTCCTCCTCTGCCTTTTTGCAAGGTTTCATTCTGCCTTGACACCACCAAACACTTCGTGGCAGTGATGTCAGGCTGCCACTTGTGTGTCCACCCTCACATGCACTTTGAGCAACAAGAATGCAATGCCTTGCCTGCTTGATCCTCAGCACATTGACTCATGGGCCAAGCATCCTGTGTGAGGCATGTTCTCTGCTTTAGGGTCCACTTCTGCTCTGGGACTGACACATCTACTGTAGTGCAAGCATCTGAAACAGCTACTGTGAAAATAGGCTCAAACTCCTCACTCGGAGAAAGAGCAGCCAGAGATATTTTGCTTTCTCTCCTTGAGATGGAAGTTGGGAAAGGCTGTGATCTACAACTTGGGCAGTAAAGGAGGGTCGACTCCAGAAATTCTCCAATCCCCTTCTCAGGCCGTCCATCTTGTCTTACATCAGACACACTAGAATGTCCCATTTAATATAAGTTATGCCCATCTCCTAGGAGGCAGAGATTACTCTCACAGTCCCACTCTTCATAGTGAGTGTCATCCAGAATTTGCAAGGTTTAGTACAACCTTGTTGAAAAACATCCTTTAAAAAACAAACAAAAAAAAGGATAGAAAAGCCATGTCCAAGACTCCACTCTTTGGAGACACCTATTTCTCTTGATTGGACTGTGGAGAGACCCAGAAGGTGAGTTTAGATCAGGTGAATCATGTTTGAACCGCTGTTAATCGTGATGACTTCCCACCCCTTTGTTTTGTGATGATGCTGCAGAGGAACTGTCTGCAGGTGGATTGCAGATGAGGCTAAAGCACAATGTAGATTGTCAGGAGAAGGCAGCTAGTTTTAATATGGAGGCAGGCTCTGGTAGACACTATTTCATGTGCAGCTCTACTCAAAGGGTCTGTGCTAGGGCAAACCCCACCCATCACTAGCTGCCACCATGCCTGGGGTAAGCCATGGCAAAGACCAAGGAGCCAGACCGGCAGGAGAAGTACTCAGCGCTTCCTACCATTTCATGGGATGAGCAAGAAGATGGCAGGAAGGGGAAGACAACACAAAACATGTACCACAGTGCTTTGCTGGGTACAAAAATGTTTGACTGATGATGGAAATTGAGGATGTGGAAGACCTCAGACGGTTTTAGGCTTTTCTTTCTTCCCTATAACTGAGTGAGAACAGCACTGTGAGAAATGTCAGTTTAGTAGCATATCAGGCTAAACGCCACTGTCAACATACCAAAGCTGGGCAAGCAGAGAAGTGGGGATTTTGTTCTTTAACTGTTTGTATTTAAAAGTCCATCTTCAATTTGGAGTATTTCTATGTCTTTGGAAGCAGAGTAGCAAGACCTATGTGGAAGCTTCCAACAGTCCTCAAAGCAAATGACAACAGTGTGACCCCATCTTTGGAAAGCGTATGGACAACTGTAGACACTAAGAAAAATCATCTTGGATGAAAATTGAATTTTATTTTTTTTTACCAGCACCTCCCTGCCTCTCTAGCAACATTGCAGGTAGTAAATTACTGGAAGCTCTAAGTAAAGCCATGAAACACTTGGCTGCAGTAGTCAGAATCAGAATGCCTTTGTCATCTTCATTTAATCAGTTAGCCATCATGAGAGAGATGGATCAGCAAAGGCATCTACGTCAGAGGAGCTCTGACACACAGCTCCTGGTATGCATAGATGCCTTGCTCTCAGACAGGCTTCAGAATGTGTGGCTGGAAAGCAAAGGCTTTTGGCAGGACGTGAAGCACATACCTGAGGCAGTAGAAGTAGATGAATAGATGTTCAACTGCATCTACTTTAAGGTCAGTATCTGAAGAGAAGGAAACCTTGGAGCATCCTGGGAAATGCTCTACAGATCTACCATCCTGTTGTGGAAGCCTGTATCCATAACCAGCTCCCTCCTAATCCCTCCCAGGACATGTTGATAATGCTATGTCCTTCCTTTCCTGTCTGTAAAACATGGCTTCACTTTAAAATCCTAATATAAACAGGCAAGCCTTTGAAAGCTTCTATTGCAACCTTGTCAAATTACAGTATTTATAATTAGCTTAATTATTTTTAATTGCTTTACTTACTACTGGTAGGCTCTCATTAACATGGCTAAAAAACCAGTCAGACAAAAAAGCTTCTCATTTTAATATGTATATCAAGAATATAACATATAACACAGGTTTTTGCCCTGTTTTCCCAAGGAAACACTTTGTCAGCGGCTGCTGTCATTCCATTTTCCCTTCTTTAATATTTTTCCAATGTTGTGTTCCAAGGTGGTTTGATATGAAAGATACAAAAATGTTATATATTAACATGAATATTGGCACGTGGATGGAGGGGAGAAAATACAGTGGAGAGGGCTTCACTGCAATAATTGGTCCAGTGGTGGAAACACCAGCTGGCTGCTGCAACCAGTGTCTCTGATGAAGGCTGACATTAGCTGCTTCAGGGAAAAAACAACTCAGAAGTGCCCAATGTAAATCAAATAAAGCAGAAAGTGAATGTATTTAAGATATACATAATTCACAGACCTCATCCTCATCCTGGGCTTGTCCTGTGAGCTTTTCAGCTGCTGATCTACCCTGACACCACATCGGCAGACAGCTCATGGTTTTCCAGGACATGAGCTCTTCTGATAGCAAGACATAAGATCCTTTGTCCTGAAGGAATAATGTTTCCATGCATTACAAATATATTTTCTTTACATTATCCAGATTGTTGCAGATCTGTTCCCTGCCATTTTTTTGTTCTTTACCATCATTCACCAGCAAGAACAAAGCAAACATTATGAGCAATGATTTAATATTTACTTAAAAAGCTTTAGTGAGAATAGGAGCGTTTTGAGCATCAGACTGGTATCCTCCAAGTTCCTATTTTATGACCATCCAACACCACATTCTCCTAAGATGTGCCAGTTCATCAGCTTACAATGGACTTTTTTGTTCACATGGTTCCTTCATTCTGCTTTCCTCAGAAGCCCATATGAGGTAAAAAATAGCATTTCTATGACAAGACCTTATTTTCTATAAAACCATAATGGCTGGCATTAATCTTATTTGCATTCTCTAATTATTTATCAGTTCGATGCTGCATTCCCTTTCTTCTGCATTGCTTTATGCTGTGTGGCTCAGTATTACTTGGATCACCCACAGCATCACTGAGAATTGTTCTAGATCCTCTAAGATGAATGAAACTCCTTTCCTGTCTGTTTTCCTCATCCTGGGACTCCTCCTCAACATGGTAAGGCTCAGCAAGAGACAGTGGCAGAAAAGACTTAGGAGAGGTTTATAAACAGTCCTCTCCTCATCTGGAAGAAAGGAAAGATTACTGGGAGAGGAATTCTCCAGGTTCCAAGGAAACTGTCTGATTTTCTGCTCCTTCAGCTTTTGGGCTCTGTCCAGTCCCTTTGGTTCTTGTGATGATTGTGCTCCTATTCATTGTGCTTGCTCACATCATGGCAAAGAATATAATATTGCTGGGGTTTCTTATACTTTTTAAGTTGTTCAGAAGTTCCTTCTGAGCCTATTTCAGAAAGCAGCTCTCTAGCTTGAAAGACCAATAACTTTAATTTCCCTTCTTTCTTCCTCTTATGGTCTTTGCAGCAAAGAAAATGTGTGTTCTCCCTTTGACTTTTCTCAGCAAGTGCTGATTCCTCTCCATTGGAGATTCCAAATCCCTCACCCACTCTGCCCTATCCCTCTCCATGAATGACTGGCAATGCTGGCCAGAGCAGGGCAGATGCAAAACTACCCACTTGTAAAGCAAGATGTGAAAAAGACCAAAAAATCACATTCCTTCACAAATCACAGGTAACAAATCTTGTCCTCTTGCCAGAAATACAGACAGTTCCCGTGGACAGCAGCCGAATGGTCATCAGGGAAAATCCTCGACAATTTGTATTCCTCCAGGTGCCAACATCATTTGCACCAAGCACATGAATTTCCAGTTTGACATTTTTTACAAATTGAATCTACTTTCAGGAGTTACAAAAGCACCTTTTTTTCCCTCATCAACCTGAAAGCTGTGAGATTCAGCTGGAGCATCTGAGGAGCTCTTAAAAGGATTTTAGAAACATCAGGTAAGAGGAGGCCAGCTCAGTGTGTTAAGCATTATATCTCCATTGAAATCAACAGGCTGTGGCTATTCACAGCAGCTGACACTGGGTCTGGCACTAGAAATGCTCTAGCTCTACTTTTATGAGAGCTTGAAATGTGTTTATGGTTCACAACAGAGCTCTGTGCCAATGCTTCCTTGAAAAAAAACCTGGATGTGTTAGTTTAACATTATTAGTAAATCTTTGGCTCTTCTGCAGCAGCACTTTTTGGTTATTTAATACCTATGAGGACAACTTTCTTAAAATAACAGGTGAAGTACAGGGACTTTAGAGAGTTGCGTGTAATTCTCTGTTGTTGCAGACTCAGATCTTTAGCAGATCGAAAAGCTGCAACTGTGTGCACCCCAAGGCCCTGGGAGAGGAGATGCAGTGCAATAGGATTACAGATGTATAGTTGTTTTGTGTGAAGGCATAGGAAGTATTTCATATGTGATTGCCAGATGAAGAACAGCTTGCTCAGCTGGTAAGGAAGAGACAATGATTATTTTGTAAAATCACTAGGTACTGTATAATGGGGATCATGCTAAACATTAACCAAGAAGAGGAGCAGGAGAATAACTAGATAAGTTGTGCCAACTCAGCTCCATATTTGGGAAAGTAACATCGAGTTCATTGGGAGGTCGAGTATAATTTCATGGTTGACGGCCACCAGAGACCACTGGAGGGATCTCCAGGGACGTAAGAATGCATGTGCAAAGAGGAGGGAACATATGTTAATTACTTTGGGGAAATGATTATCATATGTATGTTTATTCTGGGACGATCAATGAATATGTAAACTATAGTATATAAACAGGAGCTTTTTCTGTACTTGGTATGCATGATAGGCTTGGAAATATCCCCTGTGCATCCAGCACTGAATAAAGAATGCCTGCTTTCTAATGCTAAAATTATAGTGTTAGAGAGTTTACTTTCTTGCTGTTTTCGGTAACAATATGAACAGGGCAACAAAAGTTGCCTTGTCTCAAATGTGAACACAAGAATATTTTTCCAACCAGCAAAACCAGTATCCCAGCACTAAATTGAGGGCTGAGTGGTTGTAAAAAAGGATTCGAGATTCAGTTTCTGAGGAAAAGCATCTTCAGGTCCTGTTCTGCTGATTTTAAATGTCTGTGAGCAAATAACCTGTAATTCTCATATGTGTGCAGTTAGCTGGCTTGAAAATGTACCTACTTAATAAAATGTTGTATCTGTTTGATCTCTTCTGCTCAAAAAGCCCCTGGGAATATTTATTCCACCTTTGCATAGAGATAGAGAGTACAACAAATTTTTAGTTCTAGAATAACACCAGGTACCTGGGATGGGCTTCATGCAGACAGTTATGTCAGGTCTAGACAAAATATGGTGTCCAGATGCAGTACTTGAACCTACATATTTCAAGCCTGCTTGTGGAGATGTAGTCAGGAAAACTCCTGTTTTCTCTGAGTCATTTCATTAGAACTGAAAGAAGATGGTGATATGGTTTGGGTGGCCAGTCACACTGAACCAGGAATGTCACTTTTCAGCCTGACTTCTCTCAGCTTTCACAACTAGTCTGCAAAATAAAACAAATAAATAAAAACATCACGAAGAATCAAACAACTACCTTAAAGTAATATATGAGAGGAGAGGAAACTGTCGGTTGGTGGCGGGTAGTCCATGAGAATAAGAACATACTCAGTGTCTCTCCTAATGGGTGACCTAACATGGCACAACCCTGCTGCAAAACCTGTGGTAATGCTCTCTCGTCATCCCTCAAATCACATGTGTGTGCTTACAAGCACCCACATCCTGTGCATTGGGATACAGTGCATGGGATCAAAAATCCTAGAGTCTTGGATGGAGGCAAGACTTTACAGAAAGAATCACTGAGTCCCTGTTCATCATCTTTGAGGGTTTGATTTAGCACCAAGCGAAGATCTTTGGGGTCTTTCTGCTTGAGCCCAGTGGGTACTGACACAGACCCCAGATATGGAGCCTTTCAGAATCCCGTGGTTCCTCCAGCTGTGCGTGCAGAGCCTCTCTCCTTGGCAGGAAGAGGGAAGAGCTTCAGAGTGAGAATGCAATTAGTTAATTGGTTAAAGTGTAGCAATGTGAAGCTGGGAAAAGGCTGCAAGATAATCGTTATCATTACTATCAAAACTGTAAGACAGCTTTCCATAAATGCCTTCTTTCTTTATTTCTCTTGTAAGGTCAGTACCAAAAGAATTTTTCATCTCACAAATTACTATTAAACAACTTGGTACTGAGCTCTGAGTTGAAACATATTCTATTTAGCAGACAATATGAAACAATGCCTATATTATTTACCAAAAAAATTTAAAGCACAGAAAGGCGTGACACTAAAAATCCATCTGAATTTAATGAATGGATGTAGAATATGCTGGACTTCCTCTATATATTTATTTCTCAAATCAGATTTTATAAATACCTTTGTATCACAGTCTTTCTTTGCCCCTTCTATAAAATGTTTTTATGATGACAACTTTATTGATTCTTGAATTATTCCTTTCCTGACTTTCAGATTGCAATAACCTTGATGGCCTTTTGTGTATTATCTATTATTATTTTGTTCCCCTATCTTAATGATATCTATTATTTCCTTTTTTTATATATAGATTGTTTTCCCATAGTCATGCTTCCTTGAGAGAAAGAGACACAATAATTAAAAGGATGGGATATCTCCTGATGTTTCGATTCCATTATGTGTGAAATACTCAAAATTATTAAAGAGATTTTGGGCAAATTTGTAATGTCTTTGAAGACAAGGACAAGAAGCTTCATCTAGGTCTTTTTTCACCTTCCAGACAGCATTTAGACAGGATTTCTAAAACTGCCTAATTTCTAATGTATTCCCCCAGGTTATTTCAGCTTTTCAGTATGCCCTGTGCATTGCTGTGGTTAATAATCTGGCAGAGTCCATCGGCGAAGCTCAGCATGTCTTGTAAAGCA
The DNA here is from genome assembly GCF_025592945.1 of Manacus candei. NCBI lineage: Eukaryota > Metazoa > Chordata > Aves > Passeriformes > Pipridae > Manacus > Manacus candei. The sequence continues at coordinate 8,510,289 of NW_026138083.1, read as the reverse complement.
GCTGGCAAATGCTACAAGAGGGAGAAGAGGCAGATGCTAAAAATCATCTCATGTTAGCACATTTACAAGTTGACTCCATTCTCTTTCTTGAATGAACGACCCAACCAACTGGGCATGGATGGCACATTTTGTAATCCAGGCTGCCTTTGACATGTTACTGTGGCATGGGCTCTTTGAGTGTCAGAGCCAGATCCCTGGCCTGCATAAATCCCCACAAGCAGAGCTGGGGTGGCTGATGCTGGATCCATTCCAGGAATTCAGGGCAAGTCTGGTTATGTTTGTGGCATGCAAATTTAAAAGACCTGATAAAATCAAGTAGTCCAGAGATGCTCTTGAATTGAAATTAATAACTGGGGATCATTTTCTCCTTTTTCCTTTTATTCTGGCCAGTAGAAGGGTATGGTTGGGCTTGTTGTGTAGTGGAAAATATAAGACTAGCCCAACTCAGTCTCATCCCTGAGGGAGGGTGATGAGCTGCAAGGACCATTAAATCTGGGACCTTTGTCTCATGTTAGTTGATATAAAAGGTCTGTATGTGTTGGGGTAGCTCCATCAGTACCACCAGCAGTGCATCAGTGAAGCTACTTATTTGTCCAATGTACTTATTTTTTCTCTCTGACCTTCCTTTTGAAACCATTATATTGGAATTCAATAGCAAGTTTTATGTTCTAGTTTTTTTAGTTCTTTAGGTTTACAGTCACAACCGAAAATTGATAAGATAATTTCTAAAGATTTCGACAGGCAAAAAAAATTAACCTGCATGCTGTTTTTTAAATATCTCACCAGCCATTTTGTGGCAGAAGTCTGGGCTTACTTTTAGCTCTGGGAGCTCATTAAATTGCTCCTCTGACCACTGTGCATCTCTCTGTATTTAGTGTGACAAGGTTGGTATCACAAAATAGAAACCAAACAGAGATGGTGCTCCAAACCTTTGTAAAGAGATGTGTATGTGTTGCTAATATAGCTCAAGTACTTCTAAAATATTAGACATTGCTCATGTTTGGCAAGTAAGCAGAAAAGTACTTCCTGAGCCATTATCTACAAGCTTCTGGAGTCATATAAACCAATTTTCTGTAGCTATATCTGTTAGCAGTTCTGGTATTTCTTTCCTGTCTCTACCATATCTCCTTTGATCATGACTTTAAGGGACCCAAGGAATGCTTAAAAAGGAAATGTGACTTCGTCTCTTTTCAGATTTTGGGCCTCTTTGCACTTGATTCATTAGCAGATAAGGAAGCTGTTTGCACACTTTGTTCGATCATTCCCTTTGCCAGAGAGGGATTAGTCTTTTCCAGTACCTTCTTTTTGAGTGGACTATTTGAAAGGTTAGAAAAGAATTATCTATATTTAAGGCAATATAGTTGCCTAGTGCCACTTGAAATATCTTGGCAGAACCAGCCCATCCCCATGTGGTTGGTGGTTAGCACATGAGATTTATCAACCTCTTTTCTTCTGGAGCAGCAACTGAACATGTACCACAGAACATCCCTAGAAATCCACATTTAGGAAACTGAGTCCTGCCCAAAAGGACTTATCAGATCTCACGATGCGACATGCTTATGCCTATGAATCCAGGAAAGCCCTTGAAAGAGAAGAACTTTCTCCATAGCAGCAAGCAAAGCCTTGGACTTGCTTGAGACCCAGAGCCCTCGCCAGCTGTGTCCAAACACAGAGCCTTTTTTTCCCTTAGCTTGTCTTACAGAAAATCTGGTCCCATAGGCAGGCAGAGGAGTCATTCTCAGGAAGTTAATGGACTTACCCTGACCAAGGTTAAGATGAAGCTTGTCTTGTCAGTCTCAGGGGTGTATGATGAGGGGGAAGGGTGCTGACAGAGGGTCCTCTCCATGCCAAGCTTCCTGCCAGTATACTGCTGAGGGCCTCAGCTTCAACCACTCTCACTCTGATACACAGAGCCAAACTCCAGCCAGGCATGCCTTTGCATTTTCCTGATGGTATAGGAGTTGCATCGCTGCAGCACAGTGCAAAATTAAGATGGCTACACAGAGTCCTTTTGTGGCTGGAAAATCCGAGAGGGGAGTCTCCCAAAAGTTAACACAAGTAGAAAAATAGAGACACAATGAAGGAAGAGTATATGCACGCAAAAATACACAGAGAGACAGGCTACACAATGAACACTAACAGAAACTTGAACAGGTTTTTAAATCTGTTAGAATTAGAAGAAGGACAAACTAGCCTAGGTGCATTATTTAATTAAAAATAAGAGCTATCTGGTGCAACAAGGAGAGGTTTGTTTCCTTCAGCCTTCTCAATGAAAGACAATCTGAGACCTCCACTTTATTACATTTAACCAAAGAAGTAGCACTGCAAACTAAAATAGGAAAACACTTGGTTAAAGAATATTTAGAGAAGTTATTGCATCCTGAGGAAGAGCTGAAGTTTTGCCTCCTGCACTTAGTAGTCAGGTGAGAAGATGCCTACATGTTTAGTCGTCATCTCTAAATTCTCTGTGCCTGCGGAGTTGAGGAGGACAAGCAGACTAGTTCATCTTTCAGGAGAGAAAGAAAAACAAAGGAAATTGGAGTAATCTAATACCAGAAAGGCAGAAGATAAAATTATTAAACAATCTCTTTGTAGTCATCTAGGGAATAAACTGATAAAACCAGCCACATAGATTATTCAAGAACTTACATTCTCAAACCATTTCTAATTTCATTCCTTGTCAGAGTAACCAGCCAAGTGGATAAAGGGGAGACGGCAGATGATATAGGTCTTGAATTTATTAAGAGGATGACATTGTCTTACATGACATTCTCTTAAGCAAAGAGAGAAATATGGCCCAGTGGGTGCACTCATAAAACTCGTGGATGACTCTGTGTTGAGAACAGTACTGAGAGCTTTGGAGGACAGGATTAGCTGGATTAGCTGGAGAAACAGTAGAAATCAGTGTAGGTGACTTCAGTAAAGATAAGCCCAAAGGAATTCAGACAGAAATGAATGATTTCTTCTGGGGTCTCTGGCACCACAGGATGAGAGATTTTGCTGTAGCAGTTCTTTAGAAAATGTTTACCCTTCATAAAAATGAAACATTGTGTACTGTCTTTCCATGAAGGGTCACTGGAAAAGTACAAAACTTCCAGGCTTCATTTCTCCAGAAAAAGCTAAAATTCTCCATGCAGGTCTGCTCCCCTCCTCAGTTATTTCAACCCCTAAATAACCACCAATTCTTAGTTTAGATGGTGTATTTAAACATTTAGGAGTATTATTTTTCAGCTAGATAGGCTTCATAGAAAGAGCATCACTAACAAAACCAAGATTTCCTGTGGCAGGGGAAAGGATGCTGGCTTGGGATCAATCTTTCAGAGTAATTAGTTAATTAGCCATGGCCTTCTTCAGTGCTGGGTCCCACTTCTGGTTGAAAAGTAGAGGAAAGGGCATTGCTGTGTCATTAAATGTTTTGGTTTTATACTGCTGTAGATATTACCTTTCCCCTTTTAATTTCTGAAGGATGCAGCTGGACTGTATTGCCAGAATAAAGGATGTTGTGAAAAATAAATACATCAGACAATAATAAATTGTTTGGATTGAGTAGTATATGCCAAAGACTTTTCATACCAAAAAGACCGAGCTGCTAACAAATCTGTATAAACTCTTATTAAAATTTGCTACAAGAGTTTAGGATATCTAAAAAAAAAAAAAAATCTGCTACATCTGGTTATCAATAATTGAAATATTTCTCCTGATCTGTTTGTCCTGTTTCAACAGCACCACAATACTAAGTGAGCCCAACATTAGGAATAGGGGACTATAATCACAGACGCATCTGAAGACAAGGCAGTGGACAGAGTTCTGTAACTGTGGTTCTCCCCTGGTCTGTGCACCTGGATTTGGGGTATACTGCCTATTGACCCAGCTGCCTGTTTGGCAATATGCCATGTATGATACAGGCAGGTGTCCTAAAGTGTCTCTCTCATGCAAAATTTACACCTACCATCCTTTTTCCTCACTTTTAATATATGTGACATAACTCACAGAGAAATACACCGCTGCTGTTTACAAACATAGAGGACAACAAATTGACTTGATTGGAGAATTATACTTTTTGAGGAAAATTTAGGTGGAAACCCCCACCTAATTTTTCACTACATGTTGAGCAGAGAAGGAAAGAAGGAGGAGAAGGAGTATTGGGGAAAAAAAAAACAGACCCCAAAAAAAACCAACATGAAAATGCATTGTTTGGTGTTCAGTACACATTTTTTCCTTGACATTAAAAAATCCAAAAGCACAAAAAAGAAAGTGTAATTAAATCAAAAGTCATTTTCGCTAAAAAATACCAACTAATTTTTCAAAGAAGTACAAATGCCTTAACTAAAGAATTTTCCTGTGAGTTCTGCAGGGTTCATTTCAGTGATAACCAATGTAGGCATACATTTTGGTCACTGGACTACCATCTGTTCTTAGCTTTTCTTTTGCAGAGAAGGTAAAAGCCATGAAAATCAGTAGTACAGCAGCATAGAAAACCCTTGCAATACAAGGCAGAGATGTTCTGCACTAACCACTTACAAACAGTCTGAAAAGCATGATAATCAAGATGTGTTTCAAAACAACGTTTAGATATAAAACCTGGGAACACATTTATACGTTTCCAAGAAACATATATCCTGGAACTCAGGTTAAACACACACAGGCTTTACCTCTGATTTCTAGTATAAACTAAAAACTTGCTTTCATCTTTTTCTCTGGAGGGCCTTTGCAAAATTAATTGTCCCTGACTTCTTGCCAGTATTACCTTGGTAAATGCAATATATAGGCATTGGCAAATGCCTTGCACTGTGCACATCAATTTTAATATATCAATAAATTATTTTCCTGTAATCACCAATCTAAGATACTTTCTACAGAAGCTGATTTATGTAGATAACATAGATGACACACTGGGTCTCCGGGTGTCCTCTTGCTAGGTTACAGCTATTATAGAAAACAGATGAGCTCTACTGAGATGCAGGACATATGGGAGATTTATCTGTCTAATTTTAAGAGATGCCAAAAGCAGGTGTATGTCATGTAACAGGCATTTGTGAACAAAACTTCCCTACCTAATTGGCTCCTAGGGTGGATCTCACTTCAGGCATAAGACTTCACTCTCTCCGACTGGGTATGTTCAGGGAGCTGTTTATATTCCATTACCCAAGGAAGCTTTACTATTCAGGAAGAAAACTGTCCTGCATAACTTTCTCCATCTGATGGTAGTGTACCTGGCTGGAGATCTCCCTCTCAGAGTCTCTTTTTAGATCATGGAGAGAGGCTTTAGCTCTGTCTGCCAGCACAGAGCAAGTCATTCTGTGGAGGTGCTGGTGTACCATCACAGCTATAAAGATATAAAAATATTTTTAGCTGGACAGCCTTCTGTGTTGGGTGTCTCTGGCAAAGCAGGAAGACTGTTTTCTTCAGAGACTCTGCCCAAGGCATAGCTAGTTGTGCCTAGAGGTGGATTCCCCAAATGGAGGATGAAAAGGACGACATCATAAACTTAGTGCAGTTGCTTCCTCTGGAGGAAGGTCCCCTGGCTTTCCCAGACAAAAATTCCACTGTACAGCCCAAGCTACACAGCCACTTGTTTCTGGACTTCCAGGTTGGTGCCAACATCATCACACTCCACAACCAGTCACGAGTGTCCCTAGGTCCCCAGCTTTCCAATGATAGATCAGAGCAGTAACATCCTTTAGGTCTTTAATCTCAGTACATGCATCGCCACAGGCACGTCCTTGGAGGTTCACTCCAACATAAGTCAGATGACAACTTGATCCATTGTAAAATTATGGCTGAGTTAGATGATCATTCCCCCCTTCACTTGGGTACATTCATTGTTCCTTGTAGGATGCCTTCTTATTTATCAGTTTTGCAATTCCTTTGTCAAAATCCTCCTCTACCATTTCAAGGTCAAATGTTTCCTAGTATCATGGAAGGTTTTTGGGTCCAATTAGAGATGAATTGTTCATCAGAAAGATGTCAGAATTACTTATTGTTTCCAATGGCAAGATAAGTCTAACCAGCCCTAACTGAAATCCATTTGCTCTATATCCCAGTTATGCTAACACTAGGTGTTATAAATATGTGCAGCCTGACAGATGCATTTCTATTAGGCTCTGTGCAACCTCCATTTGCATGGTAATGAAGCCTTCCAATGGCACTCAGCAGGTGAGATGGGAGATGAAGTCCTTTCATCAGCACCATTGCTCATATCTCATGATCAGCAGTATTTGTCAGGAATAAAAAAAGCTCCAGGTGAGCCATGCCTCAGCACAGAGCTAGGACCTGCCACCACTACCGACAGAACAAGCTGTTGCCAAGTCTGCTTGTGAATTAACCACCCCAAAATTATTTCAGGATATACTAATTTAACTCATGTTACTGTAATATTGGACAACTTTGCCATTCTCTGTGCTTTTATGTCCCAGCATGCTGAGTTTTCTGTAAGTGGCTCTAGACTTTAATTTCTGTAAAATAAGAATTATCCTGGTGCCACATATCAATGTTAAAGGCTTTGTAGCAGGGCCTCTAGCTGCATGGAAAACATCTCTAGCATCACTGTGAAGGGGACTATTTTAAGACAAAGACCAAACCAATAATAATACACTTCTGCATTAACCTCCACCTCCCAGGTGTGATAGTTGTTGGGCTTTTTTAAAGAAAAAAACAAGGAAAGCAACACAGGCATCTCATTAAGTCTCTTTATTTCAAACCTAAATTGGCTTCTCAGTTGATTCCTGGTTAACTGATACAATCAGGGACACAGATGAGACATATTAAACACTTAGAAGTTGTCACACAAGTAGTTCTGACAGTACTTCAGTAAGGGTGGAAAGAGTAAATCCTGCTTCCTGGGAAAGGTCTTAAATTTTGGGAAAACCTTTCACTTTCATTGTGACAGCTCCTGCCAGGTTCAAGTTGCTAATAGCTACACTGTCTAACCAGCTGTCTGCAGCAGGAGCTGGGGAGTGACCTTAACCTTTCTGATTATGTGCAAGTATGAACATGAGGGAGCCCCTCAAATCCCCTTGAGTCAGCATCACTTCCAACCTCTGCTTCTGAATTTTTTCCCAGGTTTGCCTGTAGCAGATGGTCTCCAGCACATATCTCCTAGGGCAGGACTCAGCTGTTCCCTTTTGATACAGTCACATTTATCTGTTGTGTGTAACTATGACCTCCATGTCCCCAACAGCACTACCTACAACCTGGTGCTTTTCATTATGGGACTAAATATTCCAGTTATTTGTGGCTTTTCCCAGTGTTCTTTAACCTGGGTAAGTTTTGCTTGGTGAGCCTTCTTCAGAAAGTTGTCTTGCAGAGGGCTTCAGCCAAAATGGTTTTGTTGGTTTGGATAAAAAGATGAAACTACTTTTTTTAAAAGGTTCCTAGATCTTCTTTGGGCAGTTCCCATGAGTGCATGGTGGCAACTATCAGGGTGGGCTCAAGGGGCATACTTGAAATTGATCTCACTCCCATTGAACTCTTGGGTCATCCAGAGTATGCTGAAGCTGCATGAACAGGATTGCTGGGTCAAGAGGCAGTCATGCCATCTGTGGGAACAGTACCTTAAACCACACAGGCAGCTGGGACATGGGCTTTCCTTCTGAGAATATCCCATTAAAAATGTTCTTTTTTTCCTGTGAGTAATTTTATTTTAAATATGTAACCACAATACAAATAATGATGTTGTAGATATTTTTGTGCTACCTGTAACCCTCCTCCTTCAGTGTTTTGGGATGGTTCCTGTATCACCAAGGGGGTAATTTGCATGCTAAGCTAGGTCTTAACATATCTAAAAATACAGATGTAGCATTTATCTTGGGTAAAATATTTCATCATTTCTGGTTCTAGCCTGTTTTTTCATCATCCCAGCAAAACAAACATGTCATAATGGTAATTAGAAGAGTGGACAGGAGACTAGAAATAATAATGTGCCTATTTAACCAAGCTCTGGTGGGCTCTAACCCCAGTTTCCCAGTGAGCAGGGTTTTGACACTGCACAGCACCATTCATCTGCCTGTCTACCTTCTTATGACTCATACTGAAGCTCCTGCCCAATTTAAAGCTCATCAGACATGATTTGAACTCCAAAAGGTAATTAAATTCTTCCAAGTTGTATTAAAATCACTGGCTGGATAGAGAGATGCAAACAGCTCATTCTCTGAGGGGAAACTGCCAGGAAGAGCTCAGCAGATTCCGTGATTGCTGGCAGGTCTGTGGGCACAAGGGTTCCCAAAGGCCCCCAGCACATGTAGAGTGTGGGTCCAGTCTCTTGTCAGCAGGGGAGGTTATTGCTGAGGTTATTGCTGAGGTGATGTTCAAGCCAGTGGGAAACCAGGCTATGTTTCTTGTTCTGCTGCATTGGATGGGGAGGACATACAATGGTCACAGCCAAGGGGCTCTGCCAAGCTGGATATTTCCCTGGGTACTGCCCATGCCTCCAGCTTTTTTTTCCAGGGATATGCTAGGCACAGTTCACCTTGTGCGTTCAGTATCCCATGGTAACCCTCTCTTCTCCAGACCTCCCTTACACCTAAACTGTCTCCATCACTATATTTCCAGGCTGATCCCTCCTAACCTGCTTATCCATGGCTTCCTTGCACAAAAAGTGTGACAGACTTGTCCTCATTGGCATTTGTTGAAGCATCTCCTAAAAGATTCTCCTGAGATGAGCACACAGGAGCTGCACAGCATGACCAAGGCGTGTGGGCTAAGAGTAACCCCCACCCAGAGCCATAACAATGATGTTCTCTAATAACTTCTTCAGTCCTTCTCTAATGATTCCAAACACCAGATTTGTTTTTCCAGTCATCTGTTGTCACAACTTTCATGGCACAGGTGCTGTTAACCTGTGTTTCCTGCATCTGAGATTGTTCAGAAGACCACGTCCCAGCTGTTCACTTCCCGGTGCCTGGTAGTTCATCTGGGCTCGCTATTCCTATGCATTCTCACTATTTAATTACATTATCTCTTGAGTTAAATAGAGGTAAGGGTGTGCTGAATCCCCTTTCCCCAGACAGTGATTGAATTTTATTGATGTCATAAAAGGATTTGTTCCTATGTTGTTTTCTGTAACAGCAAGTAGTTACCATTTAATAGTAAGTAATTGATTTACCATGTTTGTCTGGGACTTTTTTTTTAAGTGATTGATTTACTTAGTCATTGCAATTACAGTAAATCAGCTAACTAAAAGCAATGCCAAATAATTAATTTATTTAGTATTTAAATATTAGAAATTGCCATGAATGACTGCAAATTACTCACAGACAAGGCAAATCTCCTTATCACTTGCAGGAAATGGGGTGATTCATTTTCAAATGTTATTTATATGTGCTGGTTTTGGTGCTTTGCCACTGCTGTTCCACCTACTGAGCAATCCACAGGAAAATCCAGTTACTGAGGCTGATCTCAAAGTACTGAGTCCCCTGGTGTTCCCCTTCCAGACTCTTCTCAGCTGCTCGAGGCTGAGTTATGTCCCCGAAAGGTGTAAAAGGGGGGGCAAAAAAAAACCCCTGTTGTTTCACTGACATGAAGCATGAATTTTTCAGCAATGTTTCCCCTACGCGGCCATTTCTCTGAGGAGAGGGGAAACCCTGTTTGAACATAGGACCTTTGAGATCTCACCTACTATTAAATCTGGTGGAAACTGGAAAAATAGTAAAAAAGTGATGGAGAGAAGGCACCAACACAAAAAATCACAGTACCCTTGTTTCTATAGGAAATCATGTGAACAAATAGGTTTCATTCCTTTCGTTTACTGAGGTGCTGAAGTATCTCTGTGCTGGTGAGGATGGGATTAACAGTGTGTACTGCTCTGAAAGTGCTTCATTCCTAGCAACCTATCTGTAATTGCCACACCTGTACAGCCAACATAAAAAGTCTTGCACTAGGCTGTGATGAAGCAAAGCTGCGGTGGCATGGGAAGAGGGGTAGCACATAGAGAGCAGACCTTGGGATCCTCTATGTGAGGTGCTTCGAAGTCCAGAGGCACAAGGGATGCTGCTCTGGCCCAGGACATTAAGGCTCTTGAAAGAAAATATGCTGGTTCCATCAACACAATCAATGCAATCAGTGAAAACTCCACCAAGCTGCCCATGGCATGCACCTACTTGCTATGAGCTGGCTCAGCTTCCCAGTGTCCTTGGTTCCTGCAGCTAGAAGAACAGGATTGAAACCCCCAAAACAGCCTGATTCACAGGAATATCTCTCCCCAGGCAAACAGGACCAACACCATGCACAGTTAGTAGGATCTTCTTGCGCGTCAAGAGAAGCCAGACCTCCTCCAGTCTGTGTTGCAACAGTCTCTTTCCTCTTGGAAACTCAATGCTGAGGATAGTAAAAATTTAACCTAAATTGATTCAAAAGGACAAAACAGTGGGCTCTTGGGAGTCCTCCTTCCTTCCTCTCAGTCCTTTCTGTGTTTATTTTGAAGCATTAGTGAAACATCCTTGTCTTCTTGTCACAGCCCCTGTGGGATCAAAGGAAGTAGAAAGGAAAGGGCTCTGGAGAATCACAGCTCAGATTTACAAGCTCAACCCTAAAAAGCACTCAGAAAATTGCTCAACTGTGGGAAACAACTGGATGGTAGGCCTTGATTTTGAGCAGTTGCAACTGTAAAAAATCCAGAATGAGAAAGCAGATAAGGACAAAAACTACTGTAAATAACAGGTGCTGGTTTTGAGATTTGCCAGCATACGAAGTGTCAACCACCTATCAAAAGATGAGTCTAGACGCGTGAACAGAAGTACCAATGGTAGGTTGACATGTATATGGCCTGATGTATGTGTTCCAGTAGTAGGTTGACATGCGTATGGTGTGATGTATGTTTACATAAAAGTACCAATAACATGTTGACATATGTGTTGTATGAAAAGTATAAATATTGGTAACCTGTTGCAATAAAGTTGCCTTGTGCCTTTCCCTGCTTAATTGCTGTCTGAGCACATTCCTGACTGCAGCACTCAACTATAAAGCATGCTTTCAAAGAATCATGGAATCTAGAAGGGTTTGGGTTCAAACGTGTAGGAGTCGGGTTTCAGGAAAGGGTGCTGAACAGCACCCTGGAAGGTGTAGTTTCTATGTACTCCCACATACATGAGCAGTAAGAAAACCCATGGTGATTGGTCAAGAGTCACGTGTTACTTTGAACCCATGCATATATAAGGTGTTGGTTGATTTAAATAAATGGATTTTGCCTCAGCACTCCCCAAGGAGCTGACCAGGTCAGTGATTCATTCATGTATTACAATAATACGCAATACAAAGGGACTTTAAAGATCTTCTAGTTCCAACCCCCCCATCATGGACAGAGATGCCATTTACTAGATGAGGTTGCTGATTCATCCAACCTGGCCTTGAACACTTCTTGAGAGAAGATGATACAGCTGACTTTGAACATACACACAGGGATTATAATCCAAGACAGGAGCCCACAGATGTTCCTTTCGCCAAGATTTGGGTCACACTGCAGAGTGGCTTTGGAGTTTGCAAGACAGATGCTTTTCATACAACACTGGACAGTAATATAACTCATGGTGACAAATGGGACCTCATTCTGTCAAGGATTTGAAGTTTTCAGTGCCAACCCCTTCACATCACAGGACCAACACCTTTTTTTGTATCTTATTTTCTGCTTATGTTAGGATTTTTTTTCATCAAGTCAGTGGTTAAACATGAAAATAGAAGTTTAGAGACATGAGATAACTCCATCCTTGGAAATATTAAAAACTTGAACAGATTCAGTCATGAGCAACCTGCTTCTCCTGGTCTTGCTCTGAGCAGTGGGTACAGACGAGAGTCCTCCAGAGGTCCTTTCCAGTCTACATTATTCAGTGCTTCACTTGCTTGTGTTACATACTAAATCCATTCTGCCTGAAAAGGCCTGTAGTCAGTGTGTCTTAATGATGTCTCAAAACGTCATATCAGGAAGACCTACAGGATTTCTTCCTCTTCATTTCATCCCTGGTGTGCTTATGTGGGTGTTGAAAATCCAGACTCATAACTTCACTTCAGAATGTTTAATTAACTCTAACCGAAGCATTCCAGAATGTTTAATTAACTCTAACCGAAGCATTCTCATTTTCTCACTGGTCTCACTCACTCCATAAATTGGCTGAATGCCATCACAGGAAAGATGCTCAAGACAGGACATTGTGTGCCTGAAAAAATTCTAGTAGAAATGCTGCCTGGATCCCTTGTTATTCCCCACCTTCTCCCCAGCCTTTAAAAGCTAGAGGGAACTTGTTTTCTCTGTCTTCACCAAAGCTTAAGACCATAATGGAAAGAGTGACCTCACATTCAGCCCAAAAACATGTCTAATCCAGCACTTTGGGAATACAGATGACTCAGAAAAAGTATAAAAATAAGACAAACATGCAGCAATACTTCCCACAAACCTCTCTCAACCTCCAGAGCCAGAAGTATCATTTTTGTGCTCGACCACCCACAGGGAACTTCCCTTCCCTCTATTCATCCAATACTGATTCAAACCCATGTGTACTGCATTTTATCCAGGACACTATCAGCCCCCAAAGCCCTATCCCAGAAGTTTTGCTTTCAGGCGCAGCCTCAGGATAGAGGGAGATTTCCAGAGCAGTAACACATAACCAATAATGCCGTAACATTTATTTTTACATTGCTTGCAATGCCTACATCCAAAATTAAGAAGAGTATTCAGATCCCTCCCTGTCCAGAAGAGTCTTAATATTTCCAACAAATACCAAAATGTTTCTCTAAGTTCAGTGAAACACTGAAGGAATGGGGAATAGATTATTTACTTTGCACAACCATTTTTTCTCATTTTTTTAAAAAAAAGGGAAGATGTTTGGAATTAATGTTTCATTTCCAAATACCAAGAGGGAAATTTTCTTCATGTCTTCCTTATTTTGCTTCTGATATGGTGTCATAGGTTTACTTGTTCTAAAAATACAAGCAGGAATTTCTCTTTCCCCTGCCTCACTGTAAAAGAAAGACATCAAACAAGGGAGGGGGAAGGGGTGATTCACATCCACAAAAGAACTGGCCACAGACTGCATTCCAAGCTGATGTCACTCTCTAAGGCTGGGGGGGTGGGGGCTTTTGATGAGGTTTTTTTTCCTCCTCTCCTTGGAAATGGGGGCACTTCACTTTCGCCTTGGCTTGGGCCAGGTGTGTGTTAGACAGCCTCTGGGGTCGTTTGGTTCTCGGCTTGGTCATCTGGCTGTTTTCCGGCCCCAGCTTGTCTGCACCCTGTTCTGCCCCAGCCCGGACCTGCTTGGATTTCATCGGCGAGGTCTGACCCATCTACAGAAGAACTTTTTGGGGAGGAGGTCGGCCTTTTCCCTCCTCCGCTCCCGTGTTTGGCAGTGGTTTGTGCTCATCAACGAAGGGGGGGAAAATCCCAGCCACAGCCAGCCGCAGACAGCGTGAGTTTCATGGGAAGAACCTGCCTTCTTTCTCCTCTTCCCTCCCCTTCTGGGTTTGGGGAATCTCCATTTCGGCTCCTCCCGCGCTCCGGGGCCCTCACGCGGCGACCGCCAGAGCCCAACAGCGCCCCCTGCCGGCCACAGAGAGCAACTGCAGGCTCTGCTCCTCCAGCGATCCAACAGCGCCCCCTGCCGGCCCTGGCTAGAATTGCGCCAAAAGGCGGAAAGTACTTTCCCTTTTTAAGGGGGATATTTTTTGGGTACAGGATTATTGTTTTAGTTGTTTTTGTGTTCTTTTGTTGTTCTGCCAATACACATATATGCTTTAATAAAGGGTTGTTATTTTTTCCTTTTTCCATGGTTCCTCGATTGGAGCCTCTTAACTTCAGATCTACAATTGCTTAGAGGGAGGAGTTTGGTCTTCCTCATAACTCATCCTCCTTAGCAAAACACTTCAGTCTCATTAAACATAGACATATGGTTAGCTTGGTAGAACCAAAAGAAGTTCACCAAGTATGGTAGTATTGATGAATTTACTTTTCACCTGGGGAAAAAAGTTCCATCTGCAAAATTGTGGTAGAGCTTTGCTCCAAGAAGCCCCCACTGGCTTCTGTTACCTTTGCTCCATGCATAGCTCCCCTTTCTCCCTCTACTTCTTTTATAATACACAGGACACTCTTTCAAAAGCTTTGCAGACCATCTTCCATCTGCCTTCTCACCAGGTGGTCATAAATCAGCTGCTTCCTTGACATTCCCTGCTCTGGTGGGTCTTTCTTCCACCATGCTTGCCTTGTTTCTCTGCTCCTCCTTAGCTTACCTTCAAGTAAATTTCCCTTCATCATAGTCCAATTTTCAGTCCTGTAGGACAGAAGAAGAAAAAACACAAGGTGAAAAAAAATTCAATGACCTGTATGTATTTTCCAGGGTAGATGAGGAATGGGTTGTTAATGAAAATGAGGGGTAAAATTGTAACAAATGCAGGGTAAGTTTTGCCTTTCTTTTTTTTTTTTTTAGTTGGAAGTCCTTCTAGCTTGAAGGTAAGAATAATAATTTCATTATTTCTGAAAAGACCTGGCAGGAGTCCAGGCCCAGAATTTGATGGTGTTGAGAACTGAGGCAGGCATAAAAGAGTTATTTCTCCCATGAGGAGCTTTTCTTTTCATCACATCCCTGATCATGAAACAAGCTTTTGGGTTTCATTTACAAGACCACTACTGGATTGTGCCAGGCAAAGGAGAAAGCATTTCCAAACTATTGGCATCACTGAGATTCCTTCACCCCCAGAAATGAAGCAGGTTGGCTCTTTTGTCTGTCTCCACAGCATGTGTCCCAGTGTAACTGGGCACTTGGTGCATCTCATGTGCACTCGTTCTCCAGGTATTTCAGTGTCAGTTCTTCAGAGCAGGTGGATGAGGTGAGCAGGACACTGGTTCATGTTTCCCAGCAGCTATGAGGCTTACAGTCCTCTAGAAAATGTCCAGGTATCATATTCGTTTCTTTGCTTCTGTTCATAACCCTTTCTGCACAGTCCCATGTACAGAGCTGATGGAGAGGGGGGAAGACACATGCCAGCTCTTGAAATTCCACCACCTCTTCCTTCCTGACTTGATCAAAGAGTTAACAAAATACATGGGCTGTTACACCCCCACCACTCTCTGACAACACTTTGATATCCACAATTAATCTCAGGAGGAGCTTGTTGCCCACAGAGATTTCATTTAATGAAGCTTCACTTCTTCCCTGGGTACCAAGAGAAGACAACCTTAGTGCAAGTATGGTGCAGTTATGGTGGGACCTTCACAGAACCAAGAAATATGAACACTGAAACTCAGAAATCTTAGCAGGTTTACGGTTCCATGGAGCCCACGAATGTATGAACACATCGTAGTTACACCTACAACAATATCAAGCCCAGTCCAGCCCACAACCGTCTCCATCAACAGACTTGAGCTTAGATATACATTCCAGTGATGTGTAGCTGGTGATGCAGACTTGAGCTTAGAAATACATTCCACTGATGTGTAGCTGGTGAAGCAGACTATCCCTCTGGGATGCCAGCTCAGCCCAATGGAGCTCCAAAGGGCTGAGGCCGAACAGCAGATGAAACTCGGGATGGGACAGCTGCTGAAGTTTTGTGTCCTTGTTCAAACACCACACTGCAAACCTCCTTGGCTTGACAGCCAACATGCTGTCTGTGCAGCTGGTGTCCTGGCTCCATCCCCGGTCACAGCCAGAACTTTCCAAGTCAGAGAAAGACTCTGTCAAGTCCTATTTCTCTATTGCCTGCTCCAGTCTCTGCTATACCCCTTTGATTCTCTAGCTCAAACCTTTCTGCACTCCTGTCCTTTCATCACATATATCCCCATGCTTTGTTCATCAGCCCTAGACAGGGAGGGAGGAGGAACACGTTTCAGGGACTAACATTTGGAAAATCCTTTCTTCCTTCATCCCACGCTGGACCAAACATTATAATGGGGCATGTTTAGAGTTCTTGTGGAAGGTTTTCATTGTAAGAGAGCGTTTACTCTCTATAGTACTCATGGACCACAGTAAGCATAAGTCACACCTGCATACACTCAAAATCCTTACTAAGCATCAGTTTGCTCTGCAGCAGTCACCCTTGTTCTGTTCATGTCAACTGATCTGTGAAATAAATGTGCTTGGGCAGAGCTGATTATACTGCATTTTCAGCCTCAAAACACAGAGGGCAAGTAAGAGGAACCCAGATTTATCACCTTCTACAAGACAATGAGTTTTGTGCCCATCTTAGAATTTTGGGAATTATCTCCTGCTTCTTGAACTTGCAAGCTTGACAATGCTTATGGTAAAACAAAGCAGTTTTAAAACATTCAGTGTGCAAGTTCTTTCCATCATCTGTCACTCATTGTTTCCCCAGAGAGCCAAGAAACTGAGATGAATGTCTTTGCTGGAGTTATCCTACACGGATTAGTAAAGTGGGACTTCTGCGTGCCGATTGGCTTCAATTCACCCTGGCTCTGTTTCAATGAGCCTTGTCCAAAGGCAGCCACCAGCCGTGCTCTGGGAAAAAGGAGGTGTGATTAACTGATGCTTTTGGGAACAGTCCTGCAATGAAGGTACAAAGAATGAGCCAAGGGCTCTCATATATACATATTTGTGTGTGTGTGTTTGGGCAAGCGAACTTTAAACAGTGGCTGCCATTAGGACTTTGCAGAAGAAGAAAGCCAACAGCAATAAACATTTAGGAAAGAGTTGTTTGACAATCTGTTTTCAGATAAAGTTCCTTCTGCACCTGAGTCCAACCTTGGACTTCCCAAAACCCAGGTTCCCCATCTGTCTAGCGTTGACTCTTAAAAATTGTCAAAAACAGAGTAGGAGCTAGAAGAATATGTGGTTTCATTCAGATCCTAAAAGAATGAATTGGCTGTGCTTTTTAAGGGAAAAAACCCAAACCAGTATCCCTTAATTTGCTATCTGGCATCTCCTACTTTTGTTCTCTGCCCACTGTTCCAATGCTCTGTGGGACAGGATAGGAACCAGAGCTGATCCCCCACCTCTATCCTGATGGAAACTGTCAAACCCCAAATCTGGTCTGTCCCTGAAATAAGATCTTCCTGTATTTAGTTTTTTCTTTTTCTTTGTGGATATCTCACTTGCAAGCAGAGGTGTGCAGCCAGATTTGAGAAGGGACAAAGAATTTGACCTTCTGAGAATTAGCCTGGGCAAACCTGAGATTAAGGTGATGACTAATAATTCCTGTTCCTCTCATGAAGGTTAAAAATGAGCACGGTACACCATGTGGGTCAGAGGGTGAAGCCCCTGAGACCTGCTCAGGGGCTACTGAAGCCTGGCAGGAACTCTGGTGGGCAGTACTTCTTCACCCAGGTGCCACCATCAGTGGGGCAGGGGAAGCAGTACCAAAGGGGCTATGCTCAGGAACTGGGGCAAAACTCCACTCTGGAAAGGACGTCAAGCGAAGACCAACCCACCTTCCTCCTTCCCTTTTAGTGACACAAATCCTCACCTCTCATCTTGAGGCTGCTGCAGGCAGTGCTAGGGCAGTACAGGTTATCACAAGTGTTTTTCAGGTCGGAGGAAGCACCAGGTGGCTGCACACAATATAATGAGCCACTGGGCAGAGCTCTGCAAGATGTCCCAGCTATGACTGTGTGCATTTATCTACTGCTGGCAGAGAAATGGTGGTGGATGGAAAAAAACAACGGGTGAAAACAGCACTGCTAGAGTCACAGTGGGGCTTGCAGAGAAGATACAGAAAATCAAATATTTCTGTGGTCCTGATGCAAACAGGTGCACTACTGCAGATTCATGTCTCGCTTTATGCCACTTTAGCCCATAGTGCAGCACTAATGACTCCAGTAGCTAACTTACGGAGCAGAATCCAAAGCATATCCACTTGGCATTCTTCCTTCTCCACCACCACTGTATTCCTAGGTTTCATTTCTAAACCTCTTAACCCACTGCAGTTTGTATTTTAATTATCTCCATTTGAAAAACAACTTCCCAAACCTTTCAGTTTATTAAGAACACTAATGCAGAAACATCCTTACCTGATGACAACATTGGACCATCTTTTATTCCCTGAAGTCCTGACATTCATTTTCTTATTCTTCTGCTCTAGGAGCCCTCCAGCAATCTATGGAGCTTTTTTTATCCCCAGCACTCTCTATAACAAATCCCAGGAGACAGGTAAATATTATCTTACATAATTTGGTTTGGCACAAGTTCTGATACTGAAGGTCTCTCTTCAACATTTACCAGTTGTTTTTTTCATATTATCCTTGTTCTTATGTACTTCTCCACTGCATTTCAACTACAAAAACAAGAAGCACTTTCTTGCCAGAAGATCTTGACAATGAGGAATTGAAAGGAACGAAATAAGGCTGGCTAGACAAGTTTTATAAGACATAGATGCATTTCCAGAGATGAATTTTACGTGGGAGCTGTCTGTATAACTTGACATATCTCCTTAGTGACAGGACCATATATCAGAACAAAGTTTTTGGCTTTTTTTCAAAGCCAGGAGAGACCTTGGGTGATTTACACAACTGGATCCTGTAACAAATGTTGGAGGTAGACATCAGACTTTGTGGCACACTGCTCCAGCACCCCAAGCCAGGCACAGATTCCCAGGACTTGTAAGGGAGTCTGACAAGCTCTGCCAAAAACTAACAGCATGGATTCATATTTCTGAGCTGAGTTCTGTCCTTAGAAGACAGAGGCATACAAGCCTGATCACAATTTCACTAAGATCACACACATCTAGCTGAGGTTCAGGTCTCCAGTGGATACCACAGTAAAGGAATAGGCCATCTCTTGCTGTCCTAACTGATGCAGGGTCATCTTAGCAAGGAGCGATCCAAACAGCGTCCATGGAATCGTAAGAAATCTGTCCTCATCTACCACTGGGAGTCAAAGCAGGTGCCTAATATCTTCTTGATTACAGGTCATGCCTATATATAGGACAGGAAAAAAAAGGCAAAATCAGAAAAAAATCAATATAATAAATTTACACTTCATAGTTCTCTGATCTTATTCCACTTTGATGATGGATGGAAGCATCAAAGTAGAAAGTGACTGGAATTTTAAGTGGCAATATGAAAATTTAGCCAGCTGTCTCCACTTCAGATACTGTTTGTCTCCCACCAGTTCCCTTCTACCCCAGTTTTAGAAGTACCCTTCCGAAGAGGGTACTTCTGAGGGGCTTGAGAGACCTCAGCATCCTCTGTGAGATACTTGCAATGGAAGATCCACCAGTCACTGCCCCTGTGCAGTAACCCCCTGGCAAGCCAGACTTCTTATTTCCAAGCCACTCTCCTGACTGCCAGTGAGTTGGCTCGTGGAGAAGAGCATCTCTATGTTTAATAGCCCACAATTAACTTTTCTTCTCTCAAATTGCCTGAGAACTTTTGAACCCAAGCATACACATGTTGACTGCCACACCAAGCACAGCGTCGCCATGCATCAGCAGCATCAGCATTTCATGTTTGAGTCCAGCTCCTTCAGTACTTCTGTCTGTCTGTGCAGCCACACTGTACGTGGAAACACTCAGGCATTTCCCTCACAGAAGAGGAGAGATGCTGCTCTTTAGCAAGATGAGCTCTGAAACAAACCCTAACAGCCCCCCCCCAAAACATACATGCCTGAAGTATGTACCCCTCCTCCGGCAAATGAGCAAGCATTAATTAATTTGACCAGATTCCCTTGCTTTTCAGCCTCCCTGCTACTGTAGCCCACCTGCCGACCTCCCCTCTCCTTTGCTCAGCTTTCTTTCTTTCAGCACACAAACACATACCTGAACCCTCAAACAAGCTCTCTCTCCCTATAAGTCTTCCATCTCCCACATTAAGCTTACCCATTCCATTCCTGGCAGAGCTGCTCCTGCTTTGCAGGGGAGGCTGAATTAGATAGATTGGTTTTTACTATTTCTCCCAAAGAACCAGATCCCAGGAAAAAGGTGATTTTTGAGAAAATTGTGACCACCCTGTGGTGCCTCGGAGTGACTGTCAAGAACTCTATCAGCATTTCTAGCCAACTACTGTCCATCAGTTACAAGATTCCTGCTACGAGGGCTTGGGCTGTGTTAAATCTGTGCTCACCACTCTGAGGACATACTTCAATCAATAATGCAGCAGGGTTGTGGGCAACACCCCAGTGAACAAAGGCAAAATCACCTCGCTGAAGGTGAGCAGCCTTGAAAGGTGATTTCAGATATAAGAATGAGTAGACCACGATGCTTGCAGAGCACCACCTGTCCCAAGAAAAGCTGCCAATTAGAAATTGGGAGCACCCTGCTGAGAAGAAAGCCCACATCTGTACAAAATTTTTTTCATTCCATTTTTTGGAGTGAAATTCTGAATGTAACTTTCATGACACAGAGAGTTCTGAGTGAATTTCATGTTCAAGCTAAAAACTTCAGTTTCATGGTGATGTATTTTAATCCTGCTCCATCTTCCACACATTATGGAGTAATTTCATTTTAAAATCTGTGGAGAATTCAAGGTCAGAATGTGTAGTATGCACACACTGCATTGTTTAAAGAAAAATGAGCAAATTCAAAATGACTCACTGTCAATTTTTTCCCCATTAAAAATATAATAATCTCATAACAGTATTTGCTTTAAAAAAAAAAAGACAATTTCTGATGGCAAAACCTGCTCTCTGGAAAGCTTCCTATTTAACTACAGATGGAATGTATTATGAGATGCTGCACTCTGGAAGTGCTGACAGAAAATAACCTGGTATCTGCTCCATTCCTCCTATACCTATAGCATGTTGATCTGTGTTTGATCTTTTCCAAGAACTGTGGGATCATTTAGGAGAGAATCGCACAGATTCATGGGATGATTCTTTTTATTGATTTTGCCAGCTAAGGAGCAGGGCTTCAGCTATTTCTTGAAGTGTAGTACAAGAGGTATGTGATAACACAGTCAACATCACTGAGTGGTTTTAGCAAGCATAATAACACGTAGGTTGCAGAGTCAATATTTTGCAGGAGAGGTTGATGGAGCACATACTGCTTTTTTCCTGTGGTGTTCTCTGCTCAGAACTAAGGGGCAGAAGTGTTCCACTGTTCAGACCATATGTAATTTCCCCTTGTGCTTGAACCCAAAATTTGTATTTCCTATTGTCCAGGTTAATTTTCCTCCAGGTGCAAACACTGTAGATGTACTGTGAATCATACAGGTGTGTTGGACCTTTTGGGACAATACTGTACATTAAGGGGTATGTCCTGAAATACCAAACCTGCAGTCCCAGGGCACGTGCTGATAAATATTGCTCCCAAATCCTGTTGGTACAAAATATTACTAAACTGGTGGGATTTGCTGTTAGAATTGCCTGTGCTTGGCCAGGCACCCAATTTTTGTCCTTCATTGATGGGTATTCACCAAATAAGTCTTTTATCTTTTGACAGAAGGAAATATTGGGAACATTCAGACCAGTTATCTCTGCATAGCTGAGCTCTACAGATTTAATCACCTCCCATAATCTGAGCAGCACAACTTCTACCAAGGACACAAATGGTGTGGACCACAGCATTATGCTTATTGAAGAGCCTGACTTGGCTTTCATGAGGATGAGATTGTCAGACACCTAAATAATGTAGGAGTACAAGTCATTAAGAAATGTCCTTCTGGCAAAACTGAGGAATTTCTGAAAAATCCCACTGAAGATTACTAAGTCTAATGTCCCAGACAGAGGCAGGGCAGCTCTGTTGTGTCCCAAGAAGTACATCTTTTTTAAAACTGTACATTCTCAGTTGTGTTGTTGAGTCACTTCTCCTTGACTGCCTGAGAGAGGTTTGTGGGTTTTTTAACAAACCATCTGCTTTCGTAACTATGCATTGCTCCATAAACACAGTGATGTGCACATAAATGCTGGGAATGCCCACAAATGCTGTAATTGGTCAGGGAATATTTTCTGACATATGAACATGCAGCAGTGTTGAAAAGAGTGCTCTATAAGCCATCCCATCAACCACTGGGAGTCACAGAATGATGGACATATTTTGCTCTGACTCTCAAGAGCACAGAGGGAAGAACAAGGGCACTGAAGAAGAGATGCCAGATCCAGGATCTTCATCCTCTTCTCTTTCAGGGCTACTAATTTAGAGGCAACAAGGCACCGTCCTTTTGCTGTGAGTGATGGTGTTTCAGGCAGAATAGCTGGGAAAGGAAATTTTCTGGCTGTAGGGAACTGATTGTCTCATACAGCTAATTGATTTTCTCTGTATTATTGGGTGCTGCTCTGACCCCCACTGCCGTCCATACAGGGAAAGCTTCAGCAAGGATCAATCAGCTGCTTAGCTGAGCATGCAAGGAAATGTTAGTGTGAACTTAGGGATGTGGAGGAAAATAACCTGAGAAAATAAATGTTGCAAAGGAAACAATTCTACCTGCTGCTAAAATAACCCTGGTAGTGGAGAGGAGTCTTGCTTCATTCAGGGACACCCAAATTTCTTCTGGGGGAGCTGATATTTTCAGGTACCTCACAGCAGTAGTAAGAGATGGAAGAAGTAATCTGTACCTAGCAGAATTATTTCCTTCCTGTTTGTTTTGCCAAGGGATAAATCTCTTCCCTATTCTCTGGGTGTGTTCTCCTCATCAAAGCAAGGAGCCCTTCAATTCGACAGCAACATTCATTTACTCTCCATTTCCATCTGCCTAATGCAGCAGGAAGCAGGGGAGTCAGCAGCTGCAGCCTGTAGGTCCCTGATCCAGAGGCAGTCCCAGGTCATGGTGAGCTTTCCATGTCAGCAGTTCCCTCTTCACATCAGAGATTTGGGCTGCTGCCTGTTCTAAATGTGATGATTGTCTTTCCTCTGTACTACCTCCCTGCATTAAGCTGAAAGGCTCCCTATCCATCAGGGATGGACAGCAGCAAATGGAGACCAGTCTGGTATCTCTACAAAGCACTGCAAGAAGAGGGAAAACTGAGTCACATTCCCCCTCCGTTCCTCAACTCTCTCCCCTTCTCTCTGTCCTGTTCTCCAGCACTTCCACCTTCTTCATCAAATGCTGCTTACAATGACATGGCATCTCCAATGGCAAATCATTCCCCTAAGGTATGTTACACTCCTTGATGATGTCCAGTGTCTCTGGCAGCAACAGTTTCTCTCCTTAGCCTGTCCTCTTGAACCTGGAGAGAACTCTTGACTTACAGCTTCTTCATGGTGAGGGGTAACCTCTCCCTCCCCATAGCCATGAATCTGGAGGGTGATTAATTCTCTAGAGATTTGATTCAGTCCAGTCAAAACCAAAGAGACAAAAAAAAATTCCTGTGCTGGAGTACTGCTAGGGAAGAAATCTGTTGTGATGAAGTAGTTATGTGTGCAAATTTTGAACAGTTTGCAAGCTAGACTCCCCCATTCTAACAGCACCAGAGGGGCCAATGTACTCTTTTTTTGCTGGATCAGCCAGTTTATAAACTCAATGGGAGCCAAAACTTATTAAGAATCAGAGTCCTTTATAAATAAGTAATGCTGAAGAGAAAAGGCTGGATTCTCAACCAATAAAGCTGTATTGACCTTCTTCAGTTTTCAGGGAGCTGGTTTGCACAAGCAGTGGTTGCCTGCCCTGCATGGGGTGGAGGGGCAGCAAAGCATCCTCACCCCACAGCCAGAGTTCTGCATCTTCAGTTTGGGATTCACTTGGGATTTGTGTGTCCTTTTCTGTATGAATATCTGAAAAAATCCCTGAAAATCCCTGTTTGTTAAAAGGTAAATAAATATAAGATTCATGCAGCTTCCATTACATAGCACTTTATAAAAGTAAAGGAGACTGAAGTGCCTTGCGACACTGCTATTACCCATCACCGTTGGCTTTTAAGAACAAGTTAACTGGAATGGAGGAAAAGGAGCTGATGCTGCCCAGAGGCAAGGTGACCTCCTGGATTTCTTCCAACCCTGGTCTCTGTGATTAACTGCTGCTAGTAGCCAGTACCCATATTAATGGCCATCTTCATGACAGTGATCTACCTGGTCGTGAAAGGGACAGGCAAGGGGGAAAGGCAAGGAAAGAAAAGTTGTGCTTAAATTGCCAGTGTCTTTTTTTGTCCTCCTCTGCAAGCGTGAGCATAGAAGAGTTTGCCAGGAAGAGTCCTGTCAGGTATGTCCTTGGCAGGTGGGAGTGTGCGCATGGGAAGGGATAATCCCCAGCCCAAAGAGGAGACTCCAATCTTAAGTACACCTGATCTCCTCTTTGAGATGCTTCTCTGTCCCCACTGACTGTCACAGTTACCTTCCTCCAAATGTAGCCAGTGTAGCTTGCTGTCCTGCTTGCAGGGCTTACGGAGGGAGATGCAGTTCTGAGGGAATTAAAACCACCACATGACTCAGGTTTCTGTTCCAGGACTGGTTTGGTCCTGCCTGTCCAGGAGCACTGTTAGTGAACTCCAGCAATGGGAGCTGACCACCTTCCGTGCCAAGAAACTGTTCTTCCACCTGGAGCAAAGGTGGCAGCTGAATACAGCAGTAGCTCCCCTGGAAACGGCTTCAGCTTTCTAGGTTCCCAGCTTCTCACATTCGGCATGTATTTTCAGGCTCGTAATGAAAGGCAACCAGATCGCCTTTGATCACCCAACCATAGCACAAAGCATCAGAGGCATGTTCATCCTCTTTGTTTTTCCAGACCTGGGGAAGGAAAGGAAGGTAAGTCTGCTGCAGCAATAGTCCCAGTTCATGTAAAGCACAGGGACTTTGGGTCCTAGAGACAGTGCTCCCTCTTCCATGTTGCCCATTTTTGAGTACAGAGCAATTGTCATTTATGAAAATGTGGAAGAACAACTGGTTGCCTGAACTACAGCCAAAGCACTTCTTTTTTCTTTCAGCACCTGGACCTACTGTTTTTCCAGTGAATGTTGAATTATATTGCTGCCTAAGAAAATTTTTTCAACTTCTCTGAAAGATTCCAATAAAATACAGATAAGCAAATCCTCCTTTCCCTCCAACCTTTTCTTTTTTTGCAGCGTTTCCAAGTTTCAGTACACACCTTCCTCATACAACTATATTAGGTAGTTCAGTTACCCCCAGAGTGAAATCTGCTCCTCTTTTATAAATACTTATAGATTGTTTGTGCAATTTGTTCCAAAGGCTTAATGCAGTGAGTCAGGTTTTGTTTCCTGTCCTCTTCCCCAGTAATTCACTGATCATCCTTTTCAAAAAATTATGTCTTGCTTCAAATAAAGTGAAATTACATGGGAAATAAGCTGTTCATAATTGATTTTACACAAATACTTGATAGTTCTGAGACTCAGTCGTTTGAGCAGATTGCAGAGTCACAATACTCACACAGAACCTGATTTTTTTTTCTTCAGAACTGCCCCTCTTGAGAGCCTTTACTCCTAAAGTTTTGGCAAATGGACACAAAACTTTCAGAATGTAACTTGGCAGAGTGTTTTTTTCATCTTTTTTTCATCTAGTCTGTCTTTCAAGACTTGAATTTCTTATTAAATGATTTGGGGCTTTTGTCAAGACCTACTTTCTGAAGAAATGTTCATTTGCTCTGTTCTGTTGAAGGGGTTTGTTGTTAGTTGGTGGGGGGAGAACTACATTAATTAGGACTACAAAATAATTATTTTTTACCAATGGTTTCCCATTAGAAATTATATGACAAGGGAGTCTGATTTATGAAGGAAATTAAATGTATTCTCCAAAGTACAGCTCCCATGTGACACTGGCGGTTTCACTGAATACTTGTATTTCCATATCCTCCTACAAAAATCAAATAAATCTTTTCATTTTACCAACATTCTCCATTTTTTGACAATTTTTATTATGACAGTTTCCAATGTAAAAAATAAAAAATCAACACTTTCTGTGGGCAAGGTGAACAAGAAATTTTTTAGCAGTCCCAGAGCAACACAGCTGACATGCAAGAAAGTCACGTGAAGATCTCCTGTGATAGGCAGGAATTATTGTCAGTTCCATGGACCTCCAGGTAGGTGGTCACCACTCTCTTGCTGTTTAAGTCAACAAGAAAAGTTATATCTCTCTGGGACAAAGTAGTTCCCTGTGACCCTATAAATTTTTAAACTTACAACGATCTATTAAACAGGATAATATTTTACAATACACACATTTTACAGTATGTTTATTGTAAAAGAACAAGATGTGGATATACATATAACAATCTTGAAATTAACTCTTTTGCTGGGGATTTACTTTGAATGAAGGAAAGCTAAAAATTTATAGATACAATTAGCCACTGTGCGTATTACTCCAGAGTCTGGAGTGGTTGGTAGTTGTTGTGAAGCTACAAGAGACATTTCTTGCTTTGAAGACCTTTCAGGCAAACTATGCATTGAACTCTGAATATTGTATGAAGCGTCATCGTTATTTAGAGATGAAAAACCTCAATACAGGGAGATAAAATACCAAGAGCACACCAAAATTCAGTCTCAAAACAGTAACCCTGGCACAGACACAAATTACTACTTGCTGTAATCAGGACTTGAGTATCCTCAAGACTCATGATGTGTGGTGGCCGCTCAGATTCAATTACTGGAAACAGCTCCTTGGGCGTTTCATGATGTTGGAAAACAGCAATGCCCAGCAAGACCCCATTCCTCCCTCCGATTGCTCCAGAGGCAGTGTCCCCAGAGGCTGTGGGGATCAGGGATTGGACTCTTCACCCGTGGCTCAGGCTTCTGGTCCAGCCCCTTTGCAGGAGGAGGGAGCCCAGTCTGGGGAAGAGCTCTGGCTCCAGCCACTGCTGTTGTTCTCAGACAAGTCACTGCTCTCCTGCAGGAGCTGCTGGCTGTCCTGCACTAGCAAGGACCAACAATACCACTTCTCAAAGGTGCTTGCTCACAAGACACAACACACCATTACTCAAAGGTACTGGCTAACAAGCCACAACACACTTCCACAAGCTCCCCACTCCCACAACACACTTCAGTATAGAGTTTGGAATTGCATATGGTAGCTGTGCTTTACCTAGGCAAAGCAAGGGACAAGAGAAATAAAGATGGAGGAGAGAGAACAGAGAATATCACCAGCCTGTAGATCCTGTGTTGGTCCTGCTGTGTGGATAGTCTCCAGAGCTGGGGTAAGCAAGGAGAGTGAAAGAGAGGAAAATAAGAGACCAAGGGGGTCTGATCTGCTTCCTTTTATGGTTAACCTGGTACACGCCTTTTATGTAAACTTGATCTTTTGCACTTTTGTTCGTGCATGCACATCCAGCCCTTTGAACCCTCCTCCAGGAAGTGAGTTAAGGGGTAGGGGGAGAAGTGAGCATGAGTCTCAAGGCAGAGCAGGAGTTTGGCTCAGCACAGTGATGCCCCACCTCCGCAGGACTCTCTCTTCTGATCACGTTTCCTGTCGTAACAGTCAGAATGTTTTCGACAAATCATGTCTATGCCTGGTCCTCCACAGCACGGATGATTTATCTTCATAACTCCTAAAACATGCATTGTAGAACTCAAGATAAAATATGCTGCCTGAGGAACCTGAACAGACCCAAGTCTATGGAACCTGATGAGATGCATCCAAGAGTCCTGAGGAAATTGGTTGATGTAGTTGCCAAGCCACTCCTCATGATATTTCAAAAGTCTTGGCAGCCACGTGAAGTCCCAGGTGACTGGAAAAAGGGAAACATTGCACTCAGTTTTAATATAGAAAGGGGGACCCTGGGAACTCTGACCTATCAGCCTCACCTCTGTGCCTGGGAAGATCATGGAGCAGATCCTCCTAGAAGCAATGCTAAGGCTCATGGAGGAGAGGGAGGTGATTTGAGACAGCCAGTATGGTTGCACCAAGGGTAAGTCCTGCCTGATCAACCCAGTGGCCTTCTACAATGGTGTGACAGCTCAAGCTGCACATGAATAAGCTATGTGGGCTCGCAGACCAGAAAGTCAATCTGGGCTACATCCAAAAGAAGCGTGGCCAGCAGGTCTAGGGAGGTGATTCTGCCCCCCTATTCTCCAGTATATTGTTTGACTGTATTTTCCTCCAGACATCAAGATTATCTGGGACTAGAGCACTTGTCCTTTGAGGAGACACTGAAGGAGCTGGGTTTGTTCAACCTGGTGAAGACATGGCTTAAGGGTACTAACAGCGCACCCCCAGTACCTGTTAGGAGGTTATCAAGGAGACAGAGCCCCACTTCATGCTGGTTCATGGAAACAACAGGAACAAGTTGAAATTATAGATTCTAGCTGGATACAAGGAAAAATACTTTATTATAAGGATAGTCAAGCACTGGAATGGGTTGTCTGGAGAGTTAGTCAACTTTCAGTTTATGGAGAACCTCAAGTCCCAACAGGACAAAGCCCAAAGCACCCTGGTTTTAATTCACTATTGACCCATTCTGGACTACAGACCCCCAGAGGTGTCCACCAATCTGAATGTGTGACATGCTAACTTCACTGCTCTTCCATTTTTTCTGGGGTTTTGTGTGTGTGTTTGCTTGTGTGTGTGTGTCTGTGTTTTTCTCTCTGCCTATGGCTAGGTTCCTAGAGGGTGATCATTATAGGTCAAGAGCTGGACCAACGGCTCTGTGAAGAAAGAAAAAGAAGAAATATTTGTTTATTGTTGCTGCAGCTGAAATCACATTGGAACACACTTCTCCTCTCTTGGATAATTTAAGTAGTAAAGAGGCTGCATCAGGCACACAAATTGGTGAGTTGGTGAGCAAGTTGCTGCCGTATGGATTTGTACTATTGGTACTCACATTCTCCAATTACCTGCTGCAGGTGGGCACAGTGCTGTTTAAAAAGACATCACTACAAAGTCAAGCACCGAGAATATCAATTTTGAAGTGTTGAGAGACTCTGTGTTGAATTACAGTGTAAATCCAGATAGGAACACTCCTGAGAGTGCTTACTTCCCCCTAATAAAGTAATTATGGCTGTGATTGATGAGTTGATGAATTCTGCTCATAAGACTGAAACAACGTTTGCCAAGGATATTCATCTCAGGCATCTCATCATCCTATGTACCGTCCAGAGTGTTATGACCTGGAGCAAAGGCAAGCTGTACACCACTGCTCAGCCAAAGTGCTTGACTTGCATGAAGCCAGGAAAACAGAAAAGAGGGAAAATAATGCTCATTCTACTGGAACAAGACCAGAGAGAAGAGGCGGAAAAAAGGGTCCCTTAAAGATGGGGGTGGCCCCAGAGAAACTTAGAGTAGCTTTGGTTGAGGGTGCCACATTAAAGACATGCCCATGTATTTTCAGGTGAGGGGGCTTTGCCACTCTTCATCCCAGGACATATGTCCAGGGCCACTACTCAGCCAAGCTGTGCAAGGACAAAGACATGCCTAAGAGGTGGAGAAGTTGCGCGACCAAGCACCTCTCCACCACAGCATGGAAGTCCTGACACACCCACAGTGGCAAAACACAGCCCCAGAGTCATGCTTCCCACTGTTCATCACCCCTCATGGGCAGGGAGGGCACAGAAGAAGCCTCCCAAGGCTGGCAATGTCATAGAGCACATAATGGTTTTAAACTGAAGCAGGGTCAACTTAGATTAGAAAGAATTAAGTTTTTTATTATTAAGGTCAGGCTGGACAGGGCTCTGAGCAACCTGGTTTCGTTGAGGATGTCCCTGCTCTTTGCAGGGGTTTTGGGCTAGGTGGTCTTTAGAAGTCCTTTCCAACCCAAACTCTTCCACTATTCTATAATGAAGTCACTTGCTGGGAACACTTCCCTTGTTAAAAATCATCTCTCTTTGCAGCAAGAGTGAAATATCACTAGGAATGAATTATCACCATCATGAATTATCTGCAAACATCTTCAGTGACACATCCTTTGGTAGTTGGCTGCTTCAGCACAGTCTGCTGTAAACATCCTCCACATGTGCATCTCAGAGCCTAGTTTCTGCTCTCTGATCAGTGCAATTTCCCAGGCCAATACACACTGCAAATCCTGAAATCAAACAGACCACTTGCAACTGGATTTCTGTGGAATAGTTATGCTTAAATTAGCTTTTTGTGAGTATTCAGCCCAGTCGTATTTCAGCTTTTGCAGGAAAGGAGTGAAAAATGATTCCCGATATGTTCAAATGAAATTCAGCTTTTGGACACTTGCAGGAAGAAAGGAGAGACAGCTGAGCTGCTCAGGAGCACCCTAGCACACTTGAATCCAGTGCTGCAGTCCAGTGTTGAAGGGAACTACAGCTCTCTGAAGGACATCAGAGGTAGGACAAAGCAGATCTACATAACTGCAGCTATGAGAATAACCATAACGTCACAGATCAGTGATGTTGATCCCCATCCACAGGCAACAAGAACACCACCACTGACTGATGAGGAAAATCAACCAAACCCCAGACCTTTAGCACGTGGAGCTGCTAAGATTTTAACTTCCACACATGGGTGCCACAGTCATCAAGGAAAGGAAGATGCGACAGTCAGGGGTTTCGCACAGAGCAGTAGCTCAAAGCTATCGTAACTTTATTCTGGGGTGCTAGCTCTATTTATAGGGTCACATGGGAAGGTTCTAGAAATTGGGGAGGAGCATGGGACAGGCAGGAACAACAACCAATCGTGAGAGGAAGGAGGGAACAGAGGATTAGCAGGAGCCAATGAGGGGAACATCTGCAATGCAGCAACTCACAACCAATCAAAAAACCAGGGATAAACGTGAGGGAGAAATTACAATACCATTTGGTATAAACCAGGGTATAATAAATAGTTAACTAATATTAACAACTTGAATCAGTCTCCATTAAGTCAACAGTCTCTGTCTTCATAAATCCATGCTGGGCATCTTCAAAGCATGTCCTCCTCGGCTGCTGTCTCAGCCACAACCTCCTGCATCTGCTTCTTCCATTTCACAAACTTCTCCCTTTCTTTGTCCATGCTCTCCACAGATGGGAAGTAGCATATTGTTCACAGTTGCAGCTCCTGGTTTTGGTGTTACACACACATCAGACGGTGTGAAGATGGGTAATGCCGCATACATGAAAAGAGGAACCTGTCAGGCATATGTTGTGCAGCCAGCTGTGGGAGGTGAGTTTATAATTCAAAACCCTGGATAACTGAGGCAATAAAATATCCAGGGTTTGTTTTTTTTAATCTGAAGATTCATATGTAATCTTGAATGGAAAAAAGCCTTTTTTATCTTCACAGAGGATGACTGCACAGCAAAAGGTCTACAGCAAGAATGAGTTTGGGGCTGAAAAACAGAAAGATGACCTGCACTACTTACAGCTTTTTTATCTGCACCCATGCTTCCCCTCCTTCTCCAGCCTTGGGGCTTTCCTGCTGAGCTCTGCAGGAGCAAAAGCTTGGGTCTGGGCTTTATTGTTACTGCCCTATTCTCCCCTGAGGAGGAGATCAAAATGTACATCTCCGGCTTGGCTTTTGGACTTCTCCTTATGGCAAGCTCAAGGGAAGCCACACTGTTCTCAACTTAACAGTGCTGCAGGAAGGATGCACCATGGAGGCACCCATGAAAGTGAGTGGTGCAAAAAGCTGAAGCAGCGCCCAGTTGGAAACATTGTACAGGGACAGAAACCACTGGGCTGGATGTGGGTACATGAGGGATGAGCAATGGCAGAGGAGCAAGGAAAGGTACAAAAGTGTGGTACTGTCACTTGCCTGTGGGAGGAAAGCCAGAAGAAGCTCAGGGCTGTATGACAAGCTGCAAGAGCAGAACAACCCATGCCTTCATTTGGCTGTGGGAAGGTCCTCATGCACATGCACATGACCTGCTATTGGGAGGCTGGATGATACAATTTGCAGTGAAAATGTAATTCATTAGGTGCAGGAAAGAAAAAGTACACGCAATAAATTTGATGGAATGTGGGTTTGAAGGTGCTGCCATAAATCACAAATTGTATTAAATTTGTTCAGTAGAAATGGGTAGCTCAGAGTAGTTCAGATGTTTCATTTTGCCTTTTCTTTATGCATATGCATCCATTCTTCTCTTTAAACGGTGAATTTTATTTCATATTTTAAAGGAATAATAGAAGGAATTTAATGACTTGAAGGTTATATGAACTATTTTATAATGAGCCAGGTGTTGCAAAAAGAGAGAAGCAGGATTTTCTTTCCTTATGGCTGTTAATTTTATCTGTGAACGCAGGCACTTTTTCAAACCCAGATATCGTATGTCCAGGGATACCCTTAGCTGACTGTTGGAGGACTCTCCTCTTTAAACACCAGAGTAAGAACAGAAAACCATCCCTCATGAGGTCAATGGCAGACATTTCCCAGGGACACCAAAGAAGCCAAAACTGTTTCTCAAAACATAAAGCACTTATTTAATCTCAGCAGTGACCTCAGCACACTAGATTCCCCACAGCAACAGGGACCACAGCCATGAAGGACTCTGTCTTACAAAAAAAATGTCTGGTTTGTGACAGTAAGCACTGGTGCATGAAGCTTGCAAAGATAGAGCAGCAATCCCTAATTGCTAAGAATTTATTTGCAATTAAAATATCAAAGATGTTTTTCATTTCAATGTCTCACTTCAGAACAAAAAGCAATTGCAAACCATCTGACTTCTACTTGAAATCATTGGAAATAATTCCCCAAAGGCCTGGAAGGAACAATGCTTTCAAACCCATCTCAGCTGATACCCTGACTACATTCTGCACTGGGGGGAATTCAGAACACCATCATCCAAAGGTTGAATGTTTTTATTAAGATGATAATTAAATAACATGAAATCAATACTGAACCATTAAACTTCTGCCTCCAAGAAGACTTTTGTCAGATCCAACCTAGGTGGCTGGGAGTTCACTCCTCAAACACATCTGCACTCAACTGTGCTGTGGTATTTCCACATCAGCTACAGAAACAACCTTCCCACTGAGAGATACAAGGAAGTACATAGAAGCAGTGAATTTTCCCTTTGTTGCACTGCCAATGTTCCTGGGCTTGCAATAATCTGCCCTCTGCTACAGCTCCCTCCTCTGGGATGTGGGTGACTCAGTGTCAGTTCGACACTTGCATATAGCATTACTCAACTTCCCTCCTGAACAACATGAGAGGAACATCTAGGTTTTCCCCAAGCCAGTGATTCACAATCACATGTCTCCTGCTGGAGCTGCTCAGTAGTGACATGGAGCCAAAAAGGAGCAGAGAGGGAAAATCAAGAGGTGTGAATGTTGTGAATTCCTGATGGGTTGTGTTTTCCAGGAGTCCAGACTGCAAAGTAATTTCTCCCCATAAGCTAGAAGCACAGTTGTGCTAAGGAGGATGTGTTCAGGAGAAAAAGCCATTGTCAGAGAGCTTGAACTACACTGCCATTTTTCAACAACTTCATCTGATAGTCTCCAGAATCAATCAGAAAAAAACATATCAACTCCAGATCTCCTCTGCACAAATCTCTTTAAGATTTCTGCCAACTGTCAGCATGTCTGGCTCATCAAGGAGAAGCAGAAAAACTTTGAAGCAAAGAGATCAAGCGATCCAATTCCCTAAACATTTAACTTCTCTGATTAAACACTCAAGGCTGAGGCTCTGAGGGTGAAGCAGCCAATTAAACATCCAATCCCAGCAGCCTGTCAGGGAGGTGTCACTCCCAGGTGGTCTTGATTGCCAGCATTTGGAGCCAACAAAAGGAAAGAAAGGCCTTTGAAAAGCAAGGCAGAAAATAATAGTCAGATGGGGAGGAAGCAAGGAGGATGTAGGCAGGAAATGGCATGCTGGCAGCAGCCTGTCCTCTCTACCTGTCTGCACAGGGATGTAAAAAATCAGGGTAGAGTAATACTGGCTCTGCTGTAAGGGGATCGCCAGCCCCCTCAAGCAGCAAGAGATGTGGCAGGAGATGCCAGCGCTTGGCTTGCCCTGATTTTCATTCCTGCTTTCACCCCCAAAGTAGCCAGGCTTGTGGCACTTGTTGCCACTGCCCCTGTCACTTTGTCAGGCTGCAACCTTAAGCCCTGAACCCCCCAGCTCCCAGTACCCCCGAGACTCGGCTGTGCAGCAGAGAGCAGATCTGCATCCCTGGCCAAAGACCTGCAACACCTGAAAGACGTCCATCCTGGTATTACCCTCACACGTCTCTGCCCCAAAATATTTGCGTGGATGCATTTTGTGTACATCTTCTACAGGTGGCAAGAAGATGGAACCAAGCTCTTCTCGGTGATGCTGAGGAATCGGATGAGAGGCAACAGGCAGAAACTGACTCAGGAAGTTCCATGTGAACATGGGGAAGATCTTTGTTACTGTGCAGGTGACCAAGCACTGGAACAGACTGCCCAGAGAGGTTGTGGAATCTCCCTCAGTGAAACATTCAAGAACTGTCTGGACACAATCATGTGCAATTGTTAGAGGATGACCCTGCTCGAGCAAGGAGATTGGACCAAATGACCCACTGTTGGCCCCTTCCAACCTGACCCATTCTGTGATTTCATATGTTTGCCCTTCTAAGATATGCCTGGGCCCTGGTAGCTCTGGCCAGTCTACCAGAGATCTGTGTGTGCCTCACACCCCTCACAGTGCTGCTGAACTTACATGATCCAAGTCATCTGCATGCACAGCAAAAACAATGTGGCCAAGTCTTGTTTTGCTGTCCTTATAACCTCTTCAACAGCATCTCCTGACTGGAGGGACCTCCACAAAACCATACTAGTATCCAAGCCAGGTCAGGAGGAAGGTGAATCCTCAGTGGCTCTTATTGGTTCTTCACTATTCAAACTTCCTTAGAGCAAGTTTTCAAAAGCACAAAAGAGGTAACGAATTTGGGCAATGAATTGCACACTCTCATGTGCACAGCAGATGCTGGTAATTTGTTGAGTAGAAAACTTTTAAATAAAACAAAACTGCAAATGAAAAAAATACATTCCTGCATCTGTTTATGGAAAATAAAGGTTCTGTCCTGCCTGAAATTATTATTTTAATTTAAGAGGAATGAATAAAGCCTATCTTATAATCATTTTTTAACTCACTGAGAGTTGAGAAAGTTTAAACAAGGAAATAAGGGAAGCATCTAGGCATTGTATCATCAGACATTCATTGAAAATGGCCCAGGCATCAGCAGCAGTCTTGGTTTTATAGACAATGTGTGATAGGAGGCGAGACCTCTGATGGAAGAGAAAACCCCTCCCTCAAAGTTACTGTAAATTTCAAATTATGAGATGTTCGAGTAAAGTGTAGAAACGAATAACAGTTTACTAAAATGGAGAACAGAACAAAACAACCAAACAATAACAGAGAAAATGACACCCAAAAATCACTCTCTCACTTCTGTGCCACCGAGGCAGAAATCGCAGGCAGTCTTGATGTGGTCACGTCCTGGTGGTGAGGTGGCCCCCACGTGGAAGCAACAACAATGGTGGCAGGCGGTGGGAAGCCGGCCGGGCCCCCATGGTGGCTGGTGGCTGCGGGCAGCACCAAAGCAGTGGCAGCCAAGCAAGGTCCCCCCTGTGGCAGCTGGTCGCGGCAGGTGGCGGGAAGCCGGCAGGTCAGAGCAGCGGGTGGTGTTTGGGGACCTCCTGGGTTCCACGGCAGGAGCGAGAGAGAGCAAACCAGAACTGCTGAGGCTCTTTTATTCCCCCCAGTTCTTGTAGCAGCCCTGCTCCAGGGATTCCGCCCCAATTCCCGCGGTGTTTTCGCTTCAGGGGTCCCGTCTCCTCTGCCACCCGCCGCTGCCCCTCCGTGGCTGATAGCACTACCTAACAAAAAGAATCCTAAAATTTCAACTCTACAGGTGTGTTTGTTTCAAGGAAACGTAATGTCATTATATTTCAATGTTTCTTTTAAGAACTTCATACATAAACATAGCATTTTGTACACTGCCATGGAGATACGTAGGCAGAAAGACACTGATGCTGTACAACACAATTAATTTTTCCAAGCAATAAAATGACCCATGTGTCATAAAGGTCAGATTGTCAGATCGAGAGAGTCAGGAAATGTTCCTCTGCAAAAACTGAAAATTGCTTGTATTATTACGATGAGGCAGTTTATTCTCCAGTTGCTAGAACAAATTTAAAAGTTACATACTGACAAAATTGCCACAACAAATAAGAGCTCAGCTCCTGTGTAACCACAGCAGTCAACATTTATACCTACCAGTAGGTCTCAAATGGGTTTAGGATTGTTAACTTTGTGTAGGCGGTCTAGTCCAACTCCCTGCAATGAGCAGGGACATTTCCAACTAGACCAGGTTGCTCAGAGCCCCATCCAGCCTGACTTCAAATTATTATCACAATTTTACAGACTAGGGAAACTGAGGCACGGAAAGATGAAGGAACTTGCCCAAGATCACCCAAAAGGCCAGCAGCAGAGCCAGAAAATGAAACTAAGTCGTTTTAAGATCCAACCCTGGTTTCTGTTTCTGGGACACTGTTCCCTGGGAAGCAGCTTGGCTCCCTGTTGCCTCCACAAAGGCTCTCTGCCAAGCTGAGAATACCCACAGGACAACCTTGCCAAGAGGTAGACCTAAGCACCAACAAGTGACCTCATAAAACCTGCAGTGGACCCAACTGTTCCACCTGCAGCAGATGGAGATTCATGAACCTGCATTCTTGCCTTCTGGGTGAATGAGAAGTAGTTGGATGTTGGTGCCCAGAATTTCATCCTGAAGGTGACAAACTCTGAACACCCACTAGGACTCTGAGGGAGCAGAAGAAAATGGCAGTCACACAACAGCCTGAAGCCTGCAACAGAAAAACCACAGCACCAACTATCACATCTTTGAAACGTGGCATTCACAGTTAGAGTCATAGATGGATGTGGGCTGCCAGACTTCTTTGGAGTTCTCTGGTGCCACACCATGCTCCAAGCACAGCCAGCTTGAGTAGGTTTCTCATGGACCTGCCTGGTTGGGTTCTGAATATCTCCAAGGATGGAGATCTCCCAGCCTCTACAGGCAATGTTGCAGTGGTTGGCCAACCTCATGGGGAAATCCAGTCTCATTGCACTCCAGTCTATGCCAGGTCTCTCTCATCTTCTCACCATGCATTGCTGTGAAGAGCCCAGACCCATGCTCTAGGTGACCTCTTTGTAGTACTGGGAATCTGCTCTTAAGTCCTCTTGTACCATCTGTTCTTCAGGCTGAGCCTCGCAGGGGAAGTGCTCCAGCCCAACTACCTCTCCTGTGTGCATGGCCTGGGACACCCAGGAAACATGCAGAAGACACAATTCTTCCTCTGCACAAAAAGGGTGAGCCAGGATTTGTCCTGCTCCATGAACACCACTGTGCATGCAATCAATTTCCTCCTGACCCATCCACCACCCCACTGTCCCAGTTACTCTGCAGCAGCCAGATTAATGTGGAATATGTTTCCCTCTAGGATCAGCAATTCATCTTTCCTTGGCAGCCTCTCCTGCCAAAATGCTTTGTTCAAGCCTGCAGGGTTGGGAGTTTAGAGAGATGTTGCTTCAGCTCTAGCACAGCTCAGTAAATGTGATTTTTGCAATTGCTAGTAAAAGACCACAAGCTTTCTACTGCCCTTTCTATTGCCCTGTGCAAGGAGTCAGGGTATGCTAATACAAGAAGAAATGCACTAATAATAATAATACCATTTTGTGACATTTGGGTTACTAAGGTTTTATGAAGGACTATAAACAAATACAGTTCAGACAACAGTTTGTGCATCCTTGCAAGAGTGGATGCAGTTAGTCAGGGAGAAAAAGTGGTACTGCCACCCCTGCTTCAACCTGTGCCAAGTTTGTATAAACATCCCCAAACCCTCCTTTTTCATCTCTCGCAGCACAACGGCAGGGTCTAAACCTTAGTCACCCATGGTGGCTGGGAGCATCCCAGTTTGAAAAAGCAAATTCTCACATAAAATACCTGAAACGTCCCTCCAGATAAGGTGTTATGTTAATACACAGATGGTTTCTGCCTTGAAAGTTACTGGTACCTGTGTTTGGCTCTGCCTTGCAAGGGAAAGGCAAGAGCTTAGGAGAACCAAGTAACCAGAGACCATCTGTAGGAGTAAGTACCCTTTTGGAAGAATTTGTAACGAGAAGGTAGAACTTGTTTTTTGCTTTAGGAAGCTTTCCTGCCTGGAATGAGGCATCTTTCCCAGAGACAGTTTTAGATGTTTCTCCTCCTACATTCCAGAGAAGTTGACTCCCCAGGTACAAGAGAAGGTAACTTCTTGCAGATATGTCTGAAGGCCCCACAGCGGGGGAGACTGGGGACAATAAACGCCTGAGAAAAACAGGGGGTGTGTCTTTTCTCCAGCCCAGTGCTTGTCACTGGTGCAGGGGTTTTTTTCCTTTGTAAGTTTTTTAGTGTTCTGGTCTCCGAAATAAACCTTTTTGAATTCTTTCCACTGCCTTGGCATTTTTGGGGGATACCTGCATATATCTTACTTTACACCATCCTTAGACATCTTTCATTCTCAAAACTGTTAGGTTTTGGTGCAGTCTGAAGGTCTTACGCACTTTTTATGGTACTTTATAATAATAAAAATTGAACATACCAACAAAACTGACCTACACTAACACTAAACTCATTAAAAGTAAGACATGGTAAAAGTTAAGATACTTCTGAGATTAACTCAAGTTAGTGAATTAAATGTTCTCTCAGATCTCAAAATCCTCCAAAAATGGCAGCTGTAAACAAATTCAAAAAAGGACAAAAACTCACATATGGGTGTGAAAAAAACCACTTCTCCTCTGCTCTGGCAATGGTCTTAGAGCACAGAACTAGCTCTGACGGTGTTGAGCCATTCTGATCTTAAGCACAGTCGTGACCAACTCAGTCACTAAGCACAGAAACCATGAGGTTTTTTTCAATCTCACTGTTGTTTTCTCCTTAAATCAAAGAATAGAAAAAAATAATCATGAGTTTGCCTGCTCATTGAAGCTTTCTTTCCAAACCCAGTAACTGAGGGTTGAGATGCAGCTGGTGACAAGACCACCCTCAGTATAAACTTTCAGCTGTTTAGTAGCTGTTTTCCTTCCAGGGAAATAAGAGATTTAGCCTTTCACCTCCCAAGCAGGTGTTGAAGAGAGAGGACCTTGTGTAGAGCTCTCTGGGGACTCCAAAACCAAAACCAGTTTTCCAAAAAGCCCACAGGAGTGCTTAGAGGGGACATCCTGGTTCCCCCTGACACTGCCCTTGTAGCACCTTGTAGCACAGTTGGCACTGTGTCATCAAGAGCCCTGCATCCCTTACTCAACATCTTGCATTCACTCACATGCCACCTCATTAAATTTTGTCTGGTTGTTAGCAGAAAAGTGGGAATTTAGCCAAGCCTGACCCGGACACAGCCAGGACCATCCCCAGGACACTGAGCCAAGCACTCCCAATTACTATTTGCACTTTTGTAATCTTTACCATTTGATACAAGATGTTGCCGTGGGAGTTAGGTGCTGAAAAAAATCTCCCTGAGCAGTTAATTAGGGGTGAGATAAGAAAGGGTTTATTTTGCCAAGGCTAAGATGTTACAAGACACACGCCGCCCTGCCTGAGATGTTACATTTTATAATACCATCCATCCAATCCCAAATGGGTCCACCCTGTGGCCTTTACTCTGGACTGCCCCAGGTCCACCCCCTGAGAAATGGGTCTGGGGGCTTTTTGGGACCCTCTGTTCATCCCATCTTCATCAGAGCACAAAGGGTACATAGTCACCCAGTTTTTGACCGCGTTCTGTGGTTTAGGCCCTGATATGCTGTTCTGCCAACAATCTGGGCCTTGCCTTGACAAAAGACTAAACATTTCTACCGGATTCAGGGGTAGGAGTGATATAGGGAGCATAGAATGGGGTAAGAGGGTTAAGGAATGTGTAAACCTTCCTTAAAGGGAAGAAATGAGCTCTTAATTGATGGCACAATATCCCAGGAGTAAGTAAGCAAGCAGCAAGTAAACAAAAAGCAATCCCGATTTTCATTTCTTCTGCACATCGATACCAATTATACCATATATCACATCATTTGCATTGCCACAACATAGTCTTTTATATCTGCTTGAGTTGCCAGCTATTTAATCTCAGCCTACCTTTAAGAAAAGGCCTGTAGAAAATGAGATGCTTGCTTTATGTTTATGTAGTTAAGGGAGCTAATTTCAATTCCAAAGAAAAGAAAATTTATGCAGGTTAATAAACTGAGGGGTCCAGGAGCTAACTAGAGTAACACTCTTGTTCTGTTTTAATAATTCAGCGGACAGTCCCAGGTATTTACATAAATTGAATTCTCCAGACCTTATCTAATTTCTAGGCAATAATTTCTGGCAGTGGGGAGGACATTTACCACTAATTTCTGAAATGCACTTACAACTTTTGCTGGCTTTGCACACGGCCCTGAAACATATTTGGGGCAGCATAAAGACAGTTTCGCACTTGGTGCTTGTTTGCCAGGAATAAATGCCACTGTGATCAAAAAAGGGTGGTTTCAGTATCTGTAGAGTCAATGGTTTACCTCCGCATTGTGGGGTCTGCCTGTGTTCAGGAGCTCCTGTATTTACAAGCAACGCAGTGGCACATGTCAGCAGCTGTTCTTGGGAAAGCCATGCAAAGTTCTACAAAATACAATAGACTGCATTTCAATTAGGCCAGAGATCTGAAGAATCACTAAATTCTGATAACATCCAGTTTCTGCTTCTGTTTTTATGGCATTGTATTGAAAAACCGCTGATTATTTCATCAACAGAAGTTAGTATTTTCCTACCTGATCCTGGTTTTCCTGAGGAGCTAAATATAATGAGATATCTTCAGTGTAACATATTGAGCAGAGTTCAGGAAAGTTCATAGCCCTTCTCTACAAATATTTATGTTGGTATGTGTATAAAATTTGTAGCAGCCACAAATACAATTTGTCAGTCTTTTTATTAGACTACTTCTCCAAGCACCTGCCAGGTATGAGGGTAGTGGAGGATCAGTGGTCGAGCATGTTCATACTTCAATATCCCAGTTCCCACACTTTGCTTACGCAG
Source organism: Manacus candei (assembly GCF_025592945.1). Taxonomy (NCBI): domain Eukaryota; kingdom Metazoa; phylum Chordata; class Aves; order Passeriformes; family Pipridae; genus Manacus; species Manacus candei. The sequence continues at coordinate 8,469,614 of NW_026138083.1, read as the reverse complement.
CCCAGGACCTCTGCTTGCAGGGACGCAGCCAGAAGCTCTGCAACTATTTCATCACAACTGGGCTACTTAGAAAAACACATTTTCTATTACAAAATGAATAGAAATCACATAGCAACAATCTTTACCATGATCTCAAAGAACACTCCCCACCTAAGGGCAGATAGGTTTGGGTTTGCTCTTCACACCTACGCAAACAGCTTTATTATTCTCAGGAGGACAAGAAGATGGGATAAAATTAGAGTTAACTTCCTTCAGTTTACAGACCACCTGGACACAAAATACTGAGAAGATATCTGTTGGCAACGAAAATACCCAGGCAAAGAGCTGCAAAAATGTGCTGATCCTGCAGGAGAGCATCTGTTTGGGACATCCAGGATTCTGAGGGATTGACAGAGGTAACCCCCTCAGTCTCCCTTACTGACTAGAGGACACTGATCTGTCCCTCTAGTGTCCTTCTGCCTGGGTGATCAAAGCAACATATGGCTCCAAGCAGGCTGTGTCAGATCTTCCTCCAGCAGACATCTAAAAGGAGATGGACCTGCTTGGATAAGGAACAGGGCTGTGGCAGATGTCTGGCTCTGCCTTGCTTTTGCTTAGGATAAGAAGCCAGTCTGTCTTCCATCCATAGCCCCGGTCTTGTATCTCCTTGTGAGACGGTGACACCCTGTGGAAAGCTTTTAGGTTACACGTTACACATATGAGGCTACAAGAGTTGAGAAAGGAAGACTTAGCCTCAGGTATCTGGGGGACCCAGGGACCACTTCTTCCTGCTGGAAATTCATCCAATACTTTTGCTTGCCCTGTTTCTCCCTGCTAACTCTGCCACATGCAGCATGTCTTCTCTTCCAGTCCTGGGAGACACAAGTGCAATGGTCATCTGTGTTTCAGGAGGGCTTGTGAAACAGTATCTTCCACAAGAAGACACAAATGCCCCAGTAAAATGCAGATGGTAAAGATCAAGGCCAAGAAAGAGCAGCCCAGTGTCAGAATTGGGGTCACATGTGCAGCTTATGTGCTGGTTTCAGACACCATCATGCAGGACCTTCTCCAATGGTAGGTGTTCCCCCAACATTCCCTATAAAAACAAAATTTAAAAGAATAAAACTAAATATATAAACCTTGTTTGCCTGTGTCAAGGTCCAGTCTATGCTTCTCTGTTGGCTAAAGCAGGGTTTTGCAGTACTCTGCTCCTCTTGCAGCAGGTATTTTGGCTCCACAGGGAAGTTCCAAAGGAGCCTGGACAAAGCGCTGAGGGGCACTACCCAGGAGTATATACAGACCTTTATGGGGCATGCCCCCTCCCAGTGGTGGATACCAAACTCAGGATTCAAAGAAAGGCCCAGAAATCTTCCGTGACTTCAGGGGGATTTGGGAGCCCATCACAGTGCAAGCATTTGCAGATAGCATTTGCTGCATGTGCTTTGGGCAGCATCAAGGTAAAGGAGCAGTGTGTCTGTGCATTGGATTCACTGACAGGCATCATCTCTGAGACCAGCCCCTGCTCTCCAGCTCAACATGGTCTTGCTGGCACTAGGAGGGGAGAGGATACTCACCAGGTGCTGCAGCCCTTTCATGGGACTCCTCTCTGCAGCACCTGGGCAAACACTGCTCCTTTAAAGTGCTTAAAGGACAATTGGAGTGTTACAAATTTCTCCAATCCTCTTCTAAAAAAGAATAAAAAATAAAAAATTAAAAAACAAAACAAAGAAAAAAACAACCAAACAAAAAAACTCCAAACAAACAAAAAACCCCAAACACACCAAACAAAACCACTAAGGCTGGCATATAGCTTACAGCCAGGCCCAGAGGCAGGCTTGTTCCCAGGCAAGTCACTTTAGCACACAGTATTGCCTCAGACTGAAAATTGTCTTCCACACCAGGTTCTGCCATGAGCATTGCGCCCAGGATGGGCAAGGATGCCATAGAGTCACAGCTTTGCACCATCCCAGCGCAACACAGCAAGCATCAGTGCTGACTGGAAGCACTCTGGTGTGGGGAGGCAATGTCCTCACCTTCCTTTCTCCCCTCCTAGCCCAGACACAGTGAAGCACTGAGTGCTTTGCCCCTTCTGAGGACAAAAAGGCTAATTTCAGTGCACTCAGTATAAAATGTAGTAGGTATCTGCAATGTGACCAAAACATGTCAGTCTGGGGCCAGTGTTTAATTTCTCACTCACTATTCACTCTCATTACTTCCTGATCAAACTGGTTCTGCTGATAGCCAGAGGATGCTCAGTGGAGCATCTGAAAACCTGTTGGGCATTTCTGCTCCCACCTTGTCCCCCCATTATCAGCTGAGAAGCTCTGCGGTTAGGACTGAGGTGGAAAAAATAGGTTTACAGCAGCCACAGCTCTTCCCTGGTGAATACTACCCTGTCAGACCCAAGTACAGACCAGCCCCTTTTCCTACAAGTCCTGACTGCATATCAGCCTGTCCCACAGTGGGTATACACCATGCTGGCTCCCCCCATGCAGGCCCAGGCACAGTGGGCCCCAATGACATCTGTGTGGAGGATTAAGTATTTAGCTCTGCCCTCCTGTGCTACAGACTGAGTTTATCTACAGCAGTTGCTTCCACCAGCAGGTACAGACTATGGGCTTTCTTTATTCCCCTTAAAGGTGGTAATCAGAGGGCCCAAATGAGATTTTTCTGGGATTTGTGCTGGATTGATCAAACAGTGCCTGTGCTCCTTTTCCTCTAGCTGAACTCTGCTGCTCCTTGCTTTACTAGCATAAACATCTGCAAGAAGCATTTCCTACATTTGGGACAGAGTAGTTTAAACAGCACAGAGCAAAAAAGCTTCTTGCTGGTTCTCCAATTTCCTAGCAAACTGAGATCCCAGAGAGTTATGTTCAAAAGCCTCTGAGCAAGTCAGCTGGGCAAAAAGCATGTCAGAGCTGTAGAAACATCATGTTTCATTATTCTCTCAATATTTCACAGAAGAAATCATTTTCACTGAACCATCTGTGCAGGAGACACACAAAATGTCAGATTGAATAGGGAAAACATTTCCATCTATGTTCTCTTCCTAACACAGAAAACAGTGAAAAGACCTGCTGTTTGGCAAGGAAGAACAGGTAATTAAAAATCTATAGTCATCTTAAAAAGTCCCACGAGTTTTATCAAGGGAAGGTCAGTGTAATTAGCCAACCTGTCCAATGAAGCCATGCTCATAGGCCCAAAACTAATTCCATTGTATAGGCTGTTGCTTGAGGGAAGGTTGTTCCTGAAGAGTTCCCACACATTCCCTCTGGAACCAGCCCTGTGACACCCAAGCTCACCAAATTGTACCTCTGCACAGGCAGAGCTTGGTACATCCAGCTTCATCTGCATAAGCTGCAACATGGTATGTGAAGAGCATCTTTCCCAATGGCTCTGGTGCCCCCTCTCCTCTGGATGTACTCAGAACTGCATGACTGCATTTGCAAACCAAAGTCACCCAGAAAGCCAAGCCAATATTTTCTTCAGCCTCTTTAGCACAGTTTGTTCTTCCAGATTGTCTGGCCATCAACAAGCTAAGGCCAGGCTCACTAACCATAGAAGTCTCCTGGTGCTCCTGTGTGGGAAAATCACTGTGCTTTTGGCCTTTGGTACCCAGAGGGAGGAAATTCCCCATGTAGCTGCTTAGGATGAATCCTGGCACAGCTTGTCTTGCACCTTGATAAACACAGGACTACAACAGTGATGGAGAAAACAGCAGTGAAGAGACATGATCCCCAGCCCTGCAACTGTTGCAGCTGCCATGTGATGGAGAGTGGTGCTTCATTTTCCTCTCTGCCATGTAGCAACCTGCAGCTTGGCAGAACTCATCACTGCACCGACTCAATCTGGAGAAGACAGAGGGTTGAAGACATTCAGTGAGAAGTGGTCCATGCTTCCCTCATCACTAACAAAGGCATGGGAGTCCTTTAAGAACAACACCAGTAACCTCACTGCCCACCCCACAATCAAGGGTGGGCAATGTTACTGGGAACATTGGAGGATGGAGTTTCACTGATGTTAACACCACAGGCTTTAAGCCATTTTTAGCCACTTCTGGCACGTGGAGACAGTAACTTTCTTCCAGGGATGCCTGAGATTCTCTCCTTGGCCCCACAAGAAGGGAAGAAACTAATACTCACTGGACAGATGGAGGGACTTCACCTAGGACAAGGGAGAGGGGAACTTCACCTGATAGAACTCTTTTCTTGCTAACTTTTATATTCAAGATATAAAATCAATCCCTGACCAGGCCTGAGTCCCAGTTTCTTCTGCAGCTGGATGCTTAAAAAAAAAAAATGGTGGAGATGGCACAGCACAAGGTATAATGTTTCTCAGCTAGTGGGGAGAGACAGTGTCTCTCAACGAGGCATGGTATGATGAGGGTATCATGAGTCACTGGTGTTTTTGCTCCAGCTGGAAGCAGAGAAAGGTTTCCCCATCATCAGCCCTAGGCTCGCATATACCCACATCCACCTCCAGGAAGGTTAGAAATAGCCCATATGAAGCCTTACCTCTCCAGTGTCAAGACATAAAGCACCAAGATTCAAAACAGGATGTGGGTTTGATTGGTAAATCTAATCTCCTGATCACTACAGTGATTCTAAGGCATTGCATGTTAACAATGAATACAAGCAACCAAGCATCTTTAAACACTCACTAAGAGATGTCTATGCAAGATTGTACATCTTGAGCATATGCACATGTGCAACAACACTGGGTGACCCAGACTGAGGGCTGCAGCATGACCTGGACCCTTACATGGTCACTTCCTTTCATAATTGCAGGAAATTGCAATTTAGGTTGTGTGCAGAGGGAAGTGTTCATACCTGCCAGGAGTGCAGCTTCAAGAATCTCAGAAAAACCCTGCAGGGCCATTCCCAGGTAGCCACAAGAGCAGGGAATGACCCAAGGAGTTGGGGGGACTCCAGTGCTGGCCATACCCTCCCCAACAGGGCACAGTCCCATAGGATCTCAGCATGGCTGGCAGAGCTGGGGCAGGTTCCATAAACAGCCCCAGACACAGTAAGAGGATGAACCAGGAACAGGGTCCCTCCAAGATGCCCACTCCAGAGCAGGAGAAGGGCCTGCAGACAAAGCTACAAGGCAGGTCCAAAACCCATGCACAGCCAGGGTAAGAGATAAGGACATATTTAATGCAGCTCTGACAGGGACAGAGGACCCAGGCTTGAGTTTAAATGAGGTCCTGGACCACGGGAAAAGAGGTGTGTGGGTGTTCACTGCTTTTTCACACTGAGGATATAATCCTGCTGTCTTCAACTGAGCATGCCAAAGCTGTGGCACACTGGTAATGTCCACAGGCTCCAAAAACATTGTGACTTCCAGAACATGTCTTAGCTGTGTTTTGCTGGAGCTGGGAGCCACAAATTCATCTGAGCACAGATCTGCAAGTGCAAGCACTGCTAACGAGAGCCAGACTTCTCACATAGTTGGCCCTAAATCTCTCCCTGAGAACTAGAGCCAGGAAAAAGCCTTAGGTTCATGATCTGTAACAGCAGCAAAGCTCTGATCTCCCTAAGTTTCAGGAAGAATGACCCCAAAATTGATCCATCAGATGCAACATAAAGACACAACATAAAACAAGCACTTCTCTAGTCACTTGTTCATATTTTTCAAACGTTGGTGTCAAAGTTAGGCAGGGAAAGCAGCTAAAAATGAGAGCTCAGTGTTCAGTTGACTGAGCCATCACCAGCCAGCCAAGCAAAATGCTCTTGGCACAGGAACTTCCACTAATGCTCTTAGCCTGTTGCAAATGCAAAGTAACACAGCCCACAGTGTTTAAATTAGGTCAGGCCTTTTTGGCACTTCTGAGTAGAGAGCATGGAGAGATAATCACCAAGGCTGACACTCAGCAGCTTGTGAGTATGGGGTAATCTGTGCCATTCATTCATGCCGTGAGTCATTGGCATTTCAACATGAAAATGCAATACCTTCAGATTCGGGAGCTTATGACACTCAAACTCATTTTCTCTGGCACAGCCACTCTTTTGCCCACATGCTATTCTGAGCTGCTGGTTAATACATACAGCAAAGTGGTAGAAATGCCTCAAACCAAGATAACATAAGGGAAACAGATAAACCCACCAAAAGCATGAGGGAACCCCTTCATCACTGCCTAATACTTGTATAGATAGATTGGAAGATGGGGAATAAGCATGTATGAATGGAGTAGTTAGAAGAGGACAAGTGAGGGCACCTGAGCAGCTTGTCACCCCAGGGTCATCAGGGTCATGCACAGTTACTGACATGGTTGGCAATAAAAAAAATACAGAGCACTCAGAGATGGGGGTGATGATGGTGAGGAAGCAGGGGGATTTATTCCTATTGGTTCTCAACACAACTCAGATGCAGATTCTTAGTGTTGGGCAACCAGTTCATCCTCCTGACAACATGAATGAAGATCTTGGCCTTATGTTCAGCGCAAGCTTGTCAAACCCCAGCAATGATGGGAAGTGCCATTTCCATTAGGCAGAAGAGCAACCCACAGAAGATGGACTCCCAGGGAGCTGGACTCACTTTATCCATAGGTGATATTTACACCAAAAGGAATACGTTTACTTCAAAACACAGAAAAACAAAGACAAAGATGAAGTAGGAAATGTACTATCAGGATCGTGCAAAACCAGAAGCATCCCCATTGTTCACCTCAGCACCTTCACCCACTCCCAAGACTCTTTCTCTTGACCTGGCACCTTCCCCTTTCTTTCAAGGGGATCCTGCTTCTTCCTTCCAGTATTCCACCAAGAATAAAAACCAAAAGACCCCTCCTACACATGATCCCAAGCTCCAGTCTCACTTGCCTTCTGCTCTGCTCAGAAAAGCCTGTCTCTCTTGCTTGGGACCTGGGACATCACATCTCAAGACAAGGAAAAGCTACTTTCTCTTTTTTACCTCCAGTTAGATCTGGAGCTGTCTTTCCCTGTGATGCTCACACCAACATCAAATATGGTGCCACACTTATAGAAACTAGCAGCAATGAGTTAACTGAGTGAAAGGCACCTCTAAACTTGGACACACCCTCGGATTTAGAGGGTCTCTTCCAGGGAATATTCAGGCTCACAGAACAAAGCCAGGTTTTGTGTACAATACCCATTTGCTATAAAACTACACTGGCTGATGACACTTCTTTCATATCAGGTACCCACTTGAGACCAATTACTAACTTTCCTTTTTTTTTTCCTCCTTCTCCACTGCGCTGTCCTCAGGTTATATAGGTTATGGGTTTCAGGGTCATCTGTCCTTCCCCATGCAGGCACAGTATTCCCAGTTTCTTTTCAATATAAATTCATCATAGTTTCAAGGAAATACCTCGGCCAGTTCTCATAAGAGTTCTTGGGTGCTGATCCTCTCTTCCTACGGATTTAAAGGCATTTGCCCAGATCAGACATCATTCAAATTACCCACAGGCAATACGCAGCCAGATATAGTTCAGTCTCCCCAGAGACAGGTTCATCACCAATCTACTCCAAGCATTTCTGCAACCATCTCTGTTTGCAAATGGGAGCTGTCACAGGTCAGGCACATATGCCAAAGAAGCTGTTCCCCCAGCAGTCACAGTTTAAGTTATAAATGAAGTGAGCCATGCTACTGGTTGGACTGGAAGGAAAGCACCAAGAATTCCTGCTCAGAAAAAGCTAAGGATACAGCTTGCAAAGATCAGATGCCATAGGAAGCAAGAGTTTCTAAAACCTAGGAAAAAAAAAGGGTAGTGCAGAAAGACACTAGAATGGTTAACTCTTACAAAGCACAGCTGCACATGCAGCCTTATAACACAACAGTACTGCAACCAGGACCCAAAACAATTACAGCCTCAGTACCAGCTTTGGCTAATCTTCCCAAGATAAAGTGTTTTCAAAAGCAGTGTTCCTTCAGTGAAAACAGCTAAGACTTCCATCACTTACTCAAAACTAGAGGCTAGGTTAAGGGACAAGGAGATTAGGTGACAAATAAAAGCAAACCCTCCCTCCGAGACAGTAGAAGATCAAAGAAAACCACACATCACAGCAATTATTAATTAAGTTTTTATGTTTACAGTAATCACTTAACAGGGATACCAAGGGGTTTTAATCAGAATTCTGATGGTGGAGTGACTTCATTGGGAAAGCTGCAGAAAGATCAGAACAGCTGCTCTAAAATAATAATTCCAAAGAAGAAAAAGTTGAGATCATACTGTGCTTTAAAAGTAAAGTTACATGGTTTAATTTGCATAGCACAAGCATACATAAGTAGCTGAGTTACAGGTGTTGATAAAGTCCATCTCTATTTGTGTTATTGCCGTTTTCTTTTAAATCTGAGTAACTGGTTGCTGGTTTCTGCTGGAATCAAGGTAGGTTTACTGGCACTTACTGTCCAGTAGCTCAATTTGGTTTCGCCAAGGAACATTCAGTACTACGAAGTTGCAAATGGTATGCTAAGGAGAGAAAGAAAGAAGTAGTTACCAGATTAAGAGCATAAAACAGTGTCATTTACCCTTGTTCTACACTTCTGTGGCTCTCTAGATTTGCCCTCTCCAGACAAGTACTCTGAAGCAGCACTCTTGTTAGTACCTGCTCAGGATGAGTCATGTCTCTCAAATAAGTCCTAACAAGTAAAGCTGAGCAGTCAGCACTGCTGAGGATCAGGTTACCTCCTTTATCCATTCAGAGGAAAGCTTTCACCACGGGTAATACTCAAACATAAGATTCCAGGCACAGCTAAGCACACCTGGACAGCTAATACATATGTACCTATGTCAAATCATTGCAGCTGCCATAGTGGTACACATCAGATTCTAGTGAGGTGCTTTGTGGATCATTTGTGTGCAGCTACACTTCTCATACACACACAGGTACAAAGGGTACATACACATACAGCCTGTGACTGCCATTAACAGAAGAAATAAAATGCTATGGAAGAACTAGACACAGATCAGATCAAGGCAGACATATTTGGTGCTCCCATCCAAAAAGCTCAGTTACTCCTTACAGAGCATTGCTATTGGACAAAATGCTGGTGTAACGCCTTGGCGGGCACAGAGAACAGGAATAATCTGCCTCTTTTGGGCAGTGCTTTGCCCAAACCTCTATTCACAGCAGTACAAGTCCTACGGGAAAGCATGCCAAGTCAAGTATGTTTACATCACTATGGGAAAGAAGAGCTGAGATACAGGGATTGAGAGCCAGGAGACCTGTAGGCTTGGCAGAGTTTCCTCCTGACATATCCTTCTGATCCAGACCATGAGCACTTGCTAATAGAACTGAGACAAATGCAGTGCTCCAGCCTCAGTGCCCCACTTATGAAACTGGCAAAAGGCCCTGCCTTCTCTGACATCACCTGGCAAGACAGGTTCTGCAAGAGCAGTACCCTGTTAAGTGTACAGGCATAAGGTCTCTGTTCTTGGCTGGGGCAGACAGAGGACACTGCCATCTGTACTAAGCCAGCCAGTGAGATGAGGCTGGAAATCAGGGAGTCAGTAAGCTGTGTACCCTAGAGCTTACCTTAGCCATCTGCGGCTCGTCACGGAAAGCACAGCGCTGGAGATCAGCTGCTGGCTTTGTGCAAGTTGTCCGGGCAATCTCAACTTTCATTATGTACTTGACTCCAGCCACAATCTGTAACAAGACAAGTCAGAGGCAACTTTATTCACAGCACAGAGAAAAGGGCTCTCTGATGAGACAAGTCTAGCAAAGAGGCAGGCAGTGTTCCTATTACATGATGGAAAACAGATTCCCAGAGTAAAGAAGGGAGTGTATGTGGCAACCTCCACAAAAGCGGCACTTGGCACCCTCTCAGAAATAGAAAACAAAATCCAGGTAAACACGTCTCACATAGCAGTTTCCTTAACAATAAACAGACCCGTGTTAACTCATCAGCAACACAGAGAGGCCACTGGCTTCTTCGATAACACGCAGCACTCAAGGTCATTCAGAGGAACCAAGCTATATAAAAAAGGGCTTTTATTCACCTTCCGTGGGGAAAAAAATCGAACAACTTGCAGACGCCTTCGGGCTTGGGGCCTGCCCTGTCTCCAAAGGAATCCCACAGGCCCTAGCTGCCCTCCGGACGGTGCCAGCCCTCCCCCCCGCCGCTCACCTGCCTCTTGGCGCTGATGACCCGCACCACCCGGCTGGAGTACATGTCGTTGCTGGCCCTGTTGTACGCCGTCATGGCGAACTGCAAGGCCCGCTGCAGCCCCTCGTCGTTCTCAGGGTTGTCGATGACCTCTGGGGCCCCCACGAGCCCCGGGCGGTATTCGCCGGCCCGCACAACGCCGGCGGAGAACAGAGCCACGGCCAGCAACACCAGAAGGCCAGTCACCCCCGCCATGGCTGCGCGCTCTGATGGCTTCTGACGGCCGCCGACCTTTTAAAGCCGCCGGGGCGGGGCGGGCCGAGTCGGGGCGGTCTGTTTTGGGCCGGGCTTCGGCCCCCTCCTCCCTAGTCCGGAGCCTCCGGCGCCGGGGGTGCTGCTCGAGGACCTCCCCGGGAGTGGGAGTGGGAGTGGGAGGGGGAGGGGGAGGGGGAGGGGGAGGGGGATGGGGATAAGGATGGGGATAAGGATAAGGATGAGGATGAGGATAAGGATAAGGATGAGGAGGCGGAGGCGGAAGAGGGGGAGCGGGAGCGGGGGGAGAAGGGTGTTTTCCCGCACGGGCATCGGAAGTTGGAGACTTTTTCCAGGATCTGCCTCCTCGTGGGTTATTCCTGCACTTATTTCCCTCTACTGCGGAGGGAAAAGAAAAAACATAGGGCATTTTAAGCTGCTGGTGTGGCTCCCAGCACAAAACACCGTGTGTCATTTCCTACCTCTGCCTCCGCAGCTCTGGTGTTGCCTCATCTACACTCCGGGGCCGTCAGAGGAGGGGCGGCTTCCCAGATGGGTCGTTTCGCCTCCTGTCGGCTCCCATAAACACCAGCCAATCTCCCCCATCCCGTCAGGAACCTAACGTTTGGAAAGATGAGGCCTCATATAGTATGAGGGAGATAGCTCCGGTGAGATTCAAGGCCTCAAGGAGTTGTTAGGCTGAGAGAGGGTGAGGTTTTGCATCTGAATATTCGCAGCATGCCTTGTAATGGAAGGGGCTGGTGTGCTGACTGGAAAGGCTGCCTGCATGGCAGCAATACCCAGCAGGGCCGCAGTATCCAACATGAGCGACCCTTGGAAAAATCCCTGCAGTTGCCAACAAGCTATGACTAATTCAGTGGGGACAGGGCATTGGGGTCATTTTTATAGCTAGAGAAAGAATCATAGACTGGCTTGGGTTGAAAGGGACCTCAAAGATCATCTCGTTCCAACCCCCCTGCCTTGGACAGGGACACCTTCCACTAGACCAGGCTTCTCAAAGCTGCTCAAAGTGCCAGAGAGGGAACCAGGACATGTATTGGAAGGTGAGCCAGAGCTGCTAGCAGCTGCAGGAGTCTGTCTCCATTTATCTTTTCCTTAATGGACCTTGGACCTAGACTCGAGCAGTTTAAAACTCAACGTTAGAGCTTGCCTAGTGTCTTTAGAGGCGAAGGCTCTCTTTTGCACTGTCAGTGACTGCTGCCAGCAGGAACAGCCCGCTCTGATCTAAATCAGTCACCTGCCAGGTCTCTTTGCACTGCCTTCTGCTGGCCCTGCGAGCTCAGGCCTCTATCGAGCAGTGCCCCGGCTCCCAGCCGCTAGAGGTGCTCACCAGCCCCACACAGCTCATGGAGGAACCTGTGCGTCACACTACCACACAAGGGAAGCACCGTGAGAGGGAAAAACAGTGCCCTGGGGATTCAGAGAGTTTTGACCTTAGAGGCAAACAAGCACGCAAAGCCTTAGCTCTGCTTGGATCAGCTTACTGGAGTTAAGGCATCCCAGTGTGATTTAAACTCACAGTGGCAGGCAGCAAGTCAGCTCTCAGTACAGTCCTAGTGATCACATGGTAATTTCTGCAAGGGGACATTGTACAAGGTACAGGATGACACAGTTGTGTTCTCCCTCACCTGCTTCGATGCCACAGCATGCCTCTTCAGCCAGCCCTGTTCTGTCGCAGAAACCCAGGGCTTCAGTTTCTTCTCACGTGCCAGTCTGTCACTGGCCCAATGAATAATTGATGCCATAAAGGCACTCCAGCTGAAAAAACTGAGGAAGGAGAGGAGACTTCTTCAGTAATGTGAGGGGTGGTGACATCTTCTGGGAGGCAATGGTTCATCCTCCTCCTTAGGCAGATAATTATTCATACAAGATGGAAAAGGCTCAACACAGAGAGGGATCATCCTCTCCAAAACAGGGACCACCTGCAGACCCCCAAACAGAAACAAGCTGCATTTGTTGACTACTACCAGTCCAAACCCCACAAAATCAGGACTTGAAACAAAGCAATTATGAGACAAAAAGGCTTGGCAAAAAAATTATGTTCTACAGTTGATGAATGAAGGGCACCTGGTTCATTAAATAAAACTGCAATTTGTCCTTTTGTTTTTGAAAGGTGCAACTATCTTATTCTATCAGAGGTGCTTTTTTTAAAATATGAAGCAGAAATTCCTGAATAACCAGATGACCAAAGAATACGGTAATTGAGGAATTTACCAAGCAGCAGGAGACTCATGATAACATTGCAGAAGTTTGTAATACTGTGTGCTATCACTATAACCGTTTTAGTGTCTCCTTACATGATTGGTTCAAGCATTTGTGCAACATCCAATATATTTGTATCTACCTTTTTGTCTATGTTTCAGCTTCACACAGGACTGATGAGCTTTTTATGTTATCAGGCATACTCATTTCTCCAGATAACTGCTACATTCATTGTCCTTGCTTTTGACATCCTTCATCTCTCTTTTACCATCCAAAGGACCAATTATATATGTCTCTACTCAGTAGCTACCTCAAAAGATCTATAATACTGTGACATGTTTTTCAAAGTACAATTAGACAAGGATCTTTGAAAAAGCAGTTAGTCCTTTAATGAAGACCAACAGTTTCTTCACAGAGCTGAATTCTGAATGACCCTCAAGGAAGAGTAATTACTGTGTTAGAGACAGGAACACTGGGAAACAATGATCCTGAACACTAAATGAACACTAAACATCTGTTTCAACTTCTCTTAACTGAGAGACAGCAAGCCAAATCCATGCCAGGGTCAGTCACTTACATCATACTAAATGAACCTAGAGCAGTGAAGGGTGGAGTACTGACATGGTTCCCCCTTCTCCCACCACGCTGTGAAGCTAACACAAGGCAATAGAAGGGAAGTGTTTCATAAAAGGACCAATTTTGAAGGCTGAAAGCCCCTTGAGCAAAATAGTCAGCAGTTTCTGCTGGGACAAAGCAATAGCCTTCCTTCCATGCAATTTATTGGGGAGTCAAGTCCCTGACTCCTGTAGGAAGAGTTGCAGAGATATGCTGCAGGATTCCTCCACTGTCTCTGGCTTGTTGCTGGGTTTATGACTCTTAAGTCATACAAGCACTCAGTCATAAATTATGTAACGTTTTCATCAATCTCAGTCAAAGAATATATTTCTCAAATATGAAAGCTTTGCATTTACAAGTCTAGCCATTACAATATGTGCTTATTTGCAGAAAATCCTTCAAATAAATGTTTCGCAGCCTCCAGCCAAAACCTCTTTCCATCTGTATGGGCACAGAAATCCTGTGAAATACAGTCAGCCAGGCAGGCCAGTGTCCAGTTACACAGTTATATAGGCAGCTCTGTCTCCATGAGACTGAAAGACAAAATGCCTCATTTAATTGATCAGTAAGATTTGTAGGATCAAGACCATAAAGACAGGACCAGAAGTGGCAGGTGAAAGTATAATGGCTCACATCAGTGGGTAGTGTTGCTGTGGGCCATGTCCCCAAGTTTGTTAGTTTGTTTTCATCGTATGAAAATTAACTCAGGGCGGTGTGTTCTTAAGGGAAAGAATATCTTAAAGAGTGGGAGATTTTGTCACCTGCTTTCTGCTTTGACAATTCCTAACATGTACACAGAGCTATTCTCTGAACATAGTTTCAGAGTTTGGTTGCACTTCCCAGAAAAATCTCCATGGTGGCAGCCTCTTGCACATTATCTGAGTACCTCCACTCTGGGCCTGCTATCTACATTTACCTAAAGATAACTGCATTTAGCTGGTTCCTGCAGGGCTTGAAAGCCAGCCAGCAGAGCTCTAATCTCTGCATGGCACTCAGGACGGAAACCAGGGCCTGCAGGAGGGACAACAGCTTTTGCTGTCGCTGAGTAATGAGATAGCAAACCTCAGATATTGAAAAATAATCACGCTTCCTAAAGGCAAGAGATTACCTTTGAAATATCTCAAAACCGATACACTCTTAAATGCTTTTTTAACCTGCTTTCTGATTCCTTTTAAAATACATCAATCATAAAGCAGGGTTAGATTTCCCAGTTTTCCTCTGTCAAACCAGCAGCCAGCACCAAATGCAGTGTAACAAATAGCACGGTTTGCATATGTTCCCATGAGTCCCAGGGGCTCACAAAGGAAGCGCCCCTTGAGCATGACAGCATTTTATGAGACAGGGCTGGGAGTGATTCCATACCAAAGGCAAAGCCCTTTCACTGCTGTGGAAGAGTGTCCTCTGCTTATGGAAACAAACCCATCCCATATCAGCTTATTCAGTGATGGTGGGAGAAACAGGGAATCTACCTTCCTTTGAGGCTCATGGCCTCCACTCCTTGCTCCGATATGGAGAAGCATTTTTTTAGGACAGGAAAGGAGGCAATGCCATGACTTGTCCACACAAGGAAAACCAGGGCCCTATCTTGGCCCTCAGCTTCAAAAGGACAGCTGATTTGAAAATACCCAGTGAACCAGGACCGCAGCCACATCTACCTGTACATAGGCATGTACAAATGCTGGCAAGCTCTCACCACAATCCAAAAGCCAGTAGTGGCTTTTCTGGATAGACTGCAAGGTGATTGTTCAGCTGAAAAACACTATGTGCCATGACAGGATTCAAAAGCACCAAAGGGCTGCTCTAAACATATTTCAGTCCTGGCAGTACAATTGGATTAGTAAAACCGCTGCCACCCCCCCAACCTGCTCTCAAGTTCAATGACTGCCTAAATAAGCTTAGCACTTAGTGCTGAGTGCATCTTTCAGGCAATTCCGTGGGAACAGAGCTATTAAGGAAACACAAGTCCTCAATCTAGGTGTTGAGTTCTCTTGAAAGCACAGCCTAAGATTTCTTGGGAACAGCAAAAAAAAATGAACAGAAAGCAAGTGCAAGTAGCACTGAGCCCTGTTCACTCACTGGCTGTTACTTTTAGGAATTAAATGCCAAACAACTCAGGACTGATCTCAAGTAGGTCAATGATTATTGCCCTGCAGACAGCAATTCTGGGAGCTACCCAGCTCTCTGCTGAGTCCCACGCTGCTCACATCATTTGTGGGATGACAGCATCACCTGCTTTAAATCCCTTTCCCTTATGGCAATGCAGAAGATTATCTGCCTCTAAAAAACGGGTATTCTCATACAGACATCTGCTTAGTAATTACTGATGTTAATCTGCCTTTGTGCTCAGGAGGGAAGGCATTATTGTTTTATATACAAGCAGTAAATAATGTAACTGGCAGCAGAAAAGCTGCATTTCAAATAACTGCAAGCAACCAGTTATCCTCAGACTGTGCAACTGAAGCAATGAAGCTACGGTATTGATAGTAAGTGCTGATTTAAGTGAAGTACTGGTGCATGTGGGATGTTAGCAAAAAACCCCTTTTCACCAGCATCCATTTTACTCTAAGAAATATAAATGCCGGCACAGCAATAGCATATATTCAAAATTATCACCAGAGATTTTATGCAATCTGATGCCTTTGACTGCTGCATTAGCTTCTATTTGGCCATTCCCTTTTCTTCTGTATACTTCTTTCTTCTTATGTATTTGTTTGCCTCAGCCTTCAGGAGAAATAGCTTTGCTGCATAAGATTTGTATTCGTTAGTTCTTACTAGATGGTTTTTTTCTTCCCTGGGAATCGTTTGGTTCAGAGCTGACAAGGGAATGAGTTCTGTCCTTGGTCTCTGATCCCATCTGAAGCACAAAGTGTATGTTTAAGCTTAACTTCTGAGAAATACTGGTGACTTCACATGACTAAGAATAAGCCTAAAATGAAGCGTATGTTTGCGTGCTGTGTAACCCTCCAGCAGCCTGCTGATTTAGATGAGGGGATTGAGTCCACTATTAGCAAATTTGCAGATGACACTAAGTTGGGGGGGGAGTGTCGATGAGCTGGAAGGCAGGAGGGCTCTGCAGAGGGACCTGGACAGAACTGGAGAGTTGGGCTGATTCCAGCAGGATGAGGTTCAACAAGGCCAAGTGCCAGGTCCTGCACTTTGGTTACAACAACCCCTTGCAGCGCTACAGGCTGGGCATAGAGTGGCTGGAGAGCAGTCAGGCAGAAAGGGATCTGGAAGTTTGGATTGACAGGAAGCTGAACATGAGCCAGCAGTGTGCCAAGTGGCCAAGAAGGCCAATGGCATCCAGGCCTGTATCAGGAACACTGGCCAGCAGGACCAGGGAAGTGATTCTTCCCCTGTACTCAGTGCTGGTGAGGCCACACCTCGAGTACTGTGTCCAGTTCTGAGGCCCTCAGTTCAGGAAGGATATTGAGGTGCTGGAGCAGGTCCAGAGAAGAGCAACAAGGCTGGTGAAGGGACTTCAGCACAAGTCCTGTGAGGAGAGGCTGAGGGAGCTGGGGTTGTTTAGCCTGGAGAAGAGGAGGCTCAGGGGAGACCTCATCACTCTCTACAGCTCCCTGAAAGGAGGTGGTATCCAAGTGGGGGTTGGTCTCTTCTCCCAGGCACCTATCAGTAAGACAAGAGGGTATGGTCTTAAGCTCTGCCAGGGGAGGTTTAGGTTAGATATTAAGAAGAAATTCTTTACAGAGAGCGTAATCAGGCATTGGAATGGGCTGCCCAGGAAAGTGGTGGATTCTCCATCCCTAGAGATTTTTAAGATGAGACTGGATGTGCCACTTAGTGCCATGGTCTAGTAACCACAATGGTGTTGGATCAAGGGTTGGACTTGATAATCTCAGAGGTCCCTTCCAACCTGGCTGATTCTATGATTCTATGGAATATTGTTCATTCCTGTCTCTTCCAGCAGCAAGCTCTAAACTAGGAGTGAAATGGTCAGATGTTTCAATAGAAGTTAGTTTAGTGTAAAAGAAAAGCCAGAAAATAACAAAAGATATTTCTTGAAGTTTGGGCCACAGCCTGCACATGGCAAAGAAACAAAGTGTAACAGAGAAGCCTGCAAAGATTAGATCTCATACTCTAAGGCTTCGCAGGTCCCAGAAAGCCCAGAGGAGAAAAAGTGTCCTCTGCAATAGCATGGTGTCTGTGCAGAGTTCCCCCAAGAGGATCCCCAGAAGGTGGTTCACCAGTCACATCACTTTTGTTCACTCTACAAATCGAATCACTCCTGTCCTCCCTTGGCAACAGCTTGTAGTGTAACTTCTCTACTTCAAAGTCCAAGCAAGGGCTTTGGCATATAGCACAAATTTGAGTGTTCACTAAGCATGATATCATCCTTTAGCTATACATATTTAGGCCACTTCATACACGTCATGCTCAAGAGCACAACTACAAATCCATAATCTTTGCAAGAACATACAATTAAAGGGACATCCAGAACCTCGAGTTTTTGTTAGTTGAAGTGAGCTCTTCTGCTACGATTCCAGCAGAGCCAAACCAGATGCCAGAGTATGCTGGATTGGCACTGCACAAACAGACACAACCTGTTTGTTTTTTTTTTTATTCTGGTGGAGGGTTTTTTGTTGTTGTTTTTGTTTGGGGATTTTTTATTGTTTGGGGTTTTTTTATTGTTTGGTTTTGTTGTTTTGTTTTTTAAGAGACAAATGTTGTGCTCTCAAGTAACCGCATTGATTTCTCATTGGAAGACAAACCAATGGTGCACAGCCTGGATATTTTCACAACCCCCACATAGGTTCAACCTCTGTGCTGGGTTTTGAAGTGGTTATGGTTCCTGTCTGCTCCAAATTTCAGAGCACAAAGCTCTGCCTGGTTAAGGCTTTTTTGCAGGGGAGGGGGAAGCAAAACTCTTGTCTATGAACTGTCTGAGTGAAGAGAACAGCCTGTTCCCAAGAGTTGACTTGCCAGCATGATTCCTCCCTGCTTCTCATTAGGAAAGACTTAAGCTCTTTTCTACATTGTGCTTGTTGAATTTGAAGCATTGAGAAAGGGGCAGGGATACTTGTGTATAACAATTGCAAGAGAGAAATTGTTGGAAGTCAAGGTAGCTTGCAAACAAAACCAGTCACCTGTACCAGACAAACCGGGATACTAGTCCACTAAGACTTTTTCCCCTCAAGAAGGAAGTAAAATTGTGAATAACCCCAAAATTCACCCTGTCAGCTGTTCACTCGCTGCTCTATACATGTACATTCGGCAAAAAAAAAATAGCCACTCTTAAACATGAAAGGGCCTTCCAGAAGAGTATATATTGTTATACATAAATAAGATTACTGCATCTATAATCATTATTTAATTAATACACTGTTAATCCGTGGGCCATGCTGCATCCCCCATTTATAGCTAGCCATCCTTCAGGTTTCAGCAAGCTCAAGTGCACAAGTGAAGACTCACTTTCAGAGCACTTCTTTTACTCAAAGAAGTGTGTGGTTATGTGTGAATTAGGTGACTGCTTCATATCCAGTGTCTGGCAGTCAGTTTGCTCCAGTTGGAAACTTTCAGTCATGCAAGCAAGGAGACAGAAAGCCAGATCACAGCATGCAACACAGCTGATATCACCAGCATGAACCCTAAAGAGGAATCTTAAGAAGACAGAACAGCAAAAAATGGGTCTCAGCACCTAGGAGGCCAACACTTACCCTTTGAGCTGTCCACAAAGACTTGCACAACATTCTCCCAGCAATCTATGTAACACATACTTCTGTAAAAAACAGATCAAATGCACTGGCTTAATGTGAACGGGAATAATTAAATTGTGTAAACATGAGAAGGAAAAAATAAAATTGTGTGAACATATTTCTTCTCAGATTCCCAGCTGGATAATAAGTAGCCTTTTATGAACATGACAGCAGAGCAGGGACAAGGAAGCTTTAGTTTCACTGTAATTTATTGGGGAGTCAAGTGTCCAGCTCCTGTAGGAAAAGCTGCATGGATCAGGCCTTTCACTCTTAAAGAGCTTAGCCACAGTGCTATAGTGTTGATGGAGCCCAGTTCAGAATCACAGAATTGGTAAGGTTCGACAGGACCAGTGGGTCATCTGGTCCTATCTCCCTGCTCAAATCGGGTCATCCTAGAGGTCTTGAATTTCTCCAGTAAGGGAGACTCCACAACCTCTGAGGGCAATCTGTTCCAGTGCATGGTCACCCACACAGTAAGCAGTATTATAGCACAATAAGTGCCAGATTCTGCAACTGGGATGGGGCAACCAGGGATGTAGGTACAGCCTGGGGAATGAGATGCTGGAAAGCAGTGCCTTGGAAAGGGACCTGGGGGTCTTGGTTGACAGCAAGTTGAATATGAGTTAGCAGTGCCCTGACAGCCAGGAGGGCCAATCGTGTCCTGGGGAGCATTGGGCAAAGCCTGTCAAGGGAGAGGATTGTCCTGCTCTGCTCTGCACTGGGGCAGCCTCACCTTGAATATTGTGTGCAGTTTTGGGCACTGCAATACAAGAAATATATTAAGCTATTAGAGAGTGTCTGAAGGAGGTCAATGGAGACGGTGAAGGGCCTTAAAGGGAAGATGTGTGAAGAGTAGCTGAGGTCACTCAGTCTGTTTAGTCTGGAGGAGAGAAAACTGAGGGGAGACCTCACTGCAGTTACAACTTCCTCATGAGGGGAAGAGGAGGGGTAGACACTGATCTCTTCTCTGTGGTGACCAGTGACAGGACCCGAGGGAATGGCCTGAATTTATGTCAGGGGAGGTTCAGGTTGGATATTAGAAAAAGGGTCTTCACCCAGAGGGTGGTTGGGTGCTGGAACAGGCTCCCCAGGGAAGTGGTCACAGCACCAAGCCTGACAGAGTTCAAGAAGTGTTTGGACAATACTCTCAGGCACATGGTGTAACTCTTGGGGATGGTACTGTGCAGGGCGAAGGATTGGACTTGATGATCCTTGGATCCCTTCCAAATCCACATATTCTGTGACATTCTGTGAACATCCAATCTTTGTTGGAAATTGCATGTCTGATTTTTTTTTTAATAAAACTGGATTGAAATTGTTATATTTCATATTGTGGTGCTTTCTGTTGATTTCCATGGCTATTTTACAACATAATTAATCCTTACTGTATATGTATTATTTTAATGGTAAGATTGATAATTGCTCTTCTGGTAAAAATTAAACTATAAAATATCCTCAGGCCAGGAAGTCCTGTTCAATACAATTTATTTACTATTGGTCATCTAATGTATCACATTACTACATCTAATATAAAGAAGTAAAGTTCTAAAATAAAGAGTTAAAGCAGTTCTTGTCCTAGGGATCTCCAGCCAAGGGAGAAGCTGCTGGCTCTACCTCTTCTTCTTTTAACAAGGCAAGTGATGTGCTCTGTACATTGGTGTCCCCCTCTCTTGCAGCTTCTTTGTCAGGGATCTCTTTCTCCTCCCCCTTTAGAAGAAAGTCTGAGGACAGCAAGTCATCAGAGGCAGACTGCTGGTCTCCAAACAAGGCAGGAGACACAAGGTCTGAGTGTCTGTCTCTCCTGCGAAGTCACTGGTCAGACCGGGAGTGCTGGCCACCATCTGGGGGCCTGCATCTGGCTCCTGCCCATAAAGACAGGACCAGAAGTGGCAGGTGAAAGTATAATGGCTCACATCAGTGGGTAGTATTGCTGTGGGCCATGTCCCCAAGTTTGTTAGTTTGTTTTCATCGTATGAAAATTAACTCAGGGCAGTGTGTTCTTAAGGGAAAGAATATCTTAAAGAGTGGGAGATTTTGTCACCTGCTTTCTGCTTTGACAATTCCTAACATGTACACAGAGCTATTCTCTGAACATAGTTTCAGAGTTTGGTTGCACTTCCCAGAAAAATCTCCATGGTGGCAGCCTCTTGCACATTATCTGAGTACCTCCACTCTGGGCCTGCTATCTACATTTACCTAAAGATAACTGCATTTAGCTGGTTCCTGCAGGGCTTGAAAGCCAGCCAGCAGAGCTCTAATCTCTGCATGGCACTCAGGACGGAAACCAGGGCCTGCAGGAGGGACAACAGCTTTTGCTGTCGCTGAGTAATGAGATAGCAAACCTCAGATATTGAAAAATAATCACGCTTCCTAAAGGCAAGAGATTACCTTTGAAATATCTCAAAACCGATACACTCTTAAATGCTTTTTTAACCTGCTTTCTGATTCCTTTTAAAATACATCAATCATAAAGCAGGGTTAGATTTCCCAGTTTTCCTCTGTCAAACCAGCAGCCAGCACCAAATGCAGTGTAACAAATAGCATGGTTTGCATATGTTCATGTGAATCCCAAGGGCTGGAACCTGCAAATTATTGTGAGATGTCTGAAGGGAAACAAAATTCTTAAGGTTAGCAAGGCTGTGATGATACATCACTGCACCAGCCCAGCAGCAACATGTAATACTTAGATATATTTATTATGCAAGATACATTTCTTACTGGACTGAGTAAACTAATAAAATCATGCCCATATGAACACACACAGACACACCACTCCAATAAACAAAGCACTACCTGAGTGAGAGCAGCAAGGGGAATAGAAATTATGCATGATCCTGTATTCTTGAGAGATTTTTAAAGGCCAAAATGCCTGTCAGCTCTTTGAACGTTACTCTTTAATCAGGTGGGCAGTCTCACTTGGAAAATGCATTGGCACTGTGCATTCAACCCTTCCTCTTTTCTAGTGCTAGGGACCTGAAAATCAGAGAGGACAGAATAAAGAGAGGTTGGGCAGCTGGATGTGGAATTAATAAAATACATTGACACTTGGTATTTTCTTTCCAGTTATTCTGAATAATTTTGTGTCAGGTTTAAGTATTCCATTGGGCTCTTAGATACTTACAGTTAAACTCCAGGACCCTAGCTGATCAGTTTTTTGCCTAGTAGGAAATCACTCAACAACAAAAAGGCCTGATTACCATGACTGCACTTCACTAGGAAAATAGAGAGCAGCTAAGCATGCCTTGAGGCAGTCATTACAAGTATGCCACAGCCACTTCAGCATCAAGCAGCTTTATCTACCTAGAAGTCCTGCTGTGCTGAGCAAAGCAGAAGTCCCACTGTGCCGAGTGGGTACAAAGGAAGAAGCCTGGAGGGTTTACAGGCCAGCACTTCAATTCTGAACTTGAAAACACACAGGCAACCACATAGCTGTCACTGTCATTACATGGGGTAATGCTTTCTTGATGCGAACAGCAGTCAGGAATAATATCTTAGCTATCCTTACTGTCAAATATGAGGACATGTCTCCTGAACCCTTTGCTGGCTTTCCATGACAAAATTCCATTTTCCTCCAAAACTATTCATCTAAACCACTCACAAAGCTACCTTGTCTTTTTCCTTCAAATTCCAGAATAAAATTTTGGTTTGATGAGAAACTAGAGCAGTGGACAGGAAGATAGTGCATTAAAACCGTGTTTTTCAACTGATTGCCACTGTGTCCAGTTCTTGCTATACAATAAGTTGAAGCTCTGCACGGTAAGAGCTGCTTACTTCTATGCTGGTGCATTTGCAAGGAGTTCAGTGCTTAAGTGCCACAATACCAGAAATTTGCAGTTCACAGGACTGAAGTCAGCGTATGCTGGGTGAAGATCTTTCCTGAATGATCTTTCTGCATCTGTCTTGAAACTCAGATCCTTCCTGAAGAAGTAAAGTGTGAATTTGGGGAGCTGTCAATATGGCTATCAACTGAACTTCTAGTACAACCGACGGCTTGTAAAACCAGCACAACCAAGGCTATTGTCCAATAACACACAACGTAGCTGAGTACAATGAATGAGATTTGAATCAAGGCCCAGAATCAGGAGAGAGAGATGGAATCCATGCCTTAATACATCTCATTTAGTCACATTATTATTTATTTATTTCTTCCCTCAGCATATTTCCTTTCAACCACAGGGGAAAGTCCCTCCAGGAGGTCATTGTTAATAAAGCAAAAGGTGTATTTCATCTACTTCTGATTGATTAACGTTAAGAACTCACTGCATGCCATGCAGTAATCCAACCTCACATGTAATTAACAATGTCCACTTTAATAATGTCAGAAATGCAAGCGTCCCCTACCCCAAAGGATTTTGGCTGTAAAAGGGTCCAGTATTTCAAGGACACCTCAGCAGTCTCAGGTTTGGGTATAATTCACCCCTTCACTTACACAGCCTTGAACAAGATTAAAGGCTGTTCTAACTCAGGTGAAAACCACCTGCTCTCTCCCCACAGCCAGATGAAGGCACCTGCTAGAGCCCTAGTTTCCAGGATCACTGGGGAAACAAAAATAGTCTTACCTTTCCTATTATGAATGCTAGTTTGCAGGTGCTTTAGGAGAGAAAAAGAAGGTTGCAGACAGTGATAGAATTTATAGCAGAAAACATGCAGAGAACATCTACACAATACCTCAGCTGCCTGAAACTCAAGGGCTCTAACACCTGCCTCTACAAGTCCTTAAAGAGACAACTTAAGCTGCTTAGAAACCCCATCTGCTTCATCGTGAACAACAGTGGGGCCCTTCTAAGGGGGTTTGCATAGCCAAGTGGGTGAGGGAACATCATGTCAAGGGCAGGTGAAATGATGTGGATGATCAGTGAATCAGTCTCCTTAAGACATAGTGTCTGTGCAACTGGACATTCCCTAGCAGAGGATATGGGGGAGAAAGAGCACAAGGGTTTTCATTGTGAGAGAAGCAATACCAGGGAAAGCATAGCCCTTTGCATGAGGCAGAAGCTGGGTTTGCAGGGAATCCACAGAACACAGGAGGCTGAGAAAGTGGCCAAAGAATCATGAGAGACCTCTAAGCTGCCCCTGTTTTGCTCCCCTTCTGACTCCAGCCTGGGGATCAGGCAGGTCCAGAGATTCCTCCATCTCTGATCCCTTGCTGTTTTCCCTTCTTTGCCTGGGCTTAACCAGCTTAGTCACCATGTGTGACTCATTGCTGGGCTGAGTCGAAGCCTGTGGCAGCAAGGGAGAGAGATCCCACTGCAGAAGAGGCCTCTGCAGTCCTCTCTGATCCTGACCCCACATGAAAGGCACTTTCTCTAAAACCCTCTTACCCATGCTCAAGAGAACAGCCCAACCAGTCCCCTCAACAAGCCATCCTCTGTTGTGAAGCCCACGCTGCTGAATTTGAATGGTAAAAGTGTCCTGCTAGTTTAGGAGTCATGCAGTCACCAAACAGTTGAGATTAGAGATTCTGGAAAGAAAAAACCCAAGTAGAAGTAAGCAAACAGTTTGTCTCAGGACCACAGAAGAGTCCCAGGCCAGGAAGAAAGAAATTCATTTACGTAGGGCTCTCAGGCAACCATTAGCAGGGCTGAGACCTGGGACCCAACCACTGAATCCCAGCCTCATGCATTTTTTCCTCTTGGACGTACCACAGTCTTGATAAAGAAATAGTGTTTGTTTCTGCAGCTGCTGCTTTTAGGCTGGAAGCAGTGCTCATGTATCTCTTCCCATGTGTCTATTCTCATTAATACCGATTTTAAAAAAACTTTGCTGTTTTTTCATTGACATCCTTGTTACCAGCCATACACAATTAAACAGAAGAAATAAGAGGCTTTAGCTGCAATTACAGTTTTGCCTATTTTGTAGAGAATGCATCCCATGAAGATTGACACAGCTAAACACCTGCCCAACCACACTGATTCTCCCAGCGAAAGTTTTCAGAGGGAAAAATTAAATTGTAGCTGTATATATTGAATGCTCAGAAGCAGGCAGTGCCAGTAATTATCCAGCAAAATGACACCAAAAAGCACAGACACCAACAGTGGTAACTTCCAAGGGGGCATAAAGTATTCTGAAGCGTTACCTTGCAAAGGATGATAAGGCCCTTCAAGAACATAGTCCAAATCCAGCCACCATCCTTATGACAGACAGCAAAACCTGCTAAGCCCCTCAAACAAAGTAATACCTAGCACAAGCTCTGTGCTTCATATGTAGGAGCACTGCCCTTTTAGTAAACAAAAAGATGCAAGGGTGTGCACAGAACCACACATATATTTAATCTCTTTTACTCTTTGGCTTCTCTGTGAAGCCTATAGGACCAGTCCAGTCTATAAAACTTTGCAGACACCTCACATCTGTTTGCAGGTACACATACTCCACATAAGCTGGCAAGTCCCTCCTTTCCCCCTTTCCCTCGCCATGAAAACACACTGGTCAACCTCCCAGTTCAGTCCCTGCCTTAAATCTGTTTACCCCGGTGCTGGGGCATCAATCCTACTCTTCCTCTGACTGCATGACAAGGGAACACTCCTTGGAACTCCACCGCCCAAGTGCCGCTGAATGGAAGTCTGTCATCCTTTCTTCCCCCAAACCCACATGTGTATCTTTCCTCTAAAATTCACAGCATGGGCAGGAAATTCCCTTCTTTTCCTTCTTGCCCACCCTAGCAATCAGACAATCCTCCTAGCTGTTGCAAGCCACCACTTACAGTATAACATGTAAGCCCTGTGGCTCAGCCAAGCTCAGCACACTCCCTTAGCTGGGATCAGGCAGAGGAAGCCCACTCCACAGACAGTCCCAGGGAGGCCTCTTATTTATATGGAGCTGCAAGTCCACAGTGAAGAGTGTGGCATCAACCAAGGCTCGAAGCAAGCACTGGATCTGCAGCAATAAACACAAACCAGGTCTGGTAACCAGCCACACCCTGACTTGGGGCATGACTACGAGGAAGTGCAGAAATGTTTTCCATTGACATATTTTTGCAACACAGTATCCCTAATGCCAAGTACAGAGGAGTCAAGATGAACCAGGCACAGAAGAGGAGATAGTACAGGGATATGCCAGATTCTGTAAAGGCATCTGGGGTCACGGATGAGGTCACATTGCTTGCAAACCCCCACAACCACGGTTCTGTCTGCAGCTGTGCCAAGGCCAGTGTTTTCCAAGTGTCTCCTTGACACCTATTGGAAAACTAGGGAACATAGGACCCACATGATTATCCTATGGCAGAAATCCAGGCACAACTCTTCACGCCAGGTGACACAGTCTCCAGATCTATAGCAATCCAAAAATGCAGTTTTCCAGATCATCAGCCTCCTGATGTTTCAGTGTCAAAATTAGTCCCCATCTGCTGTCCCCAGGACAAAGTCAACACCCAGCTTCAAAAGCCTGAAACTTCCAATGCACAAAGCCTACTGGTTAGGACTCACTTCTTGGGCCCAGGAAGTACAGGGGCAACCTCTAAGCTTAATGAACTGAAGAGGAGCTTGTAGCCAGCTGAGGGGTTGCAGGGGACAGGTGGAAGGAAGGGTGGTGGAGCCATCACGAAGAACCTTAGCCACATGTATACAGGAAGGCATCTCCTAGCCTTAGGAAGCAGAGGGTTAACCTTCTCTCCTTTTTCACAGCACAAAACTGGCAAACTAGGGCTTCAAAAAGCAATCCAGGCAAGGAATGGAGACATAGATGTAAATTTTCCCAGCATTATACTTGGAAGATACATCATTACTTTTCACCAGAGCATCTTTGCAGTAAAAACACCCTACCAAACCATTCAGTAACTCTCAAAAAATATTCTGCAGCTCTTATCAGATTCCCAGTGTTAAGGAAACCTTCCTGTCTGATCATTCAGGACCACTCTGACAATCAAATTCTTACCATCCCAGATTTTCACTGCTGGGACCAAAGCACCTTCACAGCAGTGCCCCACTTACCACACACCACACTCACAGTCAGTTCCCTCACCAGCTCAGCCCCAGGTTTTCCATAG
The DNA here is from genome assembly GCF_025592945.1 of Manacus candei. Classification (NCBI taxonomy): domain Eukaryota; kingdom Metazoa; phylum Chordata; class Aves; order Passeriformes; family Pipridae; genus Manacus; species Manacus candei. The sequence goes on along the minus strand of NW_026138083.1, from coordinate 8,442,779 downwards.
CAGAGTCCCACACAACTAGTTCCTTTAACAGCAAAACACCTCGAGCTGGTGCCACCCAGGGAGGGACCCCCAACAAAGGAATTCCTTGGATATTGTACCCTTACAGTCTGTGCATCCATTCCAGTGGTGATATTTAGTCTGGGGTCTCTCGCTGTTCACTGGCTCCTGCAGAGTCTCTGGGTGACCAGCTACCCCCCGGCCATGCCACAGGGCCCCAAGCCCTTTGTCAGGGAAAGGGTCAGTGCCAGGTCATGGCCCCTTGCCAAGGGCTCCAGCCATTTCCCCCCACCCCAGACATAATCTGCAGCTCGCACCTCAGCTGCACACCAGCTATTTGCACTAGTGTGTTCCTCAACACCCAGGTCAGACAAATTTTCTCTCAGCTCATTAGGACAGAGATACAGTGCCCCAAAAAACAACTGTTCACAAACCCAAAACATCTGGTAACACAGAGAGAGGAAGGCAGCAGCACCCTAAGGCAATCAGACAAGGGTCTGAAGCACAAACATGCACACAAGTAAAGTAGATACATGCTGGGTTTATTCTGGAATGAATTCATGCCTTTCAGCATGCAATGAAACACTGGATCCAGATTTCAACAACCATTGCAGGAATAGGCACATCTAGTTTATTCTGTTCAGATGCGGAATTTGCCAGGAGAGGGGATAGAATTCATGACACTGGATAAACAGCTATTATTTTTACTTAGGTTAATCCTGTATGCTGGCAGGGAAATGGACAAAAGGGACAGTCAGGGTCTCTTCCACCTCTGATAACTAGGAGTTGCATTTTATCTGCTCTGTCCTACTCACATTCTAACAAGAAACTAGACATTTTAGTAGATCACTTATATCCAATGCTTAAAAATTATGTTACTACACTGTACAACAGAACTTTGGGCTCTCTGTTGATACTTTCAAGAATATTTACAGGACTAGCCAATTTCAAGCAAATATTACAGAACAAGGCCAAAATACAAATTTCCTGCATGCTCTTACACAGCAAACCTGATTTAAAAAAAAAAAAAAAAAAAAGAAAAACCAAACTCCATACAGGGAACAAATATCTCACAGGAGACATTACTCAGGTAAGAATCTTCCATCAAGCCAATCCCAAACATACCCAGCAACCAGGCACAGTGATTACTGGCAAATATCAAGAGCACCGGTGAGAAACATCAGAGTCACCTTGCAATGACACCCCAGCTGGGTGAGGAGAAGGAAGGAGAAATAAAGACCAAAGGCATCACATCTGTCAGGAACTACTTCTCTCAGATCTACTACAGCTCATGGATTTGGGCTTCAATGGTCAAACTCCAACACACTTTGGAGTTTGAGGAGAGGCTGAGAAAGCCTGTAACAAAAAATAAAAACTGACATTTTTCACTCATTCTGTTACTGCATCTTGCTCCAGCAAGAATGCTGAGTCCCACCAGCCCCATTCTAAGGTCATGCTTTCTACAAAGTTCCCAGTCAGGAATTTTAAGTAGCAATATGGAAATTAGTGCTTTAAAAAGGGGTAACTAGTTGCTCTGGAGACCAGCAGTGCCACAGTATCTTTATAGATCTGGCCATGCCACTTCTAACTTTTTCTCTCTCTAACTGCCTGCTCAAGTGCTTCTAATCGCTATATACCACCCAACAGCTTCCTCTGAAATGTGTGTACACACCACTTACTAAAGGCTGGTAAACACAGGTAAGTCAGTTCATGCTTTGAGGTATGGGTCAAAGGAATGTTGGTTTAAAATGGAAGTAAAGCTACCCCTGCCCCTACCTTCCGGCAGCCTGACGTACATTGCTTAATGTATGGATTGGCCCTTGCCTTGCATCCAGCATAAACAGGGCCATATGAGGTTAATAATACTGGGAAAGACATGAATTAGATGGAATGTAAGAGCTTGACTGCTAATTATCCACGTGACCTCAAAGCCCTGGACAGCCAGGGGTCTACTACATGATAAGCTACAAGATGATAGATACAAATCCTTAGGCTCTGAAGACAAAGACTCTGACAAATAAATCTACCAAGCCTGAGTCCATCATCAGCAAATTTGCTGATGACACCAAATTGGGAGGGAGTGTTGACCAGCTGGAAGGCAGGAGGGCTCTGCAGAGGGATCTGGATAGACTTGAGAGATGGGCTGATTCCAATGGGATGAAGTTCAATAAAGCCAAGTGCCAGGTCCTGCACTTTGGCCACAACAACCCCATGCAGCGCTACAGGCTGGGCACAGAGTGGCTGGAAAGCAGCCAGGCAGAAAGGGACCTGGGGGTACTAATTGACAGGAAGCTGAACATGAGCCAACAGTGTGCCAAGTGGCCAAGAAGGCCAATGGGATCTTGTCCTGTATCAAAAATAGCATGGCCAGCAGGACCAGGGAAGTGATCCTTCCCCTGTACTCTGCGTTGGTGAGGCCACACCTTGAGTATTGTGTTCAGTTCTGGGCCCCTCAGTTCAGAAAGGATATTGAGGTGCTGGAGCGGGTCCAGAGAAGAGCAACAAGGCTGGTGAAGGGACTGGAGCATAAGTCCTATGGGGAGAGGCTGAGGGAGCTGGGGTTGTTTAGCCTGGAGAAGAGGAGGCTCAGAGGTGACTTCATCACCATCTATAACAACCTGAAGGGAAGTTCTAGCCAGGTGGGGGTTGGTCTCTTCTCTCAGGCACTCAGCAATAGGACAAGGGGGCACGGGCTTAAGCTCCGCCAGGGGAAATTTAAGTTGGATATCAGGAGAAAATTCTTTACAGAGAGAGTAATCAGGCATTGGAATGGGCTGCCCAGAGAGGTGGTGGATTCATCCCTGGAGATTTTTAAACGCAGATTGGACGTGGCACTGAGTGCCATGATCTAGTAAATGGACTGGATTTGGACCAAGGGTTGGACTCGATGGTCTTGGAGGTCTTTTCCAACCCAATCGATTCTATGATTCTATGATTCTATGATTCTATGATTCCATGACTATGATTAAGACACTTCTGTCTCATATATTTGATGCTCAGAGCTGCAGATCTTACTTTGTGAAGTAACAAAGTAACAAAAAACATCTGGAAAAGAAAAATCACACCAGGGATAGTACTTTGTATATCCTAAACAATGTAAAGTCCAGGTTAAAATCATTTCACTTACATGAAATTTCCCCAGGGAAGAAATGGTCCTATATGCTGGGAGCCTCGCTATAGGAGAAGCTGAGAGACGGCAGCCTGTAGGGACAGTTGCAGAATTCAGTCCTGTGTGGAAGTACTAACTTGTGGTTTCTCCCCTAAAAACAATCTGCCTCCCACAGTCTAGGACAGAAACTATACCCTTTCCAAAACAGTGCAGGACAGGTTTAGAGAGGATGATTCTCTTTGGATAAGAGCCGCTGGTTGTACTGCCTCCAGAGAAACAATTTCACCTGCAGTTGGTCTGTACAGAAACAAACTAACTTCACACCATCATGCCTTTCTTTGATTCATGCACCCACAGCTGTCATATATACATCAGGATCCTCTTCAGATGGGCTGACAGCCTGACACAGTGCTGTATGCTGGTTCCTGACTTTCCCTGGACCAGGACTTCCCCAACAAAATATTCCTGCCGTGAGCTTCCTGTGTAGGTCATACTCATCCCACTGCTGTCCCTTCAGACTCCAATAACCAGGGTTTTGCAGGTTGTTTATTTTCATTCTGCAAATGTGGAATACAGTTCTCAACATAGCCTAGAGGCAGGAGAGGGAATTCTTCTGCAAGACAAAGGGCAGGCTTAAGGCCTGGGATACAACAGGGTTTCTCTTCTCATTTGCTGGCTGGTAGCTTGACCTCTAAATATTGATGATGTAGGGACTAAGTTCAGGCTCACTGCTGTGGATGGACTGCCCAATTCTTCCACCTCCTAAGAACAAGATCTTAGGCCCACAGAAAGTGTGTTTGGACATCTGTCTTCCAGCTTTCAGAAGGTGCCACAGTTTGGGCTAAGGCAAACTCTGAGCTTCAATTTGCCTATGAGCTCCAGAAGCAGAACGCAAGAACAAGCTTATCTGAAGGCTGCAGCATGGATGAAGTTACACAGTCACCATTACCATGTCACACAATGGGGTATAGGAGAGAGAAGGAGCTCTTTGTTTTTCATCTTCCAATTTCTCTCACAGCACCCAACAACTTCACTAAGTGCAGCCATGAAGTTGGCCACTACAGACCCTCAGGGCTAGTTCTGCTTGGAGAATTGGAATTCCCTCTCCACGAATTCCTGTATTGTGCATGTCTTTCACGAAAAATTCATTCAGCTCCTCTGGAAAAACAAAACAAGCCAACAACTTCCCCAGTCACAAGAAGATGAGCTCGAATGTGACTTTGAGTATCTGCACTGAGCCACTTGGAAACATCACGCACTGAGATGACAAAAGGCAATGTCCAGGTAGAATATCACCCATCACCCAAGGTGGAATTTTACAGCACTAGCTCAAAACAAAGCTGAAAAGCAAAGAACAGGATGAAAAAGCCAAAATGAGGAAGGGAAGATAACACCAAATCTGAGGTCAACGTCAAAACCTAACCAAATGGAAATCTCCAGACAGAAATATTAAAGTCGAGAAGCATGAACCAAAAGAGATTCAAGATAGAATTCTCAAATTAGAGCAGAACAAAATTAGTTGAGAAACAAAACAAGAGACAAAATGGGACTTGAGCAATGTTGAAGAAAGTTTTGAAAAAGTGTTCTCACCAGAGAAATATTTTTTTAAAATCTTTTATTTGGCAGAAATATTTACATTTTATTAATTTATAAATTTGTCAACCTGGTATAACAAAAGAGGCTAAATTCTGATTCCAAAATCACATGTGCCGTCATGCCAGCAGTCAGATCCCAAAAGTCAGACATTGATACATTTCCAAACTGCAAAATTTCTAAGCCAATCTAAGCCTGTTTACTTGCTGTCTGGAGTATAAAGCTATGAACAAGGTTTCCATTGTGTTTGGTTTTGATTTCAACATCCTATCTGGAACATTCAGCTCATGTTTTCATGCTTTTCTATGCAACCATGAAGGTTAGAAACTTACTTTTTTAAAATGATAAAATGGAGTTTCTTATTCAATATCTTCCTTCCAGCAGCTGGGATTTTAAGAAAAAAATATGTACAACATCCTGAGACTGCTGACAAAACCATAAGGCTTGGTAGCCACTGCAATATGCCATAAAAAAATACTGCTTTCCATTTCACCTTCACACATAACTCTCTTATTTGTGTAATTCAGACTCTATTCCAAAGAGTTTACGCAATGTTTGCTGAATCAGTCTACTAAAATGAACTTTGCAACTTCTTTAAAGAATTTCCATTAAAGCATGACTTGGATAGCTCAACAACAAGCATATATCATTGATACTACAGCTGTCACAGGCAAACATCTGTGCTTGGATAGGATCAAGACATTGTTTTATGGGGAACCAGTGCTCCCAAGACCATCACAAATTCACAGAGTGCCAGATTTTATGTTCACATTTCAAAGTAAACTCAAAAAAGTGGAAAATCACAAGTAGACATGAAGCTCCTTAATTATTCTATCAAGAGCTTAGAAGAGTCCCCTCCTGTGTTTGTTCTGGCAAATACATGAAATACCTAAGCCTCATGAAAATGCAAGTGTTAGAGTGTGTACATAAATGATGAAGCGAGTTCTTCCACTCTAGAAGAGCCCTGCCTTTTTTGCCTCTGGATATTCACACACAGATTCATGCCAGCATATGCTGGTCTTCCAATATATGTCCCCAAATTCACCCTGACTTGAAACATTTCCCCTGACCTGCGCTAGGTTTACTATTGCAGGAGTCTTGCTGCTTTGATGCACCCTCACAGATTAGACAGCTTTCCAGGACACCCAGAGTTTTGGTCCTGTTGTGTTGCAAATCAGGATTCCTTCAGGCTAAGAAGCTGTTCTGATGGTCAATGATATACAAGATATACATTCTTTAGATATAAATTTCTAGTGAAAATCTGGAGAGGAAAAATTCTTCAGTCAAAATGCAGCCTGTTTCAGCTAAAAGTGGAACTCATTTCACAGCTGCTGCAGCACTGAAGACAATTCATTAATGTTAAAGATCCCTTATATGGTTCAGGAGAAAGAGAGGACACTTCATTTGGCACCAGCATAGGTTCACACTCCACTTAAAATTCCCGCATGCTGGAGTGAGAATCAGGTTCTGCACCCAGAGCAGGGAGCTCACCAAGAGGGAGTGTTTTGCAGATGATGTCTCTCTCTGAGGTGGCTGTTCAGTTCAACTGGTTTGCTTTTCAGCAAGATGGAGCTCACAGCGTGTCAGACAGCACAAAGCTTCTGCCTTGCTTGGCAATCCTGCCTAACTCAGTACTCCCGAGAAAAAACAATACCCTGGGGGCCTCCTACAAACTCCCTAGAGCTGCTGCAGTCTCTTATTTCAAACAGGGATATACATGGCCAAGCTGTACTTAGGACTGCTACAATTTTCTATTTCTAGCTTGGGGAGATCATGTTTGATGTAATGCTACTGCCCTGTGCAGCCAGAGATGGTCGTGACCAGAAAAGGGTGAATCTGCAACCAGATTCTGTGTTGCAGAACAGGCTTGTCTCCAAGATTAGGATAGTATTTCCAGACAGCTAATTCCAACCAAAAGCAGAAGGAAGCCACGTCAAACTGAAAAGTGCCAGAGCTGTGTCCTTGGTTTCCTGGAGAAAAAACTTGCCTGGCGAGTCTCTTGAGGTGTGCTTCAACTCTTCTCTTTGTATACTACAGGAATATTTGCTGAGAACGTCCTTTGCTCTGACAGACCAGCTGAGGACATGGATAGGAGTTACACCATTTTTGATGCTGCTTTTTAAGAATCTCTAAGAAAGGACACTAATTTCTTTCCCAAGGAACTTGGTCTTCTGGTTTGCTATCCTCATCCTTGGAAACATTTTTCTGATTTCAAACTCTGACATCCCTTGCTATAATCTAATACTAAGAGCTAGCAGGAACACAAGAACACATTATTCTTCCACAGCTGACTTCACAGATTTTTGGAGATTGTTATAACCTCTGAAGTCCTCTCTTCCTTGAATTAAACAGCCTTCCAGTTCCCTCCATCTTCCCTTGAAGATCACACTTTCTAGACTAACCTAGCTTTTCTGATTACCTCTGGCCCCACTTCCCCTGCATTATGACTGCCCATCAGTGGTCAGCATAATGAAACTTGCAGGCAACCCACCTCCCAAGACAACCTGCAGGACTCCAAGCAAGAAGCAAAAGGAACAGAGAAAAACAAGCCTAGGTTTGCACCAGACAATTTTCAGAGCACAGTAAGTTGCAATAAAAATTCCCACAGCACTGAGCTGTGTATTTCCTCTTGGCTACAGCCAAGTGTGGCCCTCACTCATCATCTCCAGCCAGCAAGGCAAGGAGAGGAAGGAGCCAGTCTTTGGGGCATAGTCATACAGCTTACATCCACTGGTTGGAGGCTCTACAGGAAAGGGCTGTTGTAAATATACAGCTACTGCTGCTTTTTTGAGGTACGTTTGTTACTGTTGGCAGACAGGTCCTTTGTTTAAGAGGCTCTAACACAGGACAAGGGAGAGTAGATCTGATGAGCTGTGACTGTTGTGAATTCTAGTGCTTTATTCTCCTCAGCCCTCAGTTCCTTTCAGATTTCTGTCAGGCACAGGGCACCACAGAAAAGGGGTGTCTAAACAAAAATGGAGGAGATGGAGCAAATTGAGAGCAAGGATGGGCCCTTCAAACTCTGCTGGAGCCAGGAGCTGAGGGCATTAGTTTGCTGATTCATCTCTGCCAAGATGCCATGGGGGTGGCCACTGCTCCTTGGCCAATGTCTCAGGCTCCAGGTGAGCCAGGGCTTCCTCACGCTCTCAGCATGGTTAACTGGGAGGAAAGACGCAGAAGGAAAGTGTCTCAGTTTAAAGAGACTGGAGTGTTTTCCTAAGGAGGATGAGTTATGAGGTAGACCAAACTCTTCTCTCTCAGCAATTGCAAAGCCAAAATTAAGAAGCTCCAACCCAGGAAGTATGGAAAAAGGAAGAAATAACGACCCTTTATTAAAGGATATATGTATATTGTCAAAAACAGTAACAGAACACAAAAACAACTAAGCAATAATCCTGTACCCAGAAGTCCCCTTCAAAAAGGAGACAGCCTGATACTTCTCTGTCCTCTTGCGCGATCCTAATCACGGTTGGCAGGGGGCGCTGTTGGATCGCTGGAGGGGCAGAGCCTGCAGTGCTCTGTGGTGGCCTGCAGGGGGCGCTGTTGGATCACTGGTGGTCACCGTGTGGGGGCCCGGAGCGCGGGAGGAGCCGAAATGGAGATCTCCGCCCCCACCGAGGAGGGGAAGGGGAAGAAAGGGAAAAGAAAGGCAGTTTCTTTCCCACTAAACTCACGGTGTCTGCGACTGGCTGTAGACAGGACTTCCCCTTTGTTCGTCGGTGGGCACAAACTCTACGATGAAATCTGAGCAGATTCGGCTGGCAAGAGAGCAGACGGTAGACAAACCGAGGCCGGAGAACAGACAGATGGCCAGGTGGAGAGCAAAACGGCCTCCAAGCTTTTTCAACACACCTTGCTCCCCTTAAGGCACAAAGTGAAGCGCTGCTTTCCAAGGAGAGGAGGGGAGAAAAACTCCCCACCCCCTACCCAGCCCCAGAGAGGGCTATCAGGCTGGAATGTAGTTCTGCCAGCCAGCTCCTTTGTGTAGATAATCACCCAAGGCAGAAAACTGTCCTCTCCATTCAACATCCCTCCCCCACATGCAGCAGGGGAAAGAAAAATTCCCCGTTTGGTTTTTTAGAACAAGTAAACCCATGACAGAAAGCAAGACATCAATCACATCAACTTCAAAAAATGGAATGCAGTCATTTTTCCAAACTCACGATAGTGTTCACACTACTAATTTTTCAGTTATGAGTTTCACATATTGAATGAACTATACCAATTATCTTTTCCTCCAGGTGTGAAAGACTTTTCTCGTCAGCAAAGCAGAAATGTGGGAGGATGAAATATGTGTTTGCAAAAATGCCAGGTAAGAGCAGGAAAGGAACTAGGCATTGGAAGGGAGGAGAGTGGATAGAAAAGGCCAGAATTACATTGTCTGGGGGAGTAAATGCTTCAACCCTGCAATCAAACAGAAAAAGTGGTATCACTGGTGATTACAAACCCAAATTAGCACAAAACTAAACTTACTGGATGTGCCAACACTCTTTCCAGAAGCACAAGTGCTACATTCTTCTGTAGGTCAACTAGCAGCGGGAGTGTGCTGCAGGCAGACCCTCTCGAGTACTGCTATTCTATCAGCAAGACTGTCCAAAATCACCAGAGTGAGAAAAAATGCACTGCTGCTATCAGCTTTCCACCTGCTCACTGTGTTTTCTCTCATTAGGCAGCATCAATATTCCCAGCCTCAATGTTCTCCTTCTTCTAAGAAGCCTGCAATGAAGGGGCAAAACTCATCCAAGCACTAAAAAAATATTTTTTTTTTTAAGGCAGAGCAAGCACCAGAGTCCAGTCAATACTACAGAAGCTGGGATGTAGTGGAGACTGAGGGACTTTTTTGCCATGTTGATCTATTTCCTTACCCTTGGTGTAGAGAATGGGAGCTCTCTGGTGGCAAAATGTGAATCTGCAAAGATGGACTTACAGTGGCCCCATACTTTTCTCTGCTCATGTGGAAGTCTCAAGAGGTAACAGGAAAACAGTCCCATGCTGCCCTCTCCTAGGGCACTGAGAGCAGTCAGACCTAAACAATGGACACGGTGATTTCTAGTGCAGGGGTGCCTGTTTCAAAGCCCAGCACAACTCCTAGTTCACAAGCTCTTGCTCATGACCCTGCATCCCTTTCTCCAGCCCAGGTATGCAAGCTGTGCTGGGACACACATTCAGAGGCCAGGAGGTACCTGTATTTGATTAATGACATAATCCACAGCAAACAGCTGTTTTTTTTAGGGCCTGCTGTGGCTCCAGCTCAAAGAAAACAAGGGACAGTACTGCTATGGGAATCTGAGATCCTAATGAGACAACAGGAAAGCTGATGGGATGTCTCGTGAGAAGCCAACAGCAAAATCAAAGGGAAATGCATTAAATTGGTCTGCTTGGAGAAATGCTGTGTAATCTGCCAGCCCAGGGGAGAAACATCTCAATCCTCACCATCACAAAATGCCAAAACAGAAGCAAAACCCAGCCAAAAAAAGAATGGAATTTGGGTGAAAAAGAGCTTGGACTGCCATGATTTTCACAAAATAAGAGGCCTCCACTTTTCCCTACCTGATTTTTGGCACTGCCTTCTTAGGCAACAGTCAAGATTAAGTGTCCCATAGCCCTCAAACAGTTTGGAGTCTCGTGGGATCTGGAGGACCCAAACCACTCCATGTCATACAGAGAGCTCATGTACAAGGTTTCCCCTTAAGGCCCACCTTGACACCTGGTTCTCAGTTGTGTGCCACTGCTCCTCTCTGCCTTAAGAACAGCAGATTCACAGTCTGGATACATCTGGCATCTCTGGCCCTTCCAAGGGACCTGGAAAAGAGAGGCAGCAGTGAAATATCACCAATCTTTTCTGGCAAGTGCTCTGACTTGCAGCTCTAGCATGCAGATGAACTGTGTCCATGCAACCTTGGACAGCTGTTTATACCTCCTAGCCCAGGGCAGAGGTCTTCCATCCAGCTGCACCTTCAGAAGGTGTAGCAACACCAGGAGTCTTCATGGGCTCAGATGGTGATGAGTCAAAATCAGAAAGGATGAAATCCACAGAAGGTTATTAAAAATAGAGGCACAGTGCCAAACTCAAGACATTCCTGCCTGCACACTAGATTCTGTCAGCTGACTTTGTCCATCCTTCCCCAGGCATGTCCTGCCAGGAAGAAGATATCAGGCTAGACAGATCTCTGATCTGATCCAGGACATGTCTAATGGGAGCAGAGCTGTCACATCTCAGGCCATAACAGAGAATCTGTCCTTCGGCAATGCCCTCTGCAGCTCTGTAACGCTTCTTCCCAGTCTGAGAAATTGTACCATGCTCCAGGAATGACCCAGAGCTGGACACATTTGTCTGCTTAAGCCTCTCTGTAAGAAGTAATCGCAGCAGCTGGGGAGAAACAAGAACATCAGGCAGGTAGACAAAGCCACAGAGGGCCTAACGCCTCAGAAGAGGAAAACAACAAAAAAAAGGGAGAAAAAAATAGTTGGAGACTACTAGTTTGCATCTGTCTGAGAAAGTCAGGGCTGCTCTCCGACAGACATGCAGACAAATTCCTTTCACGCCACCAGATGGAGCCGTGTCTTCAGTCACCAGCAGGCAGCTGGTCTGGCAGGGGACAACAGCCCTCTGCTCCCTCCTCCACCTGCGTTCGATGGGCAAGTTCTCAAACTGCAAGGAGAGGGCAACGGCAGCCTTGCTCTACCCCAGGGCCCGGCCTCCCCAGCGGGGCATCTCACAGCTGCAGGGCTACTTCCACCCTGAGCCACTGTGAGGCTAAATCTGGGACTGAGTCAGTTGGGATCCAGGAGAGGAGGGTAAATGAACTGCCTGCCCACAGCTGACGCCCCTGGAGCTGGAGTGAGGGTCAGAAGTACCTTTTTGAGCACAGCAACAGCAAAGCATTGTATCTTGGGAGTAAGACTTCTGTGATGGGCAATCTGACAGGGGAAGCACTGTCCAGGAGTTGTGTGCAGTTTTGGTCACTGCAATATAAGAAAGATATTATTAGAGAGAGTCCAAAGGAGGGCAACGAAGATGGTGAAGGGCCTTGAGAGGAAGCCGTGTGAAGAGCGGCTGAGGTCACTTGAACTGTTCAGCCTGGAGGAGACTGAGAGGAGACCTCATTGCAGTTACAACTTCCTCATGAGGAGAAAAGGAAGGGAAGGCACTGATCTCTTCTCTCTGGTGACCAGTGACAGGACCCAAGGGAATGGCCTGAATTTATGTCAGGGGAGGTTTAGGTTGGATATCAGAAAAAAAGTCTTCACCCATAGGGTGGTTGGGTGCTGGAACAGGCTCCCCAGGGAAGTGGTCACAGCACCAAGCCTGACAGAGTTCAAGTGTTTGGACAATACTCTCAGGCACATGGTGTGACTCTTGGGAATGGCCCTGTGCAGGGCAAAGGATTGGACTTGATGATCCCTGTGGGTCCCTTCCAACTCAGCATATTCTGTGACTGGCAACCTGTGCTTCCTGGCCTCCTTTAGAAATGCAGCTGTGGTCATGCTTCTTGCCAGCATCCACATACAGCGTGTTGGGTGACAACCCATCAGGAGAACTGAGCTGTGCCACTGTCCTAGTTAGAACAGCTGGGACCGATTCATCACTGGATGGGTGTAGCCCAAAACTGTATTCTATGGCCCTCCATGCCATTTTCCCAGAAACTGTTGTCGGGGGGGGGGCTGCGAGGTGGGGGGGGGTTCCTGTCCTCATACCCTTTTATGGAATTCCCCGCTCTGAGGGAACGAACTGAGCATCCTTTTATGGAATTCCCCGCTCTGAGGGAACGACTGACCATTCCTGCCTGAACTGGAGAATATATAAACCTGGAGTTTCAGAACCTTACCACCACTCATGGGATCTAGAGGAAGACCATAGCTCACCGCTCTCAACCAGACTGAGACCACCACCCTCAACTGGACTGCAATCACCACTTTTGACCAGACTGCAACAGCTCTCCCACCAGCAGGTTTTTCCCCTCTCCCTTTACTGTGGACTCAAGGGGGAGGGCCCAAGGAACACCACTTTGTTCATGCCCCAGGGTGCTGGGTTATACATTTGGGTTTTGTGGGTTAAAACCAATTGTTTGTTTGTACAATTGTACTTACTGTGTTATTTTAATAAATTGTTATTCTGACTTATAATCTCTCCTTCGAGTTGAGTTCATTTCCCCTGCTGGTTAACTCTTAAACCAGCACATTTTTGGCGCCCAATGTGGGGCAGAGAGAGAGAAGTCAGAATCACAATTTCATTTTAAGCATTTGTCTATTTGGATATAGAAACTCCCTGATCACCATGTTGTTTGATGCGTTCACATGGATGTTGTATTTGAGCCTGTTCGTATTTCCACAGATGGGGTATTATTTGCCTGTTTTGATGCTCTCTTTAAGACCAGGGAGAAGGATCCAAATTGCTTTATTAGTATATTATGTTTATGTCATTCTAACATCAGAAGCAATGAGTTTCATTGTAAATGTGTATTCAGTCCTGTTTGCCTGTCCTGGTTTGGGTTGCTACCTCTGGGGCCTCATTAAAAATCGCACCCAGCCCTTTGGGGGAACAGGGGGGGATGGTTGTTTCCAGCCTCTCACCTCCTTCTTCCCCTTCAGACCTGCTACAACAGTTTTTGAAAATATTGAGTTCCCTTTTGATGTTAAGGACAGCATAATGTTATTGCTAGGGTTGCTCTGTCTGCTCTGTACTGTGTACACCATGTTTAGGGTCAGAACAGGGCCTTTTAGGGAGGTTGTTTGGACACCTGCCCTGGGAGCAGATAATGCTGAGTGGCACGGGAAGTGGGAGGACATCGGCCATTTGGAGAAGTTTTCTCCTCCAGTGATCTGGAAATTCACCCCTGAACAACTGCAGGATCCTGTTAGCATGATAAGACTGGTGAAGGAAAAATGCTCTGGCAGCTCCAGAGATGGCCAGCTCACAGCAACCTGCTGGGCCCTGGCCACTGCCTACCGGGCACTGCTTGACATGGTACAGCACTGTCAGGGGGAGGAGAGAAGGAGCAAATCCACAGGCACCACGTCCACCCAAACCACAGCTGAGTCAGAGGGAGAAAGAAATAAACCAACCGGCACCGTGTCCACACAAACCATCGAGGAGCCAGAAGAACAAGCAAAACCAATAGCAGTCGCCCCTGTCCAGAAAAGGAAATCAAAGACTAAATCAGTCCGTATAGCAAATGATGACGAAGAGGCGGGACCTTCACATCCACCGGAGGAGACGGAGCCAGAAATAATCACTCGGTCCCTATCCCTGGGTGAGCTACGTGAGCTCCGGAGAGAGTTCACACGACAGGCTGCTCCGAATCTGGGATGCCGCAGCTAACAATACAATCCTAGATGGGAGTGAAGCCAAACAGCTGGGATCCCTGTCTCGAGATGTAGTCATTGATCAGGGGATTGGAAGGAGGCAGGAAACTCTCAGCCTCTGGCGGCGACTGCTGTGCAGTGTGAGGGAGAGATACCTTTGTAAGGAGGACCTCCACGTATAGCAAGGACAGTGGAACACAATGGAACAAGGTATCCGGTGCTTAAGGGAGTTAGCTGTACTGGAGATAATCTTTTCAGAGGACGAAAGATTCCCTAAAAGTCCAGATGGTGTACAGTGCACCTCCCAGATATGGTTAAAGTTTGCATGACTCGGGCCAGAAATGTATTCCCGCTACTTAGCAACGCTGCAATGGAGGGAAGGAGAGGACAAGGTGGGTGCGTTGGTCAGTAAACTCAGGATTTATGAAGACACTGTCACCGCCCCATTACGAGCCCACGTCTCATCTGTGGAAACCAAACTGGCTGAACATGTCCAAAGCCTGGAAGAGAAGATTGAAGAGGGACACCAGAAGCTAAGAGAGGAAATTAAGGAAGGGATCTTCCATATCTCGCCAGGACAAACAAGAGTCTCTGCTATTAGGAGCCAGCGTCCCCCAGCTAAGGAGAGAAGGTACACTCCACGTGGCGATCTATGGTTTTACCTCCATGAGCACGGAGAAGATATGAGGAAGTGGGATGGGAAACCCACCTCTTCCTTAGCAGCCCGGGTACGTGAACTAAAAAGAGGAACAAGTACCACAAGGAACTCTTCAAGGGTAAATGCGGCTCCGGTCTCTCGTGGGCAAGACTCCAGACGGTACAGGAATGATGATACGTCTGATCCTCTTGAAGGGACCTCCAGGTCATACTCACAAGAAGAGCACAATGAGTACCATGACCAGGACTAGGGGTGCCCTGCCTCTAGCCAGGTAGAGGAGAGGGACAATCGAGTCTATTGGACTGTGTGGATTTGGTGGCCTGGCACATCAGAGCCACAAAGATATAAGGCCTTAGTGGACACCGGCGCACAATGTACTTTAATGCCATCAAGACACGTAGGGGCAGAATCCATCTCCATTTCTGGGGTGACAGGGGGATCCCAACAGCTGACTGTACTGGAAGCTGAAGTGAGCCTGACTGGGAAGGAATGACACAGACACCCTATCGTGACTGGCCCAGAGACCCCGTGTATCCTTGGCATAGATTACCTGAGGAGTGAGTATTTCAAAGACCCAAAAGGACTTCATTGGGCTTTTGGCATAGCTGCTGTGGAGACAGAGGAAATTAGACAGTTGAACACCTTGCCTGGTCTCTCAGAGGACCCCTCTGCTGTGGGACTGCTGAAGGTTGAAGACCAATTGGTACTGATAGCCACAGCAACAGTGCACCGTTGGCAATACCGCACCGACCGAGACTCTGTGATGATCCGTGACCTGGAGACCCAGGGGGTGGTCAGCAAGACTTGCTCACCCTTTAATAGCCCTATATGGCCAGTGCGTAAGTCCAGCGGAGAGTGGAGGCTGACAGTGGATTACCATGGACTCAATGACATTACACAACCCCTGAGTGCTGCTGTGCCGGACATGCTGGAGCTCCAGTATGAGCTGGAGTCCAAGGCAGCCAAGTGGTATGCCACCATTGACATTGCCAATGCCTTTTTCTCCATTTCTTTGGCAGCGGAGTGCAGGCCACAATTTGCTTTCACTTGGAGAGGTGTGCAGTACACCTGGAATCGACTGCCTCAGGGGTGGAAACACAGTCCCAGCATTTGCCATGGACTGATCCAGACTGCACTGGAAAAGGGCAAGGCTCCAGAGCATCTACAGTACATTGATGACATCATTGTATGGGGGAACACAGTGGGAGAAGTCTTTGAGAAAGGAGAGAAGATAATCCAGATACTCCTAAGAGCTGGTTTTGCCATTAAACGGAGTAAGGTCAAGGGACCTGCTCAGGAAATTCATTTCCTAGGATTGAAGTGGCAAGATGGACGCTGCCTAATTCCAACGGAGGTGATTAACAAAATAGCAGCCATGTCCCCACCAACCAGCAAGAAGGAAACACAGGTTTTCCTAGGCGCTGTGGGCTTTTGGAGGATGCATATCCCCGAGTATAGTCAGATTGTAAGCCCTCTCTACCTTGTGACACGGAAGAAAAATGATTTCCAGTGGGGCCCCGAACAACAACAAGCCTTTGAAAAAATTAAACAGGAGATTGCCCATGCGGTAGCCCTTGGGCCAGTAAGGACAGGACAGGACGTGAAGAACGTGCTCTACACCGCAGTCGGGGAGAATGGCCCTTCTTGGAGCCTCTGGCAGAAAGTGCCTGGGGAGACCCGAGGACGACCGCTGGGATTCTGGAGTCGGGGATACAAGGGATCTGAAGCCAGCTATACACCAACTGAGAAAGAGATCCTGGCTGCTTATGAAGGAGTTCGAGCTGCCTCAGAAGTGATCGGCACCGAAGCGCAGCTCCTCCTGGCACCCCGACTACCAGTGCTGGGCTGGATGTTCAAGGGAAGAGTTCCTTCTACACATCACGCCACCGATGCCACATGAAGTAAGTGGATCGCTCTGATCACACAGCGAACCCGGATAGGGAATCCTAATCGCCCTGGGATTCTGGAAATTATCACGAATTGGCCCGAAGGTGAGAGTTTTGGACTATCCTCTGAAGAAGAAGAGGAGCAGGTGACACGGGCTGAGGAGGCCCCACCATATGACAAGCTACCAGCAGATGAAAGGCGATATGCGCTCTTCACAGATGGCTCCTGTATGGAGTCCCACACGGCGAGTTGCAGAAGCGACCGAAGGACAAGGTGGGTCAAGTCAGTTTGCAGAGCTTAAAGACGTTCAGTTGGCTTTGGATATAGCTGAACGAGAGAAGTGGCCAAGACTCTACACTGACTCATGGATGGTGGCCAATGCTCTGTGGGGATGGCTGGAGTGATGGAAGAAGGCCAACTGGCAGCGCCAAGGGAAACCCATCTGGGCGGCGGAGATGTGGCAGGACATCGCTGGCCGGGTAGAGAAGCTGAGTGTGAAGGTCGGTCACGTAGATGCTCATGTAGGCAAGAAACGGGCTAATGAGGAGCATCATAACAACGAGCAGGCAGACCGAGCTGCCAGGATTAAAGTCTCTCAGGTAGATCTGGATTGGCAGCACAAAGGAGAATTATTTCTGGCTCGATGGGCCCATGACGCCTCTGGTCACCAGGGGAGAGATGCAACATACAGATGGGCTCGTGACCGAGGGGTGGACTTAACCAAGGACATTGTCTCACAGGTCATCCATGACTGTGAGACATGTGCTGCCATCAAGCAGGCCAAGCGGGTGAAGCCTCTATGGTATGGTGGACAGTGGTCGAAGTACAGGTATGGGGAAGCCTGGTAAGTTTACTACATCACGCTCCCCAAAACCCGCCAAGGCAAGCACTACGTACTGACCATGGTAGAAGGAAGTACTGGATGGTTGGAGACATACCCCGTGCCTCATGCCACTGCCCGGAACACCATCCTGGGCCTTGAAAAACAAGTCCTGTGGCGACACGGCACCCCGGAGAGAATTGAGTCTGATAATGGGACCCACTTCAAGAATGGCCTTGTAGACACCTGGGCCAAAGAGCATGGCATTGAGTGGGTGTATCATACCCCCTACCATGCACCAGCTGCTGGAAAAGTTGAGCGGTGCAACGGACTGCTGAAAACCACCCTGAAGGCACTGTGTGGGGAGACTCTCAAACACTGGGAGCTGCATTTAGCAAAGGCCACCTGATTGGTCAACACCCGAGGCCCCATCAATCAAGCTGGCCCTGCCCAATCAGAACTTTTGCATACTGTAGATGGAGATAAAGTCCCCGTAGTGCATATGAGAGGAATGTTAGGGAAGACTGTTTCGATTAGTCCCACCTCAAGCAAAGGCAAACCCATCCAAGGGATTGTTTTTGCTCAAGGACCTGGTTCCACCTGGTGGGTAATGCAAAAAGATGGGGAGACACGTTGTGTACCACAAGGGGACTTAATTTTGAGTGAGAATGGTCTGTAATGTTTCATTGTATATATATATAGATGTATATAATTTTAAAGGGATATAGTTTTTAAAGGGGGTTAATTTGGGCATGACATGGATGGCATAGAATAAGGGGTGGATAATGTCCTAGTTAGAACAGCTGGGACCGATTCATCACTGGATGGGTGTAGCCCACACCTGTGTATTCTATGGCCCTCCATGCCATTTTCCCAGAAACTGCTGTCGGGGGGAAGGGGGGCCTGCGAGGTGGGGGGGGGTTCCTGTCCTCATACCCTTTTATGGAATTCCCCACTCTGAGGGAACGAACTGAGCATCCTTTTATGGAATTCCCCGCTCTGAGGGAACGACTGACCATTCCTGCCTGAACTGGAGAATATATAAACCTGGAGTTTCAGAACCTTACCACCACTCGTGGGATCTAGAGGAAGACCATAGCTCACCGCTTTCAACCAGACTGAGACCACCACCCTCAACTGGACTGCAATCACCACTTTTGACCAGACTGCAACAGCTCTCCCACCAGCAGGTTTTTCCCCTCTCCCTTTACTGTGGACTCAAGGGGGGGCCCAAGGAACACCACTTTGTTCATGCCCCAGGGTGCTGGGTTATACATTTGGGTTTTGTGGGTTAAAACCAATTGTTTGTTTGTACAATTGTACTTACTGTGTTATTTTAATAAATTGTTATTCTGACTTATAATCTCTCCTTTGAGTTGAGTTCATTTCCCCTGCTGGTTAACTCTTAAACCAGCACAGCCACTCAAGCAATGCAAATGCTCAGAAAGAGATCAGTGGTTGCTGAAGACTGGAAATACGCAGGCTCACCAAACTGGTTCATCCTACCACACCAGCCAGCCTTTCTCCACTCAGCATGCCAGAAAAGAGCAGCATGCCAAGCACAGGCCACCAATACAGATTCAGACACAGAGAACAGGTCTGAAGAGGGGGATGGGAAAGGAATCTTCCACTCACACTATCCAGTTTTTCAGTGGAGACTTCCCCATAGCCACGTCCCTGGATAAGACCAACCACAGCACGTACACATAGCTCACCATGGCCCAGTTGTCAGCCCAGGTGGCAGAGCTATAGCTATCAAGCCACTCGACTCCATTCATGATCTATGCACAAAGACCACATCCTGCAGGATGATGGCACCCACAACAGAGACAGGAGAGAGGTCAGGGATGCTGTCAGAGGCTCCCATCCATACCTGTGTGCTGTCTGCCTGCACACTTGCAGGAAACACAGTGAGACCCTCTTCTTTTCCAGTTTGTCTCTGCAATGTCCTTCTACTCCTACACCTCACCTTGCACAGTCCAAGTGGCAGAAGTGGCAAGGAGTGTTGTCCATTTATGTGTGAGGCAGATTCATCAGGAAAGCAATGCCCTTTTTTAGACTACCTGATATATTGGAAGGCAAACAAACCTAGTATGCTTGCTCTCCCTTGTACCTACCTGGCATATCCAGCTTAGACCCACCCAATCCCTGGCTGTGCACTGCTGGCACATCCAGCTTAGACCCACCCAATTCCAGGCTGTGGGCAGATTTGTCCTGCAGCCTGCCCAAGGCATTGGCAGTGCTGCGGCTTCTTCCAGCATCACAATGGCCAGGGCTGTGTGCTTTGGAAACAAGTGCTTACCTCTCTATACCTGCCTCTACAACTCAGGCCTGCAGTAACCACCCTGAATTCTCATAGCACTCCCCTCACACACCACTGCATTCCCAGAAATCACATTCAATGCTACTTCATTATCTTCTGACAGTTTTGATGGGCCTTCGCTATCCTCTAGCAAATCCTCCACAGCTATAAGGCTTCTGTTGATGAACATCCTAATCATGGTCTCATTGCTTTCTTCTACATTACCCCATGTGTTTCTTATGGTTAGACAGTAAGCAGATTAGGGTGGTGATATGGTTTGAAGCTGGCTCCCTGCCAAGTCTCCAAACCTTACCACCAGAGTTCCCCCCCCCCCAAACCTCAGGGAGAAGAGGGAGAAAAAAACCTAAGAAAACCCGAAACGAGAGAGAGACAACCAAAGTGAGATATATAAATATATTTACACTTATATACAATTAAAATAAGGGAAAGGGAAGGGGGAAGGGAAAAGGAACAAAACCAAAATATTATATATATATAAATATCCCAATTAGCAGCCCAATATCTATCCACTAAAAGAGTTAGCAAAGAAATAGCTCACTACTCTCCTGGGACAACCGAGGGTCGCTCCGGAACGATCACCGGCAACCTCTGTCTCCCAAGGTCGGCAAGGCCTAACCAGGCCTCGCTCCCCAACACGGCAGACTCAACAGCAGGGAACCTGCACCTCCAAGCCGCCGGAAGGAAAGAGCACGAAGGCCTCTCCTCCTTTCTTCTTATAATCTGGCTTACATAAAAATTGTAGGGAATACTGGGTAAATCTGGACCCTTCCTTGGTTACAAACTGGTCACCAAGGAAGGCCTAGCCCAAACCACCACAGGTGGGGATTTTCCAGTCTGTGCCTGTACCTTGCATGTTTGGTGACACATGGGATGGGGCTAATTCACATGCCATCTGATCTTACCCTCAGAAGCCCTCCTTGTAATGAACTCCCAATTTTAACCACCCCAGTAACAAGAGCCAACTTTCCCCCATTCCACAGTGCCAAACCTAGACAGGTTCAGTAAGTGGCCGCAGTCCTGACAAACACAAACAGGCCTGCAGTTCCCAAGCCAGAACTGCCATCCTGCAGGAGCAGCACACGTTCAAAAGGTTTCTTTGTTATTCTGATGCAGCTAAGTGCAAACTCTGTCTAAGAAAATCAAACTACTACAACAACCTTCTGTCTAGGTCACAGTGTGAGAGGAATAGGGGTTAATTTAGTCAGGAAATAAAATAATTATTAATAGCATTGCAGATAGCAATTGCTAATGGCATCAGCAAACACCTCCTCACCTGGAACAAAGCCCATATAAGCCAAAAATGCTTATTCTCCTAGAAATTTCTGCAGCCATTGCACATTTGATGTAGCAGCATTATCATCTTACAAGTGCAGAAAAGGGAAGGCCTGAAGGTTAGGGTGTTACCCTGTAAGGGTAGCAAAGGCTTCATTGGACTTACCACAGATTTCCTGCCCGAGGCTGGGAGAGTTGTGCAGCCTCTCTCAGCTCAGCCCTCCTCATCTATAAAAGGGGCTGCAGCCCTGTCTCACAGCAAAAGCTCAGGAGCATAATCTCAGTGAATGCTGCAAAGCTTTTAGGTAATGCAGCCAGAGATGCTGCCTAAAGCTTTATCCACTGGTTAAGACAAGTTCAAGGCCTCTGTGCTCAACATGAGCCTCCCTTCTCACACTGACAGGGTTTAAGATCCAGTTCACATGTATGCAGGGAAAACATATAATTTTAAGTTTTGCACATTGCCTGTTTTGACAATTTAGGGGAGAGTTGAGCAGCAATGAGTCCTTAAGATGATTCTGGGACAGGAGGCATTTCATTCTCACCATACAAAGTATTTCAGACAGGCCCTTTAGTGGCAACAAAATCAAAGGGGAAAAAAAAAGATAAATAAATAGATAAGCCAGGTAGGCGA
Organism: Manacus candei; assembly: GCF_025592945.1. NCBI lineage: Eukaryota > Metazoa > Chordata > Aves > Passeriformes > Pipridae > Manacus > Manacus candei. The sequence continues at coordinate 8,421,180 of NW_026138083.1, read as the reverse complement.
GTAGCTTGATGACATTCTTGCATACTTAAATTAACATAGAGCTGTTCCATTCCTGAGCTGCCTTCTTGTGCTATTTCCTCCTTTGTTCTTCTAGTGGAAAAAATGCCCCAGGGATGATGAAGCATTAGGCTACCTTCCCCATCACAGTCAATCCAGAAAGGTTCTGATGAGAGCTGCTTTCTGATGAAAATTAACCCAGCAGCAAGCAGGGTCAGATTTTGGTCCAGTTGTTCATAGCCTGCAGTTTTTACCATATGGAAATTAAAAGGATTGCAACCTGCAGCAATTGTGGAAGTTGACAGCAAATTAAAAGGAATATGAGTTCTGGCATTCATCTGTAGCAATTTAGGACAACCTTTTCATTACTGTAAAAATAGCAAGTATTTATAAACAACATCTAGCTCTGATCTGCACTAAATCTCAAATTGCAATATAGAAAAGGCAAGAACAAAGTTAACGCTTCAAAACCAGATATCTATTGTAAAGGGGAAAAGCAGCTTGCCCAGTTTCACTCCATGGGCTAGGACAGAGCATTGGACCAGACACTAGGCTCTCAGTTCCTGCATGCTGTCTGCTGTACCTCACTGCCTCCTCAGAAGAGGAATGGAGCATCACAGCACTTTCTGGAAATCACCTTTAGGTTCTTCTTCTCTCCCAAAATTTCCCTTTAAATATTTACTCCAATGCACCTACTAAACTGAATGTTTTAGCAATGCACAGCGATAAGGCTCCTTGTGGCTTTGTTTCTGCCAGTGAAATAGCTACGAATGTAAGGTTTACAGAAACTTTCTGTTCCTGTCTAAAATTATCTTTGCTGATCCTTGTGACGCCAAAAGTACAGAACCAATATTCCATAAGTCATGTGAAAAAGGGACTACATTTCAAGCACACACAGCTAGTGTGGTTACAGTACCATCAATCAGCCATGACCAAAGCTCTGGGCTACCACCATGCCAGGCCTCACACAGGGGGACACCACCTGTTTCCTTTGCTGCGTGAGACAGCACATAGAGTCAGGGCCTGATCCTGCCATCTGGGTGCTTTGCAGTCATGGGGTGGTTGTCCAGCCTAAGAGAAGTCACTGTGATCCCTGCTCGAACTGCAAGATCAGGGTAGAAATGTTTGAAAAACAGCAGGTGGATGCAGCCCGATGGGGAAAGCGGGGGCTAAGAGGGAGACAACAGTAATTAGCATAAGTAGCGGCAGCCTCAGCTCACCAGCTGCTTTGCCGATTGTCTGCCTCCCTGATTTCAAACAGCAAAGAAGCAATTTGCCAAAGAACACAGTCAGTAGCTAATACTGCCCCTTAGAACTATTAGGGAAAAACAAACGATTTCCATGGTACAAAAGCAAGGCTTGCAGGGATGTCATGTAGGAGTTTGCCTAAGTAAGGTATGGAGCACGCAGCTCAAAACAGCCACCAAATACTTCAGAGTGAAAGGCTAAAAAAGGAAGGTTTTAGAGGAGGAAATGAGTCAGTAGCTTGGAGGACAGGAGGGGGAGTTCAAATAGCTGAGGCATACAAAGTAAGCAAGTAGTCACCCTCTCAAATGTGATTCTAGCAAATGCTAGTCAGTGAGGCAGATGTATTGATCTGGGGTTTCTGTTGATGCAGGGCCTCATACAAAAATGGAGTCTATGGGTGACTTTTTATATTGACCACGCTGGATTTTGAAGTGATCATTCACTGGACAGACACTTGTGAACTGCACTTCACACCAGTGTTTCTGCCTGGAGCCAAAGCAGTCACCACCAGCTACAGGATTGCTGAAATTTCTCAGGGTCCCCTACGGCTAGGGGATGGATTTTTTTGGGGTGGGGAGGGGGAAGTTTCAGGCTAATTGCAAATACCATTTACCTTAAAAAGGGAGGAGAATTCATCTTTCAAGATTGGTTCATCCAAACATACAGCTTGAGCTTTCAGCCTAGCTTATTTATAGCACTAACACTAGGAAAAAAGGACAAAGCTTGTTCAGTGTTAAAGGCAGAAGAGCTAGTAAAGAACCCCTTCCTCTCCACAATGCTGTAGCAATTCACAGTATTCATGTCTGTCTTTGTAACAACCTTGTAGTGCACTGAAAGGTGAGGACAAAGGGGTAAGTCTCACCGCAGGAAGCCTTTAGCCTTGCTCACTCGTACACCATAACAGCTGGCCATAACACGGGTGTGCAGCACGCAGTAAGCAGTGGGAAGGTTACTGTCAGTGTGGCAATAAGCCACAAGGCACAACTTCCTCACCTCTGCTCAGGTCCCTATCCCATCAAAAGGGTGGGATGATGGAAAGGGACCTTGTAAATAGAACCAAAATTTCCTCCTGCCCTTCCCAAAACAGGAAGCTTCCCCTCATTTCAGGCACCAAGACAACAGCTATGCAGCAGCTGTGAGAGGACCCTGTTGCAAGCCCTCGCTGAGGGAACTGCAGGGCTGCAAACAGGGGTGATGCTTAAGGTCACAGACATGTGAGGAGAGGGCTGTCAAATGAGGGAGCAGCACAGGGCTGGAAAACCAGACTCCCTTTCCCCTATGCAAACAGCAGCACAGGGTTTACATGCAGCAGTGGTTCCCAAACCACGACATACATACTGCTAATCCCAAGCAGGCAGCTCTCGGTGCAGGGCTGGAGCTCCCAGTGCCAGTGCTGCTACAGCACGAGGAGTCTGTGGAGCCTATGCCAAGGCAGGCTGGTACCACCATAACCACAAACTTGTCTGTGCATCTTGGTGTACAGCTCCTGCCTCGAGCTTCCGCAAAGCACCACAGCCACTGTGTTTATGCCTCACTAGGCTATATGCTATTTTGTCTTTTGGGTAATGCAATCATTCAAAAAGCCATCATGGTTCTTGGTGAGTGCCCTTCCCAGAGCAAGCACTTTTCTCATGAGACAGGAAAAGTGAGAGAGATTTCTCTTACTCTGCTGGTGAAGGAGTTCCTGTCCTCACTGAAGTTTCTTTAACCAGTTATATACCTTCTCAACCCACTGCAGGGTTTCCAAAAAGACCTCTTGAAACAGAGTGAGCCAATGGGCCAGTTCCAACTCATTTTCCCTTATAAGTATACAACATGAAACAGTCCCAGCCCTGTTCTCATGACTTTACATCATCTCTTCCCCTCCTCCCCAGGATGTCTCACTTCTGTAACCCTCTGTCATAGCGAAACTCATCTATGAAGAGCAAGCTTGGAACAGTAACAGAGAAATTACATCAATTAAGACTAAAAAGCACAGCTGCCCCAGGTCTCTGCTACATGCCACTGGAGATGGAGGTCAGCCATGGCACTGCCATATGGCACTGATCCCCACCGCCAAATAGAGCCTGCCTTGATTTCCTCTCCCCACCAGGACAGTCAGAGCAAGGAAGCAGGACCACAAGTTGTCCAGAGAAACATACTCTTAGGACTGAAGCTCTACCTATTACACAGGCATTATATCTGACTTATCTCAAAAGAAAAAAATCAAACATGTCCCTGCTCAATTCTTGCCAATACTTCCAAAGTAAGTCAACATTTGGTTTCAAATGTAAGCATTCCATGATTAAAAATATCAGAAAAGACCCTAAAGAAGAACTACCCCCTCAGTCCAATTCAAGTCCAAGGTCTTTGCTAGTTTCACCAATCTGCTGCAAATTCTCTTACAAAAGGAATCCCTGGTCAGAGTAAGTCACTCAACACAAGATGCACTAATGCAATAGGACTGCTTTTTCAATACATGAATCTTCAGTATGGGGTCTTTCAGCAACTTCTATCTAATGTGAACAGGCTTAACAGCATCTACAAAGGGCATTTACTAGGGTAGGCTGCAAGGAGGGAAAAAAAAAAAAAATCAAACCCCTTTAACTAGAACAGCAATATGGATGAAAATTGTAAGGTGTGTAACCATGGCTCACACCTTTAGAATTAAAGCTTCATGCTAGTTGCCTCATACCCGAGCCCTGAAAACATGCCATCAAGTCTTGGTTTTGTTTTCTGCATACAAGTAGGCACAGGCTTAACATGATGCTGGGGGTTTTTGCTTATCGATTCAAGCCGGGAACATCACTGCAGTCAGGATTCAGTAATAAAACCTAACTTTCTATATATTCTATATATTTTGTAACATCAGAAGGTGCCTGTATACTCTGTTTATGAACAGCCTAAGCTTCACTGCCTGGAAACATTAAGGAATGAGTATTTTCGTCGCGGTCAGAGTGAGCAGGACTGCCATGAACACGGAACAGCAGCTTCTCCGAGCGCCCCAGTCTCCGTAGCAGCGTTTTCTCAGGGTCAGCTTTGTCTCGAGGACAAAGCTGGTTGTTTCGGCCATCTGGATGAAGCCGACGCCGGGATCCGGGATTCGCGGGTGCCGGCGGGAAGCGCAAGGCTCCTGCTGCAGCAGCGCGAGCCAATCAGGAGTGCCTAACTGAGATCGCACCAAAGTAGGTAGTGAAAAACCCTCGAAGGAAAAAAAAAAAAAAAGAGAGAGAGAAAGGAAAGTCCCACACTTCCGCCTCGCCGGCTCTTCCGCCCGCTCGGCTCTGGCCGTTTCTGCTGTGGCCGCCTAGCCCCGCGGGCTTCCCGCCCGTCCCACGGCCATCCCATGGACGCCCCCCGACCCCTCACGCCCATCTCAGTCCCTTTTAGCCCCGCTTTCAGCAGCCCAAATCCTCCTTACGCCCCGCTGACAGCCACCCCCCATCCTTTCCCACACGACTCCCTCAGGCCCTACTCTCCCCTCGGCACCTTCCCCGCCGCCCCGCACACCTTGGGGCAGGTAGCCCCGCCTCACCTCTTTAAGAGGGCGCCGCCATTGGTCGGCCGAAGCGTCAATCAGCCGGCGACTCCCCTGTGATTGGGCAGTTCTGCCGGGCGGCAGGAGGGGGCCGTGTGTATGGGCTGCGAGTGCCCCCTCCCCGCCCGCGCGTGCGCGCGGGGCCAGGGCGTCGCCACGCGGGGCTCCCGCCATAGCAACCGCTTCCTCCTCCTCCGGGCACAGCGGCCGTGACGTCGGCAGCGCTTCCGCCCGGCTCGCGCCCTCGCCGCTTCCCTTTCTGCCGCCGGAGTCCGCGCCGCGCCCAGACACCCGAGAGGAGCCGCCGCCGCCGCACCGCGCTCCGCCGCCCACCCGCCCGCCGCGCCCAGCCGACGCCATGGTAGGGATCCGGGCGACGCCAGGGGGGCGTTAGGCTTCTCCCTCTCCCGCCTTCATCCTTGAGGGAAAGTGGGGAGGGGGGCGGCGGTACCGCCCGCCGCATCCTGGCTGGCGCCGCCGCTGGGCACGGCGGTATCTCGCCCCCCTTTTCTTCTCCTTTTTCCCCCCCCCCCTCAGCCCCCCCCCCCAATCCTTCCCGTTCGCCTTTGAACCTGAGGCGGCGAATGCGTTCTCCTCCCTTCCCCCTAGCCGCCGCCCCCCCCCCCCCCCATCCCGCCATGAGGCGGCGGAAGGTTACTCTCCCCCCGTTGAGGCGATGGAACTGTCCTCCCTCCTTTTCGTCACCTCTCCTTGAGGTGGTGGTACGTTCCGTGCTGCACACAGGCACTGGGGCGGGCGCGTCCATTCCACCCTGTGACGGGGGGGGGGCGGGTGAGGCGGGAAGAGCCCGTGAGGGGGCGATGCGCGGCCCCTCCCCGCGCCGCAGGGCGCGGCCAGGGTGGGGAGAGGGGCATCGTCGCCCCCGCCCCTCTGCGCGAGGGGCTGCGTGGGAGGGGATCGCAACCTGGTAGAAAGGCACCGTGGGTGGCAGGCCCCTTTTCCCCGGGGCCGGGGGCTACCCTGCTCGGGAGGAAGCGCGGCCGCCGCCGCAGCCGCCCCGGCGCGGTCCCGGCGGGAGCCATCTTCCCACGGCCGAAGGGCTCGGGCCTGGCCTAGAAAACGGCGTCGGCTCCACAGGAAGCCGAGACGAGCACGGGCCCTCCCAGGGCCAACTGGGATCCTGCTCGCCGGCCCCGGCTGGAGCCGGCAGCACTGGTAGCGGACAAAAGGGGGGAAGCGGAACCCGCGGAAGGGAAGCGCTGATCGTAACAAACAGAGTTTCGTAGCGACCTCTCGAGGAAGCTTAAATTTTAAGATAGTTGCTGCACGGACTTGGTTTTTGTGTTGATTTTTTTTATTTGTTTTGCTCCTCCGCACAGTGCTGGAAACACTTTATCTAAGACATTATGATGCAAACATACACACTGACTTTCCTGTGTTTCCAGGCTTTCAAAAAACCAAAAGTGCCAAGGAACTCCTTGCATAAATGGAGCGGAATAGACCAAATGCCTTTTTGACTTCCTGGTTTGCTTTGCCTGTGCTCAAAGTTTGCATCCCTATTTAACTGTGGGAGCTGTGACTGGCAAATTCGTCTGAATTACTAGCTCAAGCAATTTTAATTCCTGTCCTGTTTTTGCTTGAGTCCAGCAACACACACTTTTGTGTTTTGACACACTTGTCTGGGTTTTTTGTCTTTAGTAGAGGTGTTACATATTGAGGCCTTCTCATGGTATTCCTCATTAGTTTGAATGTGTGGTATATCCAGTAAATGAACTTTTAGTCCATACAGGGCTGGCAGACAGGATGTACTAGTAATCTCCCTGCTTCCTCTAACACCCAAATTGGAGCATCTGTGACTGGTCTGCAACGTAGAGCAGAGCTGATGGGAGTTGCAGCTGAAGTTGTTAAAAAGTCTGACGAGACTTGCAGCTCTTGTTTAAAACAGGCTTGTCTCAGCAAGCCAGCTACCACCTCTGCAGTATGCAAACCGAGTTTAGTCTGACTACTTGGTGTGTCAGGCTTCATCTTGCTTTGGAAGTAGAGAATTCCCCAGTCAGTCAAAACTAGTATTTCTCACAGTGATCTTTTTGCAACAGGGTCTGGGTTGGCTTTTTTGAGATGCTGGAAATGAACTTGCTTATGGGCATTGTAGACCTTCTGGCAAAATACAGTAATGTCAGCAGGAGGGCATCATTTAGTATAAAAAGAGCATTGGATTTTCAGCTTTTGTGTCTTGCCACAAGGTTCAGTTTCTTTGCTATTGGATTAAATGAGTCCATGGTCTTTGGAGGACCGTGCAAATTATTTTTCTTGGTTGTTAGTCAATACTATTCCCAAATCTGTGTAATTACAAGGTACATATGCCTCATGTACAAGATGACAGCCTCATGACAATTGGTAGTGTGGGTGTCTGGCATGTTCCTACTTGCCTTGCCAGAATTACTGTCAAGGGGCTCCTGCTGGGTGCAAGGGCTGACCTAAGCGATCCCATGTAGGAGAGCCTGCAGGCAGCCAGGACTTGTGTGTGAAGCTGTTCGGAGCTTTCGCTTGCCTGGCTGTTCAGCATTCAGGCAGTGTTCTGGAAGGGTCCCTCATTAACAAGTATCTGTGGTGCCCAAAGCAGGCCTTCAAAGCCTGGTTTTGAGGGTAACTTTTAAGTTTTAGGTTGCTGTAGGTGCCTGGAGAAAGTAAGTTTTTGGGCTCATTATAGCTGATTTCTGTGCTGAATATGTTCTAAGAAGCTTTAATTTTCTGCAAGAGTCCTGTTGCATACCAACTTACACCTGCATTACCTTAAAACCTTGCATTTCAACAGAGGAATGGATGCTACTCAAAACTTCTACCCTGCTACTGGCTGTTTTTCAGCAGTATTGCTGGGATTGCCTTTTGTGGGTATTGCTTTTTCTGCCTACCTTGATAATTAAACTGGGAGTGAACTTCATGGTAGCTCAGAGAAGGAGGTAATTTCCTCTTTGGCTGAAAGCTGAGGAAATGACCTCCAGGAATTCAAGGGATAGTTTTTTCTTATTTTTTAAATAATTTCTTTCTTTCTCATCTCTCCTTGTCGTTAACTGTTCTTATTGTCGGGGGTGGGGGGGGAAGAAAAGCTGAATAGAGTTCTGATTCCACCCCTCCTCCTGCCAAAAGAGACCAAATAATGCTAAATGAAAAACTTGAGTCTAGCTGGCAAGATCTGTCTACAAGTGATATGCAAATAACTCTGTAGTTCTTGCTGGTTTATGGTGTGCAAATATAGCCTGTTACACAACAGCAGTAAAAGGCAGTTAGTTATGTTTCCCATCATGCTTCACATCTGAATTGAAGCTTTGGACTTTCATGCTGTCCCCTGTAAACAGAGGTGTCTGTCTGTCCGGCTGTAGATAGCAGGGCATGTGGGCCTTGCAAGAAGTCAGGAAGTCACTGGTGTTCCAACACTGATCTTTGGGATCAAGTTAAAGTCGTTGCACCTTTCCTACTCAGTACAGTGGGGTGGTAGTATCCGATGTGTTTTCTTGAGTGCTCAAATAACAAAAGCAAAGCAGTATTTCAAATCCGTGGTTTTGACCACCTACATTTTCAGTTGACTTGTTGGCTTTACGTGACACCCTTTTCAGAGGCCTGATTTGGCAAAATTGTCTTCCTGCCTGTTAGTGCAGCAGGCTGTGACCTTCCCTTTCTGCTGGGTGCTCCCACAACTACGTTAGCTTAATTTGCCCTTCAAGGTCTCCATGCTGATGATGTCCCAGGGCATTATGTTGTGTGGCAGTGTAAGGGACAGCTCTGTGAAGGGTGCTGTCCCAGACCAGTTGGGTGGTAGTAGTTTAAATTGAAAGAGTATTTGTTGCAGAGATGTACTATGACACATGACTGAGTCTTATGGAAATGCCACATGGTTACACAAGCAGTTCTGGCAGTGGCAGAGAATTTTGAAGGTAGATAGGAAGAATAATATGCCAAGCATAGGGGAAGCAGTGTTTGCTGAAGAAACTAAGAACCAAATACATACAATAATGTGACTAACAAACATGGGAGCATAATGTCCTCAGATCTGCCCTTGCAATTAAACAAGACATACTTTAATAAAGGTCTTGGGGTCAAATTCTGGAAAAATTGATGATGCTTTTCCAAGAAACACCAGTTTCCACTTGAGTACCTGTGAGTAGTATCACCCTGGTGTATACAATGTGTGTGTGTGGTTTCCAGACAAAACAATGTTCTTTAAATGTCTCTGTAGATAATGCATGCACAGGCACCACTATGGAGAGCTCTTGGATTCTAATCACAGGAGAGAAACCCAACAGTGTAAAATGGTCAAGTCTTAAAACCAAATCTCATCCTTCAAACTTGTCTTGAGGCAAACTAAGTCATTAGTTTGAAGTCTTCTTGGCTGTCTCACAGTTGAGGAGGAAACAAAGACTCTCCTTAGGTAAAATATTTTAAATATGCAAGGAAAATACTGGAGTGCACAGGATTTCCTAACAAAAGAGAAGGCAAATTTCAGTGTGTCAAAGTTGTGTTTCCATGCAGGCTTGCTACAAATCTAGTTTATAAGGTGTCTGGCATGTATCTCATTCCTGAAACAGCTTTCTGTATGTGGGGATTTTCCTGAGAAAGCTTTGGATTATTCTTTGGTCTTCCCCACTTAAGATTAAATTTCAGTTCAGGTACTTGGCAATGGAGGCAAACTGTTGGAAGCTCTTAGTGAGGGCAGCTGCATATGGCTCTTGCAGTAGGAAGCATGCTAGACAGAAGGCTCACTCTTTGGGCTGCCCTGTGTAAGGAGGGCATTCTACTCTTGCAAGACTTCTGCAATGCCTTGCACTTAAGGCAGGAACAGTAGCTTTGTGTAGGGAATAAGAGCCACTGTGTTACTCTAGCACATGCCGACAAGGCATTTAATGCAATCATTACGTCATGTGCATACAGCAGTCCATATGAAAGTACAATGGGGATACTCATATAACTGCCCTGGAACGATATATGGAGAGCTCAGCCCGCAAGACACACCATGTTTGCAATAGTTGCACAGAGGTGCTGGGGAGAACTCATTTTTGCTCATTTCCTCAGAGAAACTCACTCTGTCTGCTCTTGCCTGAATATCTATCTCCCTCAATATGCTGTACTGGCATCATTTTCCCATCTGGTAATTAGGTGACTTGCCTACTTGCTGCTGCCTTATTTCAGTGAGGTTAAAAGGCCCTGCAGTTAAGGTTCAGTCCCCTACAATAAAATATCACCAGCTGATTCATGGTTATGTATCTCACAAGTACCAGTCCAGAGCTGGATAACTGCTTTTATACTGGAAAAGGAACAGAACCAGACTAACTACTGTAGCTCTACAGTGTTCAAGCCAGAATGCACAAAATAATAATGAATGTGCTGTATTGCATCCTCTAAGCAGAGTGGTATCTGACCAAAGAGAGAAAATTCAGACTAACAAATAAATGTTTACTCTGTTGTTACTGGTGGGGTGGAGGCTTCTCACCAGCTCTTCTTCTGGACAAGACACCAGAGATGAGGTTAAAATGTTTATTGAGGACATGTACTTAAAATATAGCATTTCTCCTTGTTCCAGTGCTCTTAACAGTCATCCTGTTGATGTTCTATGCAGAGTGGTTTCAACTGGCTTACAGCAGAAGCTGTCTAGGGTTTGGGGTTTTTTACTTTTTAAGTATGTTTGTGAAGCCAGCCGTGGCTGGTACAAGCCCAGAGTTGAAGAGGGAGTCCTACAGTTGCAATAGTAGATCCTCTTTTTGGAAGTAATTAGTTCATTGCACTGGGAATTTATGGGTGACACACTACTGCTGTGACACAGCTATAGGCTTTTCTGAGATGGAACAAATCTGCATTGTCCCTAGCAACATAATGGCTGCTAATGTCAGCCTGTGTGATGAATCCAGGGGTTGTACAGCAGCTGCAAAAAAATAGTAGCACCAGCTACTAACAGCCTTTTGCTTTGAAAAGCTAATAGATCCAGTTCTCACTATTGCCCCTTCAGCTTCTGGTCTGTCCCAGTTATAAACTGCAATTTAACACTGAATCCCGAGTTTCCAGGCTAAATACTCAACATTTTTGGAATCTGAACTGACTGGCCAGCAGTGCTCAGTTTCTTTTTAAGGTAATAACTTGTCTCCCTGCTTGGAGACATGTTTCTGGCTGTGTAGTAGTACAAGCATATGTGCTTGACTGGACACTTTGCGTCAACCTGCAGCTCTATTGCTGTTGCTTCTTGCTCTCTGCTGAGCATTAACCTTTTCTTTCAAAGTTAACATGAATTGGCGCAGGGGAATTAGTTATTGTGGTGTTGGAGCAAAGATCAAGAATGGACAAAGGTGGAGGTGAGTGACAGGGCTTTTAAGTGATTAATTACCTTGTTCCCATGCTAGTTCAGGCTTTCTGTGCATTTTCTGTGACTGAAAGTCAGGTCTTAACACCTGTTGTCAGCTACTGAGGTGCTGTTGCAAACTTCAGGGAGGAAAAAGGTTCTCGAGTTCCCTGTGGATTGGTCCCAAGTGAATGATACAATAGCTCTAGTTGTTGCACTGTTTGCTTTATTAAGGCAACTTTGTATTAATTAGAGTCTTCCCAAAGAGGCTCTTGCCTACACCAAACACAGGGACAAGGAAGGGAAAGACCTTCATGCTTCATTACCTCCCAGTCACACTCTGACAAAGTGCAGTCTCTCTATATGATTGAGGTGACATAGGAATGAGTCACTTTGAGTTGATGTTTGTACTTTTGCTCAAGTTTATCCTGGAATAGGCTTTCTCTGCTTACTTTCCTCGCCTTATTGGTGATATGCAAAAGGATGGCTGCCTGCCAGGGAGCTGAGGCGCAGTGAGTGACTTGCTGTTCTCCTGTCCCAAAGTAAGTGCAAGGAATTCTGGATAGGTTACCCCTAGTAGACAGGCCATGCGTTATAAATCCTGAGGGATGTCCCCTTGTATTTGGGTAAACCTCTAAAGAGCACTGTTCTCATACTACAGAAAAGCTTCTGTCTCAGATACGCTGCTGGGTGAGGTTTTCTGTGACCAGCAGTTGGGAGATGTAGATACCAAACTCCATGGTAATCGATTCTGCTAGCTGTGCCACCTCTCCTCACTGGGTTACCAATGCTATGCCAGCCACTCAAAGTTACAGAAGGAGACATGTTGGTAGAAAGAGGAGAATCTGGGCTCGTCTGAGGTCCTCCATGGTAGTCATTGGTCAAGGCTTAAAAAAACCCACACACATTAAGTCATTGTCCAATCTATAACCATCTTTTAAGGACAGCCTGTATGAAAGCTAGCACTGAGCAGTTCCTCTGCACCTCTATCTCCTTGGTTTTGCAGCTGAACTCTGTTGTTTCTCTAAGACACAAAATAAATCTGTTGAGCTTACATTTTTGGGCCTGAAGGTAAGGAAAAACAAAATGAACAACAGCCTTTAGCCTTTTTCAGTTGGTGGATCTCAGATGGTGCTGTGCCTGACTGTTAGTACTGCTGACGGTGCTCATAGCAGTGACGTGTGGCAGTTTACAGAGAGGGAGGAAGGCAATTTTCCATCTGAGATATGAATTGTCATATCTGAGGATAACGTCATTTGAATTTGAAGACCAAAGACCAGTGAGGGAGGAAGCAGTATTTTAAAGGAATCTCACTGTTCACACTGCATACAGCATTTTGAACAGATTGTTGAGTATCGGACAGCCTTCAGTTTGGTCTTTACTGCTCTGGCCATGACGTCCTTCCATCAGCATCAGCTAGCTTCCCATACTTGCAGTATTCGCTATTGCACAGGTTCTTTTAAGCTCTCCAACTTTGCTGTAGTCTGAGAACAACACTCAGATGCAAATGCTTCTACCCTGCCACAAGTTTTTCCTGTCTTATTCCCAAAAAAGGAGCAGGCTGAAAATGCAGCTCAGCCTGTTGTCGTTCTTGCTAGGTCTTGTCCTCTTTATTTTGTGCAGCTGCCTTTAACATTAGATTGATAATGCTGCATGTGCACCTCCTATTACAGCAAACACAGGGGATATCATACCACTAACTACAATTTCCCATCAGACTACAAGGGGGAGCGAAGTTGAGAAGGCAGGCAGCTGGCTTTAAAAACTGATGGAGGAGATTGCAGTTTCTCTCTTTAAAATCCTGAATTCAGAGCAACTTCTAAAAGTTGGTTTGTTCAGCCAAAAACTGTACCACTGCAGTCCCAGTACCCCACTACATCTCTCTTGATCTCTAAACTAAGTCCACATGACACGTGTGGAATTTGGCCAGTTTTACCTCTGTTCCTAAAGCTGCTAGCAAGCATGCTAGAAATGGCTAGGAAATTTTGAATAGCAGATCCTTGTGGGCTTGATTGTCTAACCAGCCTGAAATGGGTAACAAAATTAAGCTTCTGTAATCTTGGAGAACAAGGAGCGGACATGTGTGTAAAACTCCCCCAAAACAATGTTCTAATGTAAGTAGGATTGTGCCTTCTTTGGAATAGTTTTGGTTTGGCAACTGGCTGTGGTCAGCAGCAGACTCCAGATTCTTTACTTGGCTTTGGAAAAGAAGGTCTGCAGCCTTTTCTGAGGAAACTCTTGGGCCACTAGTGACTATTGTTAGTATCTATTGTCTTCTAGCCTTGTGTTTAAGGCAGTGCAGTAATGGAGTTGCAAAAATTTGCCGTGGCAACCCTAAAGGTCTTTGCTCATGTCTTTGCAGGCATCTGGAGTACAAGTTGCCGATGAGGTATGCCGTATTTTTTATGACATGAAAGTGCGGAAGTGCTCTACACCTGAGGAAATTAAGAAGAGGAAGAAGGCTGTCATCTTCTGCCTCAGTCCAGACAAAAAGTGCATTATTGTGGAAGAAGGCAAAGAGATTCTGGTGGGAGATGTCGGTGTGACAGTTACCGACCCTTTCAAGCACTTTGTGCAGATGCTTCCTGAGAAGGATTGCCGTTATGCCTTGTATGATGCAAGCTTCGAGACCAAGGAATCCAAAAAAGAAGAGCTGATGTTTTTCTTGTGGTAAGCCATCTTCCCAACTGACTCATTCCTAACATGCAGTCCAAGCACTGCGGGTGAGGTCTCTGAGTGTTTGTATTGTCCAGGCTGGCAAGATGGTAGGCTTAAAGTGAGTCGGGCAGCCTGATGCCTATATTCTGAGCTGTGAGACATTTCACTTGTTCATAGTGGGAAGGATACTGCTTCTGGCTGTGCTGAATAATCCGTGTCAGTAATTGCACTCTCTTTGGCATATCCCACTAGGGCACCAGAACAAGCACCTCTCAAAAGTAAGATGATCTACGCCAGCTCCAAGGATGCAATCAAAAAGAAGTTTCAAGGTATGTAATACAGCTGATGCTCCTAGCTCTGCCCTGCCTCTAGGATACTTACACAGGAAGGCTTAACCATTGGCTAATTGGTTTGGGGCTTGGGTGTTGTTTTATTTTGTTTTTTTGAGAAACTAGTGAGAGGTGAAATGTCATGTGACAGAGCTAAAATGAGGTCTAGCTAAAATTTATACTGTCTGACTAAATTTTAGAGGTATTAGAACTGTGCTCAGAGCAAGAGCAGGTTTTGCAATGTGTGACACTGTGGCTGCACAGTACAGAGCAGCACATCTGTACCATACAGGCTAGAAAGCATTAGATTCATAACTCAAAGCTGGATTTTGTGCAGAGTTGCCTCAGTGGCAGAGGACTTTCAAGCCTGCATCTGTTGAAATGTCATAAATTTACTGCGCTGTAGTAACAGTATTTAAGAATTCACTTGATTCAGAGATGCAGTTGTGATTACTCATTCCTAAAGGCATTGCATCTCCAAGTGGAGAAGCGAAGTTCCATTCAGCCTGTCAGGCACCATTAACCAAGGAGTGAACACCTTGCAGCATTCAGAAATTTCATGCTAAGTCAGTCTGGCTTATAGCCAGGTAGCACTGTCCCCTGTTAAGTTCCTCGTGCTGCACTGGGCCAAAATCTTGCAGTGTGCAAGACTGACAAGATCACTGGGCAGCAGTGCCAGCCTTCACAGGACAGTGTGCCCCAGGGATTGGAAGTGCCCAGGGAGACTGTTGTGTGCTGCACATGTGGAAGTTGAAAAAAAAAAAATCCTGAAAAAATTCTGTCTTTCACCACTGAAGACAGGCATGGTTTGGGATCCCCACCCTTCAAAAAGAAAAAACCACTGTTGATTCCTTAGACTGGCTTTCTAGATGCTTTCACCCTCTTCTGCAGAGCCAGCAGGAGCTGAGGTGGCCATCTCCATGTGCTTGCATGTAGCTCCCTCCCCAGCTGTACCCAGGGCAGCTCAAGACATGAGGGATTAACTTGTAAGAGCCTGCGATGAAAGGCCAACAGACTGAGCTCTGATCTAGTGACAAATTTCTCCCCACATGTCCCTGCATTGACATGTGGTGTGTAGCCAGATGTCTCTGGTGACATATCAATATGGGAAAAAAAAGATTTCCTAAGCTAAGGCAGGATTTGTGTGTTTGAGTGACTGGATTTCTTCTTCTAATATTACTACCAAGTATATTTCTTTAATTGATTATCAGCATGTTGACATACTGCATTACTGAGTGTTTTGCCTCTTTTTTAGGCATAAAGCATGAATGTCAAGCAAATGGGCCAGAGGACCTCAACCGAGCTTGCATTGCTGAGAAGCTAGGAGGCTCCCTAGTCGTAGCTTTTGAAGGAAGTCCTGTGTAGATGTCATACAGTGCCACAACTCTACAAGCATTCCATGTTTTAATATATCAGTTATATAAAGCAAACATTCTAGGCAAGGGTTTCACTAACAGTAGGGAAGCTGTCTTGTAGAATAAAGTAGATTTTGGAGATGTAGCTTGTATGTACAAATGACCCTAAATAAATCAAATCTAAGGATTTATCTTGGTGTATTAATATTTGCATTGGTTGTCCAGCCCAACACTGTCCCCAAAGGATTAACACTAAAGGTCTCAAAAAATTTGAGCAGTGGATCATAAAAGGGGGGGAGGTGAGAACAATCTGGTTCTTGTTCTTGCTTTTCTAAATTGTAACGAGCTAAATTCAGTCAGTCATTTTGAGGCTACTGGCCAAATTGCCAAATTCAAAAGCTTTTCCCCTGTAACCATTTAAGACAAAACTTAAAACCCGTAGTTAAACTTAGGCTAAAGCAACCTTTTGGTACCAAACTGGGTTAAACTCGTAGTGCTTGCAGTTGCAGAGCTGTACTAAAAAAGCCTAATTCTGAAGTTAGGGATAAAACAGACACACTTTTCCAGAGAAATAGTCCTAATCCCCTCCCTTGTAAACTCCTGGTGCAGTAATAATATTTAAAGGTTCACTTGTTCTATAGGTTCAATTTCCTTGTTATGAAGTGTCTTGAGGTCTCTTTCAGCCTGAGTGATTCTATAAAAATTGCTTTTTCTGTTGACATAGTTTAATTTAGAACTACCTTACTGTCTCTAATACACACCTACTAGTGGATCAGATGCTTCTGAGGCTTTTATAAGTGCAGATTCTTATATCAGAGCTTTTCAGTTATCGGTAATAAAATGAGAAGGAACCACAACTTGAAAAGTGGTATTTTCAGCCCCAGTCTTTGGTCACTTGGTCCATTTGTCCATAATTACCATTGATTTAACTTAGTAGAATGAATCAGCCTGACTAATATGGCTTGATCTGGGCTTTTTGTCTGTTAGCTTCTTTAATTCTGTAGAAATGCATGGAAATATCACCTGCTAGAAAGTTTGACCTGAAATGCCTTTTGTATGGGGGGTAGAGAACATTCCTGTGCCAGCTACAGAGATCTTGAAAGCTTCCATGTTTCACCAGTGGTTGATTAAAGCTGTTTCCTTTGTGTAATGTGTACATGGGAGTTGCATAGAGTTTTCTTGTATGTCTGTAGAGAAAAAGAAAAAAAAAAACAACAAAACAAAACCGTTAGCCTCCAGTGCGTTACTGTGATGTTCTGTGTGTGCCAAATTCAACTAGCCTTAAATAAATGGGCTTCCCCTCCCCTGGGTCAGTGACTGATTCCTCTCCAGCCCCTCTGGATTAGCCTTCCTGCAGCAGGGCTGGCACCGTGGCTGGGCACACCAGTGCCCTGTGTGAGGTGTGTGCTCAGGGAGCTGCTCTGCCTTCTGCAGCTACTGTCTGCCCTGTGCTGCTCTCAGGGGAGCAAGACTGGGGGAGAGAGGCTGGAAGGAAGAGCTGGTGGAGTTGGGGGGATAGGATGTTCGTCTCTGCAGTGTGTTCCCCTCCTTGTCCCTGCACCCCTCTCAGCATGACTGCCTGCCTGCTGCAGGCTCTGGCTCCTGAACAGCACCTGCTCTCTGCGTTCTAGGCTTCGTATGCAAACGTCCATGGGTTGGGCAGCTTCCTGGGAAACATCTCCCTGTTTGCAGTCTGAGCAGCAGAAACCCAGCCACGTGACAGTTATCCTGTGCAGCTTTCCCTGTGAGGACTGAGGGAGCTTTCTCTAGCCAGCCCCACGAAGCTCAGGCAGTTACAGGCTGTCCCTTCCTCTGCAAACTGTTCCCAGCTGTGCGGGGACAGAAAACAGACTGTCCCTGCGGCTCCTTGGCAGAGCAGTGCCAGTGCTGCGCTGCTGTATCTGCAGGGCTGAGGAGATAATGGTCCATTGCTAACTCAGCCCTCTCTGGCCATGCTGCATGGTTAAAACCTTTCATTAGGCAGGCATTGACTGCTTGCTCTAACTTGGCGCCCATGCGGGTCACACGGTTTGGGAGCAAAAGGTTTTCTGATACAAAGGGATCCACTCGAGTGAAGCTTTCTGATTTTGAGCAAAGCAAACTGTCTTGGTTTCTGCTGGAGCTTTTAGCTTCTTTTCAGTCAACTGGGAGCTTGCCCAAGGAGGTAATTGTCCTCATAAACAGCTCTTCCTTGCCTAGGTGTCTGCAGTACTGGTCTTTGTCCAAAGTCCAGGTTGAGATAAGGAAATAAGTATGACACACGGGGATCAGTGCTGCCTGACAAACAAAGGCAGCTCCTAGCCAAGATCCAGTTGATAGCTAGTGCCTCCATACTGCAGGCATCTTTGAAGGGATGTCTAGCCCAGGTGATGTTGTGGTGGACTTCTGCCTTGGATTTCATTCCCTGGTTAAAAAATGGAGCAGGAGATGCTGCAATAGAGGAAGGGTGTCAGACCTGTAAGGTAGGAGAGTGTTTCCCACAGCATGAAAGCCCTCAGTTCTGGGACTAAGGCACTTTGAACCCAAGTCCCTGATCTAAATGATAAGAGGTCTGAGGTGGCACTTTGGGCTTTGGCTAGATATGCTGTCACAGTTTAGGCCGATTTAAGTCTTTGGCTGCTTTTAGGACCTTCACAGCTACTCCTGAAATTACAGTCTGGCCTCTCTGGAAGAGTACTCCTGCACTCCAGGGCTGGGAGTAACTCAGCCATCAGAGCTTCAGGCTTGTCCACACTGGAGGTTGTGGACCAAATTTCACCCCCTCTCAAAGTTGGTTGTCCTGCTTTTGTAGGGGATGGAAAGCACAGGAAGGTGTTTACTCTTGTGACTTTTTAAGATTTCTCCCAATCACCCAGACCTGAAAAGGCAAGGCAAGACAATATGAGGAACTTTTTCTATAACTTGGCTGGTTGCTGAGAAGAGAAATTACTTTCTAACAGGGGTACATGAAGAAAAACTTGAAGAGGTTCAGGTGATGAAGACAGCTCAGAGCCATACAAGTTCAGCAGGACATGCCCATGTAGTGCAGCTTGGCTGCAGCAAGGGCAGAGCAGCTAGAACTATCTTGAAGTCCACATGCAGGATATGGTTTCCCAAAAGCCATTTCTGTCCATTACACCTGGGAGAAACTGGGAAAGGAAGATTCAGACTGATAATTCAGGCCTAAGTGTGAACAGCAGGCAGTGTAAATGCAATTTAGCTGTTCCAACAAAAGGTTGAGTGTCTTAAACCTTGATAAGCCCAGGTACCCAGGCTGAAAGGTAACTCTGGGCATGGCTGAATCAGCAGAAGAATCCAGTGTTCCTATCCAAAGTCACTCCACCTGGGCAATTTCTTGATTTTTATTAATAAAGGTTCCTGCCTGTGGTGCTGGGGCTGCTGATCATACCAGCTGTGAGTAACAGGCTGACAAGTAACAAGCTTGGGTGGCCTGGAGGAAAGGAGATAACCCTCCGCATGTTGCCCAATGGGGTGGGCACATGGCAAAATCCCACCAGCTGCAGAGAGATTGGGGGCTGGCGAGTCCTCAGCCCTGCACAGTCTTGGGCAAGGTTTGGGGTTCTCCTAGCCACTCAGGATGTCCTTCCCCTTCAACCAAGGTGCTGAGGGAAGAAAAAAATCCCAAGAGTACAACTCCAGGTAAAAAAATCTGCTAAACATCTTTCCCCAAAGAGACTTGTTTTTTATATCTTTGCTTAATGAGACCATTCCCTCTATTTATTCCTAAAACAGCCAGCTCAGCAGTGTGTCCCAGAAGGGCATCATATGCCCCTGTGCCAGGCACACTGAATCTGCTCTTGTGAGCTTCTGGAGCCCCACCAGAGGCAACCTACTCCAAAGGGTGTTTGGAACAATGACTGCCCTCCTTGCATTGGCTGTTTTGGGGTCTTTTTTAGTGCTTGTGTGGGCATTCCTGGGTATCTGGTCTCATTTGCACAGGAGCTCTCAATAAAAGAAAGTTGTTGCAAAAGCAAAAAACTGAAAAACCTAGGGAGTTGCATCACTTCACCTGCTGCTGTGGGGCCCTTCCTGCCTGTGACCCCCTAGGGGTGATGGCCATTCTGACACGTTCCACAGCTCTCTCCAGCCTTGGGGTGGGTGGGGTTTTTCTGCAATTCTGAAAAAATGCAGGCATTTCCTCACTTTTGGGGACCTTAAAAGCCAACCGGGCATGCTGGTTTGCAGCAAGTGACGGATTATGCTGACGTGGAGGTCACCAGTGATCCTTGATTTATGCATTCCTCTCCATGTACCACAAAGCCCAGAAAGAGAAACTGAAGCCTAATCCTGGCTGTGGGGCTAAGGTCTTCTTCCCGAGTTTGTCCTTACAGTGTGGGGAGACTTCCTGCATGCAACAGCTCTATGTTGGGAAGGGTGTGGGGAGGGGATACACAAGGGTGGGAGACAGGTTGGGGGCCAGGGTGTGGCTTTCATCCTGCTATTTCCTCAGCCAGAATTCAGCAGGACCCCTTTTTCTTACCTGGTCAAAGATGAGTCACACACACTTCCTGCCCCACATTTCTCCATCATGGCCCCAAAAGCCATAGAGCTAGGGGAGGGACAGGATGTCCACCCAATCCTGTGGAGCCTCTGGTGTGCAATACAGGGATTGGTATCACACTGGCCTTCCCCAGGAACAAAATAGAAGCAGGTCTGTCCCTCATCCTCCTTCCTAGCCTTGGCTCTTCACACATCCTGGAGGGACTGAGCACTTTGGGGGCCTTTTTCTCCTCTCTCTCAAATTCCTGCTGATGTCAGTACTGGGCTCAGCAACTTTATTGTGGGGAGACAGGCACCAAGCTGTCATGTGGCCTCTGCCATTTCCTAAGAAACCAGCTTGAAAATAAAAAAAGAGCAAGGGAAAAAAAAAGAACAAAACCAGAAAGAACAATAAAAGAAAGAACAATTTAAAAAAAGGAAGAGAAAAAAAGAAGAAAAAAAAAAGAAACACAAAAATGGAAAGCCACAAGGAGAGAGCAGAGAGCTAGAAAGCCTGAGAGTGTAAATGCAATTTACCATTGCACCACCATCACACAGCACCTGCAGGGACAGATTACAGGGGAGCACTAAGGTTTAAAACGATTCCCAGGAGGAATGGTCCCCATAGGGCTGACGTTGCTCACCTCGCCATGCTCATCCCCACCTCAGCGTGACCACACAGCCAGGGAGCAGCCTGGGCTGCCCCCATGCCCCTGCCACCATGGCAAGGGTGGCAATCCCTCTGCCAACCCCCAGACAGGGAACCCAGCCCTGTACCGCCAGCGTGAAAACACACAGTCTCCTCTGCTTGTAGTGGATCGAAAACAGAGGGGATGGCTTTTGTGACAAAGCAAGGAAGGGTGGGAATAAAGAATATGATCCTGCCCAAAGCAGAGTCCTTCAGTGACCCAAAAGACCTACCTGGCTTGCAAACTTAAAAAAGACACAAAAAACCAATACAGACATAACCCCGGAAAAATAAAGAAAGGACAAGCTCTTTTCGCTACATCATTTTAATTGCATCGACACCCAGAAATACAAAAAAAAGGATACGTGCCAAAAGCCACCCATCAAAGAGCGGCATCCTTCCGTGGTGGGTGTTACTTCCACAGTCCTTTCACTCAGAAAAAAAAAAAAAAAAAAAAAGGAAAAAATATAGAATTGCACCAGTTGATGTACAAACACAGTCTTCCCTTTTGCACATATTTGTGGATTCTGCTGCAACAAGGAAGGTGAAGCCCCAGCACTTGCCCTGGCATTGCCAGAGAGGCTCCCTGGGAAACAAAGAGTTGTACAAACAGTATGAAGATTTTCTTACAAACTGCAGTGTTTACTGGTTTTTGGGGTTTTTTTGTATATTGTAAGTTTCAAAACTAGGTTTTGGGTCACTAATGGCTTGTAAAATCTCTTATCTACAGTGAATTTAGCACATATTTTTATTTTTAGGAATGTGTAAGGCATTTTGGTAAATTGAATGGTAAGGTCTAGGTTGCAGACTCGTCAAACTGAAGTCCCTTCCTTTGAACTGTCCTCTTTCCCCTGGAGAAGGAAAAAAGAGGTGAGTTACTCAACTGTATCTCATCATTCTCATGGCAGCTCAAGCCCCAAAGCATTTCACAAATAGGCCTAGTCCTGCCTTTTGGGCAGGGAGAACCATGAGCATAATCTCGCGTGGTCCCAGGGCTTCCCAAAATCCAACCAAATCATTACTGGCATCATTTTTTGCCTCCATTTTTAAAACACTGCCTGATGTACACTTCCCTGGGGCCTCCACCAGTATCAAGGGGAGGGATGGCCATGGCCACCAACAAGTACCGTTTCCTGAAGCTGTTCTTTCAATCTCTTCACAGTTTCTCTCTCTTTGGCCAGTTGGTCCTGGGCAACCTTCAGTAGCTCCTGTAGTTTGGCTGCTGCCTGACCCAGGTCCTTTGTTAATTTTTTTTCTTTGTCAAGTCTTTCCTACATGAGAGTCAAAAGAAGGCATCTGCCTGAGCCTCTCTTTTACATCTGGTGACCTCTCCCCCCTCCAAAACATCCCAGGTCACCTCAGGTCTGCATCAAGCTGCCTCAGCTTGTGGCTAACAAGCCAGACTAGCACCCAGTTCCCTCCTCAGCAGAGTGACCAGGCATCACCCCTGGTGATGACCAGCTACAAGCTCACTCTGGCATCTAATCTGGAGATGCCATGGGCTGAGACCTCGTGGTAACTGGACAGTAACCCAGTACATGAAAAGCCCAGGCTGTGAGAGTGTTTGCTCGGGGCATCGCACTTATCTTGGCCAAGATGGATGCAGTGGCTGTGACTTGCAGCCTGCTGTCCTTCAGCCGTGGTGGAGCTCTCAGCCACCTCCCTGCAGGGTAACCACCAACCTTGCCCCACCCTCCTCAGAAATGATAAATCATGCCCTTAGTCCTGCTTGAACATGACTTTTGCTGTCCTGGCACAGCCAAATCACCTTGAGATGCTGGGCCTCCTCCATGTCCGAAGCTGCTGCGTTTTCAGTCAGTCTCAGCTTTTCCAGCTCTGCTTGCAATGTGCATGCTGAGCTCTGGGCCTGGAGGGGGACACATACTACTCAGTAAGCACAGAAGCCAACAGTGGCAGGCATGTCCCACATCATGCTCTGTACAACCTGAGTCCCCTGTGGGTGTGCCCTTGGTAAAGAGCTAGGTTGTACAGCCGCCATCAGCAGGACACTGAACCCAGTGTCAGGACACTGAACCCAGCATTGCTTCTGCTGATCCAGCTTCCACCAGGAAGATGGTATTTCTCGCCAGGAGCAGCATGAAACCCAGCTAGAGCCCTTAACCCTCAAGGCAAAGAGCTGGCAAAAGACATGGGGGGACTGGGAGAGGGGCAATGTGAAGGGCAAGTGTTGCCACGTAAGGGAATGCAGACAGTGATGGGGAAGAACCTTCAAATTAATTCTTGGGCTTCTTTAGCAGCCAGGAACCCATAAAGGCTTTGCAAACCTTTGTATCCTCCTTGCCCACACCTACCTCCTCCAGCTCCCGTGCCAGCTTTTGCCGCAGCACTTGCTCCTTCTCCACCAGCATTTTGTTTTGCTCCAGCTGGGTTTTCAGCTGTGTTGAGAAAAGGGGAAAACACTCAGAAATAAAATTTAAAAATTACTCAAGAAATGAGCTAGCAGGGACATCACCAAGAAAGCTGGGCTTAGACAGAAGAAATAAAAATTGAAGCTTTCCCTAGGACATCAAAGGGCAATAGGTACCAGCATCCCTCCTCAGCACAAGAGCTGGGAGGATACTGATGCCTGGGGCTTGGCTTTGCAGTGCCAAATTTTGCTTGCTCCTCAGGCAGCGTCAGCTGGGACATGGGATGAGAGGCACCCCATAGGGAAGGTCCTGGCAGGTCCCCATGCCTGGGAGGAGGCTTCACAGTTAACAGGATTAAAGGAGAAAGACAGAGCCCAACTTGTGGCAGCACTGCTACTGGCAAGAGGTGTCAGCCTGAAAGGGAACAGCCACTGCTAATACCCTCAGCCCAGCTCCAGCAATTTATGGAGCCTCTGTAATCATAATCCTCACCAGCTGGGAAGGGATCCTGGTACAACTTTGTTGGAGTGTCCCCTTCCTCCAAGGAGACCCAAGCCCCAAACCCAACAGGGCATTGTCACATGGTAATGCTGGCCCAAGGGCTTGCAGCATGCCCTGCCTGCATCCCCCTCAAATCTTGCCAGCCTGATGCCATGATGGAGGGCTCCCAAGGGGAACAACCTGGTGAAAGCCAGTTGGTGGTATGTTCCCAGTGGGAACAAGACACATGTTTGAAGGGACAGGGGGCTAGCTTTTCCCCAACACATGGCACAGGAGACAACACAGCCACGACAGCCCCAAGTAAAGCCATGTGCAGTTCTCCATGCAGTTAGAGATGGTGAGACAGGATGCTTAAGGGTCAGTGCCTCCACAGACAGTGGTCTCACCATCCTAACCTTGAGGGGTGCAGGCTCGCTTGGGTCAGCTTGTAACCTCACTACCTCTCCATCCTGTACACGGCTCTTCATCTCACTCAAGTGCTGCCTGACCTGGAGGGAGGACCAGCAAGCCTGGCTCAATTACACATCCCTGTGCTGCAGCCTTTACACGACTCACAAGAACCTACAGATAAAGCCTGCCAGCTTTTTTGCTTTCACAGAAGCTGAAATGTTTGGAAAACCACCTCAGTTTCTGCTACGTGCAGGACAGTGGTACCTAACCTGAGTAGCCTGAGGCACAACAGCTCCCAGGGGTGCAGAACACACACTCACGCCTCATCTGCTCTGCTTCGATCCCTTGGCACCTGTGTTTAGAACCACTGCTTGAGGGTTTGCACTAACACAGTCAAGGTATTAAATAAATCAAGGCAGGGTGGCAGGTCCCATTTTGCCATGGATCATAACTGAGATGCCTGGGAAGGCAGTTACTTGAACACTGCCTGCCCCCCCCAACTAACCCCCGCACACTCCATTTACCACCAGGTCTCCATCCTGCATCACACCAGCAGTGGCAGCCAAGCTGCAAGCTGACAGTGTGCCTTGGCCAGAAGGGAAAGTTGTTGGATGAACACAAGTGTATTCCACACTTACAACTGCCTGCCCATCTAATGAGATTAAGGCTAATGATGATCCCATGCCACATCCCCCTGGGAGCAAGGGGGTGCATCAGCTCGCTGAGCGAGCTACACAGTAGTGGATGTGAGGCTGGGAAGAGTCAGCACTCAAGAATGGGTGAGCAGCACCATCAAAACAAACTCCCAATGGTTCACAATCAAAGTACAGTGTTGCCGTGGGAGTTAGGTGCTGAAAAAATCTCCCGGAGCAGTTAATTAGGGGTGAGATAAGAAAGGGTTTATTATGCCAAGGCAAAGATGTTACAAGACACACGCCTGAGATGTTACATTTTATAATACCATCCATCCAATCCCAAATGGGTCCACTCTGTGGCCTTTACTCTGGACCGCCCCAGGTCCACCCCCTGAGAAATGGGTCTGGAGTGCATTTTGGGACCCTCTGTTCATCCCATCTTCATCTTCATCAGAGCACAAAGGGTACACAGTCACCCAGTTCCTGACCGTATTCTGTGGTTTAGGCCCTGATATGCTGTTCTGCCAAACAATCTGGGCCTTGCCTTGAGAAAAGACTAAACAT
Organism: Manacus candei; assembly: GCF_025592945.1. Lineage (NCBI taxonomy): Eukaryota > Metazoa > Chordata > Aves > Passeriformes > Pipridae > Manacus > Manacus candei. The sequence continues at coordinate 8,396,164 of NW_026138083.1, read as the reverse complement.
TTCTGCTGTAGTCGGGGGTAGGAGTGATATAGGGAGCACAGAATGGGGTAAGAGGGTTAAGGAATGTGTAAACAAGGGTGCTACAGGGAAAGGGACAAGGGAGGGAGTGAGGGATGCTGCTTTTAGAGTCTACTTCCACTACTTATAAAACTTACAAGTATTAGAAAAATAAAAACCATTAGGGGCTTAAGGCATCAAGGTGTTGGGGTAACCAGTGTCCAGTGGTGGGGCAGTTGGGTTCTTCTGCTACATACCAGCTTGCACAAGCCTTGCTGCTCTCCCTTCCTTCCCACCCTCATCATGAGAGGAAAGACAGAAAAATAAAAATCTCCTCCTGTGTCTCAAACATTCCCTCTGGAAGTCTAGTGCCCGGCAGCACCAGGTTCCCCTGTGCACTGGCTGTGCCTTCCTCCCCTCCCTGAACCCACAGGAAGGGTGCTAGTCCCATGGCTGGGTTTGCAAACCAACCCCAGGCAGAGCATTGAGAACCCACCAGGACACCTCTGGGGACCCCTCCTTACCAGTGCCAGCTCCTTGCTCTGCTTCTGCGTTTCAGTCTTTGCTGCCTCCAGCTGCTCCTGGGACTCTGATAAGAGCTGCCTCAACTGTTGAGAAGGAATGGAAAGGAAAAAAAAATCCTTTTATGCACTTGTTTTTGGAACCCGTTGGCCCAAGGAAGCATTTTTATGATGCAACATCTTCCGAAAGAGGTCATGATATTATCACTTGTTGTCTGCTCACAGAGATGGCCATGAGACAGCTCCATCTCACCTGAGCCATAGAAATCACACAGGCCACCGAGAAGCAGTGCACAGCATCTCCATACAGATCTCTCTGACCCATCACTTTGTCCATGGATCTCCTGACTTTCAGTGTCTACAACCCAGACTGGAGCAATTACCTCCAGCTGTTTTCTTCTGCTTTGCAAAGCTGTAGATCACTGGGGCACTTCCCAGATCCCCAGGGCACTCCTCAAATCCCCAAAATGTGCATGGGTGGTAAGTCAGGGTTAGAAGAAAAATGTGGTTAAGAAGGTAACAGCCACCACACTTACAACTTCAACTTCTTTTGTGTAGTTTTGACGTTCAGAGCTGGCTGTCTGCAAGTGATTTTCCAGTTGCATTTCCAGAAGAGAGGTGTATTCCTTTAGCTGGAATAAAAGAGACAAAAGCAGGAAGAAGTTGATTGTTTGAGATCCAACACATCCCAAATATCCCATGGTCAAAGTCTGCCTTCCCCATGGCAATGGAACCAGACTCAACCCAAGCAAAGCATCTATCTGCCTGGCACCTGTGCAGACACCTTCTCCCGTACCCCAAAAACCTCACCTGATCTGTGTTCTGCAGATCTGCCTTCAACTTCTCCACCATGGCTTCAAGGGATTTCAGCTGGAAGTGTGACTAAAAGCAGAAAGCATCAGCGAAGGTCAGTGAACAGCATCTCATGGGGACAGTGTGCTCACTTTGGTTCAATCAAAAACTGGCTGATGTTTCACTCCCATCTCTCCCACTTCATCCTGTACCCAAGTGTGAAAGAGACCTGATGCCAAAGTGGAGCTCTGCAGCCTGGAGAGAAGGAGCTCTTCTTCCAAGGGAGGACGAGTTCAACATGCCCAGGCTGTAAGTCGTGGAGCAAAGTAATACCTTTTGCCTGCAGGAATTCAGCTGGCTACAGTCAGGTTTCAACACCCAAGAAGCTGACACCAGACTCTGCACAAGTTTCCTACTGAAAGCGCTCTTTAGTTTGGAAGCAGCAAGGTAGACTTTCCAATGAGGTGTCATGGACTTCACTATTATGAGAAGCCAATCTACCAGAAAAAGCATGGGGTTTGCATTTAAACCCGGGTTGATTTTTGAAGAGGACTCCACAAATGCTGAAATTTTTTGAAAGGAGGAATTCACCTCTTCTCCACTGAGAGGCAGGACTGCTCTGGAACTGTTCTAGCCACCAGACATTCATCTCATCACATACACCACCAACAGCCACGTCATCTTTTGCAATCCTACACCAGTCCTCAGCAGCACTGGTGCTCCAGGAGCCAGTGACAGGCTGAGAAATCAAAGATCTCTTGTACAAGAGCTCCTCCACCTCCCTGCAGTCCCAGTTAACTTCAAAACCCCATCTGATGGATGGGCAAAGGCAGACCATGGAAAATAGCTTCCTCGCAGTTCTGCATTCAAGAGGGAGGAGACAACATCAGTCTGCTTTGCAGAAAAGGCATGGCCAGCCAAGTTTTCCCAGATGCCAACCAAGTCACAAGAGCTCATGGAACATGCTCCCCACCAACCCCTTGGGCAATAGAAGCTCTCTGGCAGCTGCTGGCTGGCTTTTTATCTAGGAAGAGCAGTACCCAGAGCTAGACAGACAGCTGGACCCTAAACTATATGCAGTACATGACTTGGATCTCAGCTCCTTTCTCAAGGCTCAACAAGTGCCAAGGTCAATCCATGTTTTGAGAGCAAGCCAAGTTCTCCAGCAAATGAGTCGAAGAGCCCTGCACGTGCTCTCCTCCCACCTAGCCAGTGCCCACCACGAGGGCCCAGCCTGATTTTCAAGCATCAGAGCTTGGATTACTGAAAAGGCAACATAGTTTCACAACTATCATGCCTGAACCGAGGAGCTGAAGCCATTCCTGCAGCTCCACTGACAGGGTCTAGGCACACACCAGGCAGAGATGTGGGATCTATGAGGAAGACAGGTGCAGATTCTGCATGAGGTGGGATTTTTGGCAGCTGTTTTGGTGACAGGAGGAGTATATTTGAGGAGAAGAGAAAGTCCCAATGTTGTGAGGTTCCAAGTTGGCAGGAACACTTAGGGTCACCAACTGATTTTTGCCAACAGCCCTCCTTCTCCTGGAAGTCCAGCTCCAGGAACAACAAACCCAGGTATGCTGCAAACGCACCTTTTGGAGCTCCTCTTCAGAGGCTGTGAGCTTCGCTTTCCAGACCTTCTCCTCCTCCTCCACACTCTTTTGCAGGTTTCGCAGCATCCTTTCCTGTTGGCAAAGTCTCAGCTGAGCCCAGCTAACCTGAGCAGCATCAGGGCTGGAAGCCCTGGCATACGCAAAGCCTCTCCAAGAAAAAGAATTAGACGCCTCAGGTGGGGCTGGAGGCTCCTAACTCCTATTCTGGCTCGACCACCCTGCTCATCTGTGCCACATCCCATCACCATCAGGAAGGTTTCTAACACAATTAGGCTGAAGAAGAGCTCTAGAAACCTACGTTTCTCCTAATCCTCTGTCTCAGTGACAAATAGTCTTCCACATCGTAGCCCCCCCAACATACCAAGGGATGCCCACACTGAGCTCATGGGCAGCCTGGGCTGCCAGGAGACCTCTCAAGAGGTATTTCCAGTGGAAGGCCAACACAGCACAAAGGGCAGCAACTTACTGTCTCTGCGAGGATAGTTCTATACTGCTCACATTCTGCTTGTAAAGTGCTTTGTGTTTCCACTGCCTCTTTCAATTTAAGAGCTGAATCCTAAAAAGAGAGGGAGGGAAGAGCAAGAGAAGTGAGGAAAAGAAACATATAACCCTCCAGCACTTCCTCATCCCTCCACTTTCCAGCCCCTTCACTTACCAGGGGCTCTGTTGTAATCACTTGCTGCTTTAGCACACTCATAGTCTTCTCCTTAAACTCTTGTAGCCATGTATCATAATCCTGAGTTTGAAAAAAAAAGAACAAGGAAGAAAGAGGATGCTTAGACATCTCTCCTTCCCATGTGGTGGAGGCTCTGTGAGGGTCTGAGAAAACCTGTGCCCACCTGCTGTGAGGACACAGTGACTCCAGGAAGGGCAGAGAGCAGAGTCTGCTTAGTTCGTGTCTGGAATGCATTCAGCTGTTGGGCCAGCTCTTCCTGTAAGAGAGACCAATTGTCATGGGATGGAGGTCTTGGGCACCTGTCAGCCAGGCTGCCAACACTGCTCCTGCTTTTCTGTGCCTACAGGGGTGAGCCAGCACAGGAAACCAGTCAACACAGAAAACTGCTGACACCAGGAACTATGAAAACATCACTTCCAGTTCACCCATCTACTCGGTTCCCCAGCCATAACAGGAAGCAGGGATACCCAGCCCTCAAGACAAACTTTGGAGAAGTTGGCAGGAGGGTTGGACCAGCACTGCCCCTAAGAGGAGGCAGGCAACCCAAGGACAAGCATGTCTAGTGGCTTCTGTTCCAACACCAGCATCACTGCCAGAAAAAAATGCCAGGCTCACCTTTGCTTTTGTAGCAGCAAGTAGTTTTTCCTCGCACACCTTCTCCACCATGGTCAATGCTTCCATTGCTTTCCAGTTCTTTTCGCGAAGGTCCTGCGGAGACCACAGAGGGCAATAAGCCACAATTCATGCCAAAGGCCACAAACTAGCTTGTTGGCGCTGAGGAGGATTTCAAAGCCTGCACTTAGGAAACTGGGCAGCAGTCCATCAGTTTGTTCAAGAGTCTTCCATCCCACTGCCCACATGCATCCCTTTTCCCTCCATCTTCACAGTAGCTTGATGCACCACATTGCTCAGAAAGTGGCCTTGAAGGAGCAGGGCAGAGCTGGAAGGGGGCAGGAGCTCCACAAGCACCCTCTGCCTGGAGAAGACACAGGCCAAGTGGAGGGATGTAAGGTGGCCTCCACCTAACTGATACCACTTTACAGTAGAGGGAGAAGGAGCGCAGGAGCAGTGAGACATGAGGGAGCCTGCTCAAGGATTGCCTTGGCCCTGCCACATAGAATCTCTCTGGCTGACCAGGTCCTAAACCTCCCAAGAGAACAGGGGACAGACATATTACCCCAGGAGCCCATCACCTGCTACAGCACATCAGCTCCAGCTACACAGGCCACCGGGGTGTTTCCTGCTCTCCAGCAGACAAGGCAATGCCTCCAGTGCTCTGTGGGGCTGGAAGAGCCTCTGATTGCACCAGAGAGCCATCAGTAGATGACTGTGACAGACTGTTGTTCACTCACGTACATTGTTTTTCATCTTTTGTTGCTCTACTGCCTCTCGCAGCTCTGTGGCTTCCCTTTCCAAAGATGAGAGCTGGTTTGTGTTCTCCTGGAGTCTGGAATGGCAGGATGCAGGAGTGAGTCTCAGGATCCATCTCCCTCCTGGGTAGCAAGCTCCTGAGATAGCCCTTCCTATCCCGGTCTGCTCCGGGATCTACATACAGCAGGATGGAGAGGGAGCAGGACTGAAAACCACAGCCAATGCAATACTGGAGTAGGACCTAGTTTTCTACCATCTTATGAGCAATAATAAAAAAGCAATTAGCTGTCTGGTTGTACACACTCTATAAGAGGAAGAAGAAAAGTGATCCAAAAGCCAAAACTGAGACTGCTCCTATCCACAGCTTGTTAGGCTGAGGTAGCCCACAGCTCTGCATTTTGGAAGTATCATCCTAGTGTTCTGAGTAACCATAAATCAGGGCTGCCAACTAGACACCAGAGAGCCTGCATCGTCCCTCCACTTCCACAGATCCCACATCTGCCCTGAAGGGACCCTCAGCTTGAGCAAACCAAGGAAGGTTCAGATCCTTGACAAGAACTACGCAAGTCTCTTGGGGTCCCAGGGCAACTGAACCACTGCGTTCCTTTATAGGAATGCTGGATGTTTGCTGGCAATGTGGGCAGCTGAGAAATCCTGCCCCATGCAAAGCCTGAGCTTCCTCAGAGGTGCCCAGCACACGGACAAGGAGCAAAAGGCACAAGTTGTGAAAAAGTTGTAAACTTCATTTAAATGCCAAGAAACCTTTCTGCACCAGGGGATGGGGGAAGAGGTTATCAAATACTGGAACAGGGACCCAGAGAAGTGGTGAATCTCCATCCTTGGAGATACCTGGAAATATTTTCAAAAAGCTTACTCTGGTTAGCCCAGCCTTGAGCAGGTATTTGGATCAGAGACATTCCATACCCAGGACCAACACCACCAGAACCTCCCATTCTGTAAGACTGGTCAGAATCCATGTGCTTGCCAGCAATTCAGTCCCACTTCAGAATGGACTGGCTGTTATTTGGGGCCAGTGCTGGAGCCAATAAATATTTTAAACAGCACTATTGGTCAGGATTGACCTTGATTTCCCAGCTTGGCAGTCCCCAAGCCTGACTGGAAGGCAGGAAGCCCTCACCCACAGGCTTAGTGCTTGAGGAAGCCTGGGACACACGGACAGCAAGCTGGAGGTGCCATAGCAGTCTCCATGTGCAGCCAGACCCACCTTGACCGCAGCTGCTTCATTTCTGCTTCATTGGCTGCCTGGAAGAGAGAAAGCACTTTTGTTACCTGCCTATGGCATGTGATGCAGGTCAATCCTTTCTGTGGCATTCCAGAGGGGATCCCAGAGGAAAGATAACACAGGCACTGTGTGAGCAGCATAACCCACTCCCTTTCTCCCACTCCAATTAAATGAGCACATAACCTGCAAGTCTCTGTCTTTTTCTGCCCCGCTCATCTGGCCTGCCTCCAGCAGAGCTTCGATGGACTTGATCCTCTCCAGAAGCTTCGTATTGTCCAAACTGGCATCCTGCAGTTTCCCTTTCACATTGTCCAACTCCAGCAACTTACTTTTAACCTCTGCTTCGGAGCTCAGCAGCTTGGCCTGCAGCTCTGTTGGAGGAAAGGATGAGAAACATGCTAGGGTAGATGCAAACAAACCTGGAGACTCCCCATCCTGCTCTGCCCAAGCAGAATCTTAGCCAAAGAAGCCTTGGCTGTGGATGCTTTTAGAAGGCACAGAAAGGGGAGGCAGGGACACAGGAGAGCACAGGAGAGAGGCATTGGAGTAACATCCTAGGATAGAACTATGAACCAGCCCATATCTTGCTCACATTAATACTAGGCAGCCTAAATTGGGTCTACTTGTAGATTACTTGGACCAGCTCCACCAAGCACCCAGCTCTGAAAGCTCTCAGTCTGCCCCAAAGCTCTCCCCATGCCAATCCCAGTTCCTCACCAGCAATGCTCTGCTGCTGTCCTTTGGCCTTTTCAGCGTCTGCTAACAAGCTTTTGTAGCTGGTCTGGGTTTTGTGGAGCTCATCACTGACTTCATCCAGCCTCTTCTGCAGCATCACCTCCACCTCCTGTTGGGAAGCCTGAATGGCAGGAAGAGAAGGTTTCCCATAGTGTAACAGATACCCCAGGCAATTTGAAGCAAAGCTCCACATGTCATATAATGTTATTTTTAAGCCATACTTTAGGGGATTTAAGTCACTCTTTCCCCACATTCCCCCTGTGCATGATGCATCTTGCCTCGTGCTCACATTTTGTCATCTGTCAGCCCCCAAACTGGGAAGCAGACAATACCCAAATGTCTCGGTTCTGGGCCAAGACCACCCTCCCCTCTAGAAACCTAAGCTCTGAAAAACCTCTTAAAACCCCGGTCCAAACACACTGCCCCAGCCCAGCAGGGAGAGGTGCTTAACAGGACAGAGACACCCAACCACACGTTTCCACACATGGAGGAATTTTCTGTGTGGTTTGGGCCAGGGAATACTTTTTTTTCCATCTTAGAAAGCAGCAAGGAAGAGGCCTGGCCAAGGCAGGCATTTTGAGGGGGAAGGCAGGGGAGAAGGATGACACAGCTCTGCAGGTACAAATTGCACCCTCGCAGATGGAGAAACGTTGTTTTGCATCGAGGGGACAGAGAAAGGTAAACCAGCAGGATGGTCTCTGTCCAAGTGATGCTTCCAGCACACCAAGAAAGCAGGACTTCTCTGTTTTTTGAGGATTTGACTCCGTATTCTCAGCTCAGAGATCTAGGTGTTACTGTGTTACATTCTCCCCCGCATTTTAAACATGTCCTTGACTTCAAAGTCTTCCAGGTAGTATGATTTATTTAATTACTATCAAGGTGTTGCAGCAAGCTGAAAGAAGTTCTGGAGAAGTTCTCCTAAAAGCATGTCTAGGAGCTAGTACTTTGAGCCAGGAAGGTGGCTTCTGCCTTCACACCAGCTGCATGTCCATATCATCCCCCCTGCCTGCAAAAGCAGCTGGGGCCAAATGCAGCCCACTAAAAAGAGATGTGCACAGAAAAAAATAAAAGCAAGGATATCAAAGGACCCTCGTCATAGGAACACCTCTACAAAACTATTTTGGTATGTGAAGACAAAGGTCTCCTTCACCACAGCCCCTTCCTAAAGAAGCCAGAGCAATTCAGAGACCACAGCACATGCCCGAGGGACATATCACATCCCTTACTCTGCTACCCTGGGATTAATGGTCCCAGCATCCACTTTAGCAGCATCCCAGCAAGAGCACTGTTAACCCCCCCTGAAGATGTGAGTACATGTGAGTACAGCCTGGCTGCCTGCAACACACGACTGTGTGCTCAGAGGTCTACTTGGGAGGTGTCCTTTTAACACCCCTAAACACCCCAGACCCAGCCACAACAAAAAAAGCCACAAGCTCTACCTCCTGCACCACGGAGGGAGAATAATAGGGTTAAAAACATCTGAGTTTCAAGAGAGCACCCATAAAAGAAGGGCTTCAAGATCGTGCTCCCTGGGCTCTGCTCATGATGCAAGGCATCACACTGGTGTGCAAGGCGCACACTGAATGTGACAAACTAATGGGGGAGAAAGCAATTAGGAAGCCTGCAAGGCAGCTTCCTTCCCAAACATGGACATTTATCTCCCTCCTAGCTCCTCCCGTGGCCAAGTCCACAGATCCCATGCAAGTTAGCCACCTGCCCATCTCTGTGAGGGGAGTGGGTTTGCTGGTGCCTGCCTGACCTGCAGCTGTTTGTTTTGCTTCTCCAAAGCTGCCGCTTTGATCTCCCAGCTCTTCCTCTGCTGCTCCTCTTGCTGCAGCACCTCTGATTTCTCAGACAGCTCTCTCATCAGCTTGTTGCATTCCTGCCGTAACTTGGCCAGCTCAGCATTTTGCCTGCATTAACAGAAGCAGGGTTATTTTAGCCAACAGGCCACTCAAGCCTCTCTGATGTTGCTTAGGGGGGAACACATCCTTCTGTGTGCATCATACAGGACTTGAAACACCTCAATGGCTTCACTTGCCTATTTCTAGGACATGCCTGGTCCTTCAGGGAAGGGTCTGAAAGAGCTGTCAAATTACTTTAGAAAAGCTGCATTTCAGTCACAGGAGACATTCCTTTCTTATGAAGTAGAGGACATGAGGATCTGTCTTACCCAGACACAAGAGGAAGTACTACAAGCAGCTGGAGTCTGCTCTGTAATTATTTGACCACTGTTAATCACCAGTCATTTCAGACTTCCTACAAAAAGGAGTGTGAAATTCTTCTTTTTTTTCTGCACACACTGGGCTGGTCTCTGTTCTCTGCAGCATCACTCCCATCAAAGAGCCAGCTGCATTTCTTCTCAATGCTGTAGTATAAGAGTATGAGCTTCCCTATGGGGGAATAGTGCCACAGTGCCTTCTGGTCCCCTCTCCCACCTCCACTGCCTGTTGGCTCTAGCATCAGCACAGGTGACCCCGACGCAGAGACTGATGCCCCCACCCATCCATTTGGGAAGAACATCTTTGTTTCCCCTGGCGGCCCCCCAAAAGCCATTTGGCAAGCTCTTCCTCCCTCATTCCCTCCTCTACCTCCAGCTAGTTGGGGTGCCTGTAAAAGCACCTTTGAGAAAGGGGGTGGCCATGCCCGATGGTCAACCAACCCCAGGGTTTGCCAGAGGGCAGTCCCAGGTTCTGCCCCTCACCCCAGCCTTACTTGCTTTCCATTTGGCTGGTGGCCTGGTTGAGGGCGTCCCTCAGGATGGAGTTCTCCTGCTGCAGGCGAGCCAGCTGTGTGTTGGGGCCATTCTCCAGCTGTTCCTGCAGGGTCCGGATCTAGAGGAGCCCAACAGGGGTTAATGCCACCACTGGCCACTTCACTGTCCTTGTTGAAGCCCATGAGATGAGCAAGAGGGACTGGCAAAGCCGGAGGGTGTCTACTGATGCTGACAGCCCCCAGGGACATGACATCCCATGAGACTGCTCCATGGGCCTCTTCTCCCTCGACCACCATGGTCCAGGAGCATCACAGGATCTCGCCCCCCCAGAGGCTCTTGTCCCTTCACACAGCTCAGTCTTCTCCCAAAGACCACACACCTGGCACCAGAAGCCACCTGGCAGATAAAGGAAGAAGCTTCAGAGCACAGCATGGGGCTCACCTTGACCTGGAGTTGCTGCGTTTCGCTGACATGGTCCTGGTAGCTGGCCTGCATGCGTGCCTGCACTGCCACGATCTCCCGCTCACGGGCCAGCAGCTGCTCCTTCAGCTTGCCCTCTGCAGCCGCTGCCTTGGCCCGCTCGGCTGCCAGGTCCTTCAAGCAAAGAAGTCATCCAGTTAGTTCTCAGAGTATGGGTTTCCCCATTTTAAGGGGATGCAAAACCAGTGGCCTCCTAGCTCAGAAGACTAAAAAGTTTACCACTTTCACTGGTGCCCCCATGCCCAGGTACGTTTAGCACTTACATTTCCTCCTGCATTTTGTTTTGGGCTCTGTGGCCACTGGATGCCACTGTTGTTCCATATTGGGCCAGCTAAGAGAAAGGAGTAAGACAGCCTGGAATTTTATCCCCCACTCCCCTCCCTCCCCCAGGATCAATAACATCACATAACATTTGGGACAAAGCAGGAAAATTATACAGATGGAACTTGCCAGCCACCAAGTTCAGCATGGCGGGCGTCTGTTCTGCCTTCAACACCCAAAAGAGATGGAGGCAGGGGTCTGAGTAAGGAAAGGGCACTGTAGATAGAATCCGGCTCCTTACAAAGGCACCTTCTCAGCTCAGGGGATCTGGGCAGAGATGAGAAGGGATTTGCTTTTCTCCCTGAAGCAGAAGAAAGCTGCAGTCTCTTAAGGGAAGGGTTTTCCCCTGTTTCCCTTATGGCTGCCAAAGGGCACTACCCTGCAGTTCTTCGGGCTGGTGGGGATCTCCTCCCCTTTTGGGGAAGAAAACAGCAAACAGGTGAAGAGCCCAAAGAGCCCCAGGGCTTCACCTGCAAGGGGGATGAGATGTGGAGAGCAGCAGGCTTATGGTGAGCCATCATGAACACAGCCCACACCAGGGATGCCAGGAGAGCCACACAGTGCTTACCTTGCTCAGCTCCCGCAGCTTGTTTCTGGCAGCAGCTGCATGCTCCTGCTCAGCTGAGAGCTGCTTCTCCTTCTCTTCCAGCTGGCGTTTCAGGATAGCAACCGGGTCACCCTTCTGAGTGGCCTGCCAGCATGGAGTGGCACATCAGAGGGGATGACCACCTTCAGACCCATACCCTCCTCTGCACACACACAAGATCCTGCTCTCTGCTCCAGGGGAGAATTCAGGTCTGGTCTACAAGGGGCCAGCCTGCCCAAAATTGGGGTGTCTTCCCTCCCCTCCCACCTTCCGAGACTCGGCAGAGCCCAGGCAGCAGGTGGTCACAATGGCACTGGTAGCCCTACCGTGTGCCAGGTGTCCATGATGCCCATTTTCTCCGTCAAGATCTCGATGAGCTGCTGGGCCTCACCCTCACTGAACACCATGCTGCTGACAGTGGACATGAGTGTCTTGTAGGGCAGGTAGAGGGGCCCATCTGAATCCGTAGGTGCTAGGGAGGAGAGAGGAGGGGTTGGGACTGCTGGAGACAGAGGCAGAGATACAGTATCATTTCAGTTGGCTTCAACCCCACAACTGCCATGTCAAACCATCAACTACCCAGATTTCCACAGTCATGTTTGATGCCTCTCTAAGTGAAAGCAGTATGAAAAGTGCTGGAGATGATACCACACATGGGCTTCTTGAGCCAGGTGCTACCTCTGCCTGGCTCTGCTACTGGTCCCAGCACACTACTATCACCCAGCAACTGTTTCTCAGCAGGAGCTGGGTATGCTTTGTCAATGCCAGGGAGCACAGATTGTTGGGCATTAGAAGTTGGACTGCACCACAATACAACCTTGCTGAAGGATGTCACCCCATGCAGTGGTGGCAGTGATGCAGAATGCATCCCATCTTTCACCAGGCAAGTTTGCTCCAGCTCTTTGCTAGGGGTAAAACATGACTCCAACCCTTCCCCTACCACTCTGCTAACCTGGGAAAGCCAAGGAGCATCAGGGACCATAATGCTGTTGTAGGACATGCACATGGTCACAATGGATAAAGGGTGGTGGGCAGTGGTTTAGGAGTTACCACACTGTGTTGGAGCAGAGTTTCTCCTGCAGCCCCCAGAGAGGAGCCTATGCTGGGGCAGGTTCATCCTGAAGGACTACAGCCCATGGAAGGCCTCATACTGGAGCAGGGAAGGTTGTGAGGAGGAAGGAGCTACGGAAAGGGGCTATTATTAACTGACCACAGTCTCCATCCCCCTGCACCACTCAGGGAGGGGAGTTAGAGAAGTCAGAAGGGAAGGAGTGAAGTTGAGCCTGGGAGTGAGGGCAGGGGGGGAAGGTATTGTTTTAATTTTGTCTTTGTTCTGATCTATTTTAATTGGAAATAAATCAGTTTTCTGCAAGTCAAGTCTGTTTTGCCAGTGACAGTAATTGCTAAGTGACCTCCCTGTCTTTATCTTGACTCATGAGCTTCCTCTTCTTATTTTTCCCCCATCCTGTTGAGGCGTGAGAGTACAGCTGGGTGGGCTTCTGGCAGCCAGCCACAGTCAACCCACCACAGCACCAGAGCGGCAGAGCCGCTCCTGGCTTCTGGCTACCAGAAGCCCTCCTGGCTTCTGAGATGGCAGCACTAACCCTGGCAGCAGCAGAGTTTGTCTCACCAGCCACAGCCACTTCCCAGCAGTGCAACCAGGGCCCAACGCTTGGCTCACACTTTACTCAGGCTGGTAACTGCATGGATGCAGGACAGCACATCGCATTCCCTGGCTCAGTTCCACTGGGTGGAGGGACCCACACAAAGCAAAACTCTGTCCATCTCCCAATAGTGTCATGCAATGAAGCCTTGCAAAGGCAGGCCTAACGCAAACCCCACCTTGCAGATGACACATGGAGCCTGGGCAGCCTTCCAAGCTGTGGCACAAGGAAGCCTATGCTGATACCGAGCCCATGTAAAGAGTCGGAAACCTTGTGCCTTGCTGAGGAAGCAACGAAACAAGAACCAGCCATGTGGCAAAGCTGCCATGGGAAAGCACAGCAGGACAAGGGGTCTGAAGAGCCGCTTCTTCCACCCAAGAGAACTTGGGTGAAACAAAATACACAAGAGAAAAATACCACAAGCTGCTCTCGTCGGGTTTGCCATCTGTTTCAGTGCTGAGCATGTGTCTTTGAACACTTTGAACACCAATTGTTATCTGCCACAGGATAATTTGTTGCTTTTGCCTTTGAAGAGGAGAGACCACAGCTTGCCAAAGGCTGCCCACAAGACCTTGGTCAAACTGCAGTCAGCTTCAGGGTGCAAATACTGCTGAGAGCTTTCCTTTGAAAAATCCCACAGGAGCAGCTAAGACAACACTCTTGGCTTTTAGGACATGCAGGATTGGCACTTCATCCCCAAGGGAATCTAAGTTTGGAGCAGCCAGAAAAACTCCGATCTTAACAAATGCTAGAAGTTCATTTCCCATTCACACTCCCTTAGCTGTTACAGCTTGGATTTAGGGCCACGTTTTTCAGCGCATCCATGTATTCCAGTGTTAAGAGAAGTGCATCCATGGATGCACACAATAAACCAGTCACCTTTAGTTTTCCCAACACCATCACTGCAATACCCTCCAGAAGCAGTTTCTCAAATCCTTTCAAACTGCATCACTATGTGGAGATGACCTTTAGTAAAACTCTTTCCTCAGAAGAGCAGATACAAGGGTTTTAACCCAATCTTGGAAACCAGCAGCTACAAATGTCCTGCTGAGAAACAGGCCCTCTTCCAAAATGTGGGTGTGGAAACTGCCAGGTTACACTGCAATCTAGGTTTGGACATGCTGCAGAAGGTTAGCAAGAAGGGATGTGTTTTTATTTGGTAGGTTTTTTGGGATTTGTTGGAGTTTTTTTGTAAATAAAGAAATGAAACACCACATCACATCTTTGAGAACACCTGAGAGACTTCTCCCATGTGTCCACATGGGAACACTTCTACAGGTCTGAAAGCATGCATATTTTTAGTGCCAAAAATAATTCCCAAACTGTTCCCATTGGTACAAAGAGAGGCAAGACTCCAGCTACAGAGCTGATTTCCCCCTCCCTACACCTATTTATAATCTGGAGAGTTCAGGACCACCTCTTTTAATCTCTTCTATCTCCGAGTCAATCAAGTGAGGCATGATTGACGATGGACAAGTTTTCCCTTCCCTGTGACATATCCAAAGTAATTTCCTTCTAATTACCCTATGATCAATCCCCTGCAGTATAAAATCCCATCAATTCTCTCTCCTTGAAGAATCCTTTTTCACCTCCACTGAAGAACAAGGAAACTCTAGCAGTGACCCACTTCCACGCAGAACCGTGGTACAGATCCTCTGTGCTTTTAATAATCACGGGTGTGTGGGGAAAACACCTCATCTTGGCTTTCCACCCAGATGTCCAGCACCTTGGCAGCTGTCCCTCTCCACGATGGGTACACGCACCTCCTGTTCATTCCCATGTACAGATCTGCTGAGACCCACAACACAACAGCAAATCCAAAAAGAACCTGTAACCCAACCTGTGTGCAGGACCAAGGAGCTAAACACCAACTAGAGGTACCTGATCAGGAGGCAACACATTGCAGAGTGAAAATAAGTCAATAAACTCTTGACTTCAACTTTACTTCCCCCCAGAGAGAATGATAGTCCAGTACAGGCTTTTTTTAGCCCACCTATCCCAAGGTGCACATGGTCCATCTCATCAGAGACAGCCTTTCTACAGCTGTCCTGTTTCCAATGCTGAAGAATCACAAAATCATAGAATGATTTGGGGAAGGGACCTTAAAGATCTTCTAGTTCCAACCCCCAGGCCATGGGGTCAAGAATGAAGAGATCTCAGAATGGGATAGACCTGTTTTAACACCATCAAGATACCCTGGCGGCTTACTCTGTGGGGATATACGAAGAGGAATTTGGCCTTACCTGGCTCACTCTTCTTCTTGGATGCAGCCTTCTTCTTGACAGGTCCATCATGCTTCTGCTCCTCATGGGTCGGAAGAGCATCGGTTTTCTTGATGGTGACAGGGTTGACAGGAGCACTTTGCTGTGTGCCAACTGGTGGCACAGCCACAACAGGCACCTCCTTAGGGGCCACCTCCAGGACAGGAGAACTTCTGGGGACACTGACAGGAGGTGAAGCCAACATCAGGCTAGAAGCAGGCTCTACCTTTGCCACCTTCTTCTCCTTCTTCCTCTTCTCCTTAGGTGACAGAACAGGTTTCTCCTTTTCCTGGGGGACAACTGACACTGCTGCAATTGGAAACTCCACTGTTAAAGGCTCAGGCACCACAGCAGCTTCAAGAACCACATCCTTGGGAGGGTCTGTCACTTCCTGAGTCATCTGCTGCTCTGGGATCTTTCCATTAGGTTTCTCTTCCTTTTTCTTTGCTTTTCCTTTCTTCTCAACAGATTTCTCTTTTTTCTTTTTCTCCATTTTCTGCTGCTGGGTCTTCTCAAGCTCTTTGCGTTGCTTGGCCAAGGCTTCCTCATAAGATGTCTCCTTCATGGAGAAGGTGGACACCAGGAAGATCCCAATGGCTGATATCACCATAAAACCTCCGAAGACCACAACACCCAGCGTCTGAGGGTCATACACATCCATCCTGCCTTATTCTTCTGTGCCTGCAAGATACCAGAACAACAGCTAGGAGTGGGGAGGGGGTGGTGGAAGAAAGAAATGCAATGGCCTCCCTGAGCAGGGAGTTTCACATGGGCATCTGTGCCTCCAAATGGCACCATGCACTGAAAAGACAAACACTCAAGATTCACACAACTGAGGGCAACCTGCCTACACACCCCCAAGTTTGTGCTCCTCTGCTGCATTGCCCATGCACAGCAGTCCGGTTGTACCCCAGTGATTGAACTCCACTGGTTGCAGCGATCTCCAGAAGAATCAAAGAGGAGGAATTAAAAAACAGGGATGCAATCAATCAGAGACAGCCACAAGCCTCATTCCATGTCCAACGGGATGGTTTTGCATGATCCTAGGCAATACCTGCAGCAGTAAGAGAGCCCACTTTCAGACTGTTTGGTGCAGGTTGGCCAAGATCTGGGCTTTTCCTGGAGCAACTGGCTTTCTCACTGAACCCAGATGCATATCCAGGTCTCAGCTTTGGAATAAAATATCCCCCTGGAAGGAGAAAGTATGTACAGGAGAGTTTTCTCCAGCTTTGCAGCAGCCCTTCCCTTCTCTCTTTGCCACCTGCACACTGTGGCACTGCTGACTTCTGCCCAGCCTGGCAGGGAGGATGCACATTGACGGCACCCCACTAGGTAGCTGCTCCCAGCTCCCACAGATGTGAACCACCCCAGCAACAATGCTGTGTGCACGGCCACCGCACACAGGACCAAGTCACAACCATTTTTACCAGTAAAAGTCTTAAGTTCAAGCTAACAAAAGAAGTCAAGCCTGGTCATTAATTATTTCATCTTCCAAAGAGATTTCTGCAGGAAGAAGTGAAACTTGCAAAGGGAGTGCTGGATATGGTGCTTCTCTTTCCACCTCTGCTATTAGCTGGCAAGAAAATCGGGCACATTCTCATCTGGCAATTCTCATCCTCCTCGCCAGTTTCTCCACCTGTATAACACATGGAGTGTCAACAGAGACCATACTGCCTGGTCTGAGATCTGGCAAGCAGGGTGCAGCCACACCTGGAGAAAGATGCAATTACCTCCACTCTTCTTAATGGCTAATTGAACCCTGTCCTAGTTTCAAGACCAATTGCTGCTGTCCCATGCATGTGTTTCATCCATCAGGTCATCACTTTCATGTGGCAATGAGGTGGCTCATGAGCTCCCAGATGTTGGTGTCAGTTAATCTGCGAAGGGGCACTTTCCAGGAGTTGCAAAGGCTCTGGTTTCCCATCATTGTGACCCAAAACACAATGAGCAAAATGCAGAAAGTCCTTGGGTATCAGAAATTCTCATCCTGCTTACCTGTAGTCATTATCAAATTTCCTCTTTAAGAGGTTGTGGGTTGAGGAAGGAGGGAGGGGCTGGAAAGGGAGGAGGCAAAAATTAGAATAAAACTAAGGAGATCAGCATCTTTTCAAACTGCAGTGATTGCAGGGAGACACCTCAGAGGCTCTTCCTTTCTAACAGCTGGAGCAGTGAACTTGCAGCTGCATCCATAGTTCAAAGCTGCTCCTGCAGCAAGGTGGGGACAATGCAATGAAAAACTCACCTCCAACACCTGACCAGGGGGTGCAGAGCTGGAAGGAACTGCAAAGCACCCATCTCCCACTGGAGAAGGACGCCTAGGGAAGGATGTTCTAACCAGCAGCCCAGTTCTCCCTGCCCACCTCTCCAAACATCCCTGCAAAATGGGAGAGAGAAGCTGGCAGGCAGGAGGGCTGTCAGCACCAGCTGGAACCAGCTTCCCCTGTCAGGGCCAATTTGCTACCCCACAGCACCACTCGAGATCCCAGCTGATGCTACAGGCATCATTATTTCACATCTACCCTGGCCATTTCATACTTAAATGGCCTTAGCCCACTCTATCCCAGCACAACTGGTGCTAAGTCGCTGCCTTCTGACTAGTAGCATCGCTTTGGGATGATCCCAACAGACAGATTATTCCTAACCCACGGAATTAAAAGGACTTGGATTTCCTCTCCCTGGCAGTAAATAAAATGTAGGGCTGGAGAACACATACCCACAACCTTGTGTTGGACTTACGGCTACACCAAAGCACCCAGGAGCTGTTTTAGGGGCAGAACAAGGCAACCTGCATTCCTCACCCAGCAACTCAAACACATCAGTAACATTAAACCCTTCCTGACCTCACACTGCCACAGCTTCATATATAGATAAAAATCTGCTGCTTCAGCTTCGGGCAAGAGCATCCCCAATGCTGGCAAATGCACTCCAACCCCACCAGCTGGTACTGCCACCCTCAAAATGGTGGGAATAGAGAGAAAAATCCAAACCTCCACTACAGAGGATGGGTGAAAGGACACAGCACTGGAGCCCTCTGCCTGCCCCACACCCTCCAGGGATGAACCCTAGAAGCCCTTACAGTGTTTGAGCCCCACACTCCCTCTCCCCTGCAAGCACCCTTACCCAGCCCCACCAGCTGCAGTAAAAGCTGCCTGTACCTTGCCTCCTCTCCAGCTTTACAGTCAGGGTGAGATAAGGATGCAGATTAGAGCTGAAGTCCTCCCTAGCTGAACAAAAGCACCCCAACAATCCCCTCCAAACCAATACCGGAAAAAAGCAGCAAAGAGCACTAGATAGAGGAGCTGTGAACCTGCAGAAGAGCCATGGCAGCAGCCAGAGCTCCTGAAAGCAGCTGAGATGCTGAAAGCAGCTGAGATACTCTCAGGGGCCATCCAAGCTCCCACCTCTGGACCAGAAAAACTCCGTGTAGGTGTGCCAGGAGAATATCCACAGTGAAGAGTGAGAGATGCCAACCCGGCAGCAATCACTCTCAGCAGCACTATCATGGCAAACTTTGGTCCTGTCTCAACATTCATGCCCTGCAGCCTACAGCACTGGGCTGGTCCTGTCAGACCCAGTGCTGACTCCAAGGAGCAAGTTCTACCTGTAGAGTTCCTTCTGCGGTTGAGACTTGGCACAACTAGCTCAGCAGCTTGTTCAGGGAAGAGCCTATCTCTCCAATGATGTGAAGACAGCAGCAGGCTGTACACAACCACAATACACTTAAATCAAAGCAGGCTGGCCTTAGCATTTTGGGGATAAGGAAAAGTCTTCCTCTGGGAACTTACTGAAGCATAGATGCAAGAAGCGTTTATGCCACAGCATTAGCATCAGGAGTGAAGCTCTGTTGTGGCATTTCCTGACCTTGCCACCTTTGCCCTTTGAAGTGCTGAAAGTTTGCTCCTGGATTTGCACAAAAAGACAGCAGTCCCCTTTGCAAGCACCATGGCAGGTGTGCACGCACCTTGCCCTTCGGCAGGAAAGCCCTCCTTGCTTCCCACCTGCACAAAGCCTTAGCCAGGACATGGCAAAACAGGGCACCCAAGGTACCACTGCCTGTCTGCTTGCAGATGCCTAAGGGCAGCCTCATGTGTTCAGCTTGACAGCCACAATTTGAAGAGGCTCGAAGACTTCAGCATCCTCCCTTCTGTAACTTCTGGTCCTCCATAGGACTTTGCACTCACAATGGCATTTTTCAATCTGACGCCCAGATTGTTCTGGGAGAGGGTTGTGTCTAAGGGGTGCACAGACACCACCAGTTATCAGAGTCCATGCTCAAAAAATCAAGTTCAACATTGAGCGCATATGCCTCCATGAAGTTTTTGAGCGGAATCATCCTCTACTCCTTCCCCAGCCAAACAGTGGAAATCATCAAATATTTCCATGTGCAAACTCCTTTCCCAAAATAGCTTGTCCAGATAAAGCTTTTCACCACCACAAGAACAGGAATATGCTGGACAACTGGTATTTCACTTGGCTTTGTCACATAAAGGAGCCGGCCGAAATGCTGTGCTCCAACTCTTCCATTCCTGGGGCTTTTGCTTGTTATCCATCAGATTTCCCAACATCCCAGATAACAGCCCAAGAGATCTGACCTCCCTCGACTCCCTGCATGTCCCATCACCTCTATTTGACCCGAGCAAAAGTCGAACTTGCCTTCAGGAAGCTAAACAAGTAAAGGACTCAGCCTTGCTGGGTTTTGAGCACCAAATAATTTCCAGGATGAACCAACCCACAGACACATGACATGACAGCACCAGGGCCATGCTCAGTGTCTTGTGGTCACATTTGTCACTGACAGCTAAGAGTCAAAAACCAGGCTAGAACCTTGCCACCTATTCAGCCTTTCCTTCCCTCTGCAACCACACATGAAATCCACGGGAATTCAGTATCTTTGTGACCCAGCCCTCCACCAACCCTGGCTTAAATCAGCCAGGCCAAGTGTCAGGTGGGCAGGAGCAAAGGAAGAGACAGGTTGTGCAGTAACTACAGGAACCTTATTTCTTTTCACAGTCAAAGGAAAATCTATGTTGTCTCCTCCTGGTCTTGATAGGTGCGGCAGCTGAGAAAAGACACTCTTTGCAAGCAGGATGCTGTTCCTCTAGCAACCCAAAACTTGCACCTTCACCATGGTATCAAGGTGGCATCTCAGGTTAGAGCAATACACAAGAGGTAATGAGGGGGCAGAGGGCAAGGAAAGAGACATGGGTTCTGCATAGCCCACAGCAATGCCTGACAACATGTTAAGCACCTGAAGCTCTCTTTCCTCTACATCTCCCAGCAGATTTAAAAAAAGGAGGGAAAGGGCAAGGAAGAGGGAACTGGGAGGCCTAATCCTGTGAACAGCAAGGCAATCCAGCAGCAGTAGAAACAACAGCGCTGCCAGCAGATAAAAAACAATCACCAGATACTTCTCCTAGAGTTTCTCTCTGCCCTACTGCAATAAATTGAAAACTAAAAACAAATGAGGAAAGCCTACACACCACGAGCGGATCCTGCCCACGTCCCCAGCAGCCTCTGTTTAAATAAATTTTCTGTGTGACTGTGCACTTGCAGACTTGGCAGCATATGTTACTCTACACAGCGACTCCGGATTAGCCAATCCTCAACAGTTATAGCTCAACTTAACTGAACGTGTCTCAGTGCTCCATTAGCTCTTGCAGCAGCAGCAGCCAGCTGCCAGCTGGCTTGTGCTTGCCAGCAGTGCTTGGCAGTGCTGCCAGCTCCCTTCCTAAGCCTCGGAGTGAAAAAACAGGCAGAAAATACATATATATATATATACATATATATAAATACATATATATACACATACACACACACATATATATTTAGGAGAAGAGCATAACAGCACCATAACACAGCTGCAGTTTGACTACTCCCTGAGGCAGCTATTACAAATTTTCTCTCCCCTCTCTGGCCCAAAGCAGCTGGCCCTCATCAGCTTCTCCCGGGGGCTCACTTTCTAGGTAGCCCCAACTCCTTCCAGCCATTTCCCGATGATGCAGGTGAGCAGAGGCCACTGCCATTGCTTCAGTGAAGGGCAGAGCTGACATTCCAGGCGTGGAGGCTTCTCCATCGCGTCCAGCCACGTGTTCAGCACACGCTCTCCCCCTGGACTGCTTCCCCAACGGGCGAGGAGTGGGGCATTCCGTCGGCAGACCCCCGGGAAGCCTGGTGATGTCCAGGTTGGAAAGACCCCAGGGTGGGGGCGAGCGGTCTCCGCCTATGGCGTCGACGCCACTCTCCAAAAGCTCGGGGACCCCGCACTGCCGGGGGTTTCCCGGTGCCAGGAGGGGGCTGAGTTAAGAGAAAAAAATAAACAAGGACAACGGCCCGAGCGCCGTGACCTTCTGTGACTGCGATTAATCAGATTAATGCATGTCATCGCGCCGGCGCTGGGGCAGGGCCGGCGGTGCTCGGGGCCCGAGGGCGGCGCGGGGCCCGGACCTCGCCTCCCCGCTCCCCGGCTGCACACGCCGCCATTCCGCGCAGCCCTCGCTACGCCGCGGGCCATTCATCTACCCGGCCCTCTGCAAACGTGGCCGGACCCCGAGCCTGGGATCCCACCTTCCTCCCTGCCCTGCTTCCCCGCGGGACACCCCTCCGCGCCGGGGCTGCAGCTCGCGGGGGAGGTCCTCACCCCGCTTCACGCCTGCTGGCTACTGAGGATGGGGGAAGCGCCGGGCGGGGGGTCCCGCTCGCAGCGCGGGGCAGACGGAGAGGAGTCGTGGAAGAAGTGGCAGGGGAAACGGCTGAGGGAAGGGCTGCCGCCGCCCCTACCCACCCGTGCCGGGTCGCGGTCCCTCCTCGCTGCTGCAGACGTGTGGAGTCGTGGCACTTTCCGCCGCTGTCTCGCTGGGCTCAGCCGCCGCGTCCCGCCCCGCCGCTCCGCGCCGCGGGGCCCACTCAGCGTGGCGGGGCGGGACGGGGCGGGGCGGGGGTGCGGGGTCCCCGTCTCTCCCTCGCCGCTGCCCGCCGCGGAGCCGTACGGTTGGAGCGGGCGTCGGGAGGAGGTGGGCTGGGGAGGGGATACCGAGCGCCCCGGGCCCGCGGAGCCCCGCGGACCTTTGCCCCCGGGCTGAGCTGCCAGGGATCGGCCTGCGCAGGCGGTGGCTGCCCGCCGGCCTTTGCTGAGGATGTCAGCGTCATCCCTGAGGCATAGCGGGAAGAGGATGGTTGGGGAATTCGAGGACTTCTCAGGAAGGATTGGGGGTGCTGCTCCACGCTGGGACCATCCTCAAGGGCTGGGTGTGGGCACCATGAAGCAGATTGGACCCGAAAGATGGCTGCTCCCGGCAGGAGCCTTTTTTCAAGGTTTGCAAATGCTGTGTGGGTAAACAGCGCTGGGACTGGTCCATCATCCACCAGCTTGTGGGTCCCAGGACAGGGAGAAAACCGTGCCCCCGATAGCCAGTGCCACCCCGTATGGTGGCTGAACTCTCGGTACGTGCCCTCTGTGTGCCTCCTGGTCTGGCTGTGACCTCCCATGGCGGGGTAGAAGAAATGCAAGGTTTATTACCCATGTGCCTGTTCGCACCGGAGGGAGTTAGCTATCTGGAAGTGATTTGGATGCTCCAGAAAAGTAAGAGTTAGAAGGGGCTCCCTTCACATCAGAACCAACCATTAGGCTGAACCACTGAAGAAGGGCGTCCTCAGGAGATGCTGCACATTATTGTATTTCAGTGGCCAGACCTTCTCAGGGGGTGGCAACTGAGGCTGCTGTCAGCGGTGTTCCTGGGATTTACATCAGCTGCCACTAGATCCTTGCCCCTTGCACAGAGAACAAGCCATGCTATTGAGGCCAGGCTGGGGAGGGCAGCAGGTCCTGCCCACAGCCTGGTACATCTTGACACAATGGCAAGGGGAGAATAACTTACTGTTTCATGCAGGCTGATGTGATGGAAGAAGAGGAAAAATATGCTAATGGAGAAACATTTCAACTAATTATGGTAATATGGCTTCTGCAGAGGAACCTGAAATAGGCACAAATACTTCTCAGCACTAATGAGAACTTGGAGGCTCTTTTGGGTTTTCTACAAGCTTTTCAACAGGCTGTAGGCAAAGCAGACAGGGCAGGGCAGGGCTCACCACTTCGGCCCGGACCTAGGGTGGGAAGACCCATGATGGCTATGACGCCTCCAGGCAAAGGCACAAAGGTTTGGGATCCAGCTCTGCCCCAGTCCACCTGGGATCATCAGCTCATTAAACTCACCAAGGACCTTCTCCAAACCAAAGCACTTTGAAGGAGGAATGCAGGGGCCGAACAGCGCTGAACAGTCCTAAGCACCGCAGACCTCTGTTTCCCTGGCTACAGCCAGGCACCCTTCCCAGCCACCCGCCTTGCCATGAGAGACATGGGACTGGGCTCTTTTGAGCTCTCTTAGCAAAGCACCATCTACTTCATTTTTTGTTGGGGCAGGGACTGGCAGGCACTGCCCCAGCCAAACACCCGGGGCATGGGGAGCTGGGCTCACTCTTACGATCTCCAGCCAAATGAATAATTGGGTGTCTGTTTCAGCATGGAACAAGAGCAAGGACAGAGCAAGGGACATATGTATGGGGAAATGCACAGCATGGGGTGAAACCCCAGGCAGACAGAGCTGGAATGTGATCCTGGGTGTCCTCTGCCACCATGGCACAGATGTTCTCAGAGGACAGCTCCCTCTGCTCCTTCCTTAGCTGTGTTTCAGGTCTGTAGACAGATGTATGAAACCCTTGCTTGCCCTCTGCTTACCAGCTAACCCCTGCATGGCTGGAAGCTGACTCACACCACAGCAGTCCTCCCAGCATCCTCAGTCGGTCTATTCTTGCGTCTTTCACCCCAGTTTTTAAGATATCAAGTGTATACCTCCCATCATGGTGTTTCTGTCTGATTCTTGCACTATGCTGTTGATCCAGGCCACTGGGATAACATATTATCAGTGTAATTTGCTTTTACTTCATAACTAAGGCATTCTCCCTAAATACTAATTTTCCCAACTCCTGCCCAGAGGCAGTATCCAGCCCAAATCCAGAGGTCTGTGTATGCTGTTGTTAAAACAACCAAAGTCCTGGCAATTTTTCATGGTCATCTTCACCGCTAGAAAGTTTTTTTTTAGTTCAGTTTGAAAATTACCTGCTCCAGCTTAAGTTTTTCAGTTTCTAGTTATTTTTGCATCCACAAAAAGCTGTTGTTTAGCCCTGGAACAGTTCCAAATCTTTCACTGGATGTATTAGTTATCCTAAATTCATAACCATAGCTGGAGTATTTTTAGCTCTGCACAGCAGTCATCAAACAAATGCTGCCACAAGGTCTGCAGGGCTCCCTGAGGTCCCTTGCAGCCCAGCTCCTTCTGAAGGTTCAGGCTCAGTTGTGCAGAGATGACCATGAAATCCTAACTGGGGGGAGCCAACCAAATGCTTCATCCCATTCCCCATGAGATCTGCATCCAAGCTGCAGCTGAGCAGACAGACAGGCATGGCTTGTGCTTTCTTCTAGGAGAGTAGTCATCTCTGCCTGGGCCTGGTGGTGCATTTTGATCCTGAGCCCTTGTGGAGGTGTGGAGGTGCCTGCCCCCTTCACTCCCACCGTGGAATACTTACTGCTACAGGAATACACCAAAAACTGGTAGGAATAAGAGCAGAGCAGTCCTTTGCTCCAGATGTGGCTGCTGCCTGCGCTATGGACATAATGCTGTGTTGTCTGCCAGCCAGGCCGATCCTCCAAGCAGCCCCACATCCACACTCAATCCCTTTGAAGACTCTGGAAGCAGCCTCTCCTTTTTCATAAAAGCAGAAATCAGTATGTCTCGCCTCCCCTTGGCTCCCTGGTGGTCCCTTCTGGCCTGTGTGCCTTGCCAAGCACTCGCTTGTCTGGGTTTAATAAGTAGCGGCCCTGCTCTAGTGATGGAAATTACAGGTGGATGCTGCAGCAGAGCACAGTGCAAGAGTTTCTAGATTGTTCCTCTCCTTCCTTGCTCTTGTTTCTGCAATGGCATGGCTGAGGCTTGGATTAGAAAATGCACCATGCCACAGCTGTATTTGCTTTGGGAGCAGTACACCTCCTGCTCAGCCTCCCCTAAGCCCCCGTTCCACCTACCTCCATGTGGGATTGGAAATTACAACCTGAATATGAAATATGAACCAGGACCTGCAGGATACCCCCACTTCGGTGGGCTAGAAGCCAGGGACCAGTGGGACAGCCCAGTTCCCAGCAGGCACTAAATCTCTGTGTCTCAGCAGCTGGGCTTTGCCCTGGGTATTTGTAAAATAACACTTTTCCAGGAAAGTCGTGGTGTTCACACCTTAGATTCCTATTCTGCTGTTCTCCCATCCCTACAGCTCTGCTTCATGAGATGCACCAAAGGCTGGCAGGAGGAGCACTAGCTGGGCAGCCACCAGAAGCCAAAAGTTCAATGACTTCATCTTTGGGCCCACTGATGATTGAACTATTTACAGAAGTAGACGGCATTGGTAAGAAGCTTGGAGTTAAATTAGCTGATGAAGGGTTTAAGAAGGAAACCTCTTTCTTTCCTCCCCAGCTCCAGCTACTTCCCACATTGCCCACTGGCCTCATCAAGAACATCGTGTTCTTGGGACATCTTTCTTCTGCCCTCCTGGCCATAACTGGGCTCCCATCTGAAATCTGGTGGAAGATTGCTCTGGGTAATCTCAAGCCATGATGACATGAGCTTTGGAATGGGGCAAGGTCAAATATCTGTATGCTTCATCAGTTCCTCTATCCCTCTTTGGAGATGTTTTAAGCAGAACTTAAACTTGTTCTGTGTGAAAATTTAAACAGAGGGAGGGTTGTGAAGGTACCCCACCTCCTGTGGCTCAGCCAGCAGTGTAGGAGTGTTAACCATCTGATTTCAGACCCCCAGATATATCTTGTGTGGATAAGGCTTGACACCAAGGAGACATGCCAACGCATAACTTCAGCTACTCAGTTGCCTGCCTACTCTGCAAGCAGCTCTTGCTCTCCATAGCACTCAGGAGCCATGAAATCAGGCGCCCCTGATTAATCACTCTGTGTGCTTGTGTGTCTATCCTGTTGACACTTGGAAAGTATTTCACATTCTCATGTTAATTCTTTCCCAGAACTTTGCATTGTTTCAGTTGAGAGTGATTCCTGGCATGAGGAAAACAGAAGCAGGTGAGTGACTAGCAGAGGATGTGCAAGATGGACTAAGACCTGTTTAGCTAGGATGGCTTGAGATACCAGAGCTGTGCACCTCAGCCCATGTCAGAAGTTAATATAGCCTCTGCCACGATGGCAGGGAGCAAGATGCACTATTGTCCTATTTGCTGCTGATCTTGGTCCAGCACATGCCATGTTCCCCCAAGCCTCACAACAAAGCTTGGGGTGTTTGTAGTTTCCATGCAGCTTTGCCAGGCACAGGACTCAGCATCAGCCTAAGGTCAGTCAGGAAGGGCAGCTGGAAGACTGAGTGTGGCTGGATCCATACAGATGTAAGCTACGATACTGCAGTGGAAAACTGTATCACTGTGCCAGAGCAGGCTTGTAATAGGAAAAGCCACCCTAAGGGCAAAGCAGGAGCACAAGCTAATTTGGGAACACAATGATTATGCTAATCAAAACACCTTCCAGAGGTGAAGGGAAGGAAATTAACTAATCCTTTACCATGCACTGTGGTGTCCCTGTGGCCAGTCTGAAGGACCAGGTATATACACAGCTTGGAAGAAAGGGCATTTCCATCTGGGCAAGGAAAAAAGCACTGGGACCTCTCCCCTCCAGACACTCTTCATCCACATTGGATGCAGGACAGTTCTGTTCTTCCCATCCCCAAACTGGCTTTAGGTCCAGAAAAATTCATGCTTCTCTTGAAAGTTTGGCTGGACACAAACTCAAGTGACTCAGGGAGATGGAGCTTAACAAGAAACTTCATCAGAACTTAGAAAATCAGCTGAGAAGGGTTGAAGCAGTTCAGGGACATGCAGCTTGTCTTGCTCCACTGCCAACAGACTGTGATGGGGCAAATACTGGCTACATTAAGGGAACTCTTCTCACTTCCCATGTATGATCTTAGCAGGGTTCATGCTCATTGCATGACTCAATATCTGGAAATTCTAATCCAACTAAAACAGCTCAGGAAGGCCCTCCTAACAAGCCAGGAACAAACACAGCTCTCAGCTTTGAGCAATCCCAGGGCAAGGTATTTTGGGAATGCTAGTGCTACAGAGCGTGAGTAGAGGACATCAGTGCACTTGCAGGATTAAATAAAAAGGCACAAAGTATCTCTGGCTTAGAAGAAACACACCGTAGCTGGGGACAGAATTCTCTGTTTAAAGCTCTCCCATGTTCACAAGGCTCTTCTGCCTATTGTCACCACACCTCCAATGTGAAATCCGTGCAACACCTCTCCTCCCCTGGCTGAAGCACCCTTTGGGGAGAGTAGAGGCATTGGCTTCTGCAGGTGCTTTTTGCCTGGTGAAACTTGCACGAAGCACAGGGATAGGAAGAGACAGTCTGTCCGATCTCCAACCGATCTAACAATGGGCCGTAAGCTTCAAAGAGGCTGATGAAAACCGGAAAAGTACCCAGAGAGCCCACCAGTGCTTTGGCTGGGTGAAGACCACAACAAGCATTTTGGAAGGGCCTGAACATTGCATGAGAAGAACAGCAGGGGTGGCCTGGCTTCCCACACAACAAAACCTGCACATCAAAGCCTCAGGGCCACTAGGCACCCAAAGGGAAGAGGGAGCTCAAAGCACAGCAGTTATAATAACCCTGCCACACCAGCTCCTTTTATTCTCTGGGCTGGCTTTGCCAGGAGCCAACAGGGAAAAAATGTGAACCATGTTCACAGTCAGAAGCTTGGGTGCACCTTGAGGGACTGCAAAATATTGGCACAAGAGAAAGCAAAGAGCTGAGGAGGGTTTCTTCTGTTCCATGGTAAAATGAAAGCTGCAGAGAGGTAACACCTTCTGCCCAGACACTCACTGCCTCTGGACAGGTAATTTGGTTTTATGTGTTTATTTATTAAGTGCCACATCACATCAGCACACAGCAAGAGTTTCTCTCACCTTGGGTTCTGCCCTGTGATGAGAAGCAGGAAAAGCAAACAGCACCTTTTTAGTCACCCTTCTGGGCTGCCTGATGGGATGTCAGCACAACCACACAGGGGAAAAATCTCTCCATGGCTTTTGCACCTAGGTGGATATGCCACTAATGTCAGTTTTCAGTATGTCACACCAAGCCACTGCAAGCACTTTTCAGGAGGTGAATGCAGGCACGGCAGTGCAGCTTCTCCTAGATCTCTCCTGGGTCAGCAGTGGAGGCATCTCCCAGGTCCCAGCTGAATGTACAGACTCTGCAACAAGCATGGCATCGTCCCACCATTCATGCCTGTCGATGCACAGTGGCTCCTCCCAAGAAATCGTGTTCCATGCTCATATGGAAAAATACACTCTGTAAGTGGCATATTTTTCTGAAGGAGAAAAATTCCTGTTTGAAATTTTCTTCCCAACCCACCGCTCTATGGGAAAAAAATTGACTTGTAATTTTTTCCCTTGGTTTTTCTCCTTTTTGAATATTTCTCCAGCCCACAGAAAACAAAGAGATGCCCATGATGGGTGGAATTGATCTGTGAGACAGCACTGGAGAGGAGATGGGAAGTCAGCAGATTACTGTGTTGGAGGAAAGCCCAAGGCAGGCAGGTGTCCCAGGACCCTCTCCTCCAGCACAGGACACAAGTGTCACATCACAATCAGGTCTCACAATACAGAAAGGGCTGTGATTGGATCCCTCTCGGTCCAGGGCAGCCTAGGCAGGACAGGCGAGTGTGCAGATGGACTGTGGTAACAGGAGGCAGGTTATACCTGTGGCTGGGTACTGGCTGTGTCTGGGAGAGGTTCTTTGTGGGACCCAGACACCCCTTCTGCCCCTGCCATCCTTCTGGTCTGATGGGGGGGACAGAAACCTTCCCCTCTGAGCTCAACACCACGTGAGCTTACATGGCTCCCACCCTACTGCTCATTCCTCTGCTCCTGTGCACTAGCAAAAAGCAGACAAGCCTTCCACCTGCATTAAATCTCTTTATTTCCATAAACTGGGATCTGCCACATCACCGTTGAAATGTATCAGATGGTTTCTAAACTAGACACACTTAGGATGGTTATTTATCCAGAGAAGCTGAACTGCTGTGCTGACTCTATAACAGCACCAGTAAAGCAGATCATGATTAGAAGAAGAAGTAAGAGAAAAAAAAAAAAAAGACAAAGAAAGAAGAGGAAAAGAAATAAAAAGAGAAAAGAAAATTAAAAAAATATATTCTTAAGCAGTTTTCCTTCCAAAAAATATAGCTGAAAACCTAAGGCTTGGGGTTAATCTGTGTTTGAGGTGGCACTGAAAAATGCCAAGGTAAATCCTAAGTCTGAATTACTCTTCTTAGGGCAGAGCCATGTACCTGCACATTTCTGTCCAAGAACATGCTGTGCTTGCTGCCTGCACACAATGCTTTGTAGTCAGAATCCTGTCTCTTAGCAGGGAAGGGATTTTTATATTAGCAAAAAAAAAAAAAAAGACCTCTCTGAGTACATATATGATTACTCCCAGGGGCCAGGCCGACTTTTCCACCAGGTGAAGGGCTGTATGGGTACATTGCAAGCCCCAGCCCTCGCTGCAGCACCATAGTATAAATGCTCATGTTGGGGTGCCAAAACATCATGTGTTTTGGGCTTGGGGAAAGTTTTTGGGCATGCAGGGGCGAGCTTTGAATTGTGGGAGTTTCAGGTCCAGTTTCAGGTTTGCCAGAGGTATCTCACTTGTCCCCTTCCACAACACAACAGACTGCTATGGAATTGACACACCAGGGTGGCTGCTTGTGCCAGCCCTGTGATAGTGGCATTGAACTCTGGCAGGGAGAAGGCACCTCAAAATCCTAAAATGCACTGCTAGGCTTATCCCTATGTCTCCAAGGGGAGCTGTGAAGGACAGCTGCAAAACACTGAACACTTCTTCCCCTGGATGTACCATTGCTCATGCCCTGATGTACCATGGCTCATCTGCTCAGTTTTAAGTTCCCTGGATAGTCATGCACCATCTAACACAACAGTGACTCCAACCTAGCTTGACACCTTGGTATTATCACCTTATTTTTCAGGTGTGCTGAAATAAAATCTGCTCTGGAGGGGGAGGCATGTCCCCAGCCACTTGCACTTAGGCTCTGCTCTCCCAGAATGACCATGAACACTGGAAAGCCTGCAGTTCGATTTAAAAGAGGACTTCTGGCCAGTGATTGACTTGGCAAGGGGCAGTGTTATTTGGTATTTGACAAAGGCCTTAAAAGTAAAACTGGAGTGAAAGGAGGTTGAATGGGAAAGCTGGGAACTGGGTCATCACGACACTGGTCAGTTTGAAGCATTGTGACACAGCAGAGCTGTCCCATAGGCAACGGGCATGGCCTTTGGCGTGCTCATACCTCCCAGGAGCTGAGCACCTGGACCCACAGATGCAGTGTGGATCCCTCCCAGCCAGCAGAAGTGGTTCCCATTTCCACTGCCAGGGGCAGTGGCTCTTGTAAAGTTAATTAATCTCTTCATACAGTGTAATTAACCTCTTGGAATGACTTATAAACAACATGTTGTAAAATCCAAGCATTTAAATGTGACATAAGTGCCAAGATTGTCTTAAAAAGCCTCCACACTGAATCCTTTCAAATAACACATTTTGTGGTCTTTCTGACATAGTAGCACACACTTAAATTTAACAGAGGGCAGGGGGTCATACTTAAGACTTTTTCTCAACTGTCCTGGTTAGACACATGCTGTAATTTCATGTGTCCATGTACTGCTAGAAGAGCAGATTCAGGTAGAGTTCCCAGTGGCAGTCACTCATGCTTGAATGGTGAGAGGTCCCAGGAACACAATAGAAGGGTACAGGGCAACCACTGACTGAGAATAAAGCCAGCATACTCACCACTGGAAAGCTGCAGCCTGTCCCTGGATTTATATATATATGCTGCAAACTGTACTTTGACTCTGTGTACTCAAGGGAATACAATGTAAAGCTTGTCTGTATTGCTGCCTCTGCTCCTATTTGTATTTTAAAGGCCTATCTTGACTCCTGGATGAGATGCATTTTCCTAAAAGTGTCACATTTCCATTAACACCTAAGAAAACAAGAATAGGTACTTGCAACTTGCCCTAGTTCAAGTGGAAAAGCAAGTAACCTACTTGTTTGCAAGTCAGTAGATATTACTGAAGGAACTCTCACGATCATCCTTGCTCAACCATAAGCACCTGTGCTCCTGGCTGGGAGACTGGAAGTGACACCAAGAAGTAACACCTCTTGGAAGATGCAGTGGGGTAGACTGTCCAGTGATGGCTCTCCATTGTCTGCTAGGGCTCCAAAGAGGAGTACCCTCAGGACATGCAGTGGCTCAGCCCTGTTCCTCCACCAGCCTCTGCAGGCAGACAGTGCTGGGAATGCTCCATCTGGTACTGTGCCTGATTATGACCAAGTGAATTAAATAGGGAGTAAACACAGAGCAAACATCACTTCCAGGGAGCTTATGTCTTTGTGAAAGACTGTCTGAGGTTCAGGAAAAGAAAAAAATTAATAATGGTGCCCAATGCTCCCGAATATTCTCTAACTGCACCACATAATTTGCAAGAGGCAAGTCATAGTGGATTTTGTGACATTTTAAGACTTACATGGGGCCAGCTGGAGAAGGGGACACTCAGGGATGTGCAGGGCCAATTTTGAGAGAGAAATGCTGCTCCTGTAGCCTGCAGCTGCCAGGAACTTTTTGCAATCAGCCAGCAGGAGCTAAAGAAGAAAGCAGCCCGGCAGTAAATATACTTAGCAAATGCAAACAGTGAGTGAGTTCCAGGAAACTGAGATAACCCTGTAGGCACAAAGATCCAGATCCAAAGCCCACAGAAGTTGGTGGAAAAGAAAATCATGTTAGCTTTTAGCAGCTTTTGGATAAAGCCCAAGGAAAGTCAAATAAGCAATCTGGTCCCAATGACTCTGTAATTCTTTCCAATTAAATAGCCACTTGTGGTGGTTTTAAAAACTCTTTGGGGAAAATTAAGACCACTCAAGCCACCTCCTTTAGATAGTGGACGAGAAAACAAAACAAAAAAACCTGAGTCACAATTTACTGAAGAAAATAGCAATAAACACAACAATGAAAAGAAATTTGTACAAAAGAGAGAATGGTTTAACCAACAAAGGCAAATTATTGCCTGGTCCCTTTTAGGGCAAAACAGGATGGTGGATGTTCCTGTACACCATGCCACAGAGCCTCCTGGGAACAAAGGCATGATGGCAGAGGGCCCCTGCACGGGATGTGTGGGCTGAGAGAACAATGAAAAACTGTGGCAAACGAGTTTCCATGGTTTAATGCTCTCCCCTGACCAGACAAACCATGGGGAATAGGGGCAAAACAAAAAAACCTAGGAAGCTATATCATCCGAATCAGGAATTGCAGTGCCGGTATGCTGATTCTGACAATGGCAGCGCAGGCACAGGCTCTCTCTCCCACCGTGGCACGAGCCCGGCAGCAGTTCCAGCTTGCCAGCTTTGGCCACACTTACCACTCGCCGGCTCTGGCAATAGTTACAATTTCCCACAACTCCAGTGGGCAACTGAAAAAAAAGTTCACTGCCAGGTTCAAGGGGGCAGTCCACCCCTTCCCGACGAAGGTAGAACAGAAATGAGCTCCTGCCTTCCAGCACGTCAGCATTTTCTGCTGAAAACCCCATCCTTCCACACTGACGTGGGTAGTGTGGAATAAACAGAACTCCACCCCTATCCCTGTAAGTAGGACACCACCTCCTTGGCAGCTCCTACTTGCAGCTTGGCCCCCCTACTGGGAGTTTGTGCTGTGGGTTACCTATACATACATTCTTTTAGTCACAAAGTGCTAATGGTCCTGCTCCCTGGGCAGCTCTCTGGTGTCCATGACTTTGTAATGAGACTGAGCATTTGGTGTTTCTCCTTGAGCTTCCTGTACTTACAAGGGGATTTAAAGATTTCCAAAGGTGGCAAACAAAAATTGAGCAGCCTTAAAAGCAGAAAATTTCCATGTAATCTCACAGTGCTCAAACCCAGCGTGTGGGATCCACAGGTCACCCAGTGGAGACCAGCATCCCACAGCATGGGGAGGACACATGACAGAAGCAGCCAGGTTGAAGACAACACACTCCCATCACTTTGTGCCCATAACAGGATGGAAGCCTCCAGCCTCCCACAGAGCTCTGTTTTCCAAGTGAACAGAGGCCCAGAGGCATCTCTGAGAGGCAGCAAAAGTCAGCTCTTCACAGACCCAATTGACTTCTGGTTACACACTCTGCCAACCAGCCTTGTGTTTGCTGGGAAGAGCATCGCATGCAAGCTGGCTACCATCCAGAGGTCCACAAAAACATTTAACCAATTCACCAGTTTTTACACCTGCTGGGCCTGACTCAACTACATCAAATGCCAACAGTTGGTGACTGTAAATGGTTGGTGACTGGTGAATCATTTCATGTCATCCACCCTCCAAGACAACAATGTGGCCGTGAGTCAGATCCTGAGCTGAGGTGGTAGCCCTGTGCCCCATTCACATCTGCAGATCTGCATGCTTTGCCTTGCAGCATTTGGCCCTCTCTGCCTAGGGAGTCATTCCAGCTTCAGCCATCCCAAAATGATGCATCTCCCATCTAGCCCTGCTGTTTGGCTCCTGTTGCTAGCAGGCAGACATCAGCTCCTCCAAGCTGCTCACTTTTAGGGTGGTTCTTGCTGTCAGATTTCACACAGCCACATGGCAAACAAGGTTCGTCTGACACATAGCCTCCCCCTCCACTACCTTATGGGGCTACAAAGCAGGAATTTGGGTCTGTTGGTAGAAACATCTTTTGGAGAGATTCACTGATCCAACCTACATTACACCACCATCATTCTCTGCTGAACTTGGTCTCTGGTGATATGCACCAGCCTACATGCACTATGCACAGTGCAGAAACACTGGAAGCAATGGCCTCTATGAGTAAGGAAATTTCTCAAAATAGTAGGAATAACTCACAACCCCCCCTCCTCCCAGTAATACTCCCAGCTGACAGATGTAGCAATTTCTGTAAGCTCCTACCCTCTCTTGGAGGTACAATCTCAGCTACTACTCACTGGTAAGGCCAGTATGGGCTGTGCTGCCATGGCCAGACCTTTCAGAGGTTCACAACTGGATGGATGCATTGCAGGTTCCCAGGTTTTGCTTTTTCCTCCCTTCTCTTTATAAAGCCCTTCATTTGCTTAGAGCACAAAATTCAAAGAGAGAAAATAAAATCTCTGTGTTTTAAAGAGGATAGCCTCAATTTTTCCAAGAGGTGAACAGTTAGTTATCTCTCATTTCTTTGTGGGAGTCTGGTGCAAAACCCTGGTTTAAGTAGCATCCTTGTTTTGCCTGCTCAGCAGCCAGTAGACCTGGGTTACTTTCTTCACTCCTTTTAACTGCAATTGCCTGGAATAAAAATTAGCAGTTAAACAGTGCCTGCTCCAGAGACCACGGATATCAAGAGCAAATTGTTTCTGCTTTCAGTGGGCTTTGAATCAGATCCTGAAAACGCAGCCCAGCCATCCACATCTGCAATACCACAGTCAGAAATGAGCTCAAGCACTCTAGAAATCCAGAGAGGCAGGGGGAAAAAAAGCAAGGTGACATCTAGGAAAAGAAATGTGCCGCAGGTCAGCAGCTGCACTTGAGCTCCAAAGGGGGGTGTCACGAGAATCGGAGGGGATTGCTTGGCACCACCAAAGCAGAGTTTGAAGCACAATTGCCCTCTTAATATGAACATTATCCCATTCCAGCCAAGCCACTCAGTTTCTCCAGGCTGACAAGTTTTACTGTCCCTGGGTTGTCAGGGTAAAGCTAAG
Source organism: Manacus candei (assembly GCF_025592945.1). NCBI lineage: Eukaryota > Metazoa > Chordata > Aves > Passeriformes > Pipridae > Manacus > Manacus candei. The sequence continues at coordinate 8,361,333 of NW_026138083.1, read as the reverse complement.
CAACAGTTTTCCAACAGAAAGATCCTTGTCAAAGAAGTAAATGTCTTCCTAAGAACGATATGTTTATATGAGAAAATACAGACATTTGCTTTTTAAGCACTCCTTTCCTCCACTGAATTTATAGCATCAAAATGAATTGGAGAAAAAAATAAGACTGTTGGGTTTTTAAATTACAATCTTTATCGAAAAGCAGCTTTCATGACACTGGAAAGGAAAACTTTTCCTGGAAACAACTCCTTTTTTTAATATATGGTTTCTCAAGGCCATTAAACCTTTAGCAAGAGTGGCATCTGCTCGTCATTCCTCCTCTTTTAGCATTTTAACCCACTGGTCCCTTTCAAAAAGATTTTATAGAGAGTGATAGAGTTTTCTGGAGAAAGAGCTCTGAAGACCTTCTATGAAGCCCCCACTCTCAACCAGAAAGGCTTCAGTATGAGCTCAAGCTCACACCAGAGAAGCCATCCCAGAGGACAGAGAGACCTGGTCATAGACACCTGGCACATCAGAGTGGCACAACCACCTGGGATGGGTCCCTGATGCAAGGGATATGAGCTTGGAAGGGTTCAGAGAATTATTTGCTGGAAGCTGTGTTGCAAGGGCATCCAGCATGGCACAGCTTAGCCACCATGAGACACATAGCCAGGGAGTGATCAAGGAAAAAACTTAAGCCTGCTTCAAGGTAGAGATGCTTCAGATTTTCCAGGCCTACCATTGACTCCCTGGAGGTCATGTCCTCAGTGAATGAGGCAGGCAGTGGTTTGCAACCCATGTACTTCCCACCCATCACGCCAGCAGCAGCATGGGTCCAGAGCTGACACAAAAAACAGCTCTGTTCAGGATTACTGCCAATAATTACAGTACTAATCCAGTGGGATACTGCCAGTTCCCCACTATGGGGGACATGAGCACTGTGGCATGAGCACTGTGGACATCTGACTATGGGTGGACCATGTCTTGTTCTCTCCCTCCTTGGAAGGGTTTGGGATTTGGCCAGGCCTTTGTACGACACAGTGAAGGTCTAGGCTGGGTTGTGCAAATGGTGGAGACTTAGCCCTTCTCCAGAGGAACATCCCTTCTTTACGGTCCTTACCAGGTGCCATACAGGAAAACCACACAGCAGGTCAGATGTATATGCTTTCACCTTACAGAAGAGCCAGCCTGCTTGTTCATATTTGCCCATCACGGAAACTATCACTTGTCTGGTAGCAGGGAAAGCCCCAGTAGATGCACTGCCCTGCCTGGGGGTAGCCACTCTTGGCTGCTGATATGGAGAGGATGTGGGCACAGCTGTTTCAAGGGGACAACCCCTGCTGCAAACTCACACACCTCTTTCCCACAGTTTCCCCCCCCACACACAGTTCACTTCTCACCAAATCATAGGAAGCAGATAGATCTTTCTTACTCTGGCCAGGACTGCTTTGCAGAAGGTGGTTATTATGTGCATAAAGTCCTCTTCTCTGTGCCATCCTTTGCCTCCCAGCACCAAACTTCCTCTGAAAACCAGCCTGAAGGGCAGAGTGCTCTGACTTTGTTCTCATCCAAGCCAAGTGACTCTGGGGTGGTTTCTTTCTTCATCCTTTACTGAGGCACAGTATGATCTCCTAGCATTCATCAGTGTTACAGTTCTTCTTTCTATTGACTTCTCCATTCACGACTTGTGAGTCTGCCAGGGAGGGTTGGGACACATATGTGCAAGGGCAATCAGCATTACAGGAATGTCTCCCATCCTGTCCATTCCCAGAATTAGAGATGCCCAATTTTTGCTAGAGGAAGGGCTTGAGAAGTTAATTTCCCATGCTGCCCCTTGTATTTTTTGTCCAAGGACTAGAGACATGCTGGTCAAGCCACAGAGCGAGTCTAACACTCTGGCCAAAGAAAAGCAATTGCTAGAAGCAAACTACATTGCTGCAGACAGAACCAGGCAGAGAAATGCAAGAGGACAACCTAGAACTACAGAAAATGGCCCAGAAGAAATAGAGAGCCATCTCTCCAGTAGAGAACAGGTGAGGACCTGGTCAGAGAAGGTCTCAGGTTTTTTTCAGTATTTCCTAGTCAAAGATAGCTCTCCATCAACACAGATGCGTGTCAGCAAGGCTGCTGTTAGTGTCCCATCTCAGCAGTGGCTCAGGCCAGGTGCATGCCAGAACTTCTCTGAAGGCCAAGACCAAAGGGCCCTGAAGGAGATTACTACAACTGCTTGCCAGAAGAGCCAAGCAAGGCATCTCCTCCAGCTTTCCAGGCTCATATTTGCTTATGTGCAGCTTATATTTACAGGTCTTCACTTTGACACTGCCTGTATCTGCATGGTAGAGTCCTCAGTTCACTCTGTGTGAAGGTGAGGACCTGTGAGCAGGTTCTCTTTGTGTGAAAGCTTTAGTGCTCTGCATCACGTGATCCCAATGAGTGTAAATGCTCCACAAAGACAGGGAGGAGTGCTGTCACCCACTGTCTCAAAAGTGTTTAAAAGCAAAACCAAAAGAAATCATCCTCACACTAAAGCAACCTGACCCCAGAGAGTTAAAGCAATCCATACCTTGGAATGTTGGGGTGGTGGCAAGGATTCAAGTCTCAAGACTAGCTCCATCAGGCTGGGCTTTTGAGCTCTTGCATTTATAAGCAAGAGTTGTAATCACCAGAGAGGGAGCTCTCAGCTTGTTGTCAGGCATATACTCACACTTTGCATCCCATCCTTCATCAAAGTGGGCTGTGCATTCCCAGGAAAAGCTTGTCTGCCAGATAAAGCATCCACACACATGGTAAGGCTTTCCTGTGCATCCTGTGTGCCTTCCCTGCCAGCGAGGGCTGGATAGCAGGTCTAATGGGAAAGGAAGGGAACAACACTGTGCAGTTTCTGAGGCTTGCTTTTTGAGCACATTCCTGCCTGAAGACAAAGGTTTCCAGCTCCTTGTAGCATTTCAGGGAGCTACAGCAGTAGGAGCTGAAAAACCTCATCCCAGACTGCCTGCAGCTATATCTCTGCCTCTGTAAGCTGATGTGCTTCTGCTCACCCACCAGATCATCAGAGGAAGGAAGACCTGGTCTGTTCTATTTTCTGATAGTTATTTCCTCCTTCCCATAGCATTTTGAAGTGTCAGGAGGTTTTTTCTCTATACAAAATAATGTTTTTCCACCATCCTTGGGCAGCTCAACACCTCAGAGTAATCCCTTTACAGAAGCCTAATGGGTTAAATTACATCGTGTTTGCTCTGTTTGTCATTAATAGTATTGGATTAGGTGCTCTGCAGGCAGACCTGTAATGAGGAGGAGGTCCCACTGTGCCTGGTGCTGTCCAGATGAGTGGGCAGACAGAGGACATATTTCACTCCTTGGGTAGCTGATCCAGACTGAGGCCCATCCCACAGCAGCTGGAAACTGTTGTTAATACTCTATAGAGCAGCAGAGGCTTTGTCCCCTCCAGCTCCAGATTTCCTTTCTCCAGCAGCTGAGTTATCGTAGCTGAAGCTGCTGATCTTGCAGAGAGAGCACAGGCTTTGTTCACTTCTCTGCTCCTTCCAGCAATGTCAGGAGACAGCTAAGTAACACAGGATATCTCCCAGCATTAACACCCTGGGCAGAAGCTGCAGGGGAGAAGTGCTGCATAGGAGTCCGCTGGAGACTGAATCGTCACAGAAAGTACACTTATTTATTTTTCCAGCATAAATCTCGCAATCTCTCCATCTCCTGGGGTTTTCCTGGCCAGCCTGGAAGGACTGTGCTGACGTGCATTAGCCAGCACACGCTCTCGGGTTCAACACAGGGCAACATATCATTCAGGCATATTAACAAGGGCCTGCCCCTCTGACGCCGCAGGCTTTTCTGGCTCCCACAGACATCCAGGGTATGTAACAGCAGCCATGCCAGCTCCAGGAGTCTCCACTGCTTGGAGGGCATCAATCAGTATTTTTGGTGCCGATTTTCCCAAGAGATTTTAGGGGCTCATGCCAGGGATGAAAGACATCACTTCCTTCCCACATGGACAGCATGGACCAGCCATAGCTATAGCCTCGACAGAGCAAGGTGGCTGCAACCCGAACGGCCTCAGGATGCCGGGCGGGGGGGAAGAGTGCAATGACTCATGGGCCGACCAGAAGAGAGCTATAGCCTTTCCCTGACTCTCCCTAGCAGGGTTTTTGGTAGCAAACCCACCAGGCAGCATTGTGCTGCCTGGCTCCCCACAGCCATGGGCAGCACACCCACTCCCCATTCCTGGCCACTTGTCATGGCTCACTCTGTCCCTGACTGGGGGCATAACTTGATCAGGGAACGGATCCAGCTGTAAAGAAATACCAGGGAGAGAGAAGAAGCAGGGATTACTTTTGGAGGACCTTCCCCAGTAATGCCAATGTGGTGGCATTACTCCCAAACCACCCACAGTGACGGGAACTGGGGAAAGATAGTCTGGGTTGAGGGGAGGGGAAGGAATTTGGTGAAGCAGCTGAGCGATGCTAAGTGTGTGATGAGTACATGCACATCCTACCCAGCCACCAGCTTTGCACCCTGTCAGCAATCTCTGTATGGAGATTGCTGTTCCCCAGGGCTCTGCCTAACTCATGTGCTCACAATTTCCTATTGGAAAACTCAAGACAGAGGGATGTAAAAAAGGTCTGAGGGAAATATCCTTTCCTCCTCACCGACTAGCCAAGAAATGCTGGCAATAAAAGACCAGTTTTTCCTGCTCCCCGGTGTTACATTTTATTTGTCTTTCCAACATGTGGAAAGAGACTTTTGGCTGGCATGGAAGTATTTTGAAAGGCTGAACTTACAGCCTTTCCTAGCTTTCCACAGAGGGGAAACACTCCCTGGCATCAGCAGGGACTCCCCTGTGTATATCCCCCATCTGTGTGGCATCAGACTTGCACGTGATCTTTCTTCTTTGCAGCTAGAAGTACTTATTCAAACACCTCCCTAAACATCACCAATCTCATTTCTACCTTGGATTTCAGTTCACAAGCTGACACAATACCAGAAAAATTGCAATACTAGTCCTGAAAATTCAGAGCTGAATGAGAGCAGTGCTGACATGCAGATGTGGCAGGATACAACAGCACAGGGCTCAGCCACAGCATGAGGACCACACGGGAGGACAGGTTCATGGTCCTGCCACAGCTAGGCCACATCACTCAGCAGCTACCACAAATGTCCAGCCAGGAGGCCTGAGGGGAACAGCAACACAACCATAAAGATACAAGACCTCATGATGCTGTAGTGAGGGGCCAAATACATCCCACCACTACCTCTGCAGCCAATCTGCACTACATTGATAGAACTGCCCGGTGGTTTTGGGGGTGTGGAACAGAAAGCAACACCCTGCGTAATGGAAAGTGGTAAGATGAAGCAAGAGCTGATGGTGAATTACCAAGATAGTGAATGGCCCTGGTCCTCACATCCTTATAGTTGGACTTGATGATCCTAAAGGTCTTTTCCAACCTAAATGATTCTATGATTCTAAATGTCACCTTTCAGCAGCTCTACTGACCAGCATACTGACATGGATATTTTTAAGAGAACAAGTTAAAGGTCCATCAAACAGGCACTATTCAGAGTTTAAAAAAAAAAGATCAATGGCCACACAGAGCACACAAAAGTGAGTGTCCCCACCAGAGGTGTTTCTGCACAACTCTGTCTCCAAAGGAGAGATATTAGGAAACACTAAATCTTCTCGGGGATTGTTACCCACTTGAATAAAAGAGTGCAGTGTACTATCACTTGAATCAACACATTGTGATCAGAATCAGCACTGATAACCTGTTTACTATGAACACAGGTACTGAGACAGCAACTAAGCTGAGCATGAAAACAGACACAGGGAATGAAAGGATGCAGAGGAAAATTGAGGTGAAGTGCCTCTAAGCAAGCCAAGTGGCATGAAGAGGTTTCCTCGGTCCAGTGTGGCACATCCAGATTGCCTGTGAGGGTGCATCCCCAACACCCCAAGCTGCAGAAGGATGGACCTGCTGTCAGTGCCAGCTGTGTGAAAACTTTGATGTTAACTGCACTGCTAGGCTGTGGAACCAGGCATTTCTGCTGTCCCAGTGCATAACACCCTAATAAGCAGAGCCCAGTGGAGTCAGGCTGCTCACCAGGTCATATCAAAGCCTGCTGGGGACTGCTACAGAATGCAGTGTGAAACACTGACTGATTAAAATTGTCATCAGTGACTCCTAATGGGATGTAGTACCCCACAAGAGCCATGCAAATCTGCTACTAGGAATAGAAAAGGTGATTTTAATATCCAGCTCACTTTTTTGCATATGTTTTCATGAAAATTGTCACTTTGTAGAGGGTTTCAAGTGGTTTTCTGATGGGAAAAGGAAATTCCCCAAACTTCTTTTGGCTAATGCTCCAAATCAGGTGGATTCAAAACATACTGCATCAGTGACTTACAGGATATGTAGTCTGATGGTCATTTATCCCTGTTCTCCCCAGAGAGACCCCATCTCCCAGAACGGACTTCTATGAATGATTTCATAGTAGTGTTGCACCTTCTCCAGAGATAAAGGCAAAGTACCTCACAGAAGACGTGGTTGTTCAGAGCAACTCAGCCACCTTGAAAGACGCAGAAGAACAACACCTACGATACAAATCCTGAAAGGCATGAAAAGTTTGAATCGAAAATATTTTTGTAAAATCTTTTGGTAAGACGCTTGCACTAGCCAGGAAGATGCCTTCCATCACTGGTAGCAGTTTATCTTAGGGCAAGAGTTGCTTCTCCCCTCCCTGCCCAGGGGGGGATTGACTGAGGTCAAGCTGCAGCACATATCGTAAGAAAGAGAGGAAGAGAGGAAAAAGAGCTGTGTTTTCAAATACAGAGAATTAGTTTTCTATGGACTTCACATTGCTGTGTTAAATCATGTTAAGCTGTTGTCTGAAACAAATCACATCCAAAGGTCCTGTCACAAGTTCTCCTGATTGATGTCCAGCCTGAGTCCAGTGTGGACACTTGTTCATGCAGGTATACCAGAAAACACTGCAGAACATTGCTGCCCACTTCTCTGACCAGTTGGTATATTAAACATAAATCCTGGGGAAAAGGTGCACGCTCCAGGGTTGGTAAGGGTATTTATATGAAAGCAGCACCTCAACATCAGGGCATAAAACCAAGTGAATTTTTTTCAACACTGCCAAAAACCTTGACCATCAGAGATTTGTAGCACTGTTACTGGTAATTCCCAACTGGCACATAAAGCAAGTGCCTACATAAAATCACACAGGCAGCCCAAATCCTGGCCTCTGTCCATAGTCACTGACAGCTCAGTTATAGCAATTTGCTTTTCTGGAAAGAGGAAACAGAAGCTGAAACAAAAACTGCATCACTGCTGGTAGCTGCAGCCATCACCAGCTGCTTAGCTTGTTCCTTTTTTATGCTACAAAGGAACAGGCAAACTCAGAGTGGCCAAGAAAGTCATGGCTGAGTTCAGATAAGTCTGCAAGAAAGCAAGTTACCAAGTCAGCAAGGCACCCTGCCAAGGAGCAAGAGCAAGCCAGGCTGGGGAAAAGAGTCCTGAGCTAGGAAGAAGAGAGGTCTAGGATAAAGGGAAGCTTCCTCAGAAACACAGAAAAAAGTATTATCAGGAAATAGTCTAGTTAGCAATGCAGCACGTAGCTAGTGGAAAGCACATAAATGGTTCTGTCTAAATAGCTATAAGCAGCTGGGGATATTGCCATAATTAATAAGAATTGCAAGTTACACTTGGTAAACACAAAAGGAAACAGACACACTCACATTGAGAATCAGTCAGCCCCTAAGAGAAGCCACTGCTTCTCTGAGGTACAGTTTGTCCTGTACCTCACCACAACCTGTATAAAATGGAGCCATATGCCTGAGGTGTGAAAGTCTGAAGCTCCCTTTCTAAAAGCACAAAAATCTGTCTGAAGGGAAGCCACCTTTCAGGAGAAGGGATGCCTTTTTCCTAGGGGTCAATGAGAAGACCTTTATGGTAACAGCTGCACCCCACTGACTTCAAATTCTCCCTTGGGGCAAATAAGATGTCTGAAAGGAACAGAGGTGTTCACCTGCCCGTAAAGCATCATGAGATGGCTTGTGTTTTTCTTCCACTGAACTGATAAAGAGGACTTTGGCCACCACATTGCCTCAGTAAGGAGAGTCCACTCTCTGCCTGCTTGAATAAAGAGAGTGTCCTGACCAGGGATAAAGCAGTGCTCCCCACTGCTGTTCAGAGCAACAGTCATTTCTGCCAGCTAGAAATAGGGGTGGCCAAGTCTAGTTCATGCAGCTGCAGAGGTTCCCCTGGCACCACCTTTGCTCAAGAAAAACTTTTTGAAAAAAAGAGTGCTGGTAAGAGCCTTGCCCCCAGGGCTGGGGTGAGTTTTACCACGGCCTGACACTGGGTACATCTGGAATTAAATGTTGTGAGAGGAACAGTGCTCATAAGGAGCTCTTCTATCCTTCCCTGCTCTTGGCCCATACTGAAATTCAAAGTGGCTGCCAGCATACCCGCAGCTGAAATCATCCCCATGATGAGAAAGTCTGAAGGTCACAGATGCAAACAAATATTTGATGAGTCAATACAAGGCAGCCTTGAACACTGAACCTCCAGCACCTGGAAGGGCCCCTGTCCACCACGCCTGTATGTGAATGCCCTTCAGCATACCCCCAACACTGTGTTTGAGCTGCCCTGTGTATTGGAGCTGCCCTGCTTGCTTTGTTTAACTTTCCCCAAAAGGCCTGTCTGGACTCAGTGAGCAGGAATCAGCCACATTAGCAGGAGACAAAGTGTTTATCTCAAATACTGCTATCTCAAATACTGCTATCGTCCCTCTTTTCTGTTGTAGATGCGACAAATATCTCTAATTAAAATTTTGGAGATGGCCAAATAAAGTGAAACAAAGAACTTTATTAACAGCGCTGGGTGCACCAAACTCGTGACCTGATTAGAGCACACCTGACTGGGAGGGGACAAGCCTTTTTAAGGTCTCTTGATTTACATAACCACTTCCTCACACCTCCCACACCAGGCCCTGCTCCCCTCTTCCTCAAAAGGCCTTTTGGTACAGTTCATTGGTTGTTCTCATCCACCTGTCAGGTTGTTTCCCTGCCCCCGGCCTCATGGTCCCCTGGCAGTGAGCCCAAGTTGGTCTCACTGCCTTACATACTTTCCAATTCACCTTCTTACTAGACCAGTAAGCAAAACGGTAACAGGGATCAGAAGTAGTAACAGGGATCAGAACAACCAGAACAATAAGAATAGCTAACAAGGCAGTAAGCAGCAGTCAGTAATAGTGTCCAGAACAACTTGCAACCTACCAGCTCCTGACCACAAAATGTCTCTTCAATCTCCTCAAATGACCTCTAGGTATCTCAACATGAGGTAGCCATGGAAATCCCTGCTTGTAATAAAACTGTCTTATTTATTTCTCACAGAGGGGCCACGTTCCTCCTGGGTCTAGGTGACCTTTCCCACCACAGCTCACCTTCTCCTGAGATTGTCTGACCTATGTCCCACCCGCTCTGGGGATGGCCACCAGAAACCCACCTGGCCATCTTCCCTCCAACTCTCCTTCTGAGCCTGACCAGTCACAGCCCAGCACCTTAAAGCATCTGAAGCACATTGAGGGGGAAACACATATTCTGACTAGCACTTTCACAGCAAAGCAGAGGAACCAGCAGAGTGAGAGACTCAGGACTGAGTGTTTGCGTGGAAGCCCTGGTCCCTATGGCCGCAGAACGTGAGGACGTTGATGGGACAACAGCACTGCTTTGATGGACCTGCTCTACTGATGGTCATGTGACATTCCCCACAGGAGGCATGAGCCTGCTCAGGGGAGCATGAGGGTCCAAGATCAGTCTCAGGGTTGTACTTAAACTGCTGTTGCTGAAAAACATAGATTTTGTCCCTGTAAATCATGGAAGGTTTGTACAGGATGCTAGGAAACACAATTTTAACATGCTCAATAACCTGTTCAATATCTCAAACTGTGTCTCCTTGTATCCAGCTCTGTCTCTCTCCATCTTCACTTTTACCTCTTCCCTACCTTGTCTCCTTCCAATTCCTGTGGGATTCTTCCAGCCCAGCTCCAAGGACAACCAGCAGCCTTGGATCCTAATGCAGGAATATCATCACTTTGGGCGTAGGCCTTTTGCTCCTTCAGGACCTGCAAAATGCAGAGAATTTTCCTGCCCTCTAAATTCTATTGTGGGAATCCTGCAAATTGCATGTCACAGTGCTCTCAACTGAGGGAAACCTCCTTCGTGACATAAAGAAGAAGAAAGCATTTTCCTGAAACCTGAGACTTGGTGGGATGGAGTTTATATCTTGTCTCCTGACTCAACAAACTTGGGTGGGCCCAAGTGTGGATGTGCCTCAAGTGACTGCTTGCTCTGCTGGGAGTTTTGAGGAAAGCTAGGAGAGGGAAGTTTTAGCATTGCTTTCCTCCCCTGCTCCTTGTAAATTTTCATACAGAAAAATAAGCCTGGCCATTCCACAGGCCCTACAGCCAAATTTACTGTCCTGTCACAGTGTGGCAGGAGAGCATGAGACCCATCAGCTCTTCCAGCTACCCACCCAGCTCCTCAGCGCAGCTCATCCAACCAGCACAGATTCAGGACTCTGCTGCAGCTATCCCGAGAAAAGTCCACTTTAAAATTAATTTAGAGGATGTTGCAGCCTTTATACAGGTTTAGTTTAACTGATACCTGTGCCACAGACAGCAATGAGCCGCAGTGTTCCTCAGAAAAGAGGAACTTCCAAGGCAGACCTGGTCACAAATCTCTCTCATAATAGTCAGCTATTTCCCTCAAATAGTTTGGTAAAAGCAAGTCATTTCACAGTACCAGATTAAAACTCCCCTCCTTCCTCAAGAGCTCAGCTTTCATCACTCAGACTTTGTGTGCCACCTAAATCAAGAGTCAGAAGACAGTACATGCCCTGGTCAGCTATGATACCCCTTGCTGCAGGAGCTGGGCTTTTATTCTCACTAAATCTCCTCAAACCCTTCTCAACACAGAGGTACAAGAGCAGAAACATGTCTCTAACCAATTTTTCCCTGTCCCTGCCTCATCTTCCTAGCAAATAAGGTTTGCAACAGATGGTGTTTGAATTCTCCAGCTACATGGATTTTACTTTTTTAATGCCTGGCTCCCCAAGCACAGCTGTGGGGCTCAGTAAAGCAGGCTTGACTTTCAGCCTTTGAGGTGGTTTTGTACCTAAAACATCTAAAATTTTGGTGCTAAAAATATACCTTGCCACTTTCAAGAACTAAAAAGGTGGCTATTAGTCATGTTAATTTAGCTGTTGCCTGGCTTTAGCATGCCCATGTCTGCAAGTGAACTATTTCCCACTTTAAAGAGGTGTGTTATATTGTATCTTTTTTCACTTGAAGTATTAGCTTGTGGCATGCATGGCGGAGCAGCCTGGCCTCGGGCGCTGAAAGGAGCAAGAGAATGGGAGCTTCGCCTGTGCGGACAGTGCCATTGTGGGAGATGAGAGGGGAGCCCCAGAACACACAGAAGAGAAGGACAACTCTAAACCCGGGCAGATGGAGCTCGTTCAGCCCTGTAAGGCCATCCATCTAAGAGAAGGTCACTCTAAACAAACCTACATCCTGAGGACCTCGCTGCCATCGTCCAAACTCGCGCGGCCCCGGCAGATGAACTTTAGGATTAAAGGGTGGGCTCAGTTCAGCGCACACTGTGTCTCACCTAAAAAATCCATTGCGCAGGCTCGAAGGCCTTACCCGCATTTGCAAAGCCCTGTATCACCAGCGCGCTTGTAACAAATGTGGGTAGAGACCTTTCCCAAATCTTCGTTCGTGAAGACTGGCCATGATTAGCTTGTAATCTGTGATGAGGGGGTGTGCTGGTTTAAAGGTAGACTGGCAGAAGAAATGAACCCAGCTCAAAAGTGATTATAAATCAGTTACAATTTAATAACAATAATACAATAAATACAATTATACGGACAAACAATTGGTTTTAACCCACAAAACCCAGATGTATAACCCAACACCCTGGGGCACGAACAGAATGGTGTTCGTTGGCCCCTGTGCTGAGTCCGATGTGGTCCCCCTGAGTCCAAAGCAAAAGGAAAGGAAAACCTGTTGGTGAAAGTGCTGGTCGTAGTCTTGTTGAGGGTGGTGACCGCAGTCCGGTCAATAGTGGTGGTTGCAGTCCAGTCGAGGTTCTGGTCCTCCTCTGGATCCGACGAGTCAGGCCCAGAAGTCCCAAGACCCCAAGATTGTATACACTCAGGTTCGAGTGGGAATGCCCAGTACCTCCCACAGCTCGGGGAGTTCCAGATGGGTGATAGCCAGTTGTGAGATATTTTTGGAATCCTTGATGGCCCATTAGCAACATGACCCCTCAGGCTGGGTGTGGAGGTGCTAATGACTCCCCAGAGGAGAGTTATCACACCTGAGTCATTGCTGTGAGGATAGGAACATCCTCCTATCTCACAGGCTTCTTAACACCCAGCTTATAGCCTGAGGGGTCAGGTGTGCTCTGGGCAGCTGCTGCAAATGGTCTGTTGTTAACAGGTCCTGGGAAATGACATAGAGGGTATAGAATACACAGTTTGGGTTACACCAACACAGTGATGAACTGGTCTCGGCTGCTCTAACTAGGACAGGGGGCCATTTAAAAAAACATCATGCTCTTCTGCAGCAGTTTCAGGTGATCCAGCTCCTCCCAGCCATACAGCTGCATGGGTTTCTGGGCAGAGGCCCATGTATAATAGCTATTTTTCTTAAAAGCTTCTCAAAAATGCCAATGGGCAGCCCAGCACCAGTATTTCCAGGCTTACAAAAGGGTGTGATCCCATCCTGCCAGCCTCGAGCACTCTAGGGCTGGTACCTCCCACCTGAGTTTGGGGAAAACCTTTCATTTATGGATCCTGTCCAGTCCAAAAACATCACTAATCTAATCAGAGGACAGGACTAACTAATCGGAGACAGGAGGAATTCCCGGGATTCCCCCTATATGTAACAGCTAGTACATACTGTGTGGTCCAATCAAAGCTCAACAAGCTTGATGCCTTTGGGGGCTGCTCCAGAGAAGGTTACTCATGTAAGCCTTAAAGAAGGGGGGAACCCTGTATGATTTTGTTCCTGCACACCTGAGCAGTGCTCTGCCCATCTAGGTTTGCTCCTGAAAAGGCTTAGGATGCGTAAATTTTGTAATGCAGCAGCTTGGGAAAAGAGGGGGTGCTGTGTACAGCCATGTGACCACAAGCACATTTGGACATCACCTGATGGATGGGTAACAGTTCCCATGCTGTTGCAAGTCCAGCAGCATGACAAGCTCTGTGCCCACTTCTCCTGGGCCAAGTGCTGGCCCTCAGAGTCAGATATTGTGATTTGGAGCCTGAAAATGCCCCTGAAGCTGCCAATATACATACAGAGCTATCACTGGGGTAATCAAGACGTTGCACCAAGACCCGAGCAGGCACCTCTGCTGGCATTGTCTGCCTGTCCTGATCCTCCTCTGCTGCTAATGCCATCACAAATTGCTCTTGTCTGCGATACAATGGCAAGTCAAGGATAGGAAGATGTGACGGTTCACAAAGCAATTTGTTACTTCCTCCAGGAGTCCTGCATACAGCTTCTTCCCTTAAGTCATATCAGGATTTATCTTCATTATTCATACTTCCTCTGAGAAAAACTCTTGGTTCTAAGGAAGGGATTCACCAACTGGAACATCACCTATATGGCTGGAACTAGATGTAGACATGAGGACTCAAGCCTGCCCATGAGCTCCAATCCAGGAGTGCTGGTGAGGTTGGCAGAGCAACTCATGCTTGAACTTGGGGGTCTGGGATGCCTCACATCCACTGGTTCAGAACACTCTTGCAGATCCATTCCCAAGTCCATGCTGCCATCACTGTTGTACCCAGTTGCAGGGCACAAGGAAGACATGAAACCTGGCTCAAGGTTTGGATTTGTAAGCAGAGGTATTTCACCTGCAGACCACTGGTGCTTCCCACATCCACCTGGGCACCAGCCCAGCACTGGCAGACCTCAGCATGGCTGCTGTAAGTGTTGCTATTATCACTCAAGTATTGTCATAGCACCTGACAGCCTTGTCTTCAGAGTCAGTGGCATACCTAGGAGACAAATTATTCAGTCTCAGCTGTTTCTACACATGTAGGCCAGGTTCATCTTGCATCACTCCAAGCTTTCTGCCATGCAAATGCCCTGCAGCTACTGAGGTGACACCACAGAAGAGACGGAGCACTAACACTGGAGTGGGCAGTGGCCTGCTGCAAACAGTGTTTTAACATTCTTGTATTTTAGCTCCTTGCCTGGGAGTTCTTGTGTAGCTTAGTGGAATTCAAGCGAAATTAGACAACAGCTGCAGAAGGGACTCTTCGCACCCCTATGCTGCAATAAACCCCATCAATACGTGGGTATCATCCTAACATGATGCAGTGCAGCCCTTGAGGAAGAAGAGTAGTCCATCAGCAGAAGTGTGGAATAGCTCCCTTCCTGAAGACCCTCTGGCATTGCATAATGCAGGCTGCATGATGGGCCTTAGTGTTTGTCTCTGTTGCACTACTGTGCTGGTGAGCTTAGGTCTTAGGTGGTCTTAAGAAGCAGCTTAGCAGTAGAAGCCGTCTCTGTGCTTTATCACCCCAGCATGACACCATCTGGAAAAACAGCAGCAGATGTCTGCTTGGTGAGGCTGAGCGAGAGATTAAGGTGCTTACGGCCAATGGGAGAGGCAGCAAGGGGAACTTTAGCCATTGTGTTTCCAAGCAAGGTGCCTTGCACAAACATGTGCCACCCGGGCAGAGGCATCAGGAAAAGAGAGCTGAGAACATCTCATGTTCTCATTACCCAGTGATATAAATATGTGAGAAAAGAGTGAGAAACCATCTCCAGAAAGAATGATCCAGAAACCTTTTAGTTCAAGCAAAACAAAAATTGCTATTTTGGTGAGAGACAAATTGCAAAGGCAATTGCTCATATAATTGTCCCTGCAATCAAGAGAGAAGGCAGCTGCAAGAGGTTTGGTGGGATTTTTAATGTGAAACCAAGCAGAGGAAGTGTGAATAAAAACCTTGCAGAGATGAGATTTTGCTTATTTACACATAATTAGGAGACTCTTGGCAAGGTGTGCCCTCCTAAGTATTCCCCTATATTTCAGTGGGGTCTCTGACACCAGCTTGCAAGAGTTGCAGTCTTCTGCACCTAACAATGCATTCAGTGACTCTAAGTGACATTTAGGGACCACCATCAACTTACAGATGGATCAGATCCCTGGTGCACCCTTAGTGCACTTACCTCCTCTTGGGAGAATTAGAATTAAGCATCCTGGGGTCTTGCTTCCTCATCCTGGCTCTCACCCTCTCCCAGTTTCAGTCCCTTTGAGGGACCCTGCCAGCAGGGCTCCTCCCCACCTCCTGCTTGGCTTTGCCTCCATCCCAGTGCCCACGTCATCCCCCCATAAAGAGGAGCCTGTGCAGGAGCTGGGGCTCATGCTGTGCTGAGCGGACTCATAAAGCTCCTTTTAAGATGTCCAGTACAAAGCTGAGCCTGTTCGGCTGCAGGCTGGGGGCTGCCGCCTGCCCTTCCTGCCTCTGCCAGGCACTGAGTCATTGCCCCAACATGGGGCTGCCAGCCCAGCACTGTCAAGAGGGCCAGGGCTGGTGGCCAAGGGGGAGAAACCTGCCCTGCTCACTGTTGCAACAGCCAAAATGTGTGCCTCAAAGTATTGCTTTTTCCCAGAGATGCAAATAGGAAATATTGTGGAAAAGACCCAGGTCTGCCAAGGAAAAGGGCAGCCACATGGAAAGGGTCAGTCATGGGGAAGAGGTCATGAGGTATCTTCCTTGGGTTTGTATTTTCCACCATAAACCCCTTTCAATGCTGTTTTTGACATAAAGAAAGAAGCAAGGGTTTCTACCTGTTTCCTTTTACAAGACAGGGGAGGGAAAGTAGAAGATATTTTCCAGCTTGCAACACTCATGACTCTTGTGATGGGAGCTTCTTCCTCAAAGACCAGAGTTGTGACTGCAAAGAAATCTCCACTGTTGTCTAAAGCAGCACAAATAGAAGAGACACACTGTCTTCTGCCCATAGAGAAAAAAATTGTTAGAAGGTAGGTTTCAGCACTCTCAAGTTTTTAAAGCATGTTCATGATTCTATGATTTTTATGACACACTCATGCAGCAGGAAAGCGATGCTCACATGTCAGGGATTTTACTGGTGCCCAAGGAATCAAGGTGTTGGTTCTTTTGCTAGAAAAGTACAGTCTGGTTCCTTAAGGGTAAATGGAGACACAAGCCTCCTGCAGAGATTTGATGCACATCATGAGCAAAGGAGAGCGATAGATGCACTGTGATTTCAGTCTACTGACTATCAAGTCATAGAAATATAAAAATTAAATAAAGGGCGTGATAAAGTTGGGAAAAGGGTCCTGGCTCAGAGCCAGGAATATGAGGTGGGTTGGAGAGATATACTCCTGGCTCCTGTACCCTGACCATGCCTGCAATCCAGATACACATTCCCCTAAAGGCCAGTTAGAACCAGCAGGAAAGAGCAGTAGCCAATTTAAATTGAGCAAAATAAGAGACTTGTAGATGAAAAAATAAACCCCTTGAGCACTTCACCTGTGCCCAGGTGTGCAAGTTCAACAGCTGGGAGCCTTGGGCACTTGCTGTTGCAAAGACTGCTTCACACTCCTAACTAAGCCCCAGCCGCATGGTTTCACTTTTCAGATTGAAAAATTAAAAACAAGGGGTGAGGGGAAAGATGATCCAAGCAGCTTAGAAGTCTGCAAGTTGAGAGAAAATAACTTCAGCACAGCCAGAAAGAGACTCCTGCAGGCAGGAGATTCATCCTCTCCATTTGTGTTTTGACTTCCTGACTCTGTCTTTCCTCTCCCTTCCTCTTCCAGGTTTTTTTTTGACTCTGCCAGTGTCACCCTAATGTCCTTCTGAGAGTCTAAACCAAGGCAAACACCAAGAACCACTTTACAAATTGGCATCAGTGTTGCACAAACTGATGAAGGCTTCCCACACTCTGCCCTGTGCTCCGTCCAAATCCACACCATTTCTGTCTTCACAGATATCATGGGTGTTCTCTAACAAAGAAATGGGGTTTTGGCTGACACACTGGCTAATCATGCTGTGATCCCATCTGGACTCAGACACAGGACCTGTTCTTCTTACAAGTATCTGAGATTTTAGTATTGACCTCCGTCATCACAAGAGGTGGATCAGCTCCAGCTTTTACATCGATGCCGTGCTAAACAATGTGTATTTGCTCTCCAAGAAAAGCCTGTGGTCTTGACAAGCAAGAAAAAGGCTTTGAAGGGATGAGCAGACTTATTCAGTGCTTGGAATGGCTCAGTCTCTCAAGGCCAGGGTAGGCCAGTGAGCATATTTCAGCCATGCTGACTCTAATGCTACTGCTGTCAAGCAGAGAGAACAGGCTTCCCTTCCCCTGGTGGGACTGTCTGGCTCCCTCTGCGAAGGTGGTGGGTGTCTTGGGCACATCAGGACATCCCAGAGATGCTCGCTGGTCTGAGTCAGCTCCCAGCCAGCCTCACATGGAGCAGCACCAGGTACTGCCTCTCCACTGCCCAGCCAGCAACCATGTGGAAGCCCTGTGCCTCTACCCACCCTCAGATCGGGGGAACCAGCCCTTCACATACACACACACACACCCCTTCTTGTATTCTTAACTGAATTAACTGATTTTGCAGGCATGTG
Organism: Manacus candei; assembly: GCF_025592945.1. Lineage (NCBI taxonomy): Eukaryota > Metazoa > Chordata > Aves > Passeriformes > Pipridae > Manacus > Manacus candei. Next base: position 8,343,664 of record NW_026138083.1, on the reverse strand, counting down.
GGCTGGAATAGGTCTCACCAACAAAGCTATTTTAAACCAGGCTTCTCTTTGCCCTTTACTTTCCAAGGGTCAGCAATTCCCTCCTCCCAGTAGGATGCTCTGCCCATGTGCTTGAGCACCGAGGCACAACGGGAAGGAAGTGCTGCAAAGCTGCTGGGCCGTCTGGGACTCCCACCACGGCTCTTGGTTCAGCCACCAGCTCAACTCTTTGCTCAGAGCCCTGGGGATGCTGGCCCTGGCTGGCAATCTCCAGCTGCAGGCAAGCCAACTGTCTGCCTGAAGACCCCTTAGCCACGCCATCTCAGCCAGCCAGGAATGGTCTCCTCTGGAATACATCTGGCAAATCCAAGCTGGATAATTTCAGGCGGGCCAACCAGGATCTGCCATTTAATAAGCTCCTTCAACAGCACTGCAAAGTGTTGCAGGTAGTCACAAGCAGAACAGCCAGCTCAATCACTCCCTGACACCCTCAGTTTGCAGAGGTCCAAATTAACCTCACTGCAGTCCTTACCCCTCTGCAGCTTCTGGAAGTCACTGTGTCCTGCTCCCTGAGTTCTGGCATCCCTCTCCCAAGGCTCCTCTGAAATGGCATTTCCTTGCAAGTAAAAGCCCAGGCAAACCATCTCCTCTCCCTCCCTTTAAACACACTCATGTTTAACTTCATAACCTTGTCAAGGCTGGTTGTGCTCTGACAGAAAACCTATGGGGGTATTCCCACCTCTGGACAACGCTTTACCTAATAGGAGATTCAGGCACTTGGCAGGGGAGAGGGAAAAGGAGAGGGTAGTTTCTTGGTTTAAGCTTGCTGCAGGTGGGCACTTAGCAATCTAGTTTACATAAAAAGCTACTTAAATTTGGTGACAATTCTTTCCTTTCCCCAGTAATAAAAAGTGAAGCCAACCCTGCTGCTCATGGTAGTAACTTTTAACACCTTTCCTTAGAAAAAAGCTTGCATATACATTACATTCTAGGCACACAATAAACACAGAAATCAGATGGGAAACTGCTCAGGGAACCACCAGACACTGATGCGCAGAAAGTTCTCACCCAGCTGAGCTCCCTGAGAGGATCCGATCTGCAGCCTTTGCACAGCACTGGCATGGAAGTGCTGCCAAGCATCAGTAACTGCTCCTGAAGGCCTTGCACAAAGTTGTCATCAAGATGTCAGGACCATTCAGGGAGTGTGTAGGAGCCAGGACAGAGTGCACTCCCCACATTGGATGGATGCAGTCTGCTCCTAAGGTATCTCCAAGTCATATGCAAAGTGACCAAGGGACTGTGACCCTTGTGAGATGCTCCAGTAGGCCCTTCAGCAAGAAGACCCTGCTCTGTCAAACACCCCAAAAACCTATACTTTGCCAGCACGTAGTGGGGAAGGACCTGCAGCTTGGCAGCCCCATGGTTGGCTTCCTGCAAGCAATTTTTCCAGAGTAAAACTCACCAACAGATATAGGTTAGATTTTGAGAAACTGCAACATTTCTGTCCAGGCACTGCAAGGGAGAATGTGCTGCCCAGGCTTGGCATTTGCAGAAGCCACTAGGGTGAAGAGCTTAATCCTTACCCTACAAAGGCAGCTATCAGCTAAGGAGTGACACACTATTCCACTCCCTGCATCTCCGGTCTCTCTTCTGCATGCTTTCCTGAGGCTCTTTCCCATATATAAAGGCCCAAGCAAAGGCAGCCCCGACTTCAGGGATGAAGAAACCTGGTCTTCTGCATCCCACTCATCCAGAAAGTCATTCTGCCCAAGGGAAATAAGAAACTGCCACCCAAAGTGACTGAAACATTTTTCCAGATCACCTCCTCCAACCCCCATACTGTTTTCCTTCTTCCCACACTTTATCCTCTAACCTTCACTTTTCACATAGTTTTAACCATGCTCACTAGGAACTCTCATAGGAGTGGGAAACTCCACCTCAAACAGAACTGGGACCTAAAAAGAAGCCACCAACCCCTCCTCCAGAGGTGTGGAGGCTGATGGAACAAGCATCCAATGTCTCTCCAGTAGCAAAGCCTGTTGTGTAGTAGACCTCACCCTACTCTTTTCCAGAGTAGGTGGTATGTGCCACCTGACAAGGTTCCTCGGCCTACAGAGACCTTCCTGCTCATCCCCTAGGACAAGGATGGCCCAAGGACAAGGATGGTTCATAGCCCAGCCTCCTTGAAATTCTGCTTTTGGGCAACAAGCAGAGTGGAGCGGACCTCTCTCCAGCTCTGGTCCAGATGGGAGGGCAAGGCAGCTATTTACCCACCGTGAAAATGTCCTCTCATCTCTTGCTGGCTGGAGATGAGAAGGAAGGATCACAACACAGTACCTGTCTGCCAGAGATTCTTCCCTTCTCCATCACACTGGCAATCATCCTCACCCTCCCTTTCTCCTACTTACTTAGTTTTCCTTTCACTTTTAAAGATTTGTCTGCCCCTCACCTCTCCTTCAGGCCCCAGGTTGTCTCTGTGACTCATTGCTGGCTGGCAGAGGTGGCTTTTCTCTGCGTGAAAGTGATTTTGCAAACCAGCCCTCACGTGTTTCGCAACAGGCAGCCAGCCACCAGCAAATGGTGTAGTAAGTGCCTGCAATCCTGGCCAAGAGAACAAAATACAGTCTGTTTGGCTGCAGAAGGATCACAGAATATATTAAGAGCTCATTAAACTCACTTTGGTTGTGCTCCAAAGCATGTTGAAAGTCAGAAGAGAGTCCCCCATTGACATGAGCAGGTTTTGCATCAGGGTTAACACTGTTAACCTGGGTGCTGAGCCTGTTAACCTGCTGAACCCAGTTGAGTCCTGGGGTTATGATTGTGCATGTAAACTGTCCTTAATAAAGTAAAGAAGATGAACAGGCCTCCTGTGTTTAATAATCTGTGATGACTTATGAATCATCTGTGTTTGTTAATATCCATCTCATCTTTCTCTAGTTAGCCCCCAGCTTGTCCTTCCTTAACGAAATCACAGTCAGCTTTCCTACAGAAGGTGAATTCCTTTCAGAGTTGCATTTAATTTGCTGCAAGCTAGCCCTTTAAATCTGGGCTTTTACATACAGTTACTCCAGAGAATATGAGGAATGCCTCTGCTGGTTTTTCACTGAGCCTATTTAGCCTTTTTTGGACAGAAGGAAGCATCTAAGAGGGAGAGCACATTTTTCCCCTCTTTGAATCACAGAAGGAACACCACAGCTCATTCCTTAAGTCCAGACTGCTTAACCCTTCCGATATCCAAGCGGTCCTCAGCTGCTCCTCTGGTGGCATTGGAGCCTCTCACTATCACTTTGCCTACTCCCTTGGACACATATTAGGTACTCTGGGAAACAAAAGTGTGGGGTTTTCCATCCTTTCAGGTCTATAGCCAAGATAGTTGTTCCCATCTTGATCCTGCAATACAAACCCCAGCCTGACATGCAGCCCCACGGCTCCTTACATAGCAGGGCCCCAGGCAGAGATTCTTCTCTCTCTGAAACAAGAAAAGAGTGTTTTTCCCTTCCCACTCATTTACTTGCTGCCACAACAGCTGTTCTCCACAGGCTTACTGAACAGCCCTCTGGCTTAACTCAGTTTTCAATTGCACTGAATTTGCATCCACATCACATGACCCAGCCTTTAAGCTGGCAACGAGCTCCCTAGGATAAGTGTTGCTGTAGGGACTGACTTTTTGATGACCATAACAATTACGAAAAGATTCCCTTGCCCTCTTCTCCTCACGCTCCCATGGGATGATGTGGCATGTCACACTCTGGCTTGGAAAGCACAGGGAAGGTCAGAGCATCAGTTGTGGGACTCCAATTCCATGTATACACAGAAGGTGTCCTATATAATTTTTTTCCTAGTGTTTGAATAGACATTACGTTACCCATATAGGCAAAGTCAAGGATGAAAACGAAGCAGATCACATCTCTCTGCCAGTGCCTGGAGAATGACAAAAGCTGTTCAGATTTTACAATCACGGATGCTGGGTTTTTTTATATGCTGTCCTTAAGATAAAACAGTCCCCAAGATGACTTCAGGTAAGCTGACCTTCAGATGTACTGTTTTAACTGAGATGGTGATTAAGATGGTTTTTTTGGGTAAAAGCCCCACTCTTAATAAAAAGAAAATACCACATGATAAAACACTGAAAACAAAGTCTGACAGATGTGCCTATTTGAAAAGCTGCAAAGTGAAGTCATGTAGCAACAATTTTACAGTGAAAGAAACAACTGATTTCAAGTGCTAAAACCTATGGGGACTTAAAGAATTATCACATCTCAGCTCAGCCATGTCAGCATCCACACCTGCACTCCCAGCAGTGTAAAAGACCAAGTGATGAAGCAGCACTGTCTACCGAGACATGATTACAACTGGTCTCTTACTCCAGTAGGCTGTGGCAAGACACAGGGAGAGCATCCAAGTGCTAGGGCTAAACGTTCACCATCAGGAATATAGCATCTGTGCCCCAGACCACTCAACAGCATACACTTCATCTCAGTTTTGCATGAGTAGAACATCTAATTCTTACCCAATTAGCCATGGTCGATAGAGTTTATGTTGTCTCTGTGCAGCAAAACAGGCAGTATGTGGTCCAACACACAGTTAGTGGGACACAGAGACAGGCAGCTCCTGATGTGGCACAAGGCTCTCCCATCAGCCTGCCAAAAGTATTTAATGAATCTGAACCAGAAAAGTGAGTTTGCATGGGTCCTTGCATCATGGGGCTGGGATATTTTTTGATGTTGTTACCAGGAGCTTTGAAACCACAGCCTGCAGCCCAGGGAACAAACATTGCAAAGGACAGAAGGCAGCATGTGACAGCAGTTCTGCATGTGACGAGCAGAACTGTTGCCCTCACTTCATTCTGGAGAACAGGGCCTTGAAATACAGTTATGTGAGGACCATACATGTGAAGAGACAAATCTCAGCTACTCTAACATGCTTCCAGAAGAGCCTAAGAACTTAAAACATGACAGTAAAAGAACAGCATGAAAAAAGAGCTACATGGTTTAGCAGTACGCAGAATGGTAGGACAGCAGCTGTACAAGGGAGAGCAAAACACTTCTAAACTGACCAGACATACTTCTGCAATTGTGATGGTTTCTGCAGGTGGTCAAAAGGACAAGAATAGGCCATTTCCGGTGACAGCTTCATCAGCCTATAGTAGCACCAGGACTCACAGCCACTTCACCAAAAGTTTAATGTTCTTCTTGTCACCATGACCATGCTCAAGGCCAGGACTCCTTTCTGCAGCACTGCTCAAGCACACAGTGCAAAGACAGCCCCTAACTCAAGCAGCTTAGAGACTGAGAACAGATGGTTTGTGTTGTAAGGAATTAATTGGTAGCCTTTGGAGGAGAATCAAGCATGGCAGCTGTTGACAGTTTTTTTGCCCAGCAATGAAATACTTCTGCCTCCAGGGAGGAGCATGGCAGATGCTTCTGCAGGGATCTTAGGCACAGCCACAGCTGGGAAAGGTGGTGGCAGCTTATAGCAAGATGCTACCACACCCCAAGAAACCAAGGATGTTTCAGCCCAGAAGTCAACTGTGTTGTCATTTGTTGAAGAACACTCATTCACACATTCACCAAACACCTACTAGGGCAGAAAACACAAAGCAATTTACTCCTGACCTGTAACTGAGGAACATTTCTGGTGGATCACTGGCTACATGCAAAACCCACAAAGGTCAGAAGTGAATTTCCACCCATGCTACAGGCCTAGTTTCCCCAGTATATCACAGACCAAATGGATGAGCTACAGAAATAGGTCAAAGGGAAGCAGACATTATGTCCCTGTTGGTCAGGCTCAGGCACCTAACTCCCCTCTAGTCCTCAGAAAAACCCAGCTCTCTCCTCTGAAGAGACGCTGAAGTGTAGTATGCTGAGGGAGGGGGCTTTCCCAGCACTCTCCTTTTCAGGAGTCCCTGTAAACACTGAAGTACTGACGTGCTGATGTGAGATGCAAGTAGCCTAGAGACTTGTACCTTCCCGGTCCCCACCATTTTTCAAGGATGGATGCAGAGCAACCAAGGAGAACAAGAGGAGGAAAGATTACCTCCAGTATACTCTGGACTCTCCTCTGGAAGAGGATAACCTGCTAGGGAACAGCAATATCACTTCCAGCTCTTCCCAGGGGTTTCCACACTTTCTTTGGTTCTAAATAGAGAGGCTGGAGACAACCTCTGGCTGAGGCAGAGATGTGGCTTAGCTCTGCCATGTTACAGCAGGCAGGAATTCCCCTGAGCCCCACACTATGCTGTTGTGGCCCTAATTACCCATTCCTTAAATCATATGAAGGCTACAGCCTTTCTTGCAAACAGGTTTTACTGCCCTGGCATGGAGGTGGTTGAAGGAGCCAACCCTGCGGCAGTCACACACGTACCATTCCCTAAGCAACTCGCTGCATGCCACCACCTCCAGCCATGGCCCAGCTGTCACTGGGAGAGCACTGCTCAGTTTCACTAGGCCACGAACCAAACCACATGTGCAACCAGGCTACAGACAGACTGGCCTTGTCTCATTTAGCAGGAAAGCAGACCGGACCTTTCTCACGCAGACCAGTTTGTCCTTACATTCAGGCAAACAAGAAGAGCCAGTTTCTCACCCAGGTTGCCCCAAGCTGAACCCACAAGGAAGGTGAGAAATGAGAGGAAATAAAACAAAAGAAAGTATTTAAAAAATCTTCCTTCCAGTGCCTTGAGAAAGGCAAAAAATATGGACAAACCATGGCTGGACTTGCCAAGACAGGGCCATGAGCTGTTCTGCACTGAGCAAAAAAAGCAACAACCCATTTCTGAAAAAGCAAGTATTTTTCCATTCAACCCAACAAAGCTATTAATGAAACTGCTATTACACTCAAAGAAATGAGCACTTCCTCAGGAAGTGGGAATATACAGTGTGAAAATGTGCAAGTGGAGGAGGCAGAGATTTACCAGTAAAAATGCCAGCTGCCTTCTTGCCTCCTCAGGGGCTAATGCCGGCTAACCCCTTCTGCTCCTGTCTTCCCCTTCACTAGGTCAAAATAAAAGAGTTTCTGACTCTGGGACAGTGTTATACCCCTCTAATAAGGGCAAACATCTCCCCAGCAAGACAATCAGAAAATGGAACAACATTAGAACCTGCCTGGTGCATCATTCACACTCATTTAGGCCAATTCTGGTGGGCTTCCTTGCCCTGTCATTACCTTCAAAAGCTGCATGCCAGCAGAAGCAGCTGCACATTTCTCAAAACCCTTCTCTGACACCAGCCTTTGTAGCTATTCAGACAAAACATGCCTGTACCCAAAATCCTAGAGCAGTTCTTGAGAAGTCCACCTAACTAACGTCTCTGACCATGGCTACATGTGGTGTCAGCAGTGACACTTAAGCAATCAGTTTTACAAGGTTATTTTTATCCTGGATCAGTTCTGTTTTACTTCCGGAGTTGTTGATAAAGGAGGAGGCAAGAACAGGGAGTGTTAGTTAAGCCTGTGTTCCTGCAAAGAGAAACATTTGGCAAATGTTTCCCCAAAAGCTTCTTTTGTTTGAGCAGGGAGAGGGTGGGTGTTCCTGAATAGCATCAAGAAAAACGCTGGAAATGAAATCTTGTCAAGCAGACCCTAGCAGACTTAGCAGTACATTAACACCCAGGGATGCTTCCTTTTGCTTCAGAAGAATGCGGTAACAGAGAGCCTTCCCCAGCATCAGCATGGGAACAGCCATCCTGCTTCGGATGCTTGACATGCTCCAGGCTGCTGCAAGGGTGGTATTAGCAGTCCACACACCAATCCACAAACCAGCTTTGTCCAAAGACTGCAATGTAGATGTGCCCTAAAGGTGCAAGTTACATCTTCTACAGCAATTACAGCAGTTTAGAGATGAAAAAATTAAGCTAATGACTTTCACTGTGCCTGGCTTGTCTCCTCATCCTTCTTCCTTTTACTGCCCCTAAGAGTGGGATCAAGACAACATGAGAGTTTGAAAACTATCAGCCACTTTTTTGGTATGATGGAACAAGGTATGTCTGGGTTTTGGGAGGATGATGAAGAATCCATCAGGAGAGAAGAGGGTTTTAAGCTGGAGCAGACACATGGTCCAATCCACCACACAGCCATTGATGGGACAAGGCTAGGCAGAAATCACATGGGTGACAACCCTCATGCTGTGGATCAAGGCAATGTAGATGAATCCATACATTCAGTGTTGATGAATCTGTGGTGTTCAGGCAGGAACTGCCAAGCTAGGCCCCAGGAAGTTAAGGCTGCTGAGATCCCAGAAGGAGGCTCAAATCAGAGCCCCACCATGTCCCTTTGCTCCACGTGGCAGCAGAAACCTGCACTGGGAGTGGAATGTTGCTGATCCCAGAGGGGCCGTGGCTCTGCAGAAGTGCTGGCAAGGGATGCCTGCCCACCTTGTCCTACTGCTGGGCAACTGGGCTACTGCAGACCCATGGTGAGACTTAGAAAAAAGAAACTGTAAACCTGTAACCAGCTTGACTCAGGAAAGCACTAAAAGATGAGAGATTAGACATGTCATTAGTATACAAAGAGCACTGTTCTTTGTACCTGCCCACAAACACCAGTGCTTCAAGCTGAAAGGACCTCCTGTTTTGCAGGCAGGTGCTAGATAGGCTCAGTGCATAAATCCCCAGAGGAACATTGCTGAGACCGTGCCCCTTGGCAGAATTACACAGCAGAAAGAATCGATGCTGCTTCCTCTGCTTTATTACACCATAGTCCCACCCAGAAGCCTTCCAACACAGCTCCTGGAAATGGGCTGCACAGAAAATTAATTCTTCAAACATCTGTTATCTTCTCTCTGTGCAAATACCAGGCTGGTGATTGACAAGGAAAGGATACAAATATTTACAGACAAGGTGAAGGTGGGAGCTCTGCCAGACATTGTGCTTGTGGGTGCTGCTGGGCAGCAAATGAAGCTGACAGGGTAGCTGTGGCATGTGCTTGCTGCAGACACAGACCTGGCAAATCCCATTTCAGCAGCAAATAACTTTTTCTTAGACTGATTTCAAAACATTTGGTTTAAAGCTGAGATGTTGATCCAAACAAAGCTGAAGTAGGGGTGAGAAATCGATCCTATTAACCTGCCAAGCAATCATAGGCCATAGCAACACACGAGGTTCTCCGGCACACCAGCCTCAGCACAGCACCCCACATCAGGCTTTGGTGTGACAATAAGCCTGCTCCCCAGCAGGAAAGGCTGGCACTGCTGCAGGAAAGATGAGCAGCCAGAGGAACCCCTTACCATCATCTCTCAGACACCACCAAATGCCCAAAAGACACTCCATTAGGTAAATTCAGTCTTTTCCTGTCCAGGTGGCCACGGAGCTTGAACATTCCTCCTGTCCTCATATAGATCAACTGGATTAAAGTAAGGAGGAGGCAGTTTCTGGGTTGACTGAGAATTGGAACCATCACTATTAGGATGGTCCTTGGTATGGCTTCAGTCCATGCCAAGTAGCTTCATTTTGCAGGTATCCAAGATTCAGCATAGGCCAGACAGCACTTCCAGCAGCAGCATGGACATGGCTACCCTGTTCTGGAGGTAACGTAATAACATACAGATTTGCCCAAACCTGGCCACAAAAAACCCTGCATATCTTTAACTTCTTTATAACAACATAGCCCCGTGGATGCTCATTTCCCCATTTGGAAACCTAAGGACAAGCTAGGGTGGGTGGACTCTCTTTCATTCCAGTTTTTGCAGGTTCATTTATGAATTCCTCTTTGATCTGACCTTCACAGCCATCCAAAGCATGAGGCCAGTTTCCTGGGGTTTCTCCTTTTTACTTGGCTGGAAAGCAAGTTACGCTTATCAGGGCAATGCTGGCCACAGAATCAGAGCCTGACTTTGATGCTTAACAGGGAGAATTTCACTTAGACTTGCCTCAGTAAAGGAGCATATTCCTCTCAAATTTATAGCAGGGCCCCTCACATTAAAAACATGCACATTATAAAAAACCCCTCCTACCTGCTGCAGTGTCCTTATCATAGCTCATCACCCTCTACTTTCTGCTTTTCATTTCCCAGCCTAAAGCTATGTTACAAGAAGCACCTCGTTGAAACACGCCAAGTTATTTTTCCAATTCCTGTCCTTACTGGTTCCAGGAAATCAGCTGTGATATTGCTTTCATGTATCAGATTTCTGGACTCACTCACTCATGGCAACAAAAACCATACGGCAAGAACACATCTTGCACAGCCCAACCAGGAGGCACAGGAGGCCTAATCAAGCGGCCAGGCAGGGATACAGGCCATGATGGAACCCATGAGGAAGTTCAAGGCAGAGTAAAGGTTTTCTTTACTCTCTCCTCCCACCAAGCAACACAAGCTTGTCCTCCACATGGGAACCAAGCGGCTGGCATGTGTGCACTCCTCATTGGCAAACACGACAGTCACAGTTATGGAGAGCTGACAATGTTGAGTGAAAAACAGAGCTTTCTGTAAAGCCAGAGTACCCATGATGTATCCATGTTGTGTAGTGCATCCAGCTGACATTACAGGGACAGAAAATGTCTCTTCCATAGAGCTCAGCAGGATTCAACCTGCTCCCAAACCCACAGTGCAGCCCGGGGCATTGACTGACTTGTTGACCAACTCCCCATGGCATGCCCTAGGCAAAGTAGCTCAAACACATGTCCAATACAGGATGTTCCTCACCTCCTTGAGACAGCAAGGGACACCATCTATCACCATTGTAAAGTCACAGTACTATGCTGCTAGAGACTGCTGACACTGAGGGGGTACTGCCACACCTCCAGCCAAATCAGTGAGAAACGAGCACCCCACGTCATGGCACTGCCATGCTGCCCCCCAGCCCCCCGCAACTACCTGCAGCACAGACACCTGCACACCTCTACCCTACCTGCTTTGTCACACCTTTGCAGAGCTGCGGGACAGCCACTTAAACAAGGATTGTGTAATTTCAGCCTGAAGCTCAGAGTCACTCACTCAGCAAACAAATCTCCTTGCAGGACTGCCTTATGTTGTGGCTTTTGTAGGCACAGGAGGTGCACAGTGGCACAAAGGGGCAGACAGAAGGCAGGAGGTGCCCTCAAGGCTCTCATTTCCTTCTCTCATTTTCCTTCTTTCAAAAGAATTGGTCCCTTTTTATGCCTCCTGCAATGTCCCCAGAAGTGCCCTACCTGTTCAGCCCACAGGGGAGCTGCCAGAAGATCCCAGATCCATTGCTCCAGGGCCAAGGACATAGATGGGCTATCTGCTGTGCCTGTTCCCCAAGCCATGCTGCAGGCCTCTTCTTATCTGCAAAACCTGCCCTAGAGTGGGTTACTGAACACCAAGCAGGAATATTCAATAGCACAATGCTAACATGGAATAACAATTCCTACATACTTCCTGCCATGGGTGAAGCTGGGAGAGGAAAGAGGGGAGGAAGATGTCACCACCTCCATCTTTCACCAAAGCAATCTATCTCTCACCAGCTGTCAGATAGGATGCCTATCCTCCCAGTGTCCTTGCTCCTTTTTTAGCTCCTCTGTAAGCAAAGAGACAGGTGGTTTATCTACAAAGATTTCACCACTAAGACACGGGATGCTTGTCTCCTACAGAGCACTCCTTATTTGCATTGTACCTCCCTCTGGCTGTTGTGTGCACCAAGGAAGCTTTGGCAGTTTAAGGCTTGTGTACTCACACACCACATGGTTTCTATGATTAACCAGTTTTTTTAGACTAAATTATCTTGCCTGAGAGAAGTTTTTCAGCCAAGCATCACGCTTCTTCCTTCAGTGCACATTCTCCAGCTTGTCATTTCACTCAAGCAGACCAACATTACATGCACAGTTCCAAATATAGTAAATAAATATGCATTTTCACCTCTTCTACCTCTCTACTGAAGGCTGAGCCACACAGCATCCAGATGCCACGTTACATTTTGCACTTGATTTAATGCAGTCCAAAGGATTTTCTACGTCACCCTCTCCAGAGCCCCTCAAAGTGTCTGATATAAAGAGATGGTGTGTGTATCCATAATACAAAAGATAGGCAGACACACAACCATTCAGTCCCTTTTTTGGAGCATTGCACCTCCCACCTTTCTCCTGCAGAATACCAAGCTCTGGATATTCTTTTTGCCAATCCTTGCCACACAGGAAGAAGACGCTGTCCTAGGGTCTGATGTGAGAGATTTGTTTATCCCTGAGCCATGTTCTGAGGCCACTTCTTTTAAAGAAAGGATTGCCGGGTCCTCTAAAAATAAAAGACAGGTTCCATGCAACACACAGTTGCCAGAATGGTTGTCACTGACAACCAAATTGAAGACCAGCGAGACTATCTTTGTTTTCATTTATTGCCTTTAAGTCCTCTTTTTGCACACACATGAGGTAAAGGCAGGGGTTTTCTTTTTCACATTGTCTTGTTGACATCAGTAAGTGGTTTCCATGTCACCTTGCATGTTTTATAGACCACAAGACTAGAAACACCATGAGAACCAGGCAGCCTTTAAGAAACCCAGCCGGGTCCTACACCAATGGGCCAAACAGTGCCAGTCCAGACCAAGAATGCCAGACCCAGGGTTAAGCAGGCTTTCTGCAACAGATGGATGTGAAGTTTAAAAGGCCCAGCCTCACAGAGGCAGAGGTCAATACAACCTCACATCAAGGTGAAGACATCTAAAACACACACGATCAGCTACTGATGGGAAAATAAAGCAATACAGAGGGTGGGACTTCACTTGTGCAAATATACCTAGGGAGGGCTGGTGATAGAAAGGAGGACGTGGCACTTTGTGGTCACTCATAAAAGGGAGACATGGATCAGATCGTCATTGTTGCTGTATGTTGACTCCAGACAGACGTCATACTCTGCCATATTCAGGGCTAGGCAAACACAGCCAGAGAGTCCTGTTGGTGTAAATCAGCCTTGCATTCACGCAAGTCAACACAGTGATGCCAGGTTACATCAGAAGGTAGCCTCCCAACATGAGAAGAAACAGTGCAAGAGACCTGTTTGAACATTCTCTGCTGTATAAAAGCTACACTGTGGCAAGTCTGGGAACAGCTGCAAGGGAAATCCTGGAGTAACTTCAGGAAGGATCCAGAAGTTCTGGGATTTTGAAACCGTTCCCATCACACTGGGTGCCAAAGGTACCTTAAATTCACCCACAATATCCCTGTGAGCAATTCCAAGAGGTATCCCCAGAGACTTTGCTGCTGATTTAACAGCACACGGTTTTAGGAACAACATAGCTCAATTAAACATAAAGAAAGTACCACATCATGTTGAAAGCAATGACTTGTGTACAATGAGAAGCTGAAGACCACAGCTCCCTTTCCTCTCCAGCCAGAACACCACTTGTAGGAATATCCTCTGGAGCCTTGAAACAAGTTCAGTTTCATAAGCGTCAGCTCAAAAATTTGGCCCAGAAAAATTGCCAAGCAGAGGCTAAAGCTTGCCAAGTCAGACATGACTTAGCCTTTATACAGCTTGATGATGGCTTGACAAAGCTGTGTAACCCACCATAGGCTTGTCTGGACTCAGGTCCTGGGGGAACTGGATCCTCTCACAGAGCCTGCAGTGAAAAGATGGCACCAACATGTCCTGAAAGATCTTCCTCAAGTCTTACCTCTTCCCCATCTCATAAGGGCAGACAGCTCTAAGCATCTAGGTATTTGCAGGAACAGTTGGCCAGCTGCTAGATCTGCACACATGGCCTGAACTGGTGTTCCCACCTCCAGCAAGAGCAGCCAGGGTATATTAAAGATTATCAGGTAGAGAACACAGACCAGCACAACAGAGGCCTGCTGCTCCAGGAGGCCCGAGGGAAGAAAAGGCAGACAAGTACCTCTGCAAACAGTAGAGGGAAACAGGAATAAGAGGAGCTACGGAGTTAAAAGGAGAGGCATATACTGAAAGTTTGCAAAGTATCTTACTTCCAAATGAAAGTCACTCCTGCTTCTCACATTAATCAAGGCATTTAAAACTAGTCCTAACCAGATGCTTCAACTTCCTTTGTCCAGCTCTTCTTAAACCCACAAGCAGCCCACTAAGAAACAGAGCAAATATGTGCAAAGATTTGCAGACCAAAATAGAGTCCTTTGGAAAACACCCCATAGAAGCAAGCTCACTTCTCCCAGCACAGAGGCAGCTGTGCTTTTCAGTAGGACAGTTTCCAATGTTTTCTTACTCTGTGCAGACGAGGGATTTCCTGTCCTCCATGGCAACAACCTCGCATTTACTGAAGGAGGCTGTGCCAGTAATCTCCAGAGCAGAATGAAAAATTTTAAAGTGGCACTGCCTGTTAGCTCCCAGCTTTGACTTGCTGATGTTTCCCACGCTCGTGGTCCAAATCCACTCTGCTACCCTCCTTAAAAGGTTTGCAAGTGGGGGTAAATCTCCTGTGCTTGCACTGCCCACGAAAGGGAAATTTCTCAAGCGCTAGTGATACAAGTCTTTCTGAAGAAGTCATTAACCACCAGCACCTTCCAGCAAGAGCTGTCTATGCACCTTCCAAAGGACAAGCTTTTTGCCTTTTCCAGCAAGTAACAGTTCCCAGTTCAAAGACAGTCCCTGTCATGCAGACAGCCCTGGATTTAGATGTCCCAGGTCTTCCTGCTGCAGATTTAGAAGTAATGACTGCTGCTCTTTCCTGAAAGGGAAGCACTCACTGGACCAGTGCTGGTCCAACAGTTCCAAGCCACAGCTGAGCTAAGCTCAGTGTCCCCAGCAATGTGTCCCCTCTCCATCCCCTCTGAGTCACCCTTGCACAGGTTGGTATGCTTCTCAACTCCACGAACACAGATTCAGTGCACTGACTTGGCAAAAAGCCTTTTTTTTTGTTTTGGCCCACCTCTGTTTTGGCCCGTTTCATGCCATTTTAGTGAGTTATATCAGTTTGGCACAAGGTCACATGAACATCAGGACCAGCCCAAGGGATGTAATAAGAACAAAATAGGAGGGGAAGTGAGGCCATCCCCTTTCAGTGGCAGAAGGCTTGTGATGAAACTACATCCACTGCTGTCTCAAATTTTACTTTACTAGAACATTACTGCTAACCCACTCATTAACCTCTTATGCTTAAAGAGGTTTTGTTCAGCAAAGCTTTCAAGGAGGAGCAGTTCAAAAAGAACCAGAAGCCCCTGACTAAATTATACTAACCTGAGGTAAATTTTCAAGCTGAGCCACAGGTGCAATCTAAATCTGTGCTGTTTCAGAGTCAGGCTTTCTTCTTTCTACTTTTTTCTTTTAAAATCCCTCAGAGAGGGAGCAGAACAAAGTTGATCATAACTAAACCAGACATAATAAAGCAGTATGTTGTTTTCAAAGCAGGCAGTAGTTCTTTTTTACTCTTATCACTGAGTCAGACTCCAAAGGGCATTTCCCCACACAGAACGGGCTTAGGAAAGTTTCTGAGCACAAGGAATGAAAAGGGAATAAGAATCTCTTAACTGATAGGGAAGAATTCTACAGTCTTACCTAAAAGAAGTTAAAGCGCTTCATGCGATCCAGCCACTGCACTCTACCTTTGAGTGCTGACAAGAAGCCAAAGCGCCAGCACAGCAGCTCTCACAACGCATTTCTACCTGCCTAGGACTTCACCACCCTCTCTTGCAGAAAGTGAACTTGCAATTCTGCCAAGTAAAACAGACCACAGAAGAGAACACTAAAAGTCATTTAAAACTACATGTTTTACTGCACTGGAGCAAAGACAAAACGGTCACACTGGCAGTTACATCTCCATAGAAGAGCAGTAAACCACAGCCAAGGGACAGCCAAACTAAAAATCACAAGCACTCATTCGATTGCTTTCAACAGCACCTGATCAAGACAGCAGGAGCCCTGGAGTGGAATTTCAGATTAAAGTTAAATTCCCGGCTCTGAGAAAAACTCCCTGTGGAATGACAGGCAAGTCACCTTTTCCACACACTACCTGAATCCCCTCCCCTGTAAAACAGACACTGTTCCTACTTGTCTATTTAAGTTACAAAGCACTCCTGTCAGGGATTACTTTAAGAATGCAAGCACATAAACCCAGCTGAGCTGAACTCTGATCTCAGCTGGACCTTCTCATTGGCTTTGTAATATTATAAAGTAAAAAGCAAGGCTGAGCCTACACCATAATTCAGCCACTGGACAGCATTTTGGTAGCAGATGAACCATAATTTTTGGGAAACAGTGAGCTGCAGGTCCAAAGATGGAGCCAGGCAACAATCTGAGGGATTAAAATGAATCACCAGTGCCTGCACTCCTTCACTAGTGACTAGTGAGCTGCAAATGGACATATTTCAAATCCATTTCAGATACTCCACCAAGTGATGATGCAGGTGTTTAGGAGTACAAATTAAAATAACTTGTAACTGTGCTCTCAACCATAGCATCAAGTGCAGGGAGTGCAGGAAAGTACTGAAAATTACATCCAAGAATAGGAATTCTGCAGAGCTCTCTGCTTCACAGCATAAAGAAGCAGTTTCTCCCAATCTTTCAAAGGAGATGGCAAGTGAGAAACTATCAATACCTGCTGAGAAAACTTTCCCAACTCCATGTTTTGAGAAATTCACATTTGTTATCAGAAGCGTAGCACAAGGCAGGGCCTCAGATCAGAGCTCCCCTACAGAGTGTGCAGTCCAAAAGAAACAGGGTGGAATGGAGAGGAGCAGAATAAATTGGGAGTATGTGAAAAACAAAAACAAATAAAGAACCCCCCCAAACAACTAGTCATGTGAATTTCTAATTAAAACATTCATAATCATCCCAATGATTATTTGGATGGCAGCTGAATTTCTGCCCTCAGTCTGGCCAGAGTGCTAGCAGAGTTTCTCAGGCTTGTAAAGCCAGTCTTAGCTGCAAAAACACTGTGGGAAGCACAGACCAAGCAGCAACTAGCATAAACAGTACATGCCCACAGCTCTTTCAGGCTTTCTGTATCTCAAAGACACACAAAATGTTCTTTGTTTTGTCTTGCATCAGGGATGTGTCTTCCTAGAAACAAGTACTTTCATAAAGCAGGGCAGACCAATTCTTTATTGAAGTACACTCAATCCTTAATAATTCCCTTTCTATGGCTACAAACCTGTTTTATTCCACCACCTGGAATCAGTTTTGTGCAATAGAACACATTTATGAGCCTCTCTTATGTGATCGGGTTGGTTTCCCATCTGCAATTTTTCAATATCCCTAAGTACAATCAATATCCCTAAGTACAATCAACACCTGTTTCACACACCCCCAAAATGCTCTTGCTTTAGTACACCTGACCCACTACAAGCATCAAACCAAGACTGCAGCCTTCTGCATCCAGCTATCATGCTGCTACTCTCTCCTGGGTTTGCACTGCAACCCAGATCTACTGCTCTACGCCCATCTTAACTGCTAGCTCTGCTCCGCTGGAGACAGGCAGCCAGATACCTGCAGCTCGGTTCCAGCCCGTCTTGTCTGAACCATCACAACAGTCATCATTGCCTCTCTGAAAGTAGATATATGCTACTGCTGTCCAGAGACACAAATCATCTCCTTATTCTCTAATGCTGAGCACAGAAGTGATTCCTCAGGATCCATGCTTCTGTTGGGAGGACAAAAAGTATTTCCTCCTCCCCAAGATGGAAGAGAAAAAGCTAGACTCCAAACTCATCCTGTGGAGAAGGGAGCACAGTATGCTCTAATACCCTCTACAGCCCAGCAGCTGCATGCCAGCAGGAGCATTCTCCCTTGGAGGGCAGTTTCTCTATGCCATTTCCTGTAACACAGGCCTCAAGGATAGCACCAAAGTGCAGGGGGATGCACCTCTGCTACCAGCTGCGTTAAAGATTATATCTTCTTGTCTCCAGGATGGAGGTTTGTACCTTCTGTGCTGCTACTGGGAGAACTCCTAGCCCATTTCAGGCAAGGCAAGCTGACTTAGCAGAGACCTGCTACTTATTGGAGGGAACACGGCTGGAAGGGATTGCACAGAACTAAAACAAGCACTAGTGCTGCAGGCCATGGCATGCTGAGCTCTAGACAGTAGCAGCATCTGCCTTCATCACCAACACCATTGATGAATGTCAAACAAACCTTAGTAACCTAGACCAAACAGTAGATTTTCTTCTGACCTCATTCAAACAGAGGAAGAAGAATTGACATCTGTGGTGTGTGGCTCTTCACATCAGTTACCACCAGAGCAGCAAGGCTTATGCCTGTTCTCAAAAGGCAGTTTGCAACCCATAAATTAAAGCAACAAGCTTGTAAGGGTATGCTGCTTTAGAGATGGGATCAGTAAAGGTACACTAGTCAGCCTTTGTTTGGGACATCTATGAAACTCTGCTCTCATCCACCCCAACCAGCCTTTTAAATTAAGTCTCAGCAACATTTCTAAAAAAAAACTTACTTTCATATTGACGATAATCTGTCTTATCACACTGATCTGCCCATGCTGATTTTTGTTCTGCTAAGGCTTTATTCAAGGCCCTGCTATAAGAAAAGTCAGGTCTAGTGATATCAGTTAAAGGAAGATTTCTGTCCTTTCCTATGAGCAGACTGCCCACATAGGCAGCTAATTTCTCTTATGTATCAACATATGTCCATCTACCAGGTAAGAAACACTTATGCAGCAGCCTTTCCAGGACTTCCTTACAACTCAGTCTGAGGGTAAATGTTGAGAGTAGGTTACCAGTGGTTGTTGCAGCCTGCCACCCACTGGCCTCCAGAAGTGTGATCTGTGCTGACTTATTTTCCAAATCAACACACTGAAGGTCACTGCAATGCACTCTGCTAGCAATAGCTGACACATAACAGCTTCCTTCAGAGCAACAGCAGTATTGTCACAGACTGCTTTATAGCTACCGTTTCTTGCAGTTATTGTAAATTACCTATAACTACAATAACCACAACATCAGTATAAAGCCATAATTACATCCACTCAAACTATTTTACATATTTTCAATCTGTTCAGACTAATGTTCTAATTGAGATATGTCAAGAATTTAGAATGCAAACCACACAAGAACAAACATCTCATGAAAAAGCTCTAAAAGGATATTTGAAAGAGAAAAAGGGTGTCTCAGCTTCAAACACCCTGGTAATGGCAGTGCATGAAGCCCAACATAACCTGGACTGCTTCTGGAGTAAGGACAAAGTATTGCTTGCCATGTCAAAACCAGTTGCAGCCTTTCTCTGGGAGAAGTAAGAAAAGCCTTTGAACCAAGTTGAAGTAGTTTAGGATAAACTCAGAGCTCAGCTTCTTAAGTTGAAGACAGTTAGGTGCATAGGCTACTGACTGATTCACTAAGATCACCCAGCTACTGGAGCTGGTTCAGAAAGACCCAGTATAGACCAATATTTTACTGAAAAACAGCATAAGCAAGGTGTTACTTCTCCCATGTAATAGGCAGTAAGTACAAGAGGACATGAAGCAACCATGACTCCAAACAGTTACAGCATGCTAGGAGAAATTTATCCTGGTACAGCTGGAGCATAGGGTGAAGCAGTCAGAAGTGAGAGTGTGAGGGACAGCATGCCTCTTTAGGAAAGCCAAAGTTTTGCCAGCATAAATCGTTCGGTTTGGGTCCAGTAATTGCCCCAAGACAAGTGGCTAGGAGCTTATAAGAGATCTGTCAGCTATCAGCTATATAGAGGTCACATATGCACAAGCAATGTGTTTATGGCAAGCAACCACAAGTTGAAACTGTTCCTGCCAAACAAAGGTAAAAGGAGACATTTCAGACATTTTTCAGCTAGACCTCTGCAGGATGGTGTGGCTGGTAAGAGTTGCTCAGTTTTCATGGGATACCAAGAAGAAAAAGCAATAGGTCAGAGGAAAGTAAACTATTGAACAATCCTTAGATACTGCCACTGAGGTGCCCATTCTCAGAGCTTCTCTGGTTGAAGCTGCTTCAGGCAGTCTGCCCAGAGCACAAGTACAGAGCCTACTTTCACATGAAACTAAGCAAGGCTGAGACACTCATGTAACTCCAAAAGTTGCCTTTAGAAGGATATGACTCACTGACCTATAGCTACATATGCAAATGATAGTAAACTGTCAAAAGATGACCCTGGGGCTTACAGCCTGAGCTGCCTCTGCTATGGCAGTGTGCACCCATTTGGCCATGCAACATTTCAAGAGATTTATCTTATGGATGACTGTCTAAGGCTGTGCTTCCAGAAGCCCTGAAGTTTTAAACAGCCTCCTGGTGCTAGCAGGAGGTGTAAAGACTACTATACAATACTTCATCTTTTGTCAATGTGAAGGAGTTCAAGCTATCTATATGTATCAGTACTTTTGAAAGGCTTGGTTTCCTCGTGTGCAGCATACTGGAAGTAAAAGCTACAGACACCCACTCAAACAGCAACATTACTGGAAGTCCACACATTTCATGTCAACACTCATTCTAAGAACAATCCTATTGTGTCAAATATTTATCTCTAGTTATCCTAAGAGCTCCAATTGATGAGCAATTTCTGGTAGTTCTGTGTCTGAAGCCTGTTTTGTCATTTTAGATCCCACACAAATTCTTGCCATACAACAACGGCTTGTTGTATCAGACATCTTTATTTGCTGTATTGCCCAAGTGTACAAATAGTGAACGCAGTTATAGAAATTCAAAATATATTGTAGTAGAAATCTGTCTGGGAAGTGGAATGTTAAGATATTTACTTTAAAAAATTACTACACTTAAGTCACTTCCATTTGCAAGTTTCAAATATATCAGGGCCATGAAGAGGCAGATAATGACCCAAAACAAAACAAAAAAAAGTTCACAGTACACTTTTTCTGCTAGATGAAGTCAGTCAACAGCAAATTAATTTCTTATATTTGACTCATTTTGAGTTATCAGCCAACAGGATGTTAGCTACATCCAGACAATTCATACATAATTCAGCTCTCATTTATAAAGTCAGTGTATTGCTATCAACATATTTAAGTATTAGTCAAACAGAATCTCAGTGACAATATTTATTTTAAGCTAATGAAGTCAAGCCAATAAGTTGCCCCTGGCCATTGAGTGCAATTGATGCTTTTGTCACATTTTCAGAATAAGGCGCCTTAGCTCTTGAACAAGTCAATACAGCTTTGCAGGAGAGAAACATTATTCTGGAAAGGAAGAGAATTAGTTTCAGATGAGTATAATTAATAATTTAAATCCTGCCTTTCACAATGAAGATGCTTCTGAAATAGCAGGTCCATCCCAGGATTTTGTAGCCTGTGCCAATGCTAAAGATCTTCTACTGCAAAGACAAGCGTTCAAGCAGTAAAAAAATCAAAACCAGATGATAGTTTGCAATCTACCTCTTCCTGCAGGCCTTCAACCATGACTCAGCTTGTGATAAGGAGAGGGGCAAGAGGCAGCAGTAAGCTTTTAAAGTGGGCCAAACTGAGCAGTAACGTCAAGTCGTTGGTGTCACATTCCAGTTCAGCACTGAAGTAGTTACCTGTGGTAAAGTCCAGTACTCTTAGGGAGTGAGACATTAGACTTTCGTTCTTCAAAAGAAGCTGAGGATGCACAGTTACCTCTTCCTGCTTTGTTCCCTACACTAAGTTAACAAACCCCAT
This sequence comes from Manacus candei, assembly GCF_025592945.1. NCBI lineage: Eukaryota > Metazoa > Chordata > Aves > Passeriformes > Pipridae > Manacus > Manacus candei. Next base: position 8,322,228 of record NW_026138083.1, on the reverse strand, counting down.
AACTTGTGTATACTTTCCTAGATTAAGCTGTGGTCCCTGCAGCAACCTTCAAGCCTGCTCAGTTAAGCTTAATAGAGGCTACTACAAAGCCAGTGTCCCCTTTCAGTGACAAGCCAAAGTGAGAATGATTGACAGCTGGATCATAAGCTACAGGATGTGCTCTCACAGCGCTCAGGAGCACTGGAAACAGCAGCTGCCTCCAGACACAGTCAAACCCATAGACGAGGTTGCCTGATGGGAAGTCAGGTGACCTGTTGTGTACTACCAGCAAAACTGAGACTTCTCACTGCAGTAGGTTAGTGTCCTAGGAGTGACAGCTTGAATGCAGACTTTCTGCATGGGACAGATAAAACTGTCAGCATTTGTTCTTTCTATGCACTTTGTACACACTATGCCTACAGCTTCTCCTCTTAAGATCTCAGCTGAAGAGCCTAGCTGTTCTATTTCACACTTCCTAGTTTTAAAGGGAACCCAGCAAATCATCCAAGTTACACAGTACTTACTTCTCTGAACCTATGCCTGTTAAATTCCAAATAGAACACACCTTTGCATGTTTTATTTCCAGTTCTGCCATTTCAATTAAGTTTTTGCGGAATGCTGCTATTCTCTTCTGCTTGAAGCTCATCAGTTCTGTAGAGAAGAACATAGGTAAGACATATAGAAAATGTGACAAGTTTCAGTAATGCCCCTTATGTTTCACGAGTTCTGATATGCAGCTCTAGTTAGAATATTTGACAAAAGAAAAAAAAGGTTCAAGAGTTAGTCCTGCTGTTTTCTAGACAGAGATTCATTCATCACATGACACCAACATCTTGGTGAGGAAACAGGCAGCCTAAGAGAGAAAAGCTTTGTAGGAAGACAACTGGAGTAAAACAGTAATAAGCCACACAAGCTCTGTGAGAACACAGAGCATTTAGAAGCCAAATACACTGAAGGAAGAGCACGTGTGCCATGAAAGTATGTTTCCTCTGCTTTATATTGTCCATATATATATATTCTTCTACGAAGAACCAATGTTTGAAACTCTGTAAAAGTCACTCAGTTATACTGGGACAGAGCAAAAGCCTGTTTGCACAGTTCTGACTGAGACAATTAGAAGCCTTAGCAGTTACCTTCAGGTGGAGGCCGAGATCAGGAGTTCAACCTAGAAAGCAAATACTAGGGGCTTATAAATAAGGCTGGTCTAGTACTGACACTGCTCTGCTAAAGAGAATGGTTTTAAAAAATGTTTAGCTGTTTTAGTTTTACAGGCATCTATACTGCCCTGCAAGGTACTACTTGTTTCAGGAGAGTGTTCAGAAGCCTGCAGCAGTTGAAGGTCAGATGGAGACCCAGACTGCACTAAGATCTCCTTTTAAGCATAAATACAGCAATGCCTGCTTTACCTTGTTTTGCAGATTCTGAAATCTTCTCAAACTTCTGACAACAATCCTGTTGATGTGCCTCGGCCAGCCCAACATCCTTGCTCTTTAGTCTGGCTTTATCTAGAGCTTTGTTCGAGTTTTCATAGTCAACAAGAGCCCTTGTTCGTCTGTACAGAAGATCCTGAATGTAGATAGAAATAGCACACCAAAGCCTTAAGAGGAATACTTCCCAAACTGAGGTTACAACTACCTTAGCAGCAAGAGGTTTCATTTCTTTCAGCACCAGATTCTGCTTCCTTCAATAAGCTATTACAGCCTGCCACACTCTTGGCATAGCAATAGGCGCCTTTCACCAGTGTAGTACTAAATTTTCAGGACAGCCACTTATGCCTTCGCCAAGGAATTCTGATGGCTACTGTAGGCATAGTTTTTTCCCTTAAAGTAGTTTATCTTGCTACAAGGTGAGTTACCCCACTAAGAAGGAACAGCATTTTCTGAATTCCCTCAGTCTACTTCCGGTAGACATTTAATTTGTTGGAGATCTGACAGTTTGACTGAAGCACTATACTAACCTAGACATGAGACATAGTACAGGTCTGAGTCAATTCCTTTCTAATCTAGCAGCAGTGTAGTCTTGATATCTAAATAACAGTACAGCACACGGTGAGAGCCTGTAGTGAATGTTCTAGGATTTCTGACATTAAAAGGTAAGACACTAGATGAAGAAGCCCAATAAGTTATACCTGGATACCTTTTTTCAGCATAGACACCCCCATGTCAAATGAAGTATTGATTAGAAAAGAGTTGCTGGCAAGGCTTTTGCAGTTAATCAATCTACCACAGTGTTCTTGGAAGTCCAGGTTCCAACAGCCTTCACATGTTACAGCATATTTGTGCTAAGGTACTTTAAAAATCCTGAAGCACATCCCAAGTACTAATCAGTCATCATTGATTTTATGACAAGTCCATGAGTATTCAGGCAGGGGATGGGAAAGAACGTTGCTGCAGACTTAAATTCAGTTTGCTCTAACTTACAGAAATTTAAGAGTTCTTCCACTACAAAAACTGGGCCAAGATCTCCTGTAAGTGGCTGGACTCCAGATAATATATAGTTTCTACATTCTGCTGTGGTTCAAGAGTGTCAGGTTTCTTAGGCAAAATAATGGCTCGTCTTCCTGTCTTCTTAAAGCACAAAGAATATCATGTGTGAGTCATGATGCCTATAACAAAACAGCTTCAAAAAGAAAACTGTTCTCACCTTAGCAGCTTCTATATTGAGCATGTAGTATCTCAACAGTTCAGAAAGCTTTAAGTCTTCATCAGATGAAACTCTGCTCTCTACCTTCTGCAGAAGAAATAAAAATAGTTGCTATAGAACAGGTAACAGCAACATACATATTCTTTCCCGCTACCCCACCCCCTGCCAAAGTTTTCCTTACCCTGAGTTTCTCAAAGAGCTCTGCAACTTTCAACAAGTACCTAAGTGGGGAGAGGGAAAATAAAAAAAAGCATAAGTAAGGCTTAGATACTTCTTAGTCTGAAAAACGCCAGGATCAATTGCCAGGAGACCAAAAAGCTGAAGGCTAGAGTTTTCTCCTGCATACAGATCCAGACAAGTGTTTGAAAAGAATTTAGGTCTAGGCAAAGACCTGGACAAAAGGTTCAATGTGCTGGATTCCAGCCTAACAGCTGAGCGGCTAGACATCATTTAAAGTAACAATGCTAATCTTCAGAGCATAAAGGTCTTGTGGAGAATTTCCTTGCTGCTATCCTCCAAGAGGGATGAACCAGCTTGTTTGTTCAGCTATACACTCTGTTTTAACAAGGTCTTGGTAAATTGACAGCAAAGTTGAAAGGTGGAATTCACCTCAGAAAAGGTAACTAGGTTTCTACAGCTTAAAAAAATCCCTACTATGCTGGAACTGCAAAGGTCTAGAAGATAGTACAGACTTAGTGTAAGCTGTGGTTATATTTAACAGCACATCAGAACACATATGCATAAACCCTTTCTCCAATAGTCTCTGGGAGTTTATGACCTGAAAAAATGCAAGGAAATTTCTGCTAAGAAGAAGTTTTGACAACCAGCACAATTCCGCTCCAGGGCACAACTGGCAAGAGATCAACTAGTTAAGTTGCAATTGATAACATTAGGTCTGCCGCACCAGGAGTGCTAGAGGAAAGAGTTTTAATGCTCAGGATATGTTTATGAACAGTTTGAATTACTTACTTTTTGATAGCTGTAGGTTCTTCCAATGCCAGGCTGTTCAAGCAAGCCGAAGTATAAATATAATCATCTGCAACATCTGCAAGAACAAGACAAGGTTTTCAGGCTGAAATCAGCAAAACTGCATGATTTCTCAAAGGTCTTTGAAAAAATTCACTTTTATGAGATCTTGTCATCTTATCTGCTTTTGCACACGCATCCTTGATTCTGTTGTAGTAGTTCACAAGAAAAGTCTTCTCTTGCTCAAAAAAATCTTCTACTTCCTGAAAAAGAGTATGACCTGTTAAGTTAGTTCCTGCAGAATACAAACTCTTCCCTATTTTGGGAAGGGCCAAACAGACAACCATAGCCTGGACCTGAGCATAGGCCCACCAAATGGCTATTGAAAAACTGAGTTCAGAGCAAGATCCTGAGAAAAGGGTTTAACACACCAAGCCATTTGGCAAGTTTCTTTTACACCGTGTGGTGAAAATGAAGTTGACACTCAAGTATTCACTGATGCAGACTGTCTGAAGCAACCAGTAAGTTACTATCAGACAGTCCTCAGGGCTACCAACTGTTGGAATTTTATTTCCTAGGCCTGCTGCAACACAGCAGCTCAGGAGTAAACAGTTTACAAGCTTGCTTCACATCCACATCAAATATGATACATATTGTAACATTTCGTGACATTGTCTTTAGGACAGCAAGCCTATTGGGAAGAGCTACCATGGCAATGTGACAGAATAAGCTGAACCTGGACCAGTTACAGTTTTTAGTATTTGATCTTGTCTAGTGCAAGCAGAAACCCATAAATTCAGAGCTCCAAAGTAGACAAAAGCCACAAGCATGTTTGCTGAAGGTGTAATTCCTTCCTCCCCACCAGAATCAGGTGTTAAGGCAACTCTTTTGCATCCACCAGAAACCTGAAGTATACACTGAAATTTAACAGCCTGTAGCTCCAATGTCTTATTTTTAGAGAAGTCAAAATTAATACAGGCTAGGACAGCAGTAACAAGGCAGGCTGACATTAGTAACTGAGCCTCATGCACATCAAGCCTGAAGCAGACATGAGTAACTTCCCTGGAGCAGAAAGCACAAAACAATCAAGACTGTAAGAGGTTAATCAACAACCTTACCTTGACTCCAGAGAAAAGGACCTCATCAGCACTCTTTACTACACTTTTTAAAAAGCCACCAAACATCTCTTTAGTGTTTTTCCTCCGAACACTCAGCTGCAACAGAGAGGCAAAAATATCTTTAAAGTCATCCCCAGTGGTGAAAAAGTGACTGTTTTGACTCTTGAAATGTAATAACATCATTTACACCTAGTATATATCAGAGCAGGTTGATTTCCAAGTCCTCCACAGTAACAGCATAATGAATGTAACAGGTAACAAAAAGATTGGCTAGAAGAACTTCAATTATCCTGTGCCACAGATTCGTTCTCATTCCCAAAAACAGCTCGGTTCCTCCTTACATATTGTGCTGGTTTTAAAAACCAGTTAGAAAATTAAATCCCAGTCAAGCTGCTCCCTTTCTGCCCCCCAATACCTCTCCTGGTGAGAGGGAGATAAAAACCAGAGATTTTTTGAGTTGAGATAGGACAAATTTACTTGAAAAGTAGCAGTGAAATAACAAATAGTAACAGTAACTATATTAATAACAAAAGATACACAAAAAGATTTCTATACAAACAAGATGCTCCCTGACTGAGGCTCTGCATGGCCCAAGACAGACAGAAATGGTCACAGACCCTCCACACGGTCCCCTTTTTCTATCAACCCCAAGCCAATGCTCCTTTTTCCACAAAAGTGAGAATCCCTTACTTTCACCCCCCAGCAATGATATGGGTGGTATAGAATACAACCTAGGTGCCCCATGCAGACCTCTACCAGCCCAGCCTCTTCCCTGCTCTCCCCCACTGCTACCACAAGAAAATTAACTCTGTCCTAGCCTAAACCAGGACATTATCCACCCCTTATTCTATACCATCTATGTCATGCCCAAATCTGACACCTTCCAACTACATACACATATATAAACATAGTCAAGCACAGATATTATTCCCATAGTCAATGGCCATCCCCACAAGATATCTGTTGAGTTCATTTAGTCTATGACTGTGGGTTCTATCTATCCTATTTGTCTTCCAGGTCAGGAGAGCTGGTGTGTTGTCAGCTGGTTATAAGCTGCATCACGAGCTCCCAACTGGTGTACTGGGGGCAGTCCATCCTCATTGTCCATGGTAGTTATGGCACACAGTGGCACTGTTATTCAGTAACCAATATAACATACAATTCAATATTACAGGTGGTTCTTCCACAAAAATCAAATCCCTTGAGGTACACATAGTGTTTCCCTGTCTCTTCGCATTATCCACTAAGTGCATCCAAGTCCTTGAGCAAATACAAGCCCTTGCTTGAGGCAGGACTAATCCAAGCTGTCTTCCCTGACACATTTCTCATATGCACCACAAGGACTTTATCTCCTGATACAGTACATAGCAGTTCTGATTGGGCAGAGCCAGCTCGACCAGTGGAGCCTCAGGTGCTAACTAACCAGGTGGCCCCTGCTAAATGTACATCCCAATGTTTGTAGGTTCCACCACCCATTGCTTTCAATGTGGTTTTTAACAGTCCACTGTACCCTTCAACTTTCCCAGAGGCTAGTGTATGATAGGGAATACGATATACCCACTCAATATCATGTTCTCTGTCCCAGGTATCTATGAGGCTGGTTTTGAAATGAGTCCCATTGTCTGACTATATTCTTTCCGGGGTGCCATGCTGCCACAGGACTTGCTTTTCAAGGCCAGAGATGGTGTTACAGGCAGTGGTGTAAGGCACAGGGTAAGTCTCCAACAATCCAGTGGCTGCTTCCATCATTGTAAGCACATAGCACTTGCCTTGGCAGGTTTGCGGGAGAGTAATGTAATTGATCTGCCAGGCCTTCCCATATTTATATTTCAACCATTGTCCCCCATACCACAGGGGCTTGACCCGCTTGATGGTAGCACATGTTTCACAGTTATGGATAACCTAGGAGGTAGTGTCCATGGTTAAGTCCACCCCTCGATCATGAGCACATCTGTATGTTGCATCTCTCCCTTGATGACCTGAGGCAACACAGGCCCACTGCACCAGAAATAATTCACCCTCGTGTTGCTAGTCCAGATCTACCTGAGACACTTTAATCTTGGCAGCTTGATCTACCTGACCATTATTGCAATGCTCCTCAGCAACCTAACTCTCAGGTATATGTGCATCTACATGATGGACTTTCACAGTCAACTTCGCTACCCAGGCAGCAAAGTCTTGTCGCAATTCAGCAGCCCAGATGGATTTACCTCTGTTCTGCCAATTGGTCTTTTTCCATTGGTCTAGCCATTCCCTGAGAGCATTTGCTACCATCCATGAGTCAGTGTAGAGTGTTGGTCATTTCTCTCCTTCAGTGATATCTAAAGCTAGTTGGACGCCTTTCAGCTCTGCAGCCTGACTCAATCCACCGTGTCCCTTGATAGCTTCTGCATAGGACTCCATATGGCAGCTTTCCATTTTCAATTTGTCCCTACGATATGGCAGGAACCATCAGTGAAGAGAGCGTGTCACTTTTCATTTTTGGGTAGCTGACTATATGGTGGGGCCTCCTCAGCAAGTGTCACCTGCTCCTCTTCCTCTTCTGATGATAGTCTGAAATTTTCACCTTCAGGCCAATTCCTGATGATCACCAAGATCATCATTAAAATGTTAATAACAAAAGGTATGCAAAAAGAGGGTAATTTACATACAAACAAGGTGTTCACTGACCAAGGCCCTTCGAGGCCCAAGACAGATGAAAATGGCCATGGACCCTCCACATGGCCCTTTTTGCTACCAGCCGCAACCTAATGCCCCCTTTTTTCCACAAAAGAGAGAATCCTTTACACTTTCACCCCCCAGTAATGATGTGGGTGGTATGGAATACAACCTAGGTGCCCCATATGGAACCTCCCCCAGCCCAGCCCCTTTCTTGCTCTCCCTCACTGCTACCACAAGAAAATTAAGTCTGTCCTAGCCAAAACCAGGACATACATCTTGGATCAGCATCCAGCACTCATAATTAGGTGTGATAAAACAGATGCAGGACTAACTTTAATATACCTCCATTCTTCAATTTTAGGACTATGCAACACAGCACAGCACAGGTACACCTGAACCTGCTGGTTGTTCCCAAGATAAAGGCATGCAAAGTTGGCTTCCTAACCAATTTGACAAGGATTTATAAACACTGAGATTTATAACAGAAAAAGGTCTAAAGGTCAGGCTTTCATCCTTTCATCTCACAGAAGTACTTACAATATCTACTTGTTGATGCTGCATATAGATTCACATAACATTTTGACTGTGCCCAGAAAAAAAACAACAGCACTCTTAACAATTTGCCTCACTTGGAAAGCAGAGAGGAAAAAATAAAGAAATCTTACATCCTGGTCATACTCCAGGAAAACATGAAAATTGCGATCTTTGCTGAGCACAGAATGAGAAGAAATCCGCTGAAGGAAAATTTCATGTGACGATACAGTCTTCTTGAAGACAGCAAGGTATTCACTGAAAGGAAAGAACAGATTGAGATCCTCTCTTGTACTGCCTTCTTCAATATACAAAGAATTACTTTGTTATCCAGTGAAAATATTTGACAGCAGGCTTCTGAAATAGCTAGCTAGTGATAGTGAAGCTATTTTCAACCTCTTTAGCCAGGAAGCTTTCTAGTTTGAAAGAAACTTTTGTCAAGTCCTCAGCTCCAGGATTTTCAAGACACTCTTCAAATCAGTCACACTCAAGATCAGTTATTACCAAATAAAATAAAGTTGCTCTCCTAGGAGGCTTCTCTAAGTGCAGCTTTTGGCAGTAGAGTCATTTTACTTACGCTTCTAGTTCTTGCTTCATTTTGGCAAATTCTTCTTTTGTCATAGACACTTCTCCTTCTCCTAGCTTCTGCATCTTCTCTCTGGGACCATCAAAGTCAGGCTTTGAAGGTGCTGGAGGTATCTAGCCAAGGAAATGGTTAGTGATAGATACTAGCAAATACAGTTTTCCAAAATTACTTCTAGCCTTCTCTGGAAGGAGGCTCTTTTGCCTCATCATGGAAAAGTGTGGTAAAGAGTGCATGAACCAGGAATTCTAGAGCGTGTTGACAGCCTGTCTGCCCTTCCCAGTTCTGTGCTATCCCTGCCCCAGGAGGGAAACCAACCCACAAGAACAGCCTCTATAATCCACCTCATAGCCAGCCATCTTCTGTGGCCCACATGGCCTCCTAAAGAATCATGATAGGAAGGACAGACCATATTTAATAGATTATTTCACTGTCATCTTCAGGCAGATATTAATACCACCATGGAGCCAGGGACTCTCGGAGCATCAAGTCTTTTTTGCTGCTCCAAGTTATATGCAAAGTTAACATAAATGCCACACCACTCAAGTTGTCTGGGAATTAAGGCAACAGGAAGCATAGGGAATACCCAGGCCATGACACACTACTAGCATTGATAAAACATATTTCACACCTTTACTAGTATGCACTTTAGATTGCTATAGTTTTTCAGTTAGAATTACATTTTTTAGGAAGTACTTACAATGAGACCTGCATACTCTTCAGTTTCAGTGAGCGTATCATGCAACCACACAAAGTCTTCATGCTGTCGTGTAACTGAAAACTCAGGGCTTTGAAACGCTGGCAGTGTAGTCTGGAAGAGAAGATAGACAAGCCCCTACTGTTTTGTAAATCAGTGCTTTTAGAAACAGCTCTGTCCATTTCCAAAAGGAAGCTATTCTGCCTAGTAAGAGCCTTGCCCAATTCCTTTTAGCTGAGCTGGCACTCACTCGAGAGCCGAGTGCCGTACCACTAAGCAGACTGTTAGATAAAAGGCACTGTTGTGGAACAGCATTAATACAGTTTATTTTGTGACATTTCCCAGTAGCTGCTTTCTTATCCACAGCCTTCTGGTGTCTAGCTAGGATTCCTTAGCAAAGCCAACTTAATGATCAGCTAACCTTGTCTCTGTTTAGAGCGTTCAAGTCTTAGGGAATCTGAAGTTTTATATATACACACCTTCAAGCCACCTTTAAGTGGAAAGTCTCCATCTAATTAGATTTCCTTCATTGCCATCTTTACAGGTAGGTGTACTGCAAATACACATATTACTTGCATAACCTCTCTTTCCCCACGACCTTACCTTAGTATGCACAGTGAACTTCACTCTGTCCTTTTCACTTAGGGCATCAGGGATATCAATTTGGAGAGAAGGATCAATATTCAGGTCTACAGATACAGACCTCAGCTGCAACAGAATTCACAGTATAAGCCTTGGTCAAGCATCAGGTAGGCTTAATGAAGCTAGACTGATCATCAGCTGTCAATGAGAACCACTCTGCACTACAGCACTGCCTTCAGAAACAGCACATATGGCCAAGCATGACAGACTTGACACTACCTGCACATCACTGTAACAAGCCTTCCCTTCCAAGCACAGGAAAGAAAAGGGCTTGTTAGCCTAAAGTCTGAAGAAATGATTATTGGAGTTCACACTAGAGGTATTTGGGAAGTCTCTTCTTGAAAACAACATCCTCCTTCCAGTACTTCTCCAACTTGTTTACTTGGAGCCCACCAAGCCAAAGCCTATTATGTCATTCAAAAGACAGCAACAACCCTAATAGTTCTCTTCATTATCCTGTGCCTCCACAGGATTGTAGAACATTAGCTCTTAAGAGTCTAGCCTTATGATCTCTTTCCTCACCCTTAGATCAGAGAGCTATTGAGGTTTCTGAGCTTGCCATGTGAGGCACCATTTACAGGAGACCTCAGAGCCCACTTGGTTCGATAAAGATCTGACTTGCCTTCCAAGTGCTTCAAACAGGCCTTAAACTGAGCCAGCATCTTCCTTTGGGGGTTTATTTCTTCATTCCAACAGCCTAGACCCAGAACATAATTTCAACTATACTGAAACTTCCAGAGCAGTGGAATAGCCTTTTCAGTTGAGGATCCTCTAGCCTGTCTTCTAAGAGGCCCTCCCTTAAGGGCTGTGGCCTAACAAATCATTCTTGTTTTCTGCATAAGGGAGAAACAACCAGAGATCAAGGTCACAACACAGGAAGCTTGCTGAAGAGTGTCCGTCAGAGTCAGGATGAATCCTGAGGTTATCCTTTGGAGACAACTCTGAAGGCCTTCCCAGAAAAGCAAGCTGGAGAACTGGACCATGACTGATGTTGTTGCACCACTCTGCAGCACACTAGTGCACACAACACCAAAGCCCACAAACAAATGGCAGACAGCATCTGAGCAATCCTGTCATATCACAGATTGCTTGAATACTGCCTTAAGCCTCTGTAAAGCTGCTAAGAACTGTTGATAGGTTGCCCTTTATAAGGTAAAGCTTTGCTTCCAAAAGGCTCTGGAAACTCCCTCCCCCCCAGGCTGGCCATCTGCAGCCCAGATCTGGTAGATAACAATTCTCCCTGGCTGCCTGCAGAGGACACAGCTGCTAGGCCGGCGTGCATTTGCCTCTATCCAGCCTGCCCCCGATGGTTACTGCTACTCTCTATGATCAGACTGCCATGTGTAAATGAGGGATATCCCAGTCACTGTACCCTCATCTGCTCAGCCACATTAGAAAGACTTATCTGTTGCATCCCCACTGTTAGCTAGAATTAGATGAGATAAACCTTTTAAACCTTATGACTATGGAATGACTTTGTATGCAGCACATTTCCATTCTGACTCCTGTAGGACATGAGACTTTAAGCCCATCCTGGGTACTGCCTTGGCAAGAAGCATGCTTACAGAACATGCCCTGGAACACAGTTCCTAGCAGTCCCAAGCACTGCTCACATCCAAATGGACATGGTGGGACTCCAAACTCTAGAGGGATTCCAACAGTACAGTCACACCTTTGGACGGACTATTATGTTCCCATACAGGCATGCAATTCTAAAACTTTCTAGAAAGGCACAGGCCAAACAGCACACTGGTTTGGGCAGAAGCCATCCCGTTAAAGCACTACAGGAAAGACAGGTAGTCAGGCATTAATTTCACTGGGAGCGCAGTTCACTGCGTGTTGCCAAATGAACGAAAAGCAAGCTGGTCAGTGTTTCCCAGCCAGATAACACCAGCAGGCAAAGCAGCGACATACAGATCTCAGTGTTTTACATTCTGCTTACTTATCTTTAGTGTCCAAACAGGATCAGCAGCGATAACAATATGAACTGCTGAGTTTGGAAAGTATTATAAGCCAAAGGAAACGGTTTCCTCTCAGCTAAACTAAGGAAAGGATAACACAAATCAGTCAGTCCTGAATTTGCAAGCTTTCTTATTGTCTTGTGGAGAAGGTAACCTGTGATTAGATGCTGTCTGCACACCCTTCCATGCCTAGTAGTTGCCTACACAAGAGATGGACAGGTACGGACACAAGGTGGTACTGCTTTGTCAGATTAAAGCAGTTCACATGTCACGGGTATGTCTCCCCATCACTCTGCACAAGCTGCAGAGACAATGGGGCAAGAACACATAATCTGCAGCTTCAACAACTCCCAGGAATAATACTGCAGGTGAGTTTATGCTCACAGCAGGGCCTTATTTACACAGAATCAACTGGGAGTCAGCAGCAGTGTTCAGCTATGCACTCCAGAGCAATATGTACTACGCATGGGGCCCAAAGTGAGAGACCAGCTCAAATACAGGACAAGGGTCAAGAACACCCCTATATACATTGGTGGGATTCTGCCGCTCAGAACAGCATGAAGCCATTTGCTAAAAAAATCTTGTACTTCTACTGCCTTAAACATCTGCTGTAAATGTACACAACCCAGGCTTAAAGGCCACTGCAGTCTGAAATATATGAAGACGGCACAGGATTATTGACCTCTACCCTTCAGGAGTTGGTCTTCAGTAAAGAACCCGGAGCTATGTGAAGCTGAGGATCATAAGACCACTGGTCTACTCTAGTCCTGTGAAGGTCCTGTGAGCTCCTAACTCCAGGCCAGAGACCTTTAGGATTACACAATCATGGCAGCAAGGCTCAGACTACAAAGGAAGCATTCACACTGCCTGACTTCAGGAGGAGTGAGTGCTTGTTTCCCTACAAAAAGTGCTGGAGTAGCACTTCTGCACTGAACAGAAAGCAAGAGGCCCCCCTCCTGTCACCACAGCTCTAACTCAGTGAGCACCTAAAGCAGATGTTCCACATCAACCCTCGATCAATGTAAACATCAGCTTCTGCAGCATTAACAGCTTTGCATTCAGGACCTTTCCTGCCATCATCTATCCTACACCCATCCTACAAGAATGAGAACCAATTTGCTTATGGTCACGTGAAGGCTATGCAGAGAATTAAACTGTAATCTCCAGGTCCCAGGCTTGTTCTTTTACCATAGCAGGCATCCAACCCAAGGCCTTCCCAGGATATCACTCCACCTTAGCTCTCTAGCCTACCATGTTTGGCAGGTCCTTTGTATCCAGAGGCATCATTGTAGGACGTCACTGTTTCTTCCCTGCACTCCAGGCAGCGGGCAAGAGAACTGAAGTTTCCCCACCCCAGCTACCAGAAACCAGTCTGTCACTTCCCAGTTGCCGAGCTTGGATTATAATTATAGCTCCCAGAGAGTGTGAAGGGGTTATTCCTTACTTGCAGCACATGACCAAAGAGGTACAGAGCACACACAGAGAGGAAACAGCTGGGTTGGACTGCAAACAAACATTCACCCAAACCCAGTACAGTATTCCCACTTTCATTTCTCTTTCTCAGAAACCACTTCTGGTTTGTAGTGACTACAGAAGTCGACATCTCCCACTACTAGGCTCAGTCTTCTTAGTGACCTGTTTCAGGATCCCTGGGCTTTCTTGAGGATTCAAGAAAAACTTTCCCTGTTCAGTACAGATACTGTCCACCACAACTATCTAACCTGGAAATTAAAACAAGACATCAAGCAGAGCCCTCCAGAAGAACATATAGTCATCATACTGATTATTAACATTTCTAGGTTTCAGGACCAGAAGACTAAATCTAGATATTATGGTACTAATTAGGACATCATGATCAACATCTGATCTAAAGTCCAGGAAACAGCAAGGAGCATTACTTGCCCAATCCAGAAAGAGTTTTAAAGCACTTACTTTTTTTCTATTGGTTAGAGATGCTAGGGAGGGGGAAACGAAACAAAACAAAACAAAAAACCCCAACACCCAAACAAATAAAACCCGCTCAAAAACCCAACCAAAAAACAAACAATCCCCCAAAACCAACCAAACAAAAAAGAGTTGCATCATTTAAGTACAACTCAGTGAGGGCCATCAGCTACCCAGGCTTCTACTTGACAGACATTTAGTTTCTGATCAGGCCTCACCCAAATGCAAACACATCTTGACCCTGCAGGCATCCCTGGAAAGAAATGCCCTCAGCCACTGAAGCCATTTAGTTCTGTTGAGTGGCCTGAACTGCTGCTTTTCAAATTACACCCTTTGCAGTTTTAGCGTGGCTCTGGATGACTCGATGTTACTTCTGCATTCTAACAAAAGAATCTGCCACTGCAAGCAACTGTGTACAACATCTGACTGTTAGTGAAATAAGAATATGTATTTGTTCTCAAAGACAGGTGAATTCAGGGATTTTCCACATAGCCAGGTTCTTGGAAAGAGCAAGGAGCCCTTCCACAAGGGCTCCCACGTCAGAGCTTTCTGCTTATTGTCAGATACCTTACAAAAACCCTCTCCCCTTACTGATCACCTCCTGCTATCATTCAAGCAATAGCCCACAAACAAGACTTCAGTAGTAATTACATCTGCCACTACCCAGAATTCATTACTTTTTACAGAACAGTCATTTTAATTAATCCAGTTTAAGTGCTCTCCAGAGAGCACTAAGAGATCATGATGTTTTCTGGCAGTTTAATCAGAGCAATCAGTTCTAGAGGGCCTTTTTCGACACCCAGGAGTTAACCAGCAGACTTGCAGAGTATCTGGCCAGCAGATATTAACAGCATTGGTTGCTGGAACTACATTTCAGTCATATTCAGCACACGTACCTCAAGTTTCCTTTCAGTCAAGATACTAAAAAGACATCTGCACACATGCAGCGTAAAGAGCCAACATAACACTTCACAGTGTACGTGAAGTTTTGATTTTGCAGCCTTCATGACAGGTTTGCTCTTATCTCTGACATTGAACTGAACAGTCCTGAAGTAGTCTGGGTTGCAAACAGCCAGGAAAAATTGAACCAGTCTTCATGTTGCTACTTATGCTACAAAAAATGCCTTCCCACATTGTGACTTGGACTGCAGAACTCCAGTGATGTAAAGGTTTTCATTATTTTGCTTAAAGCACCAATAAATGGGGAAAAACAGTTCAATTTAGTCACACTGAAATGGCATTCCTCACCAAGTACAATGCTTGTCAAGTAAGCAGAAAGCAGCCTCTGCAGGCAGAGCACCTGTTGCCTCTGGTTGTGCAATAATCAGGCTGTGCCTGATCACTTAGCTCTCCTGTCAGCAGGATCCCTGCATCACTCTCTACAGAAACCAAGCGGTCATACGGCTCCTTACAGAAGGAAGAACACAGAGGGAGTAATGTTTATAAAACTTCAAGGACCACATATTCCAAGCAAAAGCCTTGCTAGCTCACCCTGATCCACCCAGCAGCACATAGGACACCTCCACCCAACACACTGATTCCTCAGCTTGAGGGTTCAAGCAACAGCTTTGGCCATGCAGGCCAAATCCACTCTGCTGCAGTAGTGTGCCTGTAGAGCATGGCCTGTGGCAGACTAAAATGGAAATGGTGCAAAGGCAGCAAACTCCTAAGCCACAGTCAGCATCCACAAGATTGTTTTGCTGCCCTCCAGCAGTGAGGCCAGAGCTGGCCTTCGGGAGTCTCAGAAATACTGCCTCACCACACCGGCTTCACCTTCCACGGACTTGAACTTGTGTCATTAGCCCAAACCGCTGGGCCAGCTTCATGGAGGCTGTATGTCCTTGACAGTACATTATCCTTATCCAGTAACTTTCACCTTGCTAGCAGTTCATCTCCCTATTTGATTTTGGGCCCAGCAGTATGCAGAAGTAGTTGTTTTGCTAAGCATAGGCAAGACCTAGTATGCCCTCATTCCTTCAGACCATGTAGCAGAATCTGTCCAGCACACAGAATCACCATTTGTGAGTTATAACAGCAAGTCTCAGGCTATGACACAACATTTTGTCTTCACTGACTGCTTTGAGAAGGAGTCAGTGAAGACAAATACTTGCTCTCAGTATTTTGATCTAGAACATTTTAACTGCAGACCAAAGCCTTAAAATACTATCAAGCCACCAACGTTAGGAAATACCAGGGTATTTACTCAAGCTTATCTTGGCAGTCCCACTACTTGTTTCACATTCTGAAGTGCCTTTTCCTCCCCCATGACCAATTACACCTTCTTTCCCACTGCACTTCCAATCACCCTTATCCTACCCTCCCTTCCTCTTCCTACATATCCTGATCCTCTGCTGCTTTGCCACCTCAGGGTCAGTTTTTAGTTTATACTTACCAGTGGTTCCTATTCAAGGTTAATACCTAACGAAGCTTTCTTTACAGGCACAGGCTTTATCTACTGGCCACATACCAGTTCCCTGTTGGTGTTTCTTTACCTAGACAGGACCAGACAAGACAGGAGTATTTCTATCCTCCCCCGTGCTGCTGGAATCCCAAGACAGCCCTAAAACCTGAAACAAACTAGTTAATATATGTCCACTGAACATCAGAGTTTAAAGCTACTCCAACCCTCACCATGGGAACGTTTTCCCCTCCCCCAATATTCCTGCCTGCTAAGTTAAAAAGGCACATCAAAAGTTACCAGTTGCTGCAAGAGAGTTGATATTTGACCTTCCCCCTCCACCCCATCACCTGCAGATCGTGCAAGACTATAAAGACTCACTATTCTCAAAGTGCAGACATTTTAATACAAATAGTTTCACATGCAGCAGAAAACAGTTAAAGCACTGGCCAGCTCACAGCAAACTACTAGAGAACACTTGCTCTGCAAACTTTTGCCTGTTCTACTGTGTCAGGATTGTTTCAAAATGAGATTCATATGGAAGGGAAAGACATGAAAAGAAAGTATCTATAGGAAGTTACTAAACTAGTAAACAAGCCTGGCATATTTCTAGCCTTTAAGTCAGCTAATATATATGTTGCAAAAAGCTGGAGAAAACACAGACTGAAGAGACTTAAGCACACCTAACAGTTTGAAACAAAGTCATCTTCCTGAAAGTGAATTAAGCTTAATCACAATGCAAAACTGCATTAAGATGCAACAACATGAAAGACAAATAGGCAATTCACTGACTGTTACAAGGCTGCCTTACCTTCTATTCAAGGTGTGTTGAGGATAGTTATTAAATCAGGTAGTTTAGGTAGATTAAGCCAGGTAGTTTGCCCAGTAGGAGAAATAATTTCAATCACTGTCTACATTACATACACATTAATTCACAAAGTTTCTGTTTTAGCATTTAACTTGTATTTCCTCAGAGAAGTTGAGAGTCTTAGAACATTAGGTAACACCCCACACTGCTTTAAAGGCTCCTTGGCACTTAAAGGTTCGAACGCTACTACAGAGAAAGGAAAACTAAGTCAGCTGCTGATGTGACAGCCAAGGGAAAGAGGCACAGCAGCTGATGTGACAGCTGACCTAGAGCACATAACCAGGAAGGCTGGACACAGACACACTAGGCAGCTGACCCATTGAGAAAGAGCAAGTTGAACCCTCGGCAGCACAATTGCCTACAGCACTTCGCCGCTAGTGCCCAGAGACAGGTCCTCATGAGCAGGTCCTGCTCCTGCTTTCCTTGCCAGGCCCCGTTCCTGCAGGTCCAGAGCCCTGGCTGTCATCCTGCTCCTGCCACAGCCCAGGAGTGCAGCCCGTACCGCCTCACGGCAGCTGCACAGCCCTTCCCTCCATCCTCCTCCTTCCCACTCCGGCTTTAAGCCTGCCCCACCCACTTATCTCCCCCTGGGCCTCTTCCTTCAGGAGCTACACCCCGCGTTCACCCTGGGCACCCTGACCACCTGCCCTCAGGAGAGCTCAGTGCGACTAAGGTAACTAATATTTAAAAAACAAACTCTAAATGGAGCAGAAATAAAAACCTGTCACTGTCCCAGCGCTGTCGGGGGCAAAGGGAGCGGGGAGCTCCCTCTCACCCCACGGGGCCAGCCCGGCTGCGCCCCCGCGGCCTGCCCCAGCCGGGCCGCCTACCTTGTCCTGCGCGTCCCCGCCGCGCAGAGCCATGTCTCCGATCACGAACAAGCACTGCCCGTCCTCCTCCCCGCCGCCGCTTCGTCATATACCCCGAGGCGGAGCCGCCACCGCCTCCCGCCGCCGCCACCGCCTCCCGCCGCCGCCGCCGCCACACCCCCCGCGGCGCGGCCGCCATCTGGGGTGAGGGCAGGGCGCTGCTTGCCTTCATCCAAGATGGCGGCAAAACGCTATATTTTTTCCTTGCATTTAGAGATTTGGGTTGTTTTCTTCAGAGCCTTTCAAATAACACCCAAAGAGATCGAGACAGAGCAGGCATGCCTCTCTCGCAGGTGCCTTTTCGAGGTGCTCCAGCGAAGGGGAAGGGGCCGGGGGCGCAGGAGAACTACAATTCCCATGAGGCGGAGGGCGGCGCAGTGCGCGGTGAGCGCGACGGCGGCGTCGGGCGGAGCGCGCCTGCGTGCTGCTTCCCGCGGCGGTGGCGGGAAGTGTGTCTGAGGTAACGCGGGTCCGTGGGTCGTGAGCGCCTTGGGGCTGGGCCGGGGGGTCATGAGAGCGAGTGAAAGGAAGGCGAGCCTAGCCCACCCTGCACCCCTGGCGGGTGAACCCTGCTCGCCCTGCCCCCGGGTCTTTCACCGAGGGGGCCGCATGGCCGGGCTGCCGTGGCTAGGTGGGTATGCCCGCGTTCAGCGGGAATTCTTGTCCCGAGTGACTTGTCCGAGAGAGAAGCCCTGCACAAGAGTGGGCTATCTGGCCCTGTCGCGTTTCCGGACGTCTGGTGCCCATGTAGAAACGTTGCCGGTGGTCACCGGTGTTAGCTCAGCTCTCACAGATCGCCAGAAACGCTGACGTCGTGTTACAGCCCTGTTTCCCACTAATTCCATTCCCAGTGCTGAGCTGGGAATGAAGCTTGAACTTTTTTCGGTGTAGCTCTGTGGGCTTGTGCTTTAAACTGGGTTGCTAAATTTTCTCTCTCCATGCTTTAAACGTCCCAAAAGAGGGAGGTGTATTTTTAACCTGGATAGGTTCAATAATTTAGTTTACAAACTGCAGGGAACCAAGGAGAAGAGGTTGGGGGCAGGGACTGGGCAAGTGTGTAAGGTTCTAAAAGTGATACAACTGTCAAAGCCCTGCCTTATTAAGTTGTAGCCAGAAAAAAAGAGAAAGAGAATGTAGGGTACTGTTGCCTTTCTACATGACTTAGTAATACTTCTTCAAGAGAAAAGCCTGTGATGTTAACTTAAAGTTATACCTTCATCAGTGCATCTGTTCTCCTGGAGTTAGGGACACAGGGCAACAGATCTGTAGCTGCGTTTAGTGGGGCTCTTTCTTATCTCTGAAGTAAGCTAGTGCTTTTGTTTGCTGGACAGGTGGCTGTGGAGAGAAAACCATGGTGGTTATTTTCCGAAACCATAATTAGAGGTAGGTTTTTATAGATGTGAAATTTTTCTTAAGTAATCTTTTTTATTTTCTTCTGTTAAGCCACTCATTCCTATCCGGGGAAAAATTTCCTCAGTTTTGTTAGCTCAGTTATTGTTGGAGCTGCAAAGTCAACTTGCTTGGGAAAGTTAAGTCCTGCTTTTTTTTTCCTCTTTTCTTTCCTCCAGTGTGGCTCATCATGCAACACTTGAAGTAATTCTGCCAGGCTTCAACCACAAACCCTTTCAGAGAGAAGGGAGACACTTCCCCAGAGGGAAATATCAATTAAATTCTGTTCTTCAGGGGCAAGAGTAGATCCAAACCACTCCAACTCCATTTCTTTCTTGTAAATGTAAGTTATTTGCACAGAAATGCCACTGTGATTTATTGAAAAGCACATGATTTTTTATTTAGCTGGACACAAGTGTTCCTTATTTCTTAGCAATCCTAGAACCTCTTTCTTTTTGTAAAACAGGACAGCAGCAGACAGACTCTCCTGGTGGTTCAGTTCATAGAGTGCACAAACATTTCCACAGGTATTACTCCAGTGTAATATATGCTGTTAAATCAAAATTTATACTAATCACTGAGGCACTGCATCAGTGTTGCAGTTAATTAGCTGTAGAGCTCATAATATTCCATATTTCAATAGCCCCATGGTTCAAAACACTGAGCTGGTATAAATGTATTCCTTAAAAAATGTTGAGGGGGCAGCTTACTGCAAATGAACTTTATGCTAAATCAGGTATCATCTTGCTTCCTGCAGCTGACAAAAAGCCAGAATAAACTTTTTTTTTTTGTGCTCTGGCTGATGTAACAAATACACAGTCATTGGCCCAACATGTGTTCTGTTCTGATTAATGCACATACACAATGACCATTAATGCACATGTTAATGGTCTTCAAACAATAGCCCAAGAAACTACAAGCTTGGACACTATTACATTGGAAAAAGAGTATATTTTTCCTGGTTTATTTTAAATCACAGCTTTATTTAGAGGTAAATCTCAGGAGAGGAGAGATTAATTTTTTTGCACTGCTTTTTATGATTAAAAAATACAGTGAAGCAATATTCTTACAGTATTAAAGCCTCACCTTTATATATCTCTTTGCTGCTTCTACTGTTTTTTGTTACCTCCTACAGCAAACTGACACCTGTTGAAATGTGATACCATCATTCATTATTTCTTTTTTAGCAAAGGGCACATTCTGCCAGGTAACCAATCCCATTCCAACACTGAAAAATCTATTAAAAATGTGATAGTCTCTGAGAAGAATGAGTTGCTGCAAATCCTGGTGTAGCAGGTTTGCAGAAGAGAGCTGCTTCATGATAGTGAAATGACAAAACATGGGGAGCTTCTTATATTTTTTGAATCAATTGGCAGTAATAGTGAAGACACACAAAATTCACTGACTGAAAAGCCAGGGTGAACTGAAGAACTGAGACATGTATAATGTAAAAACTACCTCTTTATGCTGTTACAAATTTTTAGCAAGCTGAGCTGTAGAAACAGTTTATGACATCATTTAAGAAATTACAGGAAACATGATATTTGGTTATGTTTCACAAAAATTTGTAAAACTTCCTCACATGTCCATAAAATGAAGCAGGGCAGGACTTCAGTTACAAAACACATAGTCCAATTTCTTACTGCTGTGTAAACTGTCTAAAGCAGGTATTTCTATTTTTTGGCAGAACTTGCATACTTTTGTGGCAGTAAAATGGTTTTAATTGTCTCGTTTGTCCTTTCATAGTGCACCTAACTATGCTTTTCTGTTGTGCAGGCAGGAGAGTAGTTTTTACAGGAATCTGAAGGTCAGAGGATGCTCAGGTGATCATATCCATTCTTGCTGTTGAATATTGAAAAATGAGAGAACAAGTGCAACTCTACCCAACCCAGTTCTGCTGGATAAGGAAAGCAGTTTTAGAATTTCTTTGATATTAAATATAATGTAATTATTAAAAAAGGGAAGTGATATATTCAAAGTATCTTAACTGGTAAGGTTTCCCTTGTGAGGTGGCTTGCTTTATGCCTAATCAGACTGTAAAAAGTCAGTAGCAGAACTAACTAGTTGGTACTTTCATTATTTTCCTCTATTATTCTCTTATGGACCTAGATGCAGTTTTAAAATCATTAACTGTTTTGATTGATATGCATTGTAATTACAGGAAGCCCTTACTAAAGACTGAGTGAGACCGTTTGACAACAGGATGGCAAATTTGCCTACAGGGCACCTGGTACTGGGTCACAAATGCTAGGGCTACAGGAGACAAAGTTCTTATTGTGTTTTCCTGGTTTGGATTTGCTTTTGAGAGGTTACTTTTGTATCAGGTTGCATGCCATCAGGTTACAGAACAGTTTTGATTTGCCTGGATCATACTAGGTCAGTGTGAAAATGTAAAGCCAGTGAAGAAAAAGAGCAGTGTATCTGCCTACTCCTGATTAAATTTGTTCAGCTGGATGGTTTTGTCCTTTACAGATGAACAACAATATTTATGGAAACCAAGTCCAAAGTCTCAACCTCTTGCTATGAGATGCTTTGATCTAATCAGCTGCAGCCAGTACAAACCCATTTTTGGAAACTGTTCTGTGTGACAGATGCGTACACCCCCACAGCAGTTGTGCATGAGCATGGGATCTGTCCATACAAAATAACTCCCCATAGTGCATTTTTGTTTTCTGTGGCATGCACAGCTCGGGCAGTGTGTGAAGTGCTGTTTAAGGAGTGTGGGGAAGGTAAAGAATAACGTGAAAGTATTGTCTGGAACAGAATGCTGATGGTAGCTGGCAGATTCTTTCTTTGCAGTGGGTGGAGGGAGCTTTCTAATGGTAAGCAGATAACTTTCAGTAGGAGAGTAGGGCCTCAGTTCTGCATATATTTAATGTTGAGTGAAATGCCACTATGCAGGTGTTATATTTTAGCCATGTGCAAAAACTTTCCTAGGACTTAGCACTGCAGTTACCATGCAGTACAGTATTGCTGGTATACTGTTCTTGCCTTTAAATTTCCTAAGTGTCTCAAAACAGAACTATATTTGAAACTCACTTTAGAAAAATACTTTTGTATTTTATTCTGAACTTTAAAAGATTTCTTTGAGTCTGAAGATATTTGAAGTACATATGGTTTCTCTTTTGGCTTTCTTAGTCTCAGGTCTCACAATTGTATGTACTGCTGCTGTCTGCTTTCTCCTACAAAAGAAAAACATGGTTTTATTCTCCATAAGGTACCTTGTCCCCACAGTCCCCTTAAGCTGGGCATTCACTATAAATGTAAAAGTTTTTAAACCTCATAGCAATAGATTTGCTTCATTCTCTTCTGTGTAGTTTTTTTTTAATTTCACTCTCCCTCTTTTGAGGGGTTGTTTGTGGCAGATCTGGTTTTTGTATTTACTTTCACGGCAGTTATGATACGGTTCCTGTCGGAATGCACTCTGCTGCAGCTTTTGCTACTTGCAACATCCTTATGTGCTTGCCCCGTTTCAGATTTTGCAGACCAGTACCTGTTCTTTTCAGGACTGTTTCCTCTTTTCATTGCTTATTGGTTCTTTCTCTTATTTATCTGAAGATGTTTTGGTGGCATGAAGTATATGAGGACACTTTGACTGTAGCAATTCTTTGTTTGGCCAAGGGCAAAAATAAGATGGTGGTAAAGTTTTATGATTCTGGAAATCAAATATGTCTTTTTCTACAGGGGGAAAATATTGTAACCTCCAGATGTTCCTGACAGAAGAAAGAAAACTCTAACCATTCACAAACACTTCTTGTCAGAATGCAATTCCTACAGATACTGTCCAGGAAACCAGGGAAACTGGAAATGCTTTTTCAAATACCATTTTGTCAAAAGCAATTCCCATATTCATGTCTGGCTACTTCTGCATGTATTTGTAGTAAAAAGAAAAAAGCAAACAGTTATGAACAAGTTGACCAAGAAAAGTACAAAAACTTGGTCTACTCTGTTACATCTTACAAAACCAGCGCCCAAACACCAGAGACAATATTTGAAGAAGACAATTTGTTATATGGGCCACCGGATAAACACAGACCTCCAGCTAAAGCTGGAACAAAGACTCCCAAGAACTGGGTTCCTTTAATAAACACCGACAAGAGAATTTCCCCTCTCAACAGTGATTCAAACCTGCCCAGGAAAATCATGTTACAAAAAATGAAAATGCCCAGTGTTACCCATATTCTTCAACAAACTCTCTCTCCACAGCAAGTCTTTTATCTAGAAAGATGGAAGCAGAAAATGATAGTGGAACTTGGAAAAGATGGTTTTGAAAAGTATACCAAAAGTAAGTCTAACCACAGTGCCATTGCAAAGTAGAAGCATTAGAATTTAACTGGCAGGTATATTCTAACAGTGGCAGTATCAGGCCCTACAGGTCAAGCATTTTGGAAATTCTTTAAGTTGTTTCCATTTCATGAGAGCATGTTGTGAGTGTACCTGTTACCAATGAGCCTAAGCTCTGGTCTTTGTTCTAAAACCATTAAAATGGATTTAGAAATCTGTGGGAAATGAGTATTAGACTGTAGACTCGATCCTGTCTGCCTCTGTTTCTCTATTTGCCAATACCTATTTACAAGTAGATATTTTCCAGCTGATATTACTGAGCCTCTTTGCAGATACAAAGCTACTTTGTAACAAGATGGAAATAGGCATTTTGAAATTATATCTTGAGTGTTTAAAAACCAATATATCCTGCTATTTATGGTGAAGTTTTTCATTACCTGTTTAGTTCATCCAGTCTGCGCAGCCTCTTCCATGAAATTTCCATGCATTTAGAGGTTTTCATTTCATAAGACATACAAAGGTGATTTCCTCCAAGCTACAGGACTGAAAGGGATCTGGGAGGACCTAGGGGATAGTAAGTAGTGAGGTTGATAAGTACCCAAGTGCTCCTTACATGAATTATTATGCTTTTTGCTTTTTAAAACTAATATCCTGTGATTATGCTTTTTTAATTACTAAGCACGTCAATGGATAAGGTGGCATAACAAACCTTATATAACAGTTGAAAATTTATCTTTCTGAGATAAGCCCTTACTCCTAGAACTGTGCCCACTCGTTTCATGAGATCAGTTCCATTCAAATGAACTGATACAGCAGAATAAGCAAGTGCAGCAAAAGCAGCCAAGAATGTTTTTAATTCCTAGAAATTCACAAATGCTTTTGTATACAATAAATTAAAACTCGTATTTTGTTTCTGAGTAATTAGTGAGACTAAAAAGTAAAGTAATATTAATATAAGAGATACTAATTTCACTGTTGACAATTTATTTTGTCTCCCTTCTCCCCACATCCTCAAGCTTTCAGCACAAAAAACAGGACTGATTTAAGAGCTTCATTGTATAATATGTAGAATATGAATCTAAAGTAGTGTCTAAAATGTGTTTTTTCCTATTTTTCTCAGATCTTTTCCTCCAAGGAGAACTCTTTCATTCAGCTTTGGAATCTATATTCCTGTCTGAAGAGATGGCAGTTAAGGAGAAGAGTGAAGATGGTGTTATTTCTGGTTACTTATCAAGTGTGGAACATGTCTTAGAAGATATCAGCGAAGTGAAAGCTCTGGAAAGTGGAGTTCATCACGGGACCCTTCAGTATCTGGGCCTGGTAGACT
Organism: Manacus candei; assembly: GCF_025592945.1. NCBI lineage: Eukaryota > Metazoa > Chordata > Aves > Passeriformes > Pipridae > Manacus > Manacus candei. The sequence continues at coordinate 8,297,368 of NW_026138083.1, read as the reverse complement.
GCGTGGCGAAGTATCGGTGAGGTTCCTCTACCCTAAGGCACCTGTAATGTCTGTGGTGTATGGGAAGCCATGTCCCAGGCTGCAGCTGGTATGTTGTTGAATGGCTGGGGGGAAGCTTGGCAGATCTCCAGGACCAGCAAAACAGATTAACTCCCCTGGATGAACCTGATGACAGAAGTACCAGAAGTGCTGGTTTTTTCTTGTGGAGAGTTCCTTACTGGAGTAGGGTGTGAGTGGGACAGGGTTAATTGATTGTCAGCATTTGCCAGGAACTGCAGCAGATATTAGTAAGTGTTAGTTTTTGAGATCTAAACTGCCAGTGTGAAGAGAAATATTTAGACATAAGAATGAGCAACATGACATCAGGGTGAAACAGGCTGAGTGTGATAGGTCTTTATGTGCTGTCTCATCCCTCATTTCTTACTTGTGACTACTTAAGTTTAAAACATTGTCCTATCTTGTTCTCTTATGCAGAGGCCAATTGTGTGTGATTGACTGGAAAACTTCAGAGAAACCAAAGCCGTTTCTGAAGAATACTTATGACAACCCATTACAGGTTGCAGCATATATTGGAGCCATAAATCATGATGCCAACTATGACTTCCAGGTCAGTAGGCCTACTACCTCCCAAGACAAGTAGCAGCACCCACGTCATCTTCATTTGTCCCTGCCTACTGCCTTTAGAACCTGCTGTCCATCATGGAATTGTTGGTAGGATTTGTGACAAAGGAGCCCAGTCTTAGATCAGGTTAAGCTGACATACTGTGAAATAATTCTGCTACTCCTGCTAATTCTGCTGCCTTTGGCTGTCAGCAGTGTATTTTCAGTGATTTTAAGGACCTGCTCAGTGGGACCAAGGGAAGCTCAGAGTCTTAGGAGGTCAGATGAACTCACAGTGACTTGGCATGTGGGCAGTCCCCTGTGCTTTGTTCTGTGTGGTTTTTACTTGTGTCAAGAGTAGGAAGGGGCAGGAGAAGTAATAAAGCAAAAGAGCCTGCAAACAGGAAAATGGTGTGGGAGGGCCTTGCTTGCATCATGTGTTGCTGTATCGCACTAACAAATGAGGGACTAAATGATGGACTTGGTCTTTGGAAGCTGTACCGTGTTTCATCTGGGGAAAGCAGTGTGTTGTGAATCACTTAATCAGAAGACAGTGGAATAATGTTTTTAAAGACTCCAAATGCAATTCTAGCCTGCTTGGCCTGAAGGATTCAATACAAACATTGAAGAGGGAAAATATGAAGCAGAAGAGAGCAGGTTAATTCATAGGTTGTGCAAAAGACTTTCTAGAATAGTGCAGAGGTCAGTAAACACAAGCACTTAACAGAGGGAAGTGTGGGCAGTAATTCTGGAATTCTGCTATTAGCCTCCTGCCCCCCCACTAGCACTGGCTGTTTGGGATTGATTTGGGATTTTGGATTTGTCAGGTATGAAGAATGTCTGAACATACCTAAGTACCTGTTTCCATTCAGACTGATGCCGGAGACTGCATCAGTCTGGTTATGTGGCCCCAGGCAAAACCTCATCAGTCACTGGGGATTTTACCACCATCTACAAGGTTTAAATATCATTCATAGTCAAAGTTCATGTCCTCTGGTTGGAGCTTTGGTCTCTGGGTTTTTGGAGCATTTGACTGTTAGTCTCCAAGTATTTTATGGTGAATTATTGCCCTTTTTTATTCCCCATTTCTTATTTAAGAAACAAATGTATGTGTTGTTATGTTTTGTAGTTAGGTTTAGTTCTTAGAATGTTATCTGAATGTTGAATTTCTGACAGCACTCTGTTTTTGAATGTAGGTTCGCTGTGGACTCATCGTGGTTGCCTATAAGAATGGCTCCCCTGCGCATCCACACTTCATGGATCCTGATCTGTGCTCACAGTACTGGAATAAGTGGCTTTTGCGCCTTGAAGAGTACATGGACAGAAACTGAGAAGAAACGAAGAAGCAGCAAGTGGTCTGAGCACAGAGACAAAACAAGACTTTTGTTTATGTATACCACTTTTATTCTTTTTTTAATAACTTTGGCTAATTTCTTACCATCAGGGGTAAGAAATTTTTCCACCATAAAGAAAACCAAAAACCAAAAAAAATCCATGTGTGAATTTCGAATGGAGAATATGTATTTGCTTATGTTGTAGGTGACTTCAATGGTCCGTGCAGGACAAAGTCAACTTACTTAGCCTGTGTTTTCCCCCCCACACAGTTTATACAATCTAAGGTTTATAGAAAAGTTTTTATTATCAAGTAAAACTGTTCAATGAAGTCATCCTTCTTTGGTAATTTTTGAGAAAAAAATTGTTGCAGAACTAAAACTTTGGAAAGTGTTGGTGAACTAAAGCAAAAGGACATCTGCATTGTCTGAGCTGAGGGAAATGCAAATGATAAAGAATTGATATAGTAGACTGGATTTCAGTCAGTTTAGTTCTTGCTCATGTCAAAGGTCTCTATTAACAGGCTTGTTACTATTTGTGGATTTTCTTACAACCACAACTGGAAGACCTGTGCTAAGAATTATAATGAAAGTTCTCATTAAGTCTTGTTTAATATACTACAGCAAAATGATAATTTAACAGAAGTGGCTCAGTAAGAGAGGAGCAGAATTGTAAACAATACTCTTAGAAATTTCCAGCAAGTTTTCTGAAAGGTGGGGAGTTTGGCTATTCGTAGTGGCTCCTCCTACAGGTTTCTTAACGTACAGCCTGTGCAGCCCACAGAAGAAATGGGCTCTGTACTTAGGCTTGTGAGCTCTGTGCAGGCCGAGGCTGCAACTGCCTTGAGCTCTCCTGACTTTGTGTGGGTCTGAGCCGACAATGAGCCCACCCAGGTGGAAGGATCTCCAGTGTCAAGTGAGTGTGTACGCCAGTGCACATGGGTTTTTGTATAAAAGCAGGCTTGTGGCTGTGAAGCCAGGCATTCTGAGGGATGAAGAGCTGCTGGTTGGTTTTTGGAGGGTGGTTTTTTTGTGGGTTTGTGTTTGTTGTTTTGGGTTTTTTTTTCAGATAAGTTTCTGAATAAATATTTTGAAACAGAAGTTAATTTTTAAGCTTATAAAATCAAGTCTGTAAGACATAGAATAAGCCTTGATGATGTCAGGCAGTATTGCTTTGTGTGTTATACACCTGGAAAGCTTTTTCCCTCATTCTCATTGTTTTATCCAAATTGTATGTATGAGTTTTCACAATACCACTGCAGATTACAAATAAAAATATGACCAACCCATAAGCTTCAAAAAAATCAGCCAGAATGATACCTAAAAAAAAAATGGACAGGCTTGCTGCTGAAGAAACTTAAATAGCTATAGTGATCTGGTGCTCCTCCATACTACTGATCCAGGGAAATGTGTCAATGAAACTTATAGTGGTACTTACTTATTCAAACCTGGTCTAGTGATGTTATGATTACTCTGTGCTTAATTAGATTTCTATCTAAAAAGTCAAACCATGGGGATGGAAAAACTGGGTTCAGAGATGACTAACCAGGAAGACACAGCACAAGCTCTCAGAAGTTCTACCTGTTTTACAAGTGTCTTCCCAGATCACAGAATTTTAGCAAGTGGATGGTTCAGTGTCACCGAACACTGCCAGTTTTCTGTGAAAGATAGCTCCATAGATACAAAGAGGGTGGGTTTAAGCAAGAGATAAGATCCCTGGGCAGTAGCAGGAGGTGATAAAATGGGCTGAAATCCCTGTGTTGATTGAGATTTGATAGATCAGGCTAGTAGGGAACAGTTGGGCAATGTTTGGGTGGGATTGCTTTCTCTGTCAGTGTGTCATACAGCCGTTAGATGTCTCTGAACCATGTAAATGTTCAAACTCATCCTGCCCCCTAACAAATAAGGACAAGTCTGGAGCCTGGGCAGTGTGGGCACCTGTTGGCTTCGTCTGTTTGTTTGTTTAACAAAAGCCTTGTCTGTGGAAGGCTGCCAGCAGTGTTGGTTTGTAAACCTATCAAGTCTTGGCTGAGTCTATACCCTCAGAGACCCAGGAGAAGGCAGGCAGTCTTCAAAGACAGCAGTGGTCGAAGTCACTCGTGTCAGGCACTTCTGAAAGCGTGGCTGCCTCAGGCATCCCTGGGTAAGCTCTGGAGCATTTCTGTAGTGGCACAGGCTAGCACTGGTTTGTCCCGTAACAGAACTGGCAGGTGGCCATTGCAAGTGTCACGCAAACCCAAACCCACTTTGTGATCAGTTTAAACTGACTTGCCAGACTGTTAAATTGATGTGCACAGGGCATTATCCTCTGCAGAAAAACTTGCCAGGCAATCAGGGCAGTTACTTCAGCTACAACATGCAGCTTTTCAGAGCTTTGCTCTCCATCCAGAGAGGGTTTTTTTACTTTTTTAACTTCTCCCTTTCTCTGTTACTGTGAGTGCTTTCTGTGGCCACCTCAGTGTGCCTGTGGTTCTTTCCACAGGGATTTGCCCTGGCAGTGATACAGGAGGGAGACCAAAACCAGTATGTGCTACAGGAGGGGTTAAAAAACAACCCATGCACATACGTACACACACAAAATGTGTCTCTAGTTGCAAAGGGAGAGTTTCAGCCCTGGCTCCACTGCACCAGTGTAAGGACTGAGGTTTCAGCAGAGCTGAGCACACAAATCCTGTGCAGTTAGGTGAACACTAGTCTCTTTGCTCAGAGGGACTGTCCTAAACAGTCCTGCCCTGGAGCAGAACTCAGCAGTTTCATGACTGAGGCCTCACTGAGCAGGTTATGGAGGAGTCCCACCAGCACAACTGGCTGAACTAGCTGTTAATGCTTTCCTTAGCCCAGCAGTTTTGTGACTATTTGCCATCAAGCAAGCTTTGTTCAGAGCGAGCAACCTTCTCTTTATACTGTTCAGTTGTAATGGCATGATATCCAAAGAACTGGGGATCAGTGCATAAGCTTTTTGCAAAGTCAGGATCTTCTACTTTACCTCAGATGCTTTTTTTCCCAGCAACTTCTCATTTATTATCCTGTGAACTTTCCTGCTACATAGAATGACAAGTTTGTTCTTAACACAGTAGCATCACTTTATTATCCTTGCTTTCAAGGTCCCAGGCACCAACAGTTGTGCTGAATAAAGTATTAATATCATTAGGAATGCTTTAAAACCCTTAGAATCTTTTCCCCACAAAAACCCAAGCAGATGCCTTAGAAAACTGAAGCAAATGGAAAAGCTTTTTAAAATTCTTGCAAAATTGCTCAGAATCTCTCATTTTAGCAGTAATGACTATGAAAGTACTGGCTATGCTGGACTCTGTATTTTACGTGGCTTAATTTCAGCTGTTGTTTCAACATATATAGAATACAGCATATCCTCCCCAAATGTACAGCTTTATTTTTTTTTTTAAATCTCTAAATTCACACTCAATAGTCCCCACAGGCTACCCTAACTGTCCTGGGTCAATAGGAGCTGGAGTGGGACTACAGAAATCCAAAAGCACAGAGAGGTAGTACCAGTCCCTCATCATCATCATATCCTTCCCTGGTAGCATCAGTCTCACTAGGACCCTTCTAAACTGACAGTGGATACAGATGACCAGCCAGATTCATGCCTGCAGTTTTGCAGTGATCTCGTGAAGCAGAGACAGGCTAAGTCCCCCTTTTCACTGCATTGCACTGCTCTGTTGTATTAGTGAAGAAGCATTTGATTATAAAACAAAAAAAATCCCCAAACATCCCTCCCCCCCCCACAAAATAGAGACAAAACTGCATTTCATCATGACAGAAAATACTTATCTTCAAGTTTTCTTTGGGTTTCTAGGTCGATATTGATGTATGTTAAAAGGATGTGGTAATAATCCTCAAAGCAAGACAAGACCAGGAACATCAGAGTTAAGGTTCCACTTGCATCTAAACATAATAGTAAGTTCATGGCTTAAAATACCTAAATCAAAACCAAAAGTCTGCCCTGGAATAATGTAATTTGCCAGCAGAGAAAGTTTGGGAGGAAAAGTTCTGCATCCTTTCAGAAGAGTTTCAACTCACCTTGGATCACCCTTCCATAAATTGTTAGCTACTGCACAGGGGGCAGAGTTAAGGTTATTTGCACATTTTAACTTATTTACCAATACAATGTACTCCTGTTCTTAAGACACTTTAATTAAATTTGCATAGAACAATGTACTAGTAGCTGTTCTTACCTGGCACTTTTCACTCAAACCTCTCAAAAGTAATTGGTACAGGAGGTAACAGAAATTAACTTTACAAAATACACTGGGGAAAGGTGAACTTAGTGGCAGCTGATGTGTGGTAGAGCTGAAACGGAAGACAGATTGCCCAAATGTCAGTTCAGTAAATACTCCATCTGAGAGGTGACAGACAGCCTCTTCCAAGCTTTCCATTTTTATGGACCAGATAAAAAAAGTTTGATGTTTCCATCATAAATGGGAATATTTCTTTCCAGTTGAGGTTCTACTAGCAACAAGAGAGTCCCATTAACTAAAGCATCCCTTTAATTGCAGGTACTTTTTTCAAAATTGTTTTTAAAAAAATAATATATATATATATCTCATCCTACATGTAAACTTCATTCCTGTAGACCACTGTAATCCACTGCATTACTCATCTTTGTCATCATCCTTGGAGTTCCTCTGCAGGACAGGGCTCAGTTTGTTTTGCAAAACTGCTGCAAGTTTTTTTGAGGTTTTTTTCAGGAAAGCACTTCCAGGATGAACGTTACTAACGTGCAGGTATAGGTCCTCTTGCGTGGGGCCTGTGTAGCCGCAGTCTTCGCACACGTAAAGTTTATCTCGCCTCTGTTTGTAGGCATATTGCTGCTGCACACCGTGAATCTTCTTGAGGTGGGACTCCAGGGAACAGCGCTGGGTGAAGGCTTTGTTGCAAACCTCACATTTGTAAGGACGAATTCCTGCAACAGTAAAAGATTGTTCTGATTTACGTTTCTTAAAACTGGCTTAGGAGCAAGGCTCTGGCAGCTACTGAGCACATATGTAGCAGCGGGGAGCTACTAGCCCAAGGAACTACCTATCTAAATAAAACATCCTACTTTCAGGCTAAGATTTTCAGAAATGGGTTGACATATTTAGGCATAGAAAACCTAGAAATGTTTTGAAAAGGTGTAGGCAGATGCTGATGATAACAGGGTCCCAACTGTGCTTTGGTCCTAAGGACGCCATTACAGCTCTTGCAAAACTTACTCTTAGATCTCTTGACTTTTTGAAGTCCTGTGATTAGGTAAAAATTTCAGCTAACCTGTCATTTTGGGTTTTATAATGAATGAAAACTTCTATCTTGGTAAGATTTTGATTTTTCTCTTTTAGTGAGCAAAACTTACTGAGGCTTCAGTGAATGGCAGCCTACTGTGAATGCCCAACTATTGCAGTGCTTCAAAGGAGTGAGAGCACTTTTGTACAATAAGTACAATGACTGAGACTACAAGCTCAAATTCTAGAAGAGAAACTCAGTAAGTTGAAAGAAGGGTTGGACTCAATCATCCTAGTGGGTCCCTTCCAACTCAGCATGTTCTGCAAAATAAATCTGTGAAATAAATCTGTGTGTGTCCAGAGGAGGCAGAAGGAGCTGGCTTGTGATTTGAATGCCTGGGCAATTTCGTTCAGTACAAACAACCAACATTACAGAAATACTGAGCAGTAAAGGACATCCATTTTACCACCAATCAACACTGATTTAACAACAACCCTCCAGTACTTAAATAGCTGAGGATTAAGCAATACTTGAGAGAACCTAAACCAGCTGGAATTTTACTTAGTAGACTTAGTAGACTCAGTAAGTTTTCAAGCAAAGACCAGCCTTAAAACTGATATAAGGAGTTACCTAACCTCCTTTTTTCCCCATGGAAGGTGATACATGACGATCTGGAAGATCAGACCTATGGTGAGCCAGGCAGAAATGGGCAAAGCACGTGTGTCCATTCAGACAGATGTAACTTTGTGATTGCACTGTGTTACCGCTCAGTTGCTGATGCTTCTACCAAAAATCCAAGCTAAACAGAAGTTCCAATAAGCAGCATCTCAACTGCATTTTTGCAAGTCTTGTAAAAAGAGGTCATCCCAGTGCACCGGATTTAACTATCAACACTGAAGTTTCCTAATGCCTACTGCTGTAAGACTGCTTCAGTTACATTAAACTGCAATTGGAGAGAAAGCCCAAACCTTCATTAGGATTCACACACAAAAATGTATTTTTTACAAACGGTAGTCTGGGTGCAGTTTTATGCTCCTCTGAAGGCAATTAGGTTTAAACTGCAGGCACCATCCTTGGTGCCTGCTCCAGTGCTCCACAGGCATGCATACAAGCACAAAAAAGATAGTGCCAGGATGGCACAGCCCATCGGGACTGTGGGAACCTCTTCATCAATTAGGAATCATTTTAAAATTTTCTTTTACCATGTATCTTAGATGCTTTTTAATGTTTAAGTCTGCTCATACCTTGAAGCTAGACTGGGATGCCTTTACTCTCTCTGACACTACTGTTGCACAGTCTCATTTCAAACGCTACATTACAGTTTCCACTGAAAACACCCACACCCAGTAAAGCACATGTAGATGATCACCTGTAGCTACACAATAAAGCCCAAACTACCACTTCCAGTCCATTTGCCTTCTTTTTAATATTCAAATATAGCCCAGCTTTCCTGAACAACAACCAATTTTGATATGAAGAAGGTCACTGCTTTCAGAGATGCCATATCTCAGCCTGGAAAAGATACACATCAATACAGTATTGGTACCACTGCTGCAGCCAGCCCTCACCCCTGCCATCACCCAAGGCACCAGGCAAATACGGTGTATGTGTGCATTCATCCTAGTTTTAAGATGGAGAGGAGAAATAGTGACAGCAGATTTCTTCTAGTAAATTTGGGGACAATCTAACTAAAAGATTCACATTTCCAGGGTTTTCACTCCTGTCCAGTAAAAGGATCCTTCTCCCCTTCCAGTGTTTCACAAAATTGGTTCTAATCCTGCAAAGAGATTTTTACTTAACCTACCACAGCTTCTGAACAGAGACTGTCTTGGATTAAGTTTCTTAGCCTCAAAGGATGAGGATACAGATCAAAAAATCACTTCTTTTAGAAGCACTGACTCCCCACTTCAGCCATATCCCAGTGGTAGTTCCCTGCTCACACCCAGCAGCTTTACTTTCCAAATGAAAGCTTTGCAAACAAACCAAAACAGCCCAAAACATTGGCTTCTAGCCAACGCCTTCCCATTGAAATGGGCATAATTTTTATGAGTTCTATTGTTCTACTGCTAAGAAACAGCTCCTACCTACTAACTATACTTGTGCCACCTCTAGCAGTTTAGACACCTGGTTAATGGTGTCTAAGCCAAAGAAAGGGCACTGCAGAGCAAGCCCACATAGTCTCCAGCTCCCATTGGGTAACCACATATCTGGAAAGATGGAATGTGCCTGTGAGATGTGGTGGATGCACCTTCTGGGTGCCCAGCAGTGCAAAGTCTAAGCCTGCTGAGCACAGCCAACCTGACCTGCCAGAAAGCAGCACCCTTGGTGAGGATGGGGGTTGACATTTATTTAAGCCATTGCTTCCACCAAGAAAAAGGAAGCAAATCAAAATGGCAGCCTTCTCCCTGCCCCAGGCTGGGATAAGCACTCCTGTAGCAGTGAGCTGGATTTGAGGCAACAGATCCGGTTCAAAGAAACACAACCACCACTATTTGGGATGGACTCGGGAGCTCAATCCACAGCAGAGTGGCCACAGAAAGCATATCCCTCCAGCCTGAGAGAGCAATACAAGAGCAAGAGCAGGAACCACTGTCAGGTGATTTTCAACCAACTGCTCCTGATTTTTAATGCATGCTGTGACCCCACATGACAAGTGAATAAAAACGGTTTAGGCCAGTGGTCAAAGTGATCTGGACAGCATGACGTGCAGAAGGAAACAGCTCCAAAAGGGAGTTGGAGGAGCTGGTAGCCCAAATCAGGAAGGGATGCAGCATATAGGGTTAGCAGAAGTCAGGTGTGTTGCCTAGTTTCCCTAAAGAAGCTGCAGGCACAGCATGACCAACACTCTGGTTTCTCCAGACAGTGCCAAAAGCAAGCCACAACCCCATCCTGTGGAATAGCCAGCGGGGAAAGTTCTCAACAGCAAAAAAAAAAAATAACCAGGAAACTGCTGCTCACTGCCTCTAGAGGGCAAAGCACTTTCATCCACCTCTTGGCTCTGCTTGTCTTTGTGCACTGGTCTCACAATAACGTGTGGTGATTTGCTATCCCGGGCGTGTTATCCCAGGCAGGTTATCCTCAGTGGGTTATCCCACTCTTGCTGACCCAGGCATTGCAGCATGTGGCTGTGTCTGCATTGAGTCTGGATGTCAGGCGTACACCCGCACTACTTCACATAGATTTCACTAGCTGTTCTCAGATTTCATCATTCCCAGGATTTTTCTCTGTCCACACTCATGTCTTCCCCTTTCCTCCACTGCAACTCCACTATTTTTTGCAAACGTTGTCAACCTGGGCTTTGTATCATGGTCTTGATAGCTTACCCTCACCCTCTCCTTGTCCTTATTCCACCTCACCCCTTCTCCCACCTCCTACTCCTCAGAGCCTCCCGTGAGTCCCCAGGGAACGCATTCTCACCAGTATGGGTCCGGACATGTCTTTTCAGATCAAAGGTGTCATTGAAGCCTTTTCCACAGAAGGTGCACAAGTGTCTCTTCACTTGGCTGTGGCACTTGATGTGACGGTTGAGCATTCGCTGCAAGCGAAAGCCTTTGCCACACAGCTCGCAGCTATGCAGTGCAGCATCGTTACAGGTGCCAGTGGTAAACTGAGGAATGGAAGATGACTGGGTGAGTGGGCATCGAGATGAACAACAGAAGACCAGCAGAAGAAAAAAACCAAAATAAGGAGGGATGGCTTGTTGTGGCATTAAAAAAAATCTTGGGATATATTAAAAATGAAAAGTGAAAGTATTCAGGAGATTCCTGCTGGACGAAACATTCACATTTTCCTTGCAATCAAGTGGGGTATTTGCAATCAATGTGCAGTGGGACTGATGCAACGCTCACCAGCTCAGAATCAGTGATTAAAACAAAGCCTGTGTAGTGGATACCTTCCAGAGGCAACAACCTTTGTCCAGTCACATCCATAAGCACAAGGGCTTAGGCTACAAGCATCTTTCTGTGGGGCCGCCTGTATGTTTGCTCCTGAACTCAGCTAATATCCCGGATGGAGATGGGAAGTCCTCCAAGGTATGAGAAAGTTGTATCATGCGATGCCTTTGCTAATCATGCTTCCAGCTGCTATGGGTCCCAGCAGTGATAAAAAGAGTGGGTTGGAGAGATAAACCTAAGGCACCTTGTGCTAACTCAATAGAGACTGAAACAATGGCACTAATTTCCTTCCGTTGGTCTCCCTGGCTCGTTAATTAACAGCAGAGTGACATTAAGGGGTAATCTCATTCCCGCTCCTAGCACCAAAAGTATTGTGCCAACACCATGACCTAACTTGACGAAGGCAGACATTGATGATTCAGCTCTGGGGAAGATCGTTCCTCAGAGGGAAAGCTCAATTTCTGGAAGTTGCAAATACTTCGCTGCTAGTTTACCCATTCATGAGAGAACATAGAGACATGCTCACTGATAGACACTCAGGATGTGAGAAAGCCAGCAGAGCAGGCAGCACCATGCACACACATCCATCAGCCCTCATGGTGCTTTTGAGGAGTTTCTGTGAAACTCTGAGAAAAACCCAACTCTGCTGAAATGGGTTGAATGCTGTGACAGTTACTCGTAGCCCAGGTTAAATTATACAGAGTAGGTTAAAATCAAACAGCAGCAGGGCAAGCTCTTCACAAAGACAGGAATACATTTGGTTGTTTTTTTTTCCTGAAGAGCCAATTATTTTTCCTAGTCCTCCTCCTTTGCTTACTACTGAAGCAGTGCTACTTGAAATTGTAAAAAACGGCAGCTGTGAAACCATGAGGTGTGAAACTAGAGGAGGAGCCATCTGGGAAGAATCTGTTGGGCAACAGGGGTATAACTCCTCCTCAAGCAGCTGCATATAACCAGGGTGAAAACATAATGTTAATCATGAGAATATGATGATTGAAAGTCTGTCATCTCACAGAGACAATGGGAATTTTTACAGCTCTGTCCAGCGAAGCAATAGCCAGGGTTTAAGGAGGCGTTAACTACCAGCGGTGAACACATCTCCTTCCTAGGCTGGGTTGGCCTGTCTCCACTTCTGCTGAGGGGACCCTGGATGTTCAGTGCTGTTTGGGAGGTCAGTGTTAAGTTCTCAGTACCATGGGGACCTGAGGCACCATGAGTAATTTGCCTTCTCAGCCTTGGGAGGGAAATCACGGCTCTGTTCTCCTGGTTCTGTCCAAGGGACACCCAGAGATCCTGCCCTTGCAGCAGAGCGGCTCTTCAACAAAGTCAGTGGATAGATAATTGCTTCATTTCACCCTAGGCCACCAGTCGACCTCAGGGTGGAAACAGCCTTTCACAGCTTCAGAGGAGAACCTTTAACTAGCTGCTATCTTGATAAGTTAAGAGGGTAGGGGAGCAGTGTGAAGCTTCACCCCAGCCCCCCTTGGTGAAGGCTTGACTACAACCTAGAAGGCAGTCTTTAAGGAGGCCCCATGTTAAGGAATGAGATCCACCCACGCACCATGGGGCATGACTCCTAGCTGCCAGGGCTGGTCCTTCCTGGCTGGGTTCAGAGCTCCTGCGGGACCCGAGCCAAGCAGGTCAGGGGCAGCATGTCCCAGGCAAGGATAAGAGAAGGCAAAGGGCACTGGAAGATTACAGTATATCACTTATGAAGCTTGCCCTGCAGCTGCCATCTTATGGCCAGCATGTTCACGGACCTCTTGCTGTCATCTCTTGCAGAGACAGCCCAAGGGACTGCTGGCACCTGGTGTCCCCGATCAGCAGAAGCCTTGACCTTGAACTGTGGTCACCCCATCACGGGTGGTAAGATGGTTGGGTTGCAGGAGGTTACCTTGATTTTCGACCTGACCACGGGGCGCTTGACGGCCAGGTCCAGCAGCATCCCTCCGGCCATGCCCAGGTCGCCGCAGGTAGGCTGGGGCGTCGGGGGGTCGCTGGGCTCAGCATCCCGGGTCCCGCTGCTCCCGCTGCTCTCCAGGCTGCAGCTGTCCTCATAGCCCAGCATCACGCAGCCGATCCCCCCTGCAGCGAGGTGAGGACGCGATAAAGAGGGGGGACCACGGAGCCAGGGGCAGGGGAGGGGACGCAGAAGGCGGGAGCCGCCGGGCCCCGGTGTTTAACCTGCGGGCGGGCCCGCGAGCGGCGGGGGAGGATCCGAGGCTCACGCTGCAATCGGAAACTCAAACACGAACGGTCCCAAAGTTCAAACAAGCCAGCTCCGCCGCCTTCCCGTTATACCCCGGACAAGGGCAGGAGGAGGAGGCCTAGAGTACATCACCCCCGCCGCCCTGGGTCCGTCCTTGTCCTCCCCCCGCCACCTTTCTCATGCAAACGAAGTTTCCCACCTTCCCAGGCACACACACATTCCCCCCGCCCCGCCATCCCCGGGGTTGGAGACGGTGCCAGTCATAGGGGAGGCATCTCCCGGCGGGGGCAGCACCCCTGCCGATGGGAGGGGAGTTTTCCCCCAAGTGTTGGCCACTTCCCCCCCTCCCCGCGTTTAGTACAGTTCTCTCCAAGCCACCGCCCGCCCGCACGCCCGCTCCTTCGTGGCTCCCTCGTCCCAGCAAAGCCCTCTCCCCAACTCTAACCGTCCGCAGCCCGCGGGGGCTGGCGAGGACCCCGCTCCCTCCGTTCCTCCCGGCAGCGACGGGTGCGGGCAGGCAGCCCGCCGGCGCCGTACCTGGGATGTAGGTGTCGGCTCTCTCCTCGTCGGGCAGCCCATCCCAGCTGCGCACTGCCGGCTGCGGGCTCCGGCGCTTCACCAAGAAGGCTCTGGGCATAGTGAGGGCAAGGGGCACGGCCGGGCACGGAGCGAAGCGGCGGCTTCACCTTGCCGCCCGCCCGCAGCCCGGCAGGGCGCGGGAGCTGCGCTGCCGTCCGAGGGAGCGGGACCGCACGCACCGGGCAGAGCCGCCGAGGCACGGGGAGGGGAAGGGGAGGGGAGGAGAGGGGAGAGGGTGGGGGGGGAGGAAAGTTTCATAAGGTGGAATAGAAAAATGCACCAGGAAACTTGGGAAGGAGCATGCGTGCTGCAAACATAACGGTGTCAACAAGTCTGCTTACCTGTCCGACCGGTTGGAGCAGCTGAGCTTTGTTCCAGCCCTTCCTAAGGCATGAATGTTTGCAAAAGAATTTAACGTCTGAAAATTAAAAAAAAAAAAACCAAAAAAAACCAAACACACGAGGAGGGGAGCCCCGCCGCTGCCGCTTGCTTGCCACCCTGCCGGCGGGGACCCCATGGAGTCGGACCCACTGCCAACCCCCCGCACTGGGATGCCGCGGGAAGCCTAGAGTGCTCACCACTATCGTGTGCGGGTCCCGCCGTCCACGGGGGGCTGCGCTGAGAGCCCCCGGGACAGCCCGTCGAGGGGAAGACTCCCGAGGGCGCCGGGGAAGAGGCCCTCGGGGCAGCAGCCGGAAGAGAAAGTTGTTACTATTTTTCTTAATGACAAGCCCTTCTTCTGTTAAAAAAAAGTTTTATTCTTTTTCAGTCATTGATTTAAAATTAAAAATGTCTCCCCCCCCCCTTGTTTTTTTATTTGCCTCTTGTCCTCTACCCCTCTTCCCGAAGTGGAAATGAAATAAAGACAAGAGGCTGGGGGTTGGGGAAGGAAGCAAAAGAAGCAGAAGAAAACCCACAAAACTGCACTGAAAAGTCTGCAAGCGTAGCAAATCCTATGCCTGGTGTGGCCTTGGGTATTTAACAGGAGTACCTTCTCCTGCCTAATATTCAATCTGCTTTTTAATTAAATGCAGTGGAAACACACTTGGTGCCTTCCTCCCCAAGCACATCTTTGCAGCAAAGCCAGCACAGGGATGGAGCAGTTGAGGCTGGTGGGACTGAGCACCAAGAGCTGTTTCCCCAGTTTGGTTTCCCTTCAAACTTGGTCGCTCTTCTTTAAGGTTTCGGCTCTCCTCCCTAAGGGCAAAGCACAGGCCAGGGGGAATTGATGGGAGTTTCACCATTTGTTTCCTCCAGACAAAAGTTTAACTTCAGGGGCTGGACCTGGAGCCTCTGGAAAGGACACACCTTCAAATGTCGAAGCCAAGTGAAAGACTTCAGCTTGACTCAGGTCCTCATTACTCTTTTGGGCTCCAGGGGCAAAGAGGTGTGAGCTCTTGTGTGGGTCTGAGACATGGGGGTGTGGGACTGGCTGGACCGCCAGAGCTGGAGAAGCCCTAGCTCCAGCCCCGAGTGCCGCATCAGCTGACACATTGTCAGAGATCTCCTCCAACAATTGGTATTTCCAGCCAGGAAATCTCAGCCATGAGCCACATCAGCCCTACCCACTGTTTTGATAAGGTCTAATTGAGCAACACACAGGCACAGACATCTTTATCCCAGCAGAGGAGTTACCCCACCGCTCAGCACTTTGTCCTCTAGAAAGGCTTTTAAGCCCTGACCGCTGACCCACGAGATAGGCCCTGGGAGTGGCGGCAAGGACTGGGGGCACTTACTTGCTGCCCCTACTCCTTGCAGGGAGTTACAGTCTCTGCAGGTACCAGTAAGAAGCCACCTCAGCATGCCTTCCGGCAATACCTCAGCAATACCACAAGTAAAACCTTCTCTTTCTTTCTCTTGAAGGCTGTGTAATTTCTCTGTTATGTCTGAGATTTTGCTCCAGGACAAAATGCAGCTATGTGGGGTTTAATTGATTTTTTGCAATGCTTTCAACTTGAGATTTCTTTTATTTTAATGATTCCTTGTCTTTTAAGGCAAAAGAGGGAGTAAATGACATTAATCACAATGCTCCCAAACCAAGAGACAACTTCGCTGCCATCTGGGCTTTCTCAAATCCTGCTTTGAGGTTCCTATTTAATGAGGTCCTGGAAGACACACTTCACTTACAATTCAGATGTGCACTCACAAGCACAGCTGAATCAGGAACTAAATTATTATTATGAGCTCTGGAGCCTTGACATGAGTGGTCAGTGCTGAGGTGTGCCCACCACCACTGTAGACACAGAGTGGAGAAAGTCTTGCAGCCTCTGGCAAGGCAAGAAGAGCTGGATGGAGAGACATCAGCTACATGAAGTAGAGCATCTCAGTGGTGGTAGGCTGCCTTCCCCCTGAGCTAGCAGGTAGAAATACAGACTGTTGACCAAGCCTTGTTGTTGCTTGGCCAGAGCCCATAAGAAAACCATACTGCCTTTCCTAAAAGTACCATTCCTTGGTATTTTCTAACCTGGAAGAGCCTGGGGAGCATGCTCACAGCTCGACCCCACCAACACTATTGCAGGGAGCCACATGCAGCAGCATGAAGTGGAATCCTTGGGGCCACACTGTCTTCGGCAAGGCAGCCCACGGACATGTCACTATCTGTGTCTGTGGGCTGCTGGTATCCTTCTCCATGCACCCACTGAAGTGATGGATGTAAATCAAATTAAGCGTACAGAACGTCCTGTAGAGTCAAAGCACAGTGGGACCCCCCCCCCTTACAGATTTGACTACTAAAATTTATTTCATTTCACTCAAATAATTTGTGAGTGAGGAGAGAGAGATGGAATCAAACAATGAATCAGCCATGTGTTGCAGTCACAATCAAACCCCACTCCTTACCAAGCTAACCCTGTGGGGAGATTGAATTGATGGCCATGTGCGAGGAGCAGGGGGACTTGTCCCTTCTGTAGGACCCCATCTCACTGCCAGCCTCACCCCTATTGATACGGCACCTAGAAAGAAGTGGGGAAAGCATGCTTGGGGGCAAGGACCTGGGTGCAGGGAGCAAGAGAAGGAGGCTTGAGAAGAGCAGAGGAGAGATGTTCAGTAAAAGAGGTGTAATGAATATTTTAGCTGTGATCCTGAGAAGTCCTGTCCTTTCTTCTTCTTGCCTGGGCTACTTTTCATCATGATCAGCATGATGCAGCTGCAGAGGGACATGGCCTGGGCAGGAACGTGGGTTTGATTGCACAGCCCAGCAGAGATGAACACTGTTGAAAGGCACAGTCCCTCAGCAATGCCATGGCGATGTCTTAGAGCATGGAATCCAGCAAAGGGACCTTCACGCTCAGCCCCCAGTGGGATCTTGCCCCCAGCCATCACTCCTCCTACGCAGAAGTAGAGGGACTCCAGCAGGTACACCTACAGGGGCTGGGGATACTCTGCCCACAAGGCTGACAGTAGTCACCCAGGGCCCTATTTCTCTGGATTTCTCATGATTTTGATCCAAATCAAGCCAGACAGAGATGAGACCCTGGCTGGTACAGGAGCCTGGCAATGCAACAGTGTAACCTTCGGTTTCTGGCTCCCACCAGAACTCAGGTGGGGGGGATTTATACAAGTTTACTGACCATGAAAGAAAGGCCACAGCTTCACGTCCTTGGGAAGATGAACCTTTATTGTCTGTGTTCTGTGATGTTCTTGAAACACCAGGGCTGGGACATCTGGGCTGCTGCAAGTCACTCAAACACCCAGCTGACACCCCCTTGGCTGGTGAACCCTCATGCTGCTCTTAAGAGATATTTTGTGAGACATGAAGAGGAGGCTGGGTGTCAAAACTTTGCCCAGTTCTCTGCAGGAAACACCCTGGTGTGACACCCCTTCCTTGAAATGCTCTGCATTTCTCCATCCGAGGTGGGATGCTGAGCATGGAGGTCCTTGCAGCACCCAGGAATGGGCACCATGAGACCACCAGGAGCCCTGGGTTTGCATCCCAGCCACATTACAGAGAGAGGGTTCACAGAAGGAAGTATCTCTTTCCTAACCTTTCCCAATCTGCTGCCTCCCTGGATTATCCAGTGGAGGACAAGCATGTCATAGGGTCTTTCAAGAAGGATTGTGGGGACCTCTGAGGACCATGTCTTAAAAGCCCACAGAAAAGCACAGAGGAAATGTCCCCCTGCTCTAGAAGAAACCTTCACCTGGGGTACATGCTGTTTCCAGCCCCAGCTTTCCTTCCACCTGCATGGCTGCCCTTGGTGCTGCAGCTCAGCATCTGCCTGTGAAGAGGCAACACGCTCCTGGAGACGCTCCTGTCCAGCCCGCCCCACACCCCATCGCATGCCTGCAGCACCAGCGTGACTCAGATGGGTTTCAGCAGACGCCTGCAAACACACATCATGCCTTGCTGGAGGGGTTGCCCTTGTCTCTGAGAGCAGGTTCCCACCCAAAGCACGGCATCTCCAGGAGGTCTGGGGGATGTGAGCATTGCTGGGGGTGGCACAGACTGACAGAGCAAAGCTACTGCCCTAGTCATGCCTGCGCACTACCCTCTGTGCTGCCGCCTTGGGGCCAAACCTGACCACTGGAAAGCTGTGCTTCCAAGCCAGGTTTTGGCAGCTCTCCCGCTTAGATGAGGAACCACTTCACCACAGCGGACGGAGACAGAGTGGCTCCACGCCAGCATTATCTTGGAAGGAGAGAATAGCAGCTCCACAAGCTGCCCCAGTTTGGAGGGTGATCTGCTTTCCTTGACTGAGCAGGGAGAGATGGAGAAGGTGCCAGCTGGGGGAAGATGGCTCCCCAGGCTGCAGCAGAACCTGCCCTGCCTGTGCTTCCCTGCTGAGTTTCAAAGAACCCCACCAGGCTGACTCATCGGGCTCCTGTTTCCCTGCCTCCCACGGACCCTGCCACTCCCAGCGTCTCCCTGTCTTTCTCCACCTATACCTCCGCTTCCTTCCCACTCCCCTCATCAGCTTGGCGCTGTCTCTCTGGCTGCCCACTCACTGTGGTTCTGCTCCCCTGGGGCACCCAGCATCACCCCAGGTTGTCTGGCTGCTCCCCAATGAGTCTCTGAGTCCCACTCCCTGCGGAAATGGCACCCAGCCACTCTTGTAAAGTCCTTGTGGGGTGTCAGACCCCAGCAACAACCCCTGAGCATCCTCCCCATGGTATCCATAGCCTTGATGAGGCTGCTGGAGGACCCTGTGTGCCTCTTATCCCCTGCACATGGTCCAGCACAACTCTGTGAGGATCATGACCCCCTTGGAGAGATGTCTGTTCTCACAAGGTGGTTGGCAGAGCCCTGAGCTCTCAGACTCTGACATAGAAACCTGATTGAGTGAGCGTCTGTCTCTGGAGGTCTCTGAAGCCCCTTACCAGCTTTAACTGCACTGTCTAACTTTTTTTTGTTGCTTGGATCCCTTCAATCTCACTGCCTGGTGTTTCCTCCCTGGGCACTTCAATGTGTTTCTACCAAGCCTAATAGAGCAGCAAAGGTTGCAAAGGTAGCGAAATTCCAAGAGTTTCCTTCAAATTGGTAGCTGAATAGAGGACAGAAAGCTACCCCCTCTGAATGTTCCTGTTGTACTTAAAAATACACTGCTTTTACTAGACACCAACAAATCCACACGGGCTCTAACTTCCCAAAGCCACATCCATGTAAGTCAGAGCCCTGCCAGGTCTTCAATTAACCAGTTGCTGCTGATGGTGGCCCTCAAACCCAGGGTTTCTCTGATGTTTTCACAAAAGACGTCTCTCTATGCACCAAACCCAACAGCTGTGTGAACAGCGAAGAAATGGGGCAGCAGCTTCTTGCTCTTTTTGTCCAGTGATTTGGATTTTGGATTCTCTCTGGCAGGTCACAGAAAGATTCAGCCAGGTGGGTTCAGCCAGATGAGCAGCTTCCCCATCTGAGCCCAATTCCATCTCCAGAGGGGGCCACAGCTACTGCTCAAATACAGTGGAAAGGCTACCACAGGTTGTCCACTGACATCCACTCCCTGGCTTTATCCTTGAGAGAGATGTTTTCCCTCCTTATGTTCAACTCATCATCACCATATCTCCATGCTACCATTTTGCTGCTCAGCTGGAGTCTGCTTCAGTAGGGTGACCCATGCAGATGGGAGGCATTGCCCCAGAAAAGACACGTTTTCCCTGATATTGACATGCACTGCACATCGGGATGCGCTGCTGTCAAGATACACTTGACACATGTCAGGATGCGCTGCTGTTGGCACACATTGCTGCCAGGATGTGCTGCACCTTGGGATGTGCTGCTGTTGGGATGTCCTGATGCTGAGATGCAAGTCACATCAGGATGCACTGCCATCAGGATGCACTGGTTTTGGGATGCACTGCACACCAGGATGTGCTCTGAGGCTGAGTTCAAGCAAGGCATGCAAAGCCTGGCTGCTGGGTCAGCAGCCTGTCTCATTAGCTGACTGGGATTTATCAGGGATTAGGGAGCAGGCAGTCACCTGGTTCACTAGAGAAAGCTCTTCATGGAAAGGTGGGTGCTGGCTGGGTGCTAGTGAAAAAAAAGCTGAATGAGCCACAACTGGGGTCTGACCCAGTCAGTCCCTTTCCAGATTCCTAAAAATAATGAGTGTGCTTTTGAAACGCCTTTAAAACCCCAGCTTCCCACAGCTGGTATGGGCTGATAAGCTGCCGCAACACCTTGGGGGCCTGTAGGGGGCTGCGCTTTCCCCCTTCCACAAGCCCTGCCAACACTGCCATCCCCCTCCAAGCTCCAGCCTCGGTGGTAGAAATTCCCCCCTCCCCAAGGACAAATGGCACCTCTGGGGCCCCCAAGGCTTCCTCATTCCTACCAGATGATGGCTGCCATAAACCCCATTGTATGCATATGGAGTTGGAGTATTTCTTTACCATTTCAAAAATCTCCAGGAGAGATTTTTGACAGGTGCTTTTGAGGGAGAACAGAAAGATTAACAGAGTGAGGGAGCAGTAACCAGGGCAGAGAGGGTCAGTTATGAGCTGGAGGAAAGAATAACTCTCTCCAGTTGGGTGCTCAGGATGGTCCTATTGCTGCCACCCCTGACCAAGCAGTGCAACTCCCTGGGGGTTATGGTAACAGTAGAGAGAGAAGATGAGGTTCCTCTGGGCTCCCCTCAGCTCTTCTCCATCAAGGAGAACCACCAGGACAGCCTTGGCTACTGGCAGTGCTGATGCCAGCCTGAGCACAAAACTGCTCTAGGCAGGGCCAGGGGACAGGACAGGATGTCCCAACCCCTGTTGGGAGAGTCTTTAATACTGCTGTGTTAGAGATGGACCTTTCCTGCTCCTTGTCTTGGTGCCACGTGTGCATGTGGAGGGCTGGCTCCTTGCAAGGATCCAGTGCTGCTGCTGGAGAGTCCTTGCCTGTCCTGCCTATGCTACAGCAGAGCATCTGCTCCAACAAGCCCAGGATGAGTTAAGCACCAGGATATACACCCACTGCCTATGAAATCACTCAGGGAGCTCAGTGGTGCTGCTTCCAGCTGGGGTCCTTTCCCTACAGCTGTGGTTTGACAGCTGGAGGGACACAGTGCTGTCTGCAGCACCTGTGGATGTCTCTTGCCCCCTCCATGCCCACCTAGATGAGGCCAAAGCCTTACTTTAGCCCTCCTCTCCCTGCTCCCTGCACAGCAGCACCACTGGAGCCCAAGAAGCCCTCTTTCTCCTGGGAGAGCCCTGGGAGGGTATGAGCTGGGGGGTGCAGCACCCCACAGGGCTCACCTTGCTTTGGGGCCAGAGACTCCCACACCTCCCTGCCTAACAGTGGCCCTAGTGCTGAGGCGGGGTTACCTTTGCCATGCAAGCTGAGGGTGACTGCAGAATTACTCTGCCAATGCTTTGGGGTTCTATAAGGGTTTTTATCTCCCAGTGCCTTTTACAATGATTTCCAGGAAAAAAAAAACCAACCCCATGCCTGTAAGCATCTCTGCCCTCAATTCCCAATGGCACTGCTAAAACACCTGCCTCCCGCCATCCATGGGCAAGGGTCTGTGCAATTGCCACCAATATAATTATAAAATGCTGGGTTTACATCCTCTCTCTGCTGCTGAGCAGATAGACTTTGGCCTCCACCTGCATTTCAACTGCCCCTCCTCTCTCAGGGGAAGCACACGCAGGAGGGAGCCAGGGTGCATTCCCTGAGTTGGGTACCCTCTGCGGAGTCCCAAAATGAAGGGCGCAGACAAGCCGTGCCATGGGGAGAGCGGGGAGAGATGTGGCAGGCAGCCACCATCCAAACTGCTCTCCCCCCTTCCCCTATCCTGGTGGTGCAGGGCGTCTGGGGCCATGAGGGCCTTGCCACCCTGCAGCCAGGGCAATATGAGGTGGCAGCAGTGGCGGCCGAGCCCACACCTTAGTTTATTTACCTGGAGGCGACCCACTGGTGTCCCCAGGGCTGGCTGGCTAACATGTAACTAACATAACTGACTATAAAAATCAGCAAGACTCCATGAGTGGCTGCCCCAGGTTTCTGCCCTCACCACTGGAAGGAGGAAGTGCATGGGGAATTTAAAATCAAAAGTAACTGTTTTTCGGGCTGCTCTGTAAATGGAAGTAAAGTTTTAATGCTTCCTTCCTTGTAATCTTGCTCGTAATCGTGCAATCCTCCATCATTAAACCTCAGGACAATCAAACTTGCTTCCCTCCAGCTCCCTGGGAAGAACTATCAGAGCCCTGGGGCTTGTCTGCATGGGAGAAGCAACAAAATTCATCCAGATTGCTGGTGAGAACATATCAGAGGCTGGTGAGGCTTCCATACAAGTGCTGAGGGGATAAGTTTGGATGGATTTCACTTCATTCATGCCCAACAGAAAATAAAACTTGCCCAAGCCAGCCATACCTCCACCTGCCTAGAGAGGAGGCTAACCTGGTCACAATAAGGCATTTTTAATACATACATTTCATTAATTTAAACTATTTTTTTAGTTTCTGTGCACAGAGAAGTCCCCAGTGACCATGCCTCTGAATTACAGAGGAGGGACACAAAAATTACCACATTACAGTTTTTTCCTCTGCATAATGCATTTTTCAATACCAACAACATGACCCCCCCAGCAAATCCAATAGAAACATTTACTGCAGGGCCAGAGCAGCTGCACCTGGACAACAGATGCCTATACTGTCATAACCAGGTCTGTCACTGTTGTGGGGGGACAGGAGTAATTCTTTTTCTCAAAGTGAAAAAGGCATCACAGTGAGATAAAAGTGTCTCTACATCATAGCAATTCTATATTTTTGCTGCTATTATTAGCGCTGCCATAGGGAGAAAATCAATGCTAATAAGAGCAGGCACAGTGTGCTCCTCTCTTTGGTAGATTATCCTGAGTGCTGAGCTCTGTATCTATCTGGAGACCTTGCAGACTGTTGTGCAGGCACCTGCATGCATACCTGCACTCGTCAGCCACACATGGCTTCACAGAGAAAATGAAAACTTGGTTTAGGTTGAATTTGGGTTTAGTTTTTTTGTTTTCTTTGCCACTAGGGTAGCTGAGCCACTGTGTCCTGGTGGAGTGCTCCAGGTGCATGCAAAGTCTACTGTGTGAGCACACATGCCTTCATGTACATGCCCACCCAGGAAGGAGGGAGAGCTGCCTCTGCGAAGAGGGAAGCTTTGTGAAAACATACCATTAGGATTATTTTTGTTTGCAGTTTGATAAGTGAGAGTGGTTCCTCATATTCCATGGGAGAAATGGAGCAGGAGGGGGCTGTGGTTCAGGACATGAACCTGGAAATAGGGTCTGTTCAAACATTGTCCTCCTCCTCTGCAATATCTTGCAGGCTTTTCTTTAGGCTTTTTCCTTTTTTTTTTTTTTTTTTTTTTTTTGTCGCTAAGGCAAGCCACAACTGAGCAAACTGTTTTCTGGATTCTCTGGTGGCTAATAGGGTTGAGCTGACACTGCCACCCCTTCCCTTCATGGGATATTACACTGCTCAGCATAACCATCCATTACACAAAGCTCAGCCTGAACTCCTCCACATCATCAAAATGGTTGGAATGGAGAAATAAACATGGAAGTCTTAATGAGATGGGGCCTGCAATGCAGCCTTATTAAGGAGGGTGGTAAATGCCTGTGTAAGAGCACAGAGGCAAGGGAGGGGGTGGATGAGGCACAAAGGCTGCACAAGCTTAATTTTCTTTGAAATCCAGGAAAAAATACCCCCTAAGGATGGACTGAAGATATGTTATCCAAGACCACTATATAGATCTGAGCTCTTTGCCCAGGGGAAAAATGGCCTTCAGCTTTTCAGAGTCTCCTTTAGGCTTTGCCAGTCACACACGCCCCATCAGCCTCACGAGACATCTCTGCAACAGGTCAAGGGTCACCAAGCTTGTGTTCATTGGGGTAACTCTGATATCTTCTCTCTTGTCCTTCTCCCAACCACCACCTAAAACAGCTGGTGTCACCACTAGGCACTCCTGCCCTCTCTCCTCCACCACCCCCACTTCTGTGCCTCTGCAGTGTGCCTCTGGTGGGCTTACCCAACCCAGCTGGAAAAGTGTCTCAGAAAAAGGAAAATGGGCTTTTCCACACTGTTGCTACTGCAGGGTTTTGAACCAGACCATCTGGTCCATGGCTGGGTTTGGAAAAGGTTCCCTCCCTGAACGAGCTCACCTTAAGCATGGAAAGGGGGTAACCCCCCAAAACAGAAGAGCAGGGCCATGGCAGGGAAGGCAAGCCCTTCAACAAGGCCCAGCCATTGGGAGGAAGGGAGAAGAGGAGGAACACCTGACCTACCACAGAAAAAACTCAGGCACCTGCTGAGGTTGAGATTCCTTGTGCCCCACCATACTGCCTGGCAGTGAGCTGTGGCAGATGCTTGGAGAAAAAAAGCACAGGAAGGAGTCAGGAATAAGCCTACATCTTTCACAACAAACCTCCCACATTCTCGTTCATTTGTGGTTTAAGGAGCTTGTGAGACAAAAACAGCATCCAGACATCAAGGGTGCTCCAGGAATTTGTACAGTTCCTTTCTGAATTTATAGGTAGGTTCAATTTCTGGAGTACAAGGGCAATGAATTCCACAACTTAGTCCCACATGGTGCAACCTTTTTCTGCTTGGTTTAAGCTTGTTACCCCCTGGCTGTGGGAAACAGTGAATGGTTGTTCCCTGACTTCTATCAGGGTTTTAGAGACCTCATGGTATATCCCCCCTCCCCACCAGACATCCTTTTGTTTGATACATTCCTAAGAGTCACTCTTGTGCACCTCTGCTATGCTCATTTGAGTGGCAAGGCAGCAGATAGTGAGTGCTGACAGGTTCTCCGATGCATGGCTGAGAATCTGTCTGCTCCACAGAAGCCAGGGAGAAGTTTGCTTTTAAGTGTTATGGAGCAAAAGTGCCCTGAAAGGCTGAATTCTTCTAGTTGAGGCCTGGATCACCTCTGAACATGGTGGATCAGTATCATTCATGACAGCCATCTGCACTGGAAATATAACTTTTTCTCTGTCTGTGAAGCACTCACACACTCGGGCACCGTCTCCCCAGTAGGGGCGTTGATGAAACAAAGGCCCGTCTTTAGCACCCCAGGTCAGAGTTTTAAGCCAGAAGTGCAAGTGCCCAGTCTCGGCAGGGCGACAAGCCTCCCGCGGCCCCGAGGAGCCCCGGCTCCGCTCCCCGTGCCGTGCCGACAGCCGCTAGCGGCCGCTCCCGAATCCCCCCTCCTTGTGCTCAGCCCCGCCCCGCATCAGCGCTCGGTTGCTCGGGCCTGGCTCGAGGCGCTCGGCGCTCGGCGGGGGGCGGGGCGTGCCTCCTCGCCCTATCCCGCACCCCTGCCCGCCCGGCGCTGCCCCCGCGCCGCCCGCCCAGCGGCGATGTCGCGGAGTTCCTGGCTGGCGCTGGCCACCTCCGCGCTGCTCTCCGCCGCCATCGTGGTGGCCGTGCACGTCCAGCAGCGCCGGGAGCTGGAGGTGAGTGCGCGTCGCAGGGCGCGGGGGGGAGGGGGCGAGCAGGGCCCTGCCCCGCGCCCACGGCGGCCCCGCCCCTCGCCCCGCCCCCTCGTCCGGGCCTGACCTGTCCCCCGACGGCCAAGCGCCGCCCCCGCCCCGTCCCGCCCCACCCTGCTCGGTTCCCGCCGTGGGCCCATAGCCTCAGCTCCACGTGTCTCTGCTGCAGCCTGTCTTCATCCCTCCATCCCTCCATCCCTCCATCCCTCCGTCCCTCCCTCCCTTCATCCATCCATCCCTCCCTCCCTTCATCCATCCATCCCTCCCTTCCTTCATCCATCCATCCCTCCCTTCAGTGCCCCACACGGGGCTGCAGGCACTCGGTGTGCCCAGCCTGGCGCCCAGGGGCCAGAGCTGCACCTGCACTGCAGTGCCCCACCAGTGCTGCCTCCCCTGCGCTGCCCCCTGTGTTTCTCTTTCCATGAACTACCTCTTCTCCATGTTTTCCTGCCTTGGCATCTGCCCTTTGCATGCTCTTTTAGCTGCACCAGCTCCCTAATCTCATCCTGTGCATTTCCCTTCAGGGGCTAATAGCAAGGAGCCCCAGTGTGAGGCATGACAGGCTCGGTGGAGGCACTTCCCTCCCTCTCCAGCAGCCAGCATGCAGGAAGGATGTAATCCTGCACCCTCTAGGCCCAAGGCCACCACCCTGGCAGTGTTTCTAGGACACTTCCCTGTCTGGCTGTGCTGTCCCTCTGGTGCTTGTTCCTCTGGCAGTGCATGTGATCTGCTTTTCCTCAACTCCTCAAATGCATCCTGATAAAGGGCTGTTCTGTGCCATGCAGCCTGGCCTGGCTCCCTTCTTGTTCTGACAGGACAGGCAGAGTGCAGGCTGTCAGAAACACCATGTGGTAATTAAACAGGGAAGTTTTCGGTGCTACATTTACAAAGATCAGGTAATTCCTGACAGGCACCCTGTGTGTGAGAGCCCACAGCCAAAAGTGTCAGGTCCGATGATGGTGAGTCCCAGTACAGAGAAGTCCTGCCCAGGACTAAAAGTTGTACAATTGTGTAATGAATGTATTGCATGTGACAGATGTTTGGGCAGTGAGTGTGCTGGTTTGGACCCTGCTGATGAGCCAAGGAAGTACTGGAATGAGGGCACCCATTTGATTTTGCCTCCCTTATTTACCAAAAAATCTAGAAAATGCACAAAACCAGCCCATGTTAAATGACGCTGAAACAGAAGTTACAGAACACCGGACTTGAAGTTCCTAGTCCATAGCCAAGCTCAGCTGGCTGTTGTGTGGGCTTTACAATGCAGTCTGTAATTACAGCATTATATTTTTTCCCCTCAAGAGGTCTCTGTCAGTGCTTGAGAACGGTAGATCTTGGAGGACGAGACTGGTCTGGGTAAGGAAAGAGGCAATTTTATTTGTGCAGGAGTTGGACAACACACTGAATGACACAGGCAGTACCAAGGAGAGGAAGGCTGGTCTCTTGGAGTGGCAACCAGTAATGGCTTTACATTTGCCAGAGCTGACATATATGTTGGGTAGATCACTAAAGGTCCCATTTTTGTAGGTTGTTGCTCTCTAATTCAGTGTACCTGCCTTGAGCCACTGAGGATCTGACAGGAATATGTGCTAAATACTCATAAACTAAACTACAGCTGAAATTAATCAGAGCTGTACTTTGAGCAGTGCTGCAGGACAACACATGCTCTGATGAACATAACCTTTGTGTATTTCAGTGAGAAACCCAAACTTAATGGATGTTTTGACCTTAATCCTTGGCTAATATCTCTCCTTCATCTCATAGAGAGACTGTGAAAATAAATGAAGGTTTACAAAATGTTCCTATTCTGTAGAGATAACATAACAGAATCTACAGGTAAATAAGTAATACCACCGTCAGGCCAGGATCTATGTGTCATGCAGTAACACCTCGGGCAACAGGCTGAATTGCTGTGGTTGTTACAATTGTGGTGGCTGCTGCAAGCTTCTACCTGGAGAGATCCTCTGCTTCCCAGACAGGTGGGCAGCTTTCTCCCCATAGGTCTGGTTTAACTTATTTTTCTAGATCTGGAAGCAGCCATTTCTGTGCAGGGTATCAGTGTCATTGCTTCCAGGCTGCTGGCAGATAGGCAGGTTTGCTGAGTGTCCTAGAGATGGAGGGGCCAAAAGATCGAGTTGGTCAGTGACAAAACATTTTTGAGGTTTTGGACGACAGATCCAGTGTCTATTCTTTGCCATTCTTCCATACACGCAGGCATGGGCAAGCCCATAGACTTCACAACCCTGAACTCTATGCAGAGAACTCATGACTTCAGAAGTGCCTGGCCTGTACAAATGGGGATGGGTTCACAAACCATTTATCTAAAATTCGAAGTGATGTCTCGAAAAGCTGAATATGGTGCTAAACTGTATATGTTTGCAGGATATTAACATCCCTTATTGTGCTGCTGCTGCAGAAGTGAATCCAAAATACTCAATTCTTTTTTTTTCCACAGCCATCAGTTTAACTTAATTTTAAATCGCTATTCAGAAGCACCAAGACTCAAAGCTTATCTTTTATAAATGAAATCTCAGATTTTCTTTTTATAATTCTTTGTGGTCGTCAGACAATAAGAGCTCCATGTTTTAGAGATCCACTTATTTAGATAATATAAAACAAATAAATAATGTGGATATTTTACAGTCCTGGTGTGGGGATTATTTCAGATTTATCTTTATGCAGATTAATAAACTTTTGACTTTTATAAATTGCTGTGCCAGGCCCAAAGTGATTTGAGCTTGCATGTGCAAGCTGATGCAGAAGGCAAGCAGTGCTAACTTCCAAGAATAGAGGAAGGTGAGAAGATTAACTTTTTCACAGCTCTTTGTCACTTGTGATACTCAAATTATACAGATGTCTTTTGCAAACTGTGCATTTTCAAAGTAAATGCGTTCACCATCTCAAAGATTGCAGAATAGCTGTGTTTTGTGAAGGCAAAAAGATTACATTCTTGGTGTATCTCCCCACTTCTTTATTGTTATTAACAAATAGTAATGTGATAATAAGTTGATGAACTTTGTCTTCAGCAATTACTAATTTATAACCTGAGTGTAGCTGATAGAAGCTGATGGGAAGGAACTAGTTTTATTAGATTAATTTCTGGAGTTTTGGTTATTGGCTGACGTATGCGTCTGTGCATTTTCTTAACAAGGTAAAATTACTTCTTAAACAAAGCCTTTCTATTTTGATCTTAACAGGAAAAATAATTGCCTTTGAAATGTGCAGTTATTGGCATGCTAGATGAGGAATAAAACTGTGAGAATATGTCAAATAATAATCACAGACATCTAAAGTAACTTCAGGGTCAGCTTTCAAATAAATTATTTGCAGGTGCATTTTGGCATCATTCGAATGGATTGAATAAATTATTAATCTTTTTTTGCCATTAGGCTAAATAATTTATTCGTATCTCTAGTGTCCAGAGGCTAACCTTGATACCTGTGGAAACTTTCTCATTCCTGAGTCCAAGCTGCACATGAATTGGTAAATTAGGCAGGTAGATAATGCTTTAAGCTTCAGCTAAAGATTGAATCTTTAATTGTGCTAAGCATGACTGTGATCACACAGCATGATTTAGATGTGAGCCAGGGCTGGCTCTCAACAATCATTTCATGTTTTTACTGATTTATAATATTTCTATCTTTGTGTATCTTATTTTCTGACAAGTTTATAGCTATTGCTTTGAAATCTATTAAGTGTCTGAATATGTGAAACCACGTTGCCTGCCCGAGGAGTTTAAGCCAAACCACCAAAGTAGACTGGGCAGAGCATTATTTTCTGATGTCTGGCCCTGGGGTGGGACAGCAGTGTTGGGAGCATGAGGCTGGAAGGATGGCAGCAGCAGTGCCTGTGCTCAGCTGAAGTTGCTGGGGAACTGTATCTCAGCTTTATGTCTTCTGCACAACCAATTAAACACTTCACGGGTTCCTTGTTTCCTTTCATAGTGTCACCCATCCCATATCTGATCTCATCACATTGCTTTGCTGCCTCACCTGTCCCCAGAGGTGCATATCTGGAGTAGTGCAGCCAGTTCCCAGCTAGTCCCTCCTGTCCTTTACCACACTCCAATCCATCTCACCAGTTTTGGTTTCACTTATTTAACATTCCCCTGGTGAGATACAAAGGTCAAACATTTCACCTAATTATCAAAGTATTGATGTGAATAAAAATGTCCAGGTAGCAGAGAGAGAGAAGCATATGCAGGAAACAAAGAGCAGCTGGGATTTTCTTAGGGCTTTTTACACCCTTTGGGGGGCTTACAAGCTGCTGGTGTGTGTTGCACATGTTATGTATTTATATTTATTTATATATATATGTTATGTATTTATATGATTTATAATGAAAATTTTAGGTAAAGGGGATATTTTTTGATGAAGTGCCTTGCTTTTTCAAGAACTTGGCACAAAGAGGCTGTGGGTATTTTTTAAGATTAAGAATGAGCAGAATGAGGCAGGTGAAGACACATGGCAGTTTTTCGCAAAATAATTTCCAATTTGTCACAAAATTCTCTCCAAGAAGAGAAGTTTTGAGGATATTATTCCAATTTAGTAAAGATTTAGGGCAGAGATAACAAGGTGTTATAGATGACGTCTATCCTGCATGGCATGGGAATTACAGGTGCATAGCATTTACTTGCTCAATAACTTTACCATTTAGTAAAACCACCCATTTGAAGCAAGTTCAAATAAAGCATTTTTTGGTGTAGTGCTGTTGGCTTATTGATATTGATATCAGCTCCTCAAGATTCAAACCACATTAAGTGGCTGTGGCAAAGGCAGCGTGGTGAACAGCCCTGCAGGAGGGATTGGAGCCTGGGTGGGGGTTAATCACATTCAGCATCACAGAGCTGTGATAAATCCTGAATCTTGTGTTTTCAGAGGCTGCGAAGTGGAGTTCTCAGAGATCTTGAGCGTCAAAATCAGAAAAAGGAGAATATTCGCCTGTTAGAAGAGCAGATTGCTTTGACAAAGCAGCTTATGGAAGAAAGAGACAAGGTGCTAATGCAAAAAGGTTCCCAGAAGTCCTAGGCACAGGCCTGGGTCCTTAGAGGCTTGATTAAAAACGTTTGGAGATCATTCATATCTAACTACTTGCAAATTTTTTAACTAACAGAGATAATCTGTGAAAGACTGTTTATTTTGTACAGGTTATAATCTACTCCCTAAAACTATAGGGTGGACAAAAAACATTTCCTCTGTCATACTGTGGAGACTTGGTTGGCACATCCAGTGTGACTGGTCAATGTGGGGAGGAATAGCTCATTATTGCAAACACGATCTAGGATGGCTAATAGCGTTCACATGAGTGGGCTGCTCAGTCGCCACGATGATGAAGCCACCAGGACCTCCACCTCAGAGGGCCTGGAGGAGGGTGAGGTAGAAGGGGAGACTCTCCTGATTGTCGAGTCTGAGGACCAGGCTTCAGTGGATTTATCACATGACCAGAGTGGGGACTCTCTAAACAGTGATGAAGGTGAAGCATCCTGGATGGAGGAGATGTCCTATTACTGCGAGAAGTGCCAGAAGTGGATCCCAGCAAGTAAGCCTGCCTGTTGTGTTGTGCCTGCCAGTTGTGTTGTGCCTCACTTGCATTCCTGTGGTTGTTGTTTGCAAGCTGTTTGTGCTGTCCTGCATACCTGTCTTACGGGGCAGCCCTTGTTTAGCTGTATCCTATCATACGTTGGAGAAAGGCTTGGCATTGCATGGAGCCCTGCAGCCCAATGGCAGTGGTGTGTGTTAGATACTTTGATCCATGAGCTGTGTGTATGTCCAAAGCTGGCATTCTCTGTAAGGAAGTCGGACTGTCTTCTTTAATTAGCAGAGAACAAGGGTATGACTTCAAAAACACGCACATCCTCCCAAGTCTTGCAGCTGTTTAGGGAACTTTAGCCAAGCAAATTGGCCTCTCTGCTCTATCAGATAAAAATAATGACCCTTGCTGTAAAGCTCTGTGGAAGAAAAGGACTTTGTGATGGTGTTGTTTTTTTATTTTTTCCTGTTGATTTGTCACATCTGTGGAGTAAATGCCTAAATCTCAACCTTAATGGTTTTCCCATTAATGTGAATTTGAGTTGGTTTTCACAGAAACATGTCTGGCCTGCAGCAGCCAGCTCTGGAAGATGTTTGGAGCAAGCTGCAGAACTCGATCCCTCTGCTCTGGCGCTTGACTTAAGATATATGCTGTTAGCAGCGTAACAGATGACTTTACTTATTAAATTCTGGGTTATCTGATCTATTATTAGATCCAAAAGCCAGATATTGCTAAGCACTAATTGTTTTTGGTTTTGGTGTGAGGTTTTTTGTTTGGTTTGATTTGGGTTTTCTGTGGGGTTTTTGTTTGTTTGTGGAGAGAAATAGTGAACTCTTCAGGTGGCAACTGCCTTCCATATATGTCAGAGCTGCCCTTTTTGCCTTCTTAGAATTTGCCAAAAGTTACAGCTTAGAAATCTCTCAAGGCATGTTAGTATTGAGATGTTAACGTAATGGAACCAGCACTGTACTATTAAGTTACTGTGCAGTAAAGGGAAATATTAACTTTAAATATAATAATAAAAGGAGCAGAGTTAAAGGTAGCATGAATTACACTGGAGTGCTTGATTTAACACTGTTTGTTTTATTTTACAAAGATGTTCCTCTCTCCAGTTGCTCTGGAACAAATCCAAAGAGCAAAAAAAGCCAATTGCAAAGCAACAGTAACTAGATACAAATGTGCAACATAAATGTAAAAGGGAAAAACTGTACTCTCCCTAATGGCTCAGTTATATGGAGTTCACTTGTCACTTGTGAAATTGCCAACATGCTCACACAAATAATCACTTCTTTACATTAAATTGCCATTTAGAAATTCTGTTAATCTACGAAGTGTGGGTAATTAAATTCTGCAATTCACTATGGAAGTAGAGCATCCATACATTAAAAATGCTTGATCTCGTGTCGTTATACAGTAAAGAGATGACATACTTGCAGTGAAATACCTTTTGTGTGCAAGTTTCCACGAACGCTGTAGTCTTTAATTGTTTCCCTTTCCTGTGATGTCATTTTTCAATTTTTCATACTTTTGTAAATTAACTCTGGGTGGGTTTGGAAACCTTGATTCATGTGTTAAATCTATTCTTTTTTCTCTTCTGAAGAAACATAGAGTTAGAGCCTGTCATTTTGAATGTGTGGGGTTTTACAAGTGGCTGTATTGCTTTTGTTCAGACAAACTTTTATGCAGGGTTAGCTTTAAGGAGCCAAGTGTATGCTGAAGTACTTTGCTGATTTGGGATCTGAAACAGGGACTGGCAATCTGACTTCAGTATCAGGGAACAGAGAGCTGTAAAAGCACATAGCAGTGAGTGGAAAGATGACATGGAAGAGAACAAATATATATACTGATAA
Source organism: Manacus candei (assembly GCF_025592945.1). Lineage (NCBI taxonomy): Eukaryota > Metazoa > Chordata > Aves > Passeriformes > Pipridae > Manacus > Manacus candei. The sequence goes on along the minus strand of NW_026138083.1, from coordinate 8,264,263 downwards.
CCTTTGCAGTGGCATACCTTTTTTAACAGGTCAGTTTGGGTTTTTTTTCTGAGTAGGGTGGGAAAACAGTTATGTATTGAAGTCTATAGGTTATCTAGGGGAAGCAAGGAGGAATGAGAAATGCTGCAGAATCAAGGAAATCCTTGGCTTTGTACCTACATTCAGATGTTATGTAGAATACCCTTTTTTGATGCCTGTGCTTTTCAGTTAGTCACTACTGGCTGCTGCAACAGTGAAATGAATCTATGCCTTCCATGACAGCAAGGTCCATTGCTTCCTCGGAACTGCCTGGGTCTTTGAACTCTGGGGAGAAGGGAAAAAAAGTACTTTTCTGCCTGATATTGGAGGAAATCCAAATTTCCCTTGCAGCACATTTTTTTAATAAAAGGACAAAGAAATTGATTTTTGCTTTTTCATTTTAGGTCAACTGAGAGAACAGCTCAGCTACCTGAAAGGAGATAACTTTTTCAGATTTACTTGCTCTGATTGCTCAGAAGATGGGAAGGAGCAATTTGAACGTCTGAGATTAACGTGGCAACAGGTAAGTAAAATGTTTGTGCCAGCAGAACAACCGTAGGACTTCTAAAATTGTTTGTTGTGTATGTACTACACAGAAAAGGAGGATCAGTTTCAGTAAGAAAGAAGCATATGCGTGAACTTCAGAAATTAATTAGCTAAGGATTGCCTGCATATGAGAACTTGAGCATTTGGAAGGTAAATTGAAAGATAATAATACAAACAGCTCTCCTTACTTTTTCTTTTTTTTTTTTTCTCCTTATGTTGCTCATGAATTCATGGCTTCAGGCAGATTTTAGCTGCCAGGCATGAGCAGGTTTTTTGTATATAAGAAAATGTAAAATGACTGAAGTGGCAACATAGAAACAAAAAGTTTGCCAGCTCCCTGAATACAAAGCTCCAGCCTGGCTGCTTATGCACTAACAAGAGTCCTTGGTGTAATTCACTATTACAGTGACTTGCATACCTGAGCAATCAAAATAATCTGCATTATACAGCAATGACCAGGTACTAGACTGATGCACATCATGTGAAGGGCACTCAAGGGACAGGCAGGCAGTGCCGGCTGCCTCTGCTGAAAATGCGTTTTTCAGTACAGGCAGTAGCTGTTGCTCAGCAGTGTTTCCACATCGGGCAGTATGTGCAAGACATCTGTTTGCATCCTTTAGGACAGTAGCAGTGTGTTGTCCCATAAAAGATAATTTAAAACATCAGTTATAACTCCTACAGTGCTTTCTCGTGGTGGCCAGTGCAGGGGAAAAGATTGGTGTAGCAGTCTGTGGTTGGCAGACCAGCAGAGTTTCAGCAAGCTTCTAATTTGGACAGGAAAGGCTTCTAGCATTATGCTCAAGTCTCTTCAGAGTGGCATGGGGAAGGGGCAGACAAAATCAAAATGGGTGAGGAAGAAAGCTGACTAATGACTACCTCCCTAGGCTTCCAGCAGCCAGACCTGCTGCTTCTTCTTGATAAGCTGAATTGAGGGAAGGGGTCAAATTAACTCATCTGAAACAGGAAAAAATGGGGACAGTGATTTCTGTATTTTTTTTCAGAGTATGTGGCCTCAACAGATCCTTATCTTTAGCCATCTGAAAAGAGAATTGTTTTTGAAGTTCTGAGACTGTCCCACATGATTTAAAGAACCACAAAATCCTAAATAGTTACCAAACTAAGAGGGATTGTGAGGCAGGGGACATGAAAGCTGTCCATATTTCCTCATTTTGATGTGTTCAGCAGTGCATCCCAGAAAGCTAAGGTCCACTGTGAAGAGACCAATCTGCCTAAGAAAAACATATTTCAGACTCCTCTGAGGGTGAAGTATAAGTCCTTGTTGGAAGTAGTACCAAACTTTGTGGTTGTTGAAAGATGATCCCAGCCCAGCTGATTTTAGTTGTATTCAAATGAATTAAGTAAATGTAATTAACAGTTGGTCACCTGGGATTTACTTAAAAGAGGTGCAATAGTTTTCACACCTGCCCTTTAGTTTAGGTATGTAACAGGTCAGAATGAATTTGGTTGTGAAGTGTGCGTAAACAGTTTCTATTTAATGAAGATCACCTGTAGACAAACCTGATTCTTGCATACCTGGAACAATTAGGAGATCTTTAATTTTACAGAGCATTTACAGTCTGTTCAGTTTGGAAAATAAGTGTCTAGAAAGACCACTGTCTGATGGATTAGATCATTATATCTCTGATTGATTAGATAGTAGGATTACTTGTGACCACTTTTTTTTTTTTTGAAAGACTGTTTCCCTACACTACTTTCAGACCACAGTTGTACTGTAATTTATTTATACAACAGTTGCAAAATTTTTGTGTCTCAGCATAAACCTGCATAACGAGGCAGCTTGTTATTCCTCTGGGATGGAGAAATCTCTAGGCAAATATGCGTCTAACAAGAGAAAGACAGGAACGGGCAGCATGAAACCAAGAAGAAGATGGATTGCAGAAGTTGCCTATGAGATGTTGCAAAAATAAGATATTTATGAGGGAGCACAGATCTGCGTGTGTGTGGCAGCTGTGGGGGATAGTTCAGCAGAGAAAGCTGAAAAGATTCACTTGTATCCAACACCTTCTGTTCCAGGTCGTCATGTTGGCAATGTACAATTTGTCTCTGGAAGGAACGGGCCGTCAGGGGTACTTCAGATGGAAAGAAGATATTTGTGCTTTTATTGAGAAACACTGGACTTTCCTATTAGGGAACAGGTAAAGACGTGATGTTTGCCTGAAGGTCTGGTAGGCGAACCAAAGGAGTTTGTTATACAAATGGCCAAGAACCTGGTTAATTTGGCAACATCTCTGTTGAGCTTCACTAGTGAGAAAGTTGGAGCATTTAATATTGAGAATCTGAATATAGGCATGAGGGGTACTCTTGAGAAAAAATAAACATTTCTTACTGGGGAAAAACAGCCCCAAGAATGTCACACAAAAACAATACAAATGCATGTATTTTGAATTATTTCTTATCTTCCTTAAGGTAGCATGTGAACCTGCAAAGCCTTTGAGTTTTTCTAAATAGTCACAATGGATGGGTATTACAAGGCTTCAAGGACAAAACTGTGGTCCAGGAAAGTACCACATTACTTGGCTATAAGGCTTGCAAGGACCAAATTCTTCAAGAAGAACTGAGCTTCACCTTTTAGATTGTTTTGGATCTTAATACTTTTGGATCTTGGCTTTTACATAGAAGGTGTTACAAACCAATGAAACGTTTTTGATTGTGTGTAAAGAAGCTGTCAGAGTAGGAACCCCTCTTGTAAAGGACAGTCTTGGCTGTATGGGTGAACGGCACATTTTTTCTGAGCGTGCTGAAGCTGTCAAACCTAAGTGTCACTGTTAATGCATGTGCTATGAAGCCAGGAAAGGAACTGAGCAAGCCTTCCAAGTTGTAGATTTGATTGACTTCACAGCTTCTTTTCTTAAGCAGAGATTTCCCTGTTGTAAAGATCTGGCCTTTCTCCCTAACCAAATTTACTCTTTGGCTTTGCTTTCATTGCTTGTCTGTGCCTCCTTGCTTTGTTCTCAGAAATATTAGCATTTGTCCTCTCTGGTAATCGCAGTGACCCTGACAGGCTGATGGCCCATTGTCCCTCATTAAGGGAGCCATTGCCTCCCAGGGTTTGCTGTTCCCTTTTGAGACTTGCCCTGGGAACTGGGCACTCCTTGCTCTGATTAAAATTCAAACGAGTGATTACTGGCCTTGGACACAGTTTCCCCGCTTGCCTGGACAAGCCACTGGTGGAACACAGACAGCTGCATCGGATGTGTAGCAGTTCAAGGCACGCAATGCTTCTCTTCCTTGGCATATTAAAGTACAGCTTATCCAGATTTACTGTAACACTCTAGACTTTGCTCTGGGGCACCTGAGTTTAATCTCCCACCTATGAGGTTGAGTACCCCAAGGTGTGCAAGTGCAACACTTGGACAGCAGCAAATACCTGCTCAGCCAATCCTTGCCTGAGTATGGAAGTTTTTGCCAGTGGAGGTGTGCAAAGGCAAGAAGGAATCCTGAGATCCTGTGCAACTATGAGTTTAGGCTGTGCACCATGAACCAGATTCTCCAGTGTCCAGGAGAGTACTTCAGTTATTGGCTACAGAGGCAATTCTTTAATAATTCTTCTCACTTCTTCCCCAAGTGACATCCTAGTTATCCCTGGTTAACTGGTTAACCAGCTCTTAAAGGAACAAAAAGTACTCATATACCCAGTAGAGTACACTGCCCAGCAGAGTGAAAGGCTTAAATGCAGCTCCCTGCCTCCAAGTGGCCAAAAATGTGCTTCAGAGTAGTTCAGTGTATGTGCATCAGTGCCAGTGGCAGAAGCACTCTGCCCTTTCTGTCTTGGAGGAGACTCCAGGATGAAAGCACAGCTGGCGAGCAAGGATTTAACACTTGTTTTCCTCTCTCCCACCATAGGAAAAAGACCTCAACATGGTGGAGCACAGTTGCTGGCTGTCTCTCTGTGGGGAGCCCCTTGTTTTTCCGCTCAGGGGCACAGGAATTTGGAGAACCGGGATGGTGGAAACTGGTTCACAACAAACCCCCAACAATGAAACCTGAAGGAGAGAAGCTGTCTGCATCTGCCCTAAAGGCAAAAGGTAACTCTGTACCTGATGGTGTGTAGGTTCCTAGCTGGTCTAGAGCTGGAAGCCATGAGAAAAGTCCAGTTAAAACCATGTGTTTGTGTGCAGGGACAGATTCTTAGTTTTGTTGTGATGTAAGGTTTGACTCAAGAGAACTATAGTGTATATACTGTAGTGTGAGAAGCCTGTTATATTTTATTACCTTTTTGCATTGTGCTAACTGATTTAAAGGATTTTGAAGTTTGTGCAGAGTGTTTTGTGTTGTTCTCTTTTAGCTGAAATCCCCTGAATTTAGCTGAATTTCTCTACTTCTCTTTACTGTGGGGAATGTCTTTTGACTTTTGTCACTAGATGCAAGTTCTCCTTTGTGTAGAGGAACAAGATTGGGGCTTTAATGAGGATTTAGTTGTGTGTTGGCTTAATGCTACGTGTCCCAGAGCAAATTTCTTGTACATATTGAAAATACATCTTTTAAGGTTTGTAGTCAGTGTGTTTTTCTGGATGTGTAGTATGTATCCGGTGACTGCAGGAGCTCAGTGTCTGTTAGAATAAGTGAACTACTTTTTTAGCAGCTTCAAAGCCACCCCTGGATCCCATCATTACTGTGGAAGGACTCCGAAAGCGGGTAAGCCGCAATCCAGTTGAATCAGCCATGGAGCTGAAGGAGAAGAGATCTCGGACTCAGGAAGCCAAGGATATTCGGAGAGCCCAGAAGGAGGCAGCCGGCTTCTTGGACCGGAGTACTTCCTCCACTCCTGTTAAATTCACCAGTCGCTGCCGCCGTCCTGATATTGTCCTTGAGAAAGGAGAGGTGATTGACTTCTCCTCCTTGAGCTCATCAGATCGCACACCTCTGACAAGCCCTTCTCCTTCCCCATCACTGGACTTTTCTGCTCCTGGCACTCCAGCCTCACATTCAGCTACTCCCAGCCTTCTCTCGGAAGCAGATCTCATCCCAGATGTCATGCCACCACAGGCTCTGTTTCACGGTAAGAGGCACCATGTTTTTTGTTTAGTAATGAACCACATGTAGTTTTCTTGGAGGATATTCCCAGTGAACTGCAGGATCTTTTCAAGATAAGATGGAAAGTAACTGGTAATATTGTTTGTCTTAATTGAGTGTGAGAATTGACTAGTTTTCCATCGTTGTATTACCAGCTTCTAAGGCCAGAAGAAACCCCCATTATTGTTTTCTGAGGGATCCTGAATAAATAGTGGGTAGATTTCACATGGCAACTGCTGTACCACTCAGGATAAGCATTTCACTGCAACACAGATTACACTGTTAGATAGCAACTCTAGTTTTCTCTCAAATGTTTTTAATGGGAGAAATTTTATTCTCGTGCCAATGTCCCAGTAGATTTATAAGTTTGAGCATCTTGATTAAAAGATGCTGAATTTGGGTCTGATTGCAAAGCAGCGATGCAGGCTGAATGCTTTTAGTTCCTTAAGGAGCCAGACCAAAGCACTTCTGGATGGCAGGAAAAATAGTGAGGTTCTGTAGAGGAACAGAACTTCTCCAGGATATGCTAGCTGAAGATGCAGCTTTTCAGCTTGACCATTTGATCTCCAGTCTTCAGGAATTTTCAGAACTTAACGTTTGTCAAAGAGCATGAGCTTGCAGCTCAGGACAGGGCTCTGTTTTCAGATGCTGAACTACAAGACACTTTAGGAACAGGATTGATTCTGTGTCCTGAAATTGGACTCTTTACAGTGTCTCCTGTCCAAAATCAGGAGATCCAGAAGTATATAGAAAACAAAGTGTGTTGGGTAAAACCACATTGTTTTTCCTTAGCAGAAGAGTCCTGTGACAACCTTTTTTGAAATGGAGCTTTGATGTTTAAATTTTTTTTTCTCCCTGGATTATTTTGATCTGCTCAACAGATGATGAGGAAATGGAAGGAGATGGAGTCATAGATCCAGGAATAGAGTATGTGCCCCCTCCCAGTGGGACAGCCAGTGCTGGCACTCTGATAGCAAGCAGAAAAAAAGTGAAGACAGCTGAACAGATCAAGCAAGAGGTGGAGAGTGAAGAAGAAAAAACAGAACGGGTGGAAGGTGACAGTGAAGATCCTGAAGAGTCAAACACATTGTTGAAGGTGAGGGGACGAGACAAAAGAAAGCCACAGCTGGAGAAGGATGCTAAACCCAGAGCTCCCAAGCATACCTCTGTTAGTATCTATGAGGAAAAGCTGCTGCTGAAGAGACTTGAAGCCTGTTCCAATGCTGTGAGCATGACCCCAGAGGCCCGGAGGCTGAGGCGCAAGCTCTTAGTCAGGCAGGCCAAGAGGGAAAGAGGACTGCCACTCTTTGACTTGGACCAAGTTGTGAATGCTGCACTGCTCTTGGTTGATGGGATTTATGGAGCCAAAGAAGGAGGTGTTTCCAGGTCCCTAGCAGGGCAAGCAACATACAGAACTACTAGCCAGGACTTCAGGATCTTGGATAGATACCAGGTGGGTGTTTCCAAATCTAAGTGAGCTTTTGGCACTGGTTATTCTAAAGCTTTTGCTACAGACAGCAGTGTCACATCGAGGTTATCTGATTGCCAAAATAAAAAGGATTATATGAACAAGACTCATTTTGACTTGGGGCTGTGTCCTCACCGATGCTATCTTAAGACCCTTTCTTCTTGAGACATGCTTGTACAGCACAACAGTCTATCAGTGTCAGCATCACAAATGTTGATGTATTTGTACTCCAGCCCTGCTCAAATGCTGATGATGGAGGTCTGGAAGTACCTAAACAGGTGAATGTTCTACAAAGTACGTAGGAGGGAGATAACTTGCAGCGCTTTTTTGAGTGATAAGGGCAGCTCATAGGTTTGGGCACTAACTCTAAGAGTGCACAGCAGAGTCCACAGAGTTGGGACCACCATGGTCCAGTCCATCCTGTCACATTGAAAGGCCCTTATTCTGCATCCATTGATATAATTCCCCTGTGTTAAATCATTGACTGATCTTCCTGAAATGTTCTGCATTTTTCTGTACGTATAGACTATGCTACCCACCATGAAGGGATATCGACAGCAGACAACAAAGTTTCTGTATCGACTCGTAGGCTCAGAAGACCTGCTGACAGACCACAGTGTTGTTAGCCCTTATACATCCCGTGTCCTGAAACCTTACATCAGGTACAGATGATCAGAGGTTGAGTTTGCTCTTGGCTTGTGTACCGACAGCCCACCGAGAGGACATCTTTCCTGGGCAGTGCTCCTTGCCCCTCCTCAAAGAGCAACCCTGTAACCCTATGGTAACTATGGTAACCTCAAAAGGATAGTTTTACTTAGCTGAGTAGCTAAACTGATTGCATTGGGAAGGGTAATCTACAAGAGAGGGCGGGGCAGAGAGAGAATTGCTGTAGTCATTCAATCCAAGTTGCATGTGCTCTTGGGTCAGAACCATAATTTCCTTGCTCCTGGTGTAAGGACAGGCTGGCTGGGCATACTGTGGATCTGGGAAGTGTCCTGGCCTCTGACCCAAGGGTGGGTGTTTTTCCTGAGCTGGGTGTTGTTTTCCCCCATGAGTGGAAGACTGTCAGAAAATATTTCATGATCAGTACCCATTCAGCTGCAGTGGCAGTTACTGTTGCTCACTCGCTTTTTGTGTTTGCTTTTCATGTTCCTGACAGGCGTGATTATGAGACAAAGCCCCCAAAACTCAGGCTGCTGGCAGAAATCCAGGCATATCCACACAGGAATGATCTCAACTGGAAGGCTGAGCCAGAAGCACCCATTGATTACTGCTATGTTCGCCCTAATCACATCCCCACTATAAACTCCATGTGCCATGAATTCTTCTGGCCTGGTAAGATTCTTTCAGTGCTTGGTTTTCTAAGAAGGAAGTGGTTTTGTTCAGAAAAAAAACATTCTTGGGCCAAATTTTTCTTCTGTTGGTGTCTGGCTCAGTTCTTAGAAAACTGTTATCTGATGTCACAGGAATGCATTTGAGATGGAGACATGGGTTTGGTGTCTTTGTGTCTTGAAATCATGTAGAACTGGGAAATTAGGCCCCAATTAGCACAACCCCTACAGAAATAGGTGCCAATAGAAGTAGTGTAATAGTTTGGAAGTTAACTAAATTTAAGCACCCAGTGAAACATTTTTCAGAATCAGGGGCTGAAGTAAACAGTTCTACTGTTCATTAGCTTTGTGAGAAAGTTTCTTCCTAGCAGCCATTAGCTGGATATGTTGGAGTGAAAGTTGGGAAGTCATATGAGGAGCGGCTGAGGTCACTTGGTTTGTTCAGCTTGGAGGAGACTGAGGAGAGACCTCATCATGGTCTGCAGCTTTCTCACAAGGGGAAGCCGGAGGGGCAGGCACTGATCTCTTCTCTCTGGTGACCAGTGACAGGACCCAAGGGAATGGCATGAAGCTGAGTCAGGGGAGATTTATGTTGGATATTAGGAAAAGGTTCTTCACCCAGAGGGTGGTTGGGTGCTGAACAGGCTCCCCAGGGAAGTGGTCACAGCACCAAGCCTGACAGAGTTCAAGAAGAATTTGGACAATACTCTCAGGCACATGGTGTGACTCTTGGGGTTGTCCTGAGCAGGGACAGGAGTTGGACTCGATGATCCTTGTGGGTCCCTTCCAACTCAGGGTATTCTGTGCTTCTGTGAATTGCATTTACAACTGCAGGCTCCACTGTGATGTCCTTTATTTCTTCAAGCCTCAGTATGTACTGGGTTTGAATTTTTGTGTCATTTCTTGAACTGTAGGCTCTCTTGGGACAGTGGCTGCCCTTTATGGGGGTTGTCATGAGGCTGCAGTCTTTAGTTCTTCTGAAATAATAATAGGGATGTTCATCTACTGCATGGATCAGCTTTTGACAGTGCAGCAGACTAATTTGGAAAGGCCCAGTACAAACAGTCACACCTTTATTCCAAGTAACTGTTCGCTTTATGTTTTGATTTGCAGATAGTGATTCAGCAGGGTTTGTAGTTCAGCAGTGCTCATATACTGCAGTCAGGATCAGAGCTTTCTGTGCTACTCATTGTCCAAATTGTACAATTCAGGGCCTTGCACACCTTTCTTTTCACAAGCTCTTTCAGAGCTCATGAGAAACACTTGCAATCCCAACAGAGGCTGAACCTCTTTGTCATAGTCTCTCCTCTCCTGATAATGCATTTGAAGTTCTGGCCAAGTTGCGTTGCACCTTCATTAAGTTCTTCAGGACTCACCCTGTTTTATTTAACATAAGGAGTGTGGGTGACTGTGAACTATTCATCATTAAATCAGAAAGCTGACACTCCCATCAGTCTCCAAACAGGAATCAAAATCTCTTCTGTGGTGAAAAATTTCTGAGGCTGGGATATGATCATTGCACCCTGGTTCTGTTTTAGCAGGAGAGGTAAGTGAGGAGTTCATGCTTCAGGAGGTAAAGCCCAGTGTCTTTGTGGTTGCAAAGGATTTAGCATTCCATTGGGCTGGTACAACCTGGGGGGCAGGTGGGGATATGCAGCTGGGTGAACCTCATTAAACTGTCACTGTTGTTTAGAGAAACACCTATAATTCTGCTTAAGTTTAGGCCTCTGGAGCATGTGGGCTCTGGGGATCATCAGTGAATGACAGGTGTGCTAAGTTGCCTAATAGTGATGCTCTCATTCACCGAATTCAGAAAATCTAGGCACTTCACCATGTGGGATGAGCCCAGACCTTAGTTCTATGCCTCCAAATCATTCAAGTCAGAGCTCTTTTTGCTTCTCACAAGGCAGAAACAAGTTTGCAGGTAGTAACCACAAACGAGCTGTTGCGAAGCAAGATTCCCCCATGTTGTCTCTCCCAGTATCTTGTGCCTTCATGCCCTAATGGGAAACATCTCCTGAGTAGACAAGTGGTAAACCATCGTGAGCTAAGCATTTTCCTACAGGAATAACTGTGTGCTGAGGGGACAGCACCATTTCATAGACGCCAGTGCTCAAGGCAAGAAAGCGTTCCTGTACAGACACGCTGTAAGGCACTCCACAGGCAATTGCAGCCTTGAGATAATTAACACAGCTCCCTATTGCCAATCAATTCCTCCCACGTCTCGCTCCACCCAGTTTACTATCAAGCAAGACAATAATTCACCCACTTATTTGTGCCTGGTGAAGCCTTGCATCTCATCAAGAGTGATTACTGGAAAACATACTCTGCTATTACCCCACATTCCAAGTATATTTGCAATTGCCAACCTGAGGCTGAAACTATTTTTGGTACATCTCCACTATGTCTTGCATCTTGTTTAGGGTCAGTCCACTCAAATTACCAAGCAGTCCATCTTCAGTGTCTTGAACTGCAGTGTTTGACACTAACATGCTGTGTAGATGCTCTAGGACTGCAGCAGCAGTGTGATTAGGCAAGGTAACAAACTCCACTCAGAAGTCACCAGCCTCGGGTGTTTGTGTCCAGCCTCTGAGTCACAGAAGCACCACTGCCTGAGAGGCTGCTTCATGCCCCAGCTTAGAGAATTTGCATGCTAAAAGCAGATGTCTTGATAACCTGGAAAGCTGTGGTCAGGTATCACAGTGCAGCTCCACAAGCAGCTGAGTATGTACAAGAGGAAGCAGTAGGAGCTCAAGGCAAGGTGGAGAAAAGAGATAGGAACCATAGTCAAGTAATGCTACCAGAGTTGAAGCCCAGTTTCATGTGTGCTGCCTCCAAAGAGAGCGAATTTTAAGTTTTAGTTTCATCCTTAAGTCATTTGAAAGGAAATTAGCTTTGTTACTTTCTCCATGCAAGATTCACTGCTAGTAATCAGGTCGTATTTTGTCTCTGTTTTGTTGAATCATCTCCTTTTACCTTACATACCTAGCAGGGGAGACACCAGGCAGCTGGTTTTCCCAAGGCAAGGTTCATCCCCTGCACTCTAGGTGTCCCAACCCCTGTGATTTCCCAAAATGCAGGAAATTTGTCTGCATAATTTTTAGTAGTGGAGGACTGTTCTAGCAGGAGCTTTGGACCAGATGATCTCCAGAGGTCCCTTCCAATGCCAACCATTCTATGATTCTGTGATCTCTTTATAGCAGAGCTTTGAAATAAAGGTAAAAAAGGAAGGGATCAAGTGAGTGTTTCTGAGAATCCTTAAACCCTGGAATTTCCATACAAGTGGTTTGCAATGTTTTCAGCTGCTGTTTCTCCCTTTCTCCGTAGGAATAGATTTGTCAGAATGCCTGCAGTATCCAGACTTCAGTGTTGTTGTCCTTTACAAGAAAGTTATCATTGCCTTCGGCTTTATGGTGCCAGATGTGAAGTACAATGAAGCTTACATCTCTTTTCTGTTAGTTCACCCTGAGTGGAGAAGAGCTGGGATTGCAACCTTCATGATTTACCATCTTATCCAGGTAATCAAACGGTCCCATGACTCTGCCAAAGAACTAGCTCTTCCTTCTTCCTTGTGTGCACACATGCCAATATTAGAGAGTAAGAAGTGTAGTGTTCTTCCCTTCTGGCTCTTTCACCTTTCCCTTTCTCTACTTACACTCCCACACAGATTGTCAGCAGCCAGTGTGAATATTTATGGGGGAAAATAATTTCCAAAGCAGAAGCTAAAATGTATTTAGAAGAACAGCCATACTGGTCAGGTCCTCAGAATTAGCAAGATGCTGTACACTTTGAATGGCTTGGAATTAACTTTGTGTTCTTCACTGGTCAATAGTTCATGTAAAAGTAATACTGTAAATGTGGAGTTTAAAGGAGAAAATGAGATAATAGTGGACAGGTTCAATTAGAATCTATTGTAGCTTTCTTGGCTACACTTGGAGGTTTATTCCATTACCAGGGCTGTTGCATTAAATCAATTACTGATCTTAATAATTCACTTTGACTTTTAATACACTGGTTCAAATACAGCTGAGTTGAAAATAAAGAGTGTGTGCAACCTCATTCACTTTGTTCAAACTAGCTTGTACTGGGCCTTCTTCCACAGGAACACTTGGGATAATTAATCTGAGCTAACTAAATGGGTGGTATTAACATAGTTAAACATCATTAAATCTCTGAATCAGTACTGTTATTCAAGTGGCCTTAATTCCATTTACTTTCTTGAATTAAACTGTAGGAAAGCCAGCTTAATTTTGAGTAAGAATGCAGATATATGTCCTTTTCATAGCGTAACTGTGCCTCTTCAGGACCCACAATTTTACCACTCCCTGAACTCTCATGACAGAGCTGCCGATAGGAAACACTTCTTAACTTGTTTTAGTCAAGATGAGCTGCACTAACAAAACTCATAATTGAAAATGTTTTTTCTCTTATTTATTTGGCTGAAGAAAGGTAGGGAGTGCTGGCAGAGCCTTAAGAACAGTGATCTGTTCTTTGGAAAAGCAGTTTTCACTGAGAGTAGCTCCTCTGGACCATCCAAGGGTAACTCTTCTACCTGCACAGCTCTCTGCAGTGTCCACCTCTTTTCTCTATGTGTTGACACAGGCCACTAACCAATATACTTTAAATTCACTCCTTGCATTTCTCAAGCATCTCTGTGTGTTGAAGTAAATTGCCCTCAGCTGTAGTCTGTTGATGTGAGATGTCAACACCCAGTGAGAACACGTGTGAGCAATGTGCCGAGGTTTGCAGGGATCCAGCAGGTGGACTCTGGAAGACTGTCTCTCCAGCAGAGTTGGGATGCATTGGCAAGTCAGCTGTAGAAAACCCTTACACCTTTTTTGTAGGATGTATCACATCAAATTAACCTAATCCTGCTTGCAGGTAGACTAGCATAAAATTACCACATTCAGGAAAGCCAAGCAGATTTGAGGCTGATTAGGCTCACTAGCAATGAGATCAGCACTATGTTTGGCTCACATTAGATTTATTTTTCCATTGCTGACTTTTTGTCAGTGGTAGAAGGCATTTAGCCATGTAGGAGCTTAAATGGTGGTTGTGACCTTCTGTTCCTCAAACACTAGATTGTAGGTGCTGCTTTGCAGCCTGCTTGGGCTTGGGGTTTACTCTCTATAGCTAGAGACACTTTCATGTGCTGTTCAGATTAAGAGTAGTTCCTTTACTTTTGGATCAATGGGCTGAGGTTGGGGGGGAATTCTTGAGAAAAGCATAACTTAACAGGAAGTGTTTTGATGCAAATAGTAGTGACTGGTTTGCTCTCAGAAGTTACCCTCTAATGCATCTGGCCCAGAGGAGCAAACTGCATTTTCTTAATGATCTCATTCAAACTTCCTTTCCCCCAAAAACCTGCTCTGAATTATTTCTTCTTTTCCTTCCCTCCTTAAATCCCCTGTGAGAGCTTTACCTTTGAATGTTCTGCCTTGGAAATTTTCTGAAGGATTTTACTGTTCCCACTTACAGTTACAATACATTCCATATACATAGAATGCTATTAAAACACTTGATGAAAGCAGAAAAAAAATTACTTCAGCGTCTTTATCGGTGTTGCTAGTTAAAATAATTTGGTATCTTTAAGGTAACTTCAGCCATGCTGTTTGCTGTCTGAACTGGATTCCTGCCTTCTCAGTAGGTGGAGTGCTGTGCCCTGAAGGGTGGGAGAGGAGCTGGGTGGAATAGATAGGAATTCTAGTGTGACAGCCCAGAGATGCCCTGGGGCTGCTCCAGTGGTCACAGAGAGCTCAGCTCTGTTTGCTGATGGGGAGGAGTGCAGTAAGGTGCCTGATCCTCTGGCATGTTTTGTCTTTTCTTCAGGCCGTTGTTAAGTATCTGAAATCAGTGCTGTACACTGAGATTATTTTTAATTAACAATTACTTTAGTAATTGACAATGGAAAGATGACAAATTATAATCCCAAACCTGCTTTCATTGGCAGAGAGTCCATGTTTCCCAGAAACAAAGGCTTGAAGGAATAGCGGCGTTCCCTTTGCCTTTGCTCTTGCAATGTGTGATGATTTCTGTGTCGGGGCCTCCAGCTTTTCTCACATTTCCTCAGTAACTTGAATATCTGAACGGATGAATCTCCTCACCTCTGCATTCCCCCAGAGGCTGTCTCATTCTCTCACTGTGATATCTTCTTTTTTTCTTTCCCCCTTCCCTTGGCAGACCTGCATGGGCAAAGACGTAACTCTTCACGTCTCTGCAAGCAACCCTGCTATGCTGCTCTACCAGAAGTTTGGATTTAAGACTGAGGAATACATTTTGGATTTTTATGATAAATATTACCCCTTGGACAGCAAGGAGTGTAAGCATGCATTCTTTCTCAGGCTGCGGCGCTAATCTGTCAGAGCTGTCTGGGGATCTCTGAAAAGCCCAATCTGTCAAAAAAACTACCACAGCTTTCAGTGCAGGATGTTGGCTGTCACATGAGAGCTGGAACACACCAGTGGATTTCAACAGTGCTATGTTGTGTGCTAAAACTGCAATCCAAGAGGATTGATTCCTGTGCTCCAAGGGCAGAGGCCTGAAAATGCCAGCTGGGATATGCTGAAACCACTGGAAGACTGAAATTGTTTACAGGGAATTTTCCTGGCACTGTTACTTTGAAGAGCCTCATTGACAAACAAGCAAAAAAATATTTGTCACTTCAGAGGAGCCCCATGAATTTCAAATCTTGAAACCTGTCAAAAAAATGCTGCAGGTTTTTAATTTCATTTTTTGTTTATGAATGAAAATGAACCTCTAAAGTTAAATCATTCAATGTTTCTGTAATTTGATTGCTTTGCTAGGAACCATGTCTTGAGTCTGTGAAGAGAAATGAGATATTGGTGCACGTAGCTGGGCAGTAACTTTAGGAAAGCTCTACACATGCCAGAACAATAGTACTGGAACCATGTTTTAGGAATAGTAAAGAGTGTGTGAATTCATGTGATTCCAAATAAAAGGCTCAGAGAAGACACCTTTCTTCTCCTCCTTCTCTGCTGCCTTCCTTTCACCTTGTTGACCCTGTGCTCAAGTGTGAAGTTCTTGCAGTGCACAGTATTTTGTGTTTAGGAACAAGGTGTCATGTGGGTTTGTATCTAGGCAAGATAGGATACCATACCTGCCAAATCAGCCCTTTGAAATCTTACAACCTTTCTGCCATTGTTGGTGCTGACACAGTTGTTGGCACACCTCTAACCATAGAGCTGGCCTTGAAGGCTCCAGCATCCACCTCCTCCTGCTACAGGCACTCTGGATAGAAGAAACTCAGAAAAGTGTGTGGTGATGTTTGAAATGCAGGCTGATTTGTAGAAGCAATCTGCTTGCAGTTTGGAGGGAAGAGAATGTTAGAGGTAGGCCAGATCCAGTTCTTGGAAGCACCAAGCTGTCATTTCATGGTTCTAAGTATAAGTAAAAAGGAGAGCAGAGAATAAATAGAAATAACCAAGAACGAAAGAAAATACAAACTCCAAATGGTTTCTCTGGTAGTGGGCTCTTTTCCTTTTATGCAGTTTAGTGGCTTCTCTCTCCCTGACTTTCACTGCAGATGAACAGAAAGCAGCACTGACGAAAGGTCAGTCTATGCATTTTAACTACGGATCACATCCACAGTGATGTTCCTTTCACATCAAGCCCACAAAGAACTACACACCAAATGTGACTTCTTTGTTCTTAATCCACTGTGTGTACCTGTTGGCTACCTGGCCACAGTAGAAGTTGCCTTAACAGTCTTCATTTTGGTAACAGAAGAGAAAGGGACACAAAGTATGTTTTTGTGTAGTCAACGTATATCATCACCAACACAAAACCAGTGGTAGTGGGAGGGAAAAACGGGCCATCCAAGGGTTGTGTGCCCTAACATTCTTGCACATTTCTGCCTGCTTTATGACTGTGAAAATTTTTGATGTTACTTATGTTACAAGTTAGCGGTACTTGGAAAGAAAAAAAAAACCTGTCTTTATGAATGAATTAAAGCCCTTCCCTTGGAAAAGCCTACCTGTAGTTGTACTGTTTGTTAAGCTGTCTCTCCATCATATTTCATTGAAATCTAGCAAACTCAAATATGGCCGACAGAGGATGTGTGTGGGCAGCTGACCCAGGCAAGAAACTCCTTATTTCCCCACTGGACACCTGCACAGAAGCCACACCCATGCAGGCCTTAGCAGACTGTCCCTTTCCAGCCAGAATTGGGAGATACAGGATAGTCTGAAGAAGATGACCAGTTCTGCATTGCGTTCTCAAAGGTGACCAGGAAGATTTTGAGCACCTGCTTGCTCTGTGCCTATATCTCTCTGGCTTTGTCCCTCAGAGGGAGAATGCCAAGTGAAGAGGGTGTTATAACAGACCTGGGATACCTGCTGTGCTGCAAACAGCTTGTCTTATCCAGGTGCTTCATTTACTCCCAGATCCTGAAAGGCAATTAAGTGATTAAATGCCTTTGAGCCTTTGCACCTCAGCTGCTTTCCTTTTTCAGGAAGACTGGTAAGAATGAGCTCAGTAAAGCTTACAGGGAATGGAGATCGGTATTGCTATTTTGCTTGTTTCTTAATAATTTGCCCATATTTCTGGGAAAATTAGTTAGTTAACAGCTATACTTATTATATCCCACACTCTCAGGACTGGGAGATTAAGTGTTACCTTCTGTGCTTTTATAGACTGCACACCCTGTTCATTCGTGCTGCCTGTGAAAATGTGGTGTGCCTTTGAATTGCTTACTATGAGATCCTTCCCTGATGATCCTAATGGCTTTGGTGGGTACAAGTGTGGCTGACTCAAGCATCACTTCACTGATAGGGTAAAGGTGAACAGCCATGACCCAAGAACTTTCTGACTTGCAAAGAGATCCCAGCAAATCAGATCTGAAAACCAGTGGTGAAAACTGCAGTATTCGTGTGTTATTTTCTCTTGGCAACTCAAGCTGTAGGAAACATTTGCTTTTATTCTACTGGCTGTAGGGGTGAGCACGGAGGTACTGTTGGGTGAGCAGGAATTCACCCCCGCTTTCAGCAAGAGTCCCAAGGACAGGAGGCTGAGGCCAGCATCCTGACAGGCACTGTGTGAAGTCAGGTGTGCAATCTGATAACCTGGGGAAATGCACCAGGGCTGCCAGGGAGCTCTACTTGTCTTCACTAGGTCAGCGCCAGAACTTGGCAGCCTTTGAAGTAGCTATAAAATAGCTGCTGCAGCTCAATCTCTCTTTTGTGGCTGCACAGGGATCACTTCAAGGGTCCTCTCAAGATAATGTTTCCTCCCCATAATGTTGAATAATGAGAAGTTTAAAGGCCAGTGCTTGAATGGGCATGGATTTCTCTGCAAGGAATGAGGCTCCTAGCCCTCCAATTCCCTCTTTCTGCCTTGGAAACCAGGGTGATTTGTTACCTTAGCTGTGATTAAAGAGCCATCATCCACCCTGCTTTATGATACGACTACTCTGCGCTTCCCTGATCTGTGCAGTGACTGTAGCAGCGATTAGAGTTGACAAACACAGCTCAGTTTAACAGAACAAAATTTTCCTGGAGGATGAAGGTGGAACCTCACTTGCTCAAAAAAGTGCAGAAAAGCCCATGCACTTCCATGGCCTTGTCTGAGCTTTGATACTTCACAACCAGGAAGCAGCCTGCTGTAGTCACCTTATTGTGCCCATTCATCTGCTATAGCTGAGCTGGGTAAATACTCAGATCATTCTGCATAGTAGTCATTAATTTTGTTGAAGTAATACTTTGCAGTTTACTTTGAAAGAGAAGTCCTGAGTGTCCTGACGTTGCACAAGTGTCAAATGCTTCTTTTCAGACTTCAGATCCAGACTGGGGGCTGAAACAAAAGTCTGCTTGGTCCATTCATTGCCACCTATAGTGTGAGGATGTGCTGCTTTGCAGACCCACCTGCTTGTGATTATAAGCTCTTCGTGAGTGGTTGAGCTAAGCCATCTTTATCACTTGTCTCTGCCAACCTGGTCCACAGAGTTGCTTCCCTCTAGCCCTTGCGTTCTTTCTGGAGGAGACACTGAGCAAACACAGCTCAGGAATCTTGAGCTCCCGCTGCTGTGACGGATGAGTAGCCAGGTCGTCCCTGCAAAACCAGCGAGACAAGAGTGCTTCGTCCTGCTTTCTTCTCCAGACAGGCAGCGTTAGCCAGGCAGGGACAGTGAGCTCAGCCGCTCCCGCTGCCCGCGGGAGTGGAAAGGCGGATGCCTGGGGCCAGGAACAAGCAGCCACTGTCGCGGAGGAGCGGGAGCATCCCTGAGCGGGCTTTGCCTCAACAGGAGGGTTGAGGAAAGAGAGTTTCCTGTTGAGGAAGCTGTGCTTCTCTACCAGCTCTGTCAGCACAAAAACCCATGGCACCTTCCTAGGAGTGTAATTAAAAAAAAAAAAAAAAAAAAATCGATCTGGCAAACTTATCCTTCTTCCCCTTGGATTTGTGCTGGGGGCTTTAAAAAACCCCACAGAAAACAAAACATTCTTTTTCCTCCTGGCTCATGCTCTCGGACTCTTCGGAATTTCCAAGGCTGCCGCTGGCGCTGGAGGGCGGCAGAACCGCCCCGCTCCCGCCCTGCTCCGCGCCCGCCGCCGTTTGAACAGGGACATGGCGGCCGGCGCGGGGCAGGCGGTGCTGCCCGAGGAATGGCGGCTGTACCTCGTCTCCTCCCGAGTCGCCACCTTCCGCAACTGGCCCTTCACCGAGGGCTGCGCCTGCACGCCCGAGCGGGTGAGCCGGGAGCGGGAGCGCGGGGCCGAGGGAGCGGGGCGGGCAGGCGCTGACGGGACCTTCCCGCCTTCCTTGTGCCCGCAGATGGCGGCAGCGGGTTTCGTGCACTGCCCCAGCGAGAACAGCCCCGACGTGGCGCAGTGCTTCTTCTGCCTCAAGGAGCTGGAGGGGTGGGAGCCCGACGACGATCCCCTGTGAGTACGGGGTGGTTTCCCTGGCCCCCTCTCCGATCGGCGCCGCTCCCGATGGCGGCGCCGCTCCGGCAGCGGGAAGCGCTGCTGGCAACCGAGGTGCTCGGCAGGGGAGAACAGCTGCGTGTGGCTTGTTGGGAGCTACTGTCTTCTATTTTCTCTTTCCCCCCCCCCCGTCTTTTCAGGGAGGAACACAAAAAGCACTCTGCGGGCTGTGGTTTTCTTTCCCTTCCAAAAGAGCCTGCTAACCTGACACTACAGGAGTTCCTGAAGCTGGACAAAATGCGAATAATAAAGGCAATTGTACGTACACAGCGTACACAGAGACCGTAATGTATCTCTAACCCCCTGTAATGTTGGAAGAGTTACTTAGTTTCTAGTCTTGGGATTGTTTAGCTGGACTCCTTGTTCCTTATCACTGCGTTGCCAAAGTGCTTTGTTGCCCCCAGACTGGGGCTGGATGAGGTGGACCATTCCTGGTCCTCAGTCTCTGCTCTGTGCGAGACGTAGCCTGATTTCCCCTTGAAGCTCGACGATACTAAGTCTTCTACTTAGTAGTAGGCAGTAATGTACTATTTTCACTTTCTGCAGAAAAAAGAGATTTCTCAGAAGATGACCGAGGTTGAAGATGCAGCCAAGAGCACACGTTCTAAAATAAAGAATCTGGCCTAGACTGCTGCAGCTTCACACTTGCTAGTGACATCTTTCTTGTAAATGTACTGTGGCACTGCCACTGTGCCTGAATGGCTGTGTTTCCCAAGGCTGCTTCCAGACTTGAGAAGCAGGCTGAATTCTGCTTCACTCACCTGAGTCTGTCTAGGAAGTACCTGTGGTTTGATATATTGCATACATAATCTTTCTCTGCACGGATTCTCCTAATCTTTCTGTTGGTTTTATTAAGGATTACTACTTGTAGGTTTACTTGTTCTCTTTTTTCTTTTTTTTTTTTTTTTGAAACCCAGCTGTTTAGAGATATTGCTGTATTGTAGAGATCCTGGTAGCTCTGGTGTTAAAACATATTTCTGGCAAGAATTGACAGGCATTTCCATTTTTGTACTGGATATACCAATGCTTTAGGATACTTTGGGACATGAAAAGGGGAAGGATTTTTAAAAATCCTTCAGGGATTTAGGATTGTGGCTAATAACATTGCTGTTCTGCCTTCAACTTTTATCTATACATAGATCAACACGAGGCAGCAGCCAACTACAAGTAGAAGTTTACAAGGATACCAGGCACACTAAGCTTTGGTATAATTCAAAGTAGTTTTACTCGATTTTCTGGAGGAAAGGAATCTGACCTTCAATGCAATGGGCTGCACTGAATGCAGTTTTAACATCAAAAGGGAAAATAAGATCATCAGCCTCAGTGCTGTTGCCCAAGTGTCAAACTTTTTTAAGCAGCATTCATTAGGCATTAAAGACATTTCAAAGACATTCAAATTTATTTGTGCCTGGGAAGGTTTGGTTTGTCCCTTTCCTTGCACAAGTTTGGAAAGGAAAAGAAATTTGCAAAACAGAGTGAAGTCAGTCAGAAACTGCTCTGACCTGCTGGAAAGGAATGGGGGGAATCTTGGAGAAAATATTTGACTGTTACAGGGCCCAATCTGATTGTACAGGGTTGTGAATTTTGTGACAGAACTGAACACACATGATTACATGCTCCCAAAGTCAAGGAACCTCCAGCTCTATTTTGGGAAAAAGGTTGTTGTAGTAACACGTTGACGACACCAATGCTCCTGAGTTTCATAAGTTTGTTCACTGTTCTCTGTCCAACCTTACTTGGAACAATGAAATAACCTCATTATTTCCAGTTGTAACAGCCAAATCATATGCTGATTGCCCTTCTGCGTTCTTCTTTTGTATGTTTGCATTGCAGCTGTAAATAAAGAACAAATTGGTTTCAAATACTTAAATTCATTTCAAGTTACTGGACTTTGTGAAGTGGCTTGTAGGTAAATGTTGATGCGGAGTAACTTCAGAATTTCTGCACTTCCTGCAGGGACAGTGATAAGACCACTGAGCCTTGGACAGGCTCTGGCCCTTCAGTAGTGCCAATTAGGTCTGTGCAGGCAGGCTGTGGGTAGCCTGCAGCTGAGCTAGAAGCCCAGCTACAGTACATACCGTAACAGGACTCGGATGCTCTCCTGTCCCTCCAATCCAAGCAGAACTGCCTCATGGAGAGCTGTGTTGTTGTGCCTGCATAGGAGGAAAGAACAATGTACTTATTACCAAAGGAAACTATCCCAGTACACGTCTTAGCATATAAAACTAAGGAAAATTAATAGGATACAGAATACGCTAGAAGTGTGGTGGGCTTTAGTGAGGTTTATCATATTAAATGGATGGGGGAAGGAACTGAATAGAACAGCAGCTTTTGTAACAGCAGTTATGAGAAGTCTTCAAAACTGCCAGCTGAAAGAAAAACTGTGGATACTGTCCTTGAAAGGAGCTCCTCAACTACATATTTGTGTCAAAGGAGGGGTGGGAGGTTAGTTCTAAAATTGGAGCATGTGTGCTTTTTTTTGGTAAAACTTCAAAATACCCAAGGCAGAGAATCAGCGCTCACTCACAGTCCTGACTGCTGGTCTATGTCGGCACCTTTCTGCACAAGGAGGGAGATTGCTTCTGTGTGCTTGTTAAGGACAGCAACTGTGAGAGCAGGTTGATCCTCGTCGCTGATGCAGTTTGGGTCAGCTCCCTAGAATGCACAGCAGAGGGAAGGTGAGCTGTTAAAAACCATACAGATTCTTCAACTTCCATGTTGTTTTAATATTATGCCAATTCAAGTTGGCAAGTGGGCTTTATGCTCAAGACAGAGAAATGTTAAAATTGTGTTGCTTTGCTTCTTCATGTTTCTTCTGAAAATGTTTGTCATCTCCTAGCTCAAGGTCAGAGTAATGTATTTAATAGCAGTCAAATCAGATTCCACAGTCAGGGTGCACCTTACCCTACCACACAGCAAAAACTTAGAGGTTATGCTCGCTTTTTTCCTATAGAGAGGACTTAACCCTAAACTATAAAACTTTCTGCTTGGCCTTGACAAACAGAGAAGAATGCCTTATGCACCCTAGAAATTTGGGGAGAACATATATAAATGTAAAATAGGTTGCATCTTCTCGAAAATGCTCTTTTAATCTGAAGACTATTACGAGACTGTTGCCTCCTAGGCATAAAGCTAAAGTTGCATACCAGGCTTATATTCTGTCAGTAAATGGTCAAAGAATTGAAAAGGGAAACTTCAGCAAGCAATAACTTACTTCACTGAGCAATTGTTCTATAAAGGTGATTCTTCCTTTTCCATTTGGACCCAGTTCATCCAGTAGTTGTCTGGATTCTGGCTGTGGAGACACAGACAGTAACATTTCACATAGTGAAAACTAGGCCATATCCTGCCTTTGAGTAAAGGTGAAAAATGCACACAGTGGCTTGAATGCAATGTATCTGAGCCTCATTATTGCTAATCCATGACTCTTCTTCGGGAATGTCTTTTTCAATATCAGCAAGTGTTCGGTAACCCAGGCTAATACCTCACTATTGAGGTTTTGATTCAGCAAATGTGTCTGAAAAATATTAGGTTTACATCAATGCAGCTCTCCAGGGCTGTATAAAGATCTGCTCAGCCCAGTAAAAGTGCTATATTTAGGATTAAAATTTGAAGCTTCCAGAATTTGTGAAAGTATTTTATTTAAAAAATGCGTATGTTTTTTCTCACAGAAGTTAGTTTACTAAATCTTAAAACAACAAACAATAAAATGTAAAGCCTTTAATTTCTTCCCAGGCTTCCAGCTCGTTCTTCTCATATCACAGAGCTATGTATCTTCTCCCACCTGTTGGGATAGCTAACTGTTCCAAGCTTAGATTAATGTACATTTCCCTTTTGAAACTGACAATCGGTTTAGTAGGCCGTTCTTTCAGGAAGTTTGGTCTCTAGTGGAAGTGAAGCCTTGCTTCTGGAATTAAACTAGGCCTCAATTATGCTGACATCTCAGCTTAATGGGAAAATGGAGTTGACTTAAAAGCTTGTTAGGTAGATCATCTTCTCCCGCCTAGTTCATAGACATACTGTGCCAACAGTAGTTCCAGCACAGTACATCAGTGGAGTCAAACATAGTAAAGTCAAGGGAAGATGACAGTGTCTTCATCTGATACTGCTTCTGAAGAAAACCTATAACAGAATCAGTCTCCAACAGTGTTTTGGCCTAAAGTACATCATCACCATCATGGCTGGGCTTCGTGAACGAAGATTTGGGAAAATACAACGGGTTCAATAATGAGAGAAACAATCTAATTAAGCTATTAGTAGGAAAAAAACATAGTTATTTTCAGTTCTGTAATAAATGTCAGTTACCAATGTTCAGGTTTTATATTAAGCTGGACTTTTATGCCCCGCCCCAGTCAAGGGGCATATTTTAACCCTTAAATGCCCTCCTTCATGTTAGTGCTGCTCCATAAATACTTTTTCTTGTATTTGCAGAAGATACTTACAGAGAGCTTATCTTCTTGTCCTGTAAGTGTTCTTGACTTTGTTCTCTTTATTTTGCCTCTTGAATGGAAAAGATTACAATCATCTTTGCCTACCAGAAAGGAAAACAAGTGTTAATTCAAAGCAAAGTCAGTATCCTAACTAGAACTTGTGGGAGAGGTCTGGAAATAATTTATCCCCAATTAAAGCAATATTTATCAGTTTTCCACACGAGAAAGTGATGAAATATTTGTTGCAGATCATAGTGGTTTTAACAAAAGTTTTATACTCAGGCAGTCTGAAAAACTTGCTATTTTGAAATGAAGATTCAGTGAAATGTGGAGTTTGGGGTGGTGGTTTCTTTTCTAACTAGTTGCAGCTATTCAACAGTTTTGACTCAGATTCATGAATTGTTTTGTCCAAAAACCTTATAATTTTTCAAAGCAGTCTGATTTCCAAATACTTAAGAACAAGACTAGAGGATCATCAGTAGATATGTATGGCCATTATTTTTAAGAGACATAATCTATCCAATGTGCAGGAGGGTTGAGAAGGAAATTATGCAGCATGTGAGGATCATTTGTGAGGATCCAAGTGCCTGGAATCACAGTCACATTATTAACACTCCAAAAAACCAGCTCCCAGCGCCATGGCCGCCTCTTGCCAAGTCTCAGATTGGAAGCACAAAGTGGATGAAACCTATATGGGAATTGAAGCATGTCAAATGATTCTATAGCAATTTCTGAATTCTAATGCTGACTTTACAACTAGTTGATTTAATGAAAATCTAAATCCAATATGAGATGCCTAAAATGCTGAGCTCTTACTGACACCAATGGGAGATGCAAGTTAACATCATCTGTGAAAACCAGGTCTAGAATTAATGTATTTCATCATTTCTTATCTTTGCCAAATATGCCCCAGCTGAAGTCCATGGCACAGCTCACAAGCAGAGATCATATTGATATTTATGGCTCCTATTGTAAAAGAATATGGGAAACATCTAAAGTTTTATCGCTATAATAAAAAAACTGCTATGAGCTATGGCTGCAGTTAACTGGTCTCAGCTGCTCTCTAGGGATGAAGGATTCCTAAGAATTTTTGAGAGAGTCTGTATGTTACTTAAATCTCAACTTGGATACATTTTGAAACTTCAAGATCAAGTTAAGCATGTACAGAATATCCCAATATAGTAGTTTACCCACCTCAGTGTCTAAGCTTCCAAGCTTTACTTCTTTATTCCTGACTGCTATATTTATGGTCTATTGTAAAGACAGGGGAAAAAAAAATCTCACCAAAACTGGTCTGATTCCTATCCTGTCCGTTTCTGACTTCTGTTACAGTATTCAGGTAATGACTGCTGAACTTCACTGGTTTATTAGTATGAATATCCTGTAGAATCATCAAATGCAGGCAGTTAATAAGATTATCATGTAATGCTGTTATAAGCTTGCTGTGGCACAAAACAGTTCTGTTTGCATATAGGAAAATACATAGGCTTTTAATATCAGTGTCAAATTACCACAAGACATTATCATATGTAATTGAACATTGAATTTTGAGGCAATATAATGTAGCAATTTTTTCTAAAATTTGTTTTGATTTAGGAAAAAAAAGGTGATACAACCTGACTTAAAGAAATGAAGATTCTTATCCAAATGACACTTGAGAGATTTGATTAACTCCTCAGTTCTGAAATGATGTGATATACCTTTTCAGGCCCCACATCACAAGGTAAGCTGCTAAGTTTCTACAAAAGAGATATAATCTGAATTTCAGATTTTTGAAACAGTAGATTTTCATCTTTGAAATGCTGGAAATGAGGGTGGATTTTGGAACAAGGTAATTCTGGAGATAGGGATTCCAGATTCTGAATACAGTTAACAGGAGCTCCGACAAACATTATCTCCAAACTACTGAAAATTACTAAACTTGTTTCTTAAGAGCACAGTTTGCAGGCTGAAGAGAAGCAGGATCTAAGATCAAAAGCTCACCATCAAAAGCTAGAATCATCAAACAACATCAGCTGAAAGAAGAATGTTAATAGCAACTAACGAAATGCAAGATGATAGCAACATAACCATGAAGTCTGGCTTAATCAGATAAAGATACCTGTTCATCCAGCTCCAACAGAGAAAGAAAAAGATTTTTTTCTCTAAAGTGATATGTTAACACGCTCTGAATAAAAGAATTTCTTGTTTAGACCCAAATTTAAAATGTATCAGCGTTACGCTTGCTGTCTAGTGACAGCTTTATGCCAGCTGCCTATCAACAGGCCTCATCCCCTGAACTGACCTTGTTAATAGCAAGAACATAATTCAGTGTAATAGTGACTTCATAGTCATCCTCACAGATGGTAGCAGAATTAATCTAGAAGGAAAGAGCAGCCATTAGTACCTCTTACAAAAAAAATACACAGAAAGAGTTTTAGGAATAAGTCTTGATGCTGATGTTTCTTATGCAGCCAATACACAAAATCACACATGGCCTTTGCCTGCTTGTGATACTGTAACCAACACTTCCCATGTAACTGAGAAAGGGGTAGGTGTCTTTTGAGCAATTCAGAGTAACTGAAATGCCAAGTGAATCCAAAAGGTGTAATGAGGCTAAATTTCATGATAGTTCAGTCATTCTCCACCAAGATTTTGCAGCTGCATGGAAGGCTGTGTCATTTTTGGGACTCCCAACTCCAGGAGAATTGGTTACTGCTCTAGAAACGCCAGTTTGTGGAAGCACAGTGTGTATTAAAATGTGAGCAACTTTGTATATCAATTCATTCAGACAGTACTACTGGCAACAAGTCTATCAAAGTCATACAAAAATGAGTGCAAGGAGGATTATAAAGAAGTGAAATGAAGCTCACAAACTTATATTGCAGCTGGTTGAAAATTTTGAGATAAGGTTATTTATTATATTTCTAATCCAAATGAAAAACTGAAAAAGTGGCATTAAACCTAGCTAGTTAACATCTGCTTTGAACCATTACTTTTGGGGGCAGTGGTTTCAGGACAATAGAATGACAACAGGTCAAGAAGCAGCAGGAATAGCTTTCTCTAGGCAATTTTATATTTTTCAGGCCTATCCTTTTGAATCCTCTAGCAAAGGAAACAAGTTGCAGTGGACCTATACTCCAATTCTATTAAGCAGATATTCTAGTTATAGTTGTACTACAGCTTCTGAACATACTGGTGGACAGTAGGTCTCAGTGGATATAGATTCAGGTGCAGAGTATCTACTGGAGTCTAATCCCTCCCCAAAGTGTTACTTGACAAATGACAATTACCTTTCTGACCAGTATTCATGAGCCTTTCTGTAGTTGCTTCTATGTGCTAAAATTGGGGGAGAGGGGATGTACTGGTGTGTCACTTCAGTTAGGACAGGCTAAGAAATACTGAGCTTAAATTGTAACAGGGGAGATTGAGATCAGACACTTCTCAGTAATTATGCCAGTTCAAGGAGTTCCCAAACCCACTTCTGCCTGCATCCCACCTCCAGCTGCTCACTGCCAGCTTACTTTGTACTAACACTGCTGCCCCTTTTTACCTTCAGAGCTGTTTTTAGCCTAGGGCAGTCACTGATCCTGTTCACAGGACTTTGCTTCCAGCAATGTGCTGCCGGCACAACCACTTGTGGCAATGTGAGAGGATGCAGCTACCAAAGAAAGCAATACAGTACTGCAGCTGAATAGCAACAATAGCTGAGTGCAAAAAAGGACTGTGTGGGCCAATTGCAAAATCTCCATTGTTGGTAAGTTTGAAAAGCCTCAAGAGAAATATCAGTCGGGAACAGTTTAGACAGTTGATCCTCCCTCAAGTCAGAGGCCAAATGTTCTCTCACTCATACCAGCCCTATCTTCTAGGACTCTGTGGGAAGAATTTCCAGTTTGCACCTTCTTGCTGTCACCCCTTTAATCATTTTAATGCAGTTTGGTGACATCCTGAAGACTACCTCTCCAGTAAGAAAAGCACTATTCTCTTCCTGTAACTGGTATAGTTCACACTAAAAGTAGACTATATAGCCAAAGAGAATAGCTGCTGTCTGCTGCTATCAGCCTGGAGCAGAGGCGAGCACATCACTGAAATCCCATTTCTAGCAGGGCTTATTTAACTGAGCAACTATATAGATGCCATTGATCTCTTCTTTTTCTTGATTGCCTTCTGTGGGGTACTATAAAACAACTGAGCAAGAGCTTTCTCACTTTCCTTACAGCTGTTAGGTAAAAGAAGAATAGAATTAACAATAGGAAAGAAAGGAGAAAAAAATCTTCAATAGAAGACTGAGAAAAAAATAGAACAACAAAACAAGACAAATTACATACACAAACAGGTCAACATCTAAAGAAAAGGGAGACATTTATTTTTCCAGAGTTTATCTAGCAGCTACAATAATCTTTTCATGATCCTTCATAGGAAGATATTACTCACAACCTCCTTCCTACCTTTCCCATTCGAGGTTCTCCAATCAGTGCTCTGAATTCAAGGTTGTTCTGAGCATAGCTTCTAAGGTGAGCACAGACATGATCCAGCTGTTTTCTCCAGTAACCTGATCAGAGAGAGTTAAGCAGGAGAAAAATCCTTAAAATGTGATTAACATTTCTTCTAGTTAAGTGATGGAAGATTTAAAAGATAGCATAGTTTCACCGAGATACAAAAAAAATTTGAATTTTTTTGGTAGAAAGTTCATCTAATCAAGAAAATGAGACAGAAGGTACACCCTAAAAAAACCCAGGTGAAACATTATCTTATTCATAGGTTATAATTCATCCTTAGGGCACCTTTATTCACAACAAAATTATATCTTGGATGTTCCTTGGGAGTCAAAACTAGTCCAATGTGAAGGTAGAATCTCACACTAATCCAGATCATAAGAAAAGAAAAAAGTAAAATATTACAATTAAGCAACCGTGTATTATTGAACCGGTTTTTAGTTGATTTGGAACAACTGACAGGTAACAATAAGCCAAATCTGAAAACTGCAGACACAGAAACTTAGCATATACAGCATTCTGGTCTGTGTAAGTTATTTTCCAAATAAATTCCTTTCAATTATATATGTGAGAGCTTATTAAAAGCTTAAGCATTCCTGCTCTTTTGCCTGTCAGAATCTCTGGGAGAGAGTCAGCATTCCTTTATGTGGATAGAAGGCATGAAATTTGAGAGGCTGAATGCGCCTGGATTAAAAACTCAACTTAAGCCATTTAGAGTTTTTTGTACCTCCTGTCCAAGCATTTTGGGAGCTACATTCTCTCTTCATCAGGGAAAGAAACAAAAGGACTTGTTCTTATTCTTAACTGATTGTTATCAGGATCTGGCTTATTTTCATTTTTTAGCATACTTATGTAAAGTACACAGCATGATTAATTTCATTGTAAATAAATTGTGTAGGCTTGGTAACCTCATTTAACTTACACAGTGAAGCTGTTCTGACCTTATCCTTTCCTTCAAGTTAAGTGAAGCCCCAAACAGTGTAAAGAAACCAAGCCAGAAAGAAAGTGCTGCTCTGACTTTTACAAGAGAAGGCAAGTGCACACAGACTTCTGTGCTTGGAAGACACTTTCAAGATCGAACTGGTGTGTCAAACTAAAACAGCAAGTCTTATTTGTTAAGCAGCTTTAAAGGAATATAAAAAGAAGGATCCACAGAACAACATAAATTTTTCCCTGCCATGGTCTCACAAACAAAAACTAATACAAATAGGAAGTATTAATTAAAAAATCTAAACTAGACTACTACTTGATGAGCAATCTATCCACAGAAGTCAGTAATATTTGCAATAAATTGGTTCATAACTAGATCCCCAGATATTATTTCAAAAAATCCAGATGATTAGAAACATATTCTTGCATGGTTTTATTATAAGTCAATGGAGTTTTTGGCAGCACTGATGGAATACTTGAATCCATGCTGCCAATAGTTGATTACACCTACATCACACTGATTTAATGTTCTAAACTTTACTTCTTTGTAAAGTTTACCTGGTAAATGTTTTGGCTCCTGTTCATAACAGACTGAAAGTACAGCAAAAAAAGAAAGAGAGTACACACCAGAGGATTAGTGATTTGATACTGCTGTCGTTTCCCCCTCTCTTAACTGCTCTGTAATTTTTTTAATCTTCACAAAAGGAAAGAAGGTTAGTTAATGGCTGATATGGTCAAGAAATAATAACCCCCACACATCTTATTTAGTCACTTGTATTTAAAAGCTTTAATATCAAATGTCTGATAGTATTTTATTTGAAGAAATAATGGTCATATTTGGCATATATAAACAAGATTTTCCTGGGTGATAGTGTACAGTCTTGTTGATACAGATAGTTTCAAGCCATGTACACAGCTCAGCATCAAGGAAAGGAATAGCATGAACTGACTGTAAGAGATGTTTATTGATTTATGGAATGAAATGTGTTCCTCAGTCCTTGGCCGGGTCTAATGGAGAATACATTACACAGTGCAACTTCAACAAAGTTACCTCTGCTAAATGGATTAACAGAATTCAAAAAGCAGTGCAGAATTTCTTCCCAACCTTTCCCAGTGACAGCAGTTCTCACTCACAAGTCAAGAGCTGTACTTCTGATAGAGTTATACAAACGTTAGTGTTAGTCTTCTCTTGAGACTGTTATGGGCCAATCCTTTATTATCTCTGATGAAATTATGCTTCCTGACATGCTGAGTCAAGTGTTGTATTTCCTAGAGTGATGTCTAAGAGAATATGCCACATTTCAGAACAAGGGAGTAGGAACACAGATTTTCTTAGTGATTATTTTAAAAGTAAGAGTGCATGTGGATACAGATACACAGACTTAAAAGAGGAATTTCTAACATTAATTAGCAACCTTTTCTACCCATTCCAATTAATTAATTAATTCCGATAGCAGCCTGAGAGGTTAAATGTCTAATTGTAGAAGAGCTAGAGATGAGAAAGAGGATCTGAAAAAGTAACTGCTCCTCCAAACAATGCTTTGATGCCGTAATGATTTTAAATTAACTTGTCCTATGGATTGCACAGCTGGACTGCCCGGTGAGATTAAAGACAACTTTGCAGTTGGGCCATTTGTTAGATGCCTAATTAATACTGATGGACTGTCTTCAAGGGTTTGTGATCAAGAAAGCTTAAGTTGAAGATTTCCCAGCATAGTGAAACGAAAACCTCTAAAAATTATGAGCATTTAATGACAGCAGTCAAGTCATTCCACAAACAACAAACTGACCACAAAACTCACTGTGAAACAAAGTTGTCTGCAGTACTGATACAGCAGTCTGTGAGTGGACAGACTCTTCAATGAGTGATGTAGATGTACTGATACCCTTGAGGGGCTGGAAGAAGGGGTCTACAAGAGCTCTCAAGGTTTCTACCAACCCTATTTTTTGTAATCCTGTTAAGAATCCCTTCATCTAGTTAGGTTTTCTTTGCTTCCAAAACTTCTAAAATATCCTCCACAACATCACCCCAAAGAAGTTCTTCATGTAGACAAGCTTCATCATATTTTCAAGAGCTATGATCCCCTCAGTTTTGTTAATTGATACTCCCTGCAGGTGCCAGGTCTAACTGAAATTCACATCGGAGGGTGCTGGGAGATGGGGTGGCTGTTCAGTGGTTTCCAATTCAAATGCAGGTTGTCTGCCCCTGTGTGGGATCTGAGGAAATCAAACTACTACCAAATTAGTAAGGCTGCACAGGGGTCAGTAACCACAATTTTGATATAGCTGACAGTTCTCTTTTAGCTATTGATGGAGATCAGTGATTGAATTGTAAGGCGCTGCATTTACAAGTCACTGTAAATGGTGGGAAGAAAGACTTGTAAAGATCTAAATCAGTGTTGTACTGATGCCACATTCCATAGACTATAATATTTTCAAGAAAGAACAAGGTCATACATTGTTTAGAAAACATAAAATCAGAACTTCTAACCTTTTCCAGGACTAATGGCTGTCAGGAGAGGCTTATGATCACTCATCTTTTCCAGCTTTTCTTTTTGTGAAATCAGCTCAAGTTCTTTCTTTTCCAACTGTTTGCTGGACGGGTAAAAAAGTCCTATGGTTTGGGTTCCTTTATCTTCTCTTTCTGTTAGTTCTGGCCTTGATTTGGTCATGGAAACAGGATGAGGTTGCCAGGCAAATTGAGCTTGTAATTGTTTAGCCTGGGGGGTTGAAGGGAAAGTCTAAGTAATATAATTAGATATAATTAAATGGCTTACAAGCATAACTTAACTAGAACAGTACATAAAATTGTAAAGGAATGAAAAAGCTAGCAGGAAGAATCACTAACAATTCTTGATTTTAATTACCAGTCTGTAAGAACAATGCAACTTATCACAAATATTCAAGCAAAGTCAAAATTCTTCAGAATTGCCAGAAGACTTGTATGCTTTTGTAGGGCAAAAGCTGGTCTTGCTAAATATTGTGGTCTTTCTTAAAACAGAGTTTTAAAAACACCGTTACCTTTGTATGAAGGAATATCTTGTATCAGCATGCCACAAATAATTCAAAACTAATAGAATAAGCTTAGAGCTAAGTGTTTTGAAAAGCTGATTGTTTCTCACTTGCTATTTAGGATGAGGTTGGATTAAGGCCTTGGGCTAACACTGCTCTTCAGCAGAAAGCAGAACAAACGTATCCTCAGTTTTGCCCTCATGTTCAAAGACCACAACATTGTCTTAAGGAAATGAATGGAGCTGTGCCAATCTATACCCGCAATGGACCAGCCTTTCAGTTGTTTTGAAACCTGGCTTTGTAATACTGTGTGTCTTATTTCAGAAGATCCCAGTGAGTCCCCAGGATCCATAAGACTGCCTTTTGGAGAGCCTCGCCTTGATGGGGGCTCTATGTAAACACCACAGGACACGCAAAAGCGAGCGTATGGCTGGTTGCTTGTACCACACTTGAAACAAGCAAAGTAGGATGGAGGAGGTCCAGGCTGGAAAGTTCAATGCAACACTTGTCACTAGAGAAGCATATGATGCATGGTTCAGGAATGATAAGAGCAGAGGAATGAATTAAAAGGAAGTAAAGTACCACTCCCTAAAGCTGTTAGATTAGGAATATTAATCAGGATACCAGATTGCTACTACACAGGCAGTTGCAACACAGTAAATCTTCAGATATTTCAGCACTATACCATGAAGGCAAACATTTTTTCAGACAGATCTAGCATTATGGTACGTTCAGTTTAAACATATACTTTCAAAATTACTTATTTTATTTGACAAAGCCCTGTAATTACTAGTCTGGTGCTCTGACACTGAATACTGACTGCAATTCTTTCCAGTTCAATTCTATCACCACTCCCACCCCCCGCATTCCCTGGTACAGTACAGGAGCAATGGTTATTGGATATAGGATAGTGTTTCAAATTTTATGTGCACTCATCTAACAGAAAATAAATTCTCCTTGAGTGTGTTCTTAGATTGACACACTATAGAAGGGGAAATTGTTTGCACAAGCTCTATTGAGCAGCAGTTAAGTACTTGTCTTTACCCAAGTTAATGAGGTCTTCAGCCAAAATGATTGCATGCATCATCTCATATCTGTAATTGCCCGTATAGGTGATTATAGCACAGTGCAGTTATGGGAAAACTTGCATTAGGTTAGCCTATACTTTAACCTTTGATGGATAAGTTACTGT
Source organism: Manacus candei (assembly GCF_025592945.1). Taxonomy (NCBI): domain Eukaryota; kingdom Metazoa; phylum Chordata; class Aves; order Passeriformes; family Pipridae; genus Manacus; species Manacus candei. The sequence continues at coordinate 8,230,890 of NW_026138083.1, read as the reverse complement.
GGCTGAGTACAGGGCTATTGCATCTCAGCTGATGTAATGAGCGATGCTCTTGACCCATGGTAATTTGTTAAGTTCTAAAACCTTAAGTCACTGACTGATGTGGGGTCAGGATGTCATCTAAGATTTTCATTTTTCCATACATAATCCTATGTGCTCTAAGCAAGTATCTTGATAATAATAATCTGTCTACTAGCTGACAAGAATTTTGCAAAGAGAAGCTTGAAATTGCTGCAGGTCACAGATAAGTGAAATCAGATTTGTACACACAAGCATCAAGTGCACATCCCTTGGCTCCACACCAGTCACAGAAACAGGCATCACACTAGTTAACACGGTGCCATTTTGAGCACAAAACTGTCTTCCTTAGCTGGCTGTGGTAAGGTAGGGGGGTGTCTCCTCCAAACATGGGCTAATAAAGCAAAACAAGCATTAGGGAGAAAATGCTGCTTATGAAGAAAAGCTCACAAGCCTAATAAGGGGAAAGATGAAAGCAAGCTACTCTGATAACATAAAGTAATATGCAGCCTAAAAGAATTATTGCAACTAAGAATTACTGCAACTTAAAATGAGCAACAGAGTGGCTTGGATCTAACCTGTAATTTTTTTCATTACAAAACCATGGTAAAATGTGGCATTAACTAATTTAAAAATATTTTTAGCAGAACTAGTACCAAAAAATAAAAACCTTATCAATGGCATCCTTTTACACTATGTATTTATTATTGATCAGCCCCATGTGTAAGTACAGTTGAAATTAAGAGTGAGGGTTCTCTGCTGATAATCTTATGTTTTCAAATCCAACACACAACAGCTATTTTTCTTCGTACCTGGAGTATGGCAGGAAGAATGTGTTAAGGCAGGGAGTTTTCTCACAGTTTGGAATTTGCTGTATAAATATTCTTTTTGCACTCTTTTACCTTATATGCAAGTTATATATTACTTTGTTTTTCTACTACAATCAAATTATAAGGGTAAGCAAATAAAACGGGTTTTTCATCTGAAACTGCTAGAGGTTTAGTATAGATCCCAGTTAGGACAAATAGGACTTAAAGCTGCTTTGTAAGGTTTGGCTTCAAGGCTTATGCAGTTTATCTTCTCTGCAAGTCAGGAATACGGATAAGGAATACAACCCGAGGAAAATTATTTGTATTACACAACAGCAAGTAAGCAAACATGAAATAGCCCTATTTTCATCTGTGGCCTGTATTTCAACTGAAACTAAGTAATTTAAGGGCTTAATTGGAAGATAAAATTTACGAAGGCACAAATCTAAATGTCTTCTAAATCTATATTATTTAATAACCATTCATAATAATATCAGAATTACTATTATTAATTATTTAGAAATTACTAATGTTTATCACTAATTAATCTATATTATTAGTAAAATTTCTGATTACTATTAATAATTCTTAGTAAGCAATTAACTTTCTCTCTTAGCTGTTACAAGACATGAATGCTCCATATGCCTAACTTACACATGCAGCTACATATTACATATCTACATGTCTACATTCAGTGAAGCAGCTAAACATATATTTGTCTTAGGTAAGTACAGAATCCTACTGAAATTCACTTTGAAATGACACTCCAGTGGCTACACAAGAGACTTTTGCCTCTAGCAACAGTTTTAGAACTCAGGATGTTAGCCATTATAATCAGATTTTAACTTGCGAATCATTATTTTTCTCTCATTTCTGTATTTATCACAACGTGGAGAAGTGAAATGTACCATAAGTTACCATAAGTAACATTTACTACCGCTTTTCTCACCTCAGTGCAGAGTCACAGCCAAATACAAGCATACTAGCTGTATGCACATAGAAGAGGCAGCAAATGGAGATAAGAAAAATAATGTAAAAGTGGAGATAAGAAAAATAATGTAAAAGCATATTTTGTTTTCAGAAAATAATTGAAATCAGTGTGAATGATCTTCCTCATGTATATACTCAACTTTTCTATTGCAATTGAAAATAATCTGAACAAAAACAAGACTTCCTTGGAGTCAAGACTACCCATTTTCTAAGAGCCTTTTGAGCTTTCTCAATGGCATTCATAATCCTGACTTCCATGGGAGAAACTTGAAGGTACATGATACACTTCTGTTTAGCTGGACGTTTGTGATGGAGCATCTGTGGCAGTACTGGGCTTGAATATGACATGGGGGAGGAAATCTCTGTCCTTGTGATATAGGGACACAGGGATATACCTTCAGTTTTCCAAAGATAAAGAATGTTATGCTTTCATTTCATTGATGCAAGAAGCCTTACCGTCTGTATTTCAGGCAGTTTGCTTTCACAAGTTGCACAGTGTTTATGGTGAAGAGGATTTCTTGTGCCACACACCTGACAAAACTGTAAACAACGAAAAGAACAAGAGGACTTGATCTTACAAAGTGCTGTGGTTATTCAGCCCTGCAGATAGAAGAGATACTTAAACTTTGTGCTGTAGGTTTCACACTTTAGTTAGGCCATATTGCCTGGTCATCACAAATCTGTGTATCTTGGTGACTAATTTTTTAAAACTATGGCATAGTTTCCTCAGGAGATCCAGTATCAATAGCTCCAGATATTTGTATATACTAGTGTCAGTTTGCTTAGTCACTACACTCACGAAAAACAGACAGTCCAGTACCTGCAAGGAAAATTATTAATAATATAATAACTGTTAATAATACAATACCATCATATCATTAGGTGCCTTAAAATATCCTTAAAAGGTCTTAGCACAGTCACTATTAACAACTGAGTTTCTACCAGGGCTAAGAATAATGACACTGCTATTTTGATTGTTGCCACCAAATAGTTCAGGTCTGCCTTTGCACCTACATCAGGTCTACCATAAAACATTCCATTTGGGCCAGTGGCTATAAACTACCTTTGGTGGGTTGACCCTGGCTGGAGGCCAGGTGCCCACCAAAGCCGCTCTACCACTCCCCTCCTCAGATGGACAGGGAAGAGAAAATATAATGAAAAGCTCATGAATTGAGATAAGGGCACTGATAACTGATTACTGTTATGGGAAAAAAGAACTCAGCTTGGGGAAATTAACTGAATTTATTACCAATCAAATCACAGTAGGATAATGAGAAATAAACCCAAATCTTAACCCCACTGCTCACTCCTTCTGAGGCTTAACTTTTCTCCTGATTCTCTACCTCCTGCCCTCCTCAAGAGCACAGGGAAATGGGGAATGGGGGTTAGTCAGTAACCTTCCTTCCTTCTCAGGGGGAAGACTCCTCGCAGTCTTCCCCTGCTTCAGCATTGGGTCCTTCCCAGGGAAGAGAGTTCTCCATGAACGTCTCCAACATGAGTCCTTCCACAGACTACAGTTCTTCATTAACTGCTCCAGTACGGGTCCCTTTCCATGAGCTGCAGTCCTTCAGAAACAGGCTACTCCAGCATGGGTCCCCCATGGAGTCACAAGTCCTGCCAGCAAACCTGCTCCAGATCTATTCATGGGGCCACAGGTCCTGCCAGGAGCCTGCTCCAGTGTGGGCTTACCATGGGGGCACATCTGCCTTTAGGCATCCATCTGGTCCAGTGTGGGGTCCTCCATGAGCTGCTTCCCCATGAACCTCTCTGGGCTGCAGGGGGACTGCCTGCCTCACCATGGTCTTCACCAAGGGCTGCAGGATAATCTCAGCTCCTGTGCCTGGAGCACCTCCTCTCCATCCTTCTTCACTGATCTTGGTGTATGCATAGTTGTTTCTCTCACTTCTCACTTCTCTCACTTCTCACTTCTCTCATCTCTGGCTGCAATTTGCTTCTGTGCAATAACTTCCCCCCCCCCCTTTAAATATGTTATCCCAGAGGCCCTCCCTCTGTTGCTTATTGATTCAGCCTTGGCCAGCAGTGGGTCCCTCTTGGAACCAGCTGACATTGGCTTCATTGGACAAAGGGAAAGCTTCCAGCAGCTTCTCAGAGAAGCCCCCCTATAGCCCCCCCACCTTGCTACCAAAACCTTGCCATGAAAACAAAGTATCTCTGTCAATCACATATTAATGTGGATTTTAATGATAATTCTTAAAAGTCAAAATAACATCACAATACTGAATGAAAGTGGAAGATTTACACACAATCCACCCCTCTTCCTTTCACCACAATTACAACACGAGAAATTCTCCATGATCATTCCACTCTCTAACACTGTGCAGTTCATATTTTGTCTGTTACCTCTTCCAATTACTATCCTTATCTCAAATTCCTCATGCCCCACATAGGGCACCAAAAAGGACTGTGATGGATTGACCTTGGTTGGATGCCAGGTGCCCACCAGGCCACTCTATCACTCCCCTCAGCAGGACAGGGGAAGAAAATAAGATGGAAAAAAACTCATCAGTCGAGATAAAGGCAGTTTACTAAAGCAAAAGTGAAGGTCATGCGTGCACAAGCAAAGTTAAAAACTCAGAGATTTTCTGTTTTCCATCAGCAAGTGATGTCTAGCCACTTCCTGGGAAGCAGGGCTTCAGCATGCATAGAGGTTGATCTGCAAGGCAAATATTGTAAATAATGAATGCCCACCCTACCCTTCCTTCTCCTCTTTCTTAGCTTTTATATCTGAGCTGATGCCATATGGCATGGAATTTCCCTTTGGTCAGTTTGAGTCAGCTGTCCTGACTATGTTGGCTCCCAAGATTTTGCCCACCCCCAGCCTACTGGAGATGTTGGAGAGATAGTGCTGGTGCTTGCCAGCACTGCTCAGCAGTAGCCAAAACACCAGTGTGTTATGGACACCTTTCTAGTTGCCTGTGCAAAGCACAGCACTGTGAGAGCTGCTGTGCGAAAAATGAACTCCATTTCAGCCAGGCCCAATACAGACATCAAGCTGGTAACTGCCTCACATTATGAATCTCCTTTGTTATCTGATTAGTCTCCAGATAGTAATTTTCTTTCATCATCCTTCTCCTTCCAAAAATGTTTGCTTGCTATTATCACAGAATCCCACTGAATGGCTGAGGTTGGAAGGGACCTCTGGAGGTCACCTGGTCCAATCCCTCTGCTCTGCCCTCTAGAAGGGCCACCTAGAGCTGCTTGCCCAGGGCCATGTTCAGATGGCTTTCGAATATCTCTAAGGATGGAGAATCTACAACCTCTCTGGGCAACCTGTGCAGGTGCTCAGTCACCATCACAGTAAAAAAGTGTTTCCTGATGTTCAGATGGAACCTTCTGTGTTTCAGTTTGTGCCCATTACCTCTGGTCCTGTTACTGGGCACTACCGAAAAGAGCCTGGGTTTATCTTCCTCCACTTTGGCCACAACAACCTCATGCAGCACTACAGGCTGGGCACAGAGTGGCTGGACAGCAGCCAGGCAGAGAGGGATCTGGGAGTTTGGATTGACAGGAAGCTGAACATGAGCCAGCGGTGTGCCCAGGTGGCCAAGAAGGCCAATGGCATCCTGGCCTGTATCACGAACAGTGTGGCAAACAGGTCCAGGGAAGTGATTCTTCCCCTGTACTCAGTTCTGGTGAGGCCACAGCTCGAGTACTGTGTTCTCTTCTGGGTCCCTCAGTTCAGGAAGGATATTGAGGTGCTGGAGCAGGTCCAGAGAAGAGCAACAAGGTTGGTGAAGGGACTGCAGCACAAGTCCTATGAGGAGAGGCTGAGGAAGCTGGGGTTATTCAGCCTGGAGAAGAGGAGGCTCAGAGGAGACCTCATCATTCTCTACAACTACCTGAAAGGAGGTTGTAGCCAGGTGGGGGTTGGTCTCTTCTCCCAGGCAGCTATCAGTAAGACAAGAGAGCATGGTCTTAAGCTCTGCCAGGGGAGGTTTAGGTTAGATATTAGGAAGAAATTCTTTACAGAGAGGGTAATCAGGCATTGGAATGGGCTGCCCAGGGAAGTGGTGGATTCTCTGTCCCCGGAGGCTTTTAAGATGAGACTGGATGTGGCACTTAGTGCCATGGTCTAGTAACCACAGTGGTAGTGGACCATTGGACTTGATGATCTCAGAGGTCCCTTCCAACCCAGCTGATTCTATGATTCTATGATCTTCTTGCACCCTACCTTCAGGTATTTATATACATTGATGAGATTGCCTCTGAGCCTTCTTTTCTCTAAGCTAAGCAGTCTCTGCTTTCTCAGTCTTTCCTTTAGACGCTCCAGTCCCTTAATCATCTCTGTGGACCTTCACTGGACTCTCTCCATTATGTCCATGTCTCTCTTGTACTGGGGAGCCCAGAACTGGACACAGTACTCCAGATACAGGCTCACCACAGCTGAGTAGTGGGGAAGGATCACCTCCCTTGACCTGCTGGCAACACAGTTCCTAGGGGCTTTGGCTTTCCTAACAATGCCTCTGCATATTCCTCCCAGGTTACCTGTCCCTGCTTCCACCTTCTGTATATTTCCTTCTTATATATCTGAGTTTTGACAGGAACTCCTTGTTTATCCATGCAAGGCTGCTGGCACTTCTGCCTGTCTTCCAGCTCATAAGGACGGACTCCTCTTGACCTTGGAGGAGGTGATCCTTGAATCACCTTAAATCATCACTACTTTTCTTGGACTCCTCTTTCTGCAAGGCCTTATCCCATGGGACTTTTTCAAGCAGATTCCTGAAGAGGCCAAAGTCCATTCTCCTGAATTCCAGGGCTGTGATCTTGCTTTTGTCTCTGCTCTTTCCTCTCAGGGTCCTGAACTCCTGTTTTGTGGTCACTACAGCCAAGGCTGTCTTCGACCTTCACATCTCCAAGAAGGCCTTCTTTCCTTCTAAGTATAACGTCCAGCAGAGCACCCTTCTTCTCTGGCTTCTCAACCACTTGTGCCAGGGAGTTATCTTTGATATTTTCCAGGAAGTGCTGGATTGCTTATGCTCTGCTTTGTTGTTTGTCCAGTAGATATCGGGTGCCTAAAATCTCCCATGAGGACCAGGGCTTGTAAATGTGAACCTACTTCTACCTGTCTCCAGAAGGCCTCATCCACTGTTTTTTCCTGGTGAGGGGGCCTACAGCAGACACCACTACGATGCCACCCATAGAGGCACAGAATCATAGAATCATTTAGGTGGGAGAAGACCTTTAAGATCATCAAGTCCAACTGCTAACCTAACATGCGAGTCATCGCTCCACACTCCACTGCTACATCATGTGCTCTTCAGCATGCATTCCTGAGCTTATGTTGTTCACTTTTAATCCTTAGTTCTATTCTAGGTGCTTTTAATCCTACTAACTCTTAAAGCTCTCATAATATAATTATACAAAGCCAAGTTGGATCAAAATATTTCTAATGAAGTAATTTGTTAGAAGAATGCATGCCAGGAGTTAAATCACTTTTATGTTACATTTGTTCTCAATTACCTTTATGCAGGTGTTGTTTTGGGGCTGCAGCTGTGGAGCTATTGGTGACTCACATACAATGCAAGTGGGTGTATTCATTGGCACAGAATGTCTGCATTCAAGACATGGTGCCATCTGAAGAAAAAGCCACAACACAGCATGTTAAGGACCTCAATGAAATCATTAAAGTTATAATGAGATTTCAGTATTTTCCTATCTGGAGTCTACATCAGCAGCAAAGTCACTTGAAACAAAGAAACTGACAACAACTGATGCTGATATTGATCCCTAAAGATCAAAGGCTATTGAGAAAATATGAACACATCTGGAAAGACAATGCTGAAAAGGTACTAAGTTAATTTTCAGTAAAATTAAAATGCTACTATAAAATATGTACAGGTAATTGAAATCCTCCTAATTATGAATCTCCTAAATTTTCGTTCGCGAAGCCTAGCCATGATGATGATGAATTATGAATCTAATCTAAACAGGCAGTGAATCTTCTCAGTCATTACTTAAAACTACAGCATTGCCCCAGACAAGATATCTTTCTGATGATATAGGAAAGGAGACACACCATTGACTTGTTAGATCAGGTTATTATCTCCTGGGAGGGGCTTAGGGAAGACAGTTACAGGCACCACTGCAAAAACTTGGTGCTCTTACATATGCCCACACATGCCACTGTTTAAGGTTTCAGGAATATTAGATCGATCTTCTAAAGCTATGACATAAGCACTAGTTATTAGCTAACTAACTGCACTAGTTAGCATTGGAATAAAACACATATTCGACACAGGCAAATAAAACACAATTTACTTTTTCATTGTTTTCCCTATTAAAAAACATGGCACTTGAAGAAATCTATGGTTAATTTTGCTCATCATTTGAGAGTTTCATCAGCTCTACTGCTAAAGGTATTGAGCAGAACAAAACAATTAGAACAGAACTTCCAAATGAAAGTGCGACTAAGTAACAGGTTTGCCAGCACTGAGTGTGTAACTTGCAGAGGATGTTGTTTACTCCAAAGACGATGTGTTGATTGTTACGACATTTTGCTGACCTGCCTTCCTTCAGGGAGTGGGAAGCGATGTACCGGCACAGGTGGGATAGGAGATCCACATTTCTGACAGAAGTGAGCCAACGGATTAGACAGGCGAGGTGCAGAACAGTGTGCACATCTGAAAATAAGACCAAACTAGCTGAGCTTGTTTTAGTATTGCACTGCTGCATAATAATTAATAATCTGGAACTTGTTGTGACAAGACTTAGGCCACAGATTTCTCAGTTGTGGTTTCCAAGCTGTGGTGGTCTACCAGACCATACCCCAGCATTCATGATATGAAGTTCTGAATTCTAAACAGCTTTGCAGAGTAGAAAGCTCTCTGGCTGCTATGGAATTTCATACTTTCTTCCTCACCATGAGGAGGTAAACATGTGAGGTAAACAGGTCTCCTGACATGCAGTCTGTATCAGGCCTCACTGCTGCAGCATGGGGAACCACTGATGTAAATCACAGAACCCTTCCAATACTGATAAGCATTACTATTCTGTGAGACTACTCCAGTGAGCAGTTTTCACCTGCAGCAGTAAGGCTGTAGTATAATTTGAAAAGACAGTTTATCCTCTGACTCTACAGGTCTTAGAAATTTTTTTTAAGAGATGATAAGACAGTTGATAATTGTGTATGGTAAAATGTAAATAAAACGACATTTAAGAGAAGGCCTTACCTAGATTATATTATTCAGTTATGAGCCAGTGTCTGTCTTTGCTTTCCTAATGTTTATAGAGGCCCACAGTATTACCAACTTGCTTGCAAAAGGTTCAGACACTTTCCGAAGGACAAATATGTTAAAAGGAGAAGTCACTTACTTAAGGAAATCTGTTTCCCTCTGGATCCTTGACACTTGTGTGCTTGCTAAGCTTTTCTGGTTTGTCACTGCAGAAGAACTTGCAAACTGAAATGAAGTTACTTCTTTAGCCCTTAGAAGCAAATATTTGCAAAATGCATATAAAAGTAGCAAAATCAGCTGAAGATGCTATTTGAAGCAACAGGAAACAGTGCACTGAAATGCACTGCTTTAAGGAGCATCAACTGTACTCGATTCCCCCATTAGCTGCCTTAAGGACCCAGAGCTTCTTCCAATAAAAATAAATCAATCTCTTGCTATTTACTTTTCATGACAGCACTACTGGATATTGAGTTTCGAATATTAACTTGACAACATACAGCAGTAGGTATTTGCTAATTGCACATTCAGTAACATAGCAGAAAAGAATTAGTAGGAATGTCAATTTTCTTTGCCTGGTTTTGTCTATACTGATAACTGTAAAGTGCTTTGGGCATTCCTATTCTAGTATGTCATTACCATTAAATTTAAATCAGGACTGTAAAATACAGACAAAGGCTGAGAGATCTGAGAAATCACAAATCTTCATATCTTCATTTTTTTAGACCTCTGTCCTGATGACAGTCTTATACAGTTTTCTTCAGCACCCCTTTGCTTACCTGTAATGATTCTGTTGGTGGTGCTGAGACAGATTCTTCTCTGTACTCTGTTGTTTCCAAATGACTGGCAAGGAGCTGTGGTCCTTGCAGGGATCTATGAGAAGTCTTTCTTTCTGTTTCCAAGATTAAAATTACAATTCTGTTATTCCACTGTCATTCACTTCATGCAGCTAATATATATCTTAACATGAATATTACATACTCTCTCTAAGCATATTAAAAATGTATCTGACATCCAGATTTTGGGTTCAAATAAGCTGCACGAAATTACAGGAAACTGAACTAGAAGAAAAATCATGTCTCTCTGAAAAAGCCTACTTTTGTATTTTTCTTTATTTACAGTTTTATTCCTTCCTTCATGCTCAGAAAAACTCCAGCTCCTAAAAGTAAATTAATGAGTAAACAGTAGTACAATTCCCTGCTCTTAAATAGTCCCATTGCCATTGCCATGGAATAACAGACTTTATCTACTGCGAAAATCTGGGTTAAACTCTAATTTGTGCTTTGTGTATTTATTTTGGAATCTTACTGCACAAACATAGTAAAGAACTCTGTAAAGGATTTGTAATCCCACCAATTTAACAGCATTTTCTGGCACAAAGAGAAATACAGACTTGGGCCTTGTCATGTCGCTGAGAAATTAATGACATTTTAATAAGTTTTTAAGAAGTAATGTGAAATGTATGGAAGGTAAGTTTTGCTCTATTTGCAGTGTTGAGCAGAGGATGTTTTGTCCTCTGAGATGGTTTTAAAATTACCTATCTGATACAAGAGGAAAAGGTTACACTATTTTCTGCTAAAACAGAAGACTATCTCAGTTTTATGAGGTAATACTATACCTTGAAAGTCTTGGGGTATTTCACCCCAGGCGGGCTTGATTTCCACTTTCAGTCCATTCTTCCTTGATTTTGTAGTAAACATTCCACCTTCCTTATTCTAAAAGGTAATTCCATTTGAATTCCAGACGAAATTTTTGCTTTTGCTCAAAACCTCTCTTGCTACATATTTAAGCTATTTATTTTCAATGCAAGCATTTGAAAAACTCCTATTATAAATGTATTTTTAAAACATTTGATGTGAATTGTTCATAAAATACCACTGGGGAAAAAAAGTGTCCCCTCGAAATTTTAATATTACAAAAAGGACCAAAGCAGCAAAGATGGGCAGACAGAGAAAATAAATATATTAATAGTATAGACAGTTTAATCTCTAAGTAACATATATATAATATTTTATATTCACATAAGGGGTTACAATTGCTAAAACTTACCCGTGCGGCTATATCTTTTAGAAAATTCTTGTCATCATCTTCAACAGAAAAAAGGATGTTTGGTTGCTTGTACTCTACCAGAAACACCTTTGTTACGACTGTACTCTTCCTGCAGTCCCTGAAAATCAATGTTCACAAACCCATGTGCAGCAACAAGCCACTGATGAACATGGCTCATCTGGTTGAACATCTTTTCCAAGGTTGCCAGTTACTACTTCAGTTGATAAGTATAATCCTGGGCAATATTTAGGTAATAAAAAATCTTCAATTCACTAATACATGTTAAATTACAACAGTATCATTGAAATTGCTGTAAATGTGCAAACCACTCAGGATAAAAACATACTGGAAACAAGTGTTAATCTAGGTAGTGATAAAAAGAAAATACACATAGGCCTAGGTTTTGCATGTCCCTGCACAGGGAATATAATGCTGTTATATTCCAGCACAAACACAAATGAAGGCTACCTGCAGGTGCTAACAACAGGGAACAGCAAGCACAAATCTCCAAGTGGAGTGGGAGTTTCTGCTCTGTTGGAAATAAAAGATAATGCAACACAGTCCAGACAGAGAATTTATGTGTCCTCTCTCTGTCTCTAAGTATGAAGTTAGTTTGGACAAAGTCAGTGGCTGTGCAGCAAAATCCAGTTTTCTTTCTATGTATTGTATTTTCACCTTACCCAACATTGTACTTAAGCTGTGAGGTTTGGCATTCTGTACTCCTTTGGGAGAAACTAAGCAAGTTCCTGGAAAGACCAGCCTCTATAAATCCATTGAAACACTGGATGACCCCAGAAAACACCATACTGGTTCCTCTGGTGTTTCTGATGACCACACTCAAAAAGATGAGCTCTAAGTGTTAGCTTCTCGCCCACAGCCTCTATGGATCATTGGCCCACACCCACAGCCCAGGAGATAAACATCAGAGAGATAATTCAACCACACAAACACTTGGTGGATAAATAGTATTATGAGAATGCAATGTCAATGCAATTCCTAAAGATCATTTCAATTGCAAACTGGCTGTGGAAAGGGGCATTTCTCATGGAGTGCCTTAAACAACATGGCTACAAGCTATGACTGAGATATCTGTCCCTTGCCAAAACAGGACTAAAATAAATAAGTTACTTACTTTGTAACTGCTAGTGCCTTGACCACTATTTTCCCAACTGGTAATATGATAGGACTCTTATACTTAAAAGTGTTACACTCTCCATAGCCAGGTTTTCTAATGAGTTCTGGTTTACTTCCATCTAAAGTGTAATAAATAGAGACTTCAGGTGTATCTGAAACAGAGAAAGTAATTATTCAAACTGTATTCAACCTTGGAAAAACAAGCTCTACACTCCAGAGTACTCACTACTGTGCTTGATTTTTGTCACATAAACAAAATAGAGCAGTTCCATAAATGACTGAATATTTGGGAACAAAACTCTTTCTGCCATGAAATATCTGTTACTCAATAGACACAATTTCATTATGAGCAACATTTCTTATATCAAAGTAGCTGGGCATTGGTTTTGTATGAAAACATTACAGCAGCTTATCCATTCCAGTGACAGAAAAGATATTTTCTGCCATGGTGAAAGGTGACATTTTAAAACACGTAAGGAAAACATTGGGGGTGAGCCTGGCACATGATATTTTTAAGCACTGGTTTTGCAGTCAAAGCAAAATGTAACAGCTTAAAACTTCGACCTTGGAAGCAATTAAGACTGCTAACACATATAACCTGTATGTTGGTAATATTACTTGAATGCATAAAATTACACGCAAGTATATTTGGCGCATCAAAAGCTGTTGGTTAATTCTGTAAGTTCCTTAATGAAATGCACACTCATAAAAATCATAATCAAACGTGAAGAAAAGTATAGAGGCTAAACAAGTCAAATGACCACAGAAATAAAGACTCTTATTCGTACCTGATTTTATTTCTACGAGAGTATTTGTGTCTATTTCATGTTTAGCCTTCCCTGGAAGAGGGATTCGAAGTGGTATGACCTGAGGAACTGAGACAGAGCCAGCTGTCATTTTTCTCAACAGCAATCTTTAAAATAGAAAAATAAAAAGGCAGATAATAATTTTCCTAAACAGAAGAATGCACTGAGAAATACAGTCTTTTAACATGATCTCTTGTCCTCGTTTTTTTCTCTTAAGAGAGAACATTGGATTCTTTAAACTGTTATTTGTCATTAATATTTGCATGATTTTCACACTGAAAAGGGGCAACATCCTACTTCCAACTCATTCTCCTGTTGCAGAACTGTGAACAAAACTTGAGATGAGTACTGTGAGGGAGACTCCACAGCCTCTCTGGGCAATCTGTGCTCGATCACCCGCACGGGCAAAGTTGTTCTTCCTCATGTTCAGGTGGTACACCACCGAGAAGAGCCTGGCTCCATCCTCTTGACATCCACTCACCAACTACGGGTGGATCAGACCTTTACCTGACCCGAGGGAGCTGATAGGTTTTCCCTCAAGGCCCCGCCTGCTCTTGGCACACCTGGACCAAGGCACGCTGTGCTCTGTTTCAGCCTCCTGGGACCGCATCCCTGGCGGGAGACGCACGGTCCTAGCGGCATCCCCAGCGCGCCCGGCTCCCGCCACAGGGCGGCCAAGCCCCGCTTTCCGTCCCCTCCCGGCCCAGCCTGGTCCCCCGCTCCCCTCCATCCCTGCTGTGCCAGCCCCGCTGCCTCCCCGCCGTGCCAGCCCCGCTGCCTCCCCGCCGTGCCAGCCCCGCTGCCTCCCCGCCGTGCCAGCCCCGCTCCATCCCTGCTGTGCCAGCCCCGCTCCATCCCTGCTGTGCCAGCCCCGCTCCATCCCTGCTGTGCCAGCCCCGCTGCCTCCTCGCCGTGCCGGCCCCGCTCACCCGCCCAGCCCCGCCGCCGTCCCGTTTCCACGGCCGCCGCGCGCCGGCCTCTCCCGGCTCCCATTGGTCGTTGCGCCCCCCTCCATTGCCCGTCTCAAACGTCATCTCGCCGCGCCAGGCCGGCCGCGCCATGGCGGAGGTGAAGGTAAAGCCGGAGGTGCCCGACTCCATGGATATCGAGAGCAGGTGCGGGGCGGGCGGCCCTGGGGGGCTCTCTCGTGGCAGATGGAGAGACTGCCGGGTGAGAGGAGAGGCAGGACGCAGTAGGGGTGTGTGAAGGCCGGCAAGGGGCCAGGGAGACTTGTTTTGGCGTGGGGGAGACAGGCGTGGGGCGTGTCGGTGCCTTGAGGGGTGTTGTTCAAGGCCTGGGGGCTGTGGTTCGAGGCCTGAGTGTGGTCAGGAAGTAGGTGCTGAAGGAGAGAGTTGCAGTTGTTTGAGGTACTGAGAGTTTCGTGCTGAGAGATGCTTAGGTGGCAGTGGGAGACGGGGTCAGGTCACCTTTGGCTGCCTTGGTGTTTTTTCTGGTCTTGGAAAAGGGAATTGTGGTTTTTTTACATGAATTTTTTTTTTCTTAAAGGTATTTCATCACTATTTGCCTTCTCTGACTAGTCACCAGTTCCTTTCCATTGGAACCTTTTGTATAATAAAACATACAGGGAGCTTTAAATCCATGTTGTTAATAATGAAAACAACACAAAAGTAAAATAGAGCACCACACTCAGTGTTGTCAGCAAGAGCAGAGGTAGTTGGTCCAGCAGCTGGGGCAGGTTTGTATTTGTCAGCACAAGGGAGTAGATGCTGGGTTCCCTCAAGAGACATGACCAAGAAACAGTCGCTGGATACTTTTGCCCTGAGTTTTTCTTGTCACTCTCTTCCATCCTGACTCTAATACTTGAATTTGGTTTCAGGTGCAACAGAACATGACTTTAAACTCACTTTTCTCCTCCCGCAGGATTATTGAGCTGTGCCACCAATTCCCTCATGGTATCACAGACCAGGTGATCCAGAATGACATGCCTCACATGGAAGCCCAGCAGCGAGCTGTGGCCATCAACAGGCTGCTCTCCATGGTAGGGGGATCTCACCTTCCTCATTCTATCTCAGCCAACCCAGAGCATGTACATACATACTCTGTATGTACAGTCTGCATGTTGGGCAGGGCTAGCAGATTGATTCCGTTGGATTTAGCAGCATTTGCCATGATATACAGTTGCCATAGTTTACTTTTGGTAGCCATAAGCACTAATGATTGCTAAAGTTAATTAAGGTGTGCCTCAACTGACTCTTTCTAGTCTGCAATACAAAGTTAACATGGAGGTGTATATCGATGTGGATCACTGGGTGAGGAAGCTACCACTGAGAAGTACGACATTTGGGTTTTTTGATGTGTTTAGAGTTTTTTGGTCTTTTCACTAAGTGTTACTTTGTAAAGCAAAATGTGTTACAATGGTCTAGAGTACCAGTTGGGTGCAAGTATAGTTGCAGGGGTTCATCAGGTGGAAAGATGGCCACGGGTGATAACCACAAGGCCCATTAATGATCGAGAATGAATTAGCTGGAGAGAAAAGGATGGATGTTAGCCCATGCTCTTATATGTCTTCTCACAAAATCCCAAGGTTGTGGATTACTCTGATAACATGCAGGTGAAACATGTCAAGGAATTTTTTTGTATTTTCTGTAAATTTCCCGTGCCTCACTGGACATTTCTCTTTACTGTATCAGGAGTCAGCCTAAGATAGGAGCAAGGATCACACTCGGCTACTCCGGCCAAGTGTTCAAGAATACACCACACTGACCCAACAAGACTGAACAGCTACTCTCTAAACTTGAGTAGCAGCTAAATGTTCAGGCTCTTTAAAAGATCAAGGTTCCTTTTGGTTCCATACCTAGCTGCTTCCTGAGCATGTGGAGTCAGGAAATAAAACAGTCGGAGCGGTGCAGTCCAGAGAGCACTTTGAAAAAGAGGGCAACTTGCTTCTTAGAAAGAAGGATAGTGGAAAGTATCCAAACTGAGTAAGGTGTGGTGGTTGGCTTTTGTTGTTTTGTTTGGGTTTAGTTTTTTTTACTAGCTGAAGAAACTTCTTAACTTTGATCCTATGATCCATACTAGGTATTACTGGAAGTAATCTTTCTCTTTTTTGTCTTTCTGTTATAAATGAGTTCTGTTATAGATGTTACTAAGTGTGTTCAATAACTTTGAAAGGGCTGTCCAGATTTCATAATGAGGCTTCAAAGATAGTTAAGTCTTTGGAATTTGTTTAAAATTGATGCTTAGAAGTGGGGAGTATGTGGGAAGATCTAGAAAGTACTTCAGACATGGGGGTAAATGGCAGTGAGAGCTCAGCCTTAATAAGCATCTGGTACTTTGATTTAATCTTCAAGTACCTCATCTGTAGCAGAGCACTGAAGTGTAAGCTTCAATCAGCCAGGTAATGTAAATCTCTAAGAAACAAGATTGTAACTGTAGGAAAGGATCAGCTGGCAATGAAAATATTAATTAATGCTGTTACACAGGGTTATGCTCTTAGGCTTGTCTAATTGCTTGCCTCTTCAAAATAGGAAATAAGGATTTTCCTGGCCTAGGCACAAGTGTCCAGAGCAGAAGAATTTTTCTGTGTGTGAGAGATGCCCTTAACTTGCTTCTGAGAGTCACTGCCTATCCTAGTTGGCAGCTTTCCAGTGATGTCCACTTAGCAAAAAGTAGAACTTTGAACAATTCCAAGTTCCAGTAGCAAAGCTTATGCAGTAGAACTCCACTGTGATTTTTGGATTGCCATGCAAATGAGTGTTTTGTTGGAAAGTGAGAGTAAAGTACACAAGAACTTGATATCCCTCCTACCATATGAAAGTTAGGAGAAGTAATAGGAAGTGCATAGATGTTGTGGGAAGGGTCAGGAACTATTTGTTATTCTGATAGCTGATGATGAGTGGATACATGTCAAGGGAAAAAAAGATCCTCAAGAGTATTATTGTACTTGTAGGGAGAAAATATTCTCAAGGCTATTATTGTTTCCAGTAGTTAGAAATGTTGGTTTTCTTTCTTTATTATTTAGTTGACATTAAATAAGTTTTTTATTTTAGAACTTAAGAATATCCTTTGCCACCTTCCGAAACAAGCTCTTTGAAGAAAAGTAAATGCATTGTGCCCATCTCTCCTAGGGGCAACTGGACCTTCTCAGGAGCAATGCAGGTCTCCTGTATAGAATCAAAGATTCTCAAAATGCGAGGTAAGCTTGTGTTTGCTGGATAAATATATTTGGAACACAATTCTGCAACTCATGCAGCATAGCTGAGAAGTCAGTCAGCAGTGTAATGTGGATTCTGTCACATGGATGTCGCAGAACATAACTGCTTGTTTCAGGAGGGTACATTTAACTCCCCTGAGCTCACCCTGAAATCTGTTTTAGGTATAGTGTTCTCTACTGAGCAGAAGGTACCATGGGACTACAGCTCTAACTTCCTAGCAGAGTTCCTGGTCTA
This sequence comes from Manacus candei, assembly GCF_025592945.1. Taxonomy (NCBI): domain Eukaryota; kingdom Metazoa; phylum Chordata; class Aves; order Passeriformes; family Pipridae; genus Manacus; species Manacus candei. The sequence continues at coordinate 8,213,488 of NW_026138083.1, read as the reverse complement.
AATGACAGCAAAGTGATCTCTGCAGACATATGTATGTATATGCTCAGGTGAAACCCAGCTGAAACCTGACCAAACCTTCTCCTAACTGGAGTTCTGTGAACTTCCTCACTGCTCGTGTTACACGATCAGCACTGATATTTACAGCTGTCCCAGGAGGCCACTTGAACTCATGCTCTTTGATTTATTAAAATGTACCTCCAAACCATGTCTTGCAATGGCTATGTAAACCTAAGTAAAAGATGCCTAGACATACTTCTGGAAGGAAATATGCTTCAAAATTATCCTTAGTGCAGGTGTATCATCCTTTCTTTCAAATGCTTTAGAAAAGGATTGCTGAATTTATGCTTTCTTGGACCAGTGAAAAGGCATGTTCTAGAGTTAGGAGCATTCTACTATCCTTCTGAAGATGTTCTGTCTAGAGACAGATTATCTTAAATTCTGTTTCGTGCTGTGTTTGACTTTCTGAAGTTGTGTTAGTATGTGACCCCAAGTTCCCCATTGTTATGACAAGTTGAGTGATTCTTGCTTAGTCACTTTTTTTTCTTTCATATTCTTTCATTTTTCTTTCTCTTTTCTCTTTTCTGTGGCTTCTCACTGGCAAGCTTGACTTGATCCAGAGTGGTTTACTGTCATGTATTATATTTGCCAATGGCTGGCTTACTGTGTAGAGGTTTTTTTTGTGCATTGTTTTTTGGGTTTTATAGTACTTGTTTGTAGTTTTAAAAAAAATCTCCATTTTCTTTCAATTTTGGACCTTTCAAAAATCTTGATATGTCTTTTTTTACAGTAAAATGAAAGGCTCTGACAATCAAGAGAAGCTGGTTTACCAAATTATAGAAGATGCAGGCAACAAAGGTAGTTTAAATTATGATTGTGAATGGTACTAACTCTTTTTGCTTATGGAACCATTCCTATCCAAATTTGTAAATGCTTCCCATACAATACAAATATAAAACTTTGAGTCCCCATACCTGATCTGTAGCTAATGTTTCATATATCTGCTTTTTTAAAAATGAAAGAGAAGGTGACATGTTTCTCTGTTAAAATAACCTGTCCTGGTTGACTTTTGGGAGGGGCTCTTTTAGAAGACTTGGAATAAGAATTGCAAGTTATCTGTGGGACTGTCAAGCCAAAGTATCTGCAGAACACTCCCTACTTAAAAGAAAATGCAGAACCAGGATTTAACAGGTGTCCTGCTGGCAGAAATCACTGCTAATGACAGGGCTTTCTTAGCGTTCATTGCACACTGTGGTTGAGAGTCAGAAGGTAGAACTAGTTCTCGTATTTTTGTTGAAGCAAACACTAGTTAGTTACAAAGAAGTACTAGTCAGTAAGAGCGTTTCTGTGGTGCATTCATGTTGGCAGTGAATGGAGTTTGCTTGTAAGTGCTCTGGGAGGAGAGGTGAAGGGCAAGAGGACAGTATGGTGGTTGTGATATGTATGTCTTGCTTTTTTCACTTGTTTGTTTTGTCCAAATCCCCTCTGTCAGTTCCCTCCCTTCTGCTGGGAGTGATAGGGATCAAGGATACATCCTGTGGTAGGCAAGTGAGTTAAACAGTGTTGTGGCTTTTGGTTTGTGAGTATGTACAGAAACAAATGGTTCTGTCTATTTATTTTCTGTTCATTTCTCTGTTTTTAAACAGGTATTTGGAGCAGGGACATTAGATACAAAAGTAATTTGCCTTTAACAGAGATCAACAAGATACTGAAAAATTTGGAAAGCAAGAAACTAATTAAAGCAGTTAAATCTGTGGCAGTGAGTATTTTGTGACTTTTTAAAAACAATTTCAAACACTTGCTGCATTCTTTTGTATGCTTTTAAGAGAGGACTGGGAGCAGAGAAACCTCATCCTACCTCCAGCTCTTTCACTGTGCACCAGTGTTTGACTCTGCCTTTAGTGTGCAGGTTTGAGGTGCAACAGATAAGAGAGGCTATAATGTTTATTAAATAACCAATATACTATTAATAAACATCACTATTAATATACAATTCTGTCAATCTTCTCCACTATTAATTATATGCCATTATCAAATTGGAGTTTTAGTTCTCTCAGTTCTTTGTTGCACACAACTGTTGTTACAGTTCTGCTACCCTTCACAAACCTCCTTGCACTGCTTGTTGCTAATCTGCAGTTCTGTCACTGTTTTCCCCTGCACTCCCATACCTGGTCTTTAGGACATAAACCTAGGGCAGAGCCTGCTGGGTTTCCCCCAGCATCCCAGTGGACTTGGGTCCACAGGTCAGCTTCTCTGCTGTCTGTATGCATCCACAGTCCTGCTGTCTGCTTATCCTGCCCTCTCTTGTTCTGACTTTTACACCTAATTCTCTTCTTGTGTTTGTTAACTCTCTTTTCTACCACTCTTTCCTCCTTTCTCCACTCAGTCTCCACCCAAATAAGCAACCTGTCCATAATTACTCTTTCTCAATTGGTCCCAATGTTGCTGTTGCACAATTAGGTAGGTATTTCTGATATTGAAGCAAACTCAGCCACACTAGTGATATAGTTACCTAGCTGCAAGTGGCTTTGCAAGGTTCCTCTGGATCTCCTGAAACTTCCTTCAGTTATCTGGTTCATACTGGATTTCTATTGTTTACTTCAAACAATTTCCAAGACATTTGATTCTGTTTCAGTCTTGGTTCCTCTACTTTGTTGCAGTTATTCAAGTTCCAGCTACTTTCCTATTGCAAACAGTCCACGTACTGGAGTAGGGCTTATCCTTTTCTGTGTTTATCACACTGTTACAATACTTATGCAGTATCCTGTTCTCCCTTACCTGCCTATTTACAAATCATTTGTGTTAGCCTGTTCTTTGGACATTCTTCTAGTTTTCAGCAGAGATTCTGTTTTGTTGTGGGGTCTGGTAAACCAGATGGAAATAGAGAAGTTTGACATAGAAAAGGAGTAGCTTTTTCATGTTCTTTTGAGGGATGCTGGCTTTATCTAATCATTCAGGGGATGTAACACTGCTGAAACTGCTTCAGTTGTTGAGTAATTCTTTGGACAACTTTTGGATAACCGTTGTCCTTTAACTGACTGCTACTCTCAGGACTGAAGCAGCATTCATTCCCATTGCCCCCGTCTAGGTGTGGCAGGAAAGAGTGGGCTCACAAGGGCTAACATTAGCTGCAGGGTTTAATCACATAAATCCTTGTCATCCATGCATGGGTTCAATCCTGCAGAAACAGTCAAAAGCTTCTCCATTACATTTGTCTTTGCTGTCTCTTAAGGACACTTTCCTGCTCTCCTTTGACTGCAGAGAGGGATTAGAGTCAATAGAGTAAAATTAAACTCAGATCTTCTGTGAGGTTTGTATTGTGTCCATATTGTTAGCAGGGTTCTCTCCTCTAACACTATGTTATGAAATGATTAGGAATCGAAATGCAGTGATTGTCTCTTTATCTCTCTTTTACCAGAGGGTCAAACATGTTAAAGATAGCTTGAGTCAGCTGAATTGCTGTGCCTGAGGTATAGGAGCAATGAATTATCTGCTTAGATTTTCCTTTCTCGAGGAATACTTTCACCTGTTGAGAGCTGTACCCTTTTCTCTAACAGGCATCCAAGAAGAAGGTCTATATGCTGTATAACCTGCAGCCTGACCGGTCAGTGACTGGTGGCGCTTGGTACAGCGACCAAGACTTTGAGTCTGAATTTGTGGAGGTGTTAAATCAGCAGTGTTTTAAATTTCTGCAAAGTAAGGTGAGTGTCACTATTCGAGCCACCTTCCATTTGTGTTGTGCAAGTAATTATTTTCTTTATAAAACTGGTACCAAACAAGGCTTAAATTTTCCATAGGTGTTAGCCATTATTGCAGCTAGATTGGCAATCTGTACTGGACTATTATTTTTGTCACAGCACATGTGATGGTGTTGCATTTTAATGATGGATATTCTTATAACCTGTCCATGGAGTGAAGCCTTTTATCGCCGACGTCCAATGACAAACTAGGCACCAAAGTACACAGGGCCAAAAAATCTAGCAAAAATCACTGTGTTTCCTGCAGAGCTCCTCATTTCTGAGAGGGTAGAAGACAAATCAGCTAGCTCTGCTTAGAAGACAATTGTCCCTCGTCTAACTGCAGGAGAAGCCTGCTGTTCATTAAATATGTCTGCAGTTTGCAGCATTTGTCTATTCCATTAAAATATGTTTTAACTGGCACTAGGTACAGCAGAAATTTTTTTTTTGTCAACAAAATGCCAAATGCTGATATTCCTTCATATTAATCAAATTGCAGTGTAAATTTTGTGTCATTTAGTATAAAATTATATTTGATTGTGCACTGCATTGTCTCATATACATGAGTCTTAAGGATATGGCTTTAAATGCTAAACATGTTCCAGAAATGGTTTGGAAATCAACTTTTATACTTTAGTCTGCCTGAAACGGAACCATGAAGCAGTGAGTACTGACTATAACTAATCACTATAACTAACTCACTTGGCAGTGAGTACTGACTATAACTAATCTTCGCTTTTTTTCTCAGGCAGAGGCAGCTCGAGAAAGCAAACAGAACCCCATGATACAGCGAAACAGTTCATTCGCCTCATCGCATGAGGTGTGGAAATACATCTGTGAACTGGGAATCAGTAAGGTCAGAACAGATTAATCTTATTACAGTTCAAATTGTCAGTGCATGACTTGCTATGGGAGTTGGGTACTGCAGATTATGTGAAGGTCTTGTAAGTGCCTTAGAACCCTACAGTTTAGTGGAGGTGAGCTTTGAAGCTTTATTGCTTTTTGGGGAGGATCACTGATGCATGGGATTCCAGGATAGCTTGTACATCTTGGTTTTCAAAGATGTATAAAAGAATTAGCATTCACGTCCTTGTTAATCGTCTCAGCTTGTTTATATTTTATCATTTCTCTGAAGTTTACCTATGCATTTCAAGGAGTTTTAGGGGAGAGAAAAAGAAAAGGAGGGGAAAAAAACCTTCACAATTATTGGTCACCATCAATAAGTGTATCTTCAGCAGTCTTGTCTTTTTCTTCTTTCACAATTATTTTCCTGCAAAACTGGAACTGTATCATGCTAGGATGATGTAGACACTTCAGATGCATAGTGAAGTTCTTTTTGGTATACCAAGGCTAGTGCAATTCATAAGTGCTTGGTAGGTAGGAGGTAGTATTAGTATTTGCTTTTATTTTTGCATCTGCACAATCCCATAAAGTTCCCAAGTAAGAATGGTGCCTTTTTCTGAGCTAGTTTAGAATTCTAAGGATTTGTTACTCATGGTGTTTGCTTATTTTCTCCTTGCAGGACTTACTGGCATCCATCTTTCCTAATATTTCTTTTACATATTGTTTCTTAGGTAGAGTTGTCAATGGAAGACATTGAAACTATTTTAAATACGCTGATATATGATGGAAAAGTGGAGATGACGATTATTGCTGCAAAGGAAGGGACAGTAGGCAGTGTGGATGGACAGATGAAGTTGTACAGAGCCGTTAGTCCTCTCATACAACCCACTGGATTAGTCAGGACACCCTGTGGACTCTGCCCTGTGAGTAGCTAATTCTGTGTATGGTTAGATGTGTGCATGCAGATCTTGAATATAGTCCTGCAAATGGCCATTGCAAGGTTCTGCCCATGAGCGAGCCTCATGGTTTTCTAAGCCAACTGTGCTTAAGAGTTACCCATGATGCCTTAGCTATGGTGTAAGAGGAAGGTTCTTTAGTTGGTCTAAAGCACCTGGTCTACCAGGGTATTTCCTACTTACATCCAGTCTCTTTACTGGACAGTATGTGAAAGAATGCTGTCAAATATAGCCCGTTCCAAATTATATTTCTGATCCCAAGTGTGCCAATGTTTTTCACAAGCTAGCTTATTTCTATCTAGCTTTTGGTCTCTCTGCCCTGGACTGTAAACTGGTAGGTAGGTAAAACTTGCCAGCATGTCTGTTTGCAGCATTTACTATGGGAGGATCTGTTTTGCTCTTCTTCCTCAGAGCTGGCTAGATTTTTGGCTGTGTTAGACTAATGCTTTCCTACTGGGGAAGAAGCAGAAAACATGTAAGCACTATCTAACAAAGTAATTACTCTGCTGACACAGGGCTTTCCTTTGCAGGTTTTTGATGATTGTCATGAAGGTGGTGAGATTTCTCCATCAAACTGTATTTATATGACAGAGTGGTTGGAGTTTTAAAGTGAAAGAAAACTGTAAACTTGATTCACAGCCAAAGTGACAAAGCAGCTTGCTTTTTTTTGAAAGTGGACTTGTAAATTTGTAAGGAATTTCAGGACATGGGCAACTTTGTTTTAATGATATATAAACCAGTAATGTATCTGTTGTGTGAGCTGTCCTGTGAGTGGACTGAAGATCAAAGCTGAAGTGGAAATGTAAAGCCATTCTCATACAAAAAGTTGATTGTGTGGCTTGAAAAGTGCCACAGAACATGAGTGGTGATGCATCACTTCTGAAGATTGTGTTGGGTGCTCCACAGATGCTTATTCTGAATGAGAGAAAAGAAGCCATTAGCTGATCAGAAAAACTTGCTAACAAGTGGTACCAAGAATGAAATCCCAAACTTTGCTTTCAGACTGATACTGCTGGTGGATGCTGAAGTGCTAAAGCTCACACTTTTTTCCCATGATAGCTTCCATCTAATTGAAGACTAAGAATCTGATGTGGAAAAGATATGTCAAACAGAACTCATGGATTCTTTATTATCTTTCTTACCTGTTAATTTATCATTAAAACTCTGACTTTTGTGATGTATATCTTTGCTTTATTTCCTGTATTGATGCCTGGTGCTGCATCTGTTGCATTTATTCCTAATCAAATTTCTAGTAGTGTGTTCTGCAGCTGCATCACATACGTGGATACTGTCATAGTTTAACAAGATTACAACTTAGAAATCAAGAAACTTCAGGTGGAAGTGTGGAAAAGGAAAAGAACAGCTTTTTATTAACAAAAGCTGAATAAACAACAAATGGTGCAATCAAAAACTTTCAGAAGAAACAATACAAAGTCCCAATTCCCCAGGTGGGGGGAGAGAAACCCGTGGCAACCCGGCGGGGGGGGGGAGGGAAGGTTGGGGAAGGAAAGACCGGTCCCGGCAGTTCAACAGCTGCCGGCAGTTCAACAGCTGCTCGTAGCCTTGTGTGCCCGCAGCAGCCAGCAGCCGATGGTTTCACAGTCAGCAATGAAGGAGTCCTTTTTCCCACAGGCAGTCCTGAAGGCAGAATACCTCGCTCTGAGATAGGTCGGTCTCTCTCTCTCAGTCGTTTTCTGCGAGGTGTCCCGTGGGAAAAAAAATTTCCTCTCAGGAAAAGAGAAGGAGTCAGCCGAAACCGGGCTCCCTGCTCTGTCCGGTCGGCCATCCAAAACAAAAAAAAACCTCCAAACAAAGAGCCTCTCGAGGCGTGCTCTCCCAGCAACCGCGCTTCCCTGGGGAACCTCCCCCTTCCCCTACTCCTGCGCTGCCAAGCGCGTGCAGCTTCGCTCCGTCCCCCACTCCCTCCCGGACTCCCCCCATCCCGGAAGAAACAGATGAGGAGCGCGGGGGGGAACGGGAAAAACGGGACACTAGGGAAAAAATTCCAACATCTCTTTTCAAACCTATGACAGATACCTCTGCTGAAAGTTTGATTAGAGGTATTCTGGGAAGATATGTTTTTCGCAAGAGAAAGAGTTCTGGCCTGATGATACAGGGAGAAATTTTATAGATTATCTGAATACTATCAGGGTTGAAAAAGATGCCAATGACAGATCCATAAATACAGCCTCTAGCCTTGGTTTGTGATCTGAAAAAGGCACAATACTGGCTTGTCATTGAAAGAGCACAATCTTCTTTTCCTGTGATATGGAGCAAACTTGTGTTTCTCTTGAATGTGACCTTTGGCTCCTCTATGTGACTCTGGAGTGTTGTCATAAGTCTTATGCCCAGGTTAAGTGTGGCCATGGCCTTCTTGAGAGAGAGCTGAGTCTGGTTTTCTCTGGTAGGGATGTCCATCTGGCAGTATTACAAAGGTAATTGTCTTTGTAGGTTCAAATCCCCATGAGGAAGTAAACAGATTTTCGTGCCAACTATGTTGTGCTAATTAGTTACTCCACCTCTTTCTTAACAGATAATCAAACAAACCATTAGGGAAAATAGGTCAGTTCCTTTTTCATAAATATGAATATTGTGCATGTGTGGTACAGGCAGCTCTTCCATCATCCAGAGTAACAGAGGGCTGCAATGACATATTAGCAGGCACAGCAGTGTGCACATGAACTGTCAGGTCCCTGTACAGCTTCCTGCCCATGGCTTCATCTGGCTGTGTCCGGCCTGTATCTCTACACAATTACTCAGTATCTTAATGATAGTCTCCCAGCACAGGGAAACAATCAGGGAGTCAAGTACAGGGCCTGTTGCATCTAGTTAATTTCAAATTTGCCTGTCTGAATATAAGCCCTCCTAGACACTGTCGAGAGGGCAATGGACAAGCACCTCTACAGCTGAGTTAGCAACGTGCCAGGTAATCTCAAAGTGGGTTATCATAGGTTTTTTAAGACAGTTTGCCAAATAAGGGTAGCATTTTCAATACTGTCCAGGAGTTTGCAGTCTCTAAAAGCAGTCTGGATGACATGTACCCTTCAGGGTACATCTAGCTGAGAAGAATGCACCATGTGGGAAGTGTACCAAGAGAGAAAGCTTTTGGTGACCTACCCCTTCTAATTCCAAACTTCTATGCAGTCACAATGGAGTGGCAGCCCCTTTCCACTTGCAGCCTTTCAACTGTACAGACACCAACCTGCACTGCACCGTCTTCTCAGCTAACTGTTCCCTGAAGCACTTTAAGGCTGGCAGAGTCCAGAGTGTCCTCTACAGCTCCCTCCCAGTAAAGCGGGCCAGGACAAAACCAGGTGCTGGATTCGCCCTTCTCCTTGCAACCTATCAAATCCACACTACACCCTGGGGCTAGGCACTTTCCTTCTCACATATGTGCACTCTCCTCTTCCACTCTCGCAGATCTGTCTTGGGAACCATAAAGAATCTCGCAGCTGAGCCCATGCAAAATGTCCTAACCTGCTGGAGAATCCTATAAACTTTAGATAAGAGACAGAGTTTTTAAGCTTGAAAGTATTAACCAATCAGCATCCAACATTCACGGCTGTGAAACTACTCACTGGAAGAGAAAAGATATAACAGTAATTTATGGACTAAGATCAAGAGATGTGTGCTACTAAGACCACGAAAAGGACTGTAAGTGCAAAAAAAGGACGCCAGATGGCAGTAAAGACCGTGTAAGAATTCCAGCTTTTCTCTGCAAATTTCCCTGGGAGAAGTGGAGCTGAAAAATTTTCGCCAGACAAGAACACTGCAAGAGAGACAGAACGAGATAGCTGGGAAAGCTGAGAAGGGAAGTGGAAGGCACCAGCCTTAAACTGCACACCTCCAAGGACCACACTGCATGTTTTCCTCAGCTCCATATAACCTGAAGCACTTTTGGGCTGGCAGAGTTCAGAGCGTCCACTACAGCTCCCGCACAGTAAAACCAACCAGACTCAAACCCTTTGCTGGATTAGCCCTTCTCCTTGCAGCTGAGTAGAAGGCGTAGCGCTGTGTGGGGTGTGACAGTTGAAAGGATGCAAGGGAAAACTGCCTGCCACTCAACTGGGAGTGCCTAGAAGTTTGCAATTAGAAAGGGTAGGTCACCCAAAGCCTCTCTTGGCACGCTTCTCTTTTTGAGCTGTAGTCTGAAACTGCTTGCTTTCCATCTAGGCTGTGAGATTGAGAGTTTTGCTGGTAGGAAGAGGTGAGAAGTGCAATGCAGTCATGAGCTTGGTGTAGTTCTTAGGTTTCAGGGGAAGAGTAAAATCAGCTGTGAATTCTCCTTCTAGGCTATTTCGCATGGGCTCAGTTGCTGGAATCTTTTCGGTTAGTAAGTGAGATCTGTGAGAGTGGAAGAGGAGGTGAGAGTCCATCTATGTGAGAAGGAAAGTGCCTAGTCCCAGGGTGTAGATTTGAAAGGCTGCAAGGAGAAGAGCGAATTCAGCAACGACTTTTGGCCTTGCCGGTTTTATTGTGTGGGAGCTTGTAGTGGACGCTCTGAACTCTGCCAGCCCAAAAGTGCTTCAGGTTACATGGAGCTGAGGAAAACATGCAGTGTGGTTCTTGGAGGTGTGCAGTTTAAGGCTGGTGCCTTCCACTTCCCTTCTCAGCTTTCCCAGCTATCTCGTTCTGTCTCTCTTGCAGTGTTTTTGTCTGGCAAAAATTTTTCAGCTCCACTTCTCCCAGGGAAATTTGCAGAGAAAAGTTGAATTCTTACACGGTCTTTACTGCCATCTGGCATCCTTTTTTTGCACTTACAGTCCTTTTCCTGCTTTTAGCACATATCTCTTGATCCTAGTCCCTAAATTATTGTTGTATCTTCTTGCTTCTAATGAGTTGTTTCACAGCCTTGAGTGTTGGAGGCCCCTCTTAAGCTTACAAAGCAACTCTACCCCTTATCTAAACTTAATAGGATGGTCAGGCAGATTAGGACATTTTACAGGGTCTCAACTGCTGGGCTCTTTATGGTTAGCAACTCAGATGTGTGACAGTGGAAGAGGGTTTTGGGTTAGGGTTAGGGTTACAGTTAGGCTTAGGATTTAGGGTTAGAGTTAGGGTTAGGATTGGGGTTAGGATTAGGATTTAGGGTTAGATTTAGCGTTAGGGTTAGGATTTAGGGTTAGGGTTAGGTTAGGGTTAGAGTTAAGGTTGATGTTAGGGTTAGGGTTATACTTGGAGTTAGGGTCAGGGCTAGGGTTTGGGTTATGGTTAAGATTTAGTAGTAGGTTTAGGGTTAGGTTTAGAGTTATGGGTTTGGATTCGGGTTAGGGTTACGGTTTAGGATTAGGGTTAGCGTTAGGATTGGGGTTAGGATTAGGTTTTAGGATTAGGTTTAAGGTTAGGATTTAGGATTAGGTTTAGGGTTAGGATTTAGGGTTAGGGTTTATGGTTAGGGTTAGGGTTATGGTAAGGGTTAGGGTTGATGTTAGTGTTAGGGTTAGGATTTAGGGTTAACGTTAGGGTTTGAATTGGGGTTGATGTTAGGGTTATGGTTAGGTTTATAGTTGGGGTTAGGTTCAGGGTTAGGGTTAAAGTTACAGTTAGGTTTTGGTGTTAGGTTTAGGGTTAGGTATAGAGTTAGGGTTTTGGGTTAGGGTTAGGGTTACGCTTGGGATTGGGGTTAGGTTTAGGATTCAGGGTTATGGGTAGGGTTAGGGTTAGGATTGGCCTTAGTGTTAGGGTTGGGGTTAGGGTTAGAGTTGGTTAGTGTTAGGATTAGAGTTTAAGGTTAGGGTTCGCTTCAGGTTAGGGTTAGGGTTGATGTTAGGGTTAGGGTAATAGTTTAGTGTTAGGTTTAGGGTTAGGTTTACAGTTAGGGTTTCTGTTAGGGTAGGGTTGGGATTTAGGGTTAGGGTTAGGATTTAGGGTTAGGGTTAGGGGTTAGTAATTGAGGTTAGGGTTAGGGTTAGCATTAGGGTTAGGATTTATGGTTAGGGTTAGAGTTTTGCTTTCTGGTGCAGTTCGTGGGCCAGCTCAGGCACTCCATGGGGAGCAAGAGCTTTTGGTCCTGGCAGCTTTGGTCTGGGAGGAATATTCGTCTGTATTCAATTTTAGGACTCCGTCTGGCAGATTCATCACAAGGTTGAAAAAAGCAAAAACAGCCCTTCTCCCCAGGAAAGAAAGCCTGGAAGCTTTGCCTTTCTGGTGCAGTTGGTGTGCTAACCTGGGCACTCCATGGGCAGCAAGAGCTTTCTGTCCTGGCACCTTTGACTTGGAAGGAATCTTTGTCCATATGCAATTTTAGGACTCCATCTGGCAGATTCATCACAAGGTTGAAAAAAATGAAAGGAAACCTGGAACCTTTGGCTTTCTTTCGCAGTTGGTGTGCCAACCTGGGCAATCCATAGGTAGCAAAAGCTTTCCGTCCAGGAAGCTTTGATCAAGGAAGAATCTTCCTTCGTATTCAATTTTGAGAGCAGGGCTGGCAGTTCTGAGGTAGGTCTGAAAAAAGCACACAACAGCCCTTCTCCCCAGGAAAGGAAACCTGGAAGCTTTGGCTTTCTGGTGCAGTTGGTGGACCAGCCTGGGCAATCCATGGGGAGCAAGAGCTTTCTGTGCTGGCACCTTTGGTGTGGGAGGAATCTTTGTCCGTTTGCAATTTTGGGAGTAGGGCTGGAAGTTGGGAGGTAAGGCTGGAAAGAGGAAACAACAGCCCATATCTCCAGGAAAGAAAGCCTGGAAGCTTTGGCTTTGTGGTGCAGTTGGTGTGTCAGCCTGGGCAATCCATGGGGAGCAAGAGCTTTCTGTGCTGGCACCTTTGGTGTGGGAGGAGTCCTTGTCCGTAGGCAATTTTGGGAGTCAGGCTGTCAGTTGTGAGGTAGGGCTGAAAACAGGAAACAAAAGCCCTTATCGCTGGGAAAGAAAGCCTGGAAGCTTTGGCTTTGTGGTGCTGTTTGTGGGCCAACCTGGGCACTCCATGAGTAGCAAGAGATTTCTGTGCTGGCACCTTTGTTCTGGAAGGAATCTTAATCCGTATGCAATTTTGGGAGTTGGACTGGAAGTTGGGAGGTAAGGCTGGAAAGAGGAAACAACAGCCCATATCTCCAGGAAAGAAAGCCTGGAACCTTTGCCTTTCTGGTGTACTTGGTGGGTCAGCCTGGGCATGCTATTGTCAGCAAGGGCTATCTGTGCTGACACCTTTGGTGTGAGAGGAATCTTTGTTTGTATGCAATTTTGGGAACTGGGCTGTCAATTGCGAGGCAGGGGTGAAAACAGGAAAACACAGCCCTTATCCCCAAAAAGAAATCCTGGAAGCTTTTGCTTTGTGTTGCAGTTGGTTTGTCACCATGGAGACTCCATTGGCAGGAAGAGCTTTCAGTTCTGGCAATTTTAGTCTGGGGGGAATCTTCATCCATATGCAATTTTGGGAGTCGGGCTGGCAGTTGGGAGGCAGGTCTGAAAACAGGAAACAACAACCTTTATCTCCAGGAAAGAAAACCTGGAAGCTTTGGCTTTGTGGTGCAGTTTGAGTTAGCCTGGGGACTCCATGGGCAGCAAGAGCTTTCTCTCCATGTACCTTTCTTCTGGGAGGAATCTTTGTGTCCATTTGCAATTTTGGGAGTCAAACTGGCAGTTGGGAGGCAGGTCTGAAAACAGGAAAAAACAGGCCTTATCGCTGGGAAAGAAAACCTGGAAGCTTTTGCTTTGTGGTGCTGTTGGTTGGCCAGCCTGGGGACTCCATGGGCAGCAAGAGCTTTCTGTGCTGGCACCTTTCTTCTTGAAGGAATCTTTGTATGCAATTTTGGGAGTTGGGCTGGCAGTTGGGAGGCAGATCTGAGAAAATGAAACAATAGCTATTTCCCCAAGAAAGAAAGATTGGAAGCTTTGGTTTTTTGTGGTGTACTTGGTAGGTCAGCCTGGACACTCTATGGGAAGCAAGAACTTTCTGTGCTGGCACCTTTGTTGTGGGAGGAATCTTAGTTTGTATGCAATTTTGGGAGTCGGTCTGGCAGTTGTGAGGCAGGGCTCAAAACAGGAAACAACAGCCCTTATCACCAGGAAAGAGCCTGGAAGCTTTGGCTTTGTGGTGCAGTTGGTGGGCCAGGCTGAGCACTCCATGAGCAGCAAGAGCTTTCTGTTCTGGTACTGTTATTCTGGGAGGAATCTTCTTCCATTTTCAATTTTGGGAGTCAGGCTGGCAGTTGTGAGGCAGGGCTGGAAACAGGAAACAACAGCTTTTATCCCCAAGAAAGAAAGACTTTAGGCTTTGGCTTTGTGGTGCAGTTGGTTGGCCAGGCTGGACAGTTGATGAGCAGCAAGAGCTTTCTGTGCTGGCACCTTGGGTGTGGGAGGAATCTTTGTTTGTATGCAATTTTCGCAGTTGGGCTGGTAGATGTGAGGCAGGGCTGAAAACAGGAAACAATAGCCCATATCTCCAGGAAAGAAAGCCTGGAAGCTTTGGCTTTGTGGTGCAGCTGGTGTGTCATTCTGGGCAATCCATGGGCAGCAAGCGCTTCCTGTACTGGTAACTTTAGACTGGGAGGAATCTTTGTTTGTATGCAGTTTCGGCAGTCGTGTTGGCAGTTGGGAGGCATGGTTTAAAACAGGAAACAATAACCCTTATGCTCAGGAAGGAAAACCTGGAAGGTATGCCCTGTGTTGTCACTGCCAGCCAGACTCCCAAAATTGAATACGGATGAAGATTCCTTTCAGAGAAAAGGTGCTACACCAGGAAGCTCTTGCTGTCCATCGAATGCCAAGGCTGGCCAACAAACTGAACCAGAAAGCCGAACCTTCTAGACTTCCTTTGCTGGGGAGAAGGCCCGTTGTGTTCTTTTTCAGCCCTGCGTTCAAACTGCCAGCCCGACTCCCAAAATTCCATACGGACAAAGATTCTACCCACACAAAAGTGCCACACCAGGAAGCTCTTGCTGCCCATGGAATGCTCAGGCTGCACCACCAACTGCACCAGTAAGCCAATGCTTCCAGGCGTCCTTTATTTAGGATAAGGGCTGTTGTTTGATATTTCCAGACCTGCCTCAGAACTACCAGCTCGACTCCCAAAATTGCATACGGATGAAGATTCTTTCTTGATCAAAGGTTCCAGGATGGAAAGCTTTTGTTACCATGGAGGTCTCAGGCTGGTCCAACAACTGCAGCAGAAAGCCAAGTCTTTCAAGGTTTATGTCCCTGGAAAAAGGGCTGTTGTTTTCCTTTTTTCAGCTTTGCCCTGCATAGGGACGAAGATTCCTCCCAGATCAAAGGTGCCACACCAGAAAGCTCTAACTGCCCATGGAGTGCCCTGGCTGACCCACCAACTGCACCAGAAAACAAATCCTTCCAACCTCTTTTATTTAGGATAAGAGCTGTTGTTTGCTTATTCCAGACATGCCTCAGAACTACCAGCCCAGCTCACAAAATTGAATATGGACGAAGATTCTTCCTTGATCAAAGCTTCCAGGATGGAAAGCTTTTGCTACCCATGGAGTGCTCAGGCTGGCCCACCAAATGCACCAGAATGCCAAGGCTTCCAGGTTTTATTTCCCAAGAAAAGAGCTGTTGTTTCCTTTTTTCAGCCCTACCCTGCATAGGGACAAAGATACCTCCGAGATCAAAGGTACCACAGTGCTCTTGGAAATGAGCTGGTGTGATCTGGATCTGTGAGCAGCCCTGACCTCACACAGCACTCATCCAACGGCAGGAAGACCCTGCCTGGCCCCTGCTGGGGTTCTTGCAACCCCACCTGCAGAGGTGTGGGCAACTACCCAGGCAGGATTAGACCCGACCCTGGTAGGCAGCAAAGTCCCTGCCCTGGCACAAAGAACCCCGGGGCACAGGGACCCTGCTCTGCAGGACAGCCCCGGGCACCCCTGGCTGCACCCCCACCTTCCCACCCCGCAACCATCTCTGGGAGAAGGAGCCCACCTGCGCTGTCCCTCTGACGGTGCTGCGGGGAAGGCCTGCCCTGGAGAACATCCTCCTCCTGTGCCACAGAGAAACTGGGAGAGTCCGGACAGATGCGCAAGGCTGTGGGATGTGGTAGCTTTAGGAGATTCCTCCAGGAACATAAGTGACATTGCCCTGCACCTGTAGATTCACTCTGCAGAGGACTGTGAAGTTGTGTCCCCAAGGGAAGTCTCAACTAAACACCTCCCATCTTTCCGCTGCCTTTAACCTCCCTCTGCCTTGCTTCTCTTCTCTCGTGGCTACAGGCAGTGCCCTCCACCCTGCTGGGCTGTGCAGAGGAGCTGCTCCTGGGCAGAGCTGTCTCTCTGCAGTGCTGCCCGCTTGCCAGGAGCTCCCTGTGTGCCCGGAGCCAGGCCCAGCTGAGCAGCACAGCAAGAGCCAAAGGCAACCCTTTCTCTGCCCCTCTGGGTTCCCTGCAGGTGTGCCTGGGGCTTCAGGGGAACCTGCTGTGGAGCAGGCTGAAGGAAACAATGATGTTCCCTCTTCTCACCTCTTCAGTGACACTTCTTTCCAGCAGTGACATTTCTCCTCTTAGAAAATTAACAGGGTATGATGATCACCTTTTCTAGTTTCATCATTACACAGGACACCAAGAGGGTGACAGCAAAGGCTCTAATAACTCCCTGGCACAGTGGGGGTTTTCCTGGAGTCACACACAGAAATGTGTCAGGGCTCTGAGAGGTGTCCACCCCTGAGCTGGACTGATGCACTGCTCACACACGTGAGAGACACGAGTGCTTCCCTCGCACACACATGGGCAGTTCATTGCAGCAGGGGCAGTGTCTCCCTGGGCTCCTGCTGCCACTCCCAGAGCCTGGAGCCACCTCAACCCTCTAGTGCTCCCACCCTGCCCACTCCAACACTTCAGATGAACATTGGGGTTTTCTACTCACTGGAACTGTCCAGTCCAGCCCCTCCCCAGTCCCCCCATCTCCCTGCCCCGCCCCAGCCCAGCAGAGCAGCACAGTCATTTCTGGTCCTGCAGCAAGAAAGGGAGGAAATAGAGGACAGAGACAGTGACTCTGCATCTGGACTGCTCAGGAGATCATCAGCTCAGGCGGAAGCTCCTGCAGCCCCAGGGCCAGACCCGTTTCCCAGTGGCCTAGGCAGCTGCTGCCACGTGGGCACAAGCTCTGCTGCCCAGGATGGTCCTGTAGTGCAGGGCTTTGCAGATGGCCACGTAGCAGTCGTAGGACATGATGGTGAGAAGGGCAACCTCCGCTGTGATCAAGGAGAAAAGCAAAAAACACCTGTGCAGCTCATCCTGAGTAGGAGATGACCTTGGTGTTCCAGAGGGAACTGGCCATGGCTTTGGGGACAGTGGTGCAGATGCAACCCAGGTGTGTGAAGGAGAGGTGGAGCAGGAAGAAGTCCCTGGGGGTGTGCAGGTGGTGGTGGCAGGCTACGGTGCTGAGGATGAGGCCGTTGCCCAGGAGGGCAGCCAGGGAGATGCCCAGGAAGAAGCAGAAGTGCAAGAGCTGCAGCCCTCGCATGCCAGGAGGAGGAAGTGGGGGATGGAGGTGCTGTTGGACATGAACTTCCTCTGGGCATCAGGAACTGTCCAAGGAAGAAAAGGCAGTGAAAACTTAGGGACAGCTGAGTCACTGTGACACGGGGGGCATCATGGAACCAAACGAACCCTGAGACATTTCAGAATCCCACGTGTGTTGGGTCTGTCTGAGTTGGAGTTCATTTTCTCACTGAAGCAGTCACAGTGCTGTGCTTGGTATTGAGAGCTACAAAGGGGTTAATCACGCTATGATTTTGGGGTCAAATAGCATCTTGGATTTTATTCGTGGAGCAAGACTGCCATCTAGTGTCCGTTTCTTCGGGGGGTGGGGGGGGCAGTCATTTCCGCAGAGTGGTCTTGCTTAGCAGACCTCCTAGTTTTGGCAACTGCTGAGCAGGGCTGGCACAGCATCTGCATTGTCAGCTTCCTCCCTTGAATCGGGGGTAAGATCATGGGAGGGGATACTGACAGGCCAGTTGAGCCAAATTGACGAAAGGGATATTCCAGAATATATGGTGGCAGATCAGCTGCAAAAGCTCAGGAAAGGAACAGGAAAGGGGGGAAATCCATTTTTTTTACAATACTTGCCTTCTGAGTGACCTCGCTGTGTGGTGAAGCCCTGCTTCCTGTGATGTGGCCAGGCATCGCTGCTGACGAGAAGAAGAGAATAAACCTTTTTATTTTTCTCTTCACTTATTCATGCACAAACTTTGGCTTTTGCTTTAGTAAAGTGCCTGATCTCAAGGTAGAAGTCATTTTCCATCTTATTCTGTCTCTCCTGTCTGACTGGGAAGGGCAGTGATAGAGCGACTTGGTGGGCACCTGGCATCCAGGCAAGGTCAACCCACTGCAATATTGCAGGGTCTCATGGAACAAAAGGACTGCTGGGACACTGGGGAAATTCACGGAAAAAAGTGGTCGTCGTGACACTGCCCTGCACCATGGAACCATATGTTCCCTGGGAAACTACAGAAAACCAGGGAATTAAGGAACGTCATTGGGACGTGCGGAACCTCATGGAATTAAACAAACCCTGGGATATCTTTGAAACTTCCTGGAATCAAAGGGAGAAACAAAAGAATTAAACACAATGACCAGAAACCATTGCATAGAACATTTCTTTAAGATGCCAGCTGGGGATTCATGGGGGTACTCTGCCATGCATGAATCAAAGAATCAGTATAAATTTCGGAATATAAATACAGTGATACTTGAAAGATTCCCCACTCACAAGCAGTCCATAATAAGGTTATGATTTTGGAGTCAAAGAGCATCTTGGGTTTTATTCGTGGAGCAAGACTGCCATCTAGTGTCCGTTTCTTATGGGGGGAGCAGTCATGTTCGCAGAGTGGTCTTTTCGCTTAGGAGGCCTCGTAGCACCTCTGATTGATCTATCCGACCTCTAACCCTAAAATGAATGTTCTAGGACCAGCTAAGACATGTGTCTTAGAACTTCCCGTTTGCTTAAACAATATTTAATTGACTTTCTTCTTAAGAGAACGTCTTATTAAACAAGTTTTCTGAGGCATGTAAGCTAATTTCTTGAAGATGGCCATGCGATACATGCTCTATTAGTTTCCATGTATCATCGACATTCGCTCTCCTAAAACTATTTGTAGTCTTAAAAGAAAAGACCACTACCATGCCAAGAAAGCAAATCCCTTTGTTGATTAGGATATCATTTTTATTTTAGTTAAATCTTCCGATTTACTAAGTCGTTCAGAAAGGAGATCCTCCATCATTTCAGTGCCATTGTGACAATATGGGGCCTCATGTTACCCATGGAACACTGAACACTGCAGACTCCCCTGGAATCAAGGGGTTATTTTGACACTCTCGGGCCTCATGGAAGAGGGAGGCCCTGCAGAGAGACCTCAAAGCAGAGGTTTGGGCAATCATCAACCAGAGGAAGTTCAATAAGGGGAAGTGCCAGATTATGTCCTCAGGATGGGGCAACCCAGGATGTCTGGACAGACTGGGAACGACGTGCTGCATAGCAGTGCTGGAAAATGGCCCCTGGGGTCCTGGTTGATGGCCAGTTGGCCAGTGGTGCCCTGGCAGGGACTCACTGCTCAGTCACACGAGGGTTTTCAGGCACACGAGTCCTTCCCTTGCACACACACACAGAGACAGTTCATGGCAGAAGGGGCAGTATCTCCTGGGGCTCCTATTGCCGCGCCCGGAGCCTGGATGCACATCAGACCTCTTGGGGTGCCACCTGCTCTGCCACTATCTGAGATGCCCCACGGCCTGAGGGATAGACACGGGGAGCTCTGTCCACAGAAGCACATCCCAGAACTGCATCCAGGGGCGTTGCCAGGGTTTAGTACCATAAATGCAAAGTGACACTGAGACACTCTTTGTACCACTTAGCTTCAAGGCCCCCCCAGGAGGCCGATGGCAATTGTACTTGCTCAGAGTCATGTCCCCACACCAACACCAGGTATGTGCTCAAGACTTGTCTGTTCAATGCAAAGAGAGACACCCTGTCTAGTCCTTCCGCCTCTCTCCAGGGAAGGCTAAAGAACCTCTGCGGACTGGTGAGAAACCAGTACTGGAAGTAGAGGTTCCATTGTGAGTGCCAACCAAGAGTGGTTTGCAGGTCTGCGATGCATGCCCTGGGGTTATCGAGTGCACAAGGGAATAGCTCACACCCTTCCCTGGTTTTCCTTCATATCCTCCTACGGAGGTGACAAAGATGGGAAAGAGAATGAAATTTTTGGCTGTGCCTCTGAGTGCCCCTCAACCTGCTGCAGATATGCTGGTTCCAGCAAATCCAGTTGAGGAGTGACAGGCAGTTCCCTGGTCCTCTGAGCAA
The DNA here is from genome assembly GCF_025592945.1 of Manacus candei. Lineage (NCBI taxonomy): Eukaryota > Metazoa > Chordata > Aves > Passeriformes > Pipridae > Manacus > Manacus candei. The sequence goes on along the minus strand of NW_026138083.1, from coordinate 8,193,718 downwards.
GAGTAGCAGGAGGAGGGAAACAGCAGAGCTTTCCTCACGGAGACTGCATCTCCATGGGTCCAAAGCAGGAGGGAGATGCCATGCCACTTCTGAGCTTTCTCTGGGGAAGGTGCTTCTCCAGTGCACTGCCTCACCATAGCATTGGTGCCAGAGGCCCTGAAAAAAGCCCAAGTAGTCTTTGTCACCAGCAGAAGTTCTCCTGCTGCCAGCAGGGATGATCCCCGGGATGGACCAGGAGAGGCTGAGCCCGGGCTGCTGAACCTGGAGGGATTGTCTTCCTCTCGTGCCCTGGACCATTCTCACAATTACGTGCCCTGGAGGACAATTCGGGAGTCTCCAGGTGCCAGCAAAGGAGGGATAAGAACGATGAGATGATGGCAATGAAAAAACTCATGGCCTGCCCTCCGCATCCAGCCCTCACCCGAGGAGAGACCGAGCGACGCGGAGGTCGAGCTCAGCCCCGGGGCGGAGTTGGCGGAGGAGGGCAGCAGAGAGAGAAGAAGGCAGAGGAGGGAGAGGAGGTGGAGAGGAAGGGGCCCGGCCGGAGCAGAGAGCCGGTGCTGTCGGGGGCAGTGAGAGGTCGGGCAATGGATCGGCAGATGCGGTGCTGTAGAAGAGCCTGTGGGCTCCTGGCATAGTTCTACCCTCTTAGGCATCAGAGCAGAGACAACACATTTAAAGGAAGGTGAGTATTTTGCAATTGTACTGAAGGAACATTGGAGAAGGAATGAAGGATGGTCAGAAAAATAACATTCCATGCATGGTCCATCAACCAGTCTTCCTGAGCCCTGGGCCACATGGATGGAAGTCTTTCCTTTCTTACTGTTTTTTTTTGCTCTCTCACCACCTCTAACACTTGTTCTGGCTTGGCTGCACCTCACTCTGTCGCACTTTCTGCGTCCGCAGATTCTTCAGCACACCTCCGAGATTTAGTGTTCAGATCCTTGAAGAGTGACAATCCAAGTCTTGCAGACCATTACCGTGTCTTTTCCACACTCAAGGCCAAAATCCACCTCCTATCCAAAGAGAAAGATCTTCATGAACCAGAGAATTGCAGTGCCTGCCTGGAGGGGATAAGAGTATTCAGGAGAGGATGGCTCAGGAGAAGTTAAGGACGTACATGGCAGCTGACTGCAGTATGCCCAGACTTGCGCTGCGCTACGCTGTGTATGTCACTTGGCAACCGGCCTGTGCTCTGTGGAGGACTGAAACCCCCTGCTTTCATAGGGGCACTATTTTGCTCAGCTGTAGAAAGTTACCCCATTTTTGTATATCTAAGAAAATCCCCTGAGAGCTCCAAAGACGACCGTGTCAATGAATCCGTGTCCGCCAGGGTGCAGCAATACAGCGCCGCTTCCCCAGCACTGGACCCGGAGAGCCAGAGGACCGTCCAACGACGGTCTGCCGACACCGAGAGCCGCCCCACTGGCGAACGCAGACTAGAAAAGTTCGTTCTCTTTCCCATATTTTTCATCGCCGTAAATTCTGAGGGTTCCTTTCTCCCTGAAAACACACAACACTGATCCTGCAAACAGAGAGCCCTGAATATGTTGACAGCCTGGGGAAAACTGGAAGTCGTGCCAGAGGCAGCCTGGAGGCAGAATGCAACGCATTATTAAAGCTAGTGAGAGGAGAGCTTGATAGACCTATGCCAGCCTCGAAAGGATCTGCTGATTTTTTTAGAAAGGCAGAAAAATTGCATTGCAGAGACAGTCGAGATATCCTGTGGTGGCAGCGGGTGGATGGGCACCCGGCAGTGGTGGATGAGAAGAACAGGGAGAGGAAGAGAGGGTGAAGGGAAGAGCAGAGACGGAGAAGAGATTTGAAGTTTCTCTTCCTTCTTATTTCCTTACAGAAGTAAGATCATCTGGAGTGAACACATGCAAGACAGCAAACACGGCATTTGCAACGTTTTCCCTCTATTCAGTGGTATTTCCGCACAGGGGCCTGAAAACCCTGTTGAGTGTTTTCTGGGAAGAGGAAGAAGGATAGAGTGATGAAATGCCGGGATTTAGACAGAAGGTTTCCTAGGCAGAGAGCGAGGACGAGACAGACGAAGTTCATGCTGAGCCCAACCTGCGTGTTTGCTGAGAGGGTCAGAAATGACCTCCCTGTCCCGAGAAAACAGAGCTGCCAGAAACGACTCTCTTGGGGGAGCAAAGGAAGAAGGAGGGCAGAGAAATGAACTCTTCTTTCAGTGCCTGAAAGGCTCTCTTTGGGTTTCTCCCTGCGCCAGCAGGAGCCCCTGTGGCTCCCTCAACCGATGGCATGCTGAGCATTACCTGACTCTGGAGCACCAGTCACGGGCAGGGGCTTTTCCCGTTCAGCTCGCAGTGCAGTCCTCCCCTCCCCAGCTGCAATCACCTGTTCTGCTGCACACCCGCTGCTGGGATTTTGGGAGCTCCGGGGTTTCTTTTCTGCTGCACCTTTCACATCTTCCCGTGTTGTCCTCAACTCTCTGGGCTGCTTGCCGTTTCCTCGGGGAACACGTGCCTCCTCCACATCTGTGGCTTCTCCCCTATCCCTCTTCATCTGCCTGGGACCAATGCCTCTCTCCCCAGTTCCCCAGGAAGGGGAGAGAAACCCTGCTGCGCAACAGCCCAGGGTCTCTGACTCTGTCTTGATCTGCTGGGAAAATGCACAGTGTGAGAGAGGAAGGTGGCTCCAGCAGGGCTGCTGGATGTCCCAGCCCCAGCGATGGCAAGGACAGCATATTCCCTAGGGAAAGTGATGAGTGATGAGCGGGGAACAGGATCACGACTCCGGTAGGTGATCCTCAAGGACACGCAGGGAGCACACGGGGCACCCACCAGAGTGCTGCCTGCGAGAGGTGGGGCTGGGAGAGCCTTAGCTCACCCATCTGAAAGGGTAGCTGAAGGGCTGAGGGCTTGGCAGATGGAAACACTCACTCTAAGCCCCTTCTCTAGATCAACTCCAGAGCGATCTCAGACACCCATCATACCACAGGAAACATATTGTTCAATTTGGTTACGTCTAACATGGGGTTTCCTCCACAAAATATTTATGAGGATGTGAAAAAGGATGGAATGATGAAAATGGTAAGAGTAAGATCATTCCAGTGGAAATGCTGCACCTCCTCCAGGTGTAACAGGAGATTTCGAGGAAGGTGGAGGGTCCTGATATTTTCCCAGTCTTGCCAGGCGGAAGAGCAACATCAAGCTCACCCTCCCTAGACCTGTGGGCTCCTGACATGGTTCTGCCCTCTTACGTATCAGAGCAGAGATAACACATTTACAGGAAAGTGAGGACACTGCATTTCTGCTGAGAGGATAATGGAGTATGGTCCTGCCACCAACCTCCTGAACCCAGGGCCGCATGGATGGAAGTCTTTCCTTTTTTTACCGCTTTTGTCTGCTCACTCACGACCTCTACCACTTGGTCGGGCTTGGCTGCACCTCGCTCCGTCGCACTTTCTGCCTCCGCAGATTCTTCAGCACACCTCCGAGATTTAGCGTGCAGATCCTTGAAGAGTGACACTCCAAGTCTTGCAGACCATTACCGTGTCTTTTCCACCCTCAAGGCAAGGCTAGACTCGTCCTCCTATCCAAAGAGAAAGATCTTCATGAACCAGAGAATGGCGGTGCCTGCCTGAAGGGGAAAAGAGTATTCAGGGGACGACGGCTCAGGAGAACTTAAGGACACACACTGCAGCTGACTGCAGTATGCCCAGACTTGCGCTGCGCTACGCTGTGTATGTCACTTGACACCCAGACATTCTGTCACAAACCTGTGCTCTGTGGAGGACTGAAACGCCCTGCTTTCATAGGGGCCCTATTTTGCTCGGCTGTAAAAACAGCTACCCCATTTTTGTATTTCTAAGAAAATCCCCTGAGAGCTCCAAAGACGACCGTGTCAATGAATCCGTGTCCGCCAGGGTGCAGCAATAGAGCGGCGCTTCCCCAGCACTGGACCCGGAGAGCCAGAGGACCGTCCAACGACGGTCTGCCGACACCGAGAGCCGCCCCACTGGCGCACGCAGCTCTCCGGACCCTTTAGCAGCGCGTGCCAGGAGCTCGGGGCTGTGGCCCGGCAGCTGCCGGTAGAAATGGATAAAATCATGGATTCGTAGGTTGGCGTGTGAGCATTTGATGGTGATTTCACTGCCCTCGGTGGTCTCTGCCAACGGGTCCTGCTGCACCTGGGCTCTGCCTGCAGACACTGGCGGGGGGAGATAAAGAAGAAAGCCGTCAGAATTGCTTTTTGCGCTGGATGTTGTTTCCCAGAACAAAGGGCACAGAAAAAATCAGGAACACACGGAGAAGAATTTTAAGAGGATGTCAAGGTGAGCAGTAGTGGAAGTGTCCATAAGTATTAGCTGGAGAGATGAGTGCGGGAAGAGAGGTGGATTGGCGGAGTCACTGAAGAATGGAAAGCTGCGGGACTGAGCAAGGCAAAGAGAGAAAGAAAAGTAGTAAAGGGGAAGGACGGATGGCAGGAGTTCTCTGAAGGACAGAGAGTAAAGTAAGGAAAGGAGAACGGTTCGAAAAAGGGAGGGTTTTTCCGAGGGAGTGCTTTACGAAGCAGAGGGAAGGACAGACGGGAGGATAGATCGGAGACTGAGTTCTGTGAAGAACCTGCCAGGCAGGACGGCAACATCGAGGGACCTGCACCGCCATCCCAGACCTGCTCACCGAGCAGAACCGCGGCCAGCACCGCCAGCCCCGCTCCACGCCAGAGCCGCATCCGCCGATCCGCTGCCCGGTCTCTCGTTGCCCCCGCCAGCCCCGGCTCTCTGCTTCGGTCGGGCCGCCTCCTCTCCACCTCCTCTCCCTCCTCTACCTTCATCTCCTTCCCCTGCCCTCGTCAACCAACTCCGCCCTGAGGCTGAGCCCGGCCTCCGCGTCTCTCGGGCTCTCATCGGGTGCTGGCTGGATGCGGAGGGCAGGCGAGAGCGGCGGCAGAGGAGCGGCGGTCGAGGTTCTGCACCGCGGAGGCGGCTGGGGCAGGCTGTGTGTCAAGGGGGCGGTTTCGTATCGGGGAGCTCAAGATTGACAGACCATGATCTTTTTTCATCGCCATCATCTCTTCCCTCTCATCCCTGCTTTGCTGGCACGTGGAGACTTCTGAATTGTCCTCTGGGGCACGTGTTATTAAGATTGGTCCAGGTGCATGCGTTTCAGACCATCCCTCCCGGCTCAGCAGCCCGGGCTCAGCCTCTCCTGGCATGTCCCTGGGAGCATCCTTGCTGGCAGCAGAAGCAATTCTACTGGCCAGACAAACCACTTGGGGTTTAGTCAGGGGCTGTGACACCAGTGCCACGGCGAGGGAGAAGCACCTTTGCCAGAGAAAGCTCCAGAGAAAGCTCGCACGTGGCATGTCATCTCCCTCCTGCTTTGAACTCATGCAGTCTCCGTGAGGAGAGCGCTGCTGTGTTTCTCCTCCTGCTCAGAGGACCAGGCAACAGTCTGTCACACCTGAACTTTGTATGTTGGAACCAGCACATCTGCTGCAGGTTGAGGGGCACTCAGAGGCAGTTGGTGTGCCAGCCTGGGCAATCCATAGGTAGCAAAAGCTTTCCGTCCAGGAAGCTTTGATCAAGGAAGATTCTTCCTTCGTATTCAATTTTGAGAGCAGGGCTGGCAGTTCTGAGGTAGGTCTGAAAAAAGCACACAACAGCCCTTCTCCCCAGGAAAGGAAACCTGGAAGCTTTGGCTTTCTGGTGCAGTTGGTGGGTCAGCCTGGGCACTCCATGGGCAGCAAGAACTTTTGGTCCTGCCAGGTTTTATCTGGGATGAATCTTCGTCCCTATTCAATTTTATGACTCCATCTGACAGTTTCATCAGAGAGCTGAAAAAAGCCAAAACAGCCATTCTCCACAGGAAAGAAAGCCTGTAACCTTTGACTTTCTGTTGTAGTTGGTGGGCCAACCTGGGCACTTGATGGGCAGCAAAATTTTCCTGGTGTGGCACTTTTTGCCTTGGAGGAATCTTTGTCCGTTTGCAATTTTGGGAGTCAGGCTGGCAGTTGGGAGGCAGGTCTGGAAACAGGAAACAACAACCCTTATCGCCAGTAGAGAAAAACTGGAAGCTTTTGCTTTGTTGTGCAGTTGGTTTGTCAGCCTGGAGACTCCATTGGCAGGAAGAGCTTTCTGAGCTGGCACCTTTGGTGTGGGAGGAATCTTTGTCCGTTTGCAATTTTGGGAGTAGGGCTGGAAGTTGGGAGGTAAGGCTGGAAAGAGGAAACAACAGCCCATATCTCCAGGAAAGAAAGCCTGGAAGCTTTGGCTTTGTGGTGCAGTTGGTGGGCCAGCCTGGGCACTCCATGGACAGCAAGAGCTTTCTGTGCTGGCAACTTTAGTCTGGGGGGAATCTTTGTCCATATGCAATTTTGGGAGTTGGGCTGGCAGTTGGGAGGCAGGGCTGAAAACAGGAAACAACAGCCCATATCTCCAGGAAAGAAAGCCTGGAAGCTTTGGCTTTGTGGTGCAGTTGGTGTGTCAGCCTGGGCAATCCATGGGGAGCAAGAGCTTTCTGTGCTGGCACCTTTGGTGTGGGAGGAGTCCTTGTCCGTAGGCAATTTTGGGAGTCAGGCTGTCAGTTGTGAGGTAGGGCTGAAAACAGGAAACAACAGCCCTTATCGCTGGGAAAGAAAGCCTGGAAGCTTTGGCTTTGTGGTGCTGTTTGTGGGCCAACCTGGGCACTCCATGAGCAGCAAGAGATTTCTGTGCTGGCACCTTTGTTCTGGAAGGAATCTTAATCCGTATGCAATTTTGGGAGTTGGGCTGGAAGTTGGGAGGTAAGGCTGGAAAGAGGAAACAACAGCCCATATCTCCAGGAAAGAAAGCCTGGAACCTTTGCCTTTCTGGTGTACTTGGTGGGTCAGCCTGGGCATGCTATTGTCAGCAAGGGCTATCTGTGCTGACACCTTTGGTGTGAGAGGAATCTTTGTTTGTATGCAATTTTGGGAACTGGGCTGTCAATTGCGAGGCAGGGGTGAAAACAGGAAAACACAGCCCTTATCCCCAAAAAGAAATCCTGGAAGCTTTTGCTTTGTGTTGCAGTTGGTTTGTCACCATGGAGACTCCATTGGCAGGAAGAGCTTTCAGTTCTGGCAATTTTAGTCTGGGGGGAATCTTCATCCATATGCAATTTTGGGAGTCGGGCTGGCAGTTGGGAGGCAGGTCTGAAAACAGGAAACAACAGCCTTTATCTCCAGGAAAGAAAGCCTGGAAGCTTTGGTTTTGTGGTACAACTGGTGTGTCATTCTGGGCACTCCATGGGCTGCAAGAGCTTTCTGTGCTGGCAACTTTGGTGTGGGAGGAGTCCTCGTCCATATGTAATTTTGGGAGTCGGGCTGGCAGTTGGGAGGCAGGGTTGAAAACTGGAAACACCAGCCCTTATCCCCAGGAAAGAAAGCCTGGAAGCTTTGGCTTTGTGGTGCAGTTTGAGTTAGCCTGGGGACTCCATGGGCAGCAAGAGCTTTCTCTCCATGTACCTTTCTTCTGGGAGGAATCTTTGTGTCCATTTGCAATTTTGGGAGTCAAACTGGCAGTTGGGAGGCAGGTCTGAAAACAGGAAAAAACAGGCCTTATCGCTGGGAAAGAAAGCCTGGAAGCTTTTGCTTTGTGGTGCTGTTGGTTGGCCAGCCTGGGGACTCCATGGGCAGCAAGAGCTTTCTGTGCTGGCACCTTTCTTCTTGAAGGAATCTTTGTATGCAATTTTGGGAGTTGGGCTGGCAGTTGGGAGGCAGATCTGAGAAAATGAAACAATAGCTATTTCCCCAAGAAAGAAAGATTGGAAGCTTTGGTTTTTTGTGGTGTACTTGGTAGGTCAGCCTGGACACTCTATGGGAAGCAAGAACTTTCTGTGCTGGCACCTTTGTTGTGGGAGGAATCTTAGTTTGTATGCAATTTTGGGAGTCGGTCTGGCAGTTGTGAGGCAGGGCTCAAAACAGGAAACAACAGCCCTTATCACCAGGAAAGAGCCTGGAAGCTTTGGCTTTGTGGTGCAGTTGGTGGGCCAGGCTGAGCACTCCATGAGCAGCAAGAGCTTTCTGTTCTGGTACTGTTATTCTGGGAGGAATCTTCTTCCATTTTCAATTTTGGGAGTCAGGCTGGCAGTTGTGAGGCAGGGCTGGAAACAGGAAACAACAGCTTTTATCCCCAAGAAAGAAAGACTTTAGGCTTTGGCTTTGTGGTGCAGTTGGTTGGCCAGGCTGGACAGTTGATGAGCAGCAAGAGCTTTCTGTGCTGGCACCTTGGGTGTGGGAGGAATCTTTGTTTGTATGCAATTTTCGGAGTTGGGCTGGTAGATGTGAGGCAGGGCTGAAAACAGGAAACAATAGCCCATATCTCCAGGAAAGAAAGCCTGGAAGCTTTGGCTTTGTGGTGCAGCTGGTGTGTCATTCTGGGCAATCCATGGGCAGCAAGCGCTTCCTGTACTGGTAACTTTAGACTGGGAGGAATCTTTGTTTGTATGCAGTTTCGGCAGTCGTGTTGGCAGTTGGGAGGCATGGTTTAAAACAGGAAACAATAACCCTTATGCTCAGGAAGGAAAACCTGGAAGGTATGCCCTGTGTTGTCACTGCCAGCCAGACTCCCAAAATTGAATACGGATGAAGATTCCTTTCAGAGAAAAGGTGCTACACCAGGAAGCTCTTGCTGTCCATCGAGTGCCAAGGCTGGCCAACAAACTGAACCAGAAAGCCGAACCTTCCTTTGCTGGGGAGAAGGCCCGTTGTGTTCTTTTTCAGCCCTGCGTTCAAACTGCCAGCCCGACTCCCAAAATTCCATACGGACAAAGATTCTACCCACACAAAAGTGCCACACCAGGAAGCTCTTGCTGCCCATGGAATGCTCAGGCTGCACCACCAACTGCACCAGTAAGCCAATGCTTCCAGGCGTCCTTTATTTAGGATAAGGGCTGTTGTTTGATATTTCCAGACCTGCCTCAGAACTGCCAGCTCGACTCCCAAAATTGCATACGGATGAAGATTCTTTCTTGATCAAAGGTTCCAGGATGGAAAGCTTTTGTTACCATGGAGGTCTCAGGCTGGTCCAACAACTGCAGCAGAAAACCAAGTCTTTCAAGGTTTATGTCCCTGGAAAAAGGGCTGTTGTTTTCCTTTTTTCAGCTTTGCCCTGCATAGGGACGAAGATTCCTCCCAGATCAAAGGTGCCACACCAGAAAGCTCTAACTGCCCATGGAGTGCCCTGGCTGACCCACCAACTGCACCAGAAAACAAATCCTTCCAACCTCTTTTATTTAGGATAAGAGCTGTTGTTTGCTTATTCCAGACATGCCTCAGAACTGCCAGCCCAGCTCACAAAATTGAATATGGACGAAGATTCTTCCTTGATCAAAGCTTCCAGGATGGAAAGCTTTTGCTACCCATGGAGTGCTCAGGCTGGCCCACCAAATGCACCAGAATGCCAAGGCTTCCAGGTTTTATTTCCCAAGAAAAGAGCTGTTGTTTCCTTTTTTCAGCCCTACCCTGCATAGGGACAAAGATACCTCCGAGATCAAAGGTACCACAGTGCTCTTGGAAATGAGCTGGTGTGATCTGGATCTGTGAGCAGCCCTGACCTCACACAGCACTCATCCAACGGCAGGAAGACCCTGCCTGGCCCCTGCTGGGGTTCTTGCAACCCCACCTGCAGAGGTGTGGGCAACTACCCAGGCAGGATTAGACCCGACCCTGGTAGGCAGCAAAGTCCCTGCCCTGGCACAAAGAACCCCGGGGCACAGGGACCCTGCTCTGCAGGACAGCCCCGGGCACCCCTGGCTGCACCCCCACCTTCCCACCCCGCAACCATCTCTGGGAGAAGGAGCCCACCTGCGCTGTCCCTCTGACGGTGCTGCGGGGAAGGCCTGCCCTGGAGAACATCCTCCTCCTGTGCCACAGAGAAACTGGGAGAGTCCGGACAGATGCGCAAGGCTGTGGGATGTGGTAGCTTTAGGAGATTCCTCCAGGAACATAAGTGACATTGCCCTGCACCTGTAGATTCACTCTGCAGAGGACTGTGAAGTTGTGTCCCCAAGGGAAGTCTCAACTAAACACCTCCCATCTTTCCGCTGCCTTTAACCTCCCTCTGCCTTGCTTCTCTTCTCTCGTGGCTACAGGCAGTGCCCTCCACCCTGCTGGGCTGTGCAGAGGAGCTGCTCCTGGGCAGAGCTGTCTCTCTGCAGTGCTGCCCGCTTGCCAGGAGCTCCCTGTGTGCCCGGAGCCAGGCCCAGCTGAGCAGCACAGCAAGAGCCAAAGGCAACCCTTTCTCTGCCCCTCTGGGTTCCCTGCAGGTGTGCCTGGGGCTTCAGGGGAACCTGCTGTGGAGCAGGCTGAAGGAAACAATGATGTTCCCTCTTCTCACCTCTTCAGTGACACTTCTTTCCAGCAGTGACATTTCTCCTCTTAGAAAATTAACAGGGTATGATGATCACCTTTTCTAGTTTCATCATTACACAGGACACCAAGAGGGTGACAGCAAAGGCTCTAATAACTCCCTGGCACAGTGGGGGTTTTCCTGGAGTCACACACAGAAATGTGTCAGGGCTCTGAGAGGTGTCCACCCCTGAGCTGGACTGATGCACTGCTCACACACGTGAGAGACACGAGTGCTTCCCTCGCACACACATGGGCAGTTCATTGCAGCAGGGGCAGTGTCTCCCTGGGCTCCTGCTGCCACTCCCAGAGCCTGGAGCCACCTCAGCCCTCTAGTGCTCCCACCCTGCCCACTCCAACACTTCAGATGAACACTGGGGTTTTCTACTCACTGGAACTGTCCAGTCCAGCCCCTCCCCAGTCCCCCCATCTCCCTGCCCTGCCCCAGCCCAGCAGAGCAGCACAGTCGTTTCTGGTCCTGCAGCAAGAAAGGGAGGAAATAGAGGACAGAGACAGTGACTCTGCATCTGGACTGCTCAGGAGATCATCAGCTCAGGCGGAAGCTCCTGCAGCCCCAGGGCCAGACCCGCTTCCCAGTGGCCTAGGCAGCTGCTGCCACGTGGGCACAAGCTCTGCTGCCCAGGATGGTCCTGTAGTGCAGGGCTTTGCAGATGGCCACGTAGCAGTCGTAGGACATGATGGTGAGAAGGGCAACCTCCGCTGTGATCAAGGAGAAAAGCAAAAAACACCTGTGCAGCTCATCCTGAGTAGGAGATGACCCTGGTGTTCCAGAGGGAACTGGCCATGGCTTTGGGGACAGTGGTGCAGATGCAACCCAGGTGTGTGAAGGAGAGGTGGAGCAGGAAGAAGTCCCTGGGGGTGTGCAGGTGGTGGTGGCAGGCTACGGTGCTGAGGATGAGGCCGTTGCCCAGGAGGGCAGCCAGGGAGATGCCCAGGAAGAAGTAGAAGTGCAAGAGCTGCAGCCCTCGCATGCCAGGAGGAGGAAGTGGGGGATGGAGGTGCTGTTGGACATGAACTTCCTCTGGGCATCAGGAACTGTCCAAGGAAGAAAAGGCAGTGAAAACTTAGGGACAGCTGAGTCACTGTAACACGGGGGGCATCATGGAACCAAACGAACCCTGAGACATTTCAGAATCCCACGTGTGTTGGGTCTGTCTGAGTTGGAGTTCATTTTCTCACTGAAGCAGTCACAGTGCTGTGCTTGGTATTGAGAGCTACAAAGGGGTTAATCACGCTATGATTTTGGGGTCAAATAGCATCTTGGATTTTATTCGTGGAGCAAGACTGCCATCTAGTGTCCGTTTCTTCGGGGGGTGGGGGGGGCAGTCATTTCCGCAGAGTGGTCTTGCTTAGCAGACCTCCTAGTTTTGGCAACTGCTGAGCAGGGCTGGCACAGCATCTGCATTGTCAGCTTCCTCCCTTGAATCGGGGGTAAGATCATGGGAGGGGATACTGACAGGCCAGTTGAGCCAAATTGACGAAAGGGATATTCCAGAATATATGGTGGCAGATCAGCTGCAAAAGCTCAGGAAAGGAACAGGAAAGGGGGGAAATCCATTTTTTTTACAATACTTGCCTTCTGAGTGACCTCGCTGTGTGGTGAAGCCCTGCTTCCTGTGATGTGGCCAGGCATCGCTGCTGACGAGAAGAAGAGAATAAACCTTTTTATTTTTCTCTTCACTTATTCATGCACAAACTTTGGCTTTTGCTTTAGTAAAGTGCCTGATCTCAAGGTAGAAGTCATTTTCCATCTTATTCTGTCTCTCCTGTCTGACTGGGAAGGGCAGTGATAGAGCGACTTGGTGGGCACCTGGCATCCAGGCAAGGTCAACCCACTGCAATATTGCAGGGTCTCATGGAACAAAAGGACTGCTGGGACACTGGGGAAATTCACGGAAAAAAGTGGTCGTCGTGACACTGCCCTGCACCATGGAACCATATGTTCCCTGGGAAACTACAGAAAACCAGGGAATTAAGGAACGTCATTGGGACGTGCGGAACCTCATGGAATTAAACAAACCCTGGGATATCTTTGAAACTTCCTGGAATCAAAGGGAGAAACAAAAGAATTAAACACAATGACCAGAAACCATTGCATAGAACATTTCTTTAAGATGCCAGCTGGGGATTCATGGGGGTACTCTGCCATGCATGAATCAAAGAATCAGTATAAATTTCGGAATATAAATACAGTGATACTTGAAAGATTCCCCACTCACAAGCAGTCCATAATAAGGTTATGATTTTGGAGTCAAAGAGCATCTTGGGTTTTATTCGTGGAGCAAGACTGCCATCTAGTGTCCGTTTCTTATGGGGGGAGCAGTCATGTTCGCAGAGTGGTCTTTTCGCTTAGGAGGCCTCGTAGCACCTCTGATTGATCTATCCGACCTCTAACCCTAAAATGAATGTTCTAGGACCAGCTAAGACATGTGTCTTAGAACTTCCCGTTTGCTTAAACAATATTTAATTGACTTTCTTCTTAAGAGAACGTCTTATTAAACAAGTTTTCTGAGGCATGTAAGCTAATTTCTTGAAGATGGCCATGCGATACATGCTCTATTAGTTTCCATGTATCATCGACATTCGCTCTCCTAAAACTATTTGTAGTCTTAAAAGAAAAGACCACTACCATGCCAAGAAAGCAAATCCCTTTGTTGATTAGGATATCATTTTTATTTTAGTTAAATCTTCCGATTTACTAAGTCGTTCAGAAAGGAGATCCTCCATCATTTCAGTGCCATTGTGACAATATGGGGCCTCATGTTACCCATGGAACACTGAACACTGCAGACTCCCCTGGAATCAAGGGGTTATTTTGACACTCTCGGGCCTCATGGAAGAGGGAGGCCCTGCAGAGAGACCTCAAAGCAGAGGTTTGGGCAATCATCAACCAGAGGAAGTTCAATAAGGGGAAGTGCCAGATTATGTCCTCAGGATGGGGCAACCCAGGATGTCTGGACAGACTGGGAACGACGTGCTGCATAGCAGTGCTGGAAAATGGCCCCTGGGGTCCTGGTTGATGGCCAGTTGGCCAGTGGTGCCCTGGCAGGGACTCACTGCTCAGTCACACGAGGGTTTTCAGGCACACGAGTCCTTCCCTTGCACACACACACAGAGACAGTTCATGGCAGAAGGGGCAGTATCTCCTGGGGCTCCTATTGCCGCGCCCGGAGCCTGGATGCACATCAGACCTCTTGGGGTGCCACCTGCTCTGTCACTATCTGAGATGCCCCACGGCCTGAGGGATAGACACGGGGAGCTCTGTCCACAGAAGCACATCCCAGAACTGCATCCAGGGGCGTTGCCAGGGTTTAGTACCATAAATGCAAAGTGACACTGAGACACTCTTTGTACCACTTAGCTTCAAGGCCCCCCCAGGAGGCCGATGGCAATTGTACTTGCTCAGAGTCATGTCCCCACACCAACACCAGGTATGTGCTCAAGACTTGTCTGTTCAATGCAAAGAGAGACACCCTGTCTAGTCCTTCCGCCTCTCTCCAGAGAAGGCTAAAGAACCTCTGCGGACTGGTGAGAAACCAGTACTGGAAGTAGAGGTTCCATTGTGAGTGCCAACCAAGAGTGGTTTGCAGGTCTGCGATGCATGCCCTGGGGTTATCGAGTGCACAAGGGAATAGCTCACACCCTTCCCTGGTTTTCCTTCATATCCTCCTACGGAGGTGACAAAGATGGGAAAGAGAATGAAATTTTTGGCTGTGCCTCTGAGTGCCCCTCAACCTGCTGCAGATATGCTGGTTCCAGCAAATCCAGTTGAGGAGTGACAGGCAGTTCCCTGGTCCTCTGAGCAAGAGTAGCAGGAGGAGGGAAACAGCAGAGCTTTCCTCACGGAGACTGCATCTCCATGGGTCCAAAGCAGGAGGGAGATGCCATGCCACTTCTGAGCTTTCTCTGGGGAAGGTGCTTCTCCAGTGCACTGCCTCACCATAGCATTGGTGCCAGAGGCCCTGAAAAAAGCCCAAGTAGTCTTTGTCACCAGCAGAAGTTCTCCTGCTGCCAGCAGGGATGATCCCCGGGATGGACCAGGAGAGGCTGAGTCCGGGCTGCTGAGCCTGGAGGGATTGTCTTCCTCTCGTGCCCTGGACCATTCTCACAATTACGTGCCCTGGAGGACAATTCGGGAGTCTCCAGGTGCCAGCAAAGGAGGGATAAGAACGATGAGATGATGGCAATGAAAAAAACTCATGGCCTGCCCTCCGCATCCAGCCCTCACCCGAGGAGAGACCGAGCGACGCGGAGGTCGAGCTCAGCCCCGGGGCGGAGTTGGCGGAGGAGGGCAGCAGAGAGAGAAGAAGGCAGAGGAGGGAGAGGAGGTGGAGAGGAAGGGGCCCGGCCGGAGCAGAGAGCCGGTGCTGTCGGGGGCAGTGAGAGGTCGGGCAGTGGATCGGCAGATGCGGCGCTGTAGAAGAGCCTGTGGGCTCCTGGCATAGTTCTGCCTCTTAGGCATCAGAGCAGAGACAACACATTTAAAGGAAGGTGAGTATTTTGCAATTGTACTGAAGGAACATTGGAGAAGGAATGAAGGATGGTCAGAAAAATAACATTCCATGCATGGTCCATCAACCAGTCTTCCTGAGCCCTGGGCCACATGGATGGAAGTCTTTCCTTTCTTACTGGTTTTTTTTGCTCTCTCACCACCTCTAACACTTGTTCTGGCTTGGCTGCACCTCACTCTGTCGCACTTTCTGCGTCCGCAGATTCTTCAGCACACCTCCGAGATTTAGTGTTCAGATCCTTGAAGAGTGACAATCCAAGTCTTGCAGACCATTACCGTGTCTTTTCCACACTCAAGGCCAAAATCCACCTCCTATCCAAAGAGAAAGATCTTCATGAACCAGAGAATTGCAGTGCCTGCCTGGAGGGGATAAGAGTATTCAGGAGAGGATGGCTCAGGAGAAGTTAAGGACGTACATGGCAGCTGACTGCAGTATGCCCGGACTTGCACTGCGCTACGCTGTGTATGTCACTTGGCAACCGGCCTGTGCTCTGTGGAGGACTGAAACCCCCTGCTTTCATAGGGGCACTATTTTGCTCAGCTGTAAAAAGTTACCCCATTTTTGTATTTCTAAGAAAATCCCCTGAGAGCTCCAAAGACGACCGTGTCAATGAATCCGTGTCCGCCAGGGTGCAGCAATAGAGTGGCGCTTCCCCAGCACTGGACCCGGAGAGCCAGAGGACCGTCCAACGACGGTCTGCCGACACCGAGAGCCGCCCCACTGGCGAACGCAGACTAGAAAAGTTTGTTCTCTTTCCCATATTTTTCATCGCCGTAAATTCTGAGGGTTCCTTTCTCCCTGAAAACACACAACACTGATCCTGCAAACAGAGAGCCCTGAATATGTTGACAGCCTGGGGAAAACTGGAAGTCGTGCCAGAGGCAGCCTGGAGGCAGAATGCAACGCATTATTAAAGCTAGTGAGAGGAGAGCTTGATAGACCTATGCCAGCCTCGAAAGGATCTGCTGATTTTTTTAGAAAGGCAGAAAAATTGCATTGCAGAGACAGTCGAGATATCCTGTGGTGGCAGCGGGTGGATGGGCACCCGGCAGTGGTGGATGAGAAGAACAGGGAGAGGAAGAGAGGGTGAAGGGAAGAGCAGAGACGGAGAAGAGATTTGAAGTTTCTCTTCCTTCTTATTTCCTTACAGAAGTAAGATCATCTGGAGTGAACACATGCAAGACAACAAACACGGCATTTGCAACGTTTTCCCTCTATTCAGTGGTATTTCCGCACAGGGGCCTGAAAACCCTGTTGAGTGTTTTCTGGGAAGAGGAAGAAGGATAGAGTGATGAAATGCCGGGATTTAGACAGAAGGTTTCTTAGGCAGAGAGCGAGGACGAGACAGACGAAGTTCATGCTGAGCCCAACCTGCGTGTTTGCTGAGAGGGTCAGAAATGACCTCCCTGTCCCGAGAAAACAGAGCTGCCAGAAACGACTCTCTTGGGGGAGCAAAGGAAGAAGGAGGGCAGAGAAATGAACTCTTCTTTCAGTGCCTGAAAGGCTCTTTTTGGGTTTCTCCCTGCGCCAGCAGGAGCCCCTGTGGCTCCCTCAGCCGATGGCATGCTGAGCATTACCTGACTCTGGAGCACCAGTCACGGGCAGGGGCTTTTCCCGTTCAGCTCGCAGTGCAGTCCTCCCCTCCCCAGCTGCAATCACCTGCTCTGCTGCACACCCGCTGCTGGGATTTTGGGAGCTCCGGGGTTTCTTTTCTGCTGCACCTTTCACATCTTCCCGTGCTGTCCTCAACTCTCTGGGCTGCTTGCCGTTTCCTCGGGGAACACGTGCCTCCTCCACATCTGTGGCTTCTCCCCTATCCCTCTTCATCTGCCTGGGACCAATGCCTCTCTCCCCAGTTCCCCAGGAAGGGGAGAGAAACCCTGCTGCGCAACAGCCCAGGGTCTCTGACTCTGTCTTGATCTGCTGGGAAAATGCACAGTGTGAGAGAGGAAGGTGGCTCCAGCAGGGCTGCTGGATGTCCCAGCCCCAGCGATGGCAAGGACAGCATATTCCCTAGGGAAAGTGATGAGTGATGAGCGGGGAACAGGATCACGACTCCGGTAGGTGATCCTCAAGGACACGCAGGGAGCACACGGGGCACCCACCAGAGTGCTGCCTGCGAGAGGTGGGGCTGGGAGAGCCTTAGCTCACCCATCTGAAAGGGTAGCTGAAGGGCTGAGGGCTTGGCAGATGGAAACACTCACTCTAAGCCCCTTCTCTAGATCAACTCCAGAGCGATCTCAGACACCCATCATAACGCAGGAAACATATTGTTCAATTTGGTTACGTCTAACATGGGGTTTCCTCCACAAAATATTTATGAGGATGTGAAAAAGGATGGAATGATGAAAATGGTAAGAGTAAGATCATTCCAGTGGAAATGCTGCACCTCCTCCAGGTGTAACAGGAGATTTCGAGGAAGGTGGAGGGTCCTGATATTTTCCCAGTCTTGCCAGGTGGAAGAGCAACATCAAGCTCACCCTCCCTAGACCTGTGGGCTCCTGACATGGTTCTGCCCTCTTACGTATCAGAGCAGAGATAACACATTTACAGGAAAGTGAGGACACTGCATTTCTGCTGAGAGGATAATGGAGTATGGTCCTGCCACCAACCTCCTGAACCCAGGGCCGCATGGATGGAAGTCTTTCCTTTTTTTACCGCTTTTGTCTGCTCACTCACGACCTCTACCACTTGGTCGGGCTTGGCTGCACCTCGCTCCGTCGGCACTTTCTGCCTCCGCAGATTCTTCAGCACACCTCCGAGATTTAGCGTGCAGATCCTTGAAGAGTGACACTCCAAGTCTTGCAGACCATTACCGTGTCTTTTCCACCCTCAAGGCAAGGCTAGACTCGTCCTCCTATCCAAAGAGAAAGATCTTCATGAACCAGAGAATGGCGGTGCCTGCCTGAAGGGGAAAAGAGTATTCAGGGGACGACGGCTCAGGAGAACTTAAGGACACACATTGCAGCTGACTGCAGTATGCCCAGACTTGCGCTGCGCTACGCTGTGTATGTCACTTGACACCCAGACATTCTGTCACAAGCCTGTGCTCTGTGGAGGACTGAAACGCCCTGCTTTCATAGGGGCCCTATTTTGCTCGGCTGTAAAAACAGCTACCGCATTTTTGTATTTCTAAGAAAATCCCCTGAGAGCTCCAAAGACGACCGTGTCAATGAATCCGTGTCCGCCAGGGTGCAGCAATAGAGCGGCGTTTCCCCAGCACTGGACCCGGAGAGCCAGAGGACCGTCCAACGACGGTCTGCCGACACCGAGAGCCGCCCCACTGGCGCACGCAGCTCTCCGGACCCTTTAGCAGCGCGTGCCAGGAGCTCGGGGCTGTGGCCCGGCAGCTGCCGGTAGAAATGGATAAAATCATGGATTCGTAGGTTGGCGTGTAAGCATTTGACGGTGATTTCATTGCCCTCGGTGGTCTCTGCCAACGGGTCCTGCTGCACCTGGGCTCTGCCTGCAGACACTGGCGGGGGGAGATAAAGAAGAAAGCCGTCAGAATTGCTTTTTGCGCTGGATGTTGTTTCCCAGAACAAAGGGCACAGAAAAAATCAGGAACACAGGGAGAAGAATTTTAAAAGGATGTCAAGGTGAGCAGTAGTGGAAGTGTCCATAAGTATTAGCTGGAGAGATGAGTGCGGGAAGAGAGGTGGATTGGCGGAGTCACTGAAGAATGGAAAGCTGCGGGACTGAGCAAGGCAAAGAGAGAAAGAAAAGTAGTAAAGGGGAAGGACGGATGGCAGGAGTTCTCTGAAGGACAGAGAGTAAAGTAAGGAAAGGAGAACGGTTCGAAAAAGGGAGGGTTTTTCCGAGGGAGTGCTTTACGAAGCAGAGGGAAGGACAGACGGGAGGATAGATCGGAGACTGAGTTCTGTGAAGAACCTGCCAGGCAGGACGGCAACATCGAGGGACCTGCACCGCCATCCCAGACCTGCTCACCGAGCAGAACCGCGGCCAGCACAGCCAGCCCCGCTCCACGCCAGAGCCGCATCCGCCGATCCGCCGCCCGGTCTCTCGCTGCCCCCGCCAGCCCCGGCTCTCTGCTTCGGTCGGGCCGCCTCCTCTCCACCTCCTCTCCCTCCTCTACCTTCATCTCCTTCCCCTGCCCTCGTCAACCAACTCCGCCCTGAGGCTGAGCCCAGCCTCCGCGTCTCTCGGGCTCTCATCGGGTGCTGGCTGGATGCGGAGGGCAGGCGAGAGCGGCGGCAGAGGAGCGGCGGTCGAGGTTCTGCACCGCGGAGGCGGCTGGGGCAGGCTGTGTGTCAAGGGGGCGGTTTCGTATCGGGGAGCTCAAGATTGACAGACCATGATCTTTTTTCATCGCCATCATCTCTTCCCTCTCATCCCTGCTTTGCTGGCACGTGGAGACTTCTGAATTGTCCTCTGGGGCACGTGTTATTAAGATTGGTCCAGGTGCATGCGTTTCAGACCATCCCTCCCGGCTCAGCAGCCCGGGCTCAGCCTCTCCTGGCATGTCCCTGGGAGCATCCTTGCTGGCAGCAGAAGCAATTCTACTGGCCAGACAAACCACTTGGGGTTTAGTCAGGGGCTGTGACACCAGTGCCACGGCGAGGGAGAAGCACCTTCGCCAGAGAAAGCTCCAGAGAAAGCTCGCACGTGGCATGTCATCTCCCTCCTGCTTTGAACTCATGCAGTCTCCGTGAGGAGAGCGCTGCTGTGTTTCTCCTCCTGCTCAGAGGACCAGGCAACAGTCTGTCACACCTGAACTTTGTATGTTGGAACCAGCACATCTGCTGCAGGTTGAGGGGCACTCAGAGGCAGTTGGTGTGCCAGCCTGGGCAATCCATAGGTAGCAAAAGCTTTCCGTCCAGGAAGCTTTGATCAAGGAAGATTCTTCCTTCGTATTCAATTTTGAGAGCAGGGCTGGCAGTTCTGAGGTAGGTCTGAAAAAAGCACACAACAGCCCTTCTCCCCAGGAAAGGAAACCTGGAAGCTTTGGTTTTCTGGTGCAGTTGGTGGGTCAGCCTGGGCACTCCATGGGCAGCAAGAGCTTTTGGTCCTGCCAGGTTTTATCTGGGATGAATCTTCGTCCCTATTCAATTTTATGACTCCATCTGACAGTTTCATCAGAGAGCTGAAAAAAGCCAGAACAGCCATTCTCCACAGGAAAGAAAGCCTGTAGCCTTTGACTTTCTGTTGTAGTTGGTGGGCCAACCTGGGCACTTGATGGGCATCAAAATTTTCCTGGTGTGGCACTTTTTGCCTTGGAGGAATCTTTGTCCGTTTGCAATTTTGGGAGTCAGGCTGGCAGTTGGGAGGCAGGTCTGGAAACAGGAAACAACAACCCTTATCGCCAGTAGAGAAAAACTGGAAGCTTTTGCTTTGTTGTGCAGTTGGTTTGTCAGCCTGGAGACTCCATTGGCAGGAAGAGCTTTCTGAGCTGGCACCTTTGGTGTGGGAGGAATCTTTGTCCGTTTGCAATTTTGGGAGTAGGGCTGGAAGTTGGGAGGTAAGGCTGGAAAGAGGAAACAACAGCCCATATCTCCAGGAAAGAAAGCCTGGAAGCTTTGGCTTTGTGGTGCAGTTGGTGGGCCAGCCTGGGCACTCCATGGACAGCAAGAGCTTTCTGTGCTGGCAACTTTAGTCTGGGGGGAATCTTTGTCCATATGCAATTTTGGGAGTTGGGCTGGCAGTTGGGAGGCAGGGCTGAAAACAGGAAACAACAGCCCTTATCCCCAGGAAGGAAAGCCTGGAAGCTTTGGCTTTGTGGTGCAGTTGGTGTGTCAGCCTGGGCAATCCATGGGGAGCAAGAGCTTTCTGTGCTGGCACCTTTGTTGTGGGAGGAGTCCTTGTCCGTAGGCAATTTTGGGAGTCAGGCTGTCAGTTGTGAGGTAGGGCTGAAAACAGGAAACAACAGCCCTTATCGCTGGGAAAGAAAGCCTGGAAGCTTTGGCTTTGTGGTGCTGTTTGTGGGCCAACCTGGGCACTCCATGAGCAGCAAGAGATTTCTGTGCTGGCACCTTTGTTCTGGAAGGAATCTTAATCCGTATGCAATTTTGGGAGTTGGGCTGGAAGTTGGGAGGTAAGGCTGGAAAGAGGAAACAACAGCCCATATCTCCAGGAAAGAAAGCCTGGAACCTTTGCCTTTCTGGTGTACTTGGTGGGTCAGCCTGGGCATGCTATTGTCAGCAAGGGCTATCTGTGCTGACACCTTTGGTGTGAGAGGAATCTTTGTTTGTATGCAATTTTGGGAACTGGGCTGTCAATTGCGAGGCAGGGGTGAAAACAGGAAAACACAACCCTTATCCCCAAAAAGAAATCCTGGAAGCTTTTGCTTTGTGTTGCAGTTGGTTTGTCACCATAGAGACTCCATTGGCAGGAAGAGCTTTCAGTTCTGGCAATTTTAGTCTGGGGGGAATCTTCATCCATATGCAATTTTGGGAGTCGGGCTGGCAGTTGGGAGGCAGGTCTGAAAACAGGAAACAACAGCCTTTATCTCCAGGAAAGAAAGCCTGGAAGCTTTGGTTTTGTGGTACAACTGGTGTGTCATTCTGGGCACTCCATGGGCTGCAAGAGCTTTCTGTGCTGGCAACTTTGGTGTGGGAGGAGTCCTCGTCCATATGTAATTTTGGGAGTCGGGCTGGCAGTTGGGAGGCAGGGTTGAAAACTGGAAACACCAGCCCTTATCCCCAGGAAAGAAAGCCTGGAAGCTTTGGCTTTGTGGTGCAGTTTGAGTTAGCCTGGGGACTCCATGGGCAGCAAGAGCTTTCTCTCCATGTACCTTTCTTCTGGGAGGAATCTTTGTGTCCATTTGCAATTTTGGGAGTCAAACTGGCAGTTGGGAGGCAGGTCTGAAAACAGGAAAAAACAGGCCTTATCGCTGGGAAAGAAAGCCTGGAAGCTTTTGCTTTGTGGTGCTGTTGGTTGGCCAGCCTGGGGACTCCATGGGCAGCAAGAGCTTTCTGTGCTGGCACCTTTCTTCTTGAAGGAATCTTTGTATGCAATTTTGGGAGTTGGGCTGGCAGTTGGGAGGCAGATCTGAGAAAATGAAACAATAGCTATTTCCCCAAGTAAGAAAGATTGGAAGCTTTGGTTTTTTGTGGTGTACTTGGTAGGTCAGCCTGGACACTCTATGGGAAGCAAGAACTTTCTGTGCTGGCACCTTTGTTGTGGGAGGAATCTTAGTTTGTATGCAATTTTGGGAGTCGGTCTGGCAGTTGTGAGGCAGGGCTCAAAACAGGAAACAACAGCCCTTATCACCAGGAAAGAGCCTGGAAGCTTTGGCTTTGTGGTGCAGTTGGTGGGCCAGGCTGAGCACTCCATGAGCAGCAAGAGCTTTCTGTTCTGGTACTGTTATTCTGGGAGGAATCTTCTTCCATTTTCAATTTTGGGAGTCAGGCTGGCAGTTGTGAGGCAGGGCTGGAAACAGGAAACAACAGCTTTTATCCCCAAGAAAGAAAGACTTTAGGCTTTGGCTTTGTGGTGCAGTTGGTTGACCAGGCTGGACAGTTGATGAGCAGCAAGAGCTTTCTGTGCTGGCACCTTGGGTGTGGGAGGAATCTTTGTTTGTATGCAATTTTCGGAGTTGGGCTGGTAGATGTGAGGCAGGGCTGAAAACAGGAAACAATAGCCCATATCTCCAGGAAAGAAAGCCTGGAAGCTTTGGCTTTGTGGTGCAGCTGGTGTGTCATTCTGGGCAATCCATGGGCAGCAAGCGCTTCCTGTACTGGTGTCCTAGTTAGGACAGCTGAGATCAGTTCATCATGGTGGGTGTAACCCAAAACTGTATTCTATAGCCTTCCATGTCATTTCCCAGAAACTAGACTATTGTTGTCAATAGACTATTCGCACCCTCTGCCCATAGAGCCTGACTCCTCAGGCTATAAACTAGGTGTTAAGAGGCCTGTGAGATAGAAGGATGTTTCTGTCCTCACACCCTTTGTGAACTCCCCGCCCTGAGGAGAGTACCAAGCATTCCTGCCTGAACTGGAGGATATATAATCTTGGAGTTTTGGAACATTTTTCAACCCACTCGTGGGATCCAGAGGACGGCTGCATCTCATCGCTCTCAACCAGATTTAGACCACCACTGGACTGCGATCACCAGTTCTGGCCAGACTGCAGCAGCTCTCCCACCAGCAGGTTCTTCCCCTCTCCCTTTACTTTGGACTCAAACAGGGCCCAAGGAACACCATTTTGTTCAGGCCCCAGGGTACTGGGTTATACATTTGGGTTTTTGTGGGTTGAGACCAATTGTTTGTTTGTATTATTGTACTTACTGTATTATTTTAATAAATTGTTATTCTGACTTATAATCTCTCCTTTGAGTTGGGTTCATTCCCCCTGCTGGTTAACTTTTAAACCAGCACAACTGGTAACTTTAGACTGGGAGGAATCTTTGTTTGTATGCAGTTTCGGCAGTCGTGTTGGCAGTTGGGAGGCATGGTTTAAAACAGGAAACAATAACCCTTATGCTCAGGAAGGAAAACCTGGAAGGTATGCCCTGTGTTGTCACTGCCAGCCAGACTCCCAAAATTGAATACGGATGAAGATTCCTTTCAGAGAAAAGGTGCTACACCAGGAAGCTCTTGCTGTCCATCGAGTGCCAAGGCTGGCCAACAAACTGAACCAGAAAGCCGAACCTTCCTTTGCTGGGGAGAAGGCCCGTTGTGTTCTTTTTCAGCCCTGCGTTCAAACTGCCAGCCCGACTCCCAAAATTCCATACGGACAAAGATTCTACCCACACAAAAGTGCCACACCAGGAAGCTCTTGCTGCCCATGGAATGCTCAGGCTGCACCACCAACTGCACCAGTAAGCCAATGCTTCCAGGCGTCCTTTATTTAGGATAAGGGCTGTTGTTTGATATTTCCAGACCTGCCTCAGAACTGCCAGCTCGACTCCCAAAATTGCATACGGATGAAGATTCTTTCTTGATCAAAGGTTCCAGGATGGAAAGCTTTTGTTACCATGGAGGTCTCAGGCTGGTCCAACAACTGCAGCAGAAAGCCAAGTCTTTCAAGGTTTATGTCCCTGGAAAAAGGGCTGTTGTTTTCCTTTTTTCAGCTTTGCCCTGCATAGGGACGAAGATTCCTCCCAGATCAAAGGTGCCACACCAGAAAGCTCTAACTGCCCATGGAGTGCCCTGGCTGACCCACCAACTGCACCAGAAAACAAATCCTTCCAACCTCTTTTATTTAGGATAAGAGCTGTTGTTTGCTTATTCCAGACATGCCTCAGAACTGCCAGCCCAGCTCACAAAATTGAATATGGACGAAGATTCTTCCTTGATCAAAGCTTCCAGGATGGAAAGCTTTTGCTACCCATGGAGTGCTCAGGCTGGCCCACCAAATGCACCAGAATGCCAAGGCTTCCAGGTTTTATTTCCCAAGAAAAGAGCTGTTGTTTCCTTTTTTCAGCCCTACCCTGCATAGGGACAAAGATACCTCCGAGATCAAAGGTACCACAGTGCTCTTGGAAATGAGCTGGTGTGATCTGGATCTGTGAGCAGCCCTGACCTCACACAGCACTCATCCAACGGCAGGAAGACCCTGCCTGGCCCCTGCTGGGGTTCTTACAACCCCACCTGCAGAGGTGTGGGCAACTACCCAGGCAGGATTAGACCCGACCCTGGTAGGCAGCAAAGTCCCTGCCCTGGCACAAAGAACCCCGGGGCACAGGGACCCTGCTCTGCAGGACAGCCCCGGGCACCCCTGGCTGCACCCCCACCTTCCCACCCCGCAACCATCTCTGGGAGAAGGAGCCCACCTGCGCTGTCCCTCTGACGGTGCTGCGGGGAAGGTCTGCCCTGGAGAACATCCTCCTCCTGTGCCACAGAGAAACTGGGAGAGTCCGGACAGATGCGCAAGGCTGTGGGATGTGGTAGCTTTAGGAGATTCCTCCAGGAACATAAGTGACATTGCCCTGCACCTGTAGATTCACTCTGCAGAGGACTGTGAAGTTGTGTCCCCAAGGGAAGTCTCAACTAAACACCTCCCATCTTTCCGCTGCCTTTAACCTCCCTCTGCCTTGCTTCTCTTCTCTCGTGGCTACAGGCAGTGCCCTCCACCCTGCTGGGCTGTGCAGAGGAGCTGCTCCTGGGCAGAGCTGTCTCTCTGCAGTGCTGCCCGCTTGCCAGGAGCTCCCTGTGTGCCCGGAGCCAGGCCCAGCTGAGCAGCACAGCAAGAGCCAAAGGCAACCCTTTCTCTGCCCCTCTGGGTTCCCTGCAGGTGTGCCTGGGGCTTCAGGGGAACCTGCTGTGGAGCAGGCTGAAGGAAACAATGATGTTCCCTCTTCTCACCTCTTCAGTGACACTTCTTTCCAGCAGTGACATTTCTCCTCTTAGAAAATTAACAGGGTATGATGATCACCTTTTCTAGTTTCATCATTACACAGGACACCAAGAGGGTGACAGCAAAGGCTCTAATAACTCCCTGGCACAGTGGGGGTTTTCCTGGAGTCACACACAGAAATGTGTCAGGGCTCTGAGAGGTGTCCACCCCTGAGCTGGACTGATGCACTGCTCACACACGTGAGAGACACGAGTGCTTCCCTCGCACACACATGGGCAGTTCATTGCAGCAGGGGCAGTGTCTCCCTGGGCTCCTGCTGCCACTCCCAGAGCCTGGAGCCACCTCAGCCCTCTAGTGCTCCCACCCTGCCCACTCCAACACTTCAGATGAACACTGGGGTTTTCTACTCACTGGAACTGTCCAGTCCAGCCCCTCCCCAGTCCCCCCATCTCCCTGCCCTGCCCCAGCCCAGCAGAGCAGCACAGTCGTTTCTGGTCCTGCAGCAAGAAAGGGAGGAAATAGAGGACAGAGACAGTGACTCTGCATCTGGACTGCTCAGGAGATCATCAGCTCAGGCGGAAGCTCCTGCAGCCCCAGGGCCAGACCCGCTTCCCAGTGGCCTAGGCAGCTGCTGCCACGTGGGCACAAGCTCTGCTGCCCAGGATGGTCCTGTAGTGCAGGGCTTTGCAGATGGCCACGTAGCAGTCGTAGGACATGATGGTGAGAAGGGCAACCTCCGCTGTGATCAAGGAGAAAAGCAAAAAACACCTGTGCAGCTCATCCTGAGTAGGAGATGACCCTGGTGTTCCAGAGGGAACTGGCCATGGCTTTGGGGACAGTGGTGCAGATGCAACCCAGGTGTGTGAAGGAGAGGTGGAGCAGGAAGAAGTCCCTGGGGGTGTGCAGGTGGTGGTGGCAGGCTACGGTGCTGAGGATGAGGCCGTTGCCCAGGAGGGCAGCCAGGGAGATGCCCAGGAAGAAGTAGAAGTGCAAGAGCTGCAGCCCTCGCATGCCAGGAGGAGGAAGTGGGGGATGGAGGTGCTGTTGGACATGAACTTCCTCTGGGCATCAGGAACTGTCCAAGGAAGAAAAGGCAGTGAAAACTTAGGGACAGCTGAGTCACTGTAACACGGGGGGCATCATGGAACCAAACGAACCCTGAGACATTTCAGAATCCCACGTGTGTTGGGTCTGTCTGAGTTGGAGTTCATTTTCTCACTGAAGCAGTCACAGTGCTGTGCTTGGTATTGAGAGCTACAAAGGGGTTAATCACGCTATGATTTTGGGGTCAAATAGCATCTTGGATTTTATTCGTGGAGCAAGACTGCCATCTAGTGTCCGTTTCTTCGGGGGGTGGGGGGGGCAGTCATTTCCGCAGAGTGGTCTTGCTTAGCAGACCTCCTAGTTTTGGCAACTGCTGAGCAGGGCTGGCACAGCATCTGCATTGTCAGCTTCCTCCCTTGAATCGGGGGTAAGATCATGGGAGGGGATACTGACAGGCCAGTTGAGCCAAATTGACGAAAGGGATATTCCAGAATATATGGTGGCAGATCAGCTGCAAAAGCTCAGGAAAGGAACAGGAAAGGGGGGAAATCCATTTTTTTTACAATACTTGCCTTCTGAGTGACCTCGCTGTGTGGTGAAGCCCTGCTTCCTGTGATGTGGCCAGGCATCGCTGCTGACGAGAAGAAGAGAATAAACCTTTTTATTTTTCTCTTCACTTATTCATGCACAAACTTTGGCTTTTGCTTTAGTAAAGTGCCTGATCTCAAGGTAGAAGTCATTTTCCATCTTATTCTGTCTCTCCTGTCTGACTGGGAAGGGCAGTGATAGAGCGACTTGGTGGGCACCTGGCATCCAGGCAAGGTCAACCCACTGCAATATTGCAGGGTCTCATGGAACAAAAGGACTGCTGGGACACTGGGGAAATTCACGGAAAAAAGTGGTCGTCGTGACACTGCCCTGCACCATGGAACCATATGTTCCCTGGGAAACTACAGAAAACCAGGGAATTAAGGAACGTCATTGGGACGTGCGGAACCTCATGGAATTAAACAAACCCTGGGATATCTTTGAAACTTCCTGGAATCAAAGGGAGAAACAAAAGAATTAAACACAATGACCAGAAACCATTGCATAGAACATTTCTTTAAGATGCCAGCTGGGGATTCATGGGGGTACTCTGCCATGCATGAATCAAAGAATCAGTATAAATTTCGGAATATAAATACAGTGATACTTGAAAGATTCCCCACTCACAAGCAGTCCATAATAAGGTTATGATTTTGGAGTCAAAGAGCATCTTGGGTTTTATTCGTGGAGCAAGACTGCCATCTAGTGTCCGTTTCTTATGGGGGGAGCAGTCATGTTCGCAGAGTGGTCTTTTCGCTTAGGAGGCCTCGTAGCACCTCTGATTGATCTATCCGACCTCTAACCCTAAAATGAATGTTCTAGGACCAGCTAAGACATGTGTCTTAGAACTTCCCGTTTGCTTAAACAATATTTAATTGACTTTCTTCTTAAGAGAACGTCTTATTAAACAAGTTTTCTGAGGCATGTAAGCTAATTTCTTGAAGATGGCCATGCGATACATGCTCTATTAGTTTCCATGTATCATCGACATTCGCTCTCCTAAAACTATTTGTAGTCTTAAAAGAAAAGACCACTACCATGCCAAGAAAGCAAATCCCTTTGTTGATTAGGATATCATTTTTATTTTAGTTAAATCTTCCGATTTACTAAGTCGTTCAGAAAGGAGATCCTCCATCATTTCAGTGCCATTGTGACAATATGGGGCCTCATGTTACCCATGGAACACTGAACACTGCAGACTCCCCTGGAATCAAGGGGTTATTTTGACACTCTCGGGCCTCATGGAAGAGGGAGGCCCTGCAGAGAGACCTCAAAGCAGAGGTTTGGGCAATCATCAACCAGAGGAAGTTCAATAAGGGGAAGTGCCAGATTATGTCCTCAGGATGGGGCAACCCAGGATGTCTGGACAGACTGGGAACGACGTGCTGCATAGCAGTGCTGGAAAATGGCCCCTGGGGTCCTGGTTGATGGCCAGTTGGCCAGTGGTGCCCTGGCAGGGACTCACTGCTCAGTCACACGAGGGTTTTCAGGCACACGAGTCCTTCCCTTGCACACACACACAGAGACAGTTCATGGCAGAAGGGGCAGTATCTCCTGGGGCTCCTATTGCCGCGCCCGGAGCCTGGATGCACATCAGACCTCTTGGGGTGCCACCTGCTCTGCCACTATCTGAGATGCCCCACGGCCTGAGGGATAGACACGGGGAGCTCTGTCCACAGAAGCACATCCCAGAACTGCATCCAGGGGCGTTGCCAGGGTTTAGTACCATAAATGCAAAGTGACACTGAGACACTCTTTGTACCACTTAGCTTCAAGGCCCCCCCAGGAGGCCGATGGCAATTGTACTTGCTCAGAGTCATGTCCCCACACCAACACCAGGTATGTGCTCAAGACTTGTCTGTTCAATGCAAAGAGAGACACCCTGTCTAGTCCTTCCGCCTCTCTCCAGGGAAGGCTAAAGAACCTCTGCGGACTGGTGAGAAACCAGTACTGGAAGTAGAGGTTCCATTGTGAGTGCCAACCAAGAGTGGTTTGCAGGTCTGCGATGCATGCCCTGGGGTTATCGAGTGCACAAGGGAATAGCTCACACCCTTCCCTGGTTTTCCTTCATATCCTCCTACGGAGGTGACAAAGATGGGAAAGAGAATGAAATTTTTGGCTGTGCCTCTGAGTGCCCCTCAACCTGCTGCAGATATGCTGGTTCCAGCAAATCCAGTTGAGGAGTGACAGGCAGTTCCCTGGTCCTCTGAGCAAGAGTAGCAGGAGGAGGGAAACAGCAGAGCTTTCCTCACGGAGACTGCATCTCCATGGGTCCAAAGCAGGAGGGAGATGCCATGCCACTTCTGAGCTTTCTCTGGGGAAGGTGCTTCTCCAGTGCACTGCCTCACCATAGCATTGGTGCCAGAGGCCCTGAAAAAAGCCCAAGTAGTCTTTGTCACCAGCAGAAGTTCTCCTGCTGCCAGCAGGGATGATCCCCGGGATGGACCAGGAGAGGCTGAGCCCGGGCTGCTGAGCCTGGAGGGATTGTCTTCCTCTCGTGCCCTGGACCATTCTCACAATTACGTGCCCTGGAGGACAATTCGGGAGTCTCCAGGTGCCAGCAAAGGAGGGATAAGAACGATGAGATGATGGCAATGAAAAAAACTCATGGCCTGCCCTCCGCATCCAGCCCTCACCCGAGGAGAGACCGAGCGACGCGGAGGTCGAGCTCAGCCCCGGGGCGGAGTTGGCGGAGGAGGGCAGCAGAGAGAGAAGAAGGCAGAGGAGGGAGAGGAGGTGGAGAGGAAGGGGCCCGGCCGGAGCAGAGAGCCGGTGCTGTCGGGGGCAGTGAGAGGTCGGGCAGTGGATCGGCAGATGCGGCGCTGTAGAAGAGCCTGTGGGCTCCTGGCATAGTTCTGCCTCTTAGGCATCAGAGCAGAGACAACACATTTAAAGGAAGGTGAGTATTTTGCAATTGTACTGAAGGAACACTGGAGAAGGAATGAAGGATGGTCAGAAAAATAACATTCCATGCATGGTCCATCAACCAGTCTTCCTGAGCCCTGGGCCACATGGATGGAAGTCTTTCCTTTCTTACTGGTTTTTTTTGCTCTCTCACCACCTCTAACACTTGTTCTGGCTTGGCTGCACCTCACTCTGTCGCACTTTCTGCGTCCGCAGATTCTTCAGCACACCTCCGAGATTTAGTGTTCAGATCCTTGAAGAGTGACAATCCAAGTCTTGCAGACCATTACCGTGTCTTTTCCACACTCAAGGCCAAAATCCACCTCCTATCCAAAGAGAAAGATCTTCATGAACCAGAGAATTGCAGTGCCTGCCTGGAGGGGATAAGAGTATTCAGGAGAGGATGGCTCAGGAGAAGTTAAGGACGTACATGGCAGCTGACTGCAGTATGCCCGGACTTGCACTGCGCTACGCTGTGTATGTCACTTGGCAACCGGCCTGTGCTCTGTGGAGGACTGAAACCCCCTGCTTTCATAGGGGCACTATTTTGCTCAGCTGTAAAAAGTTACCCCATTTTTGTATATCTAAGAAAATCCCCTGAGAGCTCCAAAGACGACCGTGTCAATGAATCCGTGTCCGCCAGGGTGCAGCAATACAGCGCCACTTCCCCAGCACTGGACCCGGAGAGCCAGAGGACCGTCCAACGACGGTCTGCCGACACCGAGAGCCGCCCCACTGGCGAACGCAGACTAGAAAAGTTTGTTCTCTTTCCCATATTTTTCATCGCCGTAAATTCTGAGGGTTCCTTTCTCCCTGAAAACACACAACACTGATCCTGCAAACAGAGAGCCCTGAATATGTTGACAGCCTGGGGAAAACTGGAAGTCGTGCCAGAGGCAGCCTGGAGGCAGAATGCAACGCATTATTAAAGCTAGTGAGAGGAGAGCTTGATAGACCTATGCCAGCCTCGAAAGGATCTGCTGATTTTTTTAGAAAGGCAGAAAAATTGCATTGCAGAGACAGTCGAGATATCCTGTGGTGGCAGCGGGTGGATGGGCACCCGGCAGTGGTGGATGAGAAGAACAGGGAGAGGAAGAGAGGGTGAAGGGAAGAGCAGAGACGGAGAAGAGATTTGAAGTTTCTCTTCCTTCTTATTTCCTTACAGAAGTAAGATCATCTGGAGTGAACACATGCAAGACAGCAAACACGGCATTTGCAACGTTTTCCCTCTATTCAGTGGTATTTCCGCACAGGGGCCTGAAAACCCTGTTGAGTGTTTTCTGGGAAGAGGAAGAAGGATAGAGTGATGAAATGCCGGGATTTAGACAGAAGGTTTCCTAGGCAGAGAGCGAGGACGAGACAGACGAAGTTCATGCTGAGTCCAACCTGCGTGTTTGCTGAGAGGGTCAGAAATGACCTCCCTGTCCCGAGAAAACAGAGCTGCCAGAAACGACTCTCTTGGGGGAGCAAAGAAAGAAGGAGGGCAGAGAAATGAACTCTTCTTTCAGTGCCTGAAAGTCTCTCTTTGGGTTTCTCCCTGCGCCAGCAGGAGCCCCTGTGGCTCCCTCAGCCGATGGCATGCTGAGCATTACCTGACTCTGGAGCACCAGTCACGGGCAGGGGCTTTTCCCGTTCAGCTCGCAGTGCAGTCCTCCCCTCCCCAGCTGCAATCACCTGCTCTGCTGCACACCCGCTGCTGGGATTTTGGGAGCTCCGAGGTTTCTTTTCTGCTGCACCTTTCACATCTTCCCGTGCTGTCCTCAACTCTCTGGGCTGCTTGCCGTTTCCTCGGGGAACACGTGCCTCCTCCACATCTGTGGCTTCTCCCCTATCCCTCTTCATCTGCCTGGGACCAATGCCTCTCTCCCCAGTTCCCCAGGAAGGGGAGAGAAACCCTGCTGCGCAACAGCCCAGGGTCTCTGACTCTGTCTTGATCTGCTGGGAAAATGCACAGTGTGAGAGAGGAAGGTGGCTCCAGCAGGGCTGCTGGATGTCCCAGCCCCAGCGATGGCAAGGACAGCATATTCCCTAGGGAAAGTGATGAGTGATGAGCGGGGAACAGGATCACGACTCCGGTAGGTGATCCTCAAGGACACGCAGGGAGCACACGGGGCACCCACCAGAGTGCTGCCTGCGAGAGGTGGGGCTGGGAGAGCCTTAGCTCACCCATCTGAAAGGGTAGCTGAAGGGTTGAGGGCTTGGCAGATGGAAACACTCACTCTAAGCCCCTTCTCTAGATCAACTCCAGAGCGATCTCAGACACCCATCATAACGCAGGAAACATATTGTTCAATTTGGTTACGTCTAACATGGGGTTTCCTCCACAAAATATTTATGAGGATGTGAAAAAGGATGGAATGATGAAAATGGTAAGAGTAAGATCATTCCAGTGGAAATGCTGCACCTCCTCCAGGTGTAACAGGAGATTTCGAGGAAGGTGGAGGGTCCTGATATTTTCCCAGTCTTGCCAGGTGGAAGAGCAACATCAAGCTCACCCTCCCTAGACCTGTGGGCTCCTGACATGGTTCTGCCCTCTTACGTATCAGAGCAGAGATAACACATTTACAGGAAAATGAGGACACGGCATTTCTGCTGAGAGGATAATGGAGTATGGTCCTGCCACCAACCTCCTGAACCCAGGGCCGCATGGATGGAAGTCTTTCCTTTTTTTACCGCTTTTGTCTGCTTACTCACCACCTCTACCACTTGGTCGGGCTTGGCTGCACCTCGCTCCGTCGGCACTTTCTGCCTCCGCAGATTCTTCAGCACACCTCCGAGATTTAGCGTGCAGATCCTTGAAGAGTGACACTCCAAGTCTTGCAGACCATTACCGTGTCTTTTCCACCCTCAAGGCAAGGCTAGACTCGTCCTCCTATCCAAAGAGAAAGATCTTCATGAACCAGAGAATGGCGGTGCCTGCCTGAAGGGGAAAAGAGTATTCAGGGGACGACGGCTCAGGAGAACTTAAGGACACACATTGCAGCTGACTGCAGTATGCCCAGACTTGCGCTGCGCTACGCTGTGTATGTCACTTGACACCCAGACATTCTGTCACAAGCCTGTGCTCTGTGGAGGACTGAAACGCCCTGCTTTCATAGGGGCCCTATTTTGCTCGGCTGTAAAAACAGCTACCGCATTTTTGTATTTCTAAGAAAATCTCCTGAGAGCTCCAAAGACGACCGTGTCAATGAATCCGTGTCCGCCAGGGTGCAGCAATAGAGCGGCGTTTCCCCAGCACTGGACCCGGAGAGCCAGAGGACCGTCCAACGACGGTCTGCCGACACCGAGAGCCGCCCCACTGGCGCACGCAGCTCTCCGGACCCTTTAGCAGCGCGTGCCAGGAGCTCGGGGCTGTGGCCCGGCAGCTGCCGGTAGAAATGGATAAAATCATGGATTCGTAGGTTGGCGTGTAAGCATTTGACGGTGATTTCACTGCCCTCGGTGGTCTCTGCCAACGGGTCCTGCTGCACCTGGGCTCTGCCTGCAGACACTGGCGGGGGGAGATAAAGAAGAAAGCCGTCAGAATTGCTTTTTGCGCTGGATGTTGTTTCCCAGAACAAAGGGCACAGAAAAAATCAGGAACACACGGAGAAGAATTTTAAAAGGATGTCAAGGTGAGCAGTAGTGGAAGTGTCCATAAGTATTAGCTGGAGAGATGAGTGCGGGAAGAGAGGTGGATTGGCGGAGTCACTGAAGAATGGAAAGCTGCGGGACTGAGCAAGGCAAAGAGAGAAAGAAAAGTAGTAAAGGGGAAGGACGGATGGCAGGAGTTCTCTGAAGGACAGAGAGTAAAGTAAGGAAAGGAGAACGGTTCGAAAAAGGGAGGGTTTTTCCGAGGGAGTGCTTTACGAAGCAGAGGGAAGGACAGACGGGAGGATAGATCGGAGACTGAGTTCTGTGAAGAACCTGCCAGGCAGGACGGCAACATCGAGGGACCTGCACCGCCATCCCAGACCTACTCACCGAGCAGAACCGCGGCCAGCACAGCCAACCCCGCTCCACGCCAGAGCCGCATCCGCCGATCCGCCGCCCGGTCTCTCGCTGCCCCCGCCAGCCCCGGCTCTCTGCTTCGGTCGGGCCGCCTCCTCTCCACCTCCTCTCCCTCCTCTACCTTCATCTCCTTCCCCTGCCCTCGTCAACCAACTAACTCCGCCCTGAGGCTGAGCCCGGCCTCCGCGTCTCTCGGGCTCTCATCGGGTGCTGGCTGGATGCGGAGGGCAGGCGAGAGCGGCGGCAGAGGAGCGGCGGTCGAGGTTCTGCACCGCGGAGGCGGCTGGGGCAGGCTGTGTGTCAAGGGGGCGGTTTCGTATCGGGGAGCTCAAGATTGACAGACCATGATCTTTTTTCATCGCCATCATCTCTTCCCTCTCATCCCTGCTTTGCTGGCACGTGGAGACTTCTGAATTGTCCTCTGGGGCACGTGTTATTAAGATTGGTCCAGGTGCATGTGTTTCAGACCATCCCTCCCGGCTCAGCAGCCCGGGCTCAGCCTCTCCTGGCATGTCCCTGGGAGCATCCTTGCTGGCAGCAGAAGCAATTCTACTGGCCAGACAAACCACTTGGGGTTTAGTCAGGGGCTGTGACACCAGTGCCACGGCGAGGGAGAAGCACCTTCGCCAGAGAAAGCTCCAGAGAAAGCTCGCACGTGGCATGTCATCTCCCTCCTGCTTTGAACTCATGCAGTCTCCGTGAGGAGAGCGCTGCTGTGTTTCTCCTCCTGCTCAGAGGACCAGGCAACAGTCTGTCACACCTGAACTTTGTATGTTGGAACCAGCACATCTGCTGCAGGTTGAGGGGCACTCAGAGGCAGTTGGTGTGCCAGCCTGGGCAATCCATAGGTAGCAAAAGCTTTCCGTCCAGGAAGCTTTGATCAAGGAAGATTCTTCCTTCGTATTCAATTTTGAGAGCAGGGCTGGCAGTTCTGAGGTAGGTCTGAAAAAAGCACACAACAGCCCTTCTCCCCAGGAAAGGAAACCTGGAAGCTTTGGCTTTCTGGTGCAGTTGGTGGGTCAGCCTGGGCACTCCATGGGCAGCAAGAGCTTTTGGTCCTGCCAGGTTTTATCTGGGATGAATCTTCGTCCCTATTCAATTTTATGACTCCATCTGACAGTTTCATCAGAGAGCTGAAAAAAGCCAAAACAGCCATTCTCCACAGGAAAGAAAGCCTGTAGCCTTTGACTTTCTGTTGTAGTTGGTGGGCCAACCTGGGCACTTGATGGGCAGCAAAATTTTCCTGGTGTGGCACTTTTTGCCTTGGAGGAATCTTTGTCCGTTTGCAATTTTGGGAGTCAGGCTGGCAGTTGGGAGGCAGGTCTGGAAACAGGAAACAACAACCCTTATCGCCAGTAGAGAAAAACTGGAAGCTTTTGCTTTGTTGTGCAGTTGGTTTGTCAGCCTGGAGACTCCATTGGCAGGAAGAGCTTTCTGAGCTGGCACCTTTGGTGTGGGAGGAATCTTTGTCCGTTTGCAAATTTGGGAGTAGGGCTGGAAGTTGGGAGGTAAGGCTGGAAAGAGGAAACAACAGCCCATATCTCCAGGAAAGAAAGCCTGGAAGCTTTGGTTTTGTGGTGCAGTTGGTGGGCCAGCCTGGGCACTCCATGGACAGCAAGAGCTTTCTGTGCTGGCAACTTTAGTCTGGGGGGAATCTTTGTCCATATGCAATTTTGGGAGTTGGGCTGGCAGTTGGGAGGCAGGGCTGAAAACAGGAAACAACAGCCCTTATCCCCAGGAAGGAAAGCCTGGAAGCTTTGGCTTTGTGGTGCAGTTGGTGTGTCAGCCTGGGCAATCCATGGGGAGCAAGAGCTTTCTGTGCTGGCACCTTTGGTGTGGGAGGAGTCCTTGTCCGTAGGCAATTTTGGGAGTCAGGCTGTCAGTTGTGAGGTAGGGCTGAAAACAGGAAACAACAGCCCTTATCGCTGGGAAAGAAAGCCTGGAAGCTTTGGCTTTGTGGTGCTGTTTGTGGGCCAACCTGGGCACTCCATGAGCAGCAAGAGATTTCTGTGCTGGCACCTTTGTTCTGGAAGGAATCTTAATCCGTATGCAATTTTGGGAGTTGGGCTGGAAGTTGGGAGGTAAGGCTGGAAAGAGGAAACAACAGCCCATATCTCCAGGAAAGAAAGCCTGGAACCTTTGCCTTTCTGGTGTACTTGGTGGGTCAGCCTGGGCATGCTATTGTCAGCAAGGGCTATCTGTGCTGACACCTTTGGTGTGAGAGGAATCTTTGTTTGTATGCAATTTTGGGAACTGGGCTGTCAATTGCGAGGCAGGGGTGAAAACAGGAAAACACAGCCCTTATCCCCAAAAAGAAATCCTGGAAGCTTTTGCTTTGTGTTGCAGTTGGTTTGTCACCATAGAGACTCCATTGGCAGGAAGAGCTTTCAGTTCTGGCAATTTTAGTCTGGGGGGAATCTTCATCCATATGCAATTTTGGGAGTCGGGCTGGCAGTTGGGAGGCAGGTCTGAAAACAGGAAACAACAGCCTTTATCTCCAGGAAAGAAAGCCTGGAAGCTTTGGTTTTGTGGTACAACTGGTGTGTCATTCTGGGCACTCCATGGGCTGCAAGAGCTTTCTGTGCTGGCAACTTTGGTGTGGGAGGAGTCCTCGTCCATATGTAATTTTGGGAGTCGGGCTGGCAGTTGGGAGGCAGGGTTGAAAACTGGAAACACCAGCCCTTATCCCCAGGAAAGAAAGCCTGGAAGCTTTGGCTTTGTGGTGCAGTTTGAGTTAGCCTGGGGACTCCATGGGCAGCAAGAGCTTTCTCTCCATGTACCTTTCTTCTGGGAGGAATCTTTGTGTCCATTTGCAATTTTGGGAGTCAAACTGGCAGTTGGGAGGCAGGTCTGAAAACAGGAAAAAACAGGCCTTATCGCTGGGAAAGAAAGCCTGGAAGCTTTTGCTTTGTGGTGCTGTTGGTTGGCCAGCCTGGGGACTCCATGGGCAGCAAGAGCTTTCTGTGCTGGCACCTTTCTTCTTGAAGGAATCTTTGTATGCAATTTTGGGAGTTGGGCTGGCAGTTGGGAGGCAGATCTGAGAAAATGAAACAATAGCTATTTCCCCAAGTAAGAAAGATTGGAAGCTTTGGTTTTTTGTGGTGTACTTGGTAGGTCAGCCTGGACACTCTATGGGAAGCAAGAACTTTCTGTGCTGGCACCTTTGTTGTGGGAGGAATCTTAGTTTGTATGCAATTTTGGGAGTCGGTCTGGCAGTTGTGAGGCAGGGCTCAAAACAGGAAACAACAGCCCTTATCACCAGGAAAGAGCCTGGAAGCTTTGGCTTTGTGGTGCAGTTGGTGGGCCAGGCTGAGCACTCCATGAGCAGCAAGAGCTTTCTGTTCTGGTACTGTTATTCTGGGAGGAATCTTCTTCCATTTTCAATTTTGGGAGTCAGGCTGGCAGTTGTGAGGCAGGGCTGGAAACAGGAAACAACAGCTTTTATCCCCAAGAAAGAAAGACTTTAGGCTTTGGCTTTGTGGTGCAGTTGGTTGACCAGGCTGGACAGTTGATGAGCAGCAAGAGCTTTCTGTGCTGGCACCTTGGGTGTGGGAGGAATCTTTGTTTGTATGCAATTTTCGGAGTTGGGCTGGTAGATGTGAGGCAGGGCTGAAAACAGGAAACAATAGCCCATATCTCCAGGAAAGAAAGCCTGGAAGCTTTGGCTTTGTGGTGCAGCTGGTGTGTCATTCTGGGCAATCCATGGGCAGCAAGCGCTTCCTGTACTGGTGTCCTAGTTAGGACAGCTGAGATCAGTTCATCATGGTGGGTGTAACCCAAAACTGTATTCTATAGCCTTCCATGTCATTTCCCAGAAACTAGACTATTGTTGTCAATAGACTATTCGCACCCTCTGCCCATAGAGCATGGTGGGTGTAACCCAAAACTGTATTCTATAGCCTTCCATGTCATTTCCCAGAAACTAGACTATTGTTGTCAATAGACTATTCGCACCCTCTGCCCATAGAGCCTGACTCCTCAGGCTATAAACTAGGTGTTAAGAGGCCTGTGAGATAGAAGGATGTTTCTGTCCTCACACCCTTTGTGAACTCCCCGCCCTGAGGAGAGTACCAAGCATTCCTGCCTGAACTGGAGGATATATAATCTTGGAGTTTTGGAACATTTTTCAACCCACTCGTGGGATCCAGAGGACGGCTGCATCTCATCGCTCTCAACCAGATTTAGACCACCACTGGACTGCGATCACCAGTTCTGGCCAGACTGCAGCAGCTCTCCCACCAGCAGGTTCTTCCCCTCTCCCTTTACTTTGGACTCAAACAGGGCCCAAGGAACACCATTTTGTTCAGGCCCCAGGGTACTGGGTTATACATTTGGGTTTTTGTGGGTTGAGACCAATTGTTTGTTTGTATTATTGTACTTACTGTATTATTTTAATAAATTGTTATTCTGACTTATAATCTCTCCTTTGAGTTGGGTTCATTCCCCCTGCTGGTTAACTTTTAAACCAGCACATTTTGGCGCCCAAACGTCGGGCAGAGAGAGAGAAGTCAGAATCACAATTTCATTTTAAGCATTTGTCTATTTGAATATAGAAACTCCCTGATCACAATGTTGTCTGATGCACTCACATGGATGTTGTATTTGAGCCTGTTCATATTTCCACAGATGGGGTATTATTTGCCTGTTTTGATGCTCTCTTTAAGACCAGGGAAAGGGATCCAAATTGTTTTATTAGTATATTATGTTTATGTCATTCTAACATCAGAAGCAATGAGTTTCATTGTAAATGTGTATTCAGTCCTGTTTGCCTGTCCTGGTTTGGGTTGCTACCTCTGGGGCCTCATTAAAAATCGTACCCAGCTTTTTGGGGGAACAGGGGTGGATGGTTTCCAGCCTCTCACCTCCTTCTTCCCCTTCAGACCTGCTACAACAGTTTTTGAAAATATTGAGTTCCTTTTTGATGTTAAGGACAGCATAATGTTATTGTTAGTGTTGCTCTGTCTGCTCTGTACTGTGTACACCATGTTTAGGGTCAGAAAAGTGCCTTTTAGGGAGGTTGTTTGGACACCTGCCCTGGGAGCAGATAATGCTGAGTGGCACGGGAAGTGGGAGGACATCAGCCAGTATTTGGAAAAGTTTTCTCCTCCAATGATCTGGAAATTCACCCCTGAACAACTGCAGGATCCTGTTAGCATGATAAGACTGGTGAAGGAAAAATGCTCTGGCAGCTCCAGAGATGGCCAGCTCACAGCAACCTGCTGGGCCCTGGCCACTGCCTACCGGGCACTACTTGACATAGTACAGCACTGTCAGGGGGAGGAGAGAAGGAGCAAATCCGCAGACACCACGTCCACCCAAACCACAGCTGAGTCAGAGGGAGAAAGAAATAAACCAACCGGCACCGTGTCCACACAAACCATCGAGGAGCCAGAAGAACAAGCAAAACCAATAGCAGTCGCCCCTGTCCAGAAAAGGAAATCAAAGACTAAATCAGTCCGTATAGCAAATGATGACGAAGAGGCAGGACCTTCACATCCACCGGAGGAGACAGAGCCAGAAATAATCACTCGGTCCCTATCCCTGGGTGAGCTACGTGAGCTCCGGAGAGAGTTCACACGACAGGCAAATGAGTCCATTCTGACCTGGCTGCTCCGAATCTGGGATGCCGCAGCTAACGATACGATCCTAGATGGGAGTGAAGCCAGACAGCTGGGATCCCTGTCTCGAGATGTAGTCATTGATCAGGGGATTGGAAGGAGGCAGGAAACTCTCAGCCTCTGGCGGCGACTGTTGTCCAGTGTGAGGGAGAGATACCTTTGCAAGGAGGACCTCCACGTACAGCAAGGACAGTGGAACACGATGGAACAAGGTATCCGGT
Organism: Manacus candei; assembly: GCF_025592945.1. Taxonomy (NCBI): domain Eukaryota; kingdom Metazoa; phylum Chordata; class Aves; order Passeriformes; family Pipridae; genus Manacus; species Manacus candei. The sequence continues at coordinate 8,154,223 of NW_026138083.1, read as the reverse complement.
GCTTAAGGGAGTTAGCTGTACTGGAGATAATCTTTTCAGAGGATGAAAGATTCCCTAAGAGTCCAGATGGCGTACAGTGCACCTCCCAAATGTGGTTAAAGTTTGCACGACTCGGGCCAGAAATGTATTCCCGCTACTTAGCAACGCTGCAATGGAGGGAGGGAGAGGACAAGGTGGGAGCATTGGTTAGCAAACTCAGGATTTATGAAGACACTGTCACCGCCCCATTACGAGCCCACGTCTCATCTGTGGAAACCAAACTGGCTGAACACGTCCGAAGCCTGGAAGAGAAAATTGAAGAGGGACACCAGAAGCTAAGAGAAGAAATTAAGGAAGGGATTTCCCATATCTCGCCAAGACAAACAAGAGTCTCTGCTATCAGGAGCCAGCGTCCCCCAGCTAAGGAGAGAAGGTACACTCCACGTGGCGATCTATGGTTTTACCTCCGTGAGCATGGAGAAGATATGAGGAAGTGGGATGGGAAACCCACCTCTTCCTTAGCAGCCCGGGTACGTGAACTGAAAAGAGGAACAAATACCATAAAGAACTCTTCAAGGGTAAACGTTGCTCCAGTCTCTCGTGGGCAAGACTCCAGACGGTACAGGAATGATGATACGTCTGATCCTCTTGAAGGGACCTCCAGGTCATACCCACAAGAAGAGCACAGTGAGTACCATGACCAGGACTAGGGGTGCCCTGCCTCTAGCCAGGTAGAGGAGAGGGACAATCGAGTCTATTGGACTGTGTGGATTCGGTGGCCTGGCACATCAGAGCCACAAAGATATAAGGCTTTAGTGGACACTGGTGCACAATGTACATTAATGCCATCAAGATACGTAGGGGCAGAATCCATCTCCATTTCTGGGGTGACAGGGGGATCCCAACAGCTGACTGTACTGGAAGCTGAAGTGAGCCTGACTGGGAAGGAATGGCACAGACACCCCATCGTGACTGGTCCAGAGGCCCCGTGTATCCTTGGCATAGATTACCTGAGGAGTGGGTATTTCAAAGACCCAAAAGGACTTCGTTGGGCTTTTGGCATAGCTGCTGTGGAGACGGAGGAAATTAGACAGTTGAACACCTTGCCTGGTCTCTCAGAGGACCCCTCTGCTGTGGGACTGCTGAAGGTTGAAGAACAATTGGTACCGATAGCCACAGCAACAGTGCACCGTCGGCAATACCGCACCGACCGAGACTCTGTGACCCCTATACATAGAATGATCCGTGAACTGGAGACCCAGGGGGTGGTCAACAAGACTCGCTCACCCTTTAATAGCCCTATATGGCCAGTGCGTAAGTCCAGCGGAGAGTGGAGGCTGACGGTGGATTACCGTGGACTCAATGAAGTCACACCATCCCTGAGTGCTGCTGTGCCGGACATGCTGGAGCTCCAGTATGAGCTGGAGTCCAAGGAAGCCAAGTGGTATGCCACCATTGACATTGCAAATGCCTTTTTCTCCATTCCTTTGGCAGCAGAGTGCAGACCACAATTTGCTTTCACTTGGAGAGGTGTGCAGTACACCTGGAATCGACTGCCTCAGGGGTGGAAACACAGTCCCAGCATTTGCCATGGACTGATCCAGACTGCACTGGAAAAGGGTGAGGCTCCAGAGCACCTACAGTACATTGATGACATCATTGTATGGGGGAACACAGCGGGCGAAGTCTTCGAGAAAGGAGAGAAGATAATCCAGATTCTCCTAAGAGCCGGTTTTGCCATTAAACGGAGTAAGGTCAAGGGACCTGCTCAGGAAATTCAGTTCCTAGGAGTGAAGTGGCAAGATGGACGCCGTCTAATTCCAATGGAGGTGATTAACAAAATAGCAACCATGTCCCCACCAACCAGCAAGAAGGAAACACAGGCTTTCCTAGGCGCTGTGGGCTTTTGGAGGATGCATATCCCCGAGTATAGTCAGATTGTAAGCCCTCTCTACCTTGTGACACGGAAGAAAAATGATTTCCAGTGGGGCCCCGAACAACAACAAGCCTTTGAACAAATTAAACAGGAGATTGCCCATGCGGTAGCCCTTGGGCCAGTAAGGACAGGACAGGACGTGAAGAACGTGCTCTACACCGCAGCCGGGGAGAATGGCCCTTCTTGGAGCCTCTGGCAGAAAGTGCCTGGAGAGACCCGAGGACGACCGCTAGGATTCTGGAGTCGGGGATACAAAGGATCTGAAGCCAGCTATACACCAACTGAGAAAGAGATCCTGGCTGCCTATGAAGGAGTTCGAGCTGCCTCAGAAGTAATCGGCACCGAAGCGCAGCTCCTCCTGGCACCCCGACTACCAGTGCTGGGCTGGATGTTCAAGGGAAGAGTTCCTTCCACACATCATGCCACCGATGCCACATGGAGTAAGTGGATGGCTCTGATCACGCAGCGAACCCGGATAGGGAATCCTAATCGCCCTGGGATTCTGGAAATTATCACCAATTGGCCCGAAGGTGAGAGTTTCGGACTATCCTCTGAAGAAGAGGAGGAGAAGGTGACACGGGCTGAGGAGGCCCCACCATATGACAAGCTACCCGCAGATGAAAGGCGATATGTGCTCTTCACGGATGGCTCCTGCCGCATTGTAGGGACAAACCGAAAATGGAAGGCAGCTGTATGGAGTCCCACACGGCGAGTTGCAGAAGCGACTGAAGGACAAGGTGGGTCAAGTCAGTTTGCAGAGCTTAAAGCCGTTCAGTTGGCTTTGGATATAGCTGAACGAGAGAAGTGGCCAAGACTCTATCTCTACACTGACTCATGGATGGTGGCCAATGCTCTGTGGGGATGGCTGGAAAGATGGAAAAAGGCCAACTGGCAGCGCCAAGGGAAACCCATCTGGGCGGCGGAGATGTGGCAGGACATCGCTGGCCGGGTAGAGAAGCTGAGTGTGAAGGTCCGTCACGTAGACGCTCATGTAGGCAAGAAACGGGCTAATGAGGAGCATTGTAACAACGAGCAGGCGGACCGAGCTGCCAGGATTAAAGTCTCTCAGGTCGATCTGGATTGGCAGCACAAAGGAGAATTATTTCTGGCTCGATGGGCCCATGACGCCTCCGGTCACCAGGGGAGAGATGCAACATACAGATGGGCTCGTGACCGAGGGGTGGACTTAACCAAGGACATTGTCTCACAGGTCATCCATGACTGTGAGACATGTGCTGCCATCAAGCAGACCAAGCGGGTGAAGCCTCTATGGTATGGTGGACGGTGGTCAAAGTACAGGTATGGGGAAGCCTGGCAAGTTGACTACATCACGCTCCCCAAAACCCGCCAAGGCAAGCACTACGTACTGACCATGGTAGAAGGAAGCACTGGATGGTTGGAGACATACCCCGTGCCTCATGCCACTGCCCGGAATACCATCCTGGGCCTTGAAAAACAAGTCCTGTGGCGACACGGCACCCCGGAGAGAATTGAGTCTGATAATGGGACCCATTTCAAGAATGGCCTTATAGACACCTGGGCCAAAGAGCACGGCATTGAGTGGGTGTATCATATCCCCTACCATGCACCAGCTGCTGGAAAAGTTGAGCGGTGCAACGGACTGCTGAAAACCACTCTGAAGGCACTGTGTGGGGAGACTCTCAAACACTGGGAGCTGCATTTAGCAAAGGCCACCTGGTTGGTCAACACCCGAGGTTCCATCAATCGAGCTGGCCCTGCCCAATCAGAACTTTTGCATACTGTAGATGGAGATAAAGTCCCCGTGGTACATATGAGAGGAATGTTAGGGAAGACTGTTTGGATTAGTCCCACCTCAAGCAAAGGCAAACCCATTCGAGGGATTGTTTTTGCTCAGGGACCTGGTTCCACCTGGTGGGTAATGCAAAAAGATGGGGAGACACGTTGTGTACCACAAGGGGACCTAATTTTGAGTGAGAATGGTCTGTAATGTTTCATTGTATATATATATATATATAGATAGATAGATAGATGTATATAGTTTTAAAGGGATATAGTTTTTAAAGGGGGTTAATTTGGGCATGACATGGATGGCATAGAATAAGGGGTGGATAATGTCCTAGTTAGGACAGCTGAGATCAGTTCATCATGGTGGGTGTAACCCAAAACTGTATTCTATAGCCTTCCATGTCATTTCCCAGAAACTAGACTATTGTTGTCAATAGACTATTCGCACCCTCTGCCCATAGAGCATGGTGGGTGTAACCCAAAACTGTATTCTATAGCCTTCCATGTCATTTCCCAGAAACTAGACTATTGTTGTCAATAGACTATTCGCACCCTCTGCCCATAGAGCCTGACTCCTCAGGCTATAAACTAGGTGTTAAGAGGCCTGTGAGATAGAAGGATGTTTCTGTCCTCACACCCTTTGTGAACTCCCCGCCCTGAGGAGAGTACCAAGCATTCCTGCCTGAACTGGAGGATATATAATCTTGGAGTTTTGGAACATTTTTCAACCCACTCGTGGGATCCAGAGGACGGCTGCATCTCATCGCTCTCAACCAGATTTAGACCACCACTGGACTGCGATCACCAGTTCTGGCCAGACTGCAGCAGCTCTCCCACCAGCAGGTTCTTCCCCTCTCCCTTTACTTTGGACTCAAACAGGGCCCAAGGAACACCATTTTGTTCAGGCCCCAGGGTACTGGGTTATACATTTGGGTTTTTGTGGGTTGAGACCAATTGTTTGTTTGTATTATTGTACTTACTGTATTATTTTAATAAATTGTTATTCTGACTTATAATCTCTCCTTTGAGTTGGGTTCATTCCCCCTGCTGGTTAACTTTTAAACCAGCACAACTGGTAACTTTAGACTGGGAGGAATCTTTGTTTGTATGCAGTTTCGGCAGTCGTGTTGGCAGTTGGGAGGCATGGTTTAAAACAGGAAACAATAACCCTTATGCTCAGGAAGGAAAACCTGGAAGGTATGCCCTGTGTTGTCACTGCCAGCCAGACTCCCAAAATTGAATACGGATGAAGATTCCTTTCAGAGAAAAGGTGCTACACCAGGAAGCTCTTGCTGTCCATCGAGTGCCAAGGCTGGCCAACAAACTGAACCAGAAAGCCGAACCTTCCTTTGCTGGGGAGAAGGCCCGTTGTGTTCTTTTTCAGCCCTGCGTTCAAACTGCCAGCCCGACTCCCAAAATTCCATACGGACAAAGATTCTACCCACACAAAAGTGCCACACCAGGAAGCTCTTGCTGCCCATGGAATGCTCAGGCTGCACCACCAACTGCACCAGTAAGCCAATGCTTCCAGGCGTCCTTTATTTAGGATAAGGGCTGTTGTTTGATATTTCCAGACCTGCCTCAGAACTGCCAGCTCGACTCCCAAAATTGCATACAGATGAAGATTCTTTCTTGATCAAAGGTTCCAGGATGGAAAGCTTTTGTTACCATGGAGGTCTCAGGCTGGTCCAACAACTGCAGCAGAAAGCCAAGTCTTTCAAGGTTTATGTCCCTGGAAAAAGGGCTGTTGTTTTCCTTTTTTCAGCTTTGCCCTGCATAGGGACGAAGATTCCTCCCAGATCAAAGGTGCCACACCAGAAAGCTCTAACTGCCCATGGAGTGCCCTGGCTGACCCACCAACTGCACCAGAAAACAAATCCTTCCAACCTCTTTTATTTAGGATAAGAGCTGTTGTTTGCTTATTCCAGACATGCCTCAGAACTGCCAGCCCAGCTCACAAAATTGAATATGGACGAAGATTCTTCCTTGATCAAAGCTTCCAGGATGGAAAGCTTTTGCTACCCATGGAGTGCTCAGGCTGGCCCACCAAATGCACCAGAATGCCAAGGCTTCCAGGTTTTATTTCCCAAGAAAAGAGCTGTTGTTTCCTTTTTTCAGCCCTACCCTGCATAGGGACAAAGATACCTCCGAGATCAAAGGTACCACAGTGCTCTTGGAAATGAGCTGGTGTGATCTGGATCTGTGAGCAGCCCTGACCTCACACAGCACTCATCCAACGGCAGGAAGACCCTGCCTGGCCCCTGCTGGGGTTCTTACAACCCCACCTGCAGAGGTGTGGGCAACTACCCAGGCAGGATTAGACCCGACCCTGGTAGGCAGCAAAGTCCCTGCCCTGGCACAAAGAACCCCGGGGCACAGGGACCCTGCTCTGCAGGACAGCCCCGGGCACCCCTGGCTGCACCCCCACCTTCCCACCCCGCAACCATCTCTGGGAGAAGGAGCCCACCTGCGCTGTCCCTCTGACGGTGCTGCGGGGAAGGTCTGCCCTGGAGAACATCCTCCTCCTGTGCCACAGAGAAACTGGGAGAGTCCGGACAGATGCGCAAGGCTGTGGGATGTGGTAGCTTTAGGAGATTCCTCCAGGAACATAAGTGACATTGCCCTGCACCTGTAGATTCACTCTGCAGAGGACTGTGAAGTTGTGTCCCCAAGGGAAGTCTCAACTAAACACCTCCCATCTTTCCGCTGCCTTTAACCTCCCTCTGCCTTGCTTCTCTTCTCTCGTGGCTACAGGCAGTGCCCTCCACCCTGCTGGGCTGTGCAGAGGAGCTGCTCCTGGGCAGAGCTGTCTCTCTGCAGTGCTGCCCGCTTGCCAGGAGCTCCCTGTGTGCCCGGAGCCAGGCCCAGCTGAGCAGCACAGCAAGAGCCAAAGGCAACCCTTTCTCTGCCCCTCTGGGTTCCCTGCAGGTGTGCCTGGGGCTTCAGGGGAACCTGCTGTGGAGCAGGCTGAAGGAAACAATGATGTTCCCTCTTCTCACCTCTTCAGTGACACTTCTTTCCAGCAGTGACATTTCTCCTCTTAGAAAATTAACAGGGTATGATGATCACCTTTTCTAGTTTCATCATTACACAGGACACCAAGAGGGTGACAGCAAAGGCTCTAATAACTCCCTGGCACAGTGGGGGTTTTCCTGGAGTCACACACAGAAATGTGTCAGGGCTCTGAGAGGTGTCCACCCCTGAGCTGGACTGATGCACTGCTCACACACGTGAGAGACACGAGTGCTTCCCTCGCACACACATGGGCAGTTCATTGCAGCAGGGGCAGTGTCTCCCTGGGCTCCTGCTGCCACTCCCAGAGCCTGGAGCCACCTCAGCCCTCTAGTGCTCCCACCCTGCCCACTCCAACACTTCAGATGAACACTGGGGTTTTCTACTCACTGGAACTGTCCAGTCCAGCCCCTCCCCAGTCCCCCCATCTCCCTGCCCTGCCCCAGCCCAGCAGAGCAGCACAGTCGTTTCTGGTCCTGCAGCAAGAAAGGGAGGAAATAGAGGACAGAGACAGTGACTCTGCATCTGGACTGCTCAGGAGATCATCAGCTCAGGCGGAAGCTCCTGCAGCCCCAGGGCCAGACCCGCTTCCCAGTGGCCTAGGCAACTGCTGCCACGTGGGCACAAGCTCTGCTGCCCAGGATGGTCCTGTAGTGCAGGGCTTTGCAGATGGCCACGTAGCAGTCGTAGGACATGATGGTGAGAAGGGCAACCTCCGCTGTGATCAAGGAGAAAAGCAAAAAACACCTGTGCAGCTCATCCTGAGTAGGAGATGACCCTGGTGTTCCAGAGGGAACTGGCCATGGCTTTGGGGACAGTGGTGCAGATGCAACCCAGGTGTGTGAAGGAGAGGTGGAGCAGGAAGAAGTCCCTGGGGGTGTGCAGGTGGTGGTGGCAGGCTACGGTGCTGAGGATGAGGCCGTTGCCCAGGAGGGCAGCCAGGGAGATGCCCAGGAAGAAGTAGAAGTGCAAGAGCTGCAGCCCTCGCATGCCAGGAGGAGGAAGTGGGGGATGGAGGTGCTGTTGGACATGAACTTCCTCTGGGCATCAGGAACTGTCCAAGGAAGAAAAGGCAGTGAAAACTTAGGGACAGCTGAGTCACTGTAACACGGGGGGCATCATGGAACCAAACGAACCCTGAGACATTTCAGAATCCCACGTGTGTTGGGTCTGTCTGAGTTGGAGTTCATTTTCTCACTGAAGCAGTCACAGTGCTGTGCTTGGTATTGAGAGCTACAAAGGGGTTAATCACGCTATGATTTTGGGGTCAAATAGCATCTTGGATTTTATTCGTGGAGCAAGACTGCCATCTAGTGTCCGTTTCTTCGGGGGGTGGGGGGGGCAGTCATTTCCGCAGAGTGGTCTTGCTTAGCAGACCTCCTAGTTTTGGCAACTGCTGAGCAGGGCTGGCACAGCATCTGCATTGTCAGCTTCCTCCCTTGAATCGGGGGTAAGATCATGGGAGGGGATACTGACAGGCCAGTTGAGCCAAATTGACGAAAGGGATATTCCAGAATATATGGTGGCAGATCAGCTGCAAAAGCTCAGGAAAGGAACAGGAAAGGGGGGAAATCCATTTTTTTTACAATACTTGCCTTCTGAGTGACCTCGCTGTGTGGTGAAGCCCTGCTTCCTGTGATGTGGCCAGGCATCGCTGCTGACGAGAAGAAGAGAATAAACCTTTTTATTTTTCTCTTCACTTATTCATGCACAAACTTTGGCTTTTGCTTTAGTAAAGTGCCTGATCTCAAGGTAGAAGTCATTTTCCATCTTATTCTGTCTCTCCTGTCTGACTGGGAAGGGCAGTGATAGAGCGACTTGGTGGGCACCTGGCATCCAGGCAAGGTCAACCCACTGCAATATTGCAGGGTCTCATGGAACAAAAGGACTGCTGGGACACTGGGGAAATTCACGGAAAAAAGTGGTCGTCGTGACACTGCCCTGCACCATGGAACCATATGTTCCCTGGGAAACTACAGAAAACCAGGGAATTAAGGAACGTCATTGGGACGTGCGGAACCTCATGGAATTAAACAAACCCTGGGATATCTTTGAAACTTCCTGGAATCAAAGGGAGAAACAAAAGAATTAAACACAATGACCAGAAACCATTGCATAGAACATTTCTTTAAGATGCCAGCTGGGGATTCATGGGGGTACTCTGCCATGCATGAATCAAAGAATCAGTATAAATTTCGGAATATAAATACAGTGATACTTGAAAGATTCCCCACTCACAAGCAGTCCATAATAAGGTTATGATTTTGGAGTCAAAGAGCATCTTGGGTTTTATTCGTGGAGCAAGACTGCCATCTAGTGTCCGTTTCTTATGGGGGGAGCAGTCATGTTCGCAGAGTGGTCTTTTCGCTTAGGAGGCCTCGTAGCACCTCTGATTGATCTATCCGACCTCTAACCCTAAAATGAATGTTCTAGGACCAGCTAAGACATGTGTCTTAGAACTTCCCGTTTGCTTAAACAATATTTAATTGACTTTCTTCTTAAGAGAACGTCTTATTAAACAAGTTTTCTGAGGCATGTAAGCTAATTTCTTGAAGATGGCCATGCGATACATGCTCTATTAGTTTCCATGTATCATCGACATTCGCTCTCCTAAAACTATTTGTAGTCTTAAAAGAAAAGACCACTACCATGCCAAGAAAGCAAATCCCTTTGTTGATTAGGATATCATTTTTATTTTAGTTAAATCTTCCGATTTACTAAGTCGTTCAGAAAGGAGATCCTCCATCATTTCAGTGCCATTGTGACAATATGGGGCCTCATGTTACCCATGGAACACTGAACACTGCAGACTCCCCTGGAATCAAGGGGTTATTTTGACACTCTCGGGCCTCATGGAAGAGGGAGGCCCTGCAGAGAGACCTCAAAGCAGAGGTTTGGGCAATCATCAACCAGAGGAAGTTCAATAAGGGGAAGTGCCAGATTATGTCCTCAGGATGGGGCAACCCAGGATGTCTGGACAGACTGGGAACGACGTGCTGCATAGCAGTGCTGGAAAATGGCCCCTGGGGTCCTGGTTGATGGCCAGTTGGCCAGTGGTGCCCTGGCAGGGACTCACTGCTCAGTCACACGAGGGTTTTCAGGCACACGAGTCCTTCCCTTGCACACACACACAGAGACAGTTCATGGCAGAAGGGGCAGTATCTCCTGGGGCTCCTATTGCCGCGCCCGGAGCCTGGATGCACATCAGACCTCTTGGGGTGCCACCTGCTCTGCCACTATCTGAGATGCCCCACGGCCTGAGGGATAGACACGGGGAGCTCTGTCCACAGAAGCACATCCCAGAACTGCATCCAGGGGCGTTGCCAGGGTTTAGTACCATAAATGCAAAGTGACACTGAGACACTCTTTGTACCACTTAGCTTCAAGGCCCCCCCAGGAGGCCGATGGCAATTGTACTTGCTCAGAGTCATGTCCCCACACCAACACCAGGTATGTGCTCAAGACTTGTCTGTTCAATGCAAAGAGAGACACCCTGTCTAGTCCTTCCGCCTCTCTCCAGGGAAGGCTAAAGAACCTCTGCGGACTGGTGAGAAACCAGTACTGGAAGTAGAGGTTCCATTGTGAGTGCCAACCAAGAGTGGTTTGCAGGTCTGCGATGCATGCCCTGGGGTTATCGAGTGCACAAGGGAATAGCTCACACCCTTCCCTGGTTTTCCTTCATATCCTCCTACGGAGGTGACAAAGATGGGAAAGAGAATGAAATTTTTGGCTGTGCCTCTGAGTGCCCCTCAACCTGCTGCAGATATGCTGGTTCCAGCAAATCCAGTTGAGGAGTGACAGGCAGTTCCCTGGTCCTCTGAGCAAGAGTAGCAGGAGGAGGGAAACAGCAGAGCTTTCCTCACGGAGACTGCATCTCCATGGGTCCAAAGCAGGAGGGAGATGCCATGCCACTTCTGAGCTTTCTCTGGGGAAGGTGCTTCTCCAGTGCACTGCCTCACCATAGCATTGGTGCCAGAGGCCCTGAAAAAAGCCCAAGTAGTCTTTGTCACCAGCAGAAGTTCTCCTGCTGCCAGCAGGGATGATCCCCGGGATGGACCAGGAGAGGCTGAGTCCGGGCTGCTGAACCTGGAGGGATTGTCTTCCTCTCGTGCCCTGGACCATTCTCACAATTACGTGCCCTGGAGGACAATTCGGGAGTCTCCAGGTGCCAGCAAAGGAGGGATAAGAACGATGAGATGATGGCAATGAAAAAAAACTCATGGCCTGCCCTCCGCATCCAGCCCTCACCCGAGGAGAGACCGAGCGACGCGGAGGTCGAGCTCAGCCCCGGGGCGGAGTTGGCGGAGGAGGGCAGCAGAGAGAGAAGAAGGCAGAGGAGGGAGAGGAGGTGGAGAGGAAGGGGCCCGGCCGGAGCAGAGAGCCGGTGCTGTCGGGGGCAGTGAGAGGTCGGGCAGTGGATCGGCAGATGCGGCGCTGTAGAAGAGCCTGTGGGCTCCTGGCATAGTTCTGCCTCTTAGGCATCAGAGCAGAGACAACACATTTAAAGGAAGGTGAGTATTTTGCAATTGTACTGAAGGAACATTGGAGAAGGAATGAAGGATGGTCAGAAAAATAACATTCCATGCATGGTCCATCAACCAGTCTTCCTGAGCCCTGGGCCACATGGATGGAAGTCTTTCCTTTCTTACTGGTTTTTTTTGCTCTCTCACCACCTCTAACACTTGTTCTGGCTTGGCTGCACCTCACTCTGTCGCACTTTCTGCGTCCGCAGATTCTTCAGCACACCTCCGAGATTTAGTGTTCAGATCCTTGAAGAGTGACAATCCAAGTCTTGCAGACCATTACCGTGTCTTTTCCACACTCAAGGCCAAAATCCACCTCCTATCCAAAGAGAAAGATCTTCATGAACCAGAGAATTGCAGTGCCTGCCTGGAGGGGATAAGACTTCTGAATTGTCCTCTGGGGCACGTGTTATTAAGATTGGTCCAGGTGCATGCGTTTCAGACCATCCCTCCCGGCTCAGCAGCCCGGGCTCAGCCTCTCCTGGCATGTCCCTGGGAGCATCCTTGCTGGCAGCAGAAGCAATTCTACTGGCCAGACAAACCACTTGGGGTTTAGTCAGGGGCTGTGACACCAGTGCCATGGCGAGGGAGAAGCACCTTCGCCAGAGAAAGCTCCAGAGAAAGCTCGCACGTGGCATGTCATCTCCCTCCTGCTTTGAACTCATGCAGTCTCCGTGAGGAGAGCGCTGCTGTGTTTCTCCTCCTGCTCAGAGGACCAGGCAACAGTCTGTCACACCTGAACTTTGCATGTTGGAACCAGCATATCTGCTGCAGGTTGAGGGGCACCCAGAGGTAGAGTAGAAAAGTTCGTTCTCTTTCCCATATTTTTCATCGCCGTGAATTCTGAGGGTTCCTTTCTCCCTGAAAACACACAACACTGATCCTGCAAACAGAGAGCCCTGAATATGTTGGCAGCCTGGGGAAAACTGGAAGTCGTGCCAGAGGCAGCCTGGAGGCAGAATGCAACGCATTATTAAAGCTAGTGAGAGGAGAGCTTGATAGACCTATGCCAGCCTCGAAAGGATCTGCTGATTTTTTTAGAAAGGCAGAAAAATTGCATTGCAGAGACAGTCGAGATATCCTGTGGTGGCAGCGGGTGGATGGGCACCCGGCAGTGGTGGATGAGAGGAACAGGGAGAGGCAGAGAGGATGAAGGGAAGAGTAGAGACGGAGAAGAGATCTGAAGTTTCTCTTCCTTCTTATTTCCTGACAGAAGTAAGATCATCTGGAGTGAACAAATGCAAGACAGCAAACACGACATTTGCAACGTTTTCCCTCTATTCAGTGGTATTTCCGCACAGGGTCCTGAAAACCCTGTTGAGTGTTTTCTGGGAGGAGGAAGAAGGATAGAGTGATGAAATGCTGTGATTTAGACAGAAGGTTTCCTAGGCAGAGAGTGAGGACGAGACAGATGAAGTTCATGCTGAGCCCAACCTGTGTGCTCGCTGAGAGGGTCAGAAATGACCTCCCTGTCCCGAGAAAACAGAGCTGCCAGAAACGACTCTCCTGGGGGAGCAAAGGAAGAAGGAGGGCAGAGAAATGAACTCTTCTTTCAGTGCCTGAAAGTCTCTCTTTGGGTTTCTCCCTGCGCCAGCAGGAGCCCCTGTGGCTCCCTCAGCCGATGGCATGCTGAGCATTACCTGACTCTGGAGCACCAGTCACGGGCAGGGGCTTTTCCCGTTCAGCTCGCAGTGCAGTCCTCCCCTCCCCAGCTGCAATCACCTGCTCTGCTGCACACCCGCTGCTGGGATTTTGGGAGCTCCGGGGCTTCTTTTCTGCTGCACCTTTCACATCTTCCCGTGCTGTCCTCAACTCTCTGGGCTGCTTGCCGTTTCCTCGGGGAACACGTACCTCCTCCACATCTGTGGCTTCTCCCCTATCCCTCTTCATCTGCCTGGGACGACTGCCTCTCTCCCCAGTTCCCCAGGAAGGGGAGAGAAACCCTGCTGCGCAACAACCCAGGGTCTCTGACTCTGCCTTGCTCTGCTGGGAAAATGCACAGTGTGAGAGAGGAAGGTGGCTCCAGCAGGGCTGCTGGATGTCCCAGCCCCAGCGATGGCAAGGACAGCATATTCCCTAGGGAAGGTGATGAGTGATGAGCGAGGAACAGGATCACGACTCCGGTAGGTGATCCTCAAGGACACGCAGGGAGCACACGGGGCACCCACCAGAGTGCTACCTGCGAGAGGTGGGGCTGGGAGAGCCTTAGCCCACCCATCTGAAAGGGTAGCTGAAGGGCTGAGGGCTTGGCAGACGGAAACACTCACTCTAAGCCCCTTCTCTAGATCAACTCCAGAGCGATCTCAGACACCCATCATAACGCAGGAAACATATTGTTCAATTTGGTTACGTCTAACATGGGGTTTCCTCCACAAAATATTTATGAGGATGTGAAAAAGGATGGAATGATGAAAATGGTAAGAGTAAGATCATTCCAGTGGATATGCTGCACCTCCTCCAGGTGTAACAGGAGATTTCGAGGAAGGTGGAGGGTCCTGATATTTTCCCAGTCTTGCCAGGCGGAAGAGCAACATCAAGCTCACCCTCCCTAGACCTGTGGGCTCCTGACATGGTTCTGCCCTCTTACGTATCAGAGCAGAGATAACACATTTACAGGAAAGTGAGGACACTGCATTTCTGCTGAGAGGATAATGGAGTATGGTCCTGCCACCAACCTCCTGAACCCAGGGTCGCATGGATGGAAGTCTTTCCTTTTTTTACCGCTTTTGTCTGCTCACTCACGACCTCTACCACTTGGTCGGGCTTGGCTGCACCTCGCTCCGTCGCACTTTCTGCCTCCGCAGATTCTTCAGCACACCTCCGAGATTTAACGTGCAGATCCTTGAAGAGTGACACTCCAAGTCTTGCAGACTATTACCGTGTCTTTTCCACCCTCAAATCAAGGCTAGACTCGTCCTCCTATCCAAAGAGAAAGATCTTCATGAACCAGAGAATGGCGGTGCCTGCCTGAAGGGGAAAAGAGTATTCAGGGGACGACGGCTCAGGAGAACTTAAGGACACACATTGCAGCTGACTGCAGTATGCCCAGACTTGCGCTGCGCTACGCTGTGTATGTCACTTGACACCGAGACATTCTGTCACAAGCCTGTGCTCCGTGGAGGACTGAAACGCCCTGCTTTCATAGGGGCCCTATTTTGCTCGGCTGTAAAAACAGCTACCGCATTTTTGTATTTCTAAGAAAATCCCCTGAGAGCTCCAAAGACGACCGTGTCAATGAATCCGTGTCCGCCAGGGTGCAGCAATAGAGCGGCGCTTCCCCAGCACTGGACCCGGAGAGCCAGAGGACCGTCCAACGACGGTCTGCCGACACCGAGAGCCGCCCCACTGGCGCACGCAGCTCTCCGGACCCTTTAGCAGCGCGTGCCAGGAGCTCGGGGCTGTGGCCCGGCAGCTGCCGGTAGAAATGGATAAAATCATGGATTCGTAGGTTGACGTGTGAGCATTTGACGGTGATTTCACTGCCCTCGGTGGTCTCTGCCAACAGGTCCTGCTGCACCTGGGCTCTGCCTGCAGACACTGGCGGGGGGAGATAAAGAAGAAAGCCGTCAGAATTGCTTTTTGCGCTGGATGTTGTTTCCCAGAACAAAGGGCACAGAAAAAATCAGGAACACACGGAGAAGAATTTTAAGAGGATGTCAAGGTGAGCAGTAGTGGAAGTGTCCATAAGTATTAACTGGAGAGATGAGTGCGGGAAGAGAGGTGGATTGGCGGAGTCACTGAAGAATGGAAAGTTGCGGGACTGAGCAAGGCAAAGAGAGAAAGAAAAGTAGTAAAGGGGAAGGACGGATGGCAGGAGTTCTCTGAAGGACAGAGAGTAAAGTAAGGAAAGAAGAACGGCTCGAAAAAGGGAGGGTTTTTCCGAGGGAGTGCTTTACGAAGCAGAGGGAGGGACAGACGGGAGGATAGATCGGAGACTGAGCTCTGTGAAGAACCTGCCACGTACGACGGTAACATCGAGGGACCTGCACCGCCATCCCAGACCTGCTCACCGAGCAGAAGCGCGGCCAGCAGGGCCAGCCCCGCTCCACGCCAGAGCCGCATCCGCCGATCCGCCACCCGGTCTCTCGTTGCCCCCGCCAGCCCCGGCTCTCTGCTTCGGTCGGGCCGCTTCCTCTCCACCTCCTCTCCCTCCTCTACCTTCATCTCCTTCCCCTGCCCTCGTCAACCAACTCCGCCCTGAGGCTGAGCCCGGCCTCCGCGTCTCTCGGGCTCTCATCGGGTGCTGGCTGGATGCGGAGGGCAGGCGAGAGCGGCGGCAGAGGAGCGGCGGTCGAGGTTCTGCACCGTGGAGACGGCTGGGGCAGGCTGCGTGTCAAGGGGGCGGTTTCGTATGGGGAGCTCAAGATTGACAGACCATGATCTTTTTTCATCGCCATCATCTCTTCCCTCTCATCCCTGCTTTGTTGGCACGTGGAGACTTCTGACTTGTCCTCTGGGGCACGGGTTATTAAGAATGGTCCAGGTGCATGCGTTTCAGACCATCCCTCCGGGCTCAGCAGCCCGGGCTCAGCCTCTCCTGGCATGTCCCTGGGAGCATCCTTGCTGGCAGCAGAAGCAATTCTACTGGCCAGACAAACCACTTGGGGTTTAGTCAGGGGCTGTGACACCAGTGCCACGGCGAGGGAGAAGCACCTTCGCCAGAGAAAGCTCCAGAGAAAGCTCGCACGTGGCATGTCATCTCCCTCCTGCTTTGAACTCATGCAGTCTCCGTGAGGAGAGCGCTGCTGTGTTTCTCCTCCTGCTCAGAGGACCAGGCAACAGTCTGTCACACCTGAACTTTGCATGTTGGAACCAGCATATCTGCTGCAGGTTGAGGGGCACCCAGAGGTAGAGTAGAAAAGTTCGTTCTCTTTCCCATATTTTTCATCGCCGTGAATTCTGAGGGTTCCTTTCTCCCTGAAAACACACAACACTGATCCTGCAAACAGAGAGCCCTGAATATGTTGGCAGCCTGGGGAAAACTGGAAGTCGTGCCAGAGGCAGCCTGGAGGCAGAATGCAACGCATTATTAAAGCTAGTGAGAGGAGAGCTTGATAGACCTATGCCAGCCTCGAAAGGATCTGCTGATTTTTTTAGAAAGGCAGAAAAATTGCATTGCAGAGACAGTCGAGATATCCTGTGGTGGCAGCGGGTGGATGGGCACCCGGCAGTGGTGGATGAGAGGAACAGGGAGAGGCAGAGAGGATGAAGGGAAGAGCAGAGACGGAGAAGAGATCTGAAGTTTCTCTTCCTTCTTATTTCCTTACAGAAGTAAGATCATCTGAAGTGAACAAATGCAAGACAGCAAACACGACATTTGCAACGTTTTCCCTCTATTCAGTGGTATTTCCGCACAGGGGCCTGAAAACCCTGTTGAGTGTTTTCTGGGAGGAGGAAGAAGGATAGAGTGATGAAATGCTGTGATTTAGACAGAAGGTTTCCTAGGCAGAGAGCGAGGACGAGAGAGATGAAGTTCATGCTGAGCCCAACCTGCGTGTTCACTGAGAGGGTCAGAAATGACCTCCCTGTCCCGAGAAAACAGAGCTGCCAGAAACGACTCTCCTGGGGGAGCAAAGGAAGAAGGAGGGCAGAGAAATGAAGTCTTCTTTCAGTGCCTGAAAGTCTCTCTTTGGGTTTCTCCCTGCGCCAGCAGGAGCCCCTGTGGCTCCCTCAGCCGATGGCATGCTGAGCATTACCTGACTCTGGAGCACCAGTCACGGGCAGGGACTTTTCCCGTTCAGCTCGCAGTGCAGTCCTCCCCTCCCCAGCTGCAATCACCTGCTCTGCTGCACACCCGCTGCTGGGATTTTGGGAGCTCCGGGGCTTCTTTTCTGCTGCACCTTTCACATCTTCCCGTGCTGTCCTCAACTCTCTGGGCTGCTTGCCGTTTCCTCGGGGAACACGTACCTCCTCCACATCTGTGGCTTCTCCCCTATCCCTCTTCATCTGCCTGGGACGACTGCCTCTCTCCCCAGTTCCCCAGGAAGGGGAGAGAAACCCTGCTGGGCAACAACCCAGGGTCTCTGACTCTGCCTTGCTCTGCTGGGAAAATGCACAGTGTGAGAGAGGAAGGTGGCTCCAGCAGGGCTGCTGGATGTCCCAGCCCCAGCGATGGCAAGGACAGCATATTCCCTAGGGAAGGTGATGAGTGATGAGCGAGAAACAGGATCACGACTCCGGTAGGTGATCCTCAAGGACACGCAGGGAGCACACGGGGCACCCACCAGAGTGCTGCCTGCGAGAGGTGGGGCTGGGAGAGCCTTAGCCCACCCATCTGAAAGGGTAGCTGAAGGGCTGAGGGCTTGGCAGACGGAAACACTCACTCTAAGCCCCTTCTCTAGATCAACTCCAGAGCGATCTCAGACACCCATCATAACGCAGGAAACATATTGTTCAATTTGGTTACGTCTAACATGGGGTTTCCTCCACAAAATATTTATGAGGATGTGAAAAAGGATGGAATGATGAAAATGGTAAGAGTAAGATCATTCCAGTGGAAATGCTGCACCTCCTCCAGGTGTAACAGGAGATTTCGAGGAAGGTGGAGGGTCCTGATATTTTCCCAGTCTTGCCAGGCGGAAGAGCAACATCAAGCTCACCCTCCCTAGACCTGTGGGCTCCTGACATGGTTCTGCCCTCTTACGTATCAGAGCAGAGATAACACATTTACAGGAAAGTGAGGACACTGCATTTCTGCTGAGAGGATAATGGAGTATGGTCCTGCCACCAACCTCCTGAACCCAGGGCCGCATGGATGGAAGTCTTTCCTTTTTTTACCGCTTTTGTCTGCTCACTCACGACCTCTACCACTTGGTCGGGCTTGGCTGCACCTCGCTCCGTCGCACTTTCTGCCTCCGCAGATTCTTCAGAACACCTCCGAGATTTAGCGTGCAGATGCTTGAAGAGTGACACTCCAAGTCTTGCAGACCATTACCGTGTCTTTTCCACACTCAAGGCAAGACTAGACTCGTCCTCCTATCCAAAGAGAAAGATCTTCATGAACCAGAGAATGGCGGTGCCTGCCTGAAGGGGAAAAGAGTATTCAGGGGACGACGGCTCAGGAGAACTTAAGGACACACATTGCAGCTGACTGCAGTATGCCCAGACTTGCGCTGCGCTACGCTGTGTATGTCACTTGACACCGAGACATTCTGTCACAAGCCTGTGCTCCGTGGAGGACTGAAACCCCCTGCTTTCATAGGGGCCCTATTTTGCTCGGCTGTAAAAACAGCTACCGCATTTTTGTATTTCTAAGAAAATCCCCTGAGAGCTCCAAAGACGACCGTGTCAATGAATCCGTGTCCGCCAGGGTGCAGCAATAGAGCGGCGCTTCCCCAGCACTGGACCCGGAGAGCCAGAGGACCGTCCAACGACGGTCTGCCGACACCGAGAGCCGCCCCACTGGCGCACGCAGCTCTCCGGACCCTTTAGCAGCGCTTGCCAGGAGCTCGGGGCTGTGGCCCGGCAGCTGCCGGTAGAAATGGATAAAATCATGGATTCGTAGGTTGGCGTGTGAGCATTTGACGGTGATTTCACTGCCCTCGGTGGTCTCTGCCAACGGGTCCTGCTGCACCTGGGCTCTGCCTGTAGACACTGGCGGGGGGAGATAAAGAAGAAAGCCGTCAGAATTGCTTTTTCCGCTGGATGTTGTTTCCCAGAACAAAGGGCACAGAAAAAATCAGGAACACACGGAGAAGAATTTTAAGAGGATGTCAAGGTGAGCAGTAGTGGAAGTGTCCATAAGTATTAACTGGAGAGATGAGTGCGGGAAGAGAGGTGGATTGGCGGAGTCACTGAAGAATGGAAAGTTGCGGGACTGAGCAAGACAAAGAGAGAAAGAAAAGTAGTAAAGGGGAAGGACGGATGGCAGGAGTTCTCTGAAGGACAGAGAGTAAAGTAAGGAAAGAAGAACGGCTCGAAAAAGGGAGGGTTTTTCCGAGGGAGTGCTTTACGAAGCAGAGGGAGGGACAGACGGAAGGATAGATCGGAGACTGAGCTCTGTGAAGAACCTGCCACGTACGACGGTAACATCGAGGGACCTGCACCGCCATCCCAGACCTGCTCACCGAGCAGAAGCGCGGCCAGCAGGGCCAGCCCCGCTCCACGCCAGAGCCGCATCCGCCGATCCGCCACCCGGTCTCTCGTTGCCCCCGCCAGCCCCGGCTCTCTGCTTCGGTCGGGCCGCTTCCTCTCCACCTCCTCTCCCTCCTCTACCTTCATCTCCTTCCCCTGCCCTCGTCAACCAACTCCGTCCTGAGGCTGAGCCCGGCCTCCGCGTCTCTCGGGCTCTCATCGGGTGCTGGCTGGATGCGGAGGGCAGGCGAGAGCGGCGGCAGAGGAGCGGCGGTCGAGGTTCTGCACCGTGGAGACGGCTGGGGCAGGCTGTGTGTCAAGGGGGCGGTTTCGTATGGGGAGCTCAAGATTGACAGACCATGATCTTTTTTCATCGCCATCATCTCTTCCCTCTCATCCCTGCTTTGCTGGCACGTGGAGACTTCTGACTTGTCCTCTGGGGCACGGGTTATTAAGAATGGTCCAGGTGCATGCGTTTCAGACCATCCCTCCGGGCTCAGCAGCCCGGGCTCAGCCTCTCCTGGCATGTCCCTGGGAGCATCCTTGCTGGCAGCAGAAGCAAGTCTACTGGCCAGACAAACCACTTGGGGTTTAGTCAGGGGCTGTGACACCAGTGCCACGGCGAGGGAGAAGCACCTTCGCCAGAGAAAGCTCCAGAGAAAGCTCGCACGTGGCATGTCATCTCCCTCCTGCTTTGAACTCATGCAGTCTCCGTGAGGAGAGCGCTACTGTGTTTCTCCTCCTGCTCAGAGGACCAGGCAACAGTCTGTCACACCTGAACTTTGCATGTTGGAACCAGCATATCTGCTGCAGGTTGAGGGGCACCCAGAGGTAGAGTAGAAAAGTTCGTTCTCTTTCCCATATTTTTCATCGCCGTGAATTCTGAGGGTTCCTTTCTCCCTGAAAACACACAACACTGATCCTGCAAACAGAGAGCCCTGAATATGTTGGCAGCCTGGGGAAAACTGGAAGTCGTGCCAGAGGCAGCCTGGAGGCAGAATGCAACGCATTATTAAAGCTAGTGAGAGGAGAGCTTGATAGACCTATGCCAGCCTCGAAAGGATCTGCTGATTTTTTTAGAAAGGCAGAAAAATTGCATTGCAGAGACAGTCGAGATATCCTGTGGTGGCAGCGGGTGGATGGGCACCCGGCAGTGGTGGATGAGAGGAACAGGGAGAGGAAGAGAGGATGAAGGGAAGAGCAGAGACGGAGAAGAGATCTGAAGTTTCTCTTCCTTCTTATTTCCTTACAGAAGTAAGATCATCTGAAGTGAACAAATGCAAGACAGCAAACACGACATTTGCAACGTTTTCCCTCTATTCAGTGGTATTTCCGCACAGGGGCCTGAAAACCCTGTTGAGTGTTTTCTGGGAGGAGGAAGAAGGATAGAGTGATGAAATGCTGTGATTTAGACAGAAGGTTTCCTAGGCAGAGAGCGAGGACGAGACAGATGAAGTTCATGCTGAGCCCAACCTGCGTGTTCGCTGAGAGGGTCAGAAATGACCTCCCTGTCCCGAGAAAACAGAGCTGCCAGAAACGACTCTCCTGGGGGAGCAAAGGAAGAAGGAGGGCAGAGAAATGAAGTCTTCTTTCAGTGCCTGAAAGTCTCTCTTTGGGTTTCTCCCTGCGCCAGCAGGAGCCCCTGTGGCTCCCTCAGCCGATGGCATGCTGAGCATTACCTGACTCTGGAGCACCAGTCACGGGCAGGGACTTTTCCCGTTCAGCTCGCAGTGCAGTCCTCCCCTCCCCAGCTGCAATCACCTGCTCTGCTGCACACCCGCTGCTGGGATTTTGGGAGCTCCGGGGCTTCTTTTCTGCTGCACCTTTCACATCTTCCCGTGCTGTCCTCAACTCTCTGGGCTGCTTGCCGTTTCCTCGGGGAACACGTACCTCCTCCACATCTGTGGCTTCTCCCCTATCCCTCTTCATCTGCCTGGGACGACTGCCTCTCTCCCCAGTTCCCCAGGAAGGGGAGAGAAACCCTGCTGCGCAACAACCCAGGGTCTCTGACTCTGCCTTGCTCTGCTGGGAAAATGCACAGTGTGAGAGAGGAAGGTGGCTCCAGCAGGGCTGCTGGATGTCCCAGCCCCAGCGACGGCAAGGACAGCATATTCCCTAGGGAAGGTGATGAGTGATGAGCGGGGAACAGGATCACGACTCCGGTAGGTGATCCTCAAGGACACGCAGGGAGCACACGGGGCACCCACCAGAGTGCTACCTGCGAGAGGTGGGGCTGGGAGAGCCTTAGCCCACCCGTCTGAAAGGGTAGCTGAAGGGCTGAGGGCTTGGCAGACGGAAACACTCACTCTAAGCCCCTTCTCTAGATCAACTCCAGAGCGATCTCAGACACCCATCATAACGCAGGAAACATATTGTTCAATTTGGTTACGTCTAACATGGGGTTTCCTCCACAAAATATTTATGAGGATGTGA